>NC_141699.1:821514659-822869177 GCF_964263255.1 Lissotriton vulgaris | reverse complement strand
TGGGTCTATCCTGTGAAATATATTAACTTTTCAGATTGCAAGAACAAGAGAGTGTTCTTCTTTTATCACCAGCCCGGACCTGGTGTGCGAAAACCACATATTCTACATTTGAGAAAAGCAAATTCCATATAAAGTGGCTGTGGGTGGAGATTCTCTGTATAGTATTAAATTACATCGAAAAACAAATATGTTGTGTTTGAATGCAATGAAAACCCGTTTTCCTTTGTCTGACAATCTGTAATTTGAAAGATGTGATTATGGAGCAGTGAATGGTTGCCTCCTAAGTGGATGGACGTGATGGGGCCTGACTCCTGTTTACGCAGTTTTAGAAACAAAGTTAATTTGACTTCCTGTTTACTAAAGCAATGTAAACTCCTTTTTTCCTTTGCAGATTCAATGAGTTCTATTTCCTAACTCATCCATCCCTTTTCATCGAGGATCACTTCCCTGAAGAGGAGGACTGGCAGCTGCTGAGCCCAGCTCTGTCTCTGAAGCATTTTGAGAACCACATACATCATCAACCTGACTTTTACGATGTGGGGCTCCTGACCTCATGCCCTGATACACCAATTATCAAAACAGGTACATAATACTTAAGAAACCTATTAGAGAAAGGTGAAAGGGCTAGGTTTCATTTGATAAATCTTTCAATTTCTTTTTAGTGATGGCGATTTTCCCGGTTATTGTGAAGGAATAACTAAAATTCTAGTAAGGACAAATTTGTGAAGATTATGTTTGAACTCATTACATTACTACTAACAGGATTCAATTTAATGACTGCATTTTCCATAACATAGCTTTGTTTCAAAAAAAGAAACGCGACTAGCACCACTATTCTGCCCTGAGAGCCCCAGTAAGCCGCTTGTCTGCTTGCTTTCCCCCTTTTCCTTTTTAGGTCTCGCCTACGCAGCAAAAAATACCTTTTCCGATCGCCATGGCTTTTCACCCAAACACGTGCACGCCTTCCATTGCCTTCAAAGGCAACGCGTGCACGTGAGGCGATTTACTTGCGGGATTGAGCGCCGCCATATGGCAGCAATGATCACCCCGCAAGTAAATCGCGCAGGCCACCTCCTCCCCCCTGCTTCTAGCGCATGCACACACAACTCCAGGGCTTGTTATTTTTTTGTAACTTTAAGTGCAAGGCGCGCGTGTGGCATATGCTTGTTGGAACTGGCCCGGCATCTGAGGACTTCTTGTTTAGGGATGCAATTGATAATAAAGGAGGCACAGCCTACCATCTCCGTTTCTTGAATCGACATTTCGTAGTGTTTCGCTGCAGCCACAGGGTAAGGACAACAGTAAGAGCCCTGAGTCTGAACAGAGGAGGGCCGCAGTGCACATAACATGGTGACGGTACATTTTATGAGGACTGTTGTAAACCATTCTCAGCATTTAGATTTGGTAGGAGCAGCCACTACCTAAGGATTATTGCGAAAGCAGAAGGAAGTTAAACCATATTTCTGATATGAAGTTATCGATCCTTAATCAATAGATCATGTTTCCCCATAAATCTGACCTTCGTGGTAATGGGTCATTCACAGTTGTATTACAGGAACCCCCGATCAGCCGCCTGGAGTCCCGGGGCTGGTGGCGTGGCAGCTAGAATACCAAATAAAGTATTATCTGAGCCTCTGTGCAAGCCTGCTCACTGCCCTCTTTAATGCAATCCATCAAAACGCCACTATTCCGAGCCGCTGCAGGCAGTACCCTGGTGCCCCCTGTATAATAAAGGCGGCCACATGAAGGAATCACAGTGTCAGGGGTTGAGGTGACAGTCTTTGCCACATCATTATCTTTACATTTAAAGGATTTGAGCACAACCAAGTAGAGAGTCCAGCGGCCGCAGACAGTCACGTCTATATTGCTGTTCTGTGGGGTTCAGCGCTGCGTCTCATACCGCAGAGAGAGGTGACTCATACCAAAAAATAGGGATTGATACTGCTGCTGTGCTAAAAGGACAGTGGAAATACTGGAGTTGGTGCATTTGCTGAGAGCAAAAACCGAGAAAAAGCCTCGAGCAAGGCTGCATCCTGGCCCCATGGTTATTTGACCTCTCTCTATATGAATGATTTATTGCACCTGCTTGACAACAACAACTCCTTTCCCTCAAGAGAACTGCCCACAAGAACGACTTTGTTTGTTCCATAAAACAAGTACTGGCCTTCCACATTGATTAACTCGCCTAGATTCATTTCTAATACTCATTTTATGTCTGTCAACATAAACCCAAAGTAATGACATTGATAAAGCCTATGGAAAATGTAATGACCAGTTTTTAAGGCTTTTCAAACAAAATTAAATTCAATGTTAGGTCATAGTGCTATTGCTTATAAGAGGGACACGTAATGATTGGCTGAACATTATCAGAGTTAACTCATTAAGAACTATTGTTAACATTTGTCAATTTACACAACAGGTCGCAGTACACCCGGAAATGGGTCAGCTAGCAGCGGCTGAACAAGAAGGGTTTGTTGAAGAGTATTCTCTTTTAGGAGATCTAATATCCGAGAAGAATTTACTGTAAAATCTATCTCTATGCACATTTGTTTAGCCTCACAGAGCATGCCTATGTTAATTATATGAATATTTTAGTAACACATTTTGAGCTGCAGAATGTTTGGGGGATCCTTTGATAACTAGGATCCAGACCTTTCTTGCGTCCCTCTGAATGGTATGCAACACTTTTTATTATAACTTTTTAACATAATGCACAGCAGCCACAATGCTCTACAACATAGCCCAAAATTCTGCCTAAACACATAAGGTCCCAAAGGTGAGACCTATTGGTTATGCCAATGCTTGTTTGAAGTGGATTCCTATTTAGGGGATTATTTGGAGAATACTCTGTAGACCGCTGGTCCATCAGGTCAACAAAACCTGTGGCCTCCACTGCCCCGGTGAAAGAATACCCGCCATGGCTGGATGCCTCACTTGCCTGACATGGATAAAAAAACACTTCAGTGCAGCTGACGGGGAATCAATTGTGATTCTCCCAATCTACAAAGTTTTTTGTTTTTCTGTAACAATACTCCAAAGTGGAACTTTGTTACTGAAAAACAAAATCGGCGACCTTGACTATAGGAAAGTAGGATCTGCTTTTATGGTCATCCCCACTTTTTGCTGGTGTCATTATGTTTTACTGACTCATCCGACTGGGATCCTGCTAATCAGGACCCCAGTCTCTATGCTTCTCCCCTAAATTGGACATGGTGGTTACTTAAGCACACTCAAGATTGGCTACTGGTGTACCCTTGTAAGTCCCTAATATATGGTACTAAGGTACCCAGGGCATAGATTCCCCAAGGGTCTCCCATTGGCTGGAGCATGTATTATGCCATCCATGAGAGACTGCTCAAATTGTGACTACTGGCCTGCCATTGCAGGCTGAGTTAGTTGGTGCTAGCACGCAATTCAACAGATATAAGTTTCCTTATATCTGAGGTCACTGCACTTAAAACCTATAAGTCACCCCTAAGGCAGGCATTTCAATCCTGAAGGCAGGGTGCTCGGTTATAAGTGTGAGGGTGCCCCTGCATGAGCAGGACACCCCTGCATCCTTTGGAGTCAATTCTCCCAGGTTGTAATTGTATCAGCTCTTGCAATACATAGAGTGGGCATGCATCATTATGCGATGAGCATCTCTAAACTGGCAGTACCAAACCCTATCGTATTTGGTATAAAACATGCAGGAATCATACCACCACACCATAAACGGCCACACCGTAAACGGTGTGGAAGGTATGATTTCATGCACTGTAAAGCTCCTCTGGAAGGCCCCCAGTGCTCCCGGTACCAGTCTTCTAGACCAAACTATGGTTGTTGCCGACCAGAGACACGATTCTGCCCTCCTGCTGCTGAGCCAAGCTCGAGCAGGGGAAGGCAGGACAATAGATTTCTTGTCACAGGGAGGTTTGACCACCTCCCAGACAGGACTTAGTTGATTGGGAAAGGGTGGGGGTGCTTGCCAGCGCCAGTAGGCTGATTTAAAGGGCACATGGCGCCCTCCTTCCATACTCCAATTGAAACCAGTTCAGGGAGCCATTGGCACCTGCTTTGGTGCAAAACTGAGCAAACGACATGGGAGTATCCTTCTCAAGGTCCAGCCCCTCCTCTGAGAGGGACCCTTGAATCGTCTCAGCCCTTTCATTAGGGTATTTAAGGGCTTACCTGTGGGTAGGTCCCTGGATTCATTATGGGACAAGATTCAGATTCAATATCACTTCAATTTCAACTGTCTGGGCACTTTGGACATTGCTGGTCTTTGCTTTGGGTACCGGGACTGCACTTGGAAGACTCCTGCTGCTCCTAGTCTCGTCGTCCTGTAAGTTTGCTGCAACGTCTGTACCTGCGTTCCATACAAGTTCTTCACAAGGCCTGTGGACATCCAAGACACCCGAAGGAATCTTCTTTGGAGTGACGGAGTCATTCCCCTGCATCTGCAGACAGAGCATCGAAGCTGACCGGTCTGCTGCTCCTGCGCTCCTACGGACTGCTAAAGGCTCAGCAACACAGGTGGTGGTTCTGCAACTCCAGTGAGGCCTGCACTGTCTTTCTAGCAAGTTAGAGGTTAGTATCTCTCGTTTGAACCACTGGAGCACTACCCTTCTGCACCCCATCGACTTGCTATTGCCCAGGCTTGTTGACTCTCTCCTCCAGAGATCTTTGGGCTCCAAGAAGATCCATCCTCAAGCATCTCCTGTAGCCTAGATCTTCCCCTGCACCACATCCTTTGCACGTGGGCCTTCATCCTTGGCTGAGCTGCTCGAGGTTCTCTTGCGACTCCATTGCTTCCGGTCTCGGGCCCTCTTGAGGGTCTTCTTTGGCTCCAGTGGGCTCCCCTGATTGCTAGAGTCCTACTTTGATGTTCCTGCTTGCGGTGAGACACTTAGACCTTGCTGGTCCCGACACTGCACCTTTTTCAACAACAACGCTGTTTGCCCCTGCCAAGGCTTGTTGGTGCCCCTGCCAAACACCGACCCCTTGGCACTCGACATCCGACGTGGAACAGCTTGTAGATGGCTCCTGGTCTTCCTCAGCATTGCCTGTTCCATACCTCTGCAAATTCAAGGGCACTGTCAACTCTCCTGCATGCCCAACATCAGTGGGCATTTGTCTTCCGTGCCTCCTGGTCACTCATGAGTGGCATAGAATCTGTCCCCACTGCTTGCAGGTACCTCTCATCTTGAATCCACATTTGGGTTCCACTGGACACTTTCACCTTCTTCACCAGCTGCATCTTTTCTGAAGTCCTCCATTGTGGTCTACAGCTGTTTCCGACATCACTTTGCACATATGCTTCCAGCTTCCCTGCTGTAGGTATCCTGGTTCCTGGGGAATCCATAGGTGGGATGACTCTCCAACCTTCCATCTTCCACGGGGTTTCTTCACGGTGCGCTTGGAAGGGTCCTTCTTTAAAATTGCAACCGCAACTTACCCATAGACTTCCATTGAGTACACAATTGTGTTCCCTCTCTGCACATGTCCTCCTTAGGGTTCCTAGATACTCACCTTGGGTGGTTTGTTGGGTCCCCGACTCTTCTACATCTTCTGGGCCCATTCTTGGGTTAAGTTGTGGCTTGCATTCCATTATTTTAGTGTATGGTTTGGTCTACCCCTCAGGACCACTGTGTATTCTGTGCTATTTACTTATTCTATTGACAAAGTATTGTGTGTATTGTGTTTGTATCTCCGGGTAGGAGATACTGTAATGTGTTAGTGAGTGTTAATTATAAATACATATTTTTTATAACTGCACTCTGTGGTTCTTTTTTCATTTAACTCATACCATAAGATTAAGTGCTGGTAAAACAAGCTGCTTTACACTTCGTCTGGACTAAGCCTTAAGGCTGCTCTCCACAGCTACCACTTAGGAAGATTTCTTTCAGAGACCACTAAAATCACCAGCCTCCTACATTGACATTCAGGAAATGTACTTCCTGTACGACAGAGATATTTCTGTTGTCTCCTTTTTAGTTCCACCAGACTATTCATGCAAGTCCCAGAAAGGTAATATTTTTAGAAAAATGTGCCTCAAAAGGATCCCCTAAATAGGTTGGTCATTCTGATGCACATTGACAGAGAGCTGTGAGCCGAATGGATGGTTGGTTAAAGGTTTCTGACATTAGAGCCACCTGAGGCTCCACCACCAGAAATGTAGTTCTTCACCGACCTCTAAATGGGGTAGGAGAGCTGCAAGTTTACTGGACAGTACATCCACAGCTTTTCACAGGTGCACCACATCCGCCAAACACAAAAATCCACCTTAGTCACAACTTCTTCCTAAAAATTCATCTACCACTACAGAACCATCTTCATGATGATTGACTCTCTGCTGATCTTGCAAAGGGTCACAGCACTGAAACATTAGGGTCAAACATTTATATTTGTTTCAGAAATCGCAACTGATCTAATACAGCTCATTTGGTTCCAACAAAAATGGAATCTAGGAAGAATGATCATTGTCTTTTTGTTTCGTCTTGACTGTTGCTTCATGACAGCTAGGACAATCATCATACATCAGAGGCAAATATTCGGTTTTGTCCAAAGCTAACTCACCAGAAACAAGGCCTTTTCATTAATTGTTTTCAAATCAAATATGCTTAATGTAAGTCACCTAACCAATCCCAATTCCAGCCAAGAATGCTTTTGATGTCATAGTACCTCAGGTGGAATAAGCACCACAAAGGTACAAATCAATACCCTCCTGTTGCATCAGTCAGTGGGAAAAGAAAAAGAGGCAAACTGTTTAAGTCACCATTTACTGGTTAGCTGAGGACTGAGGCTCCTTGGTAATCATCTAACATTCATTTGGACATTGCAGCATTCCTCCAGAAAACTGCAATTCAACATAGACTGAACTCTCTGTCGCAAAAGAAAAAGCCTGCTGCTCACTCCTAGCCGGCCACCCAATCAAAATCCCTCAATGCATGATGTAAGACATTACATTGTTTGCTTACATGATATTCACATAAGAGACCAGGCCATTCTAGGCAGCGTCACCGAAAACAACTTTAACACTTATGGCCTCATTAGGATGGCGGACGGACCTTCCTCCGTCCGCCACCCCAGAGTAGGAGGGATCGTCCGCAGGGGCAGCTGCGGTCCCTCCGTGCAGATTAGGATGTGACCGCCACCGCGCGGTGCCTGACGCTTTGTGCATGCAAACGCAGGGGGGTACCATAGGTACCCCCCATGTGCAACCCCCACCCCCTGTCACCCTGGGGGCCCGCAACGGGCCCCCAAAGAAATCTCCGTATGCCTTTCCATGGCGGAGAAGCCGCCGCGGAAAGGCATCTCTTTACCCCCATCCTAATATGGCTGGCGGTGTCTGTTAGACACCACCTCCATATTAGAGCTTTTCCACCACGGTCGTAAGGCGACCGCGGCGGAAAAGTGATGGACGGTCTTCCTGACCCCCCAGCCATCCTAATCTGGCGGGGGGTCTTTGAAGGTTCCACAGCGGTTATTCCGCTACCTCCGGGCCGGCGAACACTTCCGCCGGCCAGGAGGATGCGGAAAAAACGCAATCCTAATAAGACCCTTAGTTCGCTAGCCTTATCTGAGTATTCTTTTTATTTTGATGGGTTCTGGATTGGTATTTCTTGCACAGGCCTGGGAAAAGGCTGCAAACCAAAGGATGCACGCCAACCACTGTTATCTGTATTTTTTTCCACTAGCCTTGCTGTTCATTTTAGTTGCAGCAGCACATTGGGAAATGGCTTCAACCAGATTTGTTGATGACAATAACAGTGAAAAGGCATAATTTCCAGTTTCTTTTTATTTATTTATGTGTGGAGTTTTATGTAGCACAAACATACCCCATCTGGGTTTCAGAGTGCTGTACATATAGCAGTCAAGCCATACATATAGGAAAAAGGAAAGAACAAATAACAGTCAAGATAGAAAAAGCAAAGAGGTGAACAAATACAGTATATCATTCAGCATAGCAGATCTAAGATCCGGGGGAGCCTACCAGAAAATAGAAAGTTGAGAAAATTCAGAAATACTAGTTTAGGACTCTATGTATCAGACTTTTTACACTTTTTTTTTAGGGGATAGTCGAGGTGTTTGTCCTAGTTTCAGGAGATAACAAAATTCCATATTTATTGGCCAAGGCAGGAGAAGAAGTGGTTGTAAGTTTTCTTTTGGTTGAACTTTTTTGGTTTCAACAGTGGAGAGTTAGTGCCTCTTAAGGAACGACTGCCCCTGGATATTTCAAGGTTTTATGCCAGGTAGACAGTAGTGCTATGGTCAAGAGCCTTGTGACTCATTCAAGCAATCTTCAGCTGGACTCTTGCTTCAAACAGTAGCCATTTTAAATGTTCAGGTCTGGAGTAATTTCGGGATCCTGTTATGAGCCTAGCAGCTGACTGAGTTCAATGTGGCCTTTAATAGAGCCAGCTTTACTTTGGGTAAGCCTGCAAAAGCAGCACTCCTATAATCGAATTGGGTGATGACCAGGGATTGTACTGCTAACTGAAGGTCATTAGAGGGCAGGATGGGCTTGATTTTCCTTTATGTGTTCATTTTGTAATTGGCTCAGCTGGTGGTTGCACTGATATGGTCTTGCATATTGAGGTATTTGTCCAATGTTATCCCTAAAGATCGAAGAGAGCCAATAATGTAGGGGGTGCAGTTGCGAGCTGTGAGATGCTTGATCCATTCTTCTATGAGGGCACAGTGATTCTGAGGGGGCGATCAAAAGGAATTTCGTTTTGAGGGTGTTAAGCATGCAGTGAGCCCTATGACATAATCGGGTGAGGAGATTTTCAGATACAGTATTGTATCACCAGGGTACATGTGGTAATTGATGTATGACAGTGTCTACATTTTGGTAAGAGATTCCCAAATGTCCTGACTTTCCTTTACCCAGTGAGGAATTTAGCCCTACAGCCCCACTACCTTAGTCATTTACTGTTAAGATACTTTTGTAAAAGAGAACTGAAAGCTTCAATGAAATGTACTCCTTCTACTTAAAATTACAATTGACAGGTGTGAGAAGTTAGCCTGGCATATGATGTCCACTAGTTCTAGTGGGCACCTTGCACCAGTCTAATCAAACCTTATTGATGGTGGTTGTAAAGTCAACCTACAGAAAGCTATCCTAGGGGTAGCAGTGGCGAGCAGTCTTTAGGCTAAGACTTCAGAGAGCGAATAAGCTCGTTGTTTTACCAATTATAATCCCTTGAGTACCAAATGAAAGCACACCACGCAAGGTATATATCAAATATATATGTATTTATTCTAAACACAACCCCTCTGCCCTCATTATGAGGTCAGAGGTAAAAGTACAATACAAGGAACTTAATTAGCATACAATAAGTTGCACAGTAACGTTATGCCCTAGAGGCCTCACAATTCATATACTAAAATAGTAGTATAAGAACCACGTCTGGGATAGAAAGCAGGCCTAGGGCCTGTGGAATCACTGGGGCTTCAAGGAACAATGAAAGGTTGGGAAGTAGGAGGCCCACGGGAGACTTGTGCAGTGTCTAAACACAGCCGCGGGTTACCATTGATTTCTACGGGAAAGGAACAAGTTACAAATTTACAATTTAAGGACATTTCTAAATGAACTACGATGGAACCCTTTTAGACTTAGATACTAGGAGGGCCAATACCCTCGAGACTATCAGAGTACTCGTGTTACCTCACCCATGGAAGCCGGGTGCATAGGTGTCTTTTGGTGTCGGGTTTCGTCATCGATTTCAAGGAAGATCTGCAAAGAAGTCCTGCAGGCGACCAGAGGAAAAGTGTCCAGGTGGATCCAAGGGTCGATCAAAGATCTGAAGAACCTAAAAGCAGAAGGGACAGAATCTGGGTCACTTGCCAGAGGGTGATTTCAGGTGAAAAGGTGAAGTTTGTCTCTTCAGCCACGAGGTCCAAGAGGTGTCGATGACAACCAAGATCTGCTTTCAAGCTTTCCCACAAAGGATCTAGTTGACTGCGGTGTCGGTATCCGGATTGGACCCAACAAGCCTTGGCAAACGCATCCCACGCAGGATATCGAAATTGGCTTCATTGCAGACCAGCAAGGTCTGTGGCACTTCTCCTTTGCAGGGAAGCTGGAGCAAGCCAGGAGCAACCAGAGAAGCAAGCATCATTCAAAATTGGTCTTCTAGGGGGGTCACTAGCCAACGGGCCAGGAACTATGAAGATGCATCAAGCGAAATGCACAAAGCGTGCCTACAGGACACTCGTGGAGTGTGGGCCTCTGAGCTTTGGTGCAAATGGTGCTCGGAGGTGGTGCTTCAAGCACTCCAATGCACAACTTTGGGATACTTCGGGAAGTGAGTGCAGCTTGCAAAATGTAGGAGGTCCAGGAGTTCTGGTCCCACATCTCTCGTTTCGACAACAGGTCTCAGCTTTGCTGTGAGCGAAGGTTGGGATCAGAGATGTCTGGAAGTCTATATCTTGTGTCACAGATTTTTTGGGATCTGGTGGGAGCCTCGAAAATGCAGACCGGCAAAGTTGCTATTGGTGCCTGTTTGAACAGGGTGGTCACTCCTTGACCACAAGGGAGATGTCTTCCGTCTTCCAGTCTCAATGGAATGTCGAAGGTCCAGGATATATGTTTCAGAGTTTCGTCCAGGGTAATCTAATGTCCTAGGGACTGAGATCCTATACTTATACTAAGTTTAGGGGTTGGACTAACTTTAAGGTCCCTCCTATGGGTGGACCTCGGGAGGGGGTGGTTACACCCCTTTCCCTTTGTCCAGTTTCGTGCCAGAGCTGGGGCTGAGTGCCCCAGCAACCGGTTTGAACTGGAAAATGCATGGAGCACCTTGTGTGCCCCAGGGAGACTCTGGAAAGCACTCACTGGATGCAGCCCTACCTGCCCCAATACACTAAAGCCTGTCTGGGGAGGTGGCAGCACCTCCCTGGACAGGAAACCTATTGTCCGGGCCTCCCCTGCCGGAGTTTCATCCAGCAGCAGGAGGGCAGACTCGTGTCTGTGGCAGCAGCATCCATTTTGTGATGCTGAGGCTCTGTTTAACTTTAACCGGGTTTAACGGTGACTACATGTCTTCTCCCTCTAAAAGGGTGGACTGCTACCCCCGCCACCAGAACTGGCGGGGGGTAGTATTCCACAGTGTTTGACACCTTAGACGACATGTTTTGATAAAGCCAAACCAAAGTTAGCATTAACCGTGAGGATTATAATGCACTTAAAAGTATATTGTATGGCTATATCATAGAACAGCTGTTAGGAGATGGTTCCGAAAGCTGCAGAGGGGCTCAGCTCATGCTATAGGCACCCTTTCACATAAAACCAAGCACTCTACCTCCAGGATTGTCGAGGCCTGCCTTAGGAGTGACTTATAGGTGTATATGTGTATATATATATGTATATAGATATAGGTATACTATATCTACGTAAGGGGTGATTACACCACCTTACCCAGGCTGTGAGTAAAACCCTGTGGTGTCAGTTTGGAAGGCAAACCAGGGGTGGCATAGTACATGCTGCAGCCCCTGGTAGGCCTAGGGTGCACCTATGCCATGGGTACCTATGGTACACTATACAGGGGCTCACAAGGGTGACCCAGTACCCAATCTGGTATGTACCTAAAGTACATGGTATCAATTTAGAGAGAGAACAGCTAGGCTGTGGGCCTGATTAGCAGGACCACAGCCATACTAAAGTTGAAAAACCAGAGAATCACAGCAAAAAGTGGGGGTAACCATAGGAAGCAGACCCTAATCTCCTACAGCAGGTTTAAATGCACATATGAAGACTCATATGCAAATTTCCAATTCTATTTCTCAAATTATGGTGGTTAAGCATCTAAAGTCTGAAGACTCCATTGTCAAGAGTTGGTAGGAAAAATGTAAGTATTACGAGTTTACCAGTAGGCCTGGAAACATTACTCCGACAATCCTTTTCTTCTTTGCATTTCTTAATTGTGAGTCATACCAAAGTCATCCCCAGCTTTAGACAGCATGTGCAATGAAAGAGAGAGGTAGCTCTCGGACATATAGATTTATTATTACCTCATCGCCCTTCACCCTTGCTTCCAATACAAAATGAGCCAATTCTGCCTCCCCAGACATCGATTACCATGTCATATTCTAATCAATAAAATACCCCTCCCCATCTTGTTCGTTTTTGTCTCTTTTGTCCTTACTGCATTTGCCAAGTGCGGTGCTGCGGCTAAGAATTCAGGTCTTCGCTTTCTATGTGGTTTTTGGAGGTTGGGCACTGTGGAGCTGGCCTGACTCTCCCTTCTCACGTGGAGAGTGTGCATGTGGCCTGGAGTGATCCCGGTTTTGACATTCTTAAGATCAGCAGTATGGCTGGCACACTCTGGCTGAGGCTGTAATTCCAGGTCAGGAAGACAGCATCGGAATATACCGGCATCGAAGAGCAATAGTGCACTCTTCCAAAATGGCGGCCACATCAGTTTATTAAGTGCTTTTTTTGTGATTGAGTGGCACTTTCTTGATATTTGGTGATAATTTGCCTATGTGGTTTCCATTCTTATTGGTAATTGTTTGGGAATCCAATGATTGGAAGCAAGTATATACTTCACTCAAATTGGTTCTGGGGTCTAGTAACCTTTCCTTTATTATAAGGCTGTTTCTTCTCCACCTTAGATTTTCCATTGTGATACTGGTGGGGAAGTAGGAAAACAAGGCAGCATCTGTGAGGCCTGCCCAAATAACATGACTACATTTGTCCTTCACTGGGAACCAAACACCCAGTTGTAGCGCCTGCCTCTCAGAGGGTAGCGTTGCAGAGGAGTCTGAGGCTTACTCAAGGGAGTTGGTGTGGGCTAGTAATCGCCATTTGCAGATGCGCAAAAATAACACTCAATAATTGATTGTCCAGTCTGTACTTTGCTTTATAAAAGTAAGAGTACATTTAACAAACACACACACTACTCAATACTCTGCCCCAATTTACAAATATACATATACATATACATTACCGTTGTATTCTCTGAAAAAACAACACGTCCCCCACGCTTGAAAACGCTACTTTATCAATTGTGGGGGACTTGTTTTTTTTTTCAGAGAATACGACGAATTGAGGCTCGTAACTCTACCCCGGAGGTGTTTCCCTTATACAACTCGGGTCGCGCTTTACCTTACTTTTATCTCTTGGAACCAAACCACATCTGTTTGTATAAGACATTGCTCTAGGTTATACATAGGTTCAACTGGGAGCACCTGCAATCTGAACCCAAAAGGGATTACTACCTTTAAGTAGGCTACATAGGGCACAGGCGTTTATACTTCCTTCCCGCTTCATTCCTGTGGAGATCGTCTTATACATAGGCCTGTGTGCTCCAGTTCTAGATACGCCTCCTAGAGGTTAGGTTCTGAATATGTGTCTTTTCATAACTTTACGGTTACGTGACCCATTGACACTTTTGAGGATCATTTTTTTGCCTTGAGAAAGTCCGAGTACCAACTCTGTAAGGACAAAACACGTGTTGGCTACAATTTACTTCTGAATACGAACAAGGAATAAAGAAAATCATACAGTCAAACATCGTGATTTGGTCATCTTGTCCTGACAAACTTTGGGTTCATTTTATGTCATTAACTATCCAGTGTGTTTGCTGAATTTTGGTGTACCTTTACATTCTTGTGACTGTCAAGACCCTATATAACCACAATTGTTGAGTGCTTCGCTAACCTTCTTTTTGGCATCACAGATGAAATCACAGGATTACGCATGTACAGCCAGACACCCTAGCAGGAATGTCTGTCAACATAACCCCACTTTGCTTATGACATAACCTTACACAGGTACTTCACATTATATAGGTGACCTTCAGTCCCTCTAAAAGAAATAGCGTTAGTGAAAGCATTTCTGGTCTAATTACACCTCTTTGCCTCCAGGGGATGACCTTCTCCAGACATCCCCAACTCTGCCCTTCACTCCATGATGCACTTCTCAATACACCCTCAGTTGTAGAACAAAAGTTCCAGCCGAGGAGATGTTCAATGCTGGCTGAGCCCTGGAGGGGTTATTCTTTCAGATGCCCCATGAAACTTAGGGAGGGATTTCCTCTTTCGTGCTGGGGGAGACTGCGCTCAGAACCCGGTGGCAGAGGGCTGACGCTAGTTGTTCGTGTGGATGCTCAGCATTGTTTTACGATTTTGTGTGTAAGCAATCAGCATTTTAAAAAACCTTTCTTCTCTCGCAATTGTTTTACCCCCTTGCCCCGGTCCGACGCGGCTGTGTGCCGATTGTTCGTAGGGCTTCCGGGGAGTTCAGACTCACTTCTTGGAAGGTCGGCGCTCTAGCCTATGCGCGTCCTGACCTACTTAATTCATTGCTCATGCGCACGGACAGCGGACGCGATCAGTACCCGGTGGCAGAGGGCTGACGCTAGTTGTTCGTGTGGATGCTCAGCATTGTTTTACGATTTTGTGTGTAAGCAATTAGCATTTTAAAAAACCTTTCTTCTCTCGCACTTACTTGATTTACCCCCTAGCCCCGGTTCAACGCGGCTGTGTGGTGATTGTTCGGAGGGCTTCCGGGGAGGTCAGACTCACTTCCTGGCAGGTCGGCGCTCTAGCCTATGCGCGTCCGAACCTACTTAATTCACTGCTCATGCGCACGCGCAGCGGACGCGATCAGTACCTGGTGGCAGAGAATTTGATGCTAGTTGTTCGTGTGGATGCTCAGCATTGTTTTACGATTTTGTATGAAAGCAATTAGCATTTTAAAAAACCTTTCTTCTCTCACACCTACTTGTTTTACCCCCTAGCCCCGGTCCGACGCGGCTGTGTGCCGATTGTTCGGAGGGCTTCCGGGAAGGTCAGACTCACTTCCTGGCAGGTCGGCGCTCTATCCTATGCGCGTTCTGACCTACTTAATTCCCTGCTCATGCGCACGCGCAGCGGATGCAATCAGTACCCGGTGGCAGAGGTCTGACGCTAGTTGTTCGTGTGGATGCTCAGCATTGTTTTATGATTTTGTGTGTAAGCAATTAGCATTTTAAAAAACCTTTCTTCTCTCGAACTTACTTGTTTTACCCCCTAGCCCCGGTCTGACGCAGCTGTGTGCCGATTGTTCGGAGGGCTTCCGGGGAGGTCAGACTCACTTCCTGGCAGGTCGGCGCTCTAGCCTATGCGCATCCTGACCTACTTAATTCCCTGCTCATGTGCACGCGCAGCGGACACGCGCAGCCAAAGGCAAGCCCGTATGCACCTGTCCGCGGCCGGCCAGGGGCCAGGGGCCAGGCACTATGCCCATTTTCCTAGATATGCTTCCCAAGAACTAGCTGCACTTTGGGGCAACTGGATTCTCCCAGACTGTACTCTTTCACGCATCAAAGACATGGGTATTTTAAACCCCAGCCCGCGGCTTCCCTCTCATCTCACTTAGGCCAGCCGAATCATTCCCCGCCTCATGCAACGGTAGATGTGCCTCCCCAGCACCCCCTTGTTCAGCCTACCTCCACGACAGTGTCAGCCTACCTCCTCAACACTCGCTCGGCAGTAAAACACCAGCTCGAACTTTTTACATTTTTAGGCACTTTCAAATTGGACATATTGTTTCTTACTGAAACATGGCTCTCATCTGACTCATCGCCAGACATATTAGCAGCAATCTCTGAACCTTATTATATTTTACGCTCTGACCGCCTGGAGGGGAGGGTCGGAGGCGGCGTTGCATCAATCATTCATTCCAATTTTCAGTTCTTGCCTTTGTCTTTCCCTACGATTGCACCGGTTGATTATCTTGTCATCCGCTCCACTCTACCACGGCCCCTTTAACTTGTGTCCTTTTCTATCGTCCGCCGCAGTCTATGCCCCTTTTTCTTCAAGCAGTCGAGGAATTGTTGGCCACGTTGGTGGTAAACAACTCTTGTGTCCTAGTGTTGGGCGACTTCAATTTTTGGCCCTCCGATCCTCGGGAGGACCCTCTTTCCAAAGAATTTACTGACTTGCTCTGTAACCTGAATCACTCCCAGCACTTACATTCCCCAACCCACATTCATGGTCATATCCTGGACCAGGTCTGGTCAATTAACCTGCACATCCCTACTCCTGCCATCAGCCCATGTCCTTGGTTTGATCATTTTTTTATCACATTTTCCTTTGACCTAGGGGAGGCTAGCAAACCACCGCTTCCATCCAATACCTGGGCCTGAAATTGGGGACGAGTGGATATACCTCTTCTCTGCTCTTCCCTTTCATATTCCCCTCATAACCTACTTGACCTTTCCCCCCACTCTCAGGCTCTTGCAGTCAACAGCTGGCTTTTCTTAGCCTGCGATCAGTCGGCCCCTCTAAAACGCCTCAGGACGCAGTGCCCTCATGACTCCAATAGATGGTGTACCTCTGAGCTAAAATCTAAAAGGCTGGCTCTCAGGCAGGCTGAGCAACACTGGAGGTTGAGGTATTGCCCGACCCTAAATCATTGTACCTTACCTTGTTACATGACTATAAGAAATCCATCTTGCAGGCTAAATCGGATTACTTCACCTCAAAAATCCTTCTCTCTGCCAATAAGCCTAAAGACATTTTCTCTATTTGTTCACGACCTGTCCACCTCTGAAAGAGTCACCCTTAAGCCGTCTCCTTCGCAAGCCTGTAATTCCTTAAATGATTATTTCATCGACAAAATTACCACAATCAAAGTCAACATCCCCCCTCCTTTACCCAACTTCTCCTGCCCTGAGCCTCCGTCGAACCCCCACCTTCTGGAGCAGTTCCCCCAGATATCCAGGGAAACGTTTTCCTCCTTACTCCTTAAGTTAAATCGGGGTCCCCTTCTGACAGTTGCCCTGTCCACTTACTCAAAGAGATCTTCTCTCTCTGCCCGGACCCCCCGTTATCACTCCTCAACAACTCCCTCTTACAGGGGACGGTCCCTGACCTCTTCAAATCTGCAAAAATTATTCCCATCTTGAAGAAGGGGCAGGGGCCGATCCGTCCTCTCTCTCTAACTTTCGTCCTATTTCTCTGATCCCTTTCTTGGGGAAAATCCTGGAGAGTCATGTCACAACATGTCTCAGCTCCTTCATTGAGAACACGCACTTTGTAGACCCCCATCAGGCAGGCTTTTGTCCGGCGCACTCCACAGAGTCTGTCATCATTTCGGTGCTGGACGAGCTTAGAGGTGGTGCCGATGCCAGCTCTTCTCAGGCCCTGGTTCTCCTGGATCTGTCCGCTGCCTTTGACACGGTCGATCACACCATCTTGATCGATCGAGTCAAGGGTGCGGGCATTTGGGGATCCGCTCTGGCGTGGATCACCTCGTTTTTGGAGAATCGCCAGCAGGCTGTCCAGCTGGCAGGCTTCTCTGCTGCTCCGCGCCTTAACACCTGCGGTGTCCCCCAAGGGTCATCCCTCTCTCCTCTTCTTTTCAATCTCTATATCTTTCCCCTCATCTCCACCCTCCAGAAATTAGATGTCACGGTGTTTAATTACGCCGATGACCTCCAACTTATTTTCAATATCTCTTCTCTTTCCTCCTCTGTTCTTAACTTTCAATCGATTATGATCTTTATCAGTGACTGGCTGAATTTTAACCACCTTAAGCTTAACCCCGATAAGACCGAGTTAGTGCTTACTGGCGGTGTCTCCAGTCCCTGGTCTTCCTCCTTCTGGCCCCCTTCCCTTGGTTCCCCTCCCTCTCCTTCTGCTTCTGTTAAAACCCTTGGTATTAGATTTAGCAGTGATCTCTCAATGCACTCTCAAATCAGTGCGGTGGTGTCATCCTGCTTTCTTAAGCTACACATTATACGTAAAATCTCCCATTTTTTCTCTATTGCGGCACTGAAACTCATTCTGCTAGCCATGGTCATATCCCATCTGGACTATGGAAACGCTCTGTATGTTGGCATTCCTGCATACGAGCTCCACCGTCTCCAACTAATCCAGAACCAGGCTGGCAGGTTAGTCTACAAATTCCCCAAACACTACCATGCCACTTCACTGTTAAAAACATTACATTGGCTTCCGCTTTCTGAACGCTCCCTTTTCAAACTTGGATGTCTGATCTTCACGGCTCTTGCTGGCACAGCGCCTGCCTTCACAACTTCCAAACTTAAGGCTTATGTTCCCAACCGGGACCTGCGGTCCTCCTCATAGCACCTTCTGTGCGACCCCCGTTTCAGAAGGAAGAAACACGGTGGCATGAGTTTTTCTTTTCTGGCCGCCTCCTTTTGGAACACTCTTCCCCTTAGCATTAGGACTACTGACTCCTATATGGACTTCTACAGGGCCCTGAAGACTCAGCTCTTCTCACAAGCTTTTGAGGAATAGATGGCACCCCCGCTCCCTCTGTTCTTCCGTCCTCAGCGCCAAGAAACCGCTTGGTCTACAAGAGCTTTATAAAACCTTTAACTTTAACTTTATCCAGCAGCTCCCTCTGAACCTCTTTCACCAATGAGGGTGACCTCCCTCCTCCGGGGGGCCACCAGACACCAAAAACGATAGAGTTCCCTGTAGAAGAGTAGGGTCTGCTTCCTATGGTCACCCTCAATTTTTGCTGTGATACTCTGGTTTTTCGACTTTAGTGTGGCTGTGGGCCTGCTAATCAGACCCACAGCCCAGCTGTTCTCTCTCTAAATTCATACCATGTACTTTAGGTACATACCTAATTGGCTATTGGGTCACCTTTGTGAGCCCCTGTATAATGTACCATAGGTACCCAGGGCATAGGTGCATCCAAGGCCTACCAGGGGCTGCAGCATGAATTATGGCACCACTGGCTGGCTTCCAAACTGACACCACAGGCTGAGCACTCAGCTTGGGCAAGGTGGTGTAATCACCCCTTACTTAGATATAGTGTTCCTATACCCTTATACATAGACACATATATACCTGTAAGTCACTCCTATGGCAGGCCTTGACAATCCTGAAGGCAGAGTGCTTGGTTTTATGTTAGATGGTGCTCTAGCATAAGCTGAGCCTGTCTGCAGCTTTCGGAACCATGTCCTTATAGCTGTTCTATGATATAGCCATACCATATACTCTTAAGTGCATTATAATCCTCGCGGTTAATGCTTACTTTGGTTTGGCTTTATCAAAACATGTTGTGTAAGGTGTCAAACACTTTGGAATATGACCCCCCCCCCGCCAGTCCTGGCGGCAGAGGTAGCATTCCACCCTTCTAAAGGGAGAAGACATGTAGTTACTGCTTTACCCGGTTAAAGTTAAACAGAGCCTCAGCATCACAAAATGTATGCTGCTGCCACAGACACAAGTCTGACCTCCTGCTGCTGGACGAAACTCCGGCAGGGGAAGTCTGGACAATAGGTTTCCTGTCAAGGGAGGTGCTGTCACCTCCCCAAACAGCCTGTAGTGGATTGGGGCAGGGTGGGTTCAATGGAAACTGCTGTTTCCAGACACTGCCTGGGGCACACAAGGTGCTCCATGCATAGCCCGGTTCAAACCAGCTGCTGGGGCACTCCAGCCCCAGCTCTGGCGCGAAACTGGACAAAGAGAAAGGGGTGTAACCACCCCCTTCTCAGGTTCCACCCAAAGGAGGGACCTAGCAGGTAATCCAGCCCCTTAGTTTGGTATAAAGTTAGGAGCTGTGTCTAGAGACATTATATTCTCCTGGAAGAAACTCTGAAACAAACTCTTAGACCTTCGACGTTCCATATCGACTGGAAGACTGAAGACATCTCCCTTGTGGTCAAGGAGTAACCACCCTGTGGAAACAGGCACCAACAGTAACTTGCTGGTTTGCTTTGTCGACGCTCCCGCTGGAGCCCAAAGACTTAGCGATGCAGAATCTGGACTTCCAGACTTCTCTGACTCCGACCCACATCCACAGTAAAGACGAGACCCGTGGCGGACACGAGAGACGTGGGACCAGACATCCTGGACTACCTGCATCTTGCTACCTGTGCAGCTTCTGAGGCACCCTCGAAGTTGTGCATTGGGGTTTGAGAAGCCCAGAACTGAGCAGCATTTGAATCGAAGCACAGCCCTCCACACTCCACCAGTGCCACGTGGGGCATGTGCCTGCATTTCAGCTCAACGCGTCTTTGTGGTTGCTAGCCTGCTGGCTAGTGGCCCCTCCGAAGACATCCTTTTGAAACAACATGACTTGCCTGGGTACCACGGGCTTGCTCCTGCTTCCCTGCAAAGGAGAAGCGCTCCAGACCTTGCTGGTCTGAACAGAAGCCAATCTTCTAATCCTGCGTGGATTACATTTGCCAAGGTTTGTTGGGTCCAATCCGGATACTGATGCTGCCAACAGCTAGATCCGTCGTGGGAAAGCTCGACTCCAGGTCCTGGTCATCGTCGACGCCTCCTGGACCTCGTGGCTGCGGAGACAAACTTCACCTCTTCACCTGATTGCATCTTGACATCGCCTGGTTCCTTCCTGGTCACTGGCTAGTGACCCAGCCTCTGTCCCCTCTGCTTTCAGGTTCTTCACTGCACTGATCCACCCTAAGATCCATCCAAACACTTTCCTCCTGGTCGCCTGCAGCACTTTTGTTAAATCCAAACTTCAATGAAAGGCAGAGATGAAGTTGGTGTAGAAAAGGTTCTTTAATTAGCAACCTTCACAGCAAGCACGAAGCAACGTCAGCTCTGAACAGGAACCAGGCAATAACTGACAAAGGTAGAATACTCAGTAAAGAACCTAGAGAGAGAGTTCTAGGCAATAGAGACAGGAGAGAATATAGAGAGACAGAACCATAGATACCACACATCTCCCTTTCCCACAAAAAAAAAAAAAAGGAAGAAAGAAAAGAGAAAAGAAAGGAAGAAAGAAAAAGAAACAGATTAGAGATAAAAGTCCTTTAGATAAGCAGGAGCACGAGTGTTGCGAGAACTCCGCCTGAGGGCAGGAGGAAGCCCAAATTGAGCAGAGATGACATTGGAGGAAGAATCAGAACCAACAGGAAGAACATTAGAGGTACAACCATCATTGATGAGATCATCAGAACCAACAGGAAGAACATTAGAGGTACAACCATCATTGATGAGAACAGAAGGAGAACATTGATCCAACAGCAGGGAAGAAGGACCTGGACGTTCCAAATCATCGACACCAGAGTCTCTTTGAGGAGAAGAGGTGGAGGGCTGAAAATCCAAAGACGAGGAAGTAGAAAAGTAGCTGTTCTCTTGGTCTTTTAAGTCCTTGGGAACAAAAGGATTAACAATAACGACATTTCTCTTGCTCCACCACTTCCCATTAGAAAGTAACACAGCACTCTTGGAAACTCTGATAACTTTAGCAGTAGGGTAGAATTTTGAAGTATGACTACTGTTTTTCAGGGGTCTTTTGACTTTGACGGAGTCACCCACATTGAAAGGAACCACTTTAGTTTTGAATTTGTCATCATAAGCAATTTTCATCTTGTTTTGCATGGAAACAACCCTGTTGCGAACCTGATCAATATTGGGTAATTTCTCATCCACTTTTGTCTTGTCAAGGACCCAGGAAGGGCTAAGCTTGGAGGAGCCAAAACGTTTCTTTAACAAGACAAAAGGGGTAATGCCAGTTGTGGAATGGGGAGTATTGTGATAACTCCACAACCTTTCTTTAACAGCTTTGGAAACATCCAAATTTTGCATGCAGGCTAATTGGATGGTGTCTTTTAGCATTTTGTTAACCCTTTCGACCATTCCATTTCCTTGTGGACTGT
Organism: Lissotriton vulgaris; assembly: GCF_964263255.1. Lineage (NCBI taxonomy): Eukaryota > Metazoa > Chordata > Amphibia > Caudata > Salamandridae > Lissotriton > Lissotriton vulgaris. Next base: position 822,847,593 of record NC_141699.1, on the reverse strand, counting down.
AAAGGGCAACAGTCAAGTGTTTGATGTCAAGATTGGATAAGAACTTTTGAGTGACAAGGGACTTAAACTGGACACCATTGTCAGAGACTAGAAATTTGGGGATACCTTCTCTGTGAAAAAGGTCATCCAAAAAATCAATGACACCAACCGTGGAAGGATCAGACATGAACCTGCACTCAACCCACTTGGAAAAATAATCCACCAAGACTATGGCAAATCTTAAATGAGGCTTCAAGTTGTACATGGGACCAATAAAATCAATGCCTAATTTCTCCCAAGGGCCCTGAGGGTAAGGAACAGGAATAAGGGGGGTATTCCGAAGCTTGAGAGACTTGTCAGCTTCAAAACAACAGGAACACCTACCAACAAAATTTTCGACATCAGCATCGAGATTGGGCCACCAGTAGTAAAGTCGTAACCTTTTCTTGGTACCAGTGATTCCTAAATGACCAAGATGAGCCAAATTCAACAATTTCAGTTTGAGTTTATTAGGAGGAATCAACAAAGAGCCCCTCATCAAAAAGTCATCCTCAACAGTGAGTTCATCTTTAACTTTAGCAAATGAACGTAACCCAGAATCAAGATTTCTGTCATCGGGCCAGCCCTTGATAACATGATCCTTGACCAAATTTTGGACCTTGTCCAATTTAACACAATCCAACCACTCAACCTTGCTGATGATATTCTCAGAGAACAACAAACCATCAACCATGCCTACAACACACTCAGAGTCCTCACAAAGGGAAGAAGAGTTTTCAGAATCCCTGAGGGGGCACCTAGAGAGGAAGTCAGCACGGGTATTTTTACCCCCAGGGATATGAGAGATGGAGAAATTAAAATCGTACATCCTAGAGAGCAACCTGACTAAACGAGGACTGAGATTACTGTGGTCTTTATCAGACAAAAGGAACACCAAGGGTTTGTGGTCGGTCACCAAAATAAATCTTCTACCCCAGAGGTAAGTCTCAAAATGCTTGGTTGCCCAAAGACAGGCCAGAGCCTCCCTCTCAATGGTGCTGTATCTGCGCTCTGCAGGGGAAAGGGATCTGGAGGAAAAACCAACTGTCTGTTCCACACCGTCAACCAATTGAGACAAAACAGCCCCTTGCATCGACCGTGACAATAGATTGAATATCATCTCTGAAAGAATGAAGAGAGGGGGCTTGAACAATGAGGTTCTTTAAGTGCACAAAAGTCTTATTAAGAGAATCATCCCAAACAAACTTTTCACCTTTTCTGAGTAATTTTCTTAAGGGTTCAGTTTGCAGGGGCAAAACAATCCACAAATCTTGAATAGTACTCGCAAACACCGAGGAAAGATCTAAGTTGATCTTTGTTTTCCGGACTGGGACTGTCAACAATGGCCTTGATAAGGTCTTGTTTGGGAGAAATGCCACTGCTAGATATGTGATGGCCAAGGTAATCAATACTATCAACCATGAACTTGCACTTTTCTTTCTTTACAGTAAAACCATTGGTTTCCAAAATGTTCAACACCTCAGACAGTTTCTTTAAATGGTCATCAACACACTTAGAATAAATAAGGATGTCATCTTGATAAGCCAACACATTGCTGCAATTGCCAAACATTTTAAACATGAGCTTCTGGAAGACAGAGGCAGCAGACGCAAGCCCAAAAGGCATGCGTAAGAACCTGTAGGGACCAAAAGGTGTATTAAAGGAAGTCAAATCACGGGAATCTTCACTGAGTTCAACCTGGTGATAGGCGGACCTTAAGTCCAAGCACGAAAAAACTTTAGAATCACCAAGTTGAGCCAACATGTCTTGGATTTTGGGCAGAGGAAAGCAATCTATTAAAATGTTTTTGTTTAAGGACCTCAGGTCGATGCATAGTCTTATGTCTTTGCTACCCTTTTTCTTCGCAATAACGATGGGGGCGACCCATTCTGAAGAATTTATAGGCTCAATGACTTTGTCAAGGCATAGCTGCTCTAAGTGTAACTTTAGTTGGGACCTAACAGATAGGGGAACATTCCTGACTTTATGGACCACAGGAATAGCATCCTTTTTGAGAACAATGCGGTGCTCAAAGTCATGAACAAGACCCAGCTTGTCCATGAAAAGAGCACTGTGTTTGGCTAAAAGTTGTTGTAGGTCAAGATTGGAGGAAGAGCAGACATCAACTAAGGAAATAGGACAAGAAGTGCCTGGTCTTAAAACCATGCCAAATTTGCCCTGATCTTTCCAACCTAAAATGTTGTACCCATTTTTAGCAACATATATTTTAGTAGCAATGGACCTGTCCTCAAACTTTATGGTATCATTGAAGAATCCCAGCATGTCAATGGAATGCCCACCAAAGGAAATGGTGTGAATATCAGGAGGGAATAATTGGGAAGAATTCCAGTGTAAATTATACAAAATGTCAGTGACAAAGGTGATCGGAGAACCAGAATCCACCGTCACTTGGATTACTGTGCTACCAATGGTGATATCGCAGATGGGACCACCATCATCTAACTCAGCATCAATGTACAACACAATCTTTTTAGAAGAAACAACGGTACATACATTCTCAGGTTCAGAAAACTCAACATTTTCAATCGCATTAATTTTCACAGGATTTCTGTTACATACTCTGGTAAAGTGACCAGTACGTTTACAATTGAGACAAGTTTTACTCAGAGCTGGACAACCTTTGAAATTGGCAAGATGTGAAGAGGAACCACATCTGAAACATGCAAAGCTTTTTTTAGGTTCTCTAGAATCTTTGTTTTTAAACTGGGAAGGTTTAGGTTTGATGTTTAGAGCATTGACAGCTTCAGTTATGGTATCACCTTTACTTTTGTTCAAAACCCTTTGAGAAGAGACAGATCTCTCGATTCCTCTCGCAAGTTCAAGAGTTTCGTTGAGAGATGGATCCCTACAACAAAGTAATCTCTCTTGGACCTTTTTGTTATAACAGTTAACTACTATCTGATCTCTGAGGTAAGAATCGATATTACCATCGAATTCACAAGTTGCTATCAAAACTCTAAGTTCTGTCAAAAAGGTTTCAATTGACTCATACTCAAATTGATGTCTGGTATAGAATTTGTGACGCTCTACCACAACACTAGTTTCATCAATGAAATATTTGGCTAATCTAGAAACAGCTTCTTGAAAACAATCCCACTCAGTTTCATGAGGTTGAGGTGAAACAGGTAAATGGTCAAAAATACGTTGGCCTTCTGCTCCAAGACTGTTATAGAGTAAAGCTAATTTTCTGTCTGGTTCATATTTTTGACCATCTAAGGCAATAATATAACTGCCAAAACCCTTGAACCATTGTTTCCATTTAGTTTTAGGTACACCAGGGTCAGGGAGAAAATAAGGAGGAGTGACAATATTTTGAGACATGTCAAAGCAACAGTGTGCGCAGAGAAAACAGTAAAACAAACAGAAAAGGTAAAGGTACACGAACAAAAGGAATAATAAAGAAAAATGTCAGTCCAATAAGGGTTAAAGTACTTGGTAAGATGTGCACATCAACGAGTAGCCAACCAGAAGATGTGCCGTGGGAGAAGCAGAATCAAAAACAATTTGAATGTCAAAGCCAAACCTGAAAACGAATAAGCTGCTTGAAGTCCAAGGCAGCGTAGCGAATAAAATAGGATAAAAATGAAGGAACGCTGTAGATATGATGAAGGAAGCGCTGTTCAACGTGACGAAGAAAAGCGATGAACTTAGAGAAACGAGCGCATGAAACTGACTGCGCATGCAAATGAAGGAGGCTACGTGAACTTTACCAAGATGGAGTCACGTAGAGGTCACGTAAGTTGAGACAACGTGATGCGCGTCACTCCGTCACGGACCAGGCGGGGAACTGTGACGTGCGCGGAGGCTGACTGGGAGGAGGAAGGACGAAGATGGCCAGAATGGAAGCCAAAGTCAGGTACGTTCGGGTGGAATCTTCGAGCAGGAGCACGCTCGAGGAGGGGAACGTAGAGACTGTGGCGCTCAAGGGAGATTCGCTCGAGGGTAGGAAGGTGCGCAATGAAGCCAAAAGGTAGCGTAAGGCCGCTAAAAGCAGTCAAACATAGGAAGTTACATACGACCTTTTGAAGAGGAAGCGCGTTTCATGCTGAAGAGACGTTCTTGCGCATTCAGATGGTCGAGGAGGCCTCCCAGTGCTTCAGTGGATGCTGGGAATGTGAAGGAATCCAGAAAAAATCCCAAAGCGTCGCCAAATGTTAAATCCAAACTTCAATGAAAGGCAGAGATGAAGTTGGTGTAGAAAAGGTTCTTTAATTAGCAACCTTCACAGCAAGCACGAAGCAACGTCAGCTCTGAACAGGAACCAGGCAATAACTGACAAAGGTAGAATACTCAGTAAAGAACCTAGAGAGAGAGTTCTAGGCAATAGAGACAGGAGAGAATATAGAGAGACAGAACCATAGATACCACAACTTTCTTGCAGCTCTCCATAAGATTCAGCAACGAAACCCGACACGAAAAGACACCTATGCACCCGGCTTCCCTGGGTGAGGTAACTCGAGTACTCCGGGTAATACCTATCCAAGTGTCCAAGTTTAACAGGGTTTCCCGTAGTCCACCCGGAAGTGTCTGAAATCTACTACTTTGTAACTTACGTTCCCATTGAAACTCTATGTTAACTGGCGTGTGTGTTTAGACACTGCACACGCATCCTGTGTGACTCCTACTTCCTAACCTTTGGTTGTCCAGTGTAGCCCCAGCGATTTTCTAGGCCCTAGGCCTATTCACCTTTCCTGAAGTGGTTCTTATACCACTTACTTAGTATATGGTTCGTGAGGCCCCCAGGGCAGAATTGTATTTGTGCAACTTATAGTATGCTTATTGAGTAACTTGTGCTGTATCTCGAACTCTGACCTCATAAAGAGTGCAGAGGGGTTGGGTTAGTAATAAATACATATATATTTGATATATACCTTGTGTGGTGTCCTTTCATTTGATATTCAAGGGACTATTATTGGTAAAACAGCTGACTTCACATGCTCTCTGAAGTTTTAGCCTAAGACTGCTTTGTACATGCTACCACTAGGATAGCTGATCTATAAGGTTGACTTTACGACCATCACCATAAGGGTTGTTTGGACTGGTGCAAGGTGCCCACTACAATAGTGGACATCATATACCAGGCCAACTTCTCACATTGGTGTGCAGCGGTTGGGATAAGAGCTTGCTGATTGTTTTACCATAATATATTGAGATATCATTTGAAAGATCACATTAAGGTACCTAGAGGTACATATAAATCAAGTCTTAAATACTTAAGTTCTACTGAACTTAGTTGTTGTAGAGCAAAGGGCCTAGCACACCCTGACTACAACTCCTAGAGAGGTTTAGTGGGTAAGACTTAGTGTAGGTAGGTGCACACACCACACCTCACTAGATCATGTCTCTGAAACCAGAACCTAGTGGATCTCTCTCAGTAGAGGTTGGCCCTTTAAGGGTACCTTGCAGATATGATACCTTTACCTTCCATGAGTTAAGGTACTTGTGCACAACTAGGAAGTTAAAACAAGGATCAAACCCTACCCTCAAACAACAGATAGAGATCCTAGAGAAGAGAAGTTTGATACTCATAAAGCAGCTAACTCAGGTAATACAGGTGGTACAGGGGAGGGCCATCCATCAACATCTACCTGATGAAAATCAAGTGGATGATGATGATGATGATGATGACAATGACCTGGTACAAGTAGGGGTACTTAGCCTGGCCAACCTAAGCCTACATGGGGCTGGAGGGGGCATAGAATGAGGAGGTCACTTTCCAGGGAATCTCACCTCTCTGGTGGCTCAATAGGGTTAGATGCTCTCAGGAGGATGAGTCCCCCTGAGAGGAAAGAGCATCATGCAAGGATGAGAGAAGTCAAGCTTAGGATCCAGAGGCAAGAACTTGCCCTGGCCAAAGAGACCCTGGCTTTCGCAAGAGAGCAACAGTTAAGTGGGTTAGAACCCACTGGTGGCAGCAATACCCCTAGGAATAGGGAAGGGTCATATGACCATAGAAACCTAAGTAGGATTGTCCCTCCCTACAAGAGTTAGGATGACATCCACAAGTGGATAACTGCTTTGGAGAGGGCCTGCAAAGTACAGCAGGTACCCCAAAGTCAGTGGGCAGCAATCTTATGGCTCTCCTTTTCAGAAAAAGGAAGAGACAAGCTCCTCACAGTTAGTGATGAGGATGCTAACAACTACAAAGCCCTGAAGAGTGCTCTGATAGATGGGTTTGGCCTAACCACTGAGCAGTACAGGTTGTTGTTCAGAGACACCCAGAAGACACAGACTCAGGACTAGACTGACATTGTTGATTGTGCCACTAAGGCTCTGGAAGTCTGGTTGCTGGGCAGTAAAGTTAATGACTCTATAGGATTGTATAATTTGATCATGAGTGAGCAAATACTTAACAACTGTCAGAACTAGTTATTGCATCAGCACCCGGTTGACTCTGATCGGACCTCTCCCCAAGAATTGGGAAAGAAGGCAGACAAATGGGTCAGAACTAGGGCCAGGCAGAAGGTCCAGAACTAAGGTGGTGATCAGAAGAAGCAAGACCAAAAGGGTGGGGTTCAGAAAGTTAAAGACCAGAAGTCTTCACTAGGTCCCCAAAAAGCTTCTAATGAGGGGGTTCCAAGAAATCCAAGAGGAAAGAAGGTCAAAGAAAACCCTGGTACAATTTTTGTAAAAGTAATACTCACTGGACCAGTGATTGCACCAAAAAGGAGGCAGTTCCAACCACCATTGCCCCTAAGGCAACTGTTCCCCCTAGTGCAGCTAATAGTGGTGGTTCTCAACAGAAGGGTGCTGTAGGGTTAACCCTGGGAACTGCGATGGACTCTGGCCTAGTCAGAGTAGCAAATCAAGCTGTCCTTGTCTGTGATGTGGACAAGGCTATGCCCTCGACTGTGAGCCCCAGTAACCTGGACAAGTACAGACAGACACCTTTGATTAATAATACAGTGGCTCAGGCCTACAGGGACACATGTGCCAGTGTCACCATTGTGACTCCTAACTTTTTGGACCCTGGACAGATCATACTAGGTGATAACTACCTAGTGACCAATGCTAGCAATGTCACTACCACACATACTGTGGCAATTGTTAATTTCTCCTGGGAGGGGTAACTGGCCTCAAAAGAGTTGTTGTAAGTTCAGACCTCCCTGTAGAATGTCTGTTGGGCAATGATCTAGAATCTTCAGTCTGGTCTGAAGTGGAGTATAGGACTCATGCAGAGATGCTGGGCATATCAGTTCAGAAAAGGGGATGGTGATGAACAGAGTGTCTGAATTAAGCAGACCACTCCTACCCAGTCCAAAGATCAGGGCTTGATCCATCACCGTTATTTAGCTCACTGCACCATCCGAGCTCAGAACCTGGCTATATGCAAATCAGTCTGTCCCTGGCCCAGTGCATCATGGGAACAGGGCAGACTAAACTACCAAGCCAATTCTTCACCAGAAAGGAGACAAGCTTCCGGGGACCGGTTTCTGGTATTTCAGCCGTCGTCGGCCCGGCTTGCTTGAATCCTGATGGTGCAGTGAGCAAGGGACTCATGTCTGAGTATACCCTGCAACACCTATAGTGGCCAAAAACGATTCAGAAAAGGGGGTGGTGATGAACAGAGTGTCTGAATTAAGCAGACCACTCTTACCCAGTCCAAAGATCAGGGCTTGATCCAACACCGTTATTTAGCTCACTGCACCATCCAAGCTCAGAACCTGGCTATATGCAAATCAGTCTGTCCCTGGCCCAGTGCATCATGGGAACAGGGCAGACTAAACTACCAAGCCAATTCTTCACCATAAAGGAGACAAGCTTCCGGGGACCGGTTTCTGGTATTTCAGCCGTCGTCGGCCCGGCTTGCTTGAATCCTGATGGTGCAGTGAGCAAGGGACTCATGTCTGAGTATACCCTGCCACACCTATAGTGGCCAAAAACGATTCAGAAAAGAAAGGGGATGGTGATGAACAGAGTGTCTGAATTAAGCAGACCAATCTTACACAGTCCAAAGATCAGGGCTTGATCCATCACCGTTATTTAGCTCACTGCACCATCCGAGCTCAGAACCTGGCTATATGCAAATCAGTCTGTCCCTGACCCAGTGCATCATGGGAACAGGGCAGACTAAACTACCAAGCCAATTCTTCACCAGAAAGGAGACAAGCTTCCGGGGACCGGTTTCTGGTATTTCAGCCGTCGTCGGCCCGGCTTGCTTGAATGCTGATTGTGCAGTGAGCAAGGGACTCATGTCTGAGTATACCCTGCCACACCTATAGTGGCAAAAACGATTCAGAAAAGGGGGTGGTGATGAAAAGAGTGTCTGAATTAAGCAGACCACTCTTACCCAGTCCAAAGATCAGGGCTTGATCCATCACCGTTATTTAGCTCACTGCACCATCACAGCTCAGAAACTGGCTATATGCAAATCAGTCTGTCCCTGGCCCAGTGCATCGTGGGAACAGGGCAGACTAAACTACCAAGCCAATTCTTTACCAGAAAGGAGACAAGCTTCCGGGGACCGGTTTCTGGTATTTCAGCCGTCGTCGGCCCTGCTTGCTTGAATCCTGATGGTGCAGTGAGCACGGGACTCATGTCTGAGTATACCCTGCCACACCTGTAGTGGCCAAAAACGATTCAGAAAAGGGGGTGGTGATGAACAGAGTGTCTGAATTAAGCAGACCACTCTTACCCAGTCCAAAGAACAGGGCTTGATCCATCACCGTTATTTAGCTCACTGCACCATCCGAGCTCAGAACCTGGCTATATGCAAATCAGTCTGTCCCTGGCCCAGTGCATCATGGGAACAGGGCAGACTAAACTACCAAGCCAATTCGTCACCAGAAAGGAGACAAGCTTCCGGGGACCGGTTTCTGGTATTTCAGCCGTCGTCGGCCCGGCTTGCTTGAATCCTGATGGTGCAGTGAACAAGGGACTCATGTCTGAGTATACCCTGCCACACCTATAGTGGCCAAAAACGATTCAGAAAAGGGGGTGGTGATGAACAGAGTGTCTGAATTAAGCAGACCACTCTTACCCAGTCCAAAGATCAGGGCTTGATCCATCACCGTTATTTAGCTCACTGCACCATCCGAGCTCAGAACCTGGCTATATGCAAATCAGTCTGTCCCTGGCCCAGTGCATCATGGGAACAGGGCAGACTAAACAACCAAGCCAATTCTTCACCAGAAAGGAGACAAGCTTCCGGGGACCGGTTTCTGGTATTTCAGCCGTCGTCAGCCAGGCTTGCTTGAATCCTGATGGTGCAGTGAGCAAGGGACTCATGTCTGAGTATACCCTGCCACACCTATAGTGGCCAAAAACGCTTCAGAAAAGGGGGTGTTGATGAACAGAGTGTCTGAATTAAGCAGACCACTCTTACCCAGTCCAAAGATCAGGGCTTGATCCATCACCGTTATTTAGCTCACTGCACCATCCGAGCTCAGAACCTGGCTATGCACATGTCCTTGCTGTGACCAGGTCACAGGCCAAAAAGTGCCAAACTGATCATGCACTGGAACCTGAAACTATGGACCAGTTGCCTTCCAAGAAAAAGAGCAGAAGGGTTAAGGCAGTGCCTTACCTCTTGTCTCAGGATGAGGATCAGACTTCCCAGGAAGCTGAGTGTGAGACCCAAGAGGGAACTGTCCTAGAAGAACTTGAGCCTGATCAGGTTGAGTTTCTTGGGATAGGGGGACCCTCAAGGGCAGACCTGAGGCAGGCGCAATTGGACTGCTCCTCTCTTGAACCCCTCAGAAAGCAAGCCGATGCTGAGGCTGCTTGGAATGCTACAGGTACCCATAGAGTGTATTGGGATGAAGGGCTCCTTTATTCAGAGGCTAGAGACCCCAAGCCTGGTGCTTCTAGGAGGTTGGTCATACCTTTGGCATTCAGGGGCTTCCTTCTTACCTTAGCCCATGATATTCCCTTAGCAGGACATCTTGGCCAGAACAAGACTTTGGACAGGCTTGTCCCTCACTTTCACTGGCCCCACATGTCAGAAGATACCAAGGAGTTGTGTCGCTCCTGTGTCACCTGCCAAGCCAGTGGCAAATCAGGTGGCACCACAAAGGCCCCCCTAATACCACTACCTGTGGTGGGGGTTCCCTTTGAAAGAGTTGGGATAGACATTGTTGGACCAATGGATCCCCAAACAGAATCTGGGCACAGGTTTATTCTTGTGGTAGTGGATCATGCCACCAGATACCCAGAAGCTATTCCCATAAGGACCACAACAGCCCCTGTTGTGGCAGGAGCCCTCCTGGGAGTTTTCTCAAGAGTGGGCTTTCCGAAGGAGGTTGTCTCAGATAGAGGTGCAAACTGCATGTCTGGGTACCTAACTGCTAAGTGGAAAGAGTGTGGAGTGCACTATAAGTTCACCACACCCTACCATCCACAGTGCAATGGTCTGGTTGAAAGATTTAACAAGACCTTAAAGGGCATGATCAAGGGTTTACCTGAAAAGCTTAGGCGAAGATGGGACATCCTTCTGCCCTGCCTTCTGTTTGCTAACAGAGAGGTCCCACAGAAGGGGGCTGGCTACAGCCCTTTTGAACTTCTATTTGGGCATCCTGTAAGGGGACCCCTATGTCTGGTGAAGGAAGGATGGGAGTTACCTCTCAAAAAGCCTAAACAAGACATAGTGGACTATGTACCTGGTCTCCGCTCCCGGATGGCCGAATACATGAAGAAGGCTTCTAAAAACCTTGAGGCTAGCCAGGAACTTCAAAAAGCCTGGCATGACCAAAAGGCTGTACTGACTGTGTACCAGCCAGGACCAAAAGTGTGGGTGTTGGAACCAGTGGCACCAGCAGCACTCCAAGACAAATGGTCTGGATCCCACACTATTGTTGAGCAAAAGGGAGAGGTAACCTACTTGGTTGATCTTGGGACTCCCAGAAGCCTGCTTCATGTCCACAGATTGAAGGCATATGTTGACAGGGCAGACATGGGCTTGCTCATGGCTACAGATGAGGGGCAGGAGGAGGAGAGTGACCCTCTCCCAGACCTGTTTTCTCGGAACCCTGATGATGGTTCAGCTGATGGAGTGGCCTTGGCAGGCAGCCTCACTGACCAGCAGCAACAGGACTGCAGACAAGTTCTACAGGGCTATAGACATATGTTTTCTCTGACCCCAAGTCAGACAAACTAGTGCACCCATGAGGTGGACACTGGTGACAGTCTGCCTGTGAAGAGTAAAATCTACAGGCAACCTGACCATGCCAGGGACTGTATCAGGACAGAGGTCCAAAAGATTTTGGAGTTGGGAGTTATTGAGCCCTCAAAGAGCTCTTGGGCCAGTCCAGTAGTCCTTGTACCAAAGCCTCACACCCAAGATGGTAAGAGAGAGATGAGGTTTTGTGTGGACTACAGAGGTCCCAATGCTGTCACTAGGACAGATGCCCACCCAATACCCAGGGCAGAGGAGCTCATTGACAGATTGGCTTCTGCAAAGTTTTCGAGCACATTTGACATGACAGGATACTTGACATGACATACTGGATGATCAGGCTAGCTGATGATGCAAAAGCCAAAACAGCATTTCCGACCCCAGGAGGTCATTACCAATTTGTGGTGATGCCCTTTGGTTTGAAGAATGCACCTGCCACTTTCCAAAGGTTGGTGAACCAAGTTCTCTCAGGTCTGAATGATAATTGTGCAGCTTATCTAGATGATATTGCTGTCTTTAGCTCCACTTTGGAGGATCACCTGATCCACCTGAGGAATGTTTTGGAGGCCCTGCAAAAGGCAGGCCTAACTATCAAGGCTACTAAGTGCCAGATAGGGCAGAGTAAGGTTGTGTACCTGGGCCACCTTGTAGGTGGAGGTCAGGTTCAACCACTGGAGAGCAAGATCCAGACCATAAAGGACAGGACTCCTCCAACCACCCAGACACAGGTCAGAGCTTTCTTTGGCCTGTCTGGTTACTACAGAAAGTTTGTTACGAACTATGGGTCCATTGTGACACCACTTAATGACTTAACCTCTAAGAAAATGCCAAAAAAGGTTCAGTGGACAGTAAGCTGTCAAAAGGCATTTGATGACCTGAAGCAGGCCATGTGCTCTGCACCTATTCTAAAAAGTCCAGACTACTCCAAAGAATTCATTGCCCAAACAGATACTTCTGAGTTGGGTGTGGGAGCTGTTCTTTCACAATTGAATAAGGATGGTCAAGACCAGCCCATTGCTTTTATTAGCAGAAGGCTGACCCCTAGAGAGAAACATTGGTCATCTATTGAGAGGGAGGCCATTGCTGTGGTTTGGGCCCTGAAGTAGCTGAGGCCATACTTGTTCGGTACTCACTTCAAGATTCAGATAGACCATTAGCCCCTCTTGTGGCTAAATCAGATGAAGGGTGAAAATCCCAAACTACTCAGGTGGTCCATTTCCCTACAGGGTATGGACTTTACAGTGAAACATAGACATGGAACTGACCATGGCAATGCATAGGGACTCTCCAGATATTTCCACTTAAAACACGAAGGCTCAACTGGTCAAGGTTAGTTTAATGTCTCTGCGTGAGGGGGAGGGGGGTTGTGTAGGAGAGTAGGGTCTGCTTCCTATGGTCACCCCCACTTTTTGCTGTGATACTCTGATTGTTTGACTTTAGTGTGGATGTGGGCCTTCTTATCAGACCCACATCCCAGCCGTTCTCTCTCTAAATTCATACCATGTACTTTAAGTACATACCTAATTGGTTATTGGGTCACCTTTGTGAGCCCCTGTATAGTGTACCATGGGTACCCAGGGCATAGGTGCATCCAAGGCCTACCAGGGGCTGCAGCATGAATTATGCCACCCCTGGCTGGCCATCCAAACTGACACCATAGGCTCAACACTCAGCTTGGGCAAGGTGGTGTAATCACCCCTGGCTTAGATATAGTATTCCAGTATCTACCCTTATATATAGACACATATATACCTGTAAGTCACTCCTGTGGCAGGCCTTGACAATCCTGAAGTCAGAGTGCTTGGTTTTATGTGAGATGGTGCTCTAGCATGAGATGAACATGTCTGCAGCTTTTGGAACCATGTTCTTATAGCTGTTCTATGATATAGCCATACCATATACTTTTAAGTGCATTATAATCCTCGCGGTTAATGCTAACTTTGGTTTGACTTTATCAAAACATGTCGTGTAAGGTGTCAAACACTTTGGAATACTACCCCCACCACCAGTCCTGGCGGCGGGGGTAGCATTCCACCCTTCTAGAGGGAGAAGACATGTAGTTACGGCTTTACCCGGTTAAAGTTAAACAGATTCTCAGCATCACAAAATGGATGCTGCTGCCACAGACACGAGTCTGACCTCCTGATGCTGGACAAAACTCCAACAGGGGAGGCCTGGACAATAGGTTTCCTGTCTGGCACCTCCCCAGATAGCCTGTAGTGGATTGGGGCAGGGTGGGGTCAATGGAAACTGCTGTTTCCAGGCATTGCCTGGGGCACACAAGTTGCTCCATGCATATCCTGGTTTAAACCAGTTGCTGGGGCACTCCAGTCCCAGCTCTGGCATGAAACTAGACAAAGAGAAAGGGGTGTAACCACCCCCTTCTCAGGTTCCACCCACAGGAGGGACCTAGCAGGTAATCCAGCCTCTTAGTTTGGTATAAAGTTAGGAGCTGTGTCTAGAGACATTAGATTATCCTGGAAGAAACTCTGAAATAAACTCTTGGACCTTCGACGTTCCATATCGACTGGAAGACTGAAGACATCTCCCTTGTGGTCAAGGAGTGACCACCCTGTGCAAACAGGCACCAACAGTAACTTGCCGGTTTGCCTTGTTGACGTTCCCACCGGAACCCGAAGACTTAGTGATGCAGAATCTAGACTTCCAGACTTCTCTGACTCTGACCCACATCCAATGCAAAGCTGAGACCCGTGGCGGACACAAGAGAAATGGGACCAGACATCCTGGACTACCTACATCTTAATACCTGTGCAACTTCTGAGGCCTCCTCGAAGTTGTGCATTGGGATTTGAGAAGCCCTAGACCAGAGCAGCATTTGCACGGAATCACAGCCCTCCACACTCCATGAGTGCCGCGTGGGGCCTGTGCCTGCATTTCAGCTCAACGCGTCTTCGCGGTTGATAGCCCGCTGGCTAGTGGCCCCTCTGAAGACATCGTTTTAAAACAACACCACTCAACAATAAGGTTCTCAAAAAGTGAAAAATCCAGGTCGCCCATAGTGTCAGAACAACCTTCTAACACATGCCGCGCTCAGCTGATTCCTACAGGGAAGAAGTAGCCACTCTATATGGGTACTCTTCCCTTAGTCAGCAATACCTAGTTCTGACCAGACCCCCACTTACTAACCAGTTATCTGCTCAGACCACATACTCCTTCCATCCATGAATTCTCCACCCATGACAGGGATCCCAGACAACCCTAGGAACCCTCCAGGCCCTAGGTTAGATCCCTCAAGGTCACTCATGGTCTACATGGACTCAGCCTAACTAGGCCCACCTTTACCCTTGAGCATGCAACACTATTCCTACCACTTCTCTGGACAAGGGTACAGTGCCTCAGCACCGATGCGGTCTTCTGGGATAGGTCTACATCTCATCCCCTGGGTCACTAGCTGATCCCCCTTCCGGAGTTTGTTCCAACCAGTACCCTCTCTCCGTTTAGTCCTTGCATCCAAAGATTCAACCTCCCTGGACTCTCACCCTCAGCCTGCTGCTGGAGTCATTCTGCTGCCACCACTTTTTCATGATGACTGGCTTCCCTAAAGAAAGCACAGCCACTTTGGCTTTTCCCACACATAAAACACCCTTTGGCCACTGGCCCGACTCCCAGAATAGGACCTCAGACCGGACTCACTACCACACTGGCAGTGCCAAGGAGGAACACTGAGGGTGCCTCGTCAAACATCCTAAGGCTCATTACCCCCATCAGTAGCTCCACACGGAAAATACCTTGGGAACCTAGACCCTTTTCTTGTTCTCCACTGCGAGGACAGGGCCTATGCACCCTTCCCTCCAAGAGGCGCGCTCTCCTCCCGGAGTACCCTTAGAGAACCTGTGGACTTGAGCTAGCTAGACCCGAGACTACCTCTCATAGCTTTCCCCAGTCTCCCGGCAGCGCCTTGGGAGACTGTCCAGCGACCCACATGATCCCTGGATGACCTGCACCACCCCTTATGAAGAGCAGGGGCCATTCACTTAAGATTGGCCCCACCTGCCTTCAGGGTAGTATTACCACACTCAGCCAGGGACCCTAAAGATCTCGACTAGGCCTGCACCGCCCGCCTCAGAAGCACACGGTCCCTTCACTTAAGATAGGCCCACCTGTCTTCAGGGCGGTACTACCTCGATCAGTCAGGGAACCTAAAGATCCCGGCTGGGCCTGCACCACCACTTTGGAAAACACAGGGTCCCTTCACTTAAGATGGGTCCCACCTGTGTTCAGGGTGGTACTAGCTTGCAGAAGTCCACCTCCTGCCACGAGTGAGGGGAAGACCCCCATGCTCATAGACTTTGGGTCCAAGTCCCACAGGACCTACTTGACTGGTTACCGTCTAGGCATCACCCCAGCCACCACTTCAGGCTCACAACACCAGCTCCAGAATTACATCCTGTTGCTTCCTTGTGTTAACACCTACCCGACCCTGACACCTCAGGGTCCACCACTAACCCTTCACCAGGAAACCAGGGAGTATAGCACCCCCACTTAGATCTCCACTGGGTCAGTTACCTAGTCCCCCTAGTGTATCTATGGGCTACCACTGCATACTATCACTCAAGAACTACCCTTCTTTGGGGGCCACCCACTATCAGGGGCCACCCATGGGTTGCTCACCTCCCCACCAGTTAACCTGGGGAACTGCCGGACACTCAACTCTACCACACCCTCCTCCCACCATGGGAATGGTTTCTTGGGGTTCCCTTACCATGGGAACCCCTGGGGTGTTACTGCCCGGGTCAAAGAAACCTCCTGCCCCACCCTTCCAGTGGTTTTGGCCTGCGCCTTTAGCAAGAAACTTTCAGCGGGGGAAGGATATCTGGGACCCCTTCTGTGGAAACCTTCCCTGCCCTTAAAAGGTGCAGGGAACCTCCCAGGACCGCTTGTTCTCCTGTCCCCCATAAAGGTCAATTCACCCCTACACCCCCATCTGTGATGTAGGTATCAGTTGTTGTCCCTATCTCTTTAGGAGACACCTTCCTCATGCAGGTGTAGTGTTGGGGTTCAAAGGTGTACAATCTGGCTCAGAACATTTGTATGTAATCATTTCCTGGAAAGCACCATCCCGCTAGCACATGATGATCAACATATCGCAGTCATATCAATACAGTTTACATTTAAACCATAATATCTTCACATGACACATATATGCACAGGGCTTTCTTTCCCATACCTTTAGTTCACATAACCAAAACTTTGAACCCTTCTCAGAGCCTTGTGCTCTTCCATTTGCTCATTACTGCATAGGTAATGTGTGGCAACACTGGACTTATCAAATGCTATAAATGCGCACCAGAATGGGATACTATGTTTCCAGCCGCTAGACACCAATGTTGGAAAGCGAGGCAGCATCTGTGAGGCCTGCACAAATAACATGACTACATTTGTCCTTCACTGGGAACTAAACACCAAATTGCAGCACCTGACTCTCAGAGGGTAGCGTTGTAGAGCAGTCTGATGCTTACTCAAGAGAGGTGGTGTGGGCTAGTAATTGCGATTTGCAGGGACACAAAAATAACACTCAATAATTGATTGTCCAGTCAGTACTTTGCTTCATAAAAGTAAGAGTACATTATCAAACACACACACTACTCAATACTATGCCCAATTTACAAATATACATAAGCTGTTGGAATTACTTCGTGACATTGCATAACATTTCCACCCTTCCCACAGGGGGGGGTGAGGTCTAGCACCACCATTCCCATGAATGCACATCATCTTGCCCCCTAATGCAATTAGTTGAACATATCCTGAGGTGTGGGCCCTGCGCACTGGCACCATCCTAGTGGTGACCCACCCCATTACCTCACAAGCATTAACAAGCATTAAAAATAGGTACTATTTACAGCTGAAGGAGCGTTGTATTGTTAAAAAATTTGTCGCAGGTTCAAAGTTGTTGATTCCCAAAGTTCTTTATTGATGAATTTGTATTAAAATGGGTACACCTGCCTTGGTGACACATAACCCTGGCTGAGCTTCTCCTATTGACCATAAAGTATGCACCTCTGAATCTTCTGGGCTAACAGTCGGGGTTGTTCCTCACCTAACAGCAGCAGCAACAATACATGTTTAAGCATCACTTCAAATGACTGTACTCACCACATTTGTGGATCATTAGAATGCATTGCAATTACAGCCCCTAAAGGCATCACAGATGAAATCACAGGATTACTCATGTACAGCCTGGCACCCTAGCAGGAATGTCTGGCAACATCACCCCACTTTGCTTATGACATCACCTTACACAGGTACTTCACTTTATACACGTGACCTTCAGTCCCTCTAAAAGAAATAACGTAAGTAAAAGCATTTCTGGTGCAAATACACCTCTTCGCCTCCAGGGGATGCCCTTCTGCAGACATCCCCCAACTCAGCCCTTCACTCCATGATGCACTTCTCATTACACCCTCAGCTGTAGAACAAAAGTTCCAGCCCAGATGGTTTTAAATGCTGGCTGAGCCCTGGAGGGGTTACTCTTTCAGATGTCCCATGAAACTTAGGGAGGGACTTCCTCGTTCGTGCTGAGGGAGACTGCGCTTCTCCAGCAGCTCCCCCTGTACCTCTTTCACCAATGAGGGTGAACCCCCACCTCTGGGGGCCACCAGGCACCAAAAATTATAGAGTTCCCCATGCCTTGCAAGGCATTATGGGGCGCTTCAGGTTCCTTTTGCGCATATTTGATTAGCTGCTCTCCTACAGTACCGGGGAGAGCCGGGATGCTGCCGCCTGCCTCACGCCGCTTCTGCCTGCCTCGGTGGGGCGCCCGGTCCCACCCGGACCCCCAGGTCATGGTAACGGCTCGGGAGCCCTCCCCTGGCCGATCGGTGGATTTTCGGGGGCCCGGTCCCACCCGGGCCCCGCAATGTTGCACCTCCTTGTTTGGGGTCCCAGTCCCACCTGGGAACCCGCCTGCCCCCGTTGTTGGATTAAATGCATAAAAAGCTTGAATTTATTACTGTTGCCTATTCTTTTGTTTTCCATTTAATTGTGGTTGGGTTGTGAATTTTATGCACACCTTGAGCTGCTAAATCTTTGATTTCTCATTTTGAAAAAATTGGGTCTTGGACCATTGTTTGTTTATACTAGTAATCACCCAGGTCTAGTACCTTTAGGGTTACCCCATTATTATAATGGTTCCCGTTGTTGGAGGGCAGCCTGGGGAGCCCACCCCTGGCTGCCCCTGGCTCCCCACGCAGCCAGCACCCTCGTGTGCTGCCGCAGGGACCCGCTGGGCACTTCTGGTCTGCCCGTTGGCAGAAGCGTCCTTGTTCTCCGGTCCAGCTGGACTGCGGGGGAGTGCCCCGGCCTCCTATTATTCTTCGGCGCCCAGGGATGGGGTCCGAGGCCCCCAGACATCTTCGGGGGGGGCGATGGTGCCCCACCCTCCATCCCGGTCTCTTTGGGGCCCGAGGATGGGGACCAGGGCCCCTCCTCCTCCTCGCGGGGAGCGCACCAGCGCTCCCCATCTTTGGATGTTTCGGCAGGGGCCAGAGTGGGCTCCTGGTGCCTCGCTCGGGGGCATCTTCACGGGGAACGCGGCAGCGCTCCCCAAATTTGCTTCAGGGCTCGTGGATTGGGTCCCGGACCCCTTGAGACCTCTTCGCCAGGGCGCGACGGCCCTCCCCCGGCCTCTTGTTCAGCGGGGCCAGGGTGGGCTCCTGCAACCCGGTGGGGGAAACTTCATGGGTTGCACGACGGTGCTCCCCGACTTTCCTTCTGTTGGAGGCAGCCCCCAGGACCTGACCCACCCCAG
Source organism: Lissotriton vulgaris (assembly GCF_964263255.1). NCBI lineage: Eukaryota > Metazoa > Chordata > Amphibia > Caudata > Salamandridae > Lissotriton > Lissotriton vulgaris. The sequence continues at coordinate 822,828,670 of NC_141699.1, read as the reverse complement.
GAGCACATCATGGACCGGCAGCGGAGCCCCACATGCTTCGTCGTCAGTCCCTCCAGAGGTCAACGGTTTCCTACCTTCTGGGAGGTATATCTTGGCCCCCTGGAGTCCGATTTTCTTCATTTTCATCTCCTTTCGCTCTTCTTGGCCAGCCCCAGCCACTGGGAACACTCTCCTATGCCCTCTGGGTCTCTGAGAGGGGGGATTCAGCAGGGAGCTGCCTTCAGTTGCTCCCTGTGCTAGCTTTTCGCCTGGCTCTCCTCATGTGCCTCTCTTCTGCTTGCACAGAGGCCCAGGCTGCTGCTCACTGTCCTGGGCTCTTCTCCTGGTACTATTCATGATCCTGGGTGGGCAGTCAGGGGGCTACTCCTTCCAACTGCCCATGGCCAGGCTCCAGCACCTTCTTCCTGAGCAGACTGCACCTCAGAGGGTACTTCTCTTCCTGTGCAAACACTTTTTAAAAGTTGGGTAGGAGGCTGGCAGGAAGTCTGTGTTTGTCCTATCAAACAGCGAGAAATTACCTACCTGCCCCTGCTCCCTCCTTCTTGTCCAGCCTCTGGATTTTGTTCAAAATGGCGACGTCCATGGTCTCTGGCCACATGGTCTCTGAAAAAGCCCCTTCCCCCCTCGCTGCCTTCCCTCCTTGATAGCTGCTGATTGATGAGCCTGTAGCCCCATCCATCTTCTCATTGTGGAGAAGAAGCCGTAGCTTGTGGAAGAAAGGTTATCAATCCATCCTGCTGAGGTCAGCCCTCAGCCAAGGTCTGGTTATGGCTGGCTCAGAGAAATAGGACAGTTCCGGATGACCCAAAAGCAGTAAAAATATGATTTTGGACTCTGCAGAATACTCTTTCTCACATCTGTTACAGTGAACTTTATTTTGTGTCTGGAATCTGTAGGCCTTATGAAAGTTACTCTAGCCCATGGGCTCCACACCACCATAGGGTAATAATGAAGTGAAAAACAGTAAAACGCACTGACTTTCCCTGGCATGTTCCTTCCCAGTGTATAAAGCCCATTCCATGTCACCACCCAATTCTGCATAAGTCCTTCACTCTGTAGCTGCTCCAGGACTGCGCACGCTAGGAATCTCCCCTATGCAGCCCCTACACGTGTACACATGCATGTACACCTGTGTTGCATGTAACCAGTCTGGTGTCCCTTACTCCAGCCGCTGCGCAGTGGCCTGGTCAAGCCAGAGGAACACCAGTAAAATCCCCATGCAGTCTCCTTCAAGTCCCAACTTATGAGGTTCCCCCCCCAGTAAAAGTTCAATAATTAGGTGGTCAAAAAGTGAAAAATCCGGACGGCCCATAGGTTTAGAACCACCTGCTAACAGCTTTACAGTGTTATTGGTGATTTTTTTGGAATCCAATGATTGGAAGCAAGTATGTACTTCCCTCATATTGGTTCTGGGGTCTAGTCACCTTTCCTGTGTTTTAAGGCTGTTTCTTATCCACCTTGGATTTTACATTGTGATAATGGTGGTGAAGAGATTGTCCAAAAGAAGGCATGTGTTGTCTTCTTCTGATGAGTAGGATCCCACTCCTGCCAAAAAGGGCAGGTCTGAGAAATCTTCTGCATCACCTGAGAATAGTCCAGCTTTGCTTTTGGCTGCTGAAATCTAGGCTGTGATTGATGAAGCAGTATCCAGAGCCTTACAGCAGAAATCAAAGATTAAACCTTAATAGACTGCTAAAAAGGCTGAGACTTTCTCCTATGTGGACTCGTCTGACTTTGATTCTGAGATGTCTTCCTTGTCATCTGGCAAATATGTGAGGAGGAAGGAAGTGCCTGACACTATGCAGCATATAAGGCAGAATTGGGAGTCTCTCCTTTTCCTTCTCAGGAGGCTTCAGGAAGCCTTTTTCCACTGTTTACCATGCCATTCCATTATACAATAAGGGAATAAATTACTGGGGAATGGCAAGAGCTAGACTGTGCATGATTTTTGCTGAATCTTTATATGTTAGAGGATGAAATGAGCTATCTTCTCTACAATATCAAAGTGGATGCCATACTAGGCACATTGATTGGCAGAACTTCTATTAACCTGAAGGACTGTGCCCCTCCGGATGCTACAGAGAAAAAGGCGGTGGGAGCCGTAAACAGAGCTTTTGCTGCAGAAAATCTTGTCCTCAAAGCAGGAATTTATTTTGCCTATTCTTCCAAATCACTAGTCTCAGATTTTGTAGAGCTGGCTGTGGCTCTCCAGGAGGAGTCTGACTGTTCGGGTATATTGGTGAACATGGAACAGGATGCAAAATTCCTGACTGACATTTCCTCTGATGTCTTGAAAGCCTCACCTATGTTCACGGGTTCAGTAGTCATGGAAAGAAGGAGCCTATGGATAAGGGACTTGAGGTAGGAACCTGCAGAAAAAGCAACACTTGCAAAGATTCAATTTGATGGGAAAAACTTGTTTGGCCATTCATTAGATTCTATGATTACTGATGCTTTTGGAGAATGGGATGAAGCGATGCCTTACAAAAGTAGCTCCTCTTCTTCTTTTCAGAGCCATTGGGGACATTCATCTTCTGGTCCTTCCAGGAAAGAATCTAAGCATTTTTTGATCACTGGAAAAAGTTCCAGTCAAGGAAATCTTCATGCAAACCAAAGTTTAAGGCCCAGCGGGCATGTCTAAATGGAACTTGTTACGATTACTGGTCAAAAGGCATCCATCCAGTAGTCGACAGCGTCTGCTTTTCTGAATAATATGGGAAAGAAATGTGATGGATTATGGGCATTGAATATCCTCAGGAACGGATCTCAAAGGCTTTGTCGAGTTTCTGCCTGATTTGGTATGCCCATCAATACTCCAATCCCCAAATATCTAATGAAGGTTGCTGCACTGTGGGGAAGAGTACAGGTTCTTCTTGAGAAGAAAGCACATTTTCCCGCTCCCTGGCAGAGCGAGGAGGAGGTACTTATTCCATCTTATTCCTGGTGCAGAAGACTTCTTATTTCACCAGACCCGTTCTTAATCCCTGGAGAGTGACAATGCACTTTGGGATGGTTACACTTTAGTCCAGAGCTTTCCAAACTGTGTGTCCCGGCACAGTACTGTGTCACCTGCAAATGGTGGGTGTGTCCTGGGCACTTAGCACATAGCTGCTGCTAATTAAGAGACATTCGTAGACACTCTGCTCTATGGGGGCCTGGCGATTCACAACAAAGTCTCATTAACAAGTAAAGACCTTTTAAAGGCCTGTGAAGTGCTCAGGTACATCGCTTCCACTGCATTAATTTTTAATTTACAATTAGAGCGAGTTTACCCCCGGCGCTGTGCTCTGCCCTCCCCTCCGCTGCCATTATGTTGATTGTTGTTGTCCTCGTAAGCCCGCCCCGCCTCCCAGCTGAGACGCCCTCGCCCTCCCCTTTCCACTTTCCATTTATGACCTATGACCCAACGCGCAGCGATCACGCGCAGCGATCGCGCCCCAGTCGCGCCGAAGGTGCGCCAAAGGTAAGCCCGTCTACGCCCGTCCGCGCCTGGACCGCGCCCAGCGCCAGACCCCCTGGCCCCCGTACCACCCTCCCCCCCACATCACTTATGATACCTCCGCCCTCCTAGCCCTTAACCCCGGCCGCTCCCCCCTCTGCGTCCAAGCCGCTCCTGGACACACCCATGGACCCTTTTCCTGCAACTCCTGCAAGTTCGACGGCACCAAGAACAACTCCTCATCTACGAACACACAACAGATATCCGACCCCAACCACCTAAAATGCATCCTTCTCAACACCCGCTCGGTCCACAGGCACGCCATCGACCTCTGGAATCTACTAGACACCATCTCCCCGGACGTCGCATTCCTAACAGAAACATGGATGAACGCCTCCTCAGCCCCAGACATCACCATTGCCATCCCGGAAGGATATAAAATCATCCGTAAGGACCGAACCGGCCACACAGGAGGAGGTATCGCTATCGTCCATAAGAACTCCATCCGCATCTCAACCAGCTCAGACGCCAATCTCGCCAACACTGAACACCTTCACTTCCAGATCCATATCGACCCCAAGACCACACTCAGAGGCACCCTCCTTTACAGACCACCAGGACCCTGCGCGCAATTTAGTGAAGACTTCACGGACTTCATCACTCCACACGCGCTCCCCTCCGAGGATTACATCCTTTTGGGAGACCTCAACTTTCACCTTGAAAAGAACAACGACCGCAACACCACCACCCTTTTGGACAACCTCGCCAACCTCGGACTTAAACAACTTGTCACTACCCCCACCCACATCGCAGGTCACACACTCGACCCTATCTTCACTTCCAGCAAACATGTCTCCTTCAGCCACACCACAGCTCTCCTTTGGACTGACCACAGCTGCGTTCACTTTACCTACAACAAGCCCACATCCAACAACCACCCTCAACCCACTCTGCAAAGAAACTGGAACAAAATCACCATCGACCAGATCACCTCGTCTCTTCTTCAAAACCCCCCAGCCCCCTCCTCAAACCCAGACCAAGCAGCCACCAACCTCACCCAATGGTTATCCAACAGCGCCGACATCCTAGCACCACTGAAAAAATGACAAATCAAACCAGGCAGCAAGAAGGCCTCCTGGTTCAACGATGATCTTAAGAAATCCAAGAAACTCTGCCGCTCCCTTGAGAAGGCCTGGAAAAAACACCCAACCACCAGCACCAAGGACGCCTTCAAAAACGCCACCCGCACACACCACCAACTGATCCGGAATGCCAAGAAAGCCGCCCTCAAGGACCGACTAGATATCAACGCCCACTACAGCAAAGAACTATTCAACATCGTCAAGGAATTCACCAACCCCTCAGCCAACTCCAACGACATCACCCCCTCTCAAGCCCTTTGCGACTCCCTAGCCTCATTCTTCCACAACAAAATTGCAGACATCCACAACAGCTTCGAAAACCAACCCAAAGACCAACCCACCCATCCCCCTGCAGGACCCCTACTCCCCCTGAACATCCTCAATGACTGGAAGCCAATCTCCACTGAGGACACCATCCGTCTGATGAACTCCATCCACTCAGGATCCCCCACAGACCCATGCCCTCACCACATCTTCAACAAAGCAGGCTCCATCATAGCACCGCACCTCCGAGACGTCATCAACTGCTCCGTCAACTCCGCAACCTTCCCGGAAAGCTGGAAACATGCCGAACTCAGCGCCCTCCTGAAAAAACCCACAGCTGACCCCACCGAACTCAAAAACTACCGCCCTATCTCACTCCTCCCATTCCCGGCCAAAGTCATCGAGAAAGCGGTCAACAACCAGCTCGCCGCCTTCCTCGAAACCAACAAATCTCTCGACTCCTCACAATCCGGCTTCCGAGCCAAGCACAGCACTGAAACCGCCCTTATCGCAGCAACAGACGACATTCGAACTCTACTAGACAATGGAGACACAGTCGCCCTCATTCTCCTCGACCTCTCCGCTGCCTTCGACATGGTCTGTCACAGCACCCTTTTACAACGCCTCAGAAACGTCGGAATCCAAGGAAAAGCACTAGAATGGATCACCTCGTTCCTCACCGGAAGAACCCAGAGAGTCCGCCTTCCACCATTCAAGTCAAAGGCCACTGAAGTCATCTGCGGCGTACCACAAGGATCTTCACTCAGCCCCACCCTCTTCAACGTATACATGAGCCCCCTTGCGGTCATCGCACGCCAACACAACCTCAACATCATCTCCTACGCAGACAACACTCAACTGATCCTATCACTCACCAGAGACCCTAACACTGCCAAAACCAACCTGCATGAAGGAATGAAAGAAGTAGCAGAATGGATGAAGCACAGCCGTCTGAAACTGAACTCAGACAAAACAGAAGTCCTCATCCTAGGCACCTCCCCCTCCGCCTGGAACGACTCTTGGTGGCCAGAGGCCCTCGGAAAAGCACCCATCCCGACGGACCACGCACGGAACTTGGGCGTCATCCTGGATTCCTCACTTTCGATGAACAGACAAGTCAACGCCGTCTCTTCATCTTGCTTCAACATTCTTCGCATGCTCAAAAAAACATTTTGCTGGATCCCCACCAAAACTAGAAAAACAGTCACCCAGGCTCTGGTCACGAGCCGACTGGACTACTGAAACACCCTCTACGCCGGTACCACCGCAAAACTCCAGAAAAAACTCCAACGCATCCAGAACGCTTCAGCCAGGCTCATATTAGACATCCCGCGTAAAGAACACATCTCTGGTCACCTGAAAAACCTCCACTGGCTCCCCGTCAATAAGAGGATTACTTTCCGGCTCCTTACCCACGCACACAAAGCACTCTACGAAACCGGACCTGAATGCCTCAACACACGACTGTCCTTCTACACCCCCCCTCGCCAGCTACGATCCTCCAACCAAGCCCTTGCCACTGTACCTCGAATCAACAAGGCCACCATGGGAGGTAGATCCTTCTCCTACCTGGCAGCTAAAACCTGGAATTCACTTCCCACTCACCTTCGCCTTACTCAGAACCACCTAGCCTTCAGAAAGCAACTTAAAACGTGGATATTTGACAAGTAATTCCCCATCCTTCTTCAAGCGCCTTGAGACCCTCTGGGTATGTAGCGCGCTATATAAATTTATTGACTTGACTTGACTTGACTTGACAGACAGAGGGAGACTGAGGGAGGAAGACAGAGGGAGGGAGAAAGAGGGAGACAGAAGAAGGGAAACAGAAGGATAGAAGCAGAGGGAGAGAGACAGAGGGAGGGAGACCGAGGGAGGGGCAGAGGGAGACAGACAGAGGGAGACAGACAGAGGGAGGAGGGCAACAAAGGGAGGGAGACAGACAGAGGGAGGATGGCGACAGAGGGAAGGAGACAGAGGGAGGGAAACAGAGGGAGGGAGACAGAGGGAGGGAAACAGAGACAGACAGAGGGAGACAGAGAGAGGGAGACAGAGAGGGAGAGAGGGAGGGAGACAGAGGGACGGAGACTGAGGGAGACAGATAGGGAGCAGGGCGACTGAGGGAGGGAGACAGAAGGAGGGAGGAAGACAGAGAGAGAGAGAGACAGAGAGAGGGAAGCAGATAGAGGGAGACATAGAAAGGCAAATGGAGGGAGTCAGAGGAGACAGAGGGAGGGAGAGGGAGACAGACAGATGGAGGGAGACAGAGGGAGGGAGATAGAGGGAGGGAGACAGAGGGAGGGAGGGAGACAGAGAGAGACATACAGAGGGAGACAGACAGGCAGAGGGAGGGAGACAGAGAGAGGGAAACCGTGGGAGACAGAGAGAGAGGGAGAAAGAGGGAGGGAGACAGAGGGAGGGAGAGGGAGACAGATAGAGGGAGAGAGGGAGAAGGAGACAGAGAGAGAGGGAGCCAGAGGGAGGGAGACAGAGAGAGGGAGACAGAGAGAGGGAGACAGAGAGAGGGAGACATAGAGAGGCAAAGGGAGGGAATCAGGGGGAGGCAGAGGGAAGGAGAGGGAGACAGACAGAGGGAGGGAGACAGAGGGAGGGAGACAGAGAGAGAGGAAGACAGACAGAGGGAGACAGAGGGTGACAGACAGAGGGAGACAGAGGGAGAGAGAGAGAGGGAGCCAGAGGGAGGGAGAAAGAGGGTAACAGAGAGAGGGAGGGGGGAGTCAGAGAAAGGGAGACAGAGGGAGATAGAGCGAGGGAGACAGAAGGAGGGATGCAGAGGAGGACAGAGAGAGGGAGTCGGGGGAGAAAGAGGGAAGGAGAGGGAGACAGGCAGAGGGAGGGAGGGAGACAGAGGAGGGCGACAGAGAGAGAGGGAGACAGAGAGGGAGGGAGACAGAGAGAGAGGGAGATAGAGAGAGGGAGACAGAGAGAAGGAGACCGAGAGAGGGAGACCGAAGGAAGGAGACAGAGGAAGGGAGACAGAGGGAGAGAGACAGAGGGAAGGAGACAGAGAGAGAGGGAGACAGTGAGAGAGGGAGACAGAGAGAGAGGGAGACAGAGACAGAGTGGGAGCCCGAGGGAGGGAGACCGAGGGAGAGACAGAGGAAGAGAGACAGAGGGAGACAGACAGAGGGTGACAGAAGGAGAGCGAGAGGGAGACAGAGGGAGGGAGACAGAGGGGACAGAAGGAGGGAGACAGAGGGACAGAAACAGAGGGAGGGAGACAGAGGGATGGAAACAGAGGGAGACAGAGAGTGGGAGAAAGAGGGTGACAGCCTGGGGGAGACAGACAGAGAGATGGAAACAGACATAGGGAGACAGAGGGAGACAGACAGAGGGAGGAGGGTGACAGAGGGAGGGAGACAGAGGGAGACAGACGGAGGGAGGAGGGCAACAGAGGGAGGGATACAGAGGGAGCAAGACAGATAGAGGGAGCCAGTGGGAGGTAGGCAGTGGGAGGGAGAGGGAGACAGAGGGAGAGAGAGGGAGGGAGGGAGAGGGAGAGAGAGGGAGTCAGACAGAGTGAGGGAGACAGCTAGAGGGAGAGAGAGGGAGACAGAGGAAGAGAGAGAGAGAGAGGGAGGGAGAGGGAGAGAGAGGGAGGGAGACAGAGAAGTCGACAGTTAGAGAGAGAGAGAGACAGACAGACAGAGTGAGTGAGACAGAGGGAGACAGAGGGAGGCTGACCTGAGTCAAAGAAAAATACCTATGCACTTTAAGAGAGGCTCGAGCATAGATTGAAGCATCCCTCCTTTTCGCAGCATGTGCCACAGTGTGGAACATTCTGGAAAGTTGCACAGTAAATGTTTATCCTGTTTAAGTCTATAAGTGCACGCATTTGCACACTGCCATGAACACTTCCTGTCTGACTTAATGGGGCAATGCAGACATCCAAGTACATACGAAATCCAAGGACCATGACTCTTACTTTAAGAATTTATCTTCAACATAACTACAATTGGTTGCTGTAAATAATTTAATGAAAACTTTAGTCGCAGCAGAATTAGAATGCCATTCTCAGAGTCATCAAAGATAAGCCGCTCATTTAATCTTGCAAAGAAAAGAAAACATTAAAAGATGTTCCAACCACCCAGGGCAAAACTCCTTGGCTTGCAATTTTCAATCAGGACAATCTGATTAGTGATCACTAAAAGTAGCAGGGGGTAAATATTAGAGGTAATATGGGACTCAACATCCAGGCCTCAATTTTGTTTGCTGCAACTGTCAAGTACTTGTAAATGTACATATTCTAACAGAGTATACAACTTATGAGTTGCTGGAATTATCTCTCTTGCAGTACGATTTTTACTACCTGTTTGTATGTGCTTGGCACATAGCCGTTGAGGTTGCACAACTTCAAAAGACCAAGCACCAGGAAAAATCCCCAAGCAATAATACATTTTGTTTTATTAATGGTAGTTCCCTAAATCCCTGGGGCATGTGTCAATGTGTGCATGATTATATTCTTGCTTCAGGCACAAACCTAACCTTACACCTAGTTTTGCCAGTCACTGTCTTTGTTAGAACAGATACACAATTGCTTTATTGACCTTGCTGCATTCTCAAATTTGCTTGAAAATGCACCATTTTTCTACTTTTTAAAAACAAATTCTACGGGGGAGAACCCCCCAAACCCTTCTTGGGTGGTTTGGGATTGCTCGCCAGCAGGCGGACTTTGTACATGGTTGAAAGGGTTGGCAGTGCGTGAACCAGCCCTCTTTGTGCCGTAAATCACTGGGGCATGTGTCAATGTGTGCATGAGTATATTCTTGCTTCAAGCACAAACCTAACCTTACACCCAGTTTTGCCAGTCACTGTCTTTGTTAGAACAGATTCACAATAGCTTTAGTAACCTTCCTGCTTTCTCAAATTTGCTTGAAAATGCACCATTTGCCCACTTTTATTTCAAAATTTTCTTCCAGGGGGAGAACCCCCCCGAACTCCCCTTAGGTGGTTCGGGCTCGCTTGCTACGCTGCCTTACTGTGTCCCAAAATGACGCATCTCCAAAAAGTGTGTCACCAACATGAAAAGTTTGGAAAGCTGTGCTTTAGTCCAGTATCCCTACAGTGGGAATCCAGGACTACGCGACTTCCATAGATCTTCAGGATGCCTATTTACATGTGCCAATAGCAGAGGATCATCAAAAGTATCTATGTTTCACTGTGGGGAGCCATCATTTTCAATTCAGAGTACTGCCATTTGGCTTGAAGCCTGCAGTGAGTGTTCACTAAGAATCTGGCTCCTTTAGTGGCATTGATTCATCACCCCAGGATATTTCTCCCTGCTTATCTAGATGACTGGATAATCCACAGCCCTTCCTGAGAATTTGTGATACACCACACCGAGATTGCTCTCTCAATTCTGCAAGACCATGGGTTTTTAATGAAATGGGAGAAAGCCAATCTCTTATTCCAGCTCTGGATCGGTGTTTCATTGGAGCAAGATTTCGAACTGACATGTACATTATCACTTTACCAGAGGAAAGGGTAACAAAAATTAATGTAAGCTTCCTGTTCCTTCTTACACAATCTGCTCCAATTACTTCAGCTTGACTTCAAGTACATGGCTATTTGGTCGCAGGCTTGTTTCTGGTCCTTTGGGACAGGTTTCATCTGACAGAGTATTAATCCACATGCTAGCTCATGGATACCCCGTCTCAGCTTCTGTCTTTTCAGATTCCCCTTTATTCTCAATTTCAAAATAATTTGATGTGGTGATTACAAACATCTTGAAGGGGATCCCTCTATATCCTCCAGCTCCAAGGAATGTCACAACGGAAGCCAACCTGTCAAGTTGGGGGCATTCGCCAGATCAGGGATGTAGGAAAGTGCCTCTTTTTGCATGGTTCCCTCCACTTTTTGCCTGATGTTAATGCTCTTTGACTAAGTGTGCCCTGGGTTCCTACTAACCAGATACCCAGGACCTATGTTCTTTCTCTAGAACTGTACCTTTGTACCCCGATGGGCACCTCTCTGGCCACATGTAAGTCCATTGTAAAAGGTACCATAGGTACCAAGGGAACTGTGACCAGGGAAGGCCGTTAAGCACTGCAACACCTATTGTGTCATACTTAAAGGCCCTGTACCTTAACACACACACTGCCCTTGCAGACTGCATGTTTTGGTGAAGAGCAAAATTAAGAGTCGACAAGTCATACATACCTGTGTGCCATGCCTAAAACCCACTGCCTGTGGTACAGGTAAGACACCTCTCTATCTGGGTGCACTATACTGCTGGTCAGACTACAGGTGCAAGAGCCCTATACCTCTACAGTGTCTAAGTCCAATCTTAGACATTGTAAGTGCAGTAAGGCCATAACGAGTAAATGGTCTGGGAGTCTGTCATTCCAAACTCCACAGGACCATAATGGCTTTACTGATTTCTGGGAAGTTTGGTATCAAACTTCTCGGCACATTAAACCCACATTGATGAAATGAAATGAAATGAAATTTGATTTGTAGAGTGCATGGCTGCCCGTAAGCGTCCCAGCGCTTGCTTAGGGAACCTGTCCTGGTATTCCCCTGCGAGATAACCCATTACTGGGCATCCCCAAGGTGAAAGCCAGGCATCCCGCTGCGAGGGGCCGTTGTGGAGATTAAGCAAGCTATTGCCCAGAGTTGCAGAGTGGGACTCCATGATTGGAATAGGTACTGATGCGAGAATTGTCAGGTCCAGGGAAATTTGAGCCCAAGACCCGCCGAGGCGGGGAATTGAACCTTGGTCCGGGCCAGACCTCTGCATCAGGGTCTGCCGCTCCAACCACTTGAGCCACACTTCTCCACAGTATGGGATTTAATGGCAAATGCGCTTAGAGGGCATCTTAGAGATTCGCCCCTGAAAAATTAACTAACCCTAGTGTCCTGGCTGACTGACTGCTTGCCAGCTGCCATCCCAGACATACCTCTGGAACCCTTGGTCAAGAGCCTTTCACTGACGGGATCCTGAAACAAAGCACATCCTGGGTAGAGGGGCCCAGCCTCCTCCCCAGGATGGGCAGGGTCCATGAAGGGGAAGATTCAAGGCTTGCTGCCTTAGTGAGCTGACCCAGCAATTTGACCCCATCGGTTCTGACCCCCTGTTTGGGAGGGAGAATTGGCGACAAACCAATATAGTAGGAGAGGTATGACTACCTTTGCCAACCCTACCACTCAGGTGGGGAGACGAGGCACAACTCTCAGTCCCTGCCATCTTGAAGAAGGGGGGACCCAGCCAACCATAGTGAGGCTTAAGCGCCCCTCCCACTGGAGGATGGCATAATAGGGGTGTATCCACCACAAGGGAGGGACCCATTGGTCCCTACCCGAAACCCCCCTAAATGTTGTATTTCGGAGCAATCCCAAATCTTACCTTCTCAGACAAGCAAGAAGAAGGACAGAAGAGCCGTGCTGAGGGAAGAAGAGCAGGACACCAACTGCTTTGGCTCCAGCCCTATCGGCCTGTCCCAACCTCGACCTGCTCCAATGGAATCTCGGTGTGTCCTACGTCGCAGCCCCCCAGAAACCAGAAGACCTGCCCTGCCTTCCCTACAAAGACTTTGTCTCCTGTGAGCACCAAACTTGCCCAAGAAGGAGACTCTGGCTCAGGCCGAATACACAAGTCTGCATCACTCTGCACCTGACACCCATGGCCCGAGTTCGAGTGGCCCAACACCATGAAGAGGTCCCCCTAGCGATCCTGACCTGGGCCCTGGTGATTCTTGACCTACCTCAAGCCTCCGTACGACACCAGCAGCCTCTATCTACTGCTGGTAAGGAAACCAAATGCCTAAAGACACTCTTGCACCCGATGCCTCACGGCATTAGGTGACCCAACCGATGTTGTCCAGGCCAACCCCCAGCTCCCAACTTATCACTCCAACAGGTTGTCGCCTTCAGGAACCCTCCTTGACCGAACCTGCAGTATTTGGTCTGACTGGAGATCTCCCATTTAAAACAACAGGGCACCTGACGCCCGCCAACCCCTGTGCCGCTGTGGGTGCACCTTGTATGCTAACATGGATCCCCCTTTGCCCTGAGTTTAATTCTAGGAGTTTTGCTCCATCAAACCAGTAGCTTGCCCGAGAGCAGCCACCAAACAATGGCGCCCTAGCCCCATAGGCTAACATTGGGCCCCAGCACTCTGCGCCCGGCCGTCCAAGTGCCGCTGAGGATGCTTTTTGAGTGGATACTGGACCTGGGGGAACCCTTGATCTAACTCCAGAAACTCAAACCTCTAGACCATTTATTTAATTGTGAACTGATAACCTAATTTTTCCCCAAAGGATTGCATTGACTCCAAAAGTTCCAAACGTGTAGGGACATTTGGACAATTTTTGGAAAAAGCCCCTTAAGTGGACTGACCCGACGTCGATAGTCAAGCTGACTACCTTTAACCGTGACCTGGCCTGGATTTCAGATTAAATCCCACTGGAAGCTCCAGAGCTCAAGACTTCTAAGAATTAACCGAGGGCTTCCACTGAACCAAGCTGGCAAACCCACTGCAAATCCAGCTGGATGAATTGCCTTGCTCGCCATCAAGAGAAATCCTCCAGAAGTATGAAGATAAAATTTCCATCAAGGTCGGTCTAAAACAGTGACTTTGTCCTGGTCAATCGCAACCAGCTGTGACGTGTCGGCGTTAAATGTGTGTTTAAGCACTAGAAAGTGGTCAACCTTTAGGGATTGCTATCTCCGGTTCGTTATATTGGATTATTGTCATTTTGGTGTCATTTTAAAGATAACAATATTTGCTATTTTTATCAAGTCATGTGGGATTTTTAATGTGTGGTGTGTTTACTTATTTAATGTATTAATTATTTGTTGATGCTGTGTAATTGTAATATTTTATGTCTTTTTTGTAGTATGCTGTTATGGTTTTAATTAACCAAATGAAGTGAATTTGACTAACTGACTAATGTATTAATGTTTTTAAATGCTTTACATACCTGTCTCCTATGGTAAGCCTGCCTGCCTGTTGCCAGCTACCAAGGGTGGAGCAAGGGAATACTTTTTGAGACCTTGTCTGGACTTTAAATTGTGTTTGGTGGCCTTATAGCTAGTGTTAGGTGCAGACTTACCCCTACTAATAATCCACCTTCCAATATCCGTCAACATCTAGTTATAGCAGAGGGAGTCAAGCAATTATCCAACAAAGTTAACCAACACAAAACCAACTCAAAAAATAATAAAATACAGCTGAGGCAGTACAGGAAGAGCAAGTACAACAGGTGACATTCTTCAGCCACGACAGCATTCAATTCCATAACTTGTACCTTCCAAAGCAGACTTAACGCAAAAGGAGTCTACCCAACTTCCAGAGCCGTTTGAGCTAAAACTAACTTTTATCCCCGAATATCCAACCAAGGGGCCGCAGGACACTCTCAATCGAGGCAACTAAGCATGGGCGAATTTTGCGAATCTGGCGTTCGCGATTTTGCGTATTTGCGAACTCGCAATCCGCAAAATCCGCGAACTCTCGCGAATTTGCGGATTTTTTTTGTGTTCGCAAGGGTTTCTTTAGTTCGCGAGGATTTTGTACCAGTTCGCAATTGCGAACTTACTTGTCGGCTCGCAACGGTCACGACTTTGTTGTTTCTACGTCTGGTTCATCATCACAGGTTCACAGCACCCTCTGTTTCACCACTGCCACCCTCTGATTCACCCATGCCACCCTCTGGTACATCACTGCCACCCTCTGATTCATCACTGTAGATTATGGGGGGGAAAAGCAAGCACACCTGCCCTGCTTCAACTGACATGAATTAATTTCTGGTTCATCACTGTAGATTATGGGGGGGGGGAAAGCAAGCACACCTGCCCTGCTTCAACTGACATGAATTAATTTGGGGTTGATTAATGTGTCACTGAATTTAAACTTCCTGTCTGGCACCTGCTTCCTTATCTGTAATTTGCTTTCTGTTGCAGTGCAATTTTTTTCCCAGGACCTTTGTGGCCTACTTGTAGCTATTCTATGAGCCTGCTGTGAGGGTCAGAGCAGGGTCATAGAAAGGTTGCAAGTAGGCAACTGAACTCTGGAGGGGCCCCTTAGGAAGCACTACAGGGAATGGTTACTAATGATGAGTTTGAACTTTTGCACCTGCTGAGTGCTTTCAGCTTTGCAAAACTCGTTTTTCTGCAGAACAGCAACTGTAATGCCCCAAACAAACGTAGGCAACTCAACTCTGGAGGGGCCCCTCAGGAAGCACTACAGGAAATGGTTACTATTGATGAGTTTGAACTTTTGCACCTGCTGAGTGCTTTCAGTTTTGCAAAACTCGTTTTTCTGCAGAACAGCAACTGTAACGCCCCAAACAAACTTACTTGTGAAAGTTGATTTCTAATCCAAAAGTGATCCAAAGAAAGTCAAAAAGGCCTCAAATCCAAAAAAGTGCAGGCAAATGTCAACCTGAGGAGTTATTCTGATAAAAATCATCATTTTCAGAAGGTTTATGCTGCTTGCTGGTGGATTTCTTGTGCCGAATTGCAAATTTTGTAATTTCGCGAATGCGAGATTGTTGCTGCCCGCCGCATCTACATGTTCGCAATTGCGAACTCTCGCGATGCGTCGCCAAACTCCCGCATCCGACAGCAAGATCAAAATGGCGCAGCACTCGCAAAATATCGAGAAAAACAACTCGGCAAACGCTGAATGACGGTAAGTGAACGCCACACGCCGCAATATTGTATCACCAAGCAAAAAAATCCGCTGCGTGCGAATTTGCGGATTTTTGGTAAATTTGCGAGAGTTCGCAGATTGCGAATTTACCGAAAATCCGCAAAATCCGCGAGCGGAACGGATTTTCCACCCATACTTAGAGGCAACCTGCTAAAACTATTTAGGGAACATCAGCTCTAAAAGAGATAACTTCCCAGGACCTCTATTCCGTCGAATTTCAACGTAACGGAAACAATGCAGACATCGAGGACACCATTACAACCTGGATCTCAAAGGACCTGGTAGAAAAGATATACTCAGCAAGTCCCCAGTTTGAACCATGGGGCATTTCCATTACACGACACACGCGCCCAAGGTATCCCTATCCTCTACAAAACAGCATGTGTTACCAAAAGAAGGGAAACGGCAACATAGGATGTCAAACCACTTGTCTGCGAGGCGCTCGGGCCTCTTCGCCAGAACTTCCGACCGTAAGGTTTAGGGCCCCCCCGTCAGACACCCCGCAAGCAATTGGCCTTCACGATGCAGACAAAATGTACTGGTCTCGGATACCCAAGGTTTTGAGGAATAAATCTACCTAACCAAGACTCAAACCTCTCCTGGGCAATGCATAACAAGAAGCTCCCTCAAAATGCAAAAAATCCTACTAGCATTTCATTTTGCTCATGAAATGTGCACGGTTTCCAAGAAATCGTGCAAGGCCATGAAACGCAAAATGTTTTCCTACGACAAGACGTAATTTTGATCCAAGAATCATGGAAATTAAAACCCACCTCAATCCCAGGATTTAAAGAACACCATATTTTTGCAGAAAGCTTCTCATCCTTTGGGCATCCCCGTGGTGGATTATCAACCTACGTGGCCCAAAAATATAATTGGGTATCTGAAGAGCTGCACGTGGGTTTAAACTGGGCTCAAGTGACCAGAATCACTGAAACCTCGCCAACCAGGTCCCTCTTGTGGCATCTCTTAATATTCAATATCTATATCCACCCAGACAGAAAGTCTCAAAAAGAGAAACATGCAACTTTATTATCATTGATTAAAGCAATGCAAAGAACCTATCTGCACTGTCCACTGTTAATCTCCGGGGACTTCAATACCGCCCTCCTTGGGAAAAACACGGCGAAGGCGAAGACGTCAGCAAATAGCCGTGGAAAAAAGTTAGCAGCAAGTCTAAAAGAATTAGGACTGTCAATCTTGAATGGCAACACAAAAGGGGACAGGCCGGCAGGCGTCACATACCTAAGCGGCAGGGTCCATTCAATATTCGACTACACCATTGTAAGTGACGAGCTAACTCCCGGCATCGATTCATTCAAAATAAAACCACGTGTAGAAAGTGATCACTTCCCCCAAATAAAAAGTCTGAATATCGCTCCCACCACGGCGCCTAGAATAAGCTCTCTCCTATGCCACACTTCAAAGTTTAATCTAAAAAAATTAAAATGGCGTGGAGAAGTGTTGGGCAGAATTGAGGACACAACGTCAAAGCCTGGAAGGCTGACCTAGGGGCCCAAAAAGAGGAAGATCGAGTACCCAACTGGGAGCAAATGATTCTGGTCCTACTGCAAAAGTTCCCAGCAAGGTCAGGGAACCAGAGAATCACTAACTGTAAGAATGAGCCTTGGTTCAACGCGGACCTAAGATCAAAAATAAGAAAGGTCGCTAAGGAAGTCCGAGCACTTGCTAGCCAAAGAACATCGGGGTCAGTGATAAATAAATCCAACCTGAAGGAAGCTAGGAGCATCTACAGAAAGGCCCTGAGGGTCGCAAAGTTTTCGTATAAAGAAACAATCTGGAACAAACTCCTAATCGCGGGAAAACATCCCAATAGCCAAGACTTTTGGGGAATCATAAACGACCTAAATCTAAGGGCAAGACTCCAACAGGAGGCAGGGGTCAGAGCAGAAACTTGGACCCGTCATGTGCAAATCTTATACTGTGATATAGAGCTAGGCCCCGCTAACGGTCTACAGGCAATACAGGAAAATGAGGACGAACCAAAAGGAGCAAAGAACAGGGAAAACAAAGGTTGTGAGCGAGAGGAAGATTCAAAGGGGTCCACCGACCCGGTCGATTTAACCACAAAAAATGAATTGAGGATGATTATATCAAAATTGAAGTTAGAAGGAGCAGCAGGCCCGAACGGGCTGCCAAATGCGATCTTTAAGCTCGATCCGGACTTGTGGTTAGAGACTCTAACTCTTCTATTTAACCACATATATAAACAGTCTGAGGTCTCTGCCTCTTGGAAAGGCAATATAATACATCCGATATTCAAGCATGGAGACCATCGTAATCCCTCAAATTATAGGCTGATATCCCTAATTGACGTGGAGGCAAAGCTCTTCGCCTCCTGTATTTTACTTGAGTTACAAGCCTGGATAGAAGTCACAAAGATAATTCCCAAATATCAAACAGGATTCAGGAAGGGAATGGGAACAATAACAAATGTAACTTGTCTGTCGCTCCTAATGGAAATCGCGGTAGCTAAGGGAGCCCGGCTGTATGCTTGTTTTATCGATATCAAGTCTGCTTTTGAGCGGGTCAATAGAGAGCACCTGTGGGGAAAAATAAAGAACTGTGGCTTGCCAAACCAACTTTTACAAGCAATAAAAGCTTTACATCAGAACACCTGGGCAAGAGTGAAACTGGGTAACGGAGGCGGTACAACATCAAGCATCCCAATGTACCAAGGCCTAAAACAAGGTTGCATATTAGCCCCTACGCTTTTGAACCTTTTTCTCTCCGACCTCACAAGCGCGCTGGAATCGGCAGAAAGTCACCCTCCATCTTTGGCCAACGACCCAATACCCTTTTTGCAATATGCAGATGACATAGTATTGCTGAGTAAAACACCTATCGGCTTACAAAGAGCCATAAATAAACTAACAACTTACCTGGAACGGGAAAGGCTGGAAATAAATAAAGAAAAAACAAAAGTGGTCCACCTAGTTGATACGCAGAAGCTTAAGTATAAATGGATGGCAAACGGGGGACCTGTGGAAGAACAAGGGTCATACAAGTACCTGGGAATAACAATATCAAAAGGTGCAAATCATAAGGAACATAAAGCAGCAACACAAGCAAAAGCTCAATCTTTAATCTTTGCGTATCGTTCATTAAAAGCAAAAATGGACTGTCCAAATCACAAGCACCTATTAAAAGTTATGGCAGCTCAAATCATGCCAACCCTATCTTATGGTCCAGTTACTTGGTGCGGCAAGGAGACCGATCTTGTAAACGACCTACAGTTTCAAATCTATAAAGCGGTCTTCAATCTCCCTAAATCCGCCTCAGCATCAAGCTCGAATTCGGACTGCAAAATCAGAGTTTCCGGAGCATGAGCGGCTTCGTGAAACTCTGTCACAAACTTCTATCTGCAGATCCTGACACAATGGATGGGCTGAGCTGGGAAGAAATCAAAAACCGGGCGAAGATCAAAACCCTGAACACCTGGGGGAACCACCTGAAATTCTGTTTGGAAAAGCTGGAGTTGGAATTAGCCTGGAAATCGGGGATAGATAAATCAACCCTAAGCAGATTAGCCAATACGGCAGCAAAAAGGAAATCCTTTTTTGAGGATAAAAAGTCACTTGCAAAACGTCGGCATAGTTGGACCATTATTAACTCTTTCACAACATTAAAACCTCTTCCATATCTTTCATCCCACTTTAGTGGTTACCTAAAAAAACCATTCACAGACTATCGGATGGGCAAGCATGTCTCGAAGGACTTACTTCCATCCTGGAAGCACTCCCACTAGACGGAGCATTGTTGACACTGTGGGTACAAAACTGAAACCCTAACCCACCTTTTCTGTGTATGCCCAGCACTGACAGGACCGCGACGACGATATTTGAAATCCACTTTTAATGAGCTAAACATTCGCTCCTGCAGACACGCAGTTACAAGCTGGATGACAGGTTCATCGACAATCCTGACATGCCGAGGTGTCAAATTCATGGCAGAGGCAAGAAAATCCTTAGAAAAATATGAGCAGGGGGAACATTGATGCGGAGGGCCATCTGAGATACCTTTATTCCAGGGATCCAAACAGGGATCACAAACAGAGACCCTGAGACGGTCTGCGGAGTGCTCGTGGAAGTTGTTTTTAATTATATTGTTTTCAATTTTATTAAGATATCAAGAAGTCATAACCGCAGAAATTTTATAACCTTGTACTGTTATTTTATCATGTGAATTTTGTAATAATTGTAATAATTATGCAATAAATCTTTGAACTTGAACTAGTTATAGCAGGTGGACCACCTAATCGGCGTTCAAGAAAACCGTCAGAAAAGCGAGGGTGGGACCAGATCTGCCTACATCTAAATCAGGCCCTTAGACCTCACTACTTCTGACTTTGTTTCTGTGATGTCTTTTCTTCAAGATGTAGTTTCCCTTGGATTGAAAGTTTCTTCTTTAAAACTGCAGTGAACTGCGATTAAGGTTTTCAGAAGTTCTTGGAACAACCTCTCGGATGAGGAAGGCTTGATTTTCTCGTCTATTTTAGGGTTTGAGTAATACATCTCCTTCCCTAGCCAAAAAGTTACCTACCTGGGATATTTCTTTGGTTTTGGAAGCTCTCAGGAATCCTCCCTTTGAACCTTAGATGAGTATAGATATCCAAGCTCTCACTCTTAAATCTTTCAAGAGTTCTTGGTTAAATCCATTGTTCTTGTACTTACTACAACACCCCAGTATGGACCTAGCCATTTGAAAATCAGTCTTGACCCTGCTCCTCATGGCAACAGTCGAACCCGAACTGCTAAGCTGGGGAGTCCTCCTGGACTGTAAACAAGCATCCTGGGACTGGTTTCGGACTGATTTACATATGGCTGGGTGAAAACTGGAATGGCATGGCAAGCAAAAAAACGATGGATTTAACCTAGATCTGTGACTGGGGGTAATCTTTGATTTCTTTAGCATTTCATAAAAAGAGTGATGATAATAGATGTGCAACTCAATGATCTGTAAAGAGAACAAAGTGATGAACTCTTAGTTCTATGAGTTTCAGACTGATCGAGGAGTAAACTACCATAACGTTGAGTTCAATTTACACACAAACATTTGTGTAAACGACCATAGTCTTACCTACACGAATAGTAGTAAGGGCAGTGTAGCCAAAATGATCTGTGAAAAGAATCGAAGGAAAGAGCTCTTAGTTTCTATCAACTTTGAAAAAGTTAGCAGCAGACTGCCATACAGTTAACTCAGTGCAAACTCCTACCTCACAGGCAATGGTCTAGTTCATCACTTTGTTCTCTTTACAGATCATTGAGTTGCACATCTATTATCATCACTCTTTTAGGTAAGATAAGGGTTATGCTCGGTTTTATTGTGGTGTCATTTTCTATTTTTGATATAATGACTCTGACTAGAGCTACTATAATTTTTCAGTGCCAGATTCACAGAGGAAATCATTCCGTCAGTATTAGGATTTATGCAAGGAACTTAAGGTACTGAGACTTTGTTTATGTTGTTGGAAGTTTAAATGGGGCAATTATCATGTTGAATTTTGATTTAGTTTATGTGTTTGTTTGGCCCTTTGTTTCATAGGATTACATTGAAGATTTCAAGTAAGTTTGGCCAAGGTGGCTTGCTACACTGGTGTTGGTGATTGGGCTTGATTCACTGAGTTACATAGAAAATAAACCTTTTTGTAAATGAATTGGTCTCATTTTACACAATTTCTTTTGCAGCTATACCCCTGAAGAAGAGACTCAAGTCTCGAAATGCATTGGGTGTGAAATCAATAATGTATATATTTTTATGATGATTGTAACATATCAAAATATGTGAAAAATATCAATGATGTAAAATTCTTCTTTGAACCTTATGGAGAAACATAAAAAGTTTATTTGAATGAACATTGACTAAAAGCATTGAACGTTTTATTGCTCAAATATGTCGTTGTTGCAGTTTGTTGTCCCAGTCGCCCTTGAGGGGCTGGGCCTCTAAGGTCATTGTATTTATGCTCAGTAGGCATTTACACAACATAGCACACGTATCGTAATATCAAAACAAATAGAACCAGAGTGCGCCAGGTACACTATCATTTCTTGAATTCTTCTACTGGACCTAGTACCAGGGCAGCACAACCCACAGTAAAAATGTCTTTTGACAGCATTTCAAGCATCACTGAAAACAGAGCTTCAACTAAAGTTTATACCACTGAAGAAGCGGATCAAATTTACAATGTAATTAAGGAGACCAAATCATTTGACGCACAAAGTGGCACCATTGCCCAACAGCTACGACAATTAGAATATTTAACAAGGAGAGAGTTTAAATCAGAGACTACATGCCTCTACTCTAGTTCAATATCACCGAGTGAAAAGAATACCCAGAGGACTACGATTATCCATAAAACCTATGTTATACAGATTACAGAACAACCAGCAATTTATTGACAAATGGTATAACTTTTTAAATAAATGCTCTTTAGATTTGATTCTATTATTAGTTGAAGAACTGTCAAGAGCAATACATGAACTAGAGGTAGAAATTTTCAACTTAAAAAATGACTTGACAAAAAGGATGGAAAAAGAACCATGGGATAAATTTCTTGAGGAACTAAATGTTAAATTAGACAAATATGGCAAAGAACTACAAGAGACCAAGTTACGAAAATTCAAGAGAGATACAATAGACTATAAATTGAACGAGGCATATACTTGGGCAGAAGTATATGCCCAACGCAGATTCAAAAAACGACCCACCCAAATGTCATCGGAAGAAAGTGTGGTCTCCGATGGAGATATAGTTATATCGAGAAAACCAACTGGTCATGCATCTACAATCACAACAACTGAGCAAACCAAAGCATCAACGTCTGGAACATCTGAACCACTACCTAATGTGTCTTTTTTAGAGGGGGCAACCCTCACAGGACGTCCACCAGAGAAAACAATCACAATACAGACAGGCAAACCGTTAAACAAAAAACAAGGAGAAGTAAAAGAAAAGGAAAAGGAAAAAGAGAAAGAGAAATCAAAGACCGGATTACGGAGTCAAACACCGAAATGAATTTAGTTATGAATATCTCTCAAATGAAACTAACAAAATCTCAAATTCAGGTGTTAAATAAAGGAACATCCTTTGTAAGCTCTTATAACTCTTCTGAATTGGAGACTGAGATAGCCATATTCAGATTTATGCGAACTTTGCGTTTAAAAAAATTTCTTCACAAACATTTGTCCTCAAGAACCAAGTAGAGAAATTCCAATCGTCAAAGCTAAGAGTACTTTTATGGCGCCAACTTCCCACAAATCTCTGGATACCTTTGAGATACTCATAAAACAGGATTTGAAAAGAATAATTTACAAAAAAAGACAAAAAAACTTGAGTAGAGCCGAATACAGCGCTTTGAAAGATTTAGGAAGAAGAACTGATATTCAGATACAAAAAGCTGACAAGGGAGGAGGTTTGGTGATAATGGATAAAGACTTTAATGATAGAAAAGCTTTTGAACATGTAACAGACACAACTATATATGGAAAATTGGACATGGACACGACTTTGGAAATTATGGAAAATTTGAAGAAAATATTTGATCAAGCGGAAGAACTAGGTTGGATAAATATCACAACCAAAAAATACCTGATGAACATTTATCCCAAACGACCAAGGATTTACTTTTTACCAAAAATGCACAAACATCTAACAGACCCTCCATTCAGACCCATCGTGGCAGGATGCGGTTCGATATTTGAAAATCTGGGGAAATTCATTGATCACTATTTACAGCCATTTGTCCAACAATGGGAAACATACATAGAGGACACATCTGACTTCTTGAGATTTTTGGAGAGTATTAAGGATAAGATCATAGAGAACTGAATTCTATGCACCATCGACGTAGTATCTTTATACACGTCAATACCACATGCCAATGGAATTGAGGCGGTAGAATGGGCCCTACCTAATCAAGTTGACTCAGACGCTCCGAAGAGCTTCATTCTAGAAATTTTGCAATTTTGTCTACAAAACAGCTATTTCACTTGGGATGATAAATTTTATATTCAGTTGAATGGAACCAGCATGGGTTTTCGTGGAGCACCAGCATACGCGAACACCTTCATGGCGAAGTTTGAGAGTGAGTACATTCTGCAAGATACATCCTGGACACAAGGACTAATATGTTTTCGCCGATTCATCGACGACATTTTTATAATATGGAATGACACAGAAGATAAACTAAGAAATAACATCAAAACACTGAACTTAGTTGACCCAAGGATAAAATTTACCTTCTCGATGGACAAACACAAAATATCATTTTTGGATGTTCAAATAGAATTAAGAAATAACATTTTGCATACAAGTGTATTCAGAAAAGAAACGGATAAAAACAATGCACTACTCTACAACAGTTTTCATCCACCTACATTGGTGAAAATTTACCTTTCTCTCAATTTTTGCGAATATTTAGGATTTCTTCAGAGGATGCAACATGCCAAAATTCCTGTATGGATCAAAAAAAACAATTACCTCAATCGAGGTTACCCAGAAGATCTGATTGACAAACAAATGCAGAAGGCACGGGAAACCCCTAGATCTAAAATTTTGGAGAAGAAAACAAAATCCACCACTGAAAGAACTGTGTTTGTTTCAAAATATTCAACTGCTTCTTGGGAGATCAAAAGAAGTATATTGAAACATTGGGAAATACTTAAGACAGAAGAAGATTTTCATAAATTATTTGATAATCAACCCCTGTTTGCCTATACTAGGTCTAATAACTTGAAAGAACTTCTAACAAAAAAACAAAAGGAGAAAACTCAGAAAATAGGGACTTCTAAATGCTGGAACTGTATCCATTGTAATAATGCGATTTTGGGCAATACTCTTCTACACCCACAAACTGGAGAAAAAATCATACTACAGAACCAAAGCACCTGTGATTCTGAAAATATTATATACACCATCAAATGTCCTTGCGGACTGTTATATGTCGGAAAAACCGAACGCAAAATGAAAACGAGACTCTCAGAACATAAGAGTCGAATAAGAACTGGAAATCTAACATCGCCCCTGGCAAATCATTGGAAAGATATGAGACACACAATTGCCCAACTGAAATTTCAAATTATTGAGCAAGTGGATAAACAACCTGGATGTGATAATTCAAAGAAATTACTTCAACGAGAAGTATACTGGATTAAACGTTTACGAACTCTGAACCCAACGGGACTCAATGACAAATTGGAGATGTCGTGTTTTCTCTGAAATGTGTTCCTTTCACTCCTTAACAAAAACACAACACTTACACCCAAACAAGACACTTTTTGTTGTAACCTAACTTATTTGTAGAAGAGAGCATATTTAATATGTTGTTTCTTTGATGTAATGGAACATATTTTTTATTGTATCTTATTTTATTTCGATATTGACTTTTTTATTATAATTTATCTGCTATTGTATTGAGTCTGTTTTCCATTCTCACTGAGTCTTTTTTCACCTTTCATTCCTTTTGGAGAAATGATAAACGATGTGAATTGACCAGTTATGTGTAACTGGAAACTGAAATGAAGTTTATATGTGTAACTAGATGGTCATAATTTTTGTTACTGAGCCATAGACAAGATTGCAGTATAATTATCGAGTGTCACGTCGTTTACGAAAATTGTCCGGAAACATAGCGTATGCGTCACAATCGTTCTTTTTAATATTTGACAGCTCGCAATTATCGCTACTCGTATCGTTTTCTCTTTACTGTTCAACTAACATACAATCTAGTATGCACGGAGTTCCTTGTTGATTATAGTCCGCTTTCTATGCTCTTGAACTCCTTCTCCGCGATCACGTGACGCGGAAGGATTATCTTCGGGTTTACAACGCGATCTTGCAGCATGGCGTAGACCGCTTGCAAGTAGGACTGACGGTGATAGGACTGGACCATTGCCTGTGAGGTAGGAGTTTGCGCTGAGTTAACTGTATGGCAGTCTGCTGCTAACTTTTTCGAAGTTGATAGAAACTAAGAGCTCTTTCCTTCGATTCTTTTCACAGATCATTTTGGCTACACTGCCCTTACTACTATTCGTGTAGGTAAGACTATGGTCATTTACACAAATGTTTGTATGTAAATTGAACTCAACGTTATGGTAGTTTACTCCTCGATCAGTCTGAAACTCATAGACCTAAGAGTTCATCACTTTGTTCTCTTTACAGATCATTGAGTTGCCCATCTATTATCATCACTCTTTTAGGTAAGATAAGGGTTATGCTCGGTTTTATTGTGGTGTCATTTTCTATTTTTGATATAATGACTCTGACTGGAGCTACTATAATTTTTCAGTGCCAGATTCACTGAGGAAAGTATTCCGTCAGTATTAGGATTTATGCAAGGAACTTAAGGTACTAAGACTTTGTTTATGTTGTTGGAAGTTTAAATTGGGGCAATTATCATGTTGAATTTTGATTTAGTGTATGTGTTTGTTTGGCCCTTTTATTTCATAGGATTACATTGAAGATTTCAAGTAAGTTTGGCCAAGGTGGCTTGCTACACTGGTGTTGGTGATTGGGCTTGATTCACTGAGTTACACAGAAAATAAACCTTTTTGTAAATGAATTGGTCTCATTTTACACAAATCCTTTTGCAGCTATACCCCTGAAGAAGAGACTCAAGTCTTGAAATGCATTGGGTGTGAAATCAATAATGTATATATTTTTATGATGATTGTAACATATCAAAATATGTGAAAAATATCAATGATGTAAAATTCTTCTTTGAACCTTATGGAGAAACATAAAAAGTTTATTTGAATGAACATTGACTAAAAGCATTGAACGTTTTATTGCTCAAATATGTTGTTGTTGCATGTTGTTGTCCCAGTCGCCCTTGAGGGGCTGGGCCTCTAAGGTCATTGTACTTATGCTCAGTAGGCATTTACACAACATAGCCCACGTATCGTAATATCAAAACAAATAGAACCAGAGTGCGCCAGGTACACTATCATTTCTTATCGCCTGTTTGACATCCTTAGGTCTTATCTTTCTCTCTAAAAATTTCCTGTCTTCTTGCGGGACCTGGGGGAGTGTTAGTGCACGGAAAAACCTGTTAATGGCTTGGGGGTCTCCCTGACTCGGGCCTGGTAAATACTGGAATAATATGTGTGGAAGACTTGTAATATCGCAGGTTGGGAGGTCTGGAGCCGTCCTGTCTGATCCCTTACTCCTGTGACTGGTTTCAGGTCAGGGTCTTGCCTAGCAAGCCAGGCCAGGAGTGTCCCTCCCCTGTTGCCCTCCCGGTGCACCCTGGCAGCGTATGAAGTAAAATTATATTTGCGGAGGTCCCTCAGTGTTTCTGTGTATCTTGTTTTGGCTTCGGCTACTTGTGCCGGGGTGGCCCCACCACGGTCCTCTTTTTTCGGTAGGGCCGCTAAGGTGCTTTCCGTGTCTTGTAGCACCTTCTCAAGTATTTTGCGCACACCCAGTACTTGCTGTATACAGTGACCCCTCGCCACCACCTTGTGTACATCATACTCTAGGAGTCGTGAAGACGCTGTACCCGCATTTACTGTGAAGTGTTCCTGCAAGTGTTCCCCATGGTCATGTGTGAAGGCCTGATCCATGAGGCATTTCTGTGGTAGTTTCCATGTGGGTACTGGGGGGTGTGGCGGTCTCCACCTGAGGGTCAGTGAGTGGGCGTCGTGATCCGAGAGCACACTCTCTAGATAGTCTGGTTGTTGTACTTTGGGGTGTAAGGCTGCCGAGCATAAAAATCTATCTAGGCGCACCCATAGATAATGAGGAATGGAATGAAATGAGTACAGTTTGGGGGTGGGGTGTCGTGCCCTCCATGTATCTACCAATGCCCAGTGCTTTACCCATATATTGAAGAGTTCAGTTTGCCTGTAGATTGGTGAATGTGCCGTGGGGGGCGGGAACGGTCCAGGCCGGCGTCTAAAAAACAATTGTAATCCCCACCTAATATCCAGGAGGTGTGTGTATATTGAGCTAGTGTTTTCGTGAGGCGGTTCCAGAACACATCCTGCTCTACATTAGGGGCGTATATACTGCCTATTAGTACTGATTGCCCATCCAATAATCCCTCCACTACCGCATACCGCCCCTCTTTATCCACCACCCTTGCCTGTTCTTTAAAAGGGGTACCTGGTCTGATCCAGATTAATGTCCCGCTGGTGAACGCTGAGTACCCGGTGGCACAGATGGTGCCCCTCCATTTCCTCTGCAATCGTTCCACCTCTAATGTCGTCAGATGGGGCTCTTGTAAGAGGGCTACGTGTGCCTGCTGTCTCTTTAAATAGGCATACACTGAGTAGCGTTTACTTGCTGTGTGCAGTCCCCTCACATTTAGTGTAACAAATGTGATGTCTGTGTTAGGGGTGCTCGTCATGTCTGTAGTTACTTACATGAGTCACATTTCTATTCCGCCCCTTCATACAGGCAGGTCCTCCCCCACCCGCACAGCCACCCTCCACATGTCTACTAACGCTCCAGTTGTTCGCTCCCACAAGGTCACCAGGAAAGTGATGGGGAAGGGGGAACTTAAAAAGAACTTTAGGGAAACGATCCCAACGTAAGGGTCCTATTGCTTGGCACAAAAAGTCCAAACTGTACATCTCGTACTGTCTCTAGTTCGTTTTGTCCACATGTGTTTTGACTTTGGCACTGGGGGTCAGCGTCCTGGCTACCCACTTCATAATATATCTGTGAGTGTGCCCGCACCTGCCATTACCTTTCATCTTTGGTCGCGGTGCTTTGGCGGTGTCCATCTTCATGGAGTATTTTACTCTTGACATGTCGCCTTCATGTTGTATTTCATATCAGCGAGTCAGCAGTTTGTGGGGTCACCAGTGGTGGTGTGACTGAGCCCTCTCTGGAGGTGTGAGTGTCGCTGAGTTCCTCTTCTGACTTGAAGCTATGTGGGCCATGTTTCTCTCCAAGCTCTCTCCCGTGCGCCGGGCTCCCGCTGCAGCCTGCAAGGCCCTTCTTTGGTCCGCTATTATTTGTTCTAGATCTGGGGAGTTCCTGGTGCTGGGGACCGACGGACGACTCAGCTGTGTGAGGGTAACTGGTTTAGTGCCCTGTCGCCGCTGGTATACACCCGTTACAACGCATCTTTTACTCCGCACTACCATTACAATGCGACTTTTACAACGCATACCATTACAACGCATTGCGCTGGGGGGTGCTCTAGGATAGGGAATAAGTATAATTCACTATCCAACACCTTCCCTAGGGTCCACAGGGACTGGAGTTAGAATAGTAAATTATACTTACCACTATCCAGCACCTCAAAGCGCTATGCGTTGTAATGGTATGCGTTGTAATGGTCGCGTTGTAACGGTAGGTAGTTGTAATAGTATGCGTTGTAACGTCATACATCCGTCGCCGCTTATTGGGGAGTCCATGATGTGGTGTGGCTCTGCTTTCAGGTAGCTCATCATTGTGCTGCTCCAACCAATTTCTCGCCTCTGCTGGGTCTGTGAAAAAGTGCTAAGATCCTTCATGTATAATCTTAAGGCAGGCTGGGAAGAGGAGTGCATACTGCACGTTGTTTTGGCGTATGGTTTGTTTTACCGTGAGAAATGTGGCTCATTGACGTTGTACTGCTTGGTAATAGTCTGGGAACGGCATTACATGTTTGTCCTCAACGCTGAGTGTTCTCGCTTGTCTGGCTGCTCGCAGTACCGCATCCCGGTCTTGATAATGCAGCAGTTTTGAGCAAGAATGGCCTGGGCGGGGAACCCGCGGGCGGCCTCCGGGCTGGAACCCTGTGCTCTCTCTCCACCGAAAAGAATGGCGATAGGTCCTGAGCCTGGGTGAAAGTTTTAATCCAATTTTCAATGTATTGTATGGGGTCTGTCCCCTCCACGCCTTGCGGCAAGTTGAGGACTCGTATGGTGCTCCGGCGAGAGCGGCCCTCCAAATCATCGGTTTTGTGCTCCAGGGATTTCACTTTGGTCTGTAGTTCTTTGATGGCCTCCTGGTTGTCTGTACCTGCGGCCCCATCCGTTGTAGCATGTTTTCCCCTTGGTTTACCTTTTCAGCCAGTTTCCTGTGATCGTCCCTCAAGAGGTTGAGGTCCGTGGCTAGCTCGCCGAATTTACTCTCCATAGACACCCGGGAATGTTCTATAGCTGCTGGTACTTTGTCCAACTTGGTCGGCATATCATCCGTTTGCGGTGGTTCTCCATTCTGTTTTCTCTGGGGAGGGCTGCCTCCTTGTTGCCAGCGCTGGTGTTGTGGTCATTGTTCGCAATTGTCTCCCCAATTCCACCCCGGCTAGGTAATGGACCCCGATGGTGCACCTTGTGTAGTCAGGTCGTGTTGATCTTGCACGTGGGGGCGCGATCCGTCTTTTGCTCCCCACTTAGCACAGTTCCCGGTCCCGTGTGATGCAGAGGACCCCTTCGATTATCCAGTAGCTGGCGGCACCCACTGTCACCGATGTCGGGGTGCGGCCCAGAGCCTCCACGCCTCCGGAGGCCCCTCGGCGAGAAGGGGGGTTCGAGGATCTTCCAGGGGCTCTCTTGCGCCTGCTGTCCTGGTGCGACTCGAGCCTGTCGTCGGCGCCTGACGCCTGCCGCCTGCCGCGCAGCGGGGTCAGCTGCTGTTCATGGACCACCCCAAAATGGGAGTTCCGTGCCCTTCTGCTATCCTTGCCGGTCAGGGCCTTCGATGGGTTCCCCCTGCGCGGTCTGGCCTCTGGTCCGCCTCGCTACCCTTGGAGTCGGCTAGTGTGCACCGCCATTTTGTGCAGGCCTGGTGGTTACGTGCACGGCCCTTCAGCTATTCATCCCCCACAGCGTCACCGATCTTGCTGCCATGGTCTTCAGTACCGATCACTATGGGGAGACCTGGGTGGGGCTGTGGGCTCTCTCGTCGTTCACGGGACTGTCCCGGGAGGGCCCCGTTCAGGCCGTGAGCCCACTCCGCCGTTGACGTGCGTGGGGGCGGCAGGGTCCCACCCGGATTACCCTCTGTGTCTCCCCACTGGTGGGGATGTTGTGTCCGCGCCTTCACCACCGTGTCGGTGCTGTGCGAGTCTATGGGGACCGCTCTCCCCTGCCTCCGCCACAACAGCCAGTCGGGCCCGTCGTAGGGATTCAGCTGCAAGTCCTTCTCCTTAGGCAGATGCCGATGCGGACCCCCGCATTCGCTGTAGTGCCCTCTGTCAAAGCGCAGGCAGTCCTGAGGCACCCGTGGTCTCAGCTCCCAGCGTTCATCTCCCAGGAAATTGCGGCTGGACCTGAAGCAGGTAAAGCGCCCACATTCCTCCTTAATAGATGAAGGGGAGGGGGGAAGGGGTTGTTCTCCTTAGGGGGGCTCCAGCCTCACCCCCACCCCGCTACTTTTCGATCGCTGCAATTTTCACCCCCCCGTGTCTCAGGTCCCGGTCTTTCAGCTCCCGGTGCCCGCCGCCTCAGTCACCTGGGGTCCCCATGGCCAGCAAGGATCTTCTGCACCGCGAGCCCGTGGGACCTCCGGGGATCACCCAACGTACTTACAGTGGTGTTGGGGTGACGTGTGATTAGCGCCGATGCTGCCTCCTCAGTATCGGTGGGTCCCAGGCGGTGGCGTGGTGCCCGGGGCCGCTGGGCTCCTCTCCCTCAGCCTCCGTAACAATGTTAACTGGGCGCCGCCATTTTAGATGGGCTCGTACACCGATGGGCCGTTCTTGCAGCTCCTCTCCCGCGGCGACTAAGCGAAGTTCTAGGGCACCGCTGGCATCCTCCCAAACTCCCTAACTTCATAACACCACAATCTGGCATGGTTTTGGCATCCTTTGCCTGGCAAGGTGATGCTCCAGTGGGCAGCCAATCGGAGCACTCCGAGAGTGCGTCCGCTGTCTTGGCTGGCTTGGCCACTCCCCCATGTACAATGCACACTTGTTATTATTTTTGGTCTGTGACATTTTCTTGAGCCGTTTGGATTTTTCCTTCAGTCTTTGATACTGTTTTATTTTTTGTGAATTAAAATTTCAGCATTCCTTGTTATATTCTTTTTCACAAGAAGTTGTATTATTCCTTGTGGATCATCTTTCTCTTGACCCATTGGTCTTTTCTCCTTCCTGATGTCAAGAGAAGTTTTGTGTTTTGATGTTATCATCAATGCTATCAACATCTTCAATCAAGAACCTCAAAAATTGCCAAAGGCAATTTTTCCCCATTGTGGGGTTTTCCTTTGAGCTGTTAACCGCTAACACGGACTCCACTTACCTTTAACAACAACAGAGTTGTCTGTTTCTCAGGCAATCCAGAAAGGCTCTTTAAAAACTTCCATTCCTTGACACCCTGTCCTAAAAATTCCCTTGCTCTCGCATATCATTTCAAACAATTCCACCTGGCTCTCTGGTGAGTGCACCCTCAGGTATAACCCTGCCATATCTTAATCCATCACAAAGAATGTTTTCTTCATGCCAACTAGCCATGTATCCATTTTCAGGTTTGTAAAAAATAGTTGTGAGTGCTGCCATTATTTCGTATTGCAGTGCTCTTAGGTCGTCCATTGCCACTTTGTCTATACTATCTCCCACCAATTGATTCTTACTATACCCCATATGCTGAAAGAAGTAAACCATGTCCAGTATTCAGCCGTCACCTAGCAAGTCATCCTTAGGTCTGGTGTTTCAAGTGGTTTCTCATAATTGGCTCCTCCTTCAAAGTACCCACTCTCTCTCCTCCATCATTAAGGTTGTCAAGCAGAGAGTCTGTCCAAATCAAGGTGTCATACTTCTATTTTACACCAAGGATTTCAAACCTCTGCTCACAATCAGCTCATTGGTCCCCCCTTGGTTTTATGGCTTGCCTGTCTCACCCCCAGAGTCAACACATTAAAAGGCAGTTCTGCCAGCAGGTGCCTTCCTGTACACATCAGTGGGGATAAGAGATGAATATGACACACCAAGTTGCACCTCTGCAGTTTTCCAAGGGTAGCACCTCACTTTACACACGTTCGAGGGGATCCATCAACAACTTATGAAGGGGAACAGGTTTCCAAAGCCACCACATAAACCACGAAGAGAGAGCAGTTCAAGGAATTCCTTGGAGAGGTGTCATCTTGGCCGCCACTTAGCTCCATCCTCCAAAAACCCTCAACACTGTTTTAGGTTGCAATATTAAGCATTATTTAAAGTAAAATAAAATTAACTTAAACAAAACGTACTATATGGGTGCTTTTAATACACAATAAAATGAATGTGCAGGAAATTGTTCAATAGCAGTCCGTACAAGCACAGCATGAGAACAGATGGCCGCTAAAGACCAAAGCAACAACTCCTTCTGTCCACCACTTCCCACCTGCCCACTGGTGTGGGGAGGACCCACGTCTCAGGCAGCCACAACACTTTAGATTCCAGCTTCCTTCTGTTTATTTTTTAGATTCCCAACCAATAGTTTAGCTGTATTGAACTCTTAATACCAGCTTTAACTGTATGTAATATAATTTAAACATAATTTGATGAATCAATCTTTCAAGCATTTATTATGCTAAGATGCTTGGCTTGCTACCAATAGCGGCGGTAGCTTAACACACGAATGAACTGGTGGTTCAGTGTCATTGGACATCTTGAACTGATTACTTAATATCATTCAATGGAAGAGCATCCTATACTTTGTTTGGCTTGGTGAAACTTAGTGAATTTGACCCCGGTACCCTAAAAAAGGAAATTTAGTATCATTTTTTAAACATGTTCTATTAGCTTGTGCCTCCTATGACAGATCAAGACAGAGATATCTAAAATACTTTATGCAAGAGTTGTATGTTTGATCATACAAGGCTGGTAAATCAGGCTGCGATTGTGACCACCATTAGGGTCAAATCAGCGAAGAATGAGGAAGTTGCACTCTTCCCCTCCCACTTTTACACTGCATTTATGAAGGGCAGCAGACATTGTACTGTTGACCCTGAGGCTTCATTGCAGGTGAAAAGTAGGTGCCGCCCTGGCGACTGTGTTTAAGTATTCCGAATGTTAGAATATCCATGATATATTTTTTATCTTGCATGCACTGACTTCGGTGTGCGCTCCTCCCTCCTAATCTTATGTAATTGTTTGTAATGTATGTTCTATGTTCTGTGTGTTATTTGTAAATGTTGATAGCTACGTCATATCAGAAAAAAGTTAAAGCTGTTGGCATATTTCCACCTGGCTTTGGACCCAGCAGAGCAAAACCAAAGGGCGGATGCTCTAGTTGAAGTGCTGCTGTTCTAATCAGACCATTTCTATAGTTGAAATTTTAATCTCCAAAATTGTTTACATACAAAAATCTTCCTGTAAGGAGCAGGTTTCTCATTCTTTTTTCGATTGAGGCCAATCACAATTTATAACGCATTTGCATGATAAGTGTAAACTTCTGCCCACAGCCTATTTTAAAATTCAGCTTGCCTGACAAACATGAAGTCCTGGATGACCTCTATTGGTCTAGTTCTCAGTTGTACTAAATCCCAGAACGTTTCACTACTGGTGCATTCAAATCTTTATTCGACTGTCCAGCTTAGTTTGCCACTCTATCTGACCTGAACAACGAATTTAAGAACACTGGAGAGCACATCAACCGAAATCTGCCATCATCCCTTAAAGTGATGAGGTCATCAAACATACTTACACATATACTTCCAAATAAGATGAACACATTATCAGGGCCTCTGCTATGCCCTTCTGCTGCACCTTCTTATTGAATGTACAAAAAACTATAACTTGTTAAAAACAGACTGCTTAACTTCTTTTCCCATGCATATTTCAGGGCAACTCATCAAGTATCTTCTTGAATTACCTGGCTACCAGTAGTACAACGACTACCAGTGAACACATTGTTAGCCATTTTACCTCAACCAGAGTTACCAAAATCCAATCGTTACATCTCTGGCTACTTGGGAGAATAGCTTTTAAATGACATGCCAAATGACCCCACACTCATTTAAGAAATAAACATCTCTAAAAACAATTATAAAACTGAGGTTTTCAGTAAATGTTAATCCTGCATGTTCTCCTCCTCCTGCCTTTCCTTGAGACCTCTGCTCTGTATTAGACCCTTGGGGGCATATTAGCAAGCGGTAGCAATAATTATCGCTGACCGCTGCTAGCGTGAGGAATTCTATTACCCGCTATTGCGGGCGATAATCTCCATGTTAGCGTTGTATTAACAACGCTGAACGCCATGGAGATTAAAATCCCAGCGATAACGGGGATTATCGCCGTTTTCAATTGAATATCGCTGGTTTTCCATCGATATTCCATTGAAAATGACGTTAACCTTGCTGATAGGACAGGACAATCTTAGCCATGTAATCCACCTCCTATTGGATTACATGGCTAAGTACAGGTCACACGGCGTAAATAACAAGGACCCCCTGCTAGACAACTGGATTTGTTATACAGGGAAAGTAAACAATGTAATAACAGCTAACAAGTAAATAGTAAAGCCAGGGAGAAACAACATGTAGGAAGCACAGACCCCTATAAAAAGTACAAAATTGAATTTATTTGTAAATATACACATGTAGAGTAAAAACATTAAAAATTTCAAAAAAATACAAAAACATTACAACAAATTAAAAAACCAATAAATTCAATATAAAGAAATTATTTTTGTAACACAATTGTACAGAATTTCATAAAAGAGTGGCAGAAATAGTCATCAAAAGTACAGGTCACAAGCAGGCGTTAGGAAAGTAGCGTTAACTGTGGTTAGCTCTACTTTTCCTAACGCTCTGCTTATTAGCGAGCAGCTTGATAATAGGAGAAATGTCGCTTAGTGACATGTCTCCTATTATTTTGCCCTGGAACGCCCACTTTGCATCTCATTAGAGATGCAAAGCTGGGCAATGTTGACAAGGGCGCAAAATCAGCAGAACACGCGATAGCGTGTCTTTGCTGATAGGGCGATTAAATTATCGCCGCTTTTGCAGCCGTTTTCAGACAAAAAGCGACGGCGATAATTTCAAATCGTCTGCCTTGCTAATATGCCCCTTGGTTGTTTCCCTTGTCTTCTCTAACCTGCTACGCATTCCTCCGCGCTCTGTGATCTCCCAGCCTGGGATCTGTCTTGGCGACTTTCTAGCAGACTTCAGGAGAATATGCTCTGTGGAATTTAGCACTCTAAAATCTGTCAGAGACATAGCTTCTACGTTGGGCCCAGACAAAATTCTAAGAGTGTCAGTCCTGAATTCTGCCTTTTTTTTTGAGTTTGGAGTTTTATTTTTGTCTTTTTTTTACCAGAACAGTCTGTCAAATGCTCCAGTCTATGCCCCTGTGCCTGTTGTGTTGCTAAAATTGTATTGCAGTGGAAAAGAATCCTAGACCTCTGCTAGTATGAGGAATTCTATTGCCCGCTATCGCTGACGATAATCTCCATGTTAGCATTGTATTAACAACGCTGAACGCCATGGAGATAAAAATCCTAGCGATAGTGGTGATTATCGCCGTTTTCAATGGAATATCACTGGTTTTCCAGCGATATTCCATTGAAAATGGCGATAACCTTGCTGATAGGGCAGGACAATCTTAGCCATGTAATCCACCTCCCATTGGATTACATGGCTAAGTACAGGTCACAAGCAGGCGCTAGGAAAGTAGCGTTAACTGTGGTTAGCGCTACTTTTCCTAACGCTCTGCTTATTAGCGAGCAGCTTGATAATAGGAGAAATGCCGCTTAGCAACATTTCTACTATTATTTTGCCCTGGAACGCCCACTCTGCATCTCATTAGAGATGCAAAGCGGGCGTTGTTGACAAGGGCGCAAAATCAGCAGAACACGCAAGAGCGTGTCTTTGCTGATAGGGCGATGAAATTATCGCCGCTTTTCGGACGAAAACGGCCGCAAAAGCAGCGATAATTTCAAATCGCCTGCCTTGCTAATATGCCCCATTGTTCCTGTGGCTGAGATATGCCATATTGTTACTTGGAGATCAGTCAGCCTATCAGCAAGAACCAAATGTGTGTTTGCTTTTATAGACAGGGCTCTTGACCTTGTCTTTCCATCTGCTTCATCGTCCACGTTTTACATTGTTGTGTTTAGTCTGTTTGAATCAGAATGGAGTTTGTTTTGATCATTGGAAAAAAGGCTCTCAACTTTTCAAGGCAAGGTGTGCGTGATATGGAGCAAATATTTGCTGTTGACAATATGAGCTATCTATCGCCTCAATGAAGTACAGTACTGGGACGGGACTCCGTTCTTAAAAAAAGAATGCAAAGTTGCCAAGGACAGAGTCATTCTATTTCCTTAGGTTCATTAAAACAGGTCTTGTGTTTCTTCAGGAAGTGCTGGAAAGACTTTATGGTCAGATAGAGCTTTTAGGGGAACTGAAATGCATGATACCTCGAAACTCAATAGTGAAGGTGTCAGCAACGCTGTTGGGAGACGTATTTCCCTAAACAAGTGGCTTTTTAGTTCGATAGAAGAAGGTATCTCCTATAAATCCAACATTTACCCTCGTGATTGTGTCGAATAACGCTAAATCGTGAATACAATGGGGCATATTACCAACGATTAGCGATATTTATCGCTAACTAGGCTTAGCAACGAATTTTTTATCGCTAAGCATCGCCGGAAATTATCGCTGAGATAACGTGCTATTAGCAACGTTTATCTCCAAAGCGATAAATTTTCCGGCGATAGCGTGAATATCGCTGAGAATACAGCGATATTCATGCATTAGCGACAAAATGCTCTTAGCCATGTTATCCACCTCCCCATGGATAACATGGCTAAGAACTGGTCAGAGCAGGCGTTCGTTTTTGGCGATAGCGGGAATATTTCCATCGCTACGCCCGCCTTGCTAATAGGCGATAGCGACGTTAGCGACTGCTTTCAGTCGCTAA
Organism: Lissotriton vulgaris; assembly: GCF_964263255.1. NCBI lineage: Eukaryota > Metazoa > Chordata > Amphibia > Caudata > Salamandridae > Lissotriton > Lissotriton vulgaris. Next base: position 822,791,360 of record NC_141699.1, on the reverse strand, counting down.
CAGGTTGGGTACACCCACTTTGCATGTCATTAGCGATAAATATTGCTGACATGCAAAACGGGACCCAAACCGCTCGCTATCGCCTAAAGCTGTCGCTAACTGCTGTTAGCGACAGCTTGCTAATAGAGCGACAGAATTATCGCCGCTTAGCGGGCGTAAACGGCCGCTAAAGCGGCGATAATTGCCTATCGCCCTGCTTGGTAATATGCCCCAAAGTTATGAAATGGGAGCCTGTTTGGCATTGTTGATTTTAAATTCTTTGCATTTTCTCAGGGATCCTTTGTGAAAAGTCTCCTTAATGTTCTGGAAAGTGTAACCTTCGATCAGGCAGTCATTCAGACATTGATAGATGAATGAACTGGTTCTCCTTAGGTATGCTGCCACTGCCACATGCCACAAGCATTTGAAGATGTTTGTCCTTGACCTCGAAATCGTACAGCTTACTGCTCAATGACATCAGTCGCTTCAATGCCAGCCTGTTTTGTTGAGAAAGCTGATGCTCTAGTTGAAGTGCTGCTGTTTTAATCTCACTCCAATCTCAATCCTGAATAATTTTAAAATACATTTAGGTCGAAGAATGTTCCTTCCCTTGGCATCACTAAAAAGCTGGGACTCTCTGCTTTTTGTCACCTTCGTGATTTCTTTGCCGCCTGATTCTTCTTTGATAAATGTTGACAAAATTCCCATTCCTTCGTGGTGGTAGGTGTCTCTCTGAGGCAGACTACAGAAAGCAGGAGAGTGTTTGTATTGTATTTTTGCTCACACAAATATAACTTTCTGAATAGTGGTGCCTGTGAAGGGCTGTTGAAAATTATTTTTTTAAAACTACCAGATATTATTCATAGATACAAAGGCAATATAAAAATCATGACTAAATGTTCTGTCTGGTGAGGTCATAATAGCAGAGCCCAGTGCAGAGGCATGCTGCTCCCAGGAGCCAGAAAGAAACAGCCCATTGTGGAAGCAATTGAGCTGTTGGCTACTTGAACGGTTATGTATTCAATTTTTATCTTGATTTTTATTTTGATCTTTTTATTGCTCTTGCTTTTAAAGTGATTCTATCGTGCTGGAAGGATAACTACACCTTATCTGTTACTACTTGGTGGAATTTCATTTGTGATGAACATAGGATTGCTGTTGCCTCCTCTACTTCTGTTTCTAAAAATCAAATCTGATCTTCTCTGGCTGCCTTTCACTACTTATCTTTCTTCCAAATCTCCCAAGTGAACGCATGACCATTTCCGTTCTTGCACATTGTCCATATGTACCGGTTATGAGTCTTTTTCTATTCCTTTTCCTTTCCCTTCTCTCTTTTCCTTTCTTTCTTTCTTACTTTCTTTTCTTTTCTTTTTCCTATTCTTCCATTTTCTCCTCTTTCTCCTCTCCACCTAAAGTTTACATGTATTACATGCCATTTGTTTTATTCCATTTTTCTTTTGCTCCCCACTTCGTATTGTATGGCTTTCAGATTATACTGTATTTGAAAAAACTTGAATAAAAACTTTCTTAAACTAAAAAAAAAATATATTCAATTTTTTAATTTCTTTAAACTCTTACCTGTTAGGTCAGTTTCATAATTTTATTCACTTAAAAAGATTTCGGCAAACATCAATTCAGCCCACTAGTTCCTAATAGTGACATACATGAGTTTAAATTGGCTATTTTTTCAATAGATGTTTAAAATGGGTTGATCCGAAATCCTGGATGTTAAATTGAATATAATGATTTAGTCAGACCAACTTTATTGTCTTAGCCCTGTCAGCCAGAATTTGTTAATGTTTTATTGCCTCAATTAAAGCTACAAGATAATTGTTGACCTAATTGCTTTATTGACAGTTCATCTGCTTCACTTAAACCGATCCCTCTGGTCAACTATGTTCTGGATGTTTGTGTTATGTCTTTTGTTAATACTGGTTCAGTTCAGTTCTTGGCTGCTGCAACTTTGCCCTGGATTTTGAGACATTGCCTCTCTTACGCATCTTGGGAGGGCTTAGAGTACCCACTGCAAATATATTTGCATTTTATCCAGTTTTTCTAATTCCACACCCTCTAAAACTTTGCTGCCATAAAGTTAGCTATGTTACTTTTTCCTTGCAAACCTTACAAAGGCGAATGTATGCTTCAGTGTCATACTTATCATGAAGCCATATCAATAGACCAACAATACTTTTCGTGTTCTCGTTTAATTATCTTGAAGTAAGCATCGTTTTGTGTCTGTATACACTGCTAATCCTGCCCCATTGTCAGATTTGGCAGGGTTGAGTCATCTACATAAGGAAATAAGTGCTATTCACACCCATGAAATTGGGTTTCCATGTTACGCACCTCAAATATGTATATACCCATTAACTGATCAAAATCTACAACGAATGGTGTGAAAAATAGGAATGGCAATAGCCAGCATCTTATAACCCCTCCCCCCTAACATAAATTATTAAACCTGTCCTTGTCTGTCAAATCTCAGCGATGCAGTAGGAACAGTATGAATCACATGAATCTGAACCTGTAAATCAAAAAAACAACAAAATATAAAGATGCAATTCATCCCCCCCAAAATGTAAAACACGTCACAAATCAAAAGCAAAGATTCATACTTAATTGTATTGAAGAGAAGATGCTCAAACAATGGCTTTTAGAATATCTGTTTAAGATTAAAAAGCTATAAAGTACTCCCCAATACAGGAATATGAACATTCCATAGAATAAGAATATTCCAAGGGAAGGTACAAGTACGTTATAATAATAATAATTCCTATTTGCAAAGCACGGTCATATATCACCCCTTTAAGGGTTTCAAGGTGCTGGTGACATAGTGGAGATTAAGGGGAACATGCATCAAGCTTTTTACTGGTCGCAAAGGGGCTGATTTGCAGAAGCGTCCCATTTGCGACCGGTAAAAAAGCATTTGCGATGCATGAAACCAAAATGCATTTGCAAAATAGGTAATCACTATTTTGTGATTACCTATTTTGCTAATGCATTTAGGGAATCGCAATTTGCATTTCCCTAAATGGAAAGCATAAAGCATTTTGAAAATGCGACTTTGCATTAAAGATTCGCAAATTTACCATCCATTTCGAATTGATGGTAACTTGCAAATCCTTGGAAAAATTCACAAAATTACATTTTTCAAAGTGCCATGTGGCGCACACACATGCCCTTAGGACGTGTGTGCGCCACATGGGCACACTTACCTGTTTGGGAGTGCATCAGGGGAGGCGTACCTAGTTGGTAATCGCAAATTGTGAATGCTTTCCCATTCATTCCTATGGCCCTCTAGGCCCGTAGGAATGAATGGGAAAGCATTCCCTAATAGCGAATCGCAATTTGCGATTCGCTCTTAGGGAATGCTTAGGAATTGCTATTTGTTTTGCGATTTCATCATGCATAAGTAATTGCTACTCTTAAATAGCGATTTCTTAAAAATCGCTAATAAGGAATCGCAATTCCTTATCTTGATGCATGTGCCCCAAAGTGAGCTAATGCCCAGAGTCACATGCTGCTGAGCTGAGCTGCTGCCGGCAATTGAACTGTGAACCCCACGCTACAGAGTCAGCCGCTCTGGCTGTTGCTCCACACCTCTCCACTTGTTATCAGATAATAATCATAAATCCCTAAAGTACTGACCAGTGTGTGAGACTATGGAATTGGGAAGGTAACTGTTATGAATTGTATGGAGGCAGACACTAATTTATTCCTTTCATTATCTTTTACAGTAAATGGAAAGCTGGTTATCTCGGTGGAGGGACGTTACCCTACTCTCTTCACATTTAAATTAAATGAAACTGAAAGAAGGGGCCTGATGACCCTAAAAAAGGGTGGGATGAGGCTTGAAGTATATCCACAGGAAATAGGGACTCACAGATTGAAGATCTTTGCCAAATCTTCCAACTCTTCTGCTGATGAATATTCATCTGTACTAGAATACGTTGTGGAGTGCAGCTCTGTGGACAAGAAGATGAAGATCCCTAAAGAGCTGGTGAACCCAGTGGGCCCAAGCTGGGAAACTGTGCAGAAAGGTTTCCTCCAACCTTCTCACCTTGTTCCGATCATCCATACCGACGATGGGCGCGCTTCTGTCAGCTTCACACTGAAAGAAGACTTGGATGTGTTTGCCACCCTGCACACCGATGACATGACAATGACTGAAGATATTAAGAGAAAGCACATATTCACATGGCAACATGAAAATCGAGTTATGTTCAAGGTTCAGCTCCCTCAAGCCGGAATGTTTGTCATGCAGATATATAGCAAACCTAAAATGGAAACGGGGAATAGCTATAGCTATGCGCTTAACTACCTTCTCTCCTGTAGCAACTCTGCAGTGAAGTGGCCTGTGTTCCCCTTGAACTATACATCCTGGTTGAGACACTATGAACTGATTGAACCAACAGCTGGGGTGTTGCCCGCTAACCGCAACGTGCACTTCAAATTAAAAGTTCCTGGTGTGAATACCGTGTTTGTTAATGACATAAAAAAAGGCCCCCTGGCTCTAAGCGAGGATGGCTACTGGGAGGGGTCTTTCAACACTGCTGGGTGCAAAGATGTCAATATTATGGTTCAGGAGTCCCCCAACAGGAACTACTACATGACTATATTGAATTATCGGGTGGAGCACCCGTAAACAGTTCTCAATTATCTGGCTGCACCTCCATTCTTATTAATGTCTTTTAAAGATTTTATGCAAATGCATTGAAATTTAGACAACCCTGCACTTTAATTTCACAATACGTTAAAAACACTGTCTTTGATTTTGTAATCCAGTGCTCACTAAAATAGATATGTTCAAGAGAATAAAATATTTTATTTAAAATGCGGTCTCCTGTCAGTTGAATCCTCTTCCTTGAACCTACCACTTTGTTTGCCATTAGGCCAGTAATCGTTTGAAGAATGCACAATTTACTAAAAATTGTAGTCTAAGGAAATTGCATGGAAAACATATTCATCTATATTGGTGAGTAGAAATGCATCAACATTAAGCTTGACAGTGACATTTAAAATAACAGTGACATTTAAAAAAAGGGTTGACGGTCAAAGATAAATACATTTAAAAAGAAACTGAGCTGGATATCTTAATTTGTGTCAGTGTGTAGTGGGGCTGGACTCAAACACATTTTCGTTAGTATCTGGGACTTCTTTATGATTGCTGAGACAGAGATTATATTGCGCAGAATAATGTGACCCTGTTTTTCATTTTGTGCTGTACTGCTACTATTCTAACTAATGGTATTCTATTTATGCACTTTACAGAGAGTCCTGGGATTTGCTTTGCCAACAGGGCAAATCCCAAAATTGTCTGCACTCTGAAAATATTCTGTTTTGTGCATTGTACACTTTTGACCCTATAGTGTTGTAAGAGAAAGCCAATAGTCAAGCTGCGGAGTAACTGCAACACTCACAACCAAGCTGGCTGCTCCTGGCACTTGAGGTTGTCACCTCGTCCCCCCAGGTAATTAAGTACTGGAGCCAGGAGTGATGTTTGGTTACTTCTTTATTCACTCAGTGCCCTGCTCTAACTGCCCCTCCGTCCTTGTCCCTCCTATTCCTGTTCCTACTCCCAGCTCCGCCCCCCAACCACTAGACTGCATCACGACACGTCATCTCCCCCCTTTCTTAACAAACGAAGTTGATTTCTGAAACGTCTATAGTTTCTTGTCAGCTGCACAGGGCTGCGACCCGTCTGTTTGAGTCATGAGACACATCTCCATTACAAACTCAAGCTCAGTCTGTTTCTCAGGCGTCAGCAGGGTGCAGTCTGTTGGAGATACTTTGTTGTGTCTTTCCGGCTGTCTTGACAGGAGTATCGCTTCTTGTGATGTGGCTGTCGATGGCTCCGCTAGATGCCGGCTGTCCGTATTCTTTTGTAATTTTTGTTTGAGTGGCAATTGATCTCTTACATGTGTGGACGTTGTTTTGGTTCTCTTCCGAGCGCCTGCATGCACTTCTATTTCTCGTTGTCTTATTCGGTCAGGGGCAACACTGTCCTCCTGTCCGTGGACAGGCATACCAGACAACATCGGTGCACGTTTCCCTTCTAACTGATGATGATGACCTCTCTTTCCCAACGTGTTGGCCCTTCTGGGTAGGGTGACTGGGTGGTCCCTTCCCGCCCGGCGGGTACAGTCACCTGCATCTGTGCTTCTTCTGAAGTGAAGTAGTGTGGCTCACTGGTTAGAGGCGGCAGACCCGAGAGCAGAGGACGGCCCGGGACCAGGGTTCGATTCCCGGCGCGGCAGGTTTCTGGACCAGGGTCAGCGGACTCGATAATTCTCTCGCCTCGGTGCCCACTCTGATCAGCGATCACACTCGGCAACTCTGGGCATTAGCTTGCCTCATCTTCACTAACGGCCCCACCAGACCGCCGGGGATGCCTGGTCTCACCCTGGAGATACCCATTAAGGGACCATCTCTCAGGGAAGCCAGGAAGGGTTTCGCAGCGGTCGAAGCGCCTTGGGACCCTACGGGTAAGTAGTGCGCTATATAAATGCCAATACATTCTGTGCCCCCTTTGCGTAAGCCTTGCTGACCCCTTCCATGGTGAGGGTATATTCTTCACGTCATGATGTTCCTGGGGCTGACATGGCATGTTGTTTTGTGGGGAGTTCAGGCATTGTGGGTTGTTGGCCTGAGGTGCGTTACTTTGGACAGGGAAGACAGTCTTTGCTTCCACTGTGTTTTCAGGTGGTGGACACCGTGACCGTTGTCGGTACCAGGATTCTGTTGATCTAAGTCATGGATACTCACAAACTTTCTCTCGGGGGCCAAATTGAAAGTGTGGTTTGTGGCCGAGGGCTGCACCGGTGGGGGCGGGGTCAGTGGGGGAAAAAAAATCACTGCCATTTCAAAACATTACTAGACAATGCTGTATTTCCAAAGCAGTTGTAACTACATGGAGCACATGTTTATAACATGTTTTTATTATCAGACAATAGCAATCTTAAGTGGGATTGCATGGCAATTTGCAGCAACCGGATATTCAGTACAGACTTCAGAGTCCCAAAAACAGGCATCATTTGGCAATTGGTGAGCATAGAAACACAAACACACATATGCCCCTCAAACAGCAGAGCCAGTGCACATTGAGGATAACGAAGTTATGTGTGGATTGACATTTATATTTAGGGCAAAACTAGCTGGCAAGCAACTGAGGGATGTCTCTTTACTGCCTTTCCACTGTTCTCTCTTCTTCATCTTTATCAACCTCTCGTATTCTCTCCTGTTCCCTTTTCTCTCAACTAATCACCTCTTTCACATTTCCTCCCTTGCTCTCCTAATCCCTTCTTCTCTCCCTTGTTCCTTTCTTCTCTCTCATGTTCCTTCCCTTTCTCTCCTATCCCCCAATTACCTTTGCTGTTACCTCATTTTTACTCTGTTTCCCCCTTCCACCTCGAGCTGTTTTCTCTTCCCCCTTGCTTCTCCTCTATTCTCTTTGCTTCCTTTCTTTGCCCTCATTTTGTGTCTCCTGTTCTTGCCATCCCTTTGAGTTCCCTCTTATTCGCCGATTTCCTAGTTTCTACAACCGCTGGAATATATTAAATGCATATGTTTCTTCATGGCATTTTGGAGTGTACCAGACAACAAGACCCAGGAAAAATCTCTGAAGCTGCCGCGGCATTGGCTCTGTGAAGTAATAAGGCCTGATTGATTGTTGAAATGCAGCCATTCGTCTCCCGCCGACATGAAATATTTTACATTACAAACTGCACATACAATTTGTGGCCGCTCGTGGACGGCGGCACGCGGCGGGTGCCTCTCACCACAAGGCTTTGCATTAACACAGTGCAGATTATCTCCTGTGCTCGGAGAACAACTTTAACACGCTTAGTGAGGGGTCAGAGGCCAGCGAGGTGAGGCATGGTACACATTGTAATACCACCACTAATAATAATGTAACTAAACGTGGTTCTTCTTTCCCCTCACTCACACCCCCTCCCCCTCGTGAGAAGGGGAGGGCCACTTTAATTTTTAATTTCAGGTCGAGTTCTAGCAGTTCACATTTCTTGTAATCCCCCAGGAGAGCGCAGCGCTCAGTGGAAGGGCGCGTGCTCTCTCGACCCCCAGCAATGCATTGATGATGACTTCAGTGGATTCCTGGGCCCTGAGAAGCCTGGATGTGAAATCAAATCACTCGTAAAGGCAACTTGTCTGAAAGTAGGTCTCAAATAACAGACACAGCAGAATTCACCTAAATATCTGTCAGAAAGTGGCTGCACAACCCTTCTCTTTGACCTTTGACTTTGCTGACTGTTTTAGATTTTTTTTCTACATTCATCGTCAAAACCTGAAAATTGAACAGTGAATATCTGCGTTGATGTCTTTGTTATATAATTTTTAATTTTGAAGAGCATTTCCCGCCAGTGTCGTCCTCCTGAAATACGGGCTTTTAGCAGAGTACATTTTCACGTAGCTCATGGATTTGATATATAGAGTCAAATTTGCAGGTTTTTACTTACTTTTTTTCCCCAATGATTGTGTGTAGTTATGCCAGTACCACTGTTTCCTTGTTCCATAAGCTTTTTACTTACAGGGGCTGCGAGGAAGTCGACTTCGTCACGGACACAGGAAGCTTTAAAAGTCAGCTGTAACAGCGCTAGTTACAGCTGACTTAAAGGGTCTGTGCTTCGCGCCGTGTGTGACGTTTCTGAAACTCAGGCCAATCAGAGGTAATACATAAACAGAGAAGATGGTCGCAGGAGCAAACGTTGTAAATACGTGTTGAATACGTATTCACTACGTATGCTCCTGCGTTCGGCCATCTTCTCTGTTTACAGGTAGGAACTCCTACACATACACGAGTATGTGTATGACTCGTATGGCAAAGAGGTCCGGGGGCCGCCAGGGAAGGCCAGGCGGGCCGCCACTGGCCCGCGGGCCGTACTATGAGTACCCCTGATCTAAGTGATCGTCCGGACATGCTTTCTGAATCGGTCGATGACACACTCCTGGAGTTGACGTTATCGAGGAGACACTCCTCTGGGTGCATCTCTTGAAGTGTCTTTTGTGTTATTGCTGTGACGGGGTTGTTTGCTAGCCACGAGTTCAGGCATTGCGGGTTGTTGGCCTGAGGTGTGTTACTTTGGACAGGGAAGACGGTCTTTGCTTCCACTGTGTTTTCAGGTGGTGGACACCGTGACCGTTGTCGGTACCAGGATTCTGTTGATCTAAGTGATCGTCCGGACATGCTTTCTGAATCGGTCGATGACACACTCCTGGAGTTGATGTTATCGAGGAGACATTCCTCTGGGTGCATCTCTTGAAGTGTCTTTTGTGTCATTGCTGTGACAGGGTTGTTTGCTAGCCACGTTTTTACTTCTTTGGGTTGATCTTGGAACATTCGACTCTTCTCTGTTTTCTCCTGATCACGGATGGCTTGAGCGTATGCGTCTTGAGTTGTTCGAGTGTGTGTGTATCGGTTTCTGGAGATGGCGTGGCTTGTCCCCTCGCCTGTGTTTTGTCCTTTCCTCATAACCATTGAGTCGACTGTCGTCGGTCTCCTCTGTGTGGTCTGTGTCTCTGCTTGATGTTTCTCCAGAGTAGTATGTTAGTTTCTGGAGATAACGTGACTTGTCCCCTTGCCGGTGTTTGGTATTTTCGTCATAACCATTGAGTAGACTGTCTTCGGCCTCCTCTGTGTGGTCTGTGTCACTGCTTGATATTTCTCCAGAGTAGTGTGTTGAGTGACTTCTCGATGTTATGTCAATCAGGCTGTCACAATTCCTGGTTGTCCCAGTCTTTCGTACACCCTTATCCATTGTCCTTTGTGTTGGTGACTTAGGGGGTTCCCTGTCACTTTGTCTCTCACGGTGTCCTGCCTCTAGTCCGCCTTCGCTCTCCCTCTCTCGGGTTTTGTTTGTCTCCTGGGCTTTCTTCACGTACATGGGGGATATCTTTTTTCTTTCCTTTGCCCTTTGTATTGTTGACTCAGGGAGTTCCCTGTCACTTTGTCTCTCATGATATCTTGCCTCTAGTCCGCCATCGCCCTCCCTCTCTTGGGTTTTGTTTGTCTCCTGGGCTTTCCTCGCGGACATGGGGATGTCTCCTTTCTTCTCTTTTTGTTTCTTGCGTCCTGGTGAAATTCTTTGGATGCTTCCCTCGCTGTGACCCGCTCTCCAACTTTGGCTCTCCTGATGATCTCTTTTAGCGAGAACCGCCCTTGAATGATCTTGCGCTTGGTGCCGGGTTTTGAACAGCCTTCAATCACCCGCAGTCGGATTGCATCTTCATTTGTGAAAGTGTCGAAGTGGCAACATTTCACTTGTTGCGTGTTTATCTAGGTTCCTGATCGATACTGTGACCTTATGCCCCTATTCGGCTATAAATCCATTTATTCCCTATATTGGCATAACCGTTCAAGTGCGATTTTCAGAAAAGTCATCTCTGGCCTCACACAAACAGAGCCACATTCCAGCATAGTTCTCTGCCACTTCCTTTGCAACCAATTAGTGCAATGACAGAGCAGAAGTCACTATCTGATATTCCTAGATTAACACTCCGAGTTCTTCAACAAGATAAAAACTCAGCAAACCTGGAAATCCCCGCTTGCTGTGTTTTGATTAGTAATGGAACTCTAATGAGCAACTGATAACTATCACTTCCTAGTGACATCTTAATTGACGTCTTATGTCCAGCAAACTTGCGTCAAACCCGGCACCTGTCAGGTATAAATATTACCAACGCTGCCTTAAGCAATGAGCTACTGTTGCTGATGCTAGCTGCCTGCAAGACCCCGTGTTGGTGAATCTAGCACTCTGTCGCTGCAGCCTGCTGTCCCTGTGGTGGTGAAGCTACTGATACCATTATCGCTGCTAAAGCGCGAACGATGGTGCAGTACGCTTAAGAGCTGAACAGCCGTCCCTCTGCGAAGACATCCAGCAGATTCCAGCTGCCCGCGGACGCTGTCCCCCCTCCTTCCTCAACGCGCTGAAGAGACCCGCTGCCTTTCTCCTGCAGAGAAATCCAGCCCCGGCGTTTCCGGTCTACCCTCGCGGGTGACTGGGATATCGAGAGTGACCCCTGAAGGAGATACCAATCCTCCATCATTCTATTCAGAGGTATGGTGTTGACTAAACCCTTAGACGAGAATTCTTAAAGCAAACCTTGGCAAAACCAACTTAACTTAAAGCTACTTACTTACTCCCCTTCCACGTGTTAGGCTTAGGTCAGGCACACTGGGGTAGGCTTAGTTAGAAGCACCAGTTGAGTATGTTAGCCTCATGTATATATGACTGTATATATGTTTTATTACTTTTAAACCATTGTATGGCTAAGAAACCATATCAATGCTTTTACAGTTCTATTTCGCAATCCTTATCTTACTGTACGTACTTTTTATAATAACAAGTCTTGCAATTGTGGCAATACATTTCTCTTGTACGAGAAGAAAGACTGTTCAATAAATGTTAACCCTTTATTGACAAACGCCCGTCTCTCTATTCTCTACATATCGTGAAAGTAAACTGCACTAGACTGACTGAGTGAAATACATGTCTATTGTTTCACACGACCCTAGAGATTGACTCTTGATCTGAGGAGCAAAGTTGTCATGTTGCACGGTTGTTGGAAAGCTGAATCCCTTCTTGTCTGTGCCAAGGAAGCTGATCACTTCCGATGCAGAGAAGAAAGTTTCCAGTGACCTCTGAGCTAGTTGGTAACACACCCAATTAAGTTTAGCATAGTCAGTGGAGGCCTGGAATATCCGCAGTTCCACGTCGATACTACTGTTTATGTTATTCCAATGCGCAGGGCCTAGTGGGAAACTAGGAACTACACTACATGGCGCCCAAACGTTTGGTAAGGCGATAAACTAACGCAAGACGGTAGAGTAACTCAGTCGTGCATATTTCACACAAACCCCTTTCTCCCGTAAATACTCCAATAGACGTCTGGAGTGGGTGAAAGGTTAAAATCCGCCCGACCTTAGTAGGAAGAGATTCCTATGTAAAGCTCTGGTTTATTCAACGTTGAAGGATACAGTGTTCCAAAATATTGTGCACCTAATCTTTGTCTCCTTGGAGACCTACTCTGCAAACCTTGCATTTTAACAATGCCAGGAGAAAACGGAACCACTGGGGCCGCAGCAGATGCGACTCAGCAAGGTCCCGAACACACAGACCCGGATGTTATTATCATCCCGGTCCACTTAAGAAGATCTATAACGTTAAAACTTATAGAAAACGGACTGACACCACAAGGTGGTACAGTAATTTTCGTGATAGAGGCTCACGAGTATCGGCAGACAGAGGTATTCTATTCATGGATAAACTGTCCAGCGGTAAACGCTAGAACAAAAGAGTTTCACTATTACAAAATAGAGAAACCTCCGGAAGAGTACGCTCCTTTCGAGGAGATTGAAATTCCACTTAAATTTCAAGAGCACCTGCTCTGGTTTAATGGCGCCCTAAAACACAATGATCACATAACCAGGCTCGGTCCACTAGGTAGACCAGGAGCAACGTGGCCGGTTCTAGCCAGCTACACACCACATCCTGACATTGCAAAAATGTCAAAAGAAGATCTCTTAGTTAACATAGGAGATTTAACTAAAGCTTATAGAGAGTTAGTAAAATTATTTATTAAAAATAATTCAAACACTCCTAAAAAGAGCTGGGATGGAAATAAACAATCCACTCCCAAGGAAAAAGTTTTCCAGTCCAGAGGAAGGTCTCCTCGACGGAGGGAAAGAACTCCGACTCGAGAACGCCAGTCTCCCCAGAGGGAGCCCTCTGAGAAAAGATATAACCTTAGAAATAGGGATAATCTGAAAAAACCTGATAGATATCAAAGTATTGATACACGTCCCTCTCGATCTTTTCCACAGAATTCGGAAAGAAGAGGACGGTCAGACCCAGGAGAGCACACCAAGTCCAAAGACAAGGAACCTGCTCAGAGTAAAAAATCTCAATTTCAGAAAAAGAAGGTAGCCAGTATTAGAGTAATCAACCATGCCGAGAATACTGAGGACACAGTTGAAAAACGGGGAGTGGGCATTGACAATGTTGGACAGTGCAGCAGAAATCAGTATAGCGCGCAAGATCTTGATGAGTCATCTGGAGACAGTGGACACGAATGAATACATTCAGGTTGAAACTGCTGACACCAGACTTAGCGAGCCCCATAAAATATACGAAATAACATTGCGTAAAGAGGGTGATAAGACTAGGAAAATTAAGGGTCTATTTTGGGATAAGCTCTCAAAAGGCTACGATATTCTGTTAGCTGAAAAAGATTGGCCCCCAGAGTTTGTCAGGGAGTTCCCTCGTGGCGAAGAAGTGATTATGCCTGCCTTCTCGAATCACATTCCGATTCACAAAAAATATACTTATGCAAGGAAATGGGCAGTGGCCCAGGCACCTGCATTATATAAAAATCATGTAGGATGGGATGAGGACTCACCTCCTCACAAAATCCAATTAAAAAGTGAACCAACTGCCCGACGGCAGTATCCCATAAAGCAAGAAGCTAAAAAACAAGTCAGGGAGATCTTAGATCAACTTGAATACCAGGGGGTGATTGAAACATGCACCTCTCAAATGAACAATCCTTTGTTTCCTGTCTCCAAGCCAGACAATTCATATCGTCTAGTTTTGGACTACAGACACCTTAATACATGTTGCAAAACTTTTGCAGTACAAAACTCGCATAGTGCAGCCCTAATGAATAACATAGTTAGGAAAAAATATAAAACGACATTAGACATTTCTAATGGTTTCTTTTGTCAAAACATTGCACCAGAAAGCAGATATTTGACCGCTTTCTCTGCATTTGGGTCGCAGAAAAAATTCTGTCGACTCCCACAGGGGTTCAAGAACAGCCCAGGACTATTCTCAGCTAGGGTAACAGAGTTACTACAAATCTATGATGATGAAGCATTGTCTTACGTAGATGATATTTATCTCACAGACGACGACTTGGATACTCACTTGAAAAGAGTGAACACCATTATACTTGGGTTCGCAGCAGAGGGTTACAAATTCAACTTTAAAAAGTCTCGAATTGCCCATCTGACAGTACTATTTTTAGGGTACGAATTATCAAGTGAAGGGAAAAGCCTAGCGGACAACTTCTTAGAGAAGTGCGCTGTACTCCAAGCTCCAAAAACGCTGAAGAATTTACAATCCATACTAGGTTTTCTGAATTTCGGAAGAACATACATTCTAAATTACGCAGAGAGGGTGAAACCTCTCTACGAACTAATTAAACCAGATTTTAAACAAATCAATTGGACTCAAAAACACACAGAAATTTTGAGATCACTGCAAACAGACATGTTAGCAAAAACTAAATTAGATACACGTGACAATACATGCGATCTTGAAATCCGAGTCATCCCAGGAAGATGCGGATTCACGTACCTAACCTCTAATGAGGGAGAAAAGGTACCAATAGCTTACAAATCACATTTGTACACAAAGGCTGAGATAAAATTCAGTTCAACGGAGAAAATTCTAACTGCGGTTCAGACTGCTGTAGCGAAAGAAAGGCCCCTAGCACAAGGTAAACAAATAATAATCGTAACACCTATACCGGCTTTAGAAGCGGTAACTAAAGCAAGCATTCCTAATGCTAAAGCTTTGCATCCGAGATGGATCCAGTGGGTTAAGTCTCTTGCTGCAACAGACGTAGTTTACGAATTTGATCCTAACTTAAAAACACAGGAATTTTTACAATATGAATATGAATGTCCTCTGCCAATTGAAATCCTGCCTCTCGAAGAATACGGAAGTATTATATATACTGACGGATCAGCACAACCCGCAGTTGGGGGTAAGCAAGCTTACAGTGCTGCGTGCGCGATTGTTAAAGGTCGTTGGCTGTGCGGTAAATTCAGACCGAAAGTAACAAAAACTGAATTTGTAAGAAACTGTTCGGTTCAGAGAACTGAAATCAGATCTTTAAAGATGGCGCTCGAAAATGCAGAACGTGAATTCCCGACACTTATAGTGTGCGATTCTCATTTTTGCGTCAACTCTTACAACAATAAACTGCAGAGTTGGATCGAAAACGACTACAAAGATGACACAGGTGCCACAATAAAGCATAAATTGCTCTGGAACGAGGTAGCTCTTTTACACAAAGAACTACAAAAGACTCACGTGATTCACGCACAGAGTCTTCAACGTGATGGCGTTCACGTTGCAGGGAATTCATTGGCTAATACAGCCACAGCGGAAGCAACTAACCCGGCTTCCGTAGCCACAAAAAAGCGTACAGATAAATACATAGACGGGGAAACCATGCTGGCAGTAAAAACGACCGTAAAAGGCGACTGTGCAGCACTACCCGTGAACTATCCACTCAATTATGCATACGTAATCGATGCAAACTCCGTTCCTTTTGCTCGAATCCCTGGAGTGGGGGACAGAGTAATTCCAAACAGGAGCAGGAGGGGCTTCCTCTTACTGGAAGCACACATGGGGTTGGGTCTGAGACACCAAACAATCAAGGTTTCTCTGAAAGAATTACAATCAGAGTACTGGTGGCCAGGAATGAGTATAGACATTCAATGTTTTGCTCAAAATTGTGAAAACTGCAACAGAGATTGCAGTAATGAACAGGCCAGTGTAGTTTCAGGATCCCTTCTAGACAGCATAAGGCGGTCTATCTGCGCAATCAAAGAAGAGAAGCGCGTCCCAGTGTACACCATTAAGACAAAAAGCACTTAAAAATGAGGCCTCCAGCGCTCGGCTGACGCTAGAACGGTTATAAAAGATTTGCGAGTCTTTATCGGCACATACGTAATTACCACGTTCCATTCTGACCAGGGTCCTGCTTTCAGCTCTCGAGCTTATAAGGAGGCCATGGCCAGCATGGGAATTGGGTTGCGGTATTCTTGTCCGTCGCACCCCGAAGGGAACAGTGTGGTAGAAAGAAAAAACCGTGACATAAAGCAATCTATAACAGCGAAGGTATTAGGTTCAGGCGCTGGGTGGGTCAAACATTTAATAAGTGTCCAGACTAGTCTTAACAACATGCCAAGAAATTCTCTAAAAGGTTTCAGCCCATACGAACTATTGTTCGGAATTAGAATGCGTATTCAGGACCTCGATAGTCAGATGTCAGTGGTACAAGAAGAAACAACGCACTTTGATGTAAAGGATCGTTTGGCTGTTTTACAGGAACTGAATGAAACAAGAAAATTAATAAGCAACATAAAGTTAAAGCAACAGCCAAGTACCACTGACGAGGCACCACCAGCAACAGCCCCAGCAAGGCCTGTCTGGATTCCAAAGATTGGGGATCTAGTCAGAGAAAAGATCGCGGTTAAGAAGGAATTTGGGCCTTCTTACAGAAAAGCAGTACCAGTCTTGGCAGTCACCGGAACAAGATCAGTTGTGCTACCGCCCCTTGCTGGTAAAAAGGAGAACAGAGTCGTGTCCATCGATCTGGTAAAACCACAAGCATGTGGCCTATAATCAACAGTAGGCCCAGTGGACTCCCAAGAAACAACAGAATACCCAAACTTGCAACAATCCAAGAGGTTCAAACTGAAAGACTAATCACATTCGATCAGCCTGCAGTGTACAATGAAGGACTATGCAATAAAGCCATGGAACTCGTGCCTCTTGAGACACAGATTGAAACAGTTCGTCAAGAAACAACACCAGTCTACAATGATGTGGCATCAGAAAATGCTACCGAGAGACAGATTGACAGAACTGCCTCTGGTTATTTCATCAACTTCGACAACTTCTCTGAAGATTTTAACGACCCCGAAGTGATGCCAGAAACAAAAAAGACTTTTAAAGAAAAAGCAACAGAACTCTTTCATCAACTAAAGGAAATCTACCTTATTTCCCCTTGGCTAGAGTTCTGGTTCGGTCTAGGTGTATTTTTTCTCCTGCTTTGGCTCATCATGGTACTGTGTTTGGGAAAATTCATTGAAGGAAAATATATTACAATGGACACAGCAAGTCAGAACATCAACCTAGTCCTGAAACCACACAGATCATCCCACGTGAAGAAAAGAGAACTGTCAACAGTAAATGTCACAGCAATTCCAATACCTGGTGGGGTAGTATGGGAGAAAACAGACTATGAGATCTATGGTCCGGTCGAAATCCTGAAGTATCCTCATCAACTAAAGGTTTCCGTAAGTGACTTTGTGACACCTAGTACATTCTCTGATGATTGGGACTTTAACAGTATTAATGACATGATGTCTGATTTAGTAATGTCAGCTAGATTCACAGATCATGATTATTTACAAGGTTCATCTAGTTATGAGCAGCTATTCTGTTATACCCATTATGGGGATCATTACTTGCATAAATCTGCACAGCCTAGAAATGTTTTTATGTATAATCAATGGGAACATTGTTCTACACCACCTAAAAGCAGTTCTAAAGCATTTTTTGAGAAATTCAAATACTTCTCAGGGTTTAACACCAGTGATGCAGAAACGTTTTATTACAAACTGTTAGATAAAACAGGAATGAAAACAATGCTGACAAATTCTAAATTGATATATTCAGAAGCATTTTATGACAAAATGATGACATTTGGTTTTGATTATTGGAAAAATAATATTGAAACGAAAACAATTTGGGGTACAAAAGATTGGCAGGTGCAAGGCATTGAAGCACTATTTAGAACCTGCATGATACCAGAACAAATGTTATTTTTAAATGACACAATACACCAAACATCTTGTCTTGGCCTAGCTAAGATCAAAGACCTTAAAACACCGTCTATACCAAAGCCAATACCTGAGAATACAACCACAGATATTGAGTTAGACGTGTCACAAATTTTACATTTCAACAGAACGCATCCTGATTGGAAAAAATGGTTAATCTGGCCTACAGACACAAATAGCTGTCAAGATAGATTCCTGAATAAAACACAGGGGTTAAAAATGACCAGATTAGACTCGAGATATTCCCAGAGACAACATCCAGGGATTATAACAACATACAGTGTAGGGAAACTCTGCCTTGAATGGCTAACAACATCCACACTGGCTGAAATTAAGCAACACTTGTCTTTACTAAAAGATGGTGCTGATTTGCGCGATTTCATTCTTGGACCACGCAAACAGCGTCAAAAGCGTTTCATAGCGACCAGTATCTATGCTGCTTACAACTGGCTTGGAAAGTAAAGCAAATTGAAACTGCTGAAAAAATACGAGAAATTGATCGTATTAATTTGGAGAAATCACTTTCTGTAGTAGACAATGGGTTAATGACTCTGTCTTCCAGAATATATTCGTTGGACAATATTGTATCCTCTGCCTTTGATGTGATAGACAGAGACTTGCTAATGTTACAACATGGCCAGTCTCAATTACGCTCTATTATAGAACTAGGCTGGACGCTGCAAAATCTTCGTTCAGGCTATGTGCCTTGGCGTTTAATCAACACAACGTCATTATTTTCCAGTTTTAACCTTACTGATAAACAGATCAGTTTGGCACAGAAAGGAGCAGACTATACAATCCTGAGCATCGAAAAACTCGAGAGATTACCATTGACAATGTCAGAGAGTCCTGTCATTGAATGGATAATACACGGAATTATCACAATTCCGATAACAACTTTCCGATTTAAAAAGTGCCTTGAGTACATACCTGCTGGCTAATATGAACAATTGGGTAAAGGATATGTAAAATCTGAATGGAAATTACCATACACTCATTCTTGCTACAGTGACAGCGAAAAAAATGTATTTCTTAGTGGTGATAACTGTAAACATTCACTAAGCGGTATACATTTCATTTCATAAAGCTTTATTCGGATCATTTGAAAAACATGTCCATAAAAGCACAAATAATACAGACATTTCATACAATTTCATAGAAGAATACATAAAGTATAAAAATATAGAATTGACAATTACAAACAATATATATACAGTACAGACCTCAAAGAATACCACATATTACAAAATATCCAGAGGGGGATGGAATAAATATTTAAAAATATACATGTATATTAAAAACACATACTTTTCCTGGCGCTGATCGCTTTAAGCAAAAAGGATGCAGTAAAAAAGCAAATATCCGGATGGTTCAAGTTAAAAATCAATTTCATAGCCTCCGTAATGTTTCTCACTCCAAATCTAATGAATAATGGCTTCAAGTAGAATTTCCGTAGTTCAATGTACAAATTGCATGTTAACAAAAAGTGCTTAGTGCTTTGTTCAGTTCTATTGTCACATTTACAGGGACCAACAGGGCGCATTTTAATGTTAGGACACGCAACCAGATGATGTACTATACCCATCCTCATTCTGGTTAGTACAAACTGGTGCGAGGTTCTTGTCACCTGTGATAAATATGGACTAAAACCAGCAAATTCATTCATGCTAGTATGTAACACAAAAGTAGTTAACTTAGAATCCTCTAATAGATGCCTTTCATTACAATGATTTAAAAAGATTGTTTTCACAATAGATTTGGGGATTTCCGAGAGTCTGTAGGGGTCCATTGATACATTGATCCCAAATAATTTTTGTACACAATCAATAATATATTTGATCCAGGGGATCTTCATGTGTTGGTCAAGTAAAAGGCAGTCCTTAATAATTGCTCTGTTCAATGAGGTGCCATCACTGAGCCAGATAGAGCGCCACAGTAGTATGGGCCTTAACATGATCAGATCGTTTAGCATTTGGATCCCTGTTTCGTTGTGAACCAGGGAATTGGAGGTAGACTTGGGTAAACATAAGAGCCTTTTCAGGAAGAGGTTCTCCTCTACCTGAAGACTCTTGACAGATGACACACCCCAAACTCCTGCCCCATAGAGAGCAGCAGAAAGACATTTTGCTTGGTAAATATTTAACATGTCTTTGATACGTCTATTCCCCAATTTCTTGGCAAACAGAAAGACCCCATTGGCACTCCTAATCATCTTAGTTCTGACCACCTTGTGTTCAGTGGCCCAACTCCCATTATTAGAAAAGGTAATTCCCAGATAACAAAAGTTATCAACCTTTTTCACTGGTTCCCCATCAATAACGTAGTGGGTTTTACCTCTTCTTTTAACTTTTTCAGAACAACATTCCATTACATAAGTCTTAGCCTTATTAATCACCAGTTTCCTATTCTTAATAAAGGATACAAAACAATCCATTAAACGTTGGAGACCCAAGGGAGTCCTAGACAGTAGCACTGCGTCGTCCGCATAGAGTAAAACAGGTATGTTAAAGTTATTGACTCTAGGGGCATCTGCAGCGACTGCCTGCAGGGCAGATTCGACCTCATTAATAAAAAGGGTAAAAAGCAGGGGTGCTAGAACGCATCCCTGTCTGATACCCCTTCCTATCCCAAACTTGGTAGTACATTCCCCGTTGGGTCCATAGCGGACGCTGGTGTGAAGTTTTTCATACAGTCGGGCTAAGAAATAAATGATTCCTTCAGGGGCACCCATTTCCAGTAATTTGGCCCATAATATTGCATGGTCTACCAAATCAAAGGCACTACTAAGGTCAGCAAAACAAAGGTAAAGCGACCCTTTTTTCGCCTGGGTATATTTTCCCACTAATAGCTCTAAATTCAGACACTGTTCTATAGTACCACGGCCTTTCCTAAAGCCAAACTGACAGTTACTTAGTATCTCGTTTGATTCTGCCCACTCTTCTAGTCTTACAAGGAGGACCCTACTCATGATTTTAACTGATGAATCCAATAAGGATATGGGTCTATAATTTTTAGCATCCCCCGATCTCCTTTCTTGAAAATAGGGATGATTATTGACTCTTCCCATGTAGACGGTATATTATAGCAAATAGCTGCGTTAAAGATTTTGGTAAGCAGTGGGCCCCAAATATCTGGCGCGGTCTTGTACACGTCTATGGGGACGCCATCCGGCCCCTGGGCCTTACCTCCTTTACTAGCTCTTATACTAGCCATAGTCTCACTGATGGTAATATGTAAGGCTTGGATGGGCCATCTATCGCCATTGGTATCTGTTAAATTACTAGAGTCAAAAATGTTAGAAAAATGCTGGATCCACGAATCCATACTCACGTTAGAAGTGAGTTCTGGGACCTTGTCATCTTTTAGGAATGGGCTGTTCACCGTGGACCAGAACAGGGTACAATTATTCGTGTCCGCTGCTTGGGCGAGATTATCCCAGGCTTCTTGCTGTAATTCAGCTTTTCTACGTTTGAGGGTCGTATTAAATCCCTGTCTAAGTTGGACCACCAAAACTTTATCCCTTGGTTTAGCTGCAAGGGCCTCTTTAAGTTCCTTCCGGGCATTTGAACAAGCATGGTCAAACCAACCCCTTGGGCACCTTACTTTAGACCCAGCCTCTTTAGTAAACTTTTTGTTGATGATAGAATTAATACTGTTAAAGTGATCAATACTGTCAGACGAGGTGTCTTCCTGTTCTAAAATTGCCGTGATATCCATCAGACAACTAGAGATAATGGAATCTGATATTACATCAGCTTTTTCTCCTTTCCACCTCAGTCTATAACCGTTCTGTCTATGGGGTTCAATATTATTGATAATACCTTGTTCACAGTCATGATTATTATCCCAGAAGGTTAATTCAGTGCTCAAACAGTTATGGTCACTCAACATAATATCTATCACATTGGGCATCGGGCATAGCGGGGCAATAGTTGATGACA
Organism: Lissotriton vulgaris; assembly: GCF_964263255.1. Classification (NCBI taxonomy): domain Eukaryota; kingdom Metazoa; phylum Chordata; class Amphibia; order Caudata; family Salamandridae; genus Lissotriton; species Lissotriton vulgaris. The sequence continues at coordinate 822,769,784 of NC_141699.1, read as the reverse complement.
TGCATATAAAATCAATGACGGTATTAGCGCCTCTTCCTTTAAAAGTTGGTATATTTCCACCCATGTCATTTTTAGCATTGTCCATGATTTCCAGATCATAATGAATCATAAAATTATTCAAAGTTTCCCCGTAGGTGTGATGGGGAAAATGGACTTCAGTTTCCCCCTGTCGGTTATGCACACCACAGACCTTCTGGGTAGATAATGGGCACACAGGTACATTAAAATCCCCCACAAAAATAAATTCAAATACACTATTAAAATTCATCACGAAATTGTTCACTGCCGTATCTAATTCATTAATTGCTATATGTCTAGTGTTGTCAAAAACATTGTTATAGAAATTTATCAATAGAATGTTTCTGCCAGATTCTTGTGTAAGCCATAAGATTTGCAAATGCTCCCCCACATTAACAAATTTTTTCACAAGAATGGGTAGTTTGACAGAAATTAACACCAGCAAACCGCCTTTAGCTCTACCGTGGGTTGAGGGTAATGCTGGAAGCTCATAGGACACATACCCCTCAATGCCTTTGAAATTTTTACTCCAGGTTTCCTGAAAACACAGGATATCAAACAAATGCACAAAATCATTCCAGCCTAAGGCATCCTCCTTGGCCGTGATTCCCGCAATGTTCCAGCTAGCAATGTAACAGGTAATCTTTTCTCTTTCTTTGCAAGCATTAGGCAATTCAACACTAGATATGGGCATGTTGTTCTCTATATTAAAAAGCTCTATGTTAGGTATAAGGGTTGGGATATCTCCCCCAGTCAACGTACAGTTCAAACATACAGTACCTGTTTCTTCAGTTAACAAAACGACTTCTTCATTTGGAGTACTAAACCCTAGATCCCTGGGAGGTTCAATCTCATGTCAATCATTCTGGTGTAAGTGACTCAGGGACTGAAACCTATTCTGAGTAGGGACCTGGTAAACCATTCCGTTATCATACAAAGAGGTGTTACCAAATGGTACAAATGGGTTGGGGGTATGTATTAAGGGAACATTCCCCCCGTACATAGGGTTCCCCATATGCAGCGGTGGGGTGAATGGGCTATTTTGTGGGCCAAAAAAGAAGTTAGGCATCAATGGTCTATTCGCCATAAGTGGATAGGTAGGGTTACTCGGAGCCCTCTCCTTACAGTTTAATGGAGGTTGCCCACCAAGGTGGTTATAAAAGTAGCCCAATGGTCTAGCAATTACTTCAGTCTCCGACTGTGTAATTGCGGCCGCTCTAAGCAAAACCGTAGCCACATGTTGTGGGTGCTGAAAATTTATTATCACACAATCCCCCCCGCTCGTTTTTTTGGTGTTACCTATCCAGTTGACTCTTCTGATAGAAATAATTTGGTCAGAATAGCCAACTGGATAGCCACAATGACGGTTAAACCAGGAAATGGTTTTATTTCTCAGAGAATCAGGTGTCTCAAATTCACTTGGGGGCTGAGTGATAATGGGGACGTTAGTTAAAACCACCACATAAGGTACACAGTCGGGTGGTAGATCGACAGGGCGTCTACAAATCCTAGTGGGCACCCCATTAGATCCTCCTGTCGTATCAGTTGGAACTGGCACCGCAGGTGCTGATACTTGCGTGGGGACTTGCATGGGGGCTGATAGTTTAATACCCAGCAGAGTACTTGTACCCCCATTGTTGGATTGGTTTGAGGATCTTCCTACCTCCTGAGTCGATGTGGGTAATGGTTTCTGTGGTTTTGGTAGTTCTTTAGAGGAGTGTTTCCTAGTGTTAGGGGGGGGGGGCACTAGTAGAGGCTTGAGGCTGCTCCTTATCCCTACTGGGAGCAGTAACAGGACGGGTTGACTTTCCAATGTCGGCTAAAGACTTTTCCAAGTTGTCTGCTTGCTTACCCACCAAGCCCCCTAACATAGCTACTTCCTCCTGGAGATCTCCTATCTTAATGAGCAAAGGCTCTACCACCATACTAAGTTTACTGAGAATAGTACTCGTTAATGAGTCAATTTGGTCAGGCCTCAAGGAAACATATTTATCTAGGTTCGGGGTTACTAAATCATCGGTATTTTCCAGTTGGGTCGTATCTTTTTTTCTTCTTGAGATATGACTACCTCGCTTGGGAATGGGTTTTCTACAAGCTCGCATAAATTTGGAAGCCCTCCCAGATTGCTGAGTTGTCCCCCCAACATTATCACCTTGGTCATCTTCCCCCATTATTGACTTGTCTTGGGCCTTAGTCGCTTCGTCGCTTATGCTAATGATGCTATTAACAAGTTCTACAGGAGCGTCCATCTCATTAGCAAAATTATCAGAGTTTACATGGTTATTTGCATCGATGGGCAAAGTCAAGGGAGGGTCTGCAATAGTACTTTTTCCTAGTGACTTCCTCCTGTTGCTGTTGATTTTAGACACCACTTTCAGTAAGTAATTATCCGGCAATGTACTTTGGACTGACATTTCTGGGAATACTTTAACAGTATCCGGTAAACTTTAGGTTAAAATAACAAGGGGAAACAAGTGGCTTTGTCCACGAATAGTCCTTCAATAGTACTCACAGTTCTTGCCAAGGGGGGTGGCCCTGCCCGGCCTCTTCTGGCCCCTGACGGCCACAGACAGCCCCGCCCTTGTCCCGGGCTTCTCCCGGTCGCTCCCGCGCACGACTCGCGGGGCGAGAGGGGGTGTCAGCCTTTTAACAGGCGCCTCCGGGCGCTCTCTGGCCGTCAGCATCGTGCACCCGCCCCAGGGGCTGCTGGGGATTGTAGTGCGCGGGTCGCGCTTTCACCCGGTGGTCCTTGGCACTTTCCGCAGCGCCGCCGTTCCCCTCACGGCTCCGGTCTCGCTGGTGAGTGTTTGGTCTTTGGTGTTCCCCCACTGGGCTCCCGGGGGTCAGCCTTTTAACAGGCGCCTCCGGGCGCTCTCTGGCCGTCAGCGTCGTGCACCCGCCCCAGGGGCTGCTGGGGATTGTAGTGCGCGGGTCGCGCTTTCACCCGGTGGTCCTTGGCGCTTTCCGCAGCGCCGCCGTTCCCCTCACGGCTCCGGTCTCGCTGGTGAGTGTTTGGTCTTTGGTGTTCCCCCACTGGGCTCCCGGGGGGTCAGCCTTTTAACAGGCGCCTCCGGGCGCTCTCTGGCCGTCAGCGTCGTGCACCCGCCCCAGGGGCTGCTGGGGATTGTAGTGCGCGGGTCGCGCTTTCACCCGGTGGTCCTTGGCGCTTTCCGCAGCGCCGCCTTTCCCCTCACGGCTCCGGTCTCGCTGGTGAGTGTTTGGTCTTTGGTGTTCCCCCACTGGGCTCCCGGGGGGTCAGCCTTTTAACAGGCGCCTCCGGGCGCTCTCTGGCCGTCAGCGTCGTGCACCCGCCCCAGGGGCTGCTGGGGATTGTAGTGCGCGGGTCGCACTTTCACCCGGTGGTCCTTGGCGCTTTCCACAGCGCCGCCGTTCCCCTCACGGCTCCGGTCTCGCTGGTGAGTGTTTGGTCTTTGGTGTTCCCCCACTGGGCTCCCGGGGGGTCAGCCTTTTAACAGGCGCCTCTGGGCGCTCTCTGGCCGTCAGCGTCGTGCACCCGCCCCAGGGGCTGCTGGGGATTGTAGTGCGCGGGTCGCGCTTTCACCCGGTGGTCCTTGGCGCTTTCCGCAGCGCCGCCGTTCCCCTCACGGCTCCGGTCTCGCTGGTGAGTGTTTGGTCTTTGGTGTTCCCCCACTGGGCTCCCGGGGGGTCAGCCTTTTAACAGGCGCCTCCGGGCGCTCTCTGGCCGTCAGCGTCGTGCACCCGCCCCAGGGGCTGCTGGGGATTGTAGTGCGCGGGTCACGCTTTCACCCGGTGGTCCTTGGCGCTTTCCGCAGCGCCTCCGTTCCCCTCACGGCTCCGGTCTCGCTGGTGAGTGTTTGGTCTTTGGTGTTCCCCCACTGGGCTCCCGGGGGGTCAGCCTTTTAACAGGCGCCTCCGGGCGCTCTCTGGCCGTCAGCGTCGTGCACCCGCCCCAGGGGCTGCTGGGGATTGTAGTGCGCGGGTCGCGCTTTCACCCGGTGGTCCTTGGCGCTTTCCACAGCGCCGCTGTTCCCCTCACGGCTCCGGTCTCGCTGGTGAGTGTTTGGTCTTTGGTGTTCCCCCACTGGGCTCCCGGGGGGTCAGCCTTTTAACAGGCGCCTCCGGGCGCTCTCTGGCCGTCAGCGTCGTGCACCCGCCCCAGGGGCTGCTGGGGATTGTAGTGCGCGGGTCGCGCTTTCACCCGGTGGTCCTTGGCGCTTTCCGCAGCGCCGCCGTTCCCCTCACGGCTCCGGTCTCGCTGGTGAGTGTTTGGTCTTTGGTGTTCCCCCACTAGGCTCCCGGGGGGTCAGCCTTTTAACAGGCGCCTCTGGGCGCTCTCTGGCCGTCAGCGTCGCGCACCCGCCCCAGGGGCTGCTGGGGATTGTAGTGCGCGGGTCGCGCTTTCACCCGGTGGTCCTTGGCGCTTTCCACAGCGCCGCCGTTCCCCTCACGGCTCCGGTCTCGCTGGTGAGTGTTTGGTCTTTGGTGTTCCCCCAGTGTTCCCCAAGCGGTATACTTTTGTGTCAGGGTATTAATTTACACGGAGCATGTGATGGAAATTCAAACAACCTTTCATGCCACCAGCTAGTCACACCTGCAACTCAGATAGAGCCCTTCTTTATGCAACTTTCGAACGGGAGTTACATTCTTAGAACGGATCACAGATGTTGTGGCCTCGTGCCAGGGAAAAGTTATCTAGTAGAAGTAACATCCATGGTCAAATGCTGTATGCAAGCATTGTTTCCGAGTGGGCCTGCAGACACAGTGACTCCCATCTGGCCTCGTCTGAATCTCTATTCTATACGAATTGATACATTAAGCAAAATGAAATCTGTACTTTTACAGACAACAGTGCCTATAACGTCATCTAAAGAGACGTATGATCTTCTAGTTGCAAGGACAGCTACTGAAGTTCATGACCTTTTCTCAACAAATTGCCCAGTGCATTTCGTAGAAATGTTCAGCCAACTCCTTAACATGTCTAGTGCAACAAGCATCACAGGCATATTTAAGACAGTCTTTACAGGACTTCTAACACCCTTCCAGGCAATTTTGGGAATCGTTCCTAATTTTGTACACTCTGTTTTTGGCAGGATTTTTATTTTTGACCCTCCTGCTTCGTCAGACATAGCTCCCTTGGGAATGGAAGAGACAATCCTAGCAATGCGCTACCGGGACAGGATAACTAACGTCCTTGGATTGGCCAGGCTGAGAGATCTAAACATGACCTGGTTCCTTTCATTCAGACCGATATGGCAAAATTGCATTTTACCTGTGCTACGGTGTATGCTTTGTGGTGATGAATGCGTGTTGGACATCTGTCTTTCACTTCCATCAGCAGTACCAATGGACGTCGATACTTTGCTCAGTCCAATAACGGCTCACGCATTGTGTTGTCCCCAGCGGCTACCAATCCTGATGACGGCATTCGTGGAGACTCCTGTGCTACAACCAAGTGGTAACAGTGGAGCGAGTGACAAAAGCAACATCATCCAGGTACAACGTTCTGTGAGCATTGCTGCTCCCGACTATGATGACAGCAATCATTCTCACACCTGCCAAGTTACAGCGCTATCTAATTTGGTTGAACTATCACCTGAATTTGTAGACCAATTCTTTGAGAGCCTGTCTGATACGATGTTCTCACCCGTACAGAAACAATAACTTTGGAGAAGCTTTCCGACACACAGCGTTCCCATGAACTCTGAATTCGGCCTTCAGTTTTGATCAACAAAAACTGCATAAAGCTTTGGAACTCTATTTTTCCCCGTTCAAGCATTAATTCTTTTGAATTGGACATTTTTTTAATATTCACATTCTTTTTGGCACGAACAATTCTTTGCTTAACGTAAAAACTATTCTTAGAGAACAGAAGCTTCAAACTTCTATTTCTAAAATCACATCTAGAGACATAACAATATTACACCAGCCTCTAGCACATGTTATCACAATGCATTTATATGTGATGATTTATCTCGCCCTTCTTCTGTTAGAGATACTTCATGTGTAATTCTTATGCATAATCGTTCGTTGATTTCATATGCAATAGTTTTTGAATGATTCTATGCTTTAAAAAACGTACAGTACCTAAAATTTCATTTATTTCAAGTACGCCTATTTCGAATGCATTTATGTATTTTGGGGTGGGCAATGTTACACATGCATCTAATTGCTCTAGTTTTAGTAATTTGATGGACATGAATACGTGGAGTGGGTGTTGCATGTTTATCTAGGTTCCTGATCGATACTGTGACCTTATGCCCCTATTCGGCTATAAATCCATTTATTCCCTATATTGGCATAACCGTTCAAGTGCGATTTTCAGAAAAGTCATCTCTGGCCTCACACGAACAGAGCCACATTCCAGCATAGTTCTCTGCCACTTCCTTTGCAACCAATTAGTGCAATGACATAGCAGAAGTCACTATCTGATATTCCTAGATTAACACTCCGAGTTCTTCAACAAGATAAAAACTCAGCAAACCTGGAAATCCCCGCTTGCTGTGTTTTGATTAGTAATGGAACTCTAATGAGCAACTGATAACTATCACTTCCTAGTGACATCTTTAATTGACGTCTTATGTCCAGCAAACTTGCGTCAAACCCGGCACCTGTCAGGTATAAATATTACCAACGCTGCCTTAAGCAATGAGCTACTGTTGCTGATGCTAGCTGCCTGCAAGACCCCGTGTTGGTGAATCTAGCACTCTGTCGCTGCAGCCTGCTGTCCCTGTGGTGGTGAAGCTACTGATACCATTATCGCTGCTAAAGCGCGAACGATGGTGCAGTACGCTTAGGAGCTGAACAGCCGTCCCTCTGCGAAGACATCCAGCAGATTCCAGCTGCCCGCGGACGCTGTCCCCCCTCCTTCCTCGACGCGCTGAAGAGACCCGCTGCCTTTCTCCTGCAGAGAAATCCAGCCCCGGCGTTTCCGGTCTACCCTCGCGGGTGACTGGGATATCGAGAGTGACCCCTGAAGGAGATACCAATCCTCCATCATTCTATTCAGAGGTATGGTGTTGACTAAACCCTTAGACGAGAATTCTTGAAGCAAACCTTGGCAAAACCAACTTAACTTAAAGCTACTTACTTACTCCCCTTGCACGTGTTAGGCTTAGGTCAGGCACACTGGGGTAGGCTTAGTTAGAAGCACCAGTTGAGTATGTTAGCCTAATGTATATATGACTGTATATATGTTTTATTACTTTTAAACCATTGTATGGCTAAGAAACCATATCAATGCTTTTACAGTTCTATTTCGCAATCCTTATCTTACTGTACGTACTTTTTATAATAACAAGTCTTGCAATTGTGGCAATACATTTCTCTTGTACGAGAAGAAAGACTGTTCAATAAATGTTAACCCTTTATTGACAAACGCCCGTCTCTCTATTCTCTACATATCGTGAAAGTAAACTGCACTAGACTGACTGAGTGAAATACATGTCTATTGTTTCACACGACCCTAGAGATTGACTCTTGATCTGAGGAGCAAAGTTGTCATGTTGCACGGTTGTTGGAAAGCTGAATCCCTTCTTGTCTGTGCCAAGGAAGCTGATCACTTCCTACGCAGAGAAGAAAGTTTCCAGTGACCTCTGAGCTAGTTGGTAACACACCCAATTAAGTTTAGCATAGTCAGTGGAGGCCTGGAATATCCGCAGTTCCACGTCGATACTACTGTTTATGTTATTCCAATGCGCAGGGCCTAGTGGGAAACTAGGAACTACACTACACACTAGACGTTGCAGCCGGGTAATGAAGCTTGGTAAGGATTCTAATGGTTTTCTGCCGTGCTGCGTTGAAAGCAATGCGTTCATGATCCACGTCTTCCTTTGTGTAGAAATGAGCGAGCAGCGTCTCTCTGAGTTCCCTATATGTCTCTGTGTCTTTTGCTGAAAATGTTTTCATTAGGCGTCGGCCTTCGTGACCCACCAGCAGAAGCAATTGTAGTCGACGTTTGCTATCCCTTCGCTCGCCGGTCGTTGCGAGGAATTCGTCCAACGACTCCAGCCACCTTGACCATTCGGGACCTAAACAGTGGTCGCTGGTCTGTGCCACTGGAGGAGGTACTCCGATGCAGGGGTTGGGTTTATGCGTGTCTTTCCTCACTGGCATGATGGTGGAATGCGCAAGCTTCAGTTAGAAGGACTTGGTTTCTTGAGATCAGCTTGGTCGTCACTCACCCGTTGGCGGTATGTTTCTTTGTTCGTAATTGTTGCGTTTGATTGTTCGTATTTGCTTATGCTTGTTTGCAGTATTTCTTTCTTTGCCAGTGTTTGTTGTGCTTCACTTCTTGTCTTTACCAGTGTTTGTTTCGTAGCTGCTTGTGCTTGTTTGACTACATTTTGCTCTCTTGCAGTCGCTCGTGTTTGTTCACTCTACTGCTGTCTTTACTTGTGCTTGTTTGTTTCTTATTGTCGCTTTGCTTGTGCTTCTTTTCTTTTTCTATCTCTTGTATTTACGCAGGCTTATTTTATTGATTGTTTGTCGTGCATTTACCAATGCTTGTTGTATGTGTGTCAGTCTTATTCTGTCTCTTGCACTTGCTTATTATTCCTTCTTGCACTTGCCTGTGCTTGTTTCTCTGTTAAGCATCTTGCATTTACTTGTGTTTTTTTTCTATTGACTTCAGAGGGTTGCATTTTCTCACACTTGTTGGCAGGTTCCACAGCTGCCTGACCCTAACATGGCCGACACATAAAATTCAATGGGGGCCTATGGCTAGCGCCGGACTTTAAGATGGCCGCCGCTTGAGACAGACTTTGCTTATAGTTGCTCGAGATTTCTTCATGTGAGTGCCAATTTAAAGTCTCTGATTTTCCTTGCTCATTACTTGGGAGCGCAAACACTCAGGACTCACCCCACGCTTCTTTGGTGCTATTGGCAGGCGGTCTCGAGTCCGGTCTTCGCTTTCTCCTTTCAGTGCCTTCCACGCTTCCAGCCGGGTCAACAACCACGCAGGTAGGCTTGGGGTGACTCGACGATCTCCACACCTTGGCTGCAGCCTGATCGTGCCTCCCTTAATTCCTTTCGAGGATTTCACGCGTCAGCAGGCAGTTCCTTCACTGGGGTAAGTGACGGCTCTCAGCAGCTTCTTCTTAGCTCGTGGGGCGTTCTGCGATTTCCGCGCTCTTTCCGAGCATCGCGTCGGGACCCCTGCAGGCTCTCGGGTGTCGGGCCACCCTCCGGAGGCACACAGGTCAGCGGGCAATACCTCCGCTGTGTTGATCAGCAGGTCTGGGGCACGGGCAGCAGTTTCTGGACTCACGGAACGTTCCGCAATTTTCAGCGCTTCTTCTTTTCTTTTTTTTTTCTTTTGAAGTCGCGCCAGGACCGCCACAGGCTTACCGGAGGCAGGGGGATTTCAGGAGGTTTGATGGGTTTGAATTATCCCACCCTCGTCGCCATTGTCACCTCGTCCCCCCAGGTAATTAAGTACTGGAGCCAGGAGTGATGTTTGGTTACTTCTTTATTCACTCAGTGCCCTGCTCTAACTGCCCCTCCGTCCTTGTCCCTCCTATTCCTGTTCCTACTCCCAGCTCCGCCCCCCAACCACTAGACTGCATCACGACACGACAGAGGTGAGTGACAGAGATGTTGTGACGAGGCAGCTAAGCCACCAAGTGACAGACCTGGTAGGACTTTATAACCTAAGTTGGCTTTAATGATACTCCTGCAACATCTTTAAAGAATCTTACAAGAGAAAAACATTAGAGCCAGAATCCCCAATCCATAAATATCTCCTTCAATGAACATTCCTCCTCTTTTAATGTTGTGGATCATCCTTTCTATTGTGTCTTCCTATCCAGCAAGAAGCCTTCCAAAGCATCCTTCTTGCTCATTATTCTGCTGAGAAAAACACCAAACCCATCATCATTCTCTTTTTTTTTTACATCTGGGCCTATTAACTTGTTCAAACAACACACTATAGCGTGCTTTTGGAGGCCTTTTGAACCTCATACTCTTTAGAACTTTGCACATCATAACATTCCTTCCCACTGTTCTGTGATTTGCATGTACATGTGCTGCGGAAATTGCTGACTTGTATCAATTATTTGTCGGATATCCTTATCCTTCTTCAGATAATTGTAGGAAGGTGGATACCTGACTATGGTTACCCCAGATTTTTTGCCTAGTGTTTAGCTGGTTTTCGACTTAGTTGGCCTAAGATCCTGCTAATCAGGGCCCCAGGCTATCTGCTCTCTCTTTAAAATGGACTCCATGTACCCTAGGTACATCTCCAATTGGATACTGGGTCACCTTATGACCCCCTGTACAGTGTACTATAGGTACCCAGGGCATAGGTGCATCCAAGGCCTACCAGGGGCTGCAGCATATCTTTTGCCACCCCTGGCTGGCCATTCAATTTGACACAACTGGCTGATCACTCAGCTGGGGCAAGGTGGTGTAATCACCCCTTGCTTAGATATAGTATACCTATATCTAACCGTATATATAGACACATATACACCTATAAGTCACTCCTATGGCAGGCCTTACCAATCCTGGAGGTAGAGTGCTTGCTTTTATGTGAGATGGTGATCTAGCATGAGCTGAGCCTGTCTGCAGCTTTCGGAACCATGTCCTTATAGCTGTTCTAGGAGATTGCCATACCATATACTCCTAAGTGCATTATGTACCTCGCGGTCAGATGCTAACTATGGTTTGGCTTTATCAAAACATGTCGAGTAAGGTGTCATACAATTTGGAATACTACCCCCTCGCCAGTCCTTGTGACGGGGGTAGCATTCCACCCTTCTAGAGGGAGAAGACATGTTGTTCCTACTATTCCCGGTTAAAGTTAACCAGAGCCTCAGCATCACAAAATGGACGCTGCTGCCACAGACACAAGTCTGACCTCCTGCTGCTAGAAGTCCTTCCAGCGAGGGAGGCTTGGTCAATAGGTTTCCTGCCTTGGGAGGTGCTAGCACCACCCCAGACAGGACTTTGTGTATTGGGACAGGGAGGGCTGAAAGGATTGAGACACTGCCTGGGGCACACAAGGTGTCCCATGCATAGGCCAGTTCAAACCGGTGCTGGGACACTCCATCCCCAGCTCTGGCACGAAACTGGACAAAGGGAAAGTGGTGTAACCACCCCCTTCCCTGGTCCCACCCATAGGAGGGACCTAGCAGGTAATCCAGCCCCTACATTCAGTATATGGGTAGGAGCTGAGTCACAGGACTTTAGATTATCCTGACTGAAACTTTGAAACGAAACTCTGGACCTTCATCACTCTACTTTGAAAGAAGACGAATGAAGAATGTCCTTTGTGATCAAGGAGTGACCACCCTGCACAAGCAGGCACCATCCAGCGATCGATGACTTGCTTTGCTGCTGCCTCCCGCCAGAGCCCGAGCCCAGAGCCTGACAAGAACTGGATTCTCAGACATCCAACAGGCTGATCCACAGTTCCTGCAAAGCTGAGACCCGTGGAGGCGACGAGAGATGTGGGACCGGCCATCTTGAAAAGTCTGCGACCTGCTAACTGTGCAGCCCCCAAGGCCTACTCGAAGCTGTGCATTGGGGATAGAGAAGCCCCAGCCCCGAGCAGCATCTGCACCGAAGATCAGCCCTGCACACTCCACAAGTTCTGCGTGGGGCCCTTTTGCATTTTCCTGATTGACGGGTCTGCCCGGTCACTTGCCCGTTGGCTAGTGGCCATCTTGGCCACGATACTTTGATTTCCTACCACGGGTCTGGTTGCTCCAGACTGGCCCTTGCTTCCCTCAAAAGAAGCAGCCCTTCAGACCTTGCTGGTCTGAGTAAGAAGCCTACATTGTATCATGCGTGGGTTGCCTTTGCCAAGGCTTGTTGACTCCCATCTTGAAGCCGACACCGCCAACAGCGAGAGCCTTTGTCGGACAGTCGGTGCCTGACTCCTGGTTGTCGTCGATGCCTCCTGGTCCACGTGGCTGCAGAGACAAGCTTCCTATCAGCGCCTGATCGCATCCTGACATCGCCTGATTCCTTCCTGGTCTGTGGCTAGTGACCCTGACTCTGTCCCCTCTGCTTTCACGTCTTCTACTTCTTCGATCCACCCGGACTCTTCTCTTCTGGCCACCTGCAGCATCTATTCTCCAAGGCTCCATAGATCTCCACGACGAAACCCGACACACTTTGGGACCTATGCACCCGCTTCCTGTGGGTTAGGTAACGCGAGTACTACGGTGCTCCTGTAGAGGTTTACACTCCTAGTGTCCTAGTTTCAAGTGGTTAAGTTCTAGTCCAGTCGGAAGACTCCTAAATCTTTTACTTTATAACTTTTACGCACCCATTGACTTCTATGTGTGAACACATGTGCCTTTAGACACTGCACACGCATCCCGTGGGCCTCCTGCTCCCTAACAACTGTTAGTCCAATGTAGCCCCAGCGATACCCAAGGCCCTAGGCCTTACCATTGTGCGTGACATGGTACCTATACCACTTTCTTAGTATATGGTTTAGCGGGCCACCCGGCCTATCCATATTTTGTGCAACTTTTGTCTATTCTATTAACTTACTTGTTTTGCGCTTGTGCTTCTGTGCTCATAAAGAGTTCAGGGGTTTGTTTAGAAATAAATACATATATATTTTGAATATATATCCTGTGTGGTGTCCTTTCATTTGGTATTAAAGGGATTGCATATGATAAAACAGCTGGCTTCACATGCCCTCTTGAGTTTAGCCTAAGACTGTTTTGTCCATGCTACCCCTAGGATAACTGGTCTATAAGGTTGACTTTTCAACCATCACCATGAGGGTTGTTTGGACTGGTGCAAGGTGCTCACTAGAATAGTGAACATCATATACCAGGCCAACTTCTCACATTGGTGTGCAGCGGCTTGGATTTGAGCTTACTGTTGTTTTACCAATTGTAATCTTTGCAATATCATTTGAAAGATCATACAGGTACCTATAGGTACATATAAAACAAGTCTAGAATACCTAAGTTCTACTGAACTTAGTTGTTGTAGAGCAAAGGGACTAGCACCCCCTGACTACAACTTCTAGAGAGGTTCAGTAGGTAAACACTTAGTGTAGGTAGGTAGGTACACCACCTTCACCTCACTAGAGAATGTCTGGCACAGGAGAGCCCAGTGGACTCCAACCTGTGGAGAGTAACCCTCCCAAGGTACCCTCCAGATTTTCTATCCTCAGTTTCAAGGAACTGAGGCACTCGTGTAGAACAAGAAAGCTGAAACAAGGATCTAAGCTACACTTCAGCACCTCCTAGAGCTCTTAGATGAGTCTGAAGCTCTAAAGGCCTCCGGTGCAGACCCTACTGGGAATGCAGGTGAGTGCCTACCCTCTTCAGAAGATGCCACTGATCCCCCTGTTGTCGAGGAAGAAGATGATGAGGATGAGGTTGGGAAAGATTCAGATGAGGAGGATGGTAGCCAGGTCCAGGTCAGAAGACTTAGCCAGGCTAACTTAAGCCAACTTCAGGCTGAGAATGGAATAGCTCCATTCAGGCCCATAAGCAGGCTTAATCAGAGGTATAGGAGGGGAGAGGTCTCACTCAGGTGACTCCCATCACTCCAATGCTTCTAGGGGTTCTCAGAGGGGAATGACATCTCCTCAGAGGAGAGAGCATCAGGCTAGGATGAGGGAAGTCAATCTCAGAATTGAGAGAGAAGTACTTGCCGCAGCCAAGGAGAAACTTGCTTTTAACAGAGAAAGGAAGTTAGGTGGGCAAGAGCCCACTGGTGGCAGCAATATCCCTAAGGATAAAGACAGGTCCTAGGACAATAGACACCTGAGTAAGATTGTGCCCCCCTACAACGATGAGGATGACATCCACAAGTGGATAACTGCTTTGGAGAGGGCCTGCGGTACCCCAAAGTCAGTGGGCAGCAATCTTGTGGCTCTCCTTTTCAGAAAAAGGTAGAGATAATCTCCTCACAGTTAGTGATGGGGATGCTGATAACTACACAGTCCTGAAGAGTGCTCTGATTGATGGGTTTGGCTTAACCATTGAACAGTACCGGTTGATGTTCAGGGATACCCAGAAGACACAGACTCAGGACTGGACTGATTTTGTAGATTGTGCTACTAAGGCTCTGGAGGGCTGGTTATTGGGCAGCAAAATACAGGACTATACAGGATTGTACAATTTGATTATGAGGGAGCAGATCCCTAGTAATTGTTAAAACCAGCTTCTACACCAGCACCTGGTGGACTCAGATCTGACCTATCCACAAGAATTGGGTAAGAGGGCAGACAAATGGGTCAGAACCAAGATTAGGCCTAAAAATCAGGGTAGTGACCAGAAGAAAAATTCTACCAATCCTCAAGAGAAAGGTGGGGATAAATCTAAAAACAAGACTTCCACAGGGCCCCAAAACTCCAATGATGAGGGTGGGTCCCAAGACCCTTCCTCTTACCAAAAGAAACCTTATTGCCATAGCTGTAAAAAGCCTGGCCACTGGAAGACTGACAGCAGTTGCCCATAGGCCAACAATAAGGAGAACATACCCCCAAGTAATACTCCCAGACCTCCTGTTACTATTAGTAGTAATCCCACAGGTGGTGGGGGTGCCCCCAAGAATTTGGCTGGGTTTACTTTGAGAATGCATGGGGACTCTGGACTAAACAGGTCCCCTACCTTAGCTACTCTTGTCAGTGAAAATGGCATGACTTTTGCCAACTTCACCGCTTGTCCCAACACTTTGGGCAAGTACAGACAGGAGCCCCACATCAATGGCCAGAAAGTTGAAGCCTACAGAGATACAGGGGCTAGCATCACTATGGTGACTGGCAGTCTAGTTCCCTCAGGACAACTTTTACCTGGGTTCACCTATAAGGTGATCAACATTAATGGAGTGCAGAAGGTCATCCCATGGCAGTAGTAAATCTCAGCTGGGGAGGTGTCACTGGCCCCAAGAGAGTGGCAGTGTCTACAAACTTGCCTGTAGATTGTCTACTAGGGAATGATCTAGAGATCTCAGCCTGGGCTGAGGTAGAACAAGAAACCCATTTTAAAATGGTAGGCCTTCCCGAAAAGGTTAGTGGGGCTCTGATGGCCACAGCCCCAGCCCAAGCAGAATTCCTTCCTAAAGAGGTTGGGAGGGATGTGATGGTCACAGCCCAAGCTCAGGCAGACTTCCCTGAAAAGGTCGGCAGGGCTGTGATGGCCACAGCCCACACCCAAACTGAGTTCCTTACCGAAAAGGTTAGTGGGGCTGTGATGGCCACAGTCCCAGCCCAAGCAGAATTCCTTCCTAAAGAGGTTGGGAGGGCTGTGATGGTCACAGCCCAAACTCAAACAAATTTTAGTGTTGTGAAGCCTGAAACTATGGATCACTCCACTCAAACAGAGAGCATTAGGGAGGAAGAAAAGTCTCCTTCTCACCAGACATTAGGTGAGAGTCAGCCTCCTCAGGGAACTGACCCTACCCCTTGTGAAGGAACTGCCCCAGAGGTAGTCAGGCCTAGCCTGGCAGAGCCTCTGATGTCAGTGGACCCTTCCAAGGTGGGACCCAGTCTGGAGCAAGTAACCTGCCCCTCTCTACCCTGCCTCAGTCCGTCCAGTGCTGCAGAGGTCAGGAAGGCCAGTGATGGACCCCAAAGGGCCCCCTGTCCACAAGAACCACCCCATCAGCAGATTAGGGGCACCAAAGCTAGCAGCCCTAGCAAGGTGAACATTTCAAAAACTCCTGAGGGATCTCCCTTACACTCAGTTAGGACCCTCCCCTAGAAGGATTCTGTTGGGCACAGTAAAACCTGGGACCCAAAGGCTCCTAACCTGACCTGTCCCTCCAGTAAGCCAACCAAAGGGACCCAGCCTCCAGCTTTAGGTAGCCAGAGGTTGACCCTGAGAGCACAGTGCAACTCAGTCAAGGAAAGAAAGGCCTATATGGTGGAAAGTGATTGGAGGAAGCTGAGCCCTACATTAGAGGAGCCTCACTTCAGTACTCCATCTCAACACCAGCCTTTTACTTTGCCAAAACACACCACAGGTAGAGATTCCCTATGGTGGAGACCATATGATACCCTTAGGGTAAGGTATTGCTTAGTGGACCATGAGACAGGGGGTAACCATGCTAGTGCAGGTACTTCCTTATATGGCCACTTAGGCAATATAGGCTTACCTGGTCAAGGATAGCCTTATCTCCTTTCATTTGGTGGGGGGTTGTGTAGGAAGGTGGATACCTGACTATGGTTACCCCAGATTATTTGCCTAGTGTTTAGCTGGTTTTCGACTTAGTTGGCCGGGGATCCTGCTAATCAGGGCCCCAGGCTATCTGCTCTCTCTTTAAAATGGACTCCATGTACCCTAGGTACATCTCCAATTGGATACTGGGTCACCTTATGAGCCCCTGTACAGTGTACTATAGGTACCCAGGGCATAGGTGCATCCAAGGCCAACCAGGGGCTGCAGCATATCTTTTGCCACCCCTGGCTGGCCATTCAATTTGACACAACTGGCTGATCACTCAGCTGGGGCAAGGTGGTGTAATCACCCCTTGCTTAGATATAGTATACCTCTATCTAACCTTAAATCTATACACATAAACACCATAAGTCACTCCTATGGCAGGCCCTAACAATCCTGGAGGCAGAGTGCTTGGTTTTATGTGAGATGGTGCTCTAGCATGAGCTCAGCCTGTCTGCAGCTTTCGGAACCATCTCCTTAAAGCTGTTCTAGGATATTGCCATACCATATACTCTTAAGTGCATTATGTACCTCGCGGTCAGATGCTAACTATTGTTTGGCTTTATCAAAACATGTCGAGTAAGGTGTCATACGATTTGTAATACCACCCCCTCTCCAGCCCTGGCAACGGGGGTAGCATTCCACCCTTCTAGAGGGAGAAGACATGTTGTTCCTACTATTCCTGGTTAAAGTTAACCAGAGCCTCAGCATCACAAAATGGATGCTGCTGCCACAGACACAAGACTGACCTCCTGTTGCTGGGAGTCCTTCCAGGGAGGGAGGCTTGGACAATAGGTTTCCTGCCTTGGGAGTTGCTAGCACCACCCCAGATAGGACTTTGTGTATTGGGGACAGGGAGGGCTGAAAGGATTGAGACACTGCCTGGGGCACACAAGGTGTCCCATGCATAGGCTAGTTCAAACCAGTGCTGGGGCACTCCATCCCCAGCTCTGGTGCAAAACTGGACAAAGGGAAATGGGTGTAACCACCCCCTTCCCTGGTCCCACCCAAAGGAGGGACCTAGCAGGTAATCCAGCCCCTAGATTCGGTATATGGGTAGGAGCTGAGTCACAGGACTTTATATTATCCTGACTGAAACTTTGAATTGAAACTCTGGACCTTCATCACTCTACTTTGGAAGAAGATGACTGAAGAATCTCCCTTGTGGTCAAGGAGTGACCACCCTGCACAAGCAGGCACCATCCAGCAATCGACGACTTGCTTTGCCAGAGCCCGAGCCCAGAGCCTGACAAGAACCGGATTTCCAGACATCCAACAGCCCGATCCACAGTTCCTGCAAAGCTGAGAACCGTGGAGGTGACGAGAGACGTGGGACCAGCCATCTTGAAAAGTCTGGGACCTGCTAACTGTGCAGCCCCCGAGGCCTCCTCGAAGCTGTGCATTGGGGATTAAGAAGACCTAGCCTCGAGCAGCATCTGCATCTAAGATTAGCCCTGCACATTTCAAGAGTTCTGCGTGGGGTCCTTTTGCATTTTCCTGCTTGACGCGTCTGCCCGTTCAATTGCCTGTTGGCTACTGGCCATCTTGGCAACGATCCTCTGATTTTCCACTGCTGGTCTAGTTGCTCCAGATTGGCCCTTGCTTCCCTCAAAAGAAGCAGCCCCTCAGACCTTGCTGTTCGGAGTAAGAAGCCTACATCGTATCCTGTGTGGGTTGCCTTTGCCAAGGCTTGCTGACTCCCATCTTGAAGCCGACACCTCCGTCAGTGAGAGCCTTGTTAGGACAGTCCGTGCCTGACTCCTGGTTGTCGTCGACACCTCCTGGTCTACGTGGCTGCAGAGACAAGCTTCCCATCAGTGCCTGATCGCATCCTGACATCGCCTGGTTCCGTCCTGGTTCCTTCCAGGTCACTGGCTTGTGACCCAGACTCTGTCCCCTCTGCTTTCAGCTCTTCTACTTCTTCGATCCACCCTTGGATCCACCCGGACTCTTTTCTTCTGGCCGCCTGCAGCATCTTTTCTCCAAGGCTCCATAGATCTCCACGATGAAACCCGACACACTTTGGGACCTTTACACCCGCTTCCTGTGGGTTAGGTAACGCAAGTACTACGGTGCTCCTGTATAGGTTTACACTTCTAGTGTCCTAGTTTCAAGTGGTAAGTTCTAGTTCAGTCAGAAGACTCCTAAATCTTTAACTTTATAACTTTTACGCACCCATCGACTTCTATGTGTGAACACGTGTGCCTTTAGACACTGCACACGCATCCCGTGGGCCTCCTGCTCCCTAACAACTGTTAGTCCGGTGTAGCCCCAGCGATTCCCAAGGCCCTAGGCCTTACCATTGTTCGTGATGTGGTACTTATACCACTTTCTTAGTATATGGTCTAGTGGGCCACCCGGCCGATCCATATTTTGTGCAACGTTTGTCTATTCTATTAAGTCACTTGTTTTGCGCTTGTGCTTCTGTGCTCATAAAAAGTTCAGGGGTTTGTTTAGAAATAAATAGATATATATTTTGAACATATATCCTGTGTGGTGTCCTTTCATTTGGTATCAAAGGGATTACATATGGTAAAACAGCTGGCTTCACATGCCCTCTTGAGTTTAGCCTAAGACTGCTTTGTCCATGCTACCCCTAGGATAGCTGGTCTATAAGGTTGACTTTACAACCATCACCATAAGGGTTGTTTGAACTGGTGCAAGGTACTCACTAGAATAGTGAACATCACATACCAAGCCAACTTCTCACAATAATCTCCACAAAAAAATGTATCACCTCAACTACAGGAACCTCCACTGGATTCAAATTCCTCTCCGTGCACCAACTAGCCCACATTCACCAAATTCCTCTATACCTATTCCTAGTTCCTAGTGCCCAGGACTCCTCCAGCAACTCTGCCCTACTCAAAAAATCCTTGAAACAGCTTGATCTCTTGATCCTCTCAAAGCAAGAAGGTTCAGCACCTTGCCTCAAACTAAAGGATTATCCTTTCCTTCTGCATTCCTTAGAAGTCCTTATTTTGCTGGTATCAAAAAAGGCTCTGCTCATGCTAACTCCATCACTGACGGGAATCAGATTTGCAATACCCAGAACTGTGTAAACAACACTATCTGACATCTCTCCTCCCTCAACTTCAAGAGCAATCACTGTGTCCTTGCGAATGGAGGAAAGGCATAGCCTCTTCTTTCTCCCCATTCCTCCTGAAATGCATTTACCGCTGATGCCATAGGTTCCGGCTTCCAGCTGAAATAATTCTCTATCTGATAAGTCAATCAACTCGCAAACAGGTCCACCTCTAGCATACCCCATAATTTGTTTGTCCTACAAAGACAATTCTGATCCAACTTCCAATCGCTGTAATCCATCAAATGCTTGGAATTTCAATCTCCAGTCAGATTTAAATCACCTGATAGGGTTTCTGCCTTCACTGCTATCCTGTGTTCCAAGCAAAAATTCCAAAACTCCTCCACAAATTCTCCAAACCTCTGGATCTTTTTCCCTGCAAACTGTTTATATAAGCCATTTCTGACACATAGTCCATACTCATTAACACAGATTGTCCTCTTAGACTTCTCCTGAAACTCTTCACTCCATACAACCCTGCTGTTAATTCCAAACAATATGTATTGACTTCTCTTTCTTTGACCAAACTCCACTTGTATGTTGTTTCCCTAAAAGTGCCCCCATCCACTCAAACTTGCACCTGTCTTTAAGACAAAATTTGGAGCACTTTCACAAATCATGTGCCCATTCCATGTCTTCATATTGTTCATTCACCATAGAAACTCCTCCCTTGCCTCCGGATTCAATGAGACCATAAGCCTTTCCTCAACGCCTACCCCTCAGCCTCTGCAAAGCTCATATATGAATGTGTGCTGGAAATAAGGGCTGTATTGAAAAAGATTTATAGTTAACAATGGTCCTTGGCTTCAAATTGGGAAAAAGATGAACAGAGGCTAAAATAGGGACTGTGTGTTTTTCTTCAGTGTCCAGCCGGACATAGAAGTATTTATTTAGAGAATTTAAAGAATTTATACATTTGAAGTGAAACAAGTCACACAATAACAACTGGGCACAAGCCTGTACCAAGTCAGGAAAAGACAATACATAGGGGAGAAAGTGACAAGCAAACAATCAGGAGAAACGGCGGCTTACAATACAATAAAATCTTAAGTAAGCTCTAACCCACAGTAACTGCGACACAAATCATAAATTGCAAAAGGAGCAGTACTGTGTAAAAAGTCGACGAACGTTTCGATCCCTATCTCCATGAATTATGTTGGGATCATCTTCATGACTACAATAAGAGAGCTTTGCCTGATTGAATACAATTACAAAAGCCGTGGCATTCAGGAGTAATGCGTACACGTCTTGGTAATGGTGCAGTAATTGCACTTCTAAGTGGCCATGCTCACGGGCGTAGGCAATGTCCCAGTTATCGCCGGAGCAAGAGGCATGTATTTCGTGGGTATCGTGAGAACTCAGTACTTCTTGGCAAACCGCATGATGGCGTGAGCCTTCCGGGACGAAACGATGGGTCCCGTTTTGGTCAGCATGATGGCTGGATCAATCATTGATCCAGCCATCACGCTGACCAAAACGGGACCCATCGTTTCGTCCCGAGACGCTTATAATAGCGGTTCCTCGTGTGGAAGGCTCACGCCATCATGCGGTTTGCCAAGAAGTACTGAGTTCTCTTTGAGCACTCCTTCACTGTTGTCTTGGACAATCCTATCACAGCTCCATGCCTGACCATCAATTAGGACTACCACATTTTTGAAGACTTTGCATATAAACTTTCTTTCTGAAAAGTTGTACGACCCAGAGTGCACAGATCTAGGGAGCTTTGCTCTTATGGCATCACCCACCTTAAAATTTGACATTTTTCCTCGCATTTTGCGGTTATAATTGTCCACATAGTTCCTTTGCTGATCGTGTATTTTTTCCAATATTTTACTTCTATCAATTAACTCCCCTTCACTGCCGACCAACCATAAAGGGCTTGGTTTGGTACCTGGTTCCCTTCCCTTCAGGCACTTAAATGGAGAAATCCCAGTGATAGAATGGGGAGTTACAAGATATGACCATATCATTTCATCCAATGCTTTTTTTAAATTCAACCCTCTGTTAATATTGAGTTGGATACATTCTTTAATCAGACGGTTTACTTGCTCAACTAAACCGTTTGCTCTTGGGCAATAAAGAGCAGTTTGTAAGTGTTTAACCGAGAATTTATTAAAAAACTCTTTCATTTGGAATGCTGTGAATTAGACACCATTGTCCGCTGCAAAAGTTTGAGGGGCTCCCTCACTACAAAACACTTCTTACAAAAATGTAATCACTGTGTTAGTATTGATGTTATCAACAACTTTGTTGACCACCCATTTCAAATGGTAATCTACTAAGGTCAAAATTAATCTTCCACCAAGTCATCAGGTATTTATGGGACCAATAATGTCCAATGCCAACTTGTTCCATGGAACAGGAGGTACTTCAACTGCGGAAATGGAGGTTTTGGTAACACGTTTGCTTTTATCGCTGTACACACAACTTACACACTCCTCTTGACCATGGAGTCCATGCTTTGCCACCAATAATGAAGCCTAGTTTTGCTTTTGGTTAAAGTATTCCCTAAGCGACCTTCATGAGCTTAGGGATACAATTTTCACTCGTAAGCTTTCTGGGGGTACTAATTTGTTACCCCTGTACAAATTATGCTTGCCAATGTATAGCTAATTTCTCACCTCACAAAACCTTTCTCATCATTTTTTTATTCAGTGCATTTTTCTGGCAAACCTTTTAGGATCCAATCTTTAACATTCTGGAAAGTTACACCATTTTTCAACTGTCTTCCCATTCTTGCTGATTTACACCATCGGTGATGGCCGCTACTACAAATTCTTTGTCAGTACTTTCATCCGTTCTATTGTTTGGTAAGGGAAGTCTTGACAGGAAGTCTGCTGCTTGATTTCTGGGACCAGGAATGTAAACAATATAAAAATTAAACCCTTCTAGTCCCAAGAACCAACAGGATATCCTAGTTGTGGTTTTTCAATGTTTTTTTACTGAGAATGCATTAACTAAAGGTTTATGGTATGTCCTTAGGGGGAAAGGAATACCCCACACAAACACTCGGAAGTGTTACACAGCCCAGAAGCAAGCCAAAGCTTCTCTCCCCACCACTGGATATCTTGATTCAGCTTCTGTCAATGCCCTAGAGGCAAACAATACTATCCTCTCTTCCCCATCTATTACTTGACTTAAGGTTGCACCTACCCCTCTGGTACTCGCGTCTGTTGTGAGTAAGCATGGGCGGAAAATCCGTTTCGCTCGCGGATTTTGCGGATTTTCGGTAAATTCGCAATCCGCGAGATTCGCGAATCTCCCGCAAAATCCGCAAATCCGCGAGCAGCGGATTTTATGGCTTGCTCGCACTGTTCGCGTGAGTTCGCGGCTTCCCAGTACAACTTCGCGCCCCGCGAATAAGCGCTAAATTGCAGAAATACGATCTTAGCAAAACTGAAACTACTTACCAGGTTCAAAAGTTCAGGCTCATCATTAGTAGCCATTTCCTGTAGTGCTTCCTGAGGTGCCCCTCCAGAGTTCAGATGCCTACTTGCAACTATTATGTGACCCTGCTCTGAACCTCAGAATAGTTACACATATGCCACAAAGGTCCTGAATTACAGCTAAGGGAGACAAGCAGGAGCCAGGCTGGAAGTTCAAATCCATTAATCAGCCCCTAATTCATTATTGTCAGTTGGGGCAGGGCAGGTGTTGTAACTAATTTTGCAACAATGAAAGCACTTAGCAAGTGCAAAAGATCACTAATCAGGAAGCACTAAGGAAGCAGGTGCCAGCTAAAAAAATATTCTGTGACACATTAATCAGCCCCAAATTAATTCAGGTCACTTGAGGCAGGGAAGGTGTGCTTTGCTTTGCCACAATAATGTACACTGACTGGACAACCAGAGGGTGCTGTGATGAAACAGAGGGTGGCATGGGTGGGCCAGAGGGTGGCATGAGTAGTCAGAGAGTGGCAGTGGTGACAGAGAGTGGCAGTGATGAAGAAGAGTGTCCCAAACAGGCTGGACACGTAGAAACAACAAGTTCGCAAAACTTGCGACCCGACAGGTAAGTTCGCGTTTGCGAAATTGTACAAAACCCTCGCGAACTGGCAGAAACCCGCGCGAACACAAAAAAAAAAATCCACAAATTCGCGAGAAATCGAGGATTTTGCGAATTGCGAGTTCGCAAATCCGCAAAATTCGCGAACGCGAGACTCGCAAAATTCGCCCATGCTTAGTTGTGAGTATAGTCTGTTTACTTGTGTCAAATTGTCCTAAAAATGGAGCATTCCCAATAAAACACTTGAGTTTGTTGAATGCATCCTCACATTCCTTACTCCAAATAAATTGTCCACCCTTCTTGAGTAAATGGCTCAACGTATACGTGCTGTTTGAAAAGTTTTTAACAAATTTTGAATAGTATTCTGATAGTCCAAGGAAAGATTTTACTTCCTCCTTGGAACTAGGTAGAGGAGCAGATTTGATTACCCCTACAAGATCAACTTTTGGTTTTATACCTTCTTTGGCTATGACATGACCTAAATAAATTCCTGATCTGACACTTTTCTCTTTTCAATGTTAGCCCAGCATTCTTGAGTTTGTTCAACACAATGCGAAATTTCTCATTATGCTCATCTTCGAGTTTTCCCAAAAACTCGAAGATCATCCTGAAAGCACAACACATGATCTATCCCTTCCAACACTTTCGGCATTGCTCTCTGGAACACCGCAGCAACAGAGGCTAAACCAAATGGCATTCTGCAACATCTGAATGCTCCAAAAGGTGTAATGAAAAAAGTTAGCGCTCTCCTTTTAGGGTGGAGCTCCACTTGGTAGTAGGCTGAAGATAGATCAATCATTGAAAAGAATTCAGCCTTACCAACGAACCGACTCAACAATCAAATTCTTGTTTATATTTAGTAAGGGATGCCTGTGCACCCATATGTGGTTATTTAGTTCTCTTAAATCAATGCACACCCTGATAGCTTTGCTGTCATTTTTGCCGCAATAACAATGGGTGTGATCCACTCTTCACATTTAGTTGGCTCGATCACTCCTTTACTAGCTAATTTGCCTAGTTCTTGTCTTAGGGGTTCTCTCATCATTATTAGAATGCTTCTACATTGCGTGCACCAGGTTTGGCACTTTCTTTAATTTAATCCTATGCTGGAACTCTCTCAAACACTGTAGTTTCTCAGTAAATACTTCTGGGAATTCATCCAACAATTCACTGCCAAAAACAGATCTCTCAACCAACATAAAAGGAATTTCTGCTGTAGGATCTGACTTTATACCTAAGTCTTTTTGATGTGACTAACCAAGAAGATTTGATCCTTGTTTTGCTATATATACTTTTCCTACAGTCATTCTATCTTTAAAGGTTATCTTCATAATAGCTCCACCTTCCAGGGGTATAGGGTCTTTGTTATACCCAACCGGAATCCCACCTGGTTCTTTAACGTTGGACACATCATCACCTAATTTAGCATGGTAAGTTTCACTGTTAATAAAAGTAAATGGTGAGCATAAATTGGCGTACGCTTCTACCATCAGTCCAACTAACCCAATCTCACACGTAGGGAGATCAGCCATGTGTACCTCATTTGTTCTCATCACAGTTACTTGGAGTACATATATACCGCTGTCATCCTCTGTGGTTTCAATTGCATTTAAAGTTTCCTTTATGGTTACATTTCCTGCATATAGCTGTTCTGGCTAAACAATGCATAATATTTGCTAAATGCCCTGTACTGCCACACCTGAAACACTTAAGTTTATGTTCTGAATTGTATCTTTCCTTCGTAGGCTCTTTGTACAGCTCACTCTACTTTTGGGTCTTAATAGCACACACATTCCCAAATTCTCTGGAGATTTCGTTTACACTTTGTTCTGTTGTCACATTCATCTCTTTAATGCATTCAGTTGTGTGTCCTACACGTTTCACAATGTCAACGGCATTTTTTAAGATCAGGATTACCTACTAGTAATGTTTCTTGTATTTTTTTGTTAGTACAACATACCAAATGATCACGAATAAGGGAGTCAGTTAACTCATTAAATTCACACCTGTTAGCCAACCCTCTTAGTAGTGCTATATAGTCCCCTACTTGCTCATTTTTTTCTGTCTTTCCAAAACGACATTTATTGTATCTGAAAACTGTAATTCTAACTTCCTACTAGTTGGCAGCGAAACCATTTGCACCTATGTCAATTAAATACGTTTCAAACTGTTTTATCCAATTTTTCCATGCTACCATAGGTTCTGCTGCATCTGAAAGAAAAGGTGAAGGTTGATTCATGCTATCTGCTGCCATGGTTTACTCTCTAATCTGTAACACTGCAAGGCTACTTCTTCTAATTAGAGAGAAAATTTAAATATTGTGATTGACAAGTATAATTTAAAGTGAGTCCAATTTTTTATATTCTTATAAATATTGCATTACAGTTATTGAAGATCCCCTGCTCCTCTTAAAGTTTAAAGTGATGTGCACCTCTTAATTTCTCCTCGCTCAGGAATAGTACTGTGGAAAGTAACTGCCACTTGACACCTGCAGGAGCTGAAACACTCTCACTTGAGATTCACCTCAATATTGTTAAACACTGTCACAATTCTTAACTGCCAATTATAATAGTTTGTTGTGTTGAGTGCTCTCAAGGAGATACACCTCACAAAGACGATCTCAGTCTCAACTAACTGCCACTAGCACCAGACAATTGTTTTGTGAGCTCTCCTTGTAAATTCACCACACAACCACTGATTTCTGTCATCAATAATTGCCAGCTGCCACGTGACGCCATCCGTTAGAAACAGACGTTCTTCCCTCAGGAATTTCCTTGAATTAAGTTATTATTTTTTTTTTAAATACATTTTTTTATTTTCTCCCGAAAAACAAACAAACAATACATACAACCCAAACACATACAATAAAAAACTTGAAACAAAAAACAAATATGCGCATGTTGTACAATTCCATCACATATAAAGTGAAAATAGGTAGGATCCTCAGTACAACTATTACAATTTGTCAATCATGAAATCACAACACTGACAATAACAAAAAAAAGAAAAAAAGAAAAGTCCCCTTAATGTACCTAATCAAGAATACAGAGTCGTACCAAAACTCGAGCGTTGCAATATACCGTCACACCCACACTGCCCTCCTGGGCCATCTGGCACCCAACCCCCCACCAGCTAATCCAAGTCACTCCGCACAGCTTCTGCAATTTTCATCTGGGGGAATTATCGCATGTGCTCCCACATATCCTTTGGTCGCGAAGCTGTTGGCAATTCCTCTGCGTAAGTTTCCATATTGTCTTTGCAGTGTATAAGGTCCTTGAGCCAATGATCAGCTTTTGGTGGTCGTCTCCCACCCCACGTGATAACAACCCTGCGCTTTGCCAGGAGCAGCGCCAGTCTTAGCAATCTGCCACACACGCCTTTCGCCTGGGGAACGCAGCAGAACAAACAACAAGCGGGGTTCACTGTAGCTCCAATCCAGACATTTCACCAATATCACGCACCACACTTGCCCAGAAATTCCGGAACCACTACGAAATGGCCTTGTAGGACACATTACATCACATGAGATTAGGGTGGCAATGAAGGGGCTACAGCGCAACAAAACACCAGGAATTGATGGGCTTCCCATTGAGTTCTATGATACATATGCAGAGGCTCTGGTGCCCCAGCTGGTGGACCTATATAAAGAAGTATGGGAGAAAGGCTCCATACCTATTACGACAGCCCAAGCCTTGGTTATTACACTACCAAAGCCGGGCAGAGAGCACACTGATATGGCAAACTACCCCCTATCGTTATTGCCCACCGAATACAAAATATTGAGTAAAGTGTAGCAAATAGACTGCTCCCGCATTTGACAAAGTTGATACACATAGATCAAACAGGTTTCTTACCTGCTCGCAGCACCTCCCTTAACAGCGTGAAATTGCATTACCTGCTGACGGAGGCCCTGAAGCGCTATCCACATGCTGGTTGTATTTCACTGGACCTCAGGCAGGCCTTTGATTCCATACACTGGAAATACATGTTCCAGGCGCTGCAAAAATTCAGAAAACCAGGAGAATACATAACATGTATAAGAATATTATACAGCGCCCCCACGGCGCGCACTAGAACGGGAGGACACATATCAGAGGAATATACTATACATAAAGGGACGAGACAAGGCTGCCCGTTGTCCCCCCTCATTTTTATTTTAGCACTAGAGCCATTGGCCATAAAGTTATGACAGGACTTCCTCGATTGGGGGATAAGAATAGGTAATACGACCCACTTATTTTCGGCGTACGCCGATGACATCCTTATGTATATATCTGATCTCCGCAGGCCGATGGTCACATTGTTCGAGACGTATCGACGTTTTGAGCTTCTATCGGGAGTGGACTGGCTTTAAATACCACAAAAACGCACGCGTTTTTTTTTGTGGAACGGGAGGGCAATGCGGATGTAGATATCGGAGGCACCAGCATTCAAGTAACACAGTCGACGTTTAGATATCTAGGCATTCAAATCTATAGAAAACACGAAGATATGTTAGAGGGTAACTTGAATAAAGCGATTAGAGCACTGAGGTCCAGCGTCACTTTATGGAGTGCATTACCACTGTCTGTCAAAGGCAGAGCAGCTATTGCAAAAATGGTTGTTTTGCCACGGTTGTTATTTTACGAACTTGCCACTGATTGTGCCACAGCATACCTTTAGTCTGCTCAACACTCTGGTTACGGATCTCATTTGGGGCAAGGGCAGGAGACGTATTAGCCTGAAGAAATTGCAAGTAGGTACCAGGGCGGGTGGCCTAGGCGTACCAGACTTTCGTGCCTATTACTATGCATGTCAGCTGCAGTGGTTGTCATATTGGACGGCGGGATGTAATTTGCAGGAAATTGACTATACAGACACGAACATAAATAATGGGTCACTACACGCTTTACTCTTACCGGGTTGCAGAGCCCCGACAGACCTCCCCCCCTTGCTGCAGACGGTGCTACGGTGCTGGAGAGCGGCGTTGCAGTACACAAATACGACACAGAGGTAAGCAGGGTATATACCATTATTAGGAATTATGCTAGCCAGTGGTAGGCTTACGAAACGCAAACTGACGCCCTGGCTGGATGTGGGTATCAGTACAGTGGCGGATTTGTTCGGGGAAGAGACACTAATGGACCATGACACGTTCATAAATCAGACTGGTGCCCCGGCACACTTGCACCTCATGCATGCAGCACTGATCAGATTCATTAAAACACACTGGGCCCCACAGAGAACAGCCCCCCCAGAAAATGAATTGGTTAAGATGGTGTATTATACGGGTGGTGGGCGTCATCCGATTAAGTGGCTGTACGCTGGTATTAGTACACATACGAGAGCTTTCCTGCAGACACTGAAGACCCTATGGGAGTTAGATGTGGGAAAAGACCTGTCGGATAAGGAATGGTCAATAATACTGGAGCACCCCAGAAAAATCCCACGTAATCCCAAATTCAAATTTATACAAACAATGGTGTTACATTGTGCATACTTAACTCCGAACAGACTAGACAAGATGTTTCCCTGGACGCAGCACTTGTGCCCGAGATGCCTTCTAGAGGGAGCGGACTTTATACACATGGTATGGGAATGCCCGAAGATACGGTGATATTGGGATACAGTCCAAAACATAACTGAGTCAGCCACACATCTCGCCATTATTGATACACTGGGGGAGTGCATTTTAGGTCTACATACTCACACCTCTACCCACCAAGTGCAGCACCGATTCGCAAACCTTGCATTTACTTTGGCTATCCGAAACATCAATATGAGATGGAAATCTCGTAAATCCCCTGAAGTGCGAGCCTGGCATACAGAATTATTGCAGTGGGGTGGCGCAGAGGTTGCGGCACTACGCAGAGAAGAAATCAGAGGTCTACGTAAAACCACAATCTCCCTCGAATGGGAAGTAATGTTAGAGGGGGTGAGATCCCATGATTTGGATTCCGTGGACTAAGAAATGGATGACTGGTAGCAATACGAAGGCTACAAGCTGAAGTGGGGACTTAATACACTATTGTAAGTGCGGACTAGGCACAAATAATGGGGAGGCTGTCCACTGTATGCTCAAGGAATTGTGTAATGGGCGGATAGAGACCGAGACATTAGGGGAGGTGGGTAGTTGGGGTAAAGTTTGGGTTATTTACTACATGTATATCCTTATACTATAACACTGCCAAAACATATTGTAAACAAATTTATGATAGGTGATGGAAAGCTGTAAGCGGATGTATGACGTTACAACGCATGCTTTTACCACGCATGCTGTTACAACGCCAGTTTTACAACGCAAACCTTTACAACGCATAGCGCTTTGGGGTGCTGGATAGTGAATAGTTTAATTTACTATTCCAACTCCGGTCCCCGTGGACACTAGGGAAGGTGTTGGATAGTAAATTAAATCTATTCCCTATCCTAGAGCGCCCCCCAACGCAATG
This sequence comes from Lissotriton vulgaris, assembly GCF_964263255.1. Taxonomy (NCBI): domain Eukaryota; kingdom Metazoa; phylum Chordata; class Amphibia; order Caudata; family Salamandridae; genus Lissotriton; species Lissotriton vulgaris. Next base: position 822,740,130 of record NC_141699.1, on the reverse strand, counting down.
CGTTGTAATGGTTTTTGTTGTAAAACCTGCGTTGTAATAGCACTGCGTTGTAAAAGTTTTGTTTTAAAGGATGTTTCCCGCTGTAAGCTACTGCATATATATGTGTAAACGCAGATCCAAGACGGAACACCTTTATGAATGATTATGTAACAAAGATCTTTGAATGTACGGTTCAATACTATAAAACTCAATAAAATATGTTTAAAAAAAAATCACGCACCCAGTACTCAGCCACCCCGCGACATCCCCATGCGAGGTGAATAAAATCAGAACCACATTTTCCACATCTCTCGCAGCGATCTGAGTCGTGTAACCCATATCGATGTAACCTCGACGGGGTATAATACGTCTGGTGTATAAACTTAAAATGTATTATACGCAAGTTCCCGTTAATAACCAGAGTGCCCGTTAAACCACATATATACCTCCAATCTTTCTCCAGTATCAGGGTGGGCAAACAGGCATTCCACCTCTCCCAGCTTCTATCAGGTAAGCAATCACACTCTTTCTTTATCATTCTGTACAGTCTGGAGACCAGTTTCTTATTGGTGGGGACAGTAAGTGTGAACTGCAATGATAGCAGCGTAGGTGGCTCAAGAGGGTAGGTGTCATAATGCGCCCTGACCGCGTGTCGAAGTCTATGCATTGCTAAACGAAACAGCAAGGTGGGATTACTTATATATTGCAGAGTGTGTGGTGTGTGGAATGAACCCTCCGGGTACAGGTCTTGCATGAATTGGAGGCCTGCTTCTTAAAGAAGTCGTATTGAGGGCATCTCTTGTGTCACTGATAGCGCAGCATGATGTTCTATATGCAGAGCAGGTGCATAAAGGGACAGCCTTTGCGCCAATGGTCCATTCTCCTGCCAAGCCGCAATCATCATGTCCTTCGCAATAATTTCCATTTTCGGGAGCCCACACGTCGCATGCGTGATAATACTATGCAACTGGATTGGACTAACGTCTCCCTCCTCCACTGCGACACGTGGCAAGTAGGCGTGTGGTCTCACCCAATGGTACACATATTGAGCCTGCGTGCTTAGATAATACACATAGAAATCTGGAGCCCCAAATCCCACCCTCTCGTACTCGCTAGTAAGGACTGACCAGCTCACTCTGGTGTGCTTTCCTCCCCAGACCAGCCGGAACAGGGCCCTGCAAAGAATATATTCCCTATGGACATCCGACAGCCAGGCACATGCCACATCCTCCAGGTATCCCTCCATCTCGGTCATTACGGCCTCCCCCCCAGACGTGTGGAATTCCTCATAAAATCTGCGAAACTGCTCAGTGATAGCAAGTGGGTGGTAATGATTGGTCCCTTCGGAATCAGTGATCTTATCAATATGAGGTTGTTCCGAACTATCCCTTATTTTATTAGCCAGAGTACAACCTGGTCTCCCCCCCTCGCCATACCTACAGGCAGCGTGTCTACGTGAAATGTATTACACTTCATTCTCAGCAAGCGTGTCATTTTCCGGTATAAGCTCATTTGTGCGGCACGTGATATCAGCCGATAGGGTGGCTGTATAAGTATGCTCTAGGTCGCGTAGTGCAGTTTCGATTTTAGATAGTTGCGTTATGAGATCTTTCAATATGCCTGCTGTGGTACTGATGCATACTCCCCTAATAGTCACCATGAAGGCCTCCCATAACGTGGAGGCACTGTCCACAGATCTCTTATTGATCTCGAAGTACTGTTCTATTGCCTCCCGCACCTCTGCCTCATACACAGTATCCAGTAGCGCCTTCGACCGCAGCCGTCATGTGAAAGGAGGGCGTACCACTGTCGGGATGCTTATATCTAGTAGCACCGGGTTATGGTCCGAAAAAGTGCGTGGTAAATTAGTGACCTCTGATACCCAGTCAGACGCATCCTCTCCCAGCAGCCAATAATCCAACCCAGACCAGCTATTGTATGACGGTGTAGCATGGGTACCATCTTTCACCAAACTGTTACGAACTCTCCACACATCTCTCAGCTCAAACTCCAGCATGGAATTCCGTACAACCTGAGCCACCCTGGGGGTCGGTTTGACAATGGATTAGATTTATCCAGCTCAGGATTCAGATATGTATTAAGATCACCACCCCACAGGATGACCGCGTCTGGCCATTCTCTCAACTTAACATACATTCTTAGGAAGCAGTCAGGGTCATCCACAAATGGTCTGTACATGTTTACGATGGTTACCAAGGTACCTTCCAGCTTCCCCTGTACCATTGCACAATGCCCCTCCACATCCACATGAATCTGGAGTGGAGTAAACACAACGCCTCTCTGGATCAAAATCAGCACACGCCTGGCATAGGATGAGTAAGAAGAAGCAATTCTATAGCCTGCCCATCTGCTAGCAACCACCCGCTCCGTATGCTTAGTTAAATGCGTTTCCTGCAGCAGAGCGACATGGATATCATGACGAAGGAGAAATAGGCCAGGATCTGTCGTATTTTCTTAGGAGAATTTAGCCCTCTTAAACTTCAGGTTAATAATCTGTATCGGTCACCCATTGAGCGCTTCAACATGTCCATTGCCCAGTTCAGCCAGACCAGACTAATACAGCAGAGCGACAGCAACACAACATATAGCAAGATGACAATAGTCCTCGACTCCTAATCCAGACAACAATTGCAAAAAAAACAAAATCACAAAAAAACAACACAACACCCATCCCCCCTCCCCTTACCTCCACCCACTCTAACCTCCCAATTAGGTTGAGAATGTCTCCCACCCCCTCCCTCCTTCCAGCCCAATCTTCCATTCAACTGACAATAGGGGATCACCCGCTCGGGGGGAGGGAACAGCAGCATGCACCCACCATGTGGTGAGGGTGCCAGGCTGAAGCCGTGTGGCACACCTAGGTGCCAGCCGCCATGAACAACAGTGGCATCTAAAATGCCCTGTAAGTAAATTACATAACCAACAGCATGCAGCATAAAAGAGTGAAAAATACTTCTCTCGTCAGAGACTTAAAAACGCACTCGGAACAACCCTGAGATATACTTTCGATAGACTGCCAAACATGTACATGATGAAATAAAGTCACTACATCTATTCTGAGTCCTTGGGATTTGACCGGACAGCTCGGATACCCTGCCCATTCTGGTGTGGCTTGGGTTTGCAGATCTGTTTAGAGAATTTCAGAGCTGATTTTGAGTCTGTGAAAAAGTGCGCCTGATCATCATGCGATATTTTCAATTTAGCGGGGTACAGAATAGCATACTGCACAGAGGCAGACTGAAGAATTGTCTTTACTGGCTCAAACTCCCTGCGTGCCGCCTGCACCTCAGGGGTGTAGTCCGGGAAAAAGGACAAAGTGTTGCCCCCGTGAGTTATGGGACTCTTGGCTCTGGCCTCCCGCAATATAGCATCTCTATCCGCATAGTTCAGTAGCCATGCTAATATCGGACGCAGTGGTGTGCCCGGTTTAGGTCTAGGGCCCAGGGAGCGATGTGCTCTCTCAACAATCATTACTGATGACAATACTGGACCAAAAAGTTTGCGTAGGAGATTGTCTATGTATGGTTCCATTTTCGAGATGGCAGTGGATTCCGGCAGACCAATTATACAGAGGTTATTGCGCCTAGACCTCGCTTCCAAGTCCTCGTTTTTAGCTTTGATAATCTCTAGGACTTTTTCCATCTGTAGCATCTGAGTGCTCGATTCAGCCTGAGAGTCCTGAGTATTCGATAACCTATTTTCCAGGACATCTAGACGATGTTCATGTGTTATCACCTTCTTTTTCACCACGTCAAGGCTGGACGTGAGCGCATCTATCTTGCTATCTACAGATTTCAGCCCTGAGCGTACTTCAAGGAGGATTGTCTTGGTGTCGTCCTCCGGAGACTCCGAAGTGTTCAGCGCACCCTGCACCACAGTCTGGTCCTCCATGGCCTCGGCTGCATGGGTGTTGTGTTTAGACTCAAATTGTAGCTTCGGCTGTTTGGCGTCAAGTTTACCCATAGTTAAAATGTGCGCCAACGAGGTGTAGATGACCAAACACTTCACGTCTAGCGACCCAGTAGCACTGAACCATACAGTGTGGCACTAGTAGCGACCAATCAGCCCGACGGTGCCGTGGCAATCAGGTGCCGCTCTGAAATCTATCAGCCCTCTCAGGTAGCAGTATTAGAATAAACTGCAGCAAGTAGGTGCAGCAGCGGGACTCGCAATCACCATTCCTTCCTAGGTCAGCATGCCAACTTGCCACACCCAGTAAGCCAGCAATCTATTCGGTCTCATGTGCAGCTCCCGGATCCAGTGTGTATATATTTTGCACCATCGGGCCCCACCGAAAGCTGCCAGTCCAGACACAGCTCGTAGCCCTAGATGAAGCCAGGACCCACGGGCCTCACTCTCCTGGCTCCTTAGACCGGCTCTCCGTAAGGCAGCGCAATCCAGGCAAGGATATGGCCACCACGGGGTCACGGCCCCACAGCCCACACGCGAAGCCCAGGCCAGCCTGCCACCCGCGGTCGCACGATCGTGCCCGGACCCCGCCCGCACCTAAGCAGTAGGGCGTCCAGGCCCAACCGAGCATCCCAACCCACGCACAGCACCGCCGAAGGCACCCGTCCCACTTACAGCACCTCACCAGACCTCCAGGTGCACAGCTCTCCACCCCACAGCATCTTCCACGTGTCTTCTTCGGTGGTTCCGCCGCAACAGCTACCTAGGTCAGATCACCGGGGCGCTCTGGCACAAAAGCCCCATACGGCTCCCGAGTCCTCCGGTCCCGCCACCTGCAGTCGGATGTTGTGTAAGTACACCAGGCAGGAGGGTCCAAAACACGATGAACCTAAAAGTCCAGCGCTCCGGGGGCCCAGCACATTCCCGCCACCCTTCAGCACCGCTTCTTCAAGTTCAGTCGCGGTCAGCCTCCATTTTCTCGGAGGCCTGGTGGGACCTTTAGCACAGTCCCAAGTGGCTTCCGCGGATCAAGGGCCACCACAAAATGCACTGAGTGCACCAGGGATGAAACTCCATCACTGCATGGAGTGTTTAGCAGCGCTGGTGGCGATAATTATTGGTATTTGCCAGATAAGTCAGCCTGGCATGCGGAACTCCCTCAAGAGGCAGCCTTTCTGCCTCGTGCTGTAGCAATGCCCCGAATTTCCTGGAATGAGTTTACCGCTGCAGCACTGGTCGATAAATAAAATTGCGTCACCCGCCTCAGAGTAAACGAAAAGTGTTCAAACGTGAATCTTTTCGCAACAATAGGCTACAAAGGGAGAGCCTCAAGAGGGTATTTCTTGACACCCCTGTCTCCTGTCGACCTTGCTGCTCTGCCAGGACTTGTACAACACGACTCCGCCCAGGGGAGGTTCCCGCCCTTGACAGGAAATACTGAGGGCCGGTAGAGGTTAGTTGGCTACCTCCTGTCTCTACCGCGGCGGGCCGACAACTAGAGCAAAAGAGTTGCACAGCTCTCCATGAGATGATGGATGTTAAGATGAATGCTGGCAGAAATGTTTTCTGTTGGGTGTGCTACTGGAAGGCGGCAGCACACCTTTAACTTGCAGGGTGCAGGTAACTTAAATTCCACAATCCGCCGATGGATAGCCAGCTGCCGCAGGCACTTTCAACAATGGGAAACACTTCGGAGGGGAGGTCTACTACACTGGGGAAACATCCTTTACAACAAAACTTTTACAACGCAGTGCTATTACAACGCATGTTTTACAACGAAAACCATTACACCACATTGTGGTGGGGGGCGCTCTAGAATAGGGAATAGATTTAATTTACTATCCAACTCCTTCCCTAGTGTCCACGGGGACTGGAGTTGGAATAGTAAATTAAACTATTCACTATCCAGCACCCCAAAGCGCTATGCGTTGTAAAGGTTTGCATTGTAAAACTGCCGTTGACACAGCATGCGTGGTAAAAGCATGCGTTGTAACGGCATACATCCACTACACTGTCCTCCTCACAATGAGATAGTTGCGAGTTAAATAACGAAAAATAGACTAGGTAAGTTTGAGACATTTATTTTGTCAACATCCATCGCCCAGCTCAAGGCCAGTTTGACAGGAGCTTGCATTACAATGTTTGCATCAATGTTCTAAAGAAGAGTGGAAGAACCAGGGAGGGGTGGAACAGAAGGTTCCAAAAGAGACAGAATGGGAAGGGCTATGAGAGAGAGAGAGAGCGAAGGAGGATAAACGTGGGTGGGTAGGAAAACAGATGAGATTACAACACAATCCTTCTCCATCAACAAATCCCTGAGACATTGAATTACCTCCATCTTGAAATGTGTGTATATTAAATATTTGTTTGGTTCTCATAGATTTATGACTGGCTTCAATTCTTTATCCTTCTTCTTGAATAAAAATATGTTGCTCACAAAGGCCTTTGCAGGCTCTTCTCTGCATATTTAATATCCTGGCCAAGAGACCCATAACAACAAAAGCTTTGTCTTGGTAAATATTCAAGGACTGTTCCAGTCCTTTCTTCAGATCTCTGACTAGGTAGAATGAGTTCCGGATCCAAATTTGGTGTATTGCACACCTGCTCATCAATTACTGGCCTTGTGCAATCTGCACTCTTCCCTCACTGCACCTCCCTATCCAAGGGATTTCTAATGCATGCTTTAATACATTTTCCTACGTGGTCCATAGGCACCCAATCACCACTTTGTGGAGTCTTTATATTCAAGGAAGTTTACATGTCTCCAGCAAACAGATCCCTACTTCCCAAATATAGATATGGCATTTGTCACGGAGACTTGGGCAGATGGCACATCTGATCCAGAGCTATCATTACCCATTCCAGAAGGATACTTATTAATTAGGAATGACAGACAGGACAAGCGGGGAGGTGGCATAGCGATTATCATCAAGGACACCTTGTCGATAAAAAGCTCGACTTCAGGAAGTGGTCCTGGTTGTGAACTACTCTCATTTGGAATCACCATCAGTGAAAATTATATATTTAATGGAATATTGCTGTATAGACCACCAGGGGCTAAGAACAAGTTTGCAGAGACAATAGGTCATATAATCTAGTCGAGCGTTGACTTTCAGGAATGTTCTATCTTAGGTGACTTCAACTATTATCTAGAACATATAAATGACCATTATACAATCTCTCTTTTAGACCTGATGGCCAGCGCTTCGATGGCACAACTGGTCAAACATCCTACTCATGAGGCCGGACACATCTTAGATGGAATATTTACATCCAATCCTCAATTGACAGTGCAGGAGATTTTGTCAATTCCATGGTCGTATCACAAGGCCATTTGGTTTGTACTTACTTCATCCTATCATCTTACTCGTCCTCACTCTGCTTTTAGAACTTTTAAAGGAAGAAACTGGAAGGAAATCAGCCCACAGCAGCTGCAATTAACTTTAGCTGCCTCAAAACCGACATTAATGCCCGAAGTAAATACAGCCACCAATATTTTCACTAATTGGATAGCAACCGCAGTAAATACTCTAGCTCCTGAAAAAACATTTACTAGCAAACGGTCAAAGAAATCAGAACCTTGGTTCTGTGACTCATTGCGCATCCAGGAGCAACTTTGCAGACGGGCTGAGAGACGCTGGAGAAAAACGTATGCGGAAGCCGAAAAAATGGATTATACAGTCACTGACTGCATATAAAAAATTATTTATTTTGGAGAAAAAAAGCAGTTATTTCTCTGGAAAAATTGAGCAGGCAGGTAATTCAAGTAAAATACTTTTTTCAACTTTAAAGAAATCAGTGACACTTCCTACCCCACTAGCAGTGAATAGCAATGTCACTTTCTGCAATCAACTGGCAGATTCTTTTAGGGACAAGGTGATTTCTATCTACGATACCTTTTGTTGAAAAGGCACTGAGCCTCAAGTGATTCAATCCTCTTTACTTCTGAGACAGCTTGGTCATGGCTTGAATGCCTTTATCCCCCCAAATGAAGAACAGGTTTCGCAGATAGTCAGATTGGTAAAAGCAGGGGCTCCTTTTGACACTTGTCCCCCAAAAATATTCCAACATGCAGCTGATGAGATCAGCGAGCAACTCTGCTTTTTAACAAGACCCTTAAGTCCGGCATTTTTCCAGATGCTTGGAAGAAGGTCTCCATCCTCCCCCTGCTAAAAAAAAAACTGGTCTGGATCCCAGTGATCACAATAACTATCGACCTACAACAAGGATCCCGTTTCCAGCTAAGGTTTTGGAAAAAATCATGAATCTCCAACTTACAACCTTTGTTTCCTCAGAAAATTTGCTGGACTCTTCGCAATACGACTTCCGGCAAGGGCATGGCATGGAGACGGCCCTGGTCATGGCAGCGGAGGAGCTTCGCTCTACGCTGGATTCTGGTGCAAAGGCCGCCTTGATCCTTTTGGATCTCTCGGCAGCCTTTGACACCGTGAACCATGACATCCTCACTCTAAGGCTTCAGAAGCTAGGAGTCTCAAGCTTAGCCCTAATCTTGATTAAATCCTACCTTAATAATAGGCGACAGTTTGTTCAGATTGATGAGTCTTGTTCAAAACAATTTTCACTTCCTTGTGGGGTCCCGCAGGGTTCATCTTTGAGCCCAACGTTGTTTAATTTGTATGTCACCCCCCTAGCGGATGTCATCAGGCAGTTTGGCTTCTCGCTAGTGTCCTATGCCGATGATACCCAGATTGTAGTTTCCATCTCAGGCAATCCGGATGAAACAGCGGCTCGCTTTAATCAGTGTATGACCTGCGTGGATCACTGGATGAGCAAAAACTGCCTAAAGCTGAATGGAAGTAAGACCAAGGTGCTTCTCCTGGGCTCAGACTGCACCATTTGGTCTCAGAAATGGTGGCACCAGACTATGGGAATACTTCCCACCCCAGTGCAAAAGGCTAAAAATCCAGGAGTCATGTTCGATGACAACCTCACGTTCCAATATCAAACCAATAAAGTCGCCTCTCAGGTACATTTAACTCTAAAACTTATTCGGAAGGTGAAACCTTATATTCCCCCAGTCGCAGTAAAAACATTGGTAACAACTTTGGCATTGGCCAGACTGGACTATGGAATTGCCCTTTATCTGGGCCTTCAGAAACAGCAGCTGTTCAAACTTCAGCGGGTTCAAAATTCCGCCGCAAGGATGTTGCTGAATATTCCCAAGTTCCAGTCTGTGTCCCATGGCCTAAAACAACTACACTAATTACCGGTGAGGAAGAGAGCTGAATTTAAAGCGTTGTGCTTGGCGTTCAAGGCCCTTCAGGGGACAGAATCTGAATACATGAAACAGCATCTGTTTTGGTATCTTCCAGGCAGAACACTTCGCTCATCTACGAGCGAACTCCTTCAGATGCTCAAATTCAGGAGAGTGCTTTGGGGAGGAAGTAGTTTTCTCTTCAACACTGTCAAATTGTGGAACACACTTCCGTTATCCATAAAGAACTGTAGAACACTTCTTTCCTTTAGAAAGGCATTGAAAACCTGTTTTTTCTCAATCTAAACCTATTTACTCATCTCTGGCATCCTCCTCCGCTACAGTACCTAGACGCCCCCGGGCATTTGAGCGCTATATACATTTTTAAATTTAATTGAATTCAATTCAGTCTGATGAGCATGTCCCTTCAACATCTTCAAAGATCCTCATTAAACCTATCATCCTGATTCAAATCCAAAACATACTCATCCATTGCCTTCTCATTATTCATGCCAGTCATGTTCATCTTCCTTCAGAGTCCTCTTCTTCCTGTGTGCTGCCAGGGGCAACCTTTCCATGCTTGCAGATAAGAACACCTGGTCTGTGCATGCTGCCACAGACACCCTTCTTTGTAATGCCATACAAGTCATCCCCCCCTCCCCCATTTTGACACCACAATGTTTTTTACATGTCTTGTCTTCCTTGCGCTCTTTTTTCCTACATCACTAATTCCTCCTTCTCCCTCAGAACGAAACACAAATCCTCCCAAGACTATAACTTTTTTTCCTATTCTTCTGAGTGGCTTCCAAAGCCTCCCCACCTGTTTCCCGTTCTCATGCTGTATACGCCTCTTCACTACTTCCTCATTCACCATTGTGCCTGTAACTGCCATTCCACTGTCCTATTTCCATACCTCCTCAAACACAAAAAACAAACCAACCTAGTCTTTTTCAAAATACCAACATAGTCACTTCCAGTACAAAAAGAGTCCTAAATAATACCAACTACTCATCTTTATAAATTAATCACCTTTCTGTCCCTCTTACAGTCGGAAAGAACCTGGCAAAAGACCTTTACCTAATTATCCAATCAACCTTCTCTGCTCTAGCACGTTATCACTATCTCCATATCTATCAGTGCCCAAACTAAAATACTGCATTATAATGTTATGTCTGGCGCTGCTCATGGGTGTCTTACACACACTGCCCATGTGTGTTTGGCTGTCTCCCCTTTTTGCCTCGCATCAGACACAGTGCTCCTGCCCTGTGTGAGCACTAAGCCGCACTCAAGCACATCGCATCAAGAGAACAGCCTGACACGAGCCGCCACTCAAGCTGCTGCCTCATTAAAACAAATGCCCATAATCTGGCTGTCCTGAGGCGCGACCCAGGCGGCTCAAATCCAAAGGTAAACAAAACACAAGCAGCTCCTGTACCAAACTCCTAAACTTCACCCAATGCTTCACGTTTATTCCTCACACATTACCAGCCATTTCCTATTTCAAAATACTAAAATTAACTGAACCTGCTAACAAACAAACAACCCCACACTTCCATAAAATAGAAGCCTAGGTTCACACATACAACTGTTCACATCATGCCTACTCACATCTCTACCATACCCATATCTCTACCATAAATATCAAACTTCAAACACATACTAGGTGTATAATTATAACTCAATATGAAAGGTACTTATCTCTCCAGGAGTAGCAATTAAAAGAGGAGGGATGTTCAGTGAAGGAGATATTTCTGGACTTAAGGGCCCCGGCTCTAGTGTTGTTTTATTGTTGTAAGGTTCTTTAAATGTGCTGCAGGAGTGCATGAGTAGCATTAAAGAATATAATGCACAATGGTAGCCTCCGGTCTAGAACTGAAATCAGTATCAGGGTTTTTGTATTTCCTCTCCACCCACCGAAGAAGGATAAAAACATCTTACCCAGCTTGGAGGAGTAATGAAGAACCTCCTATCGCTGAGGCTGTACAGCTGGGGTGGGGAGCCTGAGATCTACTGAATGCAGCCTGCCTGGGCCACATGCGAAGAACTTAACGTCGACAGCTGCTGCAACTCCTCGCGCCAACGGAGGGGTTGCGCTCAAGGACTCCAGTGGCTCCTGTGCAGCCGGTAAGACTGATTCAGGCTAGTCAGCTGCTCGGAAACTTGCTTGCCAGATAGTGTTTCAGCTCTGCAATACTTTTGACCTTTATATAGAGTCGGAGTGGAACTCCTGAGACTTGGACTACTGGGGCTTAAGCCTGAAAGTTGCCTATTGTGAATGGGGATAAACCACTTCAACTAGAACTAGGATGGAGTGGGATGCAGGTATCCCTTAAAAAACACAAGAGCCCTGACACCAGGGGACTGTGGAAGTTGTTTGTGAATGTCATATTTCCTTTTTTGTTAATATCTGTGAATATATATTTATTTTTTTGTAAAAGCAAATGTATGACTGGGCAATCATTTATTACTGCCACTGTGTATATTTTAGGTTTAGGGGATTTATGGAGCGCATGGCTACCCGCAGCCATCCCACCGCTTTGAATTGTGAAACAGTGTTTACCCCCTTATATCTATCCCCTCTGAGAAGTCTTCAACTGCTTGACTCGTAATACCACTGAGAGTCAAGTGCTGATGGGTACTTAGCCCTGTTGCTCTGGATCCATAGTAGGCCAGACCATGGAACATCAGGAGTAAAAGAGTTCAGTCCCCACGGCTGAGCCCAGTAACTCCTGCTTTCCCCTGTGGCCCTCAGAAAGTGGTTCTGACAATTGGAGTAAAGCAGTGGGGTGACTAATGTTCAAGAGCCTGGTATACAGGCTTGTTATTGGGCATTTCCAATTTACTCCATTAGGACATTAAGTCTAGGTTTTACGCACAAAGGCAATACAATGGAAAACACAGGGTTGGGAATAGACCTCTACACTGTCAGGGACTGTCCAGGATACAATCAGGGACTTGGGCATGGACTGGTGACTGGGTAGAAAACGTAAGTAGAAACGGGAGCCCAGCATTGCCAAGGATCACACAAGAAAAGGGATCCAAACGGGAAGCCTGCACAAAGGAATTAGATAGCTATAACTAAAAAAAATAGGTACTCAAGAGGGGATTTAGCATTCAGAATAACTACACCCAGGATAGATTTGCAAGACATAGATATAAAACAACATTAGCAATAATGGTAATGTGGGGTAAAGCACTTGGGAGATCCACACAGTAAGACTGAAGTTCTTCACCCATAATGGCTGTTACAGATACTTACTGCAAATACCCACAAATAGGATATGTATGCAAAGGCAGGGTTGGTTGAGCTGATACCCATGGTGATGTTATAAATGTAACTCAAAGACAATACAGTGAACAAGAAACACCGCATAGGTAGTCAGCTGTGCCCATGGATCTTGGCGATCAAACAGGAATGTGCAAGGCAGTAACAGCAACGGGGTAGAACTAAATACAAGCACAATAGACCAGGAGCTAGCAAGGAGGAGTGCTTAACAGGAACATAAGTAAATCACAGGGCACATTTGGCAGAAAGCAAGTAACAAACAAACAAGGTAATAGAAGCGAGAAAGCAGGAATAGAAAGTAAGCAAACTAGGAACGGGAACCAAGGAAATGGGGAAAAAATGCCAGGGACTGGAAAATGACATACAGAAGGGGAGGCTACAAGGGTAGACTAGAATACATTCAGGAATCAAGAAAACAAAGTAGCACTGAAGGCTGTGCTGAGTAAGGAACAAGAATTGAGCAAAGGCTCATGAGCCATAGCAGCGCTGCAGGCAGAGCTAGTTCAGGAACATGGAATTACTAAAGCTCAGGAGTCAAACTAGCACTGCAGACAGTGCTAATTCAGGAACAAGGAATACTATAGCACAGGAATCATGGAAACACTGAAGGCAAAGCTAGTTCAGGAACAAAAGGATAGCTATAGCTCAGGAATCATGGAATAACTAAAGCTCCAGAAACACTGGAAGCAAGGCTATCAAAAGATCAGGAAACACTGAGAGCAAGGGTAGGTCTCACCTGGAACACAGCAACAATGACCAACGCTAGACTGAGGGCAGCTGGGGCTTAAAATATCTCACAGTAATTACATGCATAAGGCTTGAGCAGGCTAACAGCAGCCAGCCACAGGGGAGCTGAATTCTTCCACCCATCCTTGGCCTGCAGGGGTGGAGATGAAGCAGTGAGCAGGGAATTATAGGTAATGGAGTTTCCAGCATGAGCAAACTGGCTTCCTACAAAACCTGGTGTGGATTGGGAATGGGTGGCAATTCCCAAATAGTATCCAAATGCCTGGAAGTCAGGATGTGCATGCAGGGGGGTGTCTGGAAGCTTATTAGAACACTTGAAAGTCCTACAATTAGGCCCCCTGGTGGAGGGCACAAGAGCACAGAGAGCAACTCACAACAGTATGCCGCCTTCCCCGACGGGCTCCCGGGATCTGCAACTGGATTCAAAGCCTTTGCTCCTATGAAATAAATCCATTTCCATCAGAGTTGTAGCACAAGATATCAGAGATTTCTGGCAAAATGTGATGTTCTAGGCAGTAGAATAAAAGGGTGTGTACTCACAGCATCATCCAAAGCAAAACTTTGAAGAGGGGAACACTCTGAGCAGGAGGCAGAATAGAATGCAGATTTGAAGAGTTCAAATCCAGTAACAGGGCGTAGGAGCCTGAATCAAATGTGCTTGAGGTTCATGTGTTGGCAGGTTGCAGAAGGTATTATGAAAATTAAGGCAGATTGACTGTAGGGTTAAAGGCAGATAGCAGATTGGCAGGATACACAGAAGTCAAAGGCAAACTAACCGAAGACAAAGGAGGTAACAGGAAGCAGACCTGAGGCTGTGGCCCTGGAGGAAAACATACAGAAGATTCAGATACAGGAGACTCAGGCCCTGGAGGTTTTCATGCTGAGAATTTTGTCTCAGAGGCTGGAGGTTCACTTTCTAAAAGTATAAGTGCTGAGATCTTTGATGACTGACAAACTGGAAGCAAAGGGTCTAGAAGCTTGGTGGAAGAAGGCAGGCAGGTTGGAGGCTCTGGCCCTAAAGGTAGGCAGGTTGGAGGCTCTGGCCCCAAATACAGGCAGATTGGAGGCTCTGGCCCAAAAGGCAGGCAGGTTGGAGTCTCTGGCCCCAAAGGCAGGCACGTTGGAGGCTCTGGCCCCAAAGGGAGGCAGGTTGGAGGCTCCAACCCCAAAGGCAGGCAGGTTGGAGGCTCTTGCCCCAAAGGTAGGCCGGTTGGAGCCTCTGGCCCGAAGACAGGCAAGTTGGAGCCTCTGGCTCTAAAGGAAGACAGTCTGGACGCTCTGGCTCCATAGGAAGACAGGCTGGATGCTCTGGCTCCAAATGAAGACAGGCTGGACGCTCTGGTACCAAAGGAAGACAAGCTGGACACTCTGGCTCCAAAGGAAGACAGGCTCAATGCTCTGGCTCTAAATGAAGACAGGCTGGTTGGAGGCTCTGGTTCTGTAGGCCATGCTCCTTGGAGGCTCTGGCTCTATAAACAAACTTTTAGGAGGCTCTGTAAACCGGCATTGAGGATGCTCTGGCATTGTAGGCAGGTGAGCTGAGGGCTTGGGCTCTAAAGACAGGCAATCTGGTGGCTCTGGAACTGATGGCAGCCAGGCTGTAGGCTCGGGCTCAGAGGGCAGGTAGGATGCAGGCTGAAGTTCAGAAGGCAAAACCAAAGGGTTTGTGCAGTTGTCCCAATTTGGGTTTGAACAAAATTGTTTTTCTTTATTGTTGGGACACTATATTGTTCATCAAGAAGTTGTTGCAAGTCCCTCAATAATGCCAGAAACCAGTCCTCGGTAGCTTGTTTCCAGTCCAGGGAAGGCATGGTTTGGCAGTTCGGGCTGGAATGTTCCCATGAGGCACAGGGTCAGACTGATTTGCATATGGCCATGTCTGAACTGGGGTGGCAGAGTGGGCTAAAGAACAGTGATGGATGAAACCCAGATCAGTTGACTGGGGGTGAGTGCTTGTATTGTCAACACTCCGTCCTCCATTTCCTCTGGTTTTTCGAAGTTCAGAAGGCAGCAGGCCGGCTGAGGACTCTGGAGGCTCTGAGGCAGCAGGCTGGCTGAGGACTCTGGAGGCTCTGAAGGCAGCAGGCCGGCTGAGGCTCTGAAGGTAGCAGGCCGACTGAGGACTCTGGCTCTGCAAGAACACAAGCAGAAGGCGGAGCGACACTAGGTTCAAATACTTTAAACTCTGGGAATGGTAGTAGCTCATGAACAGTAGGCCCCCTGTTGTCAGTAGTGACATCTTCACAGGTCCTTGACACATTAAAACACACAGAAGCACTTTCCTCCGGATGGCTAAGAATAGTGTTTATCTTGGACTCTCTGACGGTCAGACTTCTTTTACCATTTGGTAGTTCACATCTCTTATCCAGAAGGAATATGTCAGGATTGCGCGATGCAAATTACAAAAAACAATTTGATGGACAGAATGTAGATCAATGTCTTACATTCACCCCAGTACAAGGATCTGGGCCTAAATCCATCGTTTTTTGCACTCCACACCACCCTGGGTCAGATAATGGCTTTATGCAAATCAGCTCTGACCCTGTGCCCCATGGGAACAGTCCAGTCCGAACTACAACAGCCATATCTTTCCCAGACCGGAATCAAGCATCCGAGGACCGGACCGGTTTCGAGGTAACACCTCTCATCAGCCCGGCTAGCTTGACTCCAGTGGTGTGGAGGCTCTGGGACCCACGTCTGAGCTACCCCAGTACACTCAGGGAGAAAATTACAAAAAACAATTTGATGGACAGAATGTAGATCAATGTCTTACATTCACCCCAGTACAAGGATCTGGGCCTAAATCCATCGTTTTTTGCACTCCACACCACCCTGGGTCAGATAATGGCTTTATGCAAATCAGCTCTGACCCTGTGCCCCATGGGAACAGTCCAGTCCGAACTACAACAGCCATATCTTTCCCAGACCGGAATCAAGCATCCGAGGACCGGACCGGTTTCGAGGTAACACCTCTCATCAGCCCGGCTAGCTTGACTCCAGTGGTGTGGAGGCTCTGGGACCCACGTCTGAGCTACCCCAGTACACTCAGGGAGAAAATTACAAAAAACAATTTGATGGACAGAATGTAGATCAATGTCTTACATTCACCCCAGTACAAGGATCTGGGCCTAAATCCATCGTTTTTTGCACTCCACACCACCCTGGGTCAGATAATGGCTTCATGCAAATCAGCTCTGACCCTGTGCCCCATGGGAACAGTCCAGTCCGAACTACAACAGCCATATCTTTCCCAGACCGGAATCAAGCATCCGAGGACCGGACCGGTTTCGAGGTAACACCTCTCATCAGCCCGGCTAGCTTGACTCCAGTGGTGTGGAGGCTCTGGGACCCACGTCTGAGCTACCCCAGTACACTCAGGGAGAAAATTACAAAAAACAATTTGATGGACAGAATGTAGATCAATGTCTTACATTCACCCCAGTACAAGGATCTGGGCCTAAATCCATCGTTTTTTGCACTCCACACCACCCTGGGTCAGATAATGGCTTTATGCAAATCAGCTCTGACCCTGTGCCCCATGGGAACAGTCCAGTCCGAACTACAACAGCCATATCTTTCCCAGACCAGAATCAAGCATCCGAGGACCGGACCGGTTTCGAGGTAACACCTCTCATCAGCCCGGCTAGCTTGACTCCAGTGGTGTGGAGGCTCTGGGACCCACGTCTGAGCTACCCCAGTACACTCAGGGAGAAAATTACAAAAAACAATTTGATGGACAGAATGTAGATCAATGTCTTACATTCACCCCAGTACAAGGATCTGGGCCTAAATCCATCGTTTTTTGCACTCCACACCACCCTGGGTCAGATAATGGCTTTATGCAAATCAGCTCTGACCCTGTGCCCCATGGGAACAGTCCAGTCCGAACTACAACAGCCATATCTTTCCCAGACCGGAATCAAGCATCCGAGGACCGGACCGGTTTCGAGGTAACACCTCTCATCAGCCCGGCTAGCTTGACTCCAGTGGTGTGGAGGCTCTGGGACCCACGTCTGAGCTACCCCAGTACACTCAGGGAGAAAATTACAAAAAACAATTTGATGGACAGAATGTAGATCAATGTCTTACATTCACCCCAGTACAAGGATCTGGGCCTAAATCCATCGTTTTTTGCACTCCACACCACCCTGGGTCAGATAATGGCTTTATGCAAATCAGCTCTGACCCTGTGCCCCATGGGAACAGTCCAGTCCGAACTACAACAGCCATATCTTTCCCAGACCGGAATCAAGCATCCGAGGACCGGACCGGTTTCGAGATAACACCTCTCATCAGCCCGGCTAGCTTGACTCCAGTGGTGTGGAGGCTCTGGGACCCACGTCTGAGCTACCCCAGTACACTCAGGGAGAAAATTACAAAAAACAATTTGATGGACAGAATGTAGATCAATGTCTTACATTCACCCCAGTACAAGGATCTGGGCCTAAATCCATCGTTTTTTGCACTCCACACCACCCTGGGTCAGATAATGGCTTTATGCAAATCAGCTCTGACCCTGTGCCCCATGGGAACAGTCCAGTCCGAACTACAACAGCCATATCTTTCCCAGACCGGAATCAAGCATCCGAGGACCGGACCGGTTTCGAGGTAACACCTCTCATCAGCCCGGCTAGCTTGACTCCAGTGGTGTGGAGGCTCTGGGACCCACGTCTGAGCTACCCCAGTACACTCAGGGAGAAAATTGCAAAAAACTATTTGATGGACAGAATGTAGATCAATGTCTTACATTCACCCCAGTACAAGGATCTGGGCCTAAATCCATCGTTTTTTGCACTCCACACCACCCTGGGTCAGATAATGGCTTTATGCAAATCAGCTCTGACCCTGTGCCCCATGGGAACAGTCCAGTCCGAACTACAACAGCCATATCTTTCCCAGACCGGAATCAAGCATCCGAGGACCGGACCGGTTTCGAGGTAACACCTCTCATCAGCCCGGCTAGCTTGACTCCAGTGGTGTGGAGGCTCTGGGACCCACGTCTGAGCTACCCCAGTACACTCAGGGAGAAAATTACAAAAAACAATTTGATGGACAGAATGTAGATCAATGTCTTACATTCACCCCAGTACAAGGATCTGGGCCTAAATCCATCGTTTTTTGCACTCCACACCACCCTGGGTCAGATAATGGCTTTATGCAAATCAGCTCTGACCCTGTGCCCCATGGGAACAGTCCAGTCCGAACTACAACAGCCATATCTTTCCCAGACCGGAATCAAGCATCCGAGGACCGGACCGGTTTCGAGGTAACACCTCTCATCAGCCCGGCTAGCTTGACTCCAGTGGTGTGGAGGCTCTGGGACCCACGTCTGAGCTACCCCAGTACACTCAGGGAGAAAATTACAAAAAACAATTTGATGGACAGAATGTAGATCAATGTCTTACATTCACCCCAGTACAAGGATCAGGGCCTAAATCCATCGTTTTTTGCACTCCACACCACCCTGGGTCGGATAATGGCTTTATGCAAATCAGCTCTGACCCTGTGCCCCATGGGAACAGTCCAGTCCGAACTACAACAGTCATGTCTTTCCCAGACCGGAATCAAGCATCCGAGGACCGGACCGGTTTCGAGGTAACACCTCTCATCAGCCCGGCTAGCTTGACTCCAGTGGTGTGGAGGCTCTGGGACCCACGTCTGAGCTACCCCAGTACACTCAGGGAGAAAATTACAAAAAACAATTTGATGGACAGAATGTAGATCAATGTCTTACATTCACCCCAGTACAAGGATCTGGGCCTAAATCCATCGTTTTTTGCACTCCACACCACCCTGGGTCAGATAATGGCTTTATGCAAATCAGCTCTGACCCTGTGCCCCATGGGAACAGTCCAGTCCGAACTACAACAGCCATATCTTTCCCAGACCGGAATCAAGCATCCGAGGACCGGACCGGTTTCGAGGTAACACCTCTCATCAGCCCGGCTAGCTTGACTCCAGTGGTGTGGAGGCTCTGGGACCCACGTCTGAGCTACCCCAGTACACTCAGGGAGAAAATTACAAAAAACAATTTGATGGACAGAATGTAGATCAATGTCTTACATTCACCCCAGTACAAGGATCTGGGCCTAAATCCATCGTTTTTTGCACTCCACACCACCCTGGGTCAGATAATGGCTTTATGCAAATCAGCTCTGACCCTGTGCCCCATGGGAACAGTCCAGTCTGAACTACAACAGCCATATCTTTCCCAGACCGGAATCAAGCATCCGAGGACCGGACCGGTTTCGAGGTAACACCTCTCATCAGCCCGGCTAGCTTGACTCCAGTGGTGTGGAGGCTCTGGGACCCACGTCTGAGCTACCCCAGTACACTCAGGGAGAAAATTACAAAAAACAATTTGATGGACAGAATGTAGATCAATGTCTTACATTCACCCCAGTACAAGGATCTGGGCCTAAATCCATCGTTTTTTGCACTCCACACCACCCTGGGTCAGATAATGGCTTTATGCAAATCAGCTCTGACCCTGTGCCCCATGGGAACAGTCCAGTCCGAACTACAACAGCCATATCTTTCCCAGACCGGAATCAAGCATCCGAGGACCGGACCGGTTTCGAGGTAACACCTCTCATCAGCCCGGCTAGCTTGACTCCAGTGGTGTGGAGGCTCTGGGACCCACGTCTGAGCTACCCCAGTACACTCAGGGAGAAAATTACAAAAAACAATTTGATGGACAGAATGTAGATCAATGTCTTACATTCACCCCAGTACAAGGATTTGGGCCTAAATCCATCGTTTTTTGCACTCCACACCACCCTGGGTCAGATAATGGCTTTATGCAAATCAGCTCTGACCCTGTGCCCCATGGGAACAGTCCAGTCCGAACTACAACAGCCATATCTTTCCCAGACCGGAATCAAGCATCCGAGGACCGGACCGGTTTCGAGGTAACACCTCTCATCAGCCGGCTAGCTTGACTCCAGTGGTGTGGAGGCTCTGGGACCCACGTCTGAGCTACCCCAGTACACTCAGGGAGAAAATTACAAAAAACAATTTGATGGACAGAATGTAGATCAATGTCTTACATTCACCCCAGTACAAGGATCTGGGCCTAAATCCATCGTTTTTTGCACTCCACACCACCCTGGGTCAGATAATGGCTTTATGCAAATCAGCTCTGACCCTGTGCCCCATGGGAACAGTCCAGTCCGAACTACAACAGCCATATCTTTCCCAGACCGGAATCAAGCATCCGAGGACCGGACCGGTTTCGAGGTAACACCTCTCATCAGCCCGGCTAGCTTGACTCCAGTGGTGTGGAGGCTCTGGGACCCACGTCTGAGCTACCCCAGTACACTCAGGGAGAAAATTACAAAAAACAATTTGATGGACAGAATGTAGATCAATGTCTTACATTCACCCCAGTACAAGGATCTGGGCCTAAATCCATCGTTTTTTGCACTCCACACCACCCTGGGTCAGATAATGGCTTTATGCAAATCAGCTCTGACCCTGTGCCCCATGGGAACAGTCCAGTCCGAACTACAACAGCCATATCTTTCCCAGACCGGAATCAAGCATCCGAGGACCGGACCGGTTTCGAGGTAACACCTCTCATCAGCCCGGCTAGCTTGACTCCAGTGGTGTGGAGGCTCTGGGACCCACGTCTGAGCTACCCCAGTACACTCAGGGGGAAAATTACAAAAAACAATTTGATGGACAGAATGTAGATCAATGTCTTACATTCACCCCAGTACAAGGATCTGGGCCTAAATCCATCGTTTTTTGCACTCCACACCACCCTGGGTCAGATAATGGCTTCATGCAAATCAGCTCTGACCCTGTGCCCCATGGGAACAGTCCAGTCCGAACTACAACAGCCATATCTTTCCCAGACCGGAATCAAGCATCCGATGACCGGACCGGTTTCGAGGTAACACCTCTCATCAGCCCGGCTAGCCTGACTCCAGTGGTGTGGAGGCTCTGGGACCCACGTCTGAGCTACCCCAGTACACTCAGGGAGAAAATTACAAAAAACAATTTGATGGACAGAATGTAGATCAATGTCTTACATTCACCCCAGTACAAGGATCTGGGCCTAAATCCATCGTTTTTTGCACTCCACACCACCCTGGGTCAGATAATGGCTTTATGCAAATCAGCTCTGACCCTGTGCCCCATGGGAACAGTCCAGTCCGAACTACAACAGCCATATCTTTCCCAGACCGGAATCAAGCATTCGAGGACCGGACCGGTTTCGAGGTAACACCTCTCATCAGCCCGGCTAGCTTGACTCCAGTGGTGTGGAGGCTCTGGGACCCACGTCTGAGCTACCCCAGTACACTCAGGGAGAAAATTACAAAAAACAATTTGATGGACAGAATGTAGATCAATGTCTTACATTCACCCCAGTACAAGGATCTGGGCCTAAATCCATCGTTATTTGCACTCCACACCACCCTGGGTCAGATAATGGCTTTATGCAAATCAGCTCTGACCCTGTGCCCCATGGGAACAGTCCAGTCCGAACTACAACAGCCATATCTTTCCCAGACCGGAATCAAGCATCCGAGGACCGGACCGGTTTCGAGGTAACACCTCTCATCAGCCCGGCTAGCTTGACTCCAGTGGTGTGGAGGCTCTGGGACCCACGTCTGAGCTACCCCAGTACACTCAGGGAGAAAATTACAAAAAACAATTTGATGGACAGAATGTAGATCAATGTCTTACATTCACCCCAGTACAAGGATCTGGGCCTAAATCCATCGTTTTTTGCACTCCACACCACCCTGGGTCAGATAATGGCTTTATGCAAATCAGCTCTGACCCTGTGCCCCATGGGAACAGTCCAGTCCGAACTACAACAGCCATATCTTTCCCAGACCGGAATCAAGCATCCGAGGACCGGACCGGTTTCGAGGTAACACCTCTCATCAGCCCGGCTAGCTTGACTCCAGTGGTGTGGAGGCTCTGGGACCCACGTCTGAGCTACCCCAGTACACTCAGGGGGAAAATTACAAAAAACAATTTGATGGACAGAATGTAGATCAATGTCTTACATTCACCCCAGTACAAGGATCTGGGCCTAAATCCATCGTTGTTTGCACTCCACACCACCCTGGGTCAGATAATGGCTTTATGCAAATCAGCTCTGACCCTGTGCCCCATGGGAACAGTCCAGTCCGAACTACAACAGCCATATCTTTCCCAGACCGGAATCAAGCATCCGAGGACCGGACCGGTTTCGAGGTAACACCTCTCATCAGCCCGGCTAGCCTGACTCCAGTGGTGTGGAGGCTCTGGGACCCACGTCTGAGCTACCCCAGTACACTCAGGGAGAAAATTACAAAAAACAATTTGATGGACAGAATGTAGATCAATGTCTTACATTCACCCCAGTACAAGGATCTGGGCCTAAATCCATCGTTTTTTGCACTCCACACCACCCTGGGTCAGATAATGGCTTTATGCAAATCAGCTCTGACCCTGTGCCCCATGGGAACAGTCCAGTCCGAACTACAACAGCCATATCTTTCCCAGACCGGAATCAAGCATTCGAGGACCGGACCGGTTTCGAGGTAACACCTCTCATCAGCCCGGCTAGCTTGACTCCAGTGGTGTGGAGGCTCTGGGACCCACGTCTGAGCTACCCCAGTACACTCAGGGAGATTAAGTGCGCTGGGGATGCCCAGACGTGGGTCCCAGGCACTCCACATTACTGGAGTCAAGCTAGCCGGGCTGATGAGAGGTGTTACCTCGAAACCGGTCCGGTCCTCGGATGCTTGATTCCGTTCTGGGAAGGACATGGCTTTTGTAGTTCGGACTGGACTGTTCCCATGGGGCACAGGGTCAGAGCTGATTTGCATATCGCCATTGTCTAACCCAGGGTGGTATGGAGTGCAAAAAAACGATGGATTTGGGCCCAGATCTTTGGACTGGGGTGAGTGTGTGACATTGATCCACATTCGGTCCATCACCTGTTAGGATTGCGCGATGCGGCAGCCAAAATACTACTAAGATGGCCGCCGATCTAGAATGCGCATGCGCAGGGACGGGTCGAGCAAGCTAAAGCCGGCCTTCCCCGATCTGCCGCGCTTCGCGTTCTAGTCGCTGGTTTCCTGACATATCCTGAAGGTCTTCTTGGTCGTCGCGCTCCTCGCGTCGGTCTCGGCGTTTGCCCGGCGTTTTCTCATGGCGGGTCATCTTAACCTGGCGTCTGTGCATCTTGTTCCACTCCTCAATTGCCTGCATGAATAAATTAAGAGAAAAGAATACAAACACAGTATCAGCATTGAATTATGCTGTAACAGCGCACTGCACTGCTTTATTTATTTATTTAATCATTTCTTCTTATCTGATCTCGAACCCTAGCCTTGGTTGGGACTCTTGCCACCCTCGTAATTTTGGATGACGCAGTGTGTCTATATGCCCCCTGGAGAGAAATAGAGACAATAAGAAGCATTATTGTTTCAAGCAATTTTCCAGTGCATTGTGCCAACATTTTATGTTTGATTACATGTTGTCACTTACCTGATCCTGTTCTATCGGCGCTGTGGGGATCCGTTCAGCCTTTTAGTATCTAGGAGAGAAAGTAACTAGTTTATATTACCTGAGTTTAAGGAATATTACTTTCAAGAACTATACGGGGTGACCAGGTAGGCACATATCCAGACCTTTACATATAGTGCCTTCCCAAACACATTGGTCCTTTACTTACCTCACTTTTTTGTCTTTTCTAGTTCCAGACACAAGCCCTAAAAACCATTATATTACTAACCTGTTTTCCAGGAAAAGGGATATTCCAAGGTAGGGAAAGGAAAGAATAAAAAATAAAGCAATTCAACATATGTTTCTATCCTTGTATTTATGTATTGACTCTTTCCTATTTACAGTCTCGTACCTTATCCTGGTGAGTCAGGAGGTTATCTGAGTCACCGTGCGGAGTTCTTCCCCTTTTTTCCTTGTTTTGTTTCCCTTCTTACCCAGATTACCATTTTCCACCTTGTTTAATCTCAGGTGCCATAGGGTGATTTGGAGAGGTTGTGGACCTTGCTTCACATCCCTGACGTTCCTGTGGAAAATATAGGTGAGATTCTTACAGAACGTGAAGCCCAAAAAGAATAGTATTTCTTTCCACCTGGACGCCATGGATGTTAATCAGGTTACTTTAGCCGATTTAGCCCACATGTTAGGTAATTTACAACTAGAAGCTCAATCTCTCTCTACCAGGGTGGATTCCATACAGCGAGAAATGAGAACCGATCCATGTGTTAGGTCCCCTAATCGAAGTGCTAATATTCCAGTAGTACAAGTAACAACTCCCCCGTCTGTCCCTTTGGCACCTCCTGAGCGTTTCTTTGGAGATACTACTAAGTTTGCTGCCTTCATCAACCAGCTCCATTTCATTTGCAAAGCCTCCTGTTTGTCTACAGACCAAGCTAAGGTAACATTTGTTATTTCCTATCTAGGGGGATCTACAGTTAACTGGACGATACCCCTGATAGAAAGAAATGACCGATTGTTACAGGATTATAGTGCCTTTAGAAGAGACGTCAGAACATTGTTTGATAGCACACTTTTATGCACTCAGCTGACACTGAACTGTTAACAGGGGACCAAGGATTTAACCTCCTACATTTCCACGTTCTATAGTTTAGTAGCCGGATGGCTCGAGGAAAAGCGTAGTGCTTTGTTCTACAAAGGATTGAGAGAGGACTTAAAGGATGCATTGGCACAAGTAGTAAACCCTCCTGAGTCTTGTACGGCACTTGTTGACTTGGTGGTCAAGTTAGATCATAGAATTAGTGAGCGTAAGAGAGAGAGAGAGAGGCAGGTCAGAGGGGAGAGTCTTTGCTTATCGTGAAAATAAAATTTAACCTGAGAGAACAGATGAACCCGAACCTATGCAAATAGGAAGGATAAGAGGGCCCCTCAGTGAAGAAGAAAAACAGAGAAGGCGTGATAAGAAATTGTGCTTGTACTGTGGGAAACAGGGCCATTTTCTTAGGGAATGTCCTGTCAAATCAAGACCGACAAAGCGGCCGGAAAACTAGTGAGCCCGAAGTCTCAGGAGACAAGGATTTCGGGTAATTCAGGCTTAATTGTCTCATCTATGGAGGTAACGGCCTCTGAGTCATGTCACTTTCTTCTCTCTTCATGTTTATGATGGGAACATCAGGCAGTAGAAGTACAAATAATGGTAGACTCAGGTACTTCAGGTAATTGCATGGATGTTCAGTGGGCTCAGAGTCGGAAATTCCTGTGAGTGTTTAAATCTTCTTGGAAAGAGGTTACAACGATTGATGGTAGTACCTTGAAATCTGGTCCCATTAAGCACGCTACAGTTAGTTTGATGCTGATTATTGAGAAGAAACACCAGGAAGACATTGCATTCGATCTGATACAATCTCCCCAGTTTCCAGTTATTGTGGGTTTACCCTGGTTATGTCAACATAGCCCGATTATTGATTAGAGATCTCTGTCATTAACATTCAACCACGACCTTTGTAAGGAGCATACTCTTCTTGATCCAAGTACTCCTGAGAAAAATCTTTCATGGACAGGTATGAATGAATGTGTTTTAACTTCTGTGTATCAGGACCTCAGGGAAATATTTGATGTTGAACAGGCCACTAGTCTCCCACCTCATAGGGTATATGACTGCAGAATTGATCTGCAGCCTTGAGCTTGCATACCTTGCAGTAGAGTGTATTCTTTAACAGAAAAGGAGAACGTGTATTTGTGGGAAGGACGAAATATTGAAGCTAGGGTTTATCCGTCCCTCTAGATTACCAGCTTCATCTTCTCTTTTTTTTATACCGAAGCGAGAAGGGGGTTTATATGCTGCATAAAATATAGGGCACTGAATACCACTACCATCAAGAATAGGTATCCCTTACCACCAATATCCTCCCTCCTTGATCAAATAAAGAACGCCCATGTTTTCACCAAGTTAGATCTGCGAGGGGCATACCATCTTGTGAGAATCAAGGAAGGAGATTTGTGTAAGACAGCTTTTTGTACTAAAAATGGGTTGTATGAATACCTAGTGATGCCCTTTGGACTATGTAATGCCCCTTCGGCTTTTCAGTTTTTTATCAATGAGGTACTAAAGAACATGCTGGATACATTTGTCATTGCTTATATCGATGACCTCTTGATTTATTTTCCCTCCATTCAGGAACATGCAATCCACGTACAGAGAGTACTAGAACGACTACGAGACAATCATTTGTATTGTAAGCTAAAGAAATGTCACTTCCATACTCAGCAAGTTAGCTTCCTGGGGTTCATAATCTCCCCACAGGGACATAGTATGGATCCACAGAAGGTAAGGGCCATTCACCGTTGACAAGCTCCTCAAAGCGCCAAGGAGATACAGAGCTTTCTTGGCTTCACCAATGTTTACAGCCGCTTTATTAGTGTTTTTTTCTGATTTAGCCTCCCCAATAACTAGGTTGTTGAAAAAGGAGTGAAATTTCAATGGACACCCGAGGCGGAGGCAGCCTTTTGCAAACTAAAAGAAGCCTTCACGCAAGCACCCATACCAAGGCATCCAGATCCTTCACGTCCCTTTATGGTCGAGGCTGATGCTTCACAGGTGGCAGTTGGGGGGATACTTTCGCAGACGGATCCAAGCACAGGAATACTCCATCCAGTGGCGTACTATTCACGTAAAATAGCTCCAGCTGAAATAAACGACTCTATAAGAGACAAGGAGTTATTGGCTATAAAAATAATTTTCGAGAAATGGAGGCAGTATTTTTGGGGGGCCAATCAGAAGATAATGGTACTAACAGACCATCGTAATTTGCAATTCTTAAGATCCGCAAGAGCTTTATCTATGCGACAATTACGTTGGACTCAGTTCTTTAGTGATTACGACTTTGTCATACAATTCTAAGCAGGCAACAGGAAAGCAGATGCTTTGTCTTACTTAGGTTATGGGCCCATAGAATCACAAGGTGAACCCCCTCTTATAATAGCTGGGGAGTGAATAGTTGAGGTTCTGTGTTCCGAAGAAGGCTTTCTGAACTCAGTTAAGAAGGCACAATCATCCACAGACATAAAGGAAATAACAGGTACAGAAGAAGTCACTGTAGCTCAAGAACTGTCCTACGTGCGGGGAGGGCTGGTACGCCCCACTCAAGAGCTGCAATTACAGGCCTTAGAATGGTGTCATATTCATCCCCTTGCAGGGCACCCAGAATATAAGAAGACACCTGACTTGCTACACAGACACTTTTGGTGGCCTACCAGGGAAATAGACACAAAATGGTATATTCAGACATGCTACGTATGTGCCCAGGGAAAGGTCTCTCACCAGCACACTGCAAGGTTATGATAGCCTTTACACTACCTACTCCTTGGCACACAGTCTCCCTAGATTTTATAGTAGATTTACCAAGAACTGCAAAAGGGAACACTACCTTTCTCGTAGTAGTAATCTTATTGATCAAGATGGCCCATTTCATCCCAATGAAAAGCATCCCCACATCTCGAGTGTTAGCCTCTGTATTCATTCACCAAGTGGTACATTTACATGGCCTCCCCACCGTCTTGGTATCAGATGGGGGCTCAGTTCATCTCTAAGTTCTGGAGAGGGATGGGGGACTTATTGAACATAGATAAACGGTTGTCTTCTAGTCACCACCCTCAGACAGACGGCCTAATAGAGAGAGTGAATCAATGCTTTGAGCAATACATCAGGTACCAAGTCTTACACATTCTTGCTGATTGGGATGAGATGGTATGGATAGCAGAGTTCTCAAATAATAATGTTATGTTACGTTAGGTGCTTTTATAACACGCAATAACTACTCCGAGGAGTGTCCCAGCGCGGAACCAAGAAGAGTCTCTGAACTGCACCACCAACATCTACGGGAACAGATAAGTTATTAATAATTTCTTGAAGGCTAACAAGTCCTGAGTATTGCGCAGTGGAAATGAGAAGGCATTACAAGCCTGGGCAGCCTTACCAGCCAGAGAGCAGCCACCCAGCTTCTGTCGGAAGAAGCGAGGCACCCTAGCTAGAAGAAGGGCAAAAGGTCGCAGTTATCTCAGCAGGACATAAAAGGAGAGCCGCTTCTGTAAATAGGCGGGCCCATGCGCGTAAAGGGCTCGGTGAGCAATGACCGGAGATGTTCACACACGCTACTCCTCTTAGCGATTCCCAAGAGCAGCCCAGCGGCTGCATTCTGTATCACCTGAAGTCTATTCAGGGAGTATCCAGGGATGCCAATGTACAGCGCATTAGCGTACTCCAATGCTGTTAGAACTGGGGTCACCAATTCCGACACAGTAGCTTGGCGCGAGGCAGGAAGGCACCCGAAGGGTAATTAGTCCGATCTCCTTTGTCTAAGGTCAAGAGTGTGTCCCTTACCACCGGGGGTATGTACGGATATAAGCCACCCCCCAGTAACTCTCGGGCACCCCATGGGCCACTAAAGACTCCTCATACACCACCAAACACTTATCTATGTCATCCCCTACACTAAAACTGGCTACCACCTCCTTAGGTAGGTAAAACTTAGGCTCTCGTGGAGCCTCAGCGGGTACGCTGCCACCATTCATGTTTCCTTGCACCCCTATCTGCAATGCTCGTAGCTCCAATTCCTTCAGGCTAAGCTCATACACAAGCTTCCTCTCCTCCATAGCTAGCCTCTTTTCTTCTCGCTCCTTCTCCATTTTAGCAAGCTCTAGCCTCAATTGCCTCTCCTCCCTCCTGTCCTCGTATGCCTCCGGCTTTGCATTCCTCGCTGACACACTACTGCCCCCCTTGGAATTTCTTCCTGGCAACACATTCTCAATAATGTCTACTTTCAGTAGGCCTAGCTCTTCTGGAGCGCCCGGCCCCCCTTGAACACCCGGCTCCCCCTCTCCTTCATCCACTCTTCCCTCAGGTTGGGCCATTACTCATGCCCTCAAGGATTTCTGGAGCTCCTCTCTCTTTGCGCCTCGCTTGACGGACACCCCCATCCCCTGACAGAACTCCCTCAGCTGGGCTACTGTATTCATCTCTAGGCTGGCCAGCTCGAACTCCATCCTGTCAGGTGGGGCCCCAGACAACTTAAGGGAAAAACACTAGGACGTAGGCAACAGGTTTAACACAGGAGCCTGTACAATCAATCAGGCAGGGAAGGGCAAATTGTTAGGATTGAGTTACAATAGGTGTCCAATCACTCGAGGGTACTGCACAACCACAAGTCCTTATCCCACCGCTGAACACCAATGTTAGAACTGGGGTCACCAATTCCGACACGGTAGCTTGGCGTGAGTCAGGAAGGCACCCGAAGGCAATGTGTAAAGCAGTGGTGCAGCACACACTCGCACTGAGACAGTAACTCACACGCAATAGAATGACACCACACCAGGTTGTTTTAGAAACCAAGACTCTTTATCACATTTCTTTCGTTCAGGCAATTAACACTTCTTCGATCATCAAACATCAATTTCATAAAAATAGCACCTTTATTATTCAGGGACATCATATGCAACATCCCTTATGCAAACATTGGTATCGGTAACATTCCCCTCTGCACTCCTGCAATGAGGCACCACTTTGGGAGCGTGAACATAGCATCAAAAAAGTTGACAGCAACGTAACATGCACAACATTTACTAGGGTCTCAACTAATGAAGGCCAGATTTCCTATAAGCATGTCATCAACAACTTTTCTCTTGGGGCATATGGTTAATAGCAGTACTCAGCATTAGGAAGGGCAGTTCTGTACTCAATTCATTGGAAGCCCTAAAGGTAAATGGCAGTTCCATGCCCACTCCAACCCGCAGCTCCACAAAAGGGGATAAATGGGGCCTTTGCAGCCCAGTTGCAGTCTCCTGAAGGGAGGGGCGTTCACGGGGCACACAACAACAGGCCGGGCCAGTAGGGGGTTAATAGGTCGGAGCTGCTCGTTCTCACTTGGTGTCATGCCCGAGGTTCCCTACACACTGCCCCTTTAAGTAGAACACTATTTAAGACAACATGTCTCTTGGAGCGACGCTTTACGTTCTTGCGTCTAGCTCCATTGAATCTTGTGTTCTGTCCTGTTTCCAAGTGCCTGTCATCCTGTTTTGCTGACTCTGTTTCCGGTTACGCGGTGGGAGTGTTCCAGCCCTCGCGCTAGCGTGCGAGCTCAGGCTTTCCTTCTCCCCGCGTTATCACGGAGATTACAGACGCCTATTTTCCTGGTGTCCCCCGGTGTCTCGTTGCTTTTGGCCTGGTGACGAGAACGCTTACCCTACCTTGGAGTCCCGCCCGGCGGCCGGGTTTTTCCCCGCCATCCTGCTGGGCTCAACATTTGTCCTTGTTTCGTGGTTTTTGCTCCGCCCGGCGGCCGGGCTCAGTCTCCGCCACCCGGCCGGGCTCATCACGCCATTCATTCCTCCTTCCTGTGTTGCTTCGCCCGGCGGCCGGGCTTGTTCTCGGCCATCCGGCTGGGCATCAACATCCCCTCCCCCCCACCCCCCATGAAGCTAAATCCCCATTGATCACGTCTCCATTTTTGCTTATTCCTTGTCACGCCTCACATGTGTTTTGGGGTTCTTGCGTGGACCAGATTAGGGCACAGCTTACGACCTTCACGACTCAGAATCATGGTAACAGCGCACTGCGCTGCCTACACATATATTGATTTATGTTGTGCTCCTAATAGACATCTGAGTGTATGTTTTGTTTCTTAGATCTTCATGCAACGTTCATTGATGCTGGCATCAGTTCAGTGTTATCAGAATAGTGGATGTTGTCCAGTAGTCTTCTACCACATACAGAGTGAGAAGTTAACTAATCAGATATTTTATATTTATGTGTACGAAGTCAGAAGAAAGTGCTTAATGTTATTTTTTCTGTAACAGAAACTCAAGAGGAACTCCTACCATTATCCCACATACCAGTTCTACGACATAGACAAAACAAATGTGGTATGTAGTAGTCGTATACATCAATAGACAGGGTATATTTATGTATTGTATTTGACCTAGATAGATTGTGTATTTTCCTTTCCCTACAACCCATCTGTTGCCAAGTGTCCATTCTGAGTTGCCATACATCCATTCGGAAGAACTCCATCAAGAACTTGTTTTTTTCCCCCCACCTTTCCTTGTTTTGTCTCCCTGTTTTCCCCTGGCGAGCCATTCATTACTCTAGTGTTTGATAGAGTCGGAAGGCCGTAGGGGAAGGCTGTGGAATATTCTTCGGATTCCGGACGCTCCTGCGGAACCTGCTTGGAAATCATTACAGAATGAGCCCGGCCAGGCGGCGGAGACTGAGCCCGGCCGCCGGGCGGAGCAAAAACCACGAAACAAGGACTAATGTTGAGCCCAGCCGGATGGCGGGGAAAAACCCGGGCGCCGGGCGGGACTCCAAGGTAGGGTAAGCGTTCTTGTCATCGGGCCAAAAGCAATGAGACACCGGGGGACGCCAGGAAAATAGGTGTCTGTAATCTCCGTGATAACGCGGGGAGAAGGGAAGCCGGAGCTCGCACGCGAGCGCGAGGGCTGGAACACTCCCACCGCGTAACCGGAAACAGAGTCAGCAAAACAGGAAGACAGGCACTTGGAAACAGGACGGAACACAAGATTCAATGGAGCTAGACGCAAGAACGTAAAGCGTCGCTCCAAGAGACATGTTGTCTTAAATAGTGTTCTACTTAAAGGGGCAGTGTGTAGGGAACCTCGGGGAATGACACTTGGCTCCTCGGCAGCCCCGCTATGCTCGCTGATGTCTCCATCCTCACCCAGGGGGTTACCTTTGTGCTTCCAGCCTCAGTTGGGCCCTCGCTGCTCTGTCCTGGCTTTGGGGGAGGTCGTGGGCTCCCTCTCTCCTTGGAGCCCCCTTGCGGGTGTTCTGACATGGCTCCGGGCCTTTCGGGTCTCGATCCGAACCGGAAGCCAATGAGGGCGCGACACTAGGGGGCGCGGCTGCCTCGTGCAATGGCTGCGCGGCTCACGGGGGCACTGCTTGTGATATCACCGGTGCCCCGGTTGCCCCGCAACACTCCTCGGCCGCTCCAAAGGCCTGGCACGGCCTCCCCAGCACCCGCGGGGACCCTCCCTTCACATTGGGGGCCACGGCGGCAACATCAGACCCAGGGCCCCTTCTCCAGCAGTGCAGGGGGGCGCGGCGGTGATTGGTGAGCACACAGTGCTTCAGACTTCCAGAGCGGGGGTGGGGCCGCAGCGGCGAATTGTGAGCCCGCAGCACCCCAGACCTCACGTGATTCTCGGCAATCAGCGCTCACACCAGCACAGTGCTTTTTCACAGGTACCGGGGCTGCGGCAGCGATCGGTGGGGCAAGTAGCGCTTCTCGGTTCAGGGCACAGGGGCTGCGGCGGTGATTGGCAATTAGGGCTTAGAGGCCCCATTGCTTAGAAGGCTCAGCGGGGGGGGGGGGCACGGCAGCAGTTCGACCAAGTCGTGGGCTGCAGCTGAGATTTTGGCAAAATAGCGCTTAGAGGCTACATTACGCTTCAGTAGCACAGCGCAGGGGGACAGTTGCAGGAGCCTGGTAGCTTATCATTCAGCGGGCACAGCGCTCATTACCTCGTGATCCACATCAGCAGTGCTCACAGCAGGCAGTCCACTCCTTCAATACAGCGCTTGGTAGGCACAGCGCATCTCTTGGGGGGGATGGATGGCAGGTCTTAGTTGCAGGTTCTTGAGGGAATAGGGGAGTTGAGTTGGCAGGCATAAAACTCAGAATGGTGCCCTGCAGCACACTGGAGTTGATCCCCTGAGTTTCACCCTCACTGGGCAAGGTCAGCAGGCAGGTAGAGTACCTCAGCTATCTTGGGTACTGCAGGGCCTAAGCTCAGTCAGTCTCAGTAAAGTAGGTTCCCCCATAGACCCAACCACCTATACTCCGGCAGAGGTTCCCCCAGGTCCAGTGGTGCCCCAACTAACTAGTTCAGTTTCCCTCATTTCCTCTTATACCCCTAGGTCAGGTGACCCTCCTGAAAAGGCTGCAAAGCTTAACTCCTCCCTGGGCTGGAAGGTTCCAGGAGCTTCCACATGTTGGCCTATGGGGCAAAAAGGCGGGACGGCAAAGATACAGTTTCAATATGGTACAACCTGCTCCTAACTACTGGTGCATGTGTTTTCAATGGCCACTCCGCAGTAGCAGGGGTCTGTGGCAGCCATGTTATTAGGAGAGAGCACCTGCACCATAGCACTGTTTGGCAGTGGTAAGGCACCCAGAGGCCTAGGTCCAAAAAAAAAATGGGGGCTAAAATGAGGCGCAAAGGGAAAAAAATGTGGTAAGACCACCCAAGGGCAGACAGGTCTAACACAGGCCCAAAAGGAGAGGTAGAAAACTCCTAAGTATTTTGAGGATGGTAAAACAGCTGCCTGAGATCTTTTTCACCTGAGCAGAAAAGGAGAGGTTATCCTCAAACCATACTCCTTTGTTTTTGGCGGATTTCACATTGGAGGTTGGTAGAGGGAATCCAGGAGGCCGAATCATGTTTCTGAAATGAGGGGGAAAGTTACTGTAGAGTAGTATCTCTGACTTGTCTTCATTACACTTGAGTTGGGCCGCTGCAAGCCACGCAGAAACCGAAGACAAGCATTGCTGTACAGAGGTTACCGAGTCCTCATCCTTACCCCACGTAAAGAGGAGCTTGGTGTCGTGTGCATATGCTATCACCTTAGCCCCCAGCTCCTCGGCTAAATAGACCAGAGGAGTGACATAGATATTAAAACTGAGAAGTGGAGGCGACCAGTGGCAACCAAACCTGTTTAGCCCGCTCTTCAAGGAAGGACCTCAGCTAGCCCCAGGCAGTGTCAGAGACACCAATCTCAGTGAGATGGGCGAGCAGCATGGAATGCGGGACCGTATCGAATGCTGCTGACAGGCCAAGCATTACCAATGCTGCTCTCCCATCGGCATCTATACAGTCGCGGATGGCTTCGGAAATCTCTACCAGCGCTGGCTTTGTACTATAGGAGGAACGAAACCCAGACTGCGCTGGGTGCAGGACATCCGACTCCTCCACAAACTCCGTAAGTTGTCTGGAGACCACCTTCTCACAGACTTTAGCTAAGCTGGGCAGGAGGGAAATAGGACGATAGTTCCCTGGAATCAGAGGGGTCAAGAGTAGGCTTCTTTAAAAGGGGAAGGATTTCTGCCTTTTTCGAGACTACGGGCCTCACGAAGGGAGGATTTATGATTGAATTAACTTCAGGGTTAATAATCTCCACGTCTGCTGCAAGCAGTCTCGCCACACATGGGCCCGCGGGGGAGCCCGACTTCAAGCCCTTCAGCATTTTGAGAGAACAGATCCACAGGAGAGAAGGTTTGCAAAGCATGCCTTGGTGCAGCAGGCAGAATGGCAATAGGCGCAGGGACAGAAAGAGGACCAGGGCAGGAAAATAAGGTCTCCTGAATCGAGCGTATTTTCTCTAGGAAAAAGTTAGATAAAGTATTGCACCAGCCCTCAGTGTCCGGGAGAGCGCACGCTTGAGCCGCAGGAGACGAAAAACTATGAACTATATGGAAGATCTCCTTGGAGTTGTTACGGGCCTACTCAATGCGGGCTTGTGAAGGATCCATCTCGTCCACTCGGCTTCGACCCTCAAGGTCCCGGACCTTGCCAATTGATCCTGTGGTGTCCATAGCAACCCGGACTCCACCCCTTTCTCCTTCTTTGCAGTAGCCAATCGCAACGAGCGGAAAACCGGAAGGACTCGCCAGTAACCCCGGAAGTCCCTCCCCCAACCCGGAGGCGGAGTGCGGAAAAGCCGGAACCGAAGAGAGCAGTTTGTCCAAGCAGGAGGACTCGTGGCATGAGACAGCGTGTGGAGAACCCAAGGAGACGAACGGCGAAGCGGAAGAAGAAGACGAAGTCTGGATCGAGGACTGGTGGAGTCCGGTGGAGGAGGCTGGAGAGCGGCCGCAACTCGCAGGAAAGTTGCGGCGGGGCATGTGAGTACCAATTCCCGTTGTATTGAGAGTGTAAATATTAGTGTGTAAAGTAGCCAAGCCCACACCTAGCACCCAGCACTGTAAATTCTGTATAAATACCCGTTTTCAGTCACGTGCACAGCTGTATATAAGATCCCCACACTCCCCCTGTCACTTCATCACCCTTCTGCCCTCCTAATATTCCTCCTCACCCCCTCTTGACCCATCCCCTGCCTCCCTCACGCTCACTTGAAGCCCGGCACCCCCCTGGTGAAGGTATACGGCATCAGCCTATCCCAGCTAGTCGAACTAATGGCCCTCTTTCTCTCTCTCCTTCCCATACCTCCGAGGAACCATCATCCCGGTGTTCAGCCAACTAGACCCTCGGTACGAAACCCTCAACACGACTTCCGGCCAAGTACCATCCCTTCACGAGGAACCATCGTCTCGACGTCTGGCCAAGCACCCCTTCAGGACACCACTTCAGGACACTCTTTTCCTGTATTGTGCGGCTCTCTTTCTCGCCCCTCCTCGAACTGTGTATTGACATTAAAAACCGGCTCAGAGATAGCCCACTATATACGGCCTCCACGCCTGTTATTCCGGTCCGCCTACACCCCACGATCACAGGTGGTGTCAGAAGTGGGATCGTCTGGAAGCATGGAGGCCGCTGTAAAAAAACTAGCGGAGACCCAGGAGCAGTTGGGGAAGCCGATGGAGCAGTTCCTCAAGTAGGCCGAGGAAAACCGGGGACAGTTACACGATGTCCTGAAAGGCCAGGGAGCAGCCCAGGACCAAGCATTGGGCAAACTCACTGACGTACTAGGCCAACAAAGACCAGTCGCTTCTCTTCCCTCGGTGGTCCTCCAAAAGTATGTACCGGGAGAAGACCCAGACTTCTTCTTCTCCAACTTTGAGCAACTGGCCCAAGCCGCTGCCTGGCCCCCTGACCGTTGGGGTCATTATCTGGGACCTCTACTGACCGGCGAGTTACAAGCAGCCTACCAACAGGCCAATATTCAGGGACAGACCCTGTATGTTGACATCAAAACGTGCATCCTAGAGCGCCTGTGTATAGACGACGAAACCTATAGGGTGAGGCTGCGCCAGGCCAGAGAAGGGCCACAAGAAACGCCTCGGGCCCTGTCTTTTCGCATCAAAGATCTGGCCGATCTCTGGCTGTGACCCGCCACGGCCACAAAAGAGGAAATACTCTCTAAAATATATCTGGAGCAGTTTTTGGCATCTCTACATCCTTGTACACAAAAATGGGTTCGTCAACACGCCCGCCTCACACTGGAGAACGCGATAGAGATCGCCAGCGCCTACAGCCGGGCACAAGACTTCCAGAAACCGAAAGAGGAGCACACCAACCGGCCCCAAACCCATAGCCACAACCCGGCCTGAGGCCTCTTTTACCTAAGAAACCGGAGCCCGCTCCTCTTTTTCCTTACCTTGTTATGCCTCGACCACCCCCACCCGGACCTCAGTGTTATCACTGCGGGGGATATGGACACATCGCCCGAGTATGTCCCCAGAAAGAAGAACCGATGGAGGTTGGTCTCGCCCGGAACTTTGTTTGCCGCACTGCAGAAGCCATCCCTCCCAAATGTCACTACCCGGTAAGAATCGATGGACAACGGTTCTAGCCCTTGCTGATACGGGCTGCAGGCAGAGCGTACTCCGACCCCAAGAGCTGCCAACCCCGGTGGCACCAGTGACCAGTACAGTAGCAATCCAGTGCGTACACAGTGATACGAAAATGTACCCTACCGCACAAATTCGGGTTCAACACCCAATGGATCACGGAAGCACACTGACTGTCGGTCTAGTACCAAACCTCCCGGAGCAAGTAATACTGGGAAGTGACTACTCCGGTCTTCCCCGTCTTCTCCAGGATACAAAAGACTCCTTGGAGAAGTGGTGGTTGGAAGCCCCGTTTCCCCATGGCCATCCATCCCCAGAAACGACAGCCAGGCCCTACACAACAAAAACCCAAAAGAAAAAGAGAAAAGGAACTACGCTACGGCTCTTCCCATTCGTTTGGAAGAACACCCCTGAGAAACAGACAGGGAATTCCGCACAGCACAACAGGAGGACCCCGTCCTACAAGAGGCGTGGGGGCGTGCCTTGGACAATGAAGACCCCCTACAAGAAGGTCCCTACTTCTATAAAAAGAACGGCCTTTTGTACAGAAAGGGGGGGGCCCGACAACCTCCACAATTGATAATCCCGGGGCCCTTCCGCGATAAGGTGTTGTTTCTCGCCCACAGTCACTTACTGGGGGGCCACTTTAGCGATGAGAAGACAGGTCAGGCGATCCTGGAAAAATTCTATTGGCCAGGCGTCTACCAGCAAGTAAAACAGTACTGCCATGCATGCCCGATCTGCCAAAAGAACAGTAGATATCCGCCCTCCAGAGTGCCTCTTCAACCCCTGCCCCTTATAGGCGTTCCCTTCAGTAGGGTAGGGATGGATATAATAGGCCCCATGTTACCCTCCAGAAGCGGGTGTCAGTATGCTTTAGTCCTGGTTGACTACGCCACCCGTTTCCCTGAAGCCATACCCCTACGGCAACCCACCACCCAGAATATAGTCAAAGCACTGATCTCGATCTTCTCCAGGGTAGGATTCCCTAGGGAAATCCTGACAGACCAGGGGACCCCCTTTGTGTCCGCCCTCATGAGACAGGTGTGTTCCCAACTAGGTGTTAAGCAGATAAGAACCTCCGCGTACCATCCCCAAACGGATGGGCTTGTTGAGCGATACAACGCCACTCTAAAGACCACCTTGAAGAAATTATTGGCCCTAGAGAGCAAGAGGTGGGAGGAGATGTTACCCCTAGCACTCTTTGCGATCCGCTGCAAGGTACAGAGCAGCACAGGATTTTCGCCTTATGAGCTTTTATATGGGCGTCCCCCGCGAACCCTGTTGGACATGGCCAGAGAGGCCTGGGAGGCCAAACCTGACCGAACCAGACCCCTCCCTGAGTACGTGGAGGACCTCAGAACCCATCGGGGACAAATACGGGTCATCGTGAGCCAGAACATAGTGACTGCACAAGCAGCCCAGAAACAACAATATGATAAGGGTACAAAACTCCTTTATCCCTGGAGACCTGGTGCTCCTACTTATGCCATCCTCAGACTACAAATTGCTGGGGCAATGCCAGGGTCCTTTTTCAGTCCTACGGCAGGTGACGCCAGTTACTTATGAGATAGAAACAGACCCTACCCGGCGAATCTCCCACATATACCATGTGAATCGTTTGAAAGAGTGGGTAGGCCCTCGTCCCGTTCTGTCCAGCACAGAACCAGAAACCGTCCTATCCTATGAGGTCTGTATGGATCCAGAATTGACGGAGAACCAGGAACACGAACTCCGTAACACTTTGAGGCCACTACAACAGGTGTTCTTCTCCTACCCCGGTCACACATCTGTTATTGAGCATGCCATCAATCAATCAATCAATCATAACATTTGTATAGCGCACTACTCACCCGGAAGGGTCTCAAGGCGCTTGGGGGAACGGGTCCGCTACTGCTCGAACAGCCAGGTCTTGAGTTGTTTCCTGAAGGCGAGATGGTCCTGGGTCAGCCGAAGGTGGATGGGGAGGGAGTTCCATGTCTTGGCCGCCAGGTAGGAGAAGGATCTGCCTCCGGCGGTGGCTCTTCGGATGCGTGGTACGGCGGAGAAGGCGAGGCTAGTGGACCGTAGCTGGCGGTTGGGCGTGTAGAAGGTCAGGCGGCCGTTGAGGTAATTGGGGCCCAGGTCGTGGAGAGACTTGCATGCGTGGATGAGGAGCCTGAACGTGATCCTCTTGTTGACAGGGAGCCAGTTCAGGTTCCTCAGGTGGCTGGAGATGTGGCTGCGTCGGGGGATGTCCAGGATGAGTCGGGCGGAGGCGTTCTGGATGCGTTGGAGTTTTTTCTGTAGCTTGGCTGTTGTTCCGGCGTAGAGGGTGTTTCCGTAGTCCAGTCGGCTGGTGAC
Source organism: Lissotriton vulgaris (assembly GCF_964263255.1). Lineage (NCBI taxonomy): Eukaryota > Metazoa > Chordata > Amphibia > Caudata > Salamandridae > Lissotriton > Lissotriton vulgaris. The sequence goes on along the minus strand of NC_141699.1, from coordinate 822,701,120 downwards.
AAGGGCCTGGGTGACCGTCTTCCTGGTTTCGGTCGGGATCCATCGGAAGATCTTGCGAAGCTTGCGTAGGGTGTGGAAGCATGATGAGGAGACGGCGTTGACTTGTCTGGTCATCGGGAGGGAGGAGTCCAGGATGAAGCCTAGGTTGTGTGCGTGGTCTGTTGGCTTGGGAGCGGTGCCCAGGGCTGGGGGCCACCAGGAGTCGTCCCAGGCGGAGGGCGATGGTCCCAGGATGAGGACTTCCGTCTTGTCTGAGTTCAGGTTCAGGCGGCTGTTCTTCATCCACTCGGCGACGTCTTTCATCCCTTTGTGCAGGCTGGTTCTGGCGGTGTCGGGGTCTCTGGTGAGGGAGAGGATCAGCTGGGTGTCATTGGCGTAGGAGATGATGTTGAGGTTGTGTTGGCGTGCGATGGCAGCAAGAGGTCTCATGTAGACGTTGAAGAGGGTGGGGCTGAGTGATGATCCTTGCGGAACGCCGCAGATGACTTTGGTGGCCTCGGATCGAAACGGGCGGAGGCGGACTCTCTGTGTTTTACCGGCGAGGAACGAGATGGTCCACTCCAGTGCCTTCTATTGGATGCCGATGTTGCTGAGGTGTTGAACTAGGGTGCGGTGGCAGACAGTGTCGAACGCTGCAGAGAGGTCCAGGAGGATGAGTGCCGCTGTTTCCCCGTTGTCGAGCAGGGCTCGGATGTCATCGGTGGCTGCAATGAGGGCGGTCTCAGTGCTGTGGTTGGCTCTGAAACCGGACTGCGAGGGGTCGAGGGATCTGTTCGTCTTGAGGAAGGTGGCAAGCTGTCTGTTGACGATCTTCTTGATGACTTTGGCAGGAAAAGGGAGGAGCGAGATGGGGCGGCGGTTTTTGAGGTCGGTGGGGTCCGCTGTTGGTTTATTCAGTAGGGCGCTGAGCTCGGCATGCTTCCAGCTCTCCGGGAAGGTGGCGGTGTTGATGGAGGTGTTGATGACGTCCCGGAGTTGGGGTGCGATGGTGGAGTGGGCCTTGTTGAAGACGTGGTGGGGGCAGGGGTCGGTCGGAGATCCGGATTGGATGGTGTTCATCGTGCAGGCTGTGTCTTCGGTGCTCACCGTGGTCCAGGTGCGGAGGGTGGCGGTGGGAGACGTTGGTTCGACGGTTTGGGTGCGTGGATGGTGCGCCGAAACTGTTGTGGATGTCGGCAATCTTTTGGTGGAAGAACGAGGCGAGAGAGTCGCAGAGATCTTGTGAGGGAGTGATGTCGTTGTTGCCGGTGCTGGGGTTGGAGAACTCCTTGACGATGGTGAAGAGTTCCTTGCTGTCGTGGCGTTGTTGTCAAGCCGTTCCTTCAGTGATTTCTACTTGGTGGTGCGGATGAGCTGGTGGTGCTTGCGGGTGGCGTGTCTGAGGGCGGTCATGTTGTCAGGGGTCTGGTCGAGGAGCCATGCTTTATCGAGGGTGTGGCAGGTCTTCTTGGAGTCCTTGAGTTTGTCGGTGAACCAGGAGGCCTTCTTGCATCTCGGTCTGCTGGGATGGTTCTTCAGTGGTGCGAGGTCGTCGGCGCAGGCGGTCAGCGACTTCGTGAAGTTGCGGCTGCTTCATTTGGGTCCCTTGTGCTGGCAGGTGGTTTCTGGCTGAGGGAGGTGGTGAGCTGGTCGGCGGTGATCTTGCTCCAGCATCTGTGAGGAACCTGTTGCGGGTGGTGGTGGGTTGTGGTTCTTCTGAAGCTGAAGTGGACGCAGCTGTGGTCGGTCCAGTGGAGTTCGGTGGAGTGGCTGAAGGTGATGTGCTTGCTGGATGAGAAGACGGGATCAAGCGTGTGGCCGGCGTAGTGGGTGGGGGTGTTGACCAGTTGCTTGAGTCCGAGGTTGGCGAGGATGTCCAGCAGGGCAGCGGTGCTGGGGTTGGAGAACTCCTTGACGATGGTGAAGAGTTCCTTGCTGTTGTGGGCGTTGTTGTCAAGTCGTTCCTTCAGTGATTTCTTCTTGGTGGTGCGGATGAGCTGGTGGTGCTTGCGGGTGGCGTGTTTGAGGGCGGTCATGTTGTCAGGGGTCTGGTCGAGGAGCCAGGCTTTCTCGAGGGTGCGGCAGGTCTTCTTGGAGTCCTTGAGTTCGTCGGTGAACCAGGAGGCCTTCTTGCATCTGGGTCTGCTGGGATGGTTCTTCAGTGGTGCGAGGTCGTCGGCGCAGGCGGTCAGCGACTTCCTGAAGTTGCGGGCTGCTTCGTTTGGGTCCCTTGTGCTGGCGGGTGGGTTCTGGCTGAGGGAGGTGGTGAGCTGGTCGGCGGTGATCTTGCTCCAGCTTCTGTGAGGAACCTGTTGCGGGTGGTGGTGGGTTGTGGTTCTTCTGAAGCTGAAGTGGACGCAGCTGTGGTCAATCCAGTGGAGTTCGGTGGAGTGGCTGAAGGTGATGTGCTTGCTGGATGAGAAGACGGGATCAAGCGTGTGGCCGGCGTAGTGGGTGGGGGTGTTGACCAGTTGCTTGAGTCCGAGGTTGGCGAGGATGTCCAGCAGGGCGGCGGTGTTGCAGTCCTTGTTGTTCTCCAAGTGGAAGTTGAGGTCCCCTAGGAGGATGTAGTCGGCGGAGGGGAGGGCGTGTGGGCTGATGAAGTCCGTGATATCTTCGCTGAATTGTGTGCGTGGTCCCGGGGGTCTGTAGATGAGGGTGCCTCTGAGGGTCGTCTTTGGATCGGTGTGAATCTGGAAGTGGAGGTGTTCGGCAGCGGCGAAGGTGTCGTTGGAGTCGTGATGCGGATGGTGTTCTTGTGGACGATGGCGATGCCTCCTCCGGTCTGGTTGACGCGGTCCCTCCTGATGATCTTGTACCCATCCGGGATGGCGATGGCGATGTCGGGGGCTGAGGAGACGTTCATCCAGGTTTCTGTGAGGAAGGCGATGTCTGGTGATGTTGTGTCGAGGAGGTTTCAGAGTTCCACGGCGTGTCTGTGGACGGAGCGGGTGTTGAGCAGGATGCACTTGAGGTTGCTGCTGGTGCTTGGCGGGTGCGGTGCTAACAGAACCCGGTAAAACGGTGCACCAATGACCCTATCGGGTCCCTGAGGCCTGCAGAGCCGTTATTACGGATGAAATAGCCCAGATGCTGCATATGGAGATCATAGAACCTTCTATCAGCAGTTGGAACTCGCCTATTGTGTTGGTGCCAAAACTGACGGATCGATCAGATTTTGCATCGACTTCCGCGAGGTCAATAAAATCTCGTCCTTTGATACCTACCCTTTGCCTCGTGTTGATGAGATGATTGAACACATAGGGAAGGCCAAGTACATCAGCACGCTCGGCCTATGCAAGGGCTATTGGCAAATCCCATTGAGAGATGAGGACAAAAAGAAAAACGCCTTTTCTACGCCCGAAGGACTGTATCAGTTCACCGTGTTGCCCTTTGGCCTTCACGGCGCCCCCGCCACTTTTCAGAGGGCCATGAATCAGGTGTTACGGCCTCATTCCCGATACGCGGGGCATATTTGGATGACAGTGACGACTGGGGCCAACACCTACACCACCTACAAGAAGTCGTCTCCTCCCTGAGTACATTTGGGTTCACCATTAAGCCCTCAAAGACCACCTTAGCTGCCCAAACAGTCAACTATCTGGGTTATCTTTTAGGCGAAGGAGTTATCCGACCCCAAAACAATAAAATCACCGCCATACAGTCGATCCCTTACCCCCAAACACGAAAAGAGCTCCATGCATTTTTGGGTCACTTAGGGTACTATAGGAGATTCATCCCTAACTTTTCCCAGACCGCAGCACCCCTAACCGATCTCTTAAAAAAGTCTACAAAGACAGAAGAGGCTCTAAGGCAACCTGACCCCTTTTTGCTACATGCATTCAACACCCTTAAGCGGTCCTTAATGTCTGGCCCTGTGCTTATCAGCCCGGACTATTCCCTACCTTTATTCTCCAAACTGACGCTTCAGATCAGGGCTTGGGGGCAGTCCTATCCCAGAAAGACGACAATGGGGAGGAACGACCCATCTTATTTTTGAGCAGGAAGCTGTTTCCCAGGGAGATGAACTACGCCGTAGTAGAAAAAGAGGCTCTGGCCATCAAATGGGCAGTAGAAAGCCTCCGCTACTACCTGGATGGACAAGACTTTGTCCTGTACACCGACCATACCTCGTTGGAATGGATGGCCCGTAACAAAGGGCACAACGACCGCGTCCTTCGTTGGTTCTTATCCCTACAGCCCAATAGGTTCAGGACTTTACACCGGAAAGGCGTTGATCAGGGAAATGCCGATTACCTCTCCCGATACCCTCTCCCTCCAACCCGATCAAGAAGGACAGCTAGGGGAAGGGGATGTGAAGGATCCACGTCCCCTACCTCGTCCGCGCAGCTTCGACCCTCAAGGTCCCGGACCTCGTCATTTGATCCTGTGGCATCCATAGCAACCCGGACTTCACCCCTTTCTCCTTCTTTGCAGGAGCCAATCGCGACGAGCGGAAAACCGGAAGGACTCACCAGTAACCCTGGAAGTCCCTCCCCCAACCCGGAGGCGGAGTGCGAAAAAGCCGGAACCGAAGAGAGCAGTTTGTTCAAGCAGGAGGACTCGTGGCAGGAGACAGCGTGCGGAGAACCCAAAGAGACGAACGGCGAAGCGGAAGAAGAAGACGAAGTCCGGACCGAGGACTGGTGGAGTCCGGTGGAGGAGGCTGGAGAGTGGCCGCAACTCGCAGGAGAGTTGCGGCGGGGCATGTGAGTACCGATTCCCCTTGTATTGAGAGTGTAAATATTAGTGTGTAAAGTAGCCAAGCCCACACCTAGCACCCAGCACTGTAAATTCTGTATAAATACCCGTTTTCAGTCACGTGCACAGCTGTATATAAGATCCCCACACTCCCTGCGTCACTTCGTCACCCTTCTGCCCTCCTAATCTTCCTCCTTCCCCCCTCTTGACCCGTCCCCTGCCTTCCTCACGCTCACTTGAAGCCCCGCACCCTCCTGGTGAAGGTATACGGCATCAGCCTATCCTGGCTAGTCGGACTAGCGGCCCTCTTTCTCTCTCTCCTTCCCATACCTCCGAGGAACCATCATCCTGGTATTCAGCTGACTAGACCCTCCGGAAGAAACCCTCAACACGACTTCCGGCCAAGTACCATCCCTTTGCGAGGAACCATTGTCTTGACGTCTGGCCAAGCATCCCTTCAGGACACCACTTCAGGACACTCTTTTCCTGTATTGTGCGGCTCTCTTTCTCCCCCCTCCTCAAACTGTGTATTGACAATAAAAACCGGCTCAGAGATAGCCCACTATATACGGCCTCCACTCCTGTTATTCAGGTCCGCCTACACCCCACGATCACAGGGCTGTGAAGTATTGCTTTTTTGCCTGTATGGTAGCAGCATAGTACATTTTTTGCCTGACCCTGAGAGTGGCCTTAGCCAGGTGGCAGTAATCACTAAGGCGCCAGGCCCGTTCAAGCTTTTCACACTCCTTCTTGAGCACCCACAAGTCTGGGGTAAACCAGGGGTTGCAAGGTGATTACCTCGAGAACCTAGACGAAGTCGGAGTATCCAGCATGGTCATAGAGTTGGATAACCAATTAGTAAAGCCCGCAAGACTCCCATCGAGGTCCAGGGTAAGAGCAGGTCTAGATGCCACCAGAACCAAGGCGAATTTGGAAGAATCAATTTTTTTGAAGGCTGGTTTCCAGAAGGAGTAGCCCGCAGGGCAGGCCAAGACTAACTTCCAGGAGAAGTACGTGAGGGAGTGGTCTGACTAGGTGACTGGCAGAGGATCCTCCGCCGTAATAGCGAAATTGGAACATTTAGGGTCAAGGATATGACCGTCTTGATGAATGGGGCGAGTGACCCATTGCGACAGTTGGGTGAGCTGGAGAATATCACCAAAAGCAAGGGAGTCTTTTGAATAGGCATGGTCAAGGTGGATAACCAGATCCCCCAATATCAAGTATCGTGGAAATCGGAGATCCCTGGTGGTCAACGCATCGCCCCATACTTGCAGAAAGGACCTAGCAGGGCCCGGGGGGGGGATAAATCAATGAGCCTCCCAACAAAAAACGTGGGGAAAACCTGATACTGAAGTCCAGAGCCTCGCCATCACCCCATGTGTAAATGTCACCCCTGATAAGCTCCCATTTGTCTATATATATGATTGCCACTCCACCCCCCTCCCCACCAGGCGATCATCCATGGCAATTTTGTAGCCCTTAGGGATGGCCAGGGTAACAAACGGGTCGGACGTATTATCCAACTACATTTCTGTGATAAACAATAGGTCGACCGGTTTGTCAGAGAGGAGTTCAAACACATCACAATGATGCTTTTTTAAAGAGCGCACATTAATCAGCGCCGCTAGGATAGATTGTGGCTTGGAGGGCTTAGACAGAGAGCCAGGGGATTGCGGGGATAAGAGAGAGACTGAGCGTAAGCAGAAACTGCATGCGGCACAGGTATTGTCCTGGGCCATATGCAAGTCAAACTGAAAATGAGAGTCACCTACTGGAAGGCGGAAAGCCCGTAGTGCCTCCCTGGAATAGTACACCCCCTCCCTCATGCCGGTAGGCCAACGGGCAGAATGACTGGTCCTGGCAGCTTCTGGGACGCTGACGGCGCACACAGGCTTGCCTTAGGCGCGCCAGCTGCGCATCTGCGCAGTGTGCATATTTAAAGGCTGGCAGCCAGAGAAAACCAGAGAGCTCACTGCCAAAAATGGTGTCTCTCAGTGGCTGACCGGCGAAGCAGGAAGTGAGTACAGCCCCCCTTGTGAATGTTCAAATTCCCCACACAAGGTAATTTTAAAAGTTCAGGTTTGTAAAATAGCAAAATATAAATTACCAACCACACTTAAAAATTAGAGCAGCTAAGAATTACGTGCAAAATCGGCAATAACAGGTCCAAATGCAAGTGTTTAAAAAGAGAACCCCTCAATAGTTGTCACTCTTCCACTGCTTACTCGCCTTTCTATTGCACTTATGGTTTTCATCCCCGAACTATGCTATCTCCGCTTTCCTCCTCTTGCTCTACTTCTGCAGCCACATACTTTGTAAAAGATTTACAAGATGTACACAAGGTAGCACAGACAAATCTGGAAAAAGCCGAAGCTAGTTATAAAAGGGGAGCGGATGTTCACAGAATCTTAGAACCTCGATACAAGCAGGGGGAGAAGGTCTGGCTATCCTCTAAGAACCTGGCGTTGAGAGGAGTTTGCAAATTTAAACCCAAGTACCTAGGCCCTTACAAGATATGTAAGGTGGTGAATCCTGTAGCTATGAAGTTAGACCTTCCTGCTCAATGAAAATACATCCAGTGTTTCATGTCTCTCTCCTGAAAACAGTAGAACTGGGCACATGTCTCCCTAATGCCCCCACACCGGTAATGGTGGATGATAAACAAGAATACGAGGTTGAGGCAATCATAGATTCACATAGAGTGTGACACAAACTCCAGTATCTGATACACTGGAAGGTTTATGGGATTGAAGAACGTACTTGGGAACCAGCTAGTCAAGTACATGCCCCTTGATTGGTGTGTTTATTTCACAGAAGACATCCGATTCCTGACAAACCCAAACCTGTAGGGGTGATCCATGGGGGGGGGGGGGGTACAGTCAATTGCGCGACACTGCAGCCAAAAAACTACTAAGATGGCCGCTGGTCTAGAATGTGCATGCGCGGGGACGGGTCGAGCAAGCTAAAACTGGCCTTCCCTGATCAGCTGCGCTTCGCATTCTAGTTGTTGGTTTCCTGACGTATCCTGAAGCTCTTCCGGGTCGTCACGCTCCTTGCAGCGTACTCGGCGTTTGCAGGTCATCTTTCCCTGGCATCTGTGCATCTTGTTCCACTCCTCGATTGCCTGCATGAATAAATGAAGAGAAATGAATACAGACAGAGCATAAGCATTGAATTATGCGGTAACAGCGCACTGCACTGCTTCATTTATTTATTTAATCATTTCTTCTTACCTGATCTCGCGCCTACTGTTGGTTGGGACTCTTGCCACCCTCCTAATTTTAGATGATGCAGTGCGTCTATATACCTCCTGGAGAGAAATAGAGACAATAAGAAGCATTATTGTGTCAAGCAAATTTCCAGTGCACTGCTGCAACATTTTATGTTTGATTACATGTTGTCACTTACCTGATCCTGTTCTCTCGGCACTGTGGGGATCTGCTCCGCCTATTTGGATCTAGGAGATAAAGTAACTAGTTTATATTATCTGAGTTTAAGGACTATTACTTTCAAGAACTATACGGGGAGACCAGGTAGGCACATATTCTGACATTTACATATAGTGCCTTCCCATACACATTGGTCCTTTACTTAACTCACTTTATTGTCTTTTCTAGTTCCAGACACAAGCCCTAAAGACCATTATATTACTAACCTGTTTTTCAGGAAAAGGGATACTTTCAAGGTAGGGAAAGTAAAGAATAAAAGATAAAGCAAGTCAACATATGTTTCTATCCTTGTAATTATGAGTTGACTCCTATATACAGTCTCTTACCTTATCCTGGTGAGTCCGGAGGTTATCTGAGTCACGGCGTGGATTTCTTCCCCCTTTTTTCCTTGTTTTCTTTCCCTTCTTCCCCAGATTACCATTTGTCACCTTGTTTAATCTCAGGTGCCATAGGGTGATTTGGAGAGGTTGTGGACCTTGCTTCACATCCCTGACGTTCCTGCGGAAAATATAGGTGAGATTCTTACAAAATAGTTCAGAGATTTTCTTGGTCATGGGAAATCTTTTCATTTTCTTCTGCATTACAAGGTGGTACAAATGCATCAGAGCATAAAGCCTTATCATTTCCTGACTTTAAAATATGTGGTGTGCTTGAAGGCAAGGGAGCAAACAATGGTTCAGGATTTTGTTTCTTCTCATCAAGGAGGTTGACTTCAGTCACAGCCACTAAATCAAGAGTGTGATCCCAGTCACAGGATATTGTCACATCAGAGATTATGTGGAGCACTGGTTCTGGTTTTGTCTATATGTCAATAGCCTGTCAATATGTTATCTTTGAGATAGAATTGACATCACTAACAGGAAAAGAAAGCAAAGAGATGTTTTTTGTTGTGCCTGGCATGTGGAGTTCCTGAAAAGTGGAGGGACACATCTCAGATTTAGAACCTAGATGTAATTTAGCACTAGAAGATAAAATATCAGATAAGTTAGACAACTCATATACTTTCATTAACTGTACTTTGAGACAAGAAACTATGGCTATTCTGAGTGAAATGTGAATGGTCAGCTACAGTATTATTCACACAATCACTGGACCAGCTATGAGGGGAACACAAAAGGGAGTGCAAGGTTTCATTCTCCATTTGTAAGGTGGCTAACATAGATTCAGAAAAGTAGTATTGTACAGGGGTGTTAGATTCCCAGTTGAACTCTGGGTTATAATGTTTTAACAGGGTCTGAAATGTTTTATTCTCTTGTTGTAGTTCCAGAATCTTAGATTTCATTTTACCATATGAAGACTGTAGATCATTCTCTACTAGGACAGTGGTAGGCCTGGCAACTTCATAACAAGCAAGCACACTACATCTTGGGTTTTGTTCAAACTTGCTACTAACTGTATGTGTGTCTGATCTTTAAAAGTAGTATTTAATAAGGGGGGCGCTAGGTGTCGCTGGACCAAGATGGCCGCGCTTGTGTGAGGTTCCAGCCCGTCTGAGCAGAAAATCATCCTTCAGCCCATCCTGATGCACTTTTCCTTGCCAACCTCTTCACCAATTGCACCGAGAGGTTGTGCTGTTTCCGCTGATCCAACACACGCCGGTCTCCCGGCTGCGCAGACTGCTCCAGCGGCACCGCGACCTGCCGCGGCTCGAGGCCCATCCTCCCTACACCCGCTGCCCGGCTGCTACAACCACGCCAGGTCTGGGATTTGAGGCCTGGGGGAACATCGCGGCAGGACCCCGGAGCAACTCCGCCCTTGCACCGCCTCGCCTCACCGCGCGGATCGCGGTGGGTGCCTGTTCCCCACTGTGGAGGTGTGAGGGGAGCGGCGCCGCCTCTACTTGTGCGCGACCTCGGTGTTGGCCGGCCGTGCACTGACCTGCCGTGAATGCGGCCTATCGCTCGGCCGCCATCCCCAATCGAGGCCGGGGTCCAGGGGCCTAACAATTTGAGGAGGCCACGGCTTAGAGCGCCGCAGCTATGGAACCACACATTGTTCTGCCCACAAGGTAGTGACCGCAGCTGCGAGAGGGGGACACAGCTGGGCCCACCCCGGCACCAGCTGCGAGTACAGCGCTGAAGGCCCTACGAGTGCTGCTAATGCCTTTGGGCGTCGGTGGAAGAAAGAAGAGACAGGGGCGGCCTAAAATCTTCACGAACTTCACAGCGCTGACCACACTGCGTGTGCTGTGTTTACCACGAAGGTGAGAGCCCCCCTCCCCTCCCATTCTCATCAAAGGAACACATTTTCCGGCACACGTGGGAGTCGTGGTACCCCGGAATACCCTCACCCCACCTGATTCTAACTTTGGGGCCCTGACAGGGCGATCCCATGATCCCCCCCCCTTTCCTTTGACTGGGTGGGGAATTTCTGTTTTAAGATGTGTATGTTTCTAGAGGGAGGGTGCTTAATACCCAGCAAGTTGGGGAGGCCGGTGTGGGAGGGAAGATGGTTTGACGTGCAATCTATAGTAATATATTCGGAGGGTAGGCCGGCATCTAGTCTACACACAGAGTCTAGCATACTATCCCGTATGTTCTATGCGGACAGAGGTCCAAAACACACACTCATCTAGTACCTTCTGAACAGAACGGATATGGGGACCAAAGGTGAGGCACAGTCACTATGCACCCTTAAGGTGGTCTCCTGGAATGTTCGGGGCCTAAACGACCCCAGAAAGCGTAGGCAGGTATTGGGATACCTTGACAGAAACGGGATAGCCATTGCTTTCCTACAGGAGACGCATCTAGCGCCTAGTACCAGTACCTGTTTTGCAGCAAGATGGGCTATGTGCTGAACCTTCTCCTCCTATTCTAACTATTCTAGGGGAGTCACCATCTTGGTTAAACGCGGAATAGCTTTCATACCCACAGGAATGGACTCGGATTCAGAGGGCAGATTTTGTTTGCTATGGGGTCACTTGCACTCTCATGAAGTATTGTTTGCTAATTATTATAGCCCCAATTTTGATAATCCTAATGCTCTGCTTCTATTGTGGGGGAACATCCAAACGCTAGGTATTGCACATGTCATACTGGAGGGCGACTTCAACACTGCCTTACGGCCCCAAATGGACAGATCCCGACCACTCCCGGCACACTACACAGCCACGCAGAAGACACTGTGCGACATAGTAGACAGTAATGGCTTGACAGATGCCTCGAGGCATCCCCCCCCCACCCTTAAGGAAGGCACACACTACTCGACTGTACATTCCACTTGGGCTCAAATAGATTACATCTTTGTTTCGGTGGGGATGACACATTGGCTAACACGGGCGACACACTTGGCCCGCACATTCTCCGACCACTCCCCAGTCACTGTAGAGCTCCACGTTCCACTAGATTGCTCCCCATTCTTGAGTTGGCGGCTTAAACATGCTCACCTGCAAGGTTCAGTGTTCAAAGCCGAACTGGAACAGAACATCCCAGACTTTTTTGACCGTAACTTGTCATCTGTATCTAGCATCACCACGGTATGGGAGGCTTTTAAAGTTACGGTGAGAAGCTGGGGTATCACCAAAGGCGGTGGAATTCTTAAGTCCCTACGCACTGACCTTCACACATTAGAAACCGAATTGCGCCTGCTAGAAGACACCATTACACAGAGTCCGGATGACGGGGTGCTCAAGGCCCGGATGCGTGGCAAATTGACCGATTACGAAACCGTGGCGGATAGGGAATACAAATTTTGGGGGAAACCACACACAGCGCAGGTATATGGGGAGGGGGACCGGCCAGGGAGAGCACTAGATAACTCGATCAAACCCCCCAGATTTGCTAATTATGTTACCGAAATACAAGACATACAGGAACCTCCCAGATCAGCTCCGAACATTAAGGGAACACTATAGTACACTGTATTCCTCGCATAGAGGGGAACCTCTCTATCTGCCCACCTATTTTGAGGATGTGGCACTTGCTTGGATGGGAGACACCCAGCAAAAATTCCTCCATTTGGAACTGGAAATAGACTAGATCACGGAGGCTATCATGTTGATGCGCTCTGGCAAGGCCCCTGGGTCTGACGGCCTTCCGATTGACTTATATAAAAACCTTTGCTCCCCTTTTGGCCCCTATTTTGAAACGGGTGTTTTATGTAGCACTTGAGGAGGGTTGCCTCCCCAGCACCATGCGGGAGGCTCTCATAACTTCCCTGCTCAAACCTGGCAAACCCCCAACTCACTGCGACTCCTATCGCCCCCTGTTGCTTCTAAATTGTGACACAAAGATTTTGGCCAAGGTCTTGGCCACGTGCCTCAATCTCCTGATGGAAGTTTGGTTCTGCCAGATCAGGCTGGCTTCACCCCGAATTGGGCGACCTCACATAACTTACGCACCTTAGATGCGGTCCTGCAGGATATTGATCCGAGAAGTGAGGCAGTGGCGGTATTTCTTGATGCCACCAAGGCCTTCGATTCGCTAGAATGGGACTACCAGATGGGCACACTAGAATACACGGGGATGCCCTTCAGTTTCCTAGATTGGGTGTGACTCCTATATCACCAGCCCACAGCCACGGTACTGCTCAATGGAGCAAGGTCCACCCCGTTTAACATCTACAGAGGCACGCGCCAGGGATGTCCTTTGTCCCCTATACTTTTCGCGCTATCTATTGAACCTCTAGCTGCCAAGCTCCGACAAAATCACAATCACTGTGCCCTTATATATACTGCTCGCCAGCTCCTCATCTCGCTATACGCAGATGATATGACGCTCTACATAAAGAAGCCCCGGACAACCTGAATCCAGTGCTGCGTGAGATTACAAAATTTGAAGGCATTGCTGGGGTACAAATTAACTGGGCTAAATCCGCAATATTCCCGTTAACAGATAATACACACCCACATCATCTTGCCTACCCTCTGGTATGGTAACTTGAGGAACTGAAATATTTAGGCCAGTCAGTCAATCACTTTTATTCAATTAATAAAAATAAAAAAAGACACAAAATACGAGTAATCACAGCAAATACGATACAACAGTACATCCAATTACAAAAGTGAGGAATAAATATACATAACATATCAAGGTTAAAATGAACGTATCTCATGAGTTCAATAAAACATTTTAAAAACTTCAGTTTGGCAGTTAGCTTCAAGATTAAGAAGGCACCAGCGCTACTAGCATGATTAAATTGTAATAGGTCTGTGCCGTAAATTAAAACCCTTCTTATTAATACGAACACCCGCAACTAGGAAACTTGCTACATGAAATGTTACACGTGCACTTGATAAAAGTTGTAAAAACAGGAGCGCTGGCCTAACCTGTAAGAAGCCCACCTCCCGCAAAATAGGTAACAAATATTTTTTCCTGATCTGTGCATAGTGTTCACAAAACATGGTAAAATGTATTGTATCCTGTGTGGAAAAGTCATCACAATCACATGGACTTGCGTTTTCTGGAGTGTCCCAAGTAGGATAGGAGCCAAACATAAAATGTATCAAATTAAAACGGAATCTGGTTAAAAGAAACCGATGAAACGGTCTAGTCACTAAAAAAAGATAGGGTTCAGGACCCGGAACAGTTATAAGTGTGTAATTCCTTCTGACAAACGGTTTTTTCATCTCTGTCTCCTCCCACTCTGCCATGAACAGATTTACCAATGCAGATTTTATCTCTATGACATCCTCTTTTTTAATGCGTTCTGGGAAATGAAAGAGCTCAGGTCGCCCCACGTTCGTGAGCATCAATTTGACATAAACCAGCCATGGGATTCTGTGAGCTCTGTCCATGGCAAGGCAGTTTTTAAGAATCAAATGGTTTAAGGAGATTTCCTGGTTAAGCCAGGTTTTTAACCAACAAATTATAGGTGCAGATTTTAATAAATCTGTTACAAACCCCATGCCCAGCTCTGAATGTATTGTAAAGGTGGGGGTGGACTGGGGAACGGAAAGCACGGATCTTAGAAATTTGTTCTCTACCTTCTGGATGATATCAGGGTTTGTATATCCCCAAATGGCAGAACCGTAGGTGGCTATGGCCAAACATTTGGCTTTATATACTTTAAGGATAGCCTCCATTGGTCATACCCCCATCCTTTTAGCAAAGCTCAACAGGGCTGCAGCCGATCTTGCTACTGCATTGCTTTTTGACTTATATTGGGGACCCCACGTTCCTCTATCATCAAAGATGACCCCCAGATAGGTGAAGATTGGAACCCTCTTTACTTCTTTGCCTGTGCAAAAAAAAAAATTTGTTTTCTTTTTCCTACTGGCCGGTCCAACGATCATGACCTGAGATTTTTGAGTATTAATTTTCAAATCTAATGAAGCCATGAAGTCGCCGAAGGAGGCCAATAGTCTGTTGAGGGCCACACCTGAGCGTGCCAAAAGAACAGCATCGTCCGCGTACAGGAAGACCGGAATCTTGGTCTCCCCTGCACGCGGAACGTCCACCGTTGAGTCGGCCAGGGCTGGCTCAAGAGCATTTATATATAGTGTTTAAAACCCTATGGGGGAAAGGATACACCCTTGGAGCACCCCCCTCTCCGACTTGAAATAACTGGTGCACCTCCCCTCCCGAGTGACTCTAACTGAGGCCAGTAAGCTACAATGAAGGTCAGCTAAAAAACTAACCAGAAGGGGGTCAATACCCATGTCCAAAAGGACCCTCCACAGCCTCGACCTATTGACCAGGTCGAATGCTGAGGAGATGTCCATAAAGGCCATATACAAAGAGCCCTCCCTCCCAGTCGTATATTTGCTGATAAGCAACTGAAGGTTTAAGCATTGATCCAATGTGCTCCTTTTCGCCTTGAAGCCGTACTGGGCATTAGACAGGGTTCCTCTACCTTCTAGCCATGTAGTCAATCTACCTAAAATGACTCTGCCCAAGATTTTAACGGCAGAGTCTATTAGGGAAATAGGCCTATAATAGGCAGAATCACCCCTTTGGCCTTTTTTTAAAATAGGAATAATGGTGGACTTTGCCCAAGACACAGGAAAGTTGTTATCTCTTGAGGCATTATAAACATTGGTCAATATCCTGGCCCAAAATTTCGGGGCACACTTATATAGGTCCGCAGGAACCCCGTCCGGGCCCGGGCCTTATTTTTGAGTGGCCCAACATGGTGGAAAGATAAAGTCTCCTGTGTAGGCCCATGGGTTGACTGGCTGTAAATGCTTCCAAAGTGGGCAAGCCACTGCTCATCTGGAATAGTACATTCCACACCCTGGTTCTCCACCCCAGAGAAATAGGGCTGATTAATGACCGCCAAAAATTTGGAACTGTCCCACAAGACTTCTTCTGATTGCAGGTCAGTCCAGGCCTCTTCCTTAATCTGCGTTTTACGACCCTGAATGGCCTGTTTGTATTGTTTCCTGAGGGTTACTATATGTGCTCTATTTCTGGGTGTTTCCTTCAATGCTTTTAAAAGAGCAGAGTGTGCCTTGGTGCAGTTTGAATCAAACCATCTCTTTCCTGTTTTCCCACCTGGTTTGGTTTTGGCCATTAGATCAATATTCACTTGTTGGCAGATAGTATTAAATGCCTCAACTATCCTGGTGTTGGGGCCAACATGGTCTAGGCAAATGCCCACCTCCACTTCAACCTTGGCCAAGACATCTTGTAAAAAAGTGACCGGGGTCACTTTAGCCCATTTCAATCTCCTGCCCTGATCTTTTGGTAACAGGTCCGTCGCACATGATGCCTGTATGTCTTTAAAGTCCAATAACCCCCCTGGGGCAACCTCTAATATCACTGGGTTATGGTAAAAAAAGACAGAGTCGTCTACCCTGTAATTTAAAACCATAGACAAAATAAAGGAAGATAAAAAAATATAATCAATAACTGTTCCTGAATCTTTTCCTTTAAATGTAAAAAGCCTGGGCCCATCTACACAGCAGCCTGATTCGTAGAGGTTGAAGGAGGCCAAAAGGCTCTCCAAAACCTCTCCTTGTTTCGTGTGTTCGAAGTGCGAGGGCAACGAGTAAGAAGGCCCCCCGATATCTTCCAAGGTGCACTCTAAGCTGCATGGGTGAATATTGAAGTCACCCATAAGGATGACCTCGAAACTGTTATATGACACTCTGTACTTGTCTAAAAATTCCCCAAGGGATTCTAGATGCTGATATAGACTGACACTGTCTGGTGAATTATAAAAGTTAATAAGTAACACAGTGGGGGAATTCGCGACCGACATTTCTACTTCTAAACAATTTTGAGAACCTGACTCTAGCTGTTTTGCTGATGCTTTCATATTCAATGAGATTAATAGGGCTAAGCCTCCCTTCGCCCTGCCCGCCGGGCTTGTTTTGGCGGGAATGCTGAAGTGGACGTATCCGTCCAAGGAGAGGCTATTTGCTGTGTCCCAGGTTTCTTGGAGAGCTATTATGTCATAGCATGTAACAAAACCCACCCAATTCTCGTCCTGACTTTTCGATCTGCTACCAGCAATATTCCAGCTAAGGATTCTACAAATATTCCTGTGACATAAGTTAGGAGCAATCATATTATTTATGCCACATGGGTTGTGTAGTCAATCGGAGCCCTCTAGCTGAAGCAGGGGAGAAAAACGGTTTGACAAAGACAAGCCCCCGCTCTGTGTGTCTTCAAGAACCTGAAAAATACGGGAGGTGAAGGGGGATGCTGAGGTGGGATGGCAGAGACGCCACTCAAGGGGTACCTGGCAATATCACACGGTCCTAGGGTGGGAGTATCTCTTTTGGCTGTTAATCTTTGGGCTGGGAAACATGTTTTCTGACTACCCCGTGGAGGATAAAAATATCAAAGAGGTAATGGTCTAATTCCTGTGCTTGCAAGGTCAGGCCCATCCCAAAACAATCTTTCAGCAACATTTCTCCCACAAAAATGTATAATAATACAGTCCCCAGTGATGTTCTTAGGTCCTTGTCCTACCCACCCCACCCTTCTGGCCATAATGATAGAGGGCGATATGTCACTCTTTCCACTTGAATAGTGTCTGCACCATTCCCTAGATTTGCATAAAAGATCCTCAGTAGACTCTCTCCCGTTTTGTTCTAGAGGCAGGACCCCCGTTAGCACTGCCACGAAAGGGGCAGCGTCTGGCGGAAGGTGCAACCTAAAGCTACTGGGCTTAGATGCGATGTTGGTAGTGTTAGGCTGCAGTGCTTGATTCTTGTCAATATTTGTTTTGGTGGGTGCTGCTCTTGGGTGTGTCAAAAAGTTCACCGTGCCATTTCTTGTGTTACCCAGAGTTTTAGCAGGTGGCGGTTGTTTATGGGCCACATGAGGACGAGGACTACCTGGATGCACATTTAACCCTGAGCATTCCATAGACTCTAGACCTTGATTCTCAACAATCTTGTTGTTGACGAGTCCTGCGAGGCTCTTCTGACGTTTCCTCTTGAGCTGCAAACTCCCAACTCCCTCAAGGATCTACCAACCCAATCAGGACTTAGACACTGACTGGATTGACTTCTCCCTCAGGGAAAGGGGAAGTGACAGAGAGACTCACAACAAATTATACAAGATTAAATCTTCAGTTGAGTCTCCCTCAAGAAAGTGCTCCAGGTCGAGAATCTTCTCTTAAAGATGTTCTGCGATGCCTTCACGCTACGCTGTGGTGCAACATTAACAGCAATTACTCAGCTGACAACTTCTTAGCTTTTTTCTATATTAAACTAAACAAGGTGCTTACTGACCATTAATCCGTCTGACCCTTGTTCGCACTTTTACTGAAGTTTTAGCACTGACTCAGAATCTTGACACCTTCAAATGAACATAACAAGTCAGAATCACTTAACACTTTTACTAAAAAGACAGGCTAAAAAGATTAGTTGGGTTAGTTTTAACTGAACTCAGAACCGTCATGCAGGATCATACCTGAGTCTTTGTTATTTCTTCCATTAGAAGATTCTGCAGAAGGAAGACAGAAAATAACAGCCTATCTAATTCCTTCTACAGTCTTAAATCATTATTCCTGGCCCAACTGGTAAATATGCGAACCTTTTACAAATACCTCAGTATATAAGTCATCATATCATAAATTATACACATTTGTTTGTTTGCCTAATTTACACATTTGCCTTTACCAAGGCTTGTTATTTTCTGGCCCAACTTGTAAATATGCGAACCTTTTACTAATACCTCAGTATTTAAACCAGCATATCATAAATTGTACACATTTGTCCAGTTTGCCTATTTGTTTGCCTTATTAACACATTTGTCTTTACCAAGGCTTGTTTAACTCTGCAGTCCGCCTTTTGAGCACCTAAAACAACTCACTGTTAATCTCAGTTCAAAGGCAGTCAATAACCTCTTTCAGAATTGTTTGATGACATTTGGTGCAAAAAGGGTTTTCACATTAAACATTTAATTTCTGCTCTCTGCACAGAGTCTTTTGCCTTTGTCAAGGCTTGTTCCTAACTCTGCTCTTACTCGACGTCTAGAGCGGAGTCTTGATCTTTAATTAAACCTTTGCCACTTAACTGCTAAGTTAAATTGTTCGTGGCCTCTTAAAGTTAAATTAAATTCCTTACTGTCTTTTTTCCAAGCCTCCTGCCATGAACGCGCTGACCGGCTGATAGGAGACTCGAACAGCCGACCAGCAGAGGGAAGCGGTAAACGAACCTCCCGACTGTCACAGGAAATAGCGGAGCTCAGACGCAGCCGCGCCAAGCATTAAATCAACGTCGCTGGCAGGCGGGGGGTTTCAGGATCTTGACGATAGGCTTTTCAGGAAAGGGTACCAAAAGAATACTGCTGGAAAAAGGGAGAAGAGGAGGTTTCTTGGCCAAAGGATTTTCCATGCGGGGACAGAAGCTCTCGCAAGGAACAACGAGAGACGAAGCGTTTGGCAGTTGGCTGAGGCTTGTATTTATAGCCTCAGCCACGAGACCAGCGCGAGGCTCACACTTCAGCTCACCAAGCGCGAGGACAAACACGAGTCTGTCTCTCATGAGCGCACAATCTAGAAAGTGGCACAACACTGAGTTAAACAATAAACAAGCATTGCTAAATGCAATGGCTACAACTGAGTTAAACAATAAACAAGCATTGCTAAATGCAATTGCTACAGATTAAGCTTCTAAAAGGATTTTTTTAATTTAAACTGAACATTAAATAATACACTACATGAAATCATAAAACTACATTTACCTATTAGATTCACGATATATACACTAAGTCAACTCTGAGTCAGAACCTATTTAAGACGACCAGTAACACCCCTAACAGTTCCTCCCCCCAAAGGTCGTCTTACAGGTCTAGGTTTATCAGGATGCAGAGCATGAAAAGATCTAACAAGTCTAGGAGCATGAACATTTTTCTCAGGTTCCCAAGATCGCTCAGAAAGATCATAACCCTTCCAGTCAACCAAATAAAACAAGGCACCCCGAATCCTTTTGGAATCTAGAATGGATTTAACCTCATACTCAACATGATCACCGACAATTACTGGCGGTGGTGGGTTATCAGTACGAGTAGAAGGTTCAAAAGGTTTCAACAGAGAAACATGAAAAACAGGGTGAATAGCATATTCCTCAGGTAAAACTAATTTCACAGATACAGGGTTCAAAACTTTCTTAACTTCAAAAGGCCCAATATATCTAGGCTTCAACTTCCTGGGACCCTCCAACTGAATATTTCTAGTTGATAACCATACCAACTGACCTTCCTTATACAAAGGAGCAGCTTTACGATGAGAATCAGCAGTCTTTTTCATAGATAACTTACTTTTGACCCATTGTTTTCTAGCCTTATCTTGGATATCCAACAGATGAGTCAACCTATCAGTAACTGCTGGCATAGACAATTGATCATCAGGTAAGAGTATAGGAATAGATCTTGGATGTTGACCAGTGAGAAAATAAAAAGGGGAACAACCCAAAGCTGAATGAGTGGTGTTATTATAGGAAAATTCAGCCCACGGTAACACTTCATCCCAAGGGTGAGAGGAGGTAGTTAACAAACATCTTAAACCCTGTTCAACATGCTGATTCAATCTCTCCGTCTGACCATCCGTCTGTGGGTGAAAAGAAGAAGACAGAGCCAACTCAATTCCCAAAAGTTTGCTAAGTTGTGACCAGAATTTGGAAATGAACTGCGGGCCCCTATCCGAAATAATCTTTGAGGGCAGACCATGAAGTTTCACAATATTAGATAAAAATACAGCACTGAATTCAGTTGCCGAGGGAATCTTATGTAATGGAATAAAATGTCCCATTTTGGATAACAGATCCACCACCACAAGGACTGTAGTAAAACCATTAGACTTAGGGAGATCAGTAATAAAATCTAAACTGATTGTATGCCAAGGGTGAGGAGGAATAGTCATAGGACGAAGTAAACCCATTGGAACCTCATGTAAAGCCTTTTGACGAGAACAAACTGGACAGGCTTTCACGAATTGTTGAATAATAGAAATCATTCTTTCCCACCAAAAATGACATTGACACAAATCCAGGGTTTTGTTAATACCTGGATGTGCAGCAATCGCCAAATCATGATTCCATTGCATGACCTTATCCTGTAAATCTCTTGTGGGAATAAACAATTTATCATTGTGATAGAAAAACCCATCTCTAAAGGAATTACCCTTTTTTAATAACCATTCATGAACATCAAAGTTCTTTAATTCCTTTTTTACGGAATCCAAGAAACTTTCTGAATGGATTTCAGCAGCAATTTTTTCTAAAGGCAAAATGCTGGGAGGATCCTTCATAGAATTTAAATCCTTTTCACAAACTAAACGTGAAAGTGTATCAGATAACAGCTGCTTCTTCCCTGGTCGATACATAATCAAAAAATCAAATTCGCTAAAAAATTGCAACCACCTCATTTGCCTAGGAGTAAAAGCCTTAACAGTGGAATAAAATTGCAAATTTTTATGGTCAGAATAAACAGTAATAGTGTGTTTAGCCCCCAAAAGATGATGCCTCCATTCTTGAAACACATCTTTAATGGCTAACAATTCTCGTTCTGCAATCGTATAATTCTGCTCAGCCAAAAGTAATTTCCTGGAGAAAAAGGCGATTGGATGAAGATGACCAGTATTTGAATCCTTTTGAAGCAACACACCACCAATAGCAGTCTGTGAAGCATCTGCTTCCACAAAGAAAGGCCTATCAGGATCAGGATGAACCAAAATGGGAGCCGAGGTAAAAGCCTTCTTCAACAATGAAAATGCCTGGTCAGCCTCCTCAGTCCAAGAGAAGACTTTCCCTTTTTTCAATAACTGGGTAATAGGAGTAACAATTTCTGAAAATTTAGAAATGAAATGCCTATAAAAATTAGTAAATCCTAAAATTCTCTGCGTGTCTTTTATTGAAGCAGGAATTGGCCAAGTTAAAATTGCCTCAACTTTCTTAGGATCCATATGAATTCCCTCTGGTGACAAACAATAGCCAAAAAATTCAACTTGAGAAGCATGGAAAACACATTTTTCCAATTTAGCATACAGAGAATGATCTCTCAATCTCTGTAATACCAACTGAACATGCCGTACATGCTCTTCCATATTTTTGGAATAAATTAAGATGTCATCTATATAAACAATACAACAGACATCCAATAAATCATGCAGGACCTCATTAATAAAATATTGAAAAGCCGCTGGAGCGTTGCAAAGACCAAAAGGCATAACCGTATACTCAAAAAGACCAAATTTCGTACGAAAAGCGGTCTTCCACTCATCGCCTTCTTTGACTCTAATCAAATGATATGCTCCTCTAAGATCCAGTTTGGTGTAGACACTGGAACCTTTAATTTGATTAAGAAGCACAGGAATCAAAGGCAATGGGTACCTATTCTTAATGGTTGCTTTATTTACCGCTCTGTAATCAATACAAGCCCTCAAATCACCAGACTTCTTCGCAACGAAGAAAAGAGGAGACAAAACAGGAGAAGTAGAATGTCGAATAAAACCTAATTCTAAAAGCTCATCCAAATAGCTTCTTAAATAAACATTTTCAGGTTCAGTTAAGGCGTAAATTCTACTACATGGCAAAATAGCACCCGGAACTAAATCAATTCTGCAATCAAAAATTCTGTGCGGTGGTAATTTGGTTGCTTCAACAGGATCAAAAACCTTAGAAAAACTCCTATACTCTACTGGAAGTTTATTATCTTCAGCAGTTAATGCAGCACAAAAAAGGGGCATCACAGGATCCTTGGTCTCTTGATAACAATGTAACTTACAAAAGGAAGACTCTAAGGTAACCGTCCTTTTAATCCAATCAATATTGGGATTATGTAATTCCAACCAAGGAATGCCTAGGATGACACCAAAACTTGGTGCATCAATAAGATCAAAAACCACTTTCTCAGTATGCCCATTATCTGCTACCAAAGTTAATGGTTCGGTGTTAAATTGAATCATACCAGAAGACAAAACTGAACCATCAACTGCTCTTACAGACTCAGGTTCCTCCTTAGTAACAAATTTCAGATTCAATTTATGGGCAAACCCAATATCGAAAAAATTCCCAGTAGCCCCAGAATCCAAAAGTACAGGAATGCTATGTCTTTGAAGAGTAGTTAAGATAAAGACCATCCGAATAGTAAAATGCTTGGGAATATGAGTAGTTACATTGGTGACAAATTTGGAGATCTTAGAAGAAAATTTGCTCGAGGGAACGATCTCTGCTTTCCTCGAGTACTTCAGTTTTCCGACGGCTTACTAGGAAGAGTTTCAACAACTAAAACCTTCTTTTTTGCGGGTTTTACAGAACAATCCTTGGCAAAATGCCCAGGTTTGCCACAGTATAAACATAAATTGCCCTTACGCCTCCGTTCTTTTTCTTCAGGAGTTAAAGGCCCTTTGAACCCACCCGGTAAAACAGGTTCAACAAAAACATTCTTAACTTCTGACTCTTTTCTCAACTTTAATTAGAGGACTTCTAAAATCACTCCTAGTTTTTTCATTTCTACGTTCACCCAATCTGTGATCAAGTCTAACCACTAGATCCTGAAATTCCTTAAACCCATCAGGTAAATTTACTATGTGTGCAAGGGAATCTTTTAAATCATCTTTTAGACCTCTATAAAATAAAGAAATTCTCTTCTCCTCTGGCCAATGAGTTTCAGACAGAAGTCTATTAAAGGTAGTTATATAAGATACAAGATCCTTGGTCCCTTGACGAAGACTCAATAACTCATTATCAGAGGACTGAATTAAGGTATGTTTAGCGAATAGACTGGACATGGCCAATTTAAAATTCTGCAAATTGTGAAGCAAAGGATCATTATTATCTACTAGAGGCATGGCCCAGTTAGCAGCCACCCCTCCCAAATAAGAAATTATAAATGCTACCTTAGCAGAATCAGAAGAAAAAATTTGAGGTTTACACATGAAGTGCAATTGACATTGACTAAAAAATGTTGCAAATCTGCTATTATCTCCAGTAAACCTTTCAGGGTTAGCCAAAGGGGCAGGTGTAGGTGTAACAACAGTAACTTGAACTGGTTGTTTTTCAGACCGGTCTTCTGAGGTATGAGGTTGAACCACGTCAGCTCCAAATCTAGCTGGCGCTAACACCGGTTTCCTCTCCTTAGAAGAATCTCTCCAAGTCGAGAAACCAGCCCTAGTCTCATCTAGTTCCTGACGAAGCGATTGATTCTCTAAACGTAAATTTTCCATCTCCATTGTCATCTTCTGGACTAACTGTGACAACTGTGAAGCATCCATGAGGGTGAATTTGCAGACTCGAAAGGAAACGATTTAAAAAATTTGGGAAGAGTGGCTTCGTCTACTGTTGACGAGTCCTGCGAGGCTCTTCTGACGTTTCCTCTTGAGCTGCAAACTCCCAACTCCCTCAAGGATCTACCAACCCAATTAGGACTTAGACACTGACTGGATTCCTGGAGACCTTGCTGCATAGCGCTTGCTGGGACGCGCTCACCTCTGGCTGTTCACTGTGAGGAGGACTTTTAGCCAGCAACTCGCCGCACCCACTCCGCGGGTGCCGCTTCGCCGACAAGTGAGGAGGAGTGGGAGTCTAACACCACCAGAGGGCTGCAGGGCTGCGAGCGTATCAGGGACTCCAAATCCCAGGAGTCCCTGAGTGACCGCTGACCACTTCCGGTCCGCTCTCCCTGCCGGCCCGCCCACCGCCCACTTGAGGGTTTGTTAAAGCCCCACCAGCGGAATTGACTCTTGGGAGACCTTGCTGCATAGCGCTTGCTGGGACGCGCTCACCTCTGGCTGTTCACTGTGAGGAGGACTTTTAGCCAGCAACTCGCCGACAAGTGAGGAGGAGTGGGAGTCTAACACCACCAGAGGGCTGCAGGGCTGCGAGCGTATCAGGGACTCCAAATCCCAGGAGTCCCTGAGTGACCGCTGACCACTTCCGGTCCGCTCTCCCTGCCGGCCCGCCCACCGCCCACTTGAGGGTTTGTTAAAGCCCCACCAGCGGAATTGACTCTTGGGAGACCTTGCTGCATAGCGCTTGCTGGGACGCGCTCACCTCTGGCTGTTCACTGTGAGGAGGACTTTTAGCCAGCAACTCGCCGCACCCGCTCCGCGGGTGCCGCTTCGCCGACAAGTGAGGAGGAGTGGGAGTCTAACACCACCAGAGGGCTGCAGGGCTGCGAGCGTATCAGGGACTCCAAATCCCAGGAGTCCCTGAGTGACCGCTGACCACTTCCGGTCCGCTCTCCCTGCCGGCCCGCCCACCGCCCACTTGAGTGTTTGTTAAAGCCCCACCAGCGGAATTGACTCTTGGGAGACCTTGCTGCATAGCGCTTGCTGGGACGCGCTCACCTCTGGCTGTTCACTGTGAGGAGGACTTTTAGCCAGCAACTCGCCGCACCCGCTCCGCGGGTGCCGCTTCGCCGACAAGTGAGGAGGAGTGGGAGTCTAACACCACCAGAGGGCTGCAGGGCTGCGAGCGTATCAGGGACTCCAAATCCCAGGAGTCCCTGAGTGACCGCTGACCACTTCCGGTCCGCTCTCCCTGCCGGCCCGCCTACCGCCCTCAACCCTTGCTATATCTGGGGCTACTCCTCCCGCAGCGCGGGACGCAGCCCGGAGCGAAGACCGGGCTAAGAGCGGGCCGTTTGAGGCCGTTCGAGGACGGAGAGGACTGAACTGGCCCACCCACCTTACTCTGGTTTGTTTGGATCCCATAGATATACTTAGGATCTTAAGACCCACCCTCGCCATCGTGCTCTCATTGCAATGAATGCAATGGTTACTCGTAGCAAAACATCGAAAGGTGGGTCACAGATTAGTGGCCCTATGGATGATTTCATTACACGCACCAACATAGCCATTGACAAAGAGATATCCAAACTCCAAAACCGGGTTTCGCTCGAATTAGATGCTGCTAGACGTCTGTCCCAAGTAATTGCACTTTCCAAGAAATCCTCCCTAGGCCACATAGCTGCTTCTGTCACCCCTGAGCGCCCGGCCCTTCCACATTGTATAATTACCCAGGTCGATGTTCACCATTCCCCGACCCCGGCTACTGGTCAGGTTGCCTTGGCAAATAACGTAGATATAATTCTACCAACATCATCTAGTATGCCCAATCCAACCCCAAGTGTTCCCTTTTTGGAAAATGTACCTAATATTACCCCAAGTGGCAAACAACCAAAGAGGAAACGCAATTCTCGCTCTGCTTATTTTCGAAAAAAAGCGAAAATTGCTGTTCCTAAAGATCTGCCTTTAACTAACACCGCAGCACTTAGTGCCGGCGCAGGGCCTACCCTTAATGTGCAGCCACCTAGCGGGGGTCAGGTAGGGGTTCCATCCATTCCCTCCACTAATATTTTAGCAGGTGTGGATCCTGAAGTGGATGGGCTAACTGATATTAATAAGGATTTCATAGAGGTGGTATGGGAGACTCTCAAAAAGTTGCTGTCACCCCTAGATTTAAGACTCTCTAGGATTGAAAACAACCTGCTAGAAATGGAGAAGAGCATTATTGCTTTGGCCACTCTGGGGTTGAAGACCCTTGAGAACCAGGGCACTATTGCTGTTGACCCAGTGCCACAACCCATTGCACCTTGCACTAACCAAACTTCCTCCAATGTTCCACCTGTAATAAAACCCATCCCCAAACCCAGGTCTGTTACGGTGGAGCAGGCTCGTGAAAAACCAAACACCCCTCCACGGGTCACCTTACGCCACCAGCAAAATCCTAAGCATAAATCACCCAACAGGTCGATTCCTACTGAATCCCTAGTCCCTCCAGCAAAAGACAATTTCAGAGGTGGCTATATCGATCTCCCCCCAGAGACAAACGACTATGCGGTTGTTCTGACGGGTGTTCCCATGTTAAGTGACGGCCAATTTGAAAATCACTGGTCGCTCAAAAATAAAATAATGCACTGGCTAAACGTAAATAGACCAATTCCCAATGGTCGAAGAAGTCGTGTATTAATGGTTCGCAGAACTCCCTGGGTAGGTCCAACGCTGAAATCTATCCCGGGAGATTGCGTGGTAGTGACCTTTGAAGATCCCTACACGGCACATCACATCTGCAAGTGGCCAATTAATGATGACTCCCTAGTTACACCTAAACCAGTATCCTTTTTTTATCCCCCCCGTCCAAGTCGAACCCAGGGGGAAAACTGGACACTGGTTCAGCAACACCCTTGGCTGAATAAGCCCCGTGGCCAGAAGGAGACCCTTCTACACTGGAACGGTCTCTCCACGTATAATAGATTTGGGTCCTTAGAGGAGGTGGATTGACTCACAGTGCACCCAGTCAACCAACTCGGCACGGAAATCTTGCCACTGCAGGGGCTTGATTCGAAAGATTGTACTGGCCTAGAGTTTGTAACAAATAAAGCGGTGCGACCATCTAGCCTGCGGTTCGTAGGGGAACCCTCCACATCTGATACAAACAAAACTCCTGACAGGGAAGATCGGCGGTACCTACCTTATAGGTTCCACTCTGAAGCTACCTCTATCGAGGCATCAGGTCCTTCTTCTTCTGGTTGCCTTGTGCCCCTTATCCAGCAATCTGAGCTACCTGCTAGGTCTCCTAAACTTGAGAATATGTTTGCTTCTCCCAGGCCTGCTGTTCCTACTAATGCTTCCTCACCCGGTGACACTGCCTCAGTAGACTCTGCCTTAAAAATCTTAAGCTGGAATGTGGCCGGTCTTGATCGCAATTTTAACAACCCTGAATGTAATGATTTCCTGGAACTATATCACATCTGTCTTCTCCAGGAAACCTGGTGCATGGAGCCAAGACACCGAGTGGGATTTTCTACTTTTTTCATCCCTGCTGCCCAGGTACAAGGTTCCAAAGGTCGCCCCTCAGGCGGCCTAATTATTTGGATTAATGTTGCATTGGACCTCAGAGTGAAAGCAAGAAACACCCAGTCAGCTGATCTCCAGTGGTTAACGATAAGCCACAAAGGGGGAAGAAGTTTGGAACTCTTTAATATCTACCTAAGGGGTGCCAAAGGTGGCGCATCCCATCTACCCTCTACAGGCCTAGACCACAATTTGGCAGCTTGCAGTGCGGACTCTTATGTAATGCTCGCAGGCGACCTCAATTGCTGCTTTGAACCCCTGGCCAGAGAAGACATCTTGGATACTTTTGAGGAGGATTCTAGGAGAGGCATCCCTATTCTTAGCCTTGATCCGATCCCTAAATGGTCGCAAAATGTCATCGAGATTACAGCTCTTTGCATGGAGCACAACTTGCGTGCTGCAAATGGGCGCTCCAAATCTGACCAATCAGGTGCCCATACCTATAACAGACCAGGCCACACTTCAAGGATTGATTTTGTGATGCTTAATTACAACCTCTGGCAACATCATCAAGACATGGAGGTTATAGCATCTAGTGATAGTGATCACAATCCCCTATCACTAACCATCTCATCTCCTTGGCAAGGTGGAAACCAAGGCCCTCCTGGCCATAACTGGAAAACTACCCATGAACTAGCCCCTGCAAACTGTAGTAGGCGCCTGAAGTGGGCAAAAGTCGCAGCCGATGAAACAAGGATGACCCAAGCCGGGACTATCTTGGAAAAAGTAAAGTCTTGGATAGACACCCCAGAGCGTGCAGATACTAGGATTCTACCCCTATACACCGAGACTGTTTTGGCACTGAGCAATTTATTTATTGTTCCCCAATCTACCCGTAGGGGCCCCGTGAAACAATCAGCTAAGTGGTTTACAGGCAATTGTCGCGGAGCTAAGAGGGATCTTGTGGCCACATTAAAAACCAAAAATGTAGCTGATATTAGGGCCGCTAGGAAAACTTATAAAAAAACTTTAGCTGTAGCCAAGCAGGAGTATGACTCTAATTTTTGGGGAGATCTAGTAGAGGCAAGCACCAGGAAGGACGCCAAGGGGTTCTGGGACCTTCTAAGATCCAGGGAAAAGCCGACTGACCAACAGCTCACTTGTAACATTCCAGGGGGCGTATGGTTTGACCACTTTCTGAAACTATATTCTGCTCCACCCCCAGGTCCTCTCCAGTTAGGGGTCCCATTCACGGTTTCACTGCCTAAATCTATTTTTGCGCCCATGTGCCAGGCGGAGCTATTTACTAGCTCGGATGTTGAAAAAGCAATCCAATCCATCGTCCCAAATAAAGCTGCAGGTCCTGATGGGATCCCTGGAGATCTAATCAGGAAATACCCGTCTTCCTGGAGCAGAATAATTTCCTCCCTTTTGAACGAGGTATTACTGGGCGGTGCTTTTCCAGACTCCTGGAGGGGCGCCGAAGTTGTACCCATTTTCAAAAAAGGTACTAGGGATGATCCAGCGAATTACCGGCCAATTAGCTTATTGGATTCTTCCCAAAAGGTGGCAGGAAAAGTGGTTCTGGGCAGAATTAGTCAGTGGGCCGATGAAAATAATGTCCTGTCAGATCTCCAAGCGGGTTTTAGAGCAGGAACAGGCACAATCGAGCAGACGTTCCGCCTTCTGATGATTTATTGGAAAGTGGTGGTGCTAGGAGGGGGCAGTCTGTATATGGTCTTCATTGACTTGCGGACTGCGTTCGACCTAGTACCACGAGCACTTTTATGGAACGTCCTCGATGGGTTAGGCCTTCCCCCTTACCTGCTCTCGCTCCTTGTAAAATTCCATGACAGGAATTTTGCCCAAATCAGATGGGGTACACAGGGAGAGAAAACACCTCGTATACCTGTGGACAGGGGCGTTAGGCAAGGGTGTGTGCTCGCCCCCACTCTGTTCTCCCTTTATATCAACGGAGTGGTGGAGCACTTACTCCAGCAACCATCAGATGCACCCACCCTTGCTGGTAGGAAAATCCCGACGCTCCTGTTCGCGGACGATACCCTCCTCATCTCGAAATCCCCAATGGGCATCCAATCGCTGCTCTCCAGCTTTAAGGCCTTTTGTGACGAAAGGGGTTTGGCCATAAATATAGGGAAAACCAAATTTCTGGTTCTTAATCCGCCCAAAAAAACTGTCTTTCCTCCGCTCCTAGACTCTGTCCCACTTGATCGCGTTAAAGAATTTGATTACCTGGGAATACGCATCAGTGACACTATGAGCTGGAAGGCACACCACCACAAAGTGTTCTTGACGCATAAAAGGGTGGCAGGTGCCTTGCTCAAGGAGCAGCGTGCCTCATCATTAAAACCTATAGGGGCGCCCCTGGACATCTATAGGGCAAGGGTTGTGAGCGCGGCACTTTATGGTGCCGAACTGTGGGGCACTCATAAAGTCGACACTCTGGCTCGCCTTGAGAATAACTTTCATAAAGACCTTATGGGGTTGCCCCACAGCACACCAACCATCCCATTGCTGCTAGATGCAGGTACCCGGGCTATCTGCGATCAAGCGAAACTACGCCCACTTCTGTTATGGTCCAGAATCTGGAATGTGCATGAGCTTCGAAGCTATGCAGAAGCTCTGAACGACATTATGTCACTGCCGGGCTCGAATAGAATCATCTGGCTCAGAGAAGTCAAGAAGTTGTTGCATAAATTAGGATTAGGAGAGGCTTGGGCTAACAAATCTGCACCCCCGAAACAACAGCTCAAAAAGATCTATTGGGCATGGGTAGATAGTGAGAGGGTTTGCAGTACAACCCATTGCAAATCTGTATCACTGTTCCTGTTGACTAAAGAGTCACCGTCCAGGGAACCTTATTTGGATATCATCCAGAGCTCATGGGACAGATCATTGTACATCAAGTTCAGGGTGGGGGTGCTCCCATTATGTGAGTTCACGTCCACTTGGAAACCGCCGGCCCAAACTGTACCTTACTGTCCTTTTTGTGATCTAAGGATAGAGTCTGTGTCTCACATGCTGTTCGAGTGCAATGTCTATGCTGCCCCGAGACGTAGGTGGTTGAAGCCCCTCTGCATGTGTTTGGGAACCCGTTCTCATCTAGAAGCACTGCGTATTTTACGTACGGACGCTAGTCCTTTCTTTTCTACCTGCATGGCAAAATTTTTGGGCTGGGCATGGCGCCTTAGGACTGCAAGGAAACTGTTAATCCAGTGACTGAACCTTCACACTTAACATGCTGCTATGAAATGTCTTATGCTGTTGACTGTATTTTTTAATGTTTTTTAAAAATAATGTATGAATTGCTTTTATGATATGAATTTTATCGAATAAAGCTTATTACTACTACTACTGACTGGATTGACTTCTCCCTCAGGGAAAGGGGAAGTGACAGAGAGACTCACAACAAATTATACAAGATTAAATCTTCAGTTGAGTCTCCCTCAAGAAAGTGCTCCAGGTCGAGAATCTTCTCTTAAAGATGTTCTGCGATGCCTTCACGCTACGCTGTGGTGCAACATTAACAGCAATTACTCAGCTGACAACTTCTTAGCTTTTTTCTATATTAAACTAAACAAGGTGCTTACTGACCATTAATCCGTCTGACCCTTGTTCGCACTTTTACTGAAGTTTTAGCACTGACTCAGAATCTTGACACCTTCAAATGAACATAACAAGTCAGAATCACTTAACACTTTTACTAAAAAGACAGGCTAAAAAGATTAGTTGGGTTAGTTTTAACTGAACTCAGAACCGTCATGCAGGATCATACCTGAGTCTTTGTTATTTCTTCCATTAGAAGATTCTGCAGAAGGAAGACAGAAAATAACAGCCTATCTAATTCCTTCTACAGTCTTAAATCATTATTCCTGGCCCAACTGGTAAATATGCGAACCTTTTACAAATACCTCAGTATATAAGTCATCATATCATAAATTATACACATTTGTTTGTTTGCCTAATTTACACATTTGCCTTTACCAAGGCTTGTTATTTTCTGGCCCAACTTGTAAATATGCGAACCTTTTACTAATACCTCAGTATTTAAACCAGCATATCATAAATTGTACACATTTGTCCAGTTTGCCTATTTGTTTGCCTTATTAACACATTTGTCTTTACCAAGGCTTGTTTAACTCTGCAGTCCGCCTTTTGAGCACCTAAAACAACTCACTGTTAATCTCAGTTCAAAGGCAGTCAATAACCTCTTTCAGAATTGTTTGATGACATTTGGTGCAAAAAGCGTTTTCACATTAAACATTTAATTTCTGCTCTCTGCACAGAGTCTTTTGCCTTTGTCAAGGCTTGTTCCTAACTCTGCTCTTACTCGACGTCTAGAGCGGAGTCTTGATCTTTAATTAAACCTTTGCCACTTAACTGCTAAGTTAAATTGTTCGTGGCCTCTTAAAGTTAAATTAAATTCCTTACTGTCTTTTTTCCAAGCCTCCTGCCATGAACGCGCTGACCGGCTGATAGGAGACTCGAACAGCCGACCAGCAGAGGGAAGCGGTAAACGAACCTCCCGACTGTCACAGGAAATACCGGAGCTCAGACGCAGCCGCGCCAAGCATTAAATCAACGTCGCTGGCAGGCGGGGGGTTTCAGGATCTTGACGATAGGCTTTTCAGGAAAGGGTACCAAAAGAATACTGCTGGAAAAAGGGAGAAGAGGAGGTTTCTTGGCCAAAGGATTTTCCATGCGGGGACAGAAGCTCTCGCAAGGAACAACGAGAGACGAAGCGTTTGGCAGTTGGCTGAGGCTTGTATTTATAGCCTCAGCCACGAGACCAGCGCGAGGCTCACACTTCAGCTCACCAAGCGCGAGGACAAACACAAATCTGTCTCTCATGAGCGCACAATCTAGAAAGTGGCACAACACTGAGTTAAACAATAAAAAAGCATTGCTAAATGCAATTGCTACAACTGAGTTAAATAATAAACAAGCATTGCTAAATGCAATTGCTACAGATTAAGCTTCTAAAAGGATTTTTTTAATTTAAACTGAACATTAAATAATACACTACATGAAATCATAAAACTACATTTACCTATTAGATTCACGATATATACACTAAGTCAACTCTGAGTCAGAACCTATTTAAGACGACCAGTAACACCCCTAACACTTGTGGGCAATCGCCGAATGTCGCTCTTGGCTACGGTATGTGTTCATACAATCAACAATATCTTTGCCAATGCCCACCAGCAGAGGTTCTATACGTGCATTGAACAATTCCTCTATCTTGTACCCCAAGTTTGTAAGAATGACATGGTCCTGTTCATTTTGCAAATGTTTAACTTTGCGAGCACATTTCGTAGCCTTTGTTCTGTCCGAGGTTAGAGATTCACCAGAACTAGGCCCCTCTACAGATGATAACAGGGAAATGTAAGGCGCATTATTCAGAGTATTTTTCGCCTCAACATTTGTGTGCTCGCACGGGACCTCTATGGATACAGGAAGAGGATCTGGGGTAATTGTTTCAGTCCCCCTTTCCAGTTCAAGCTCTTTTTCAGCATTTGCGTTTTTCTGGTTAATGGCCCCCACTGCTGACGTTGGTAGGAAATTATAGTGTCTGATTTGCGTGGAACTTTAGCGTCTTTAACCCCATGTCTCTTGTTTCCCAGCTGTTTGCGCTTACCCATAACAGCAGCTTAGGGGGGTTGCCCGGCCTGGCCTCCTTTGGCCCCTGATGGCCACAGATGGCCCGCCCTCTGCCCGGGCTCAGCCCGGCTCCACCAGCGCGCGTCCCGCGACACGGAGGGAGCCGCTCCTCTCTTGTATCGCCTCCGGGCGGGATGCTAGTTGGGACCGGAAGTTCGAGTTGGCCGCTGTGCAGCCTGGGAGCTGTAGTCTCCCCCAACTGCGGCCGCAAGGTGGATGGAAGCGGTGGCAGGGGAGACACACAGCGTTGGCCCCCCAGGTGTGGCAAGAATGTCAGGAGCCCAGCAGGTAGGGTGGCGGGACAGTCAACTCCGTGGAAAAATACCCCCTAATATTTAGGCATACACATTCTTAGGCAGAAGGATTCTATGATGCGAGCTAACTACGGGACGGCCATAAACAAAATCACTGATAGAATGAATGAATGAATGAATGAGAAATTTGTAATGCGCAAACTTAGCCCAAGGGAATCAAGGCGCAGGGACAGACAGACATACAGTCTCAGAGTACCGAATACAGGACCACTAATAAGCTTGAGAGAAGACCCAAGTTTTCAAAAGTCTACGGAAGGCCACAAGATAAGGCTGATTAGAAAGTTCAGGGGGGAGGGAGTTCCATAATTTGGGAGCCAAGGTGGAAAAGGCTCTTCCTCCCCACCTAGCCCTCGTGAAACTGGGAACCGAAAGCAGATTTCTGGAGGCAGAACGCAGAGTTCTCCTGGGGATATAGGCTGCGACAAGAGACCTGACGCCTTTGGAGCCTGAGCCAAATACAGCTTTGTGGGCCATACAGAGGAGTTTGAAGGAAATCCTAGAGTGTATTGGGAGCCAATGGAGATCCTTCCTAGCCTGGGTAGCCGAAGCCAGCCTGGGAAGGTACAGGACCACCCTGGCAGTGGCATTCTGCACCATCTGGAGGCGATGGACAGAGCTCTTGTTTATGCCGCTGTAAAGGGCATTGCAATAATCAAGCCTGGCGCAGACCAGGGCAACTGTTGCCTGTTTCCGAGCTGCGGGGGACAGATACCGGGCAAACTTTTTCAGATTCCTAATGATGGCGCAACATGTGGACACCGTTCTATTGACCTGGGGGTTGAATGATAGGGCTGAGTCAATCAGTACTCCCAGATTCCTGGCGGAGTGGGTAGGGAGGTCCCCCAAAGAGGGCGGTCACCAGTCCTCAGACCACATATCCTGATTTCCTCCAAATATCAGGACCTCAGTCTTTTCCCCGTTTAACTTTAAGAAGTACCATCCACTGCGATACTGCCTCCATGCATGCTCTGAATTTGAGGGCTGAGTCGTTAACCGACTGAGTGATGGAAACCATGATCTGGGTATCGTCGGCATACAACAGTACCTCAAATCCGAACGATCTCACCACTTTAGCGAGTGGCGTAACATAGATGTTGAATAGGAGCGGGCTTAATGAAGAGCCCTGCGGTACCCCACATTGCACCAACTGGGAAGAGGAGAGAAAGTTGCCCATCTTAACTCTCTGCTCTCTTTGGTGAAGGAAAGAGGCAAGTAACCTGAGGGCAATGACATCCACCCCAATCCCCTCGAGCCTGGAGACCAGGATCAACGGGGACAGGTTGTCAAAGGCTGCCGTAAGATCCAGCAACACCCGCAGAGTAGTGTGCCCCCTATCAACCTCAGAATGGATGTTGTTGATCACAACTTTAAGGGCAGACTCTGTACTGTGTGCAGCCCGAAACCCGTGTGGGGAAGTGTCCAACAAGTTAGATCTCTCCAGGAAAGTGGACAAATGATGATTGAGATGGGTCTCAAGTAGTAGGACGGTAATTCTTTAGAACTCCCGGGTCTAAAGAAGCCTTCTTCAGCAGTGGTTTAACAACTGCTGTTTTCCAGGATAGGGGAAAAATCCCCTCCGTGATAGCCAGGTTCATAACCTCTAGTAGAGGGGGGAGAGCCACCTCTCTGCAAGCCTTCAGAATTTTCAAAGGACAGGGGTCCAGAGGCGAGCATGACTTGGTATCATCAAGAAGGCGATTTAGTTCTTCCAGGGTCAGGTGAGGAAAACCAGTGAAACGCGGTTTAGAGCTGGGTTCGAGAGCCTCATCCTGAGAAGGAGAGGGCAGAGGAGATAAGGATGCAGAGTTAGTGTTCAGCTCCAAGTTGAGAGTTTCAAGTGAGCTATGGATATCAGCAATTTTTGAGTGAAATAAGCTCGCGATGTCGTCGCAGAGCTCCTGTGTCTCGACTGTAGGGTCAGCTGATTTGGGTGCCGATAACGTGTCAATGATTTTAAAAAGGTCTCTAGAGGATTTTAAAGGGGCAGTAAGATTGGTATAGTAGCTCTTTTTTTCCTCCACTATAACCTTCTTGTATTCCCTCAACAATAATTTGTGTTGGGTTTTTCCCAGGGAATCAGGATGGGCGTGCCAGGACCTTTCCTTTTGTCTACACTTCTGTTGTAGAAGCCTAAGACGGTCAGAGTACCAGGGCAGCGAGGGACTTTTCTGGGCAGAGTAGTGTTGCTTGGCGGGTGCTAGTGTGTCTATCGCATTGGTTAGAGTGTTAGACAGACTTAGTGCTGCTGTGTTAGTGTCTGACAGAGAGAGAGAGCTAAGGGCATCCATAAAAGGTGCAAGAGTTGCACTATTGACCTTTCTGTAATTCCTTCTGGTTTCCCATTGATTACTCTTGGATTGGTTGGGGACAGTGGGAGTAGCATTCAAATAAAAAGGTATAGCCCGATGGTCAGACCAGGTCAGCGGGATGGATATTCCGGTCGTTAGTCTGGCATCGTTAGAAAAGATGCCATCCAGCGTGTGGCCAGCTGAATGCGTGGGGCCCACAACCAGTTGGATTAGACCGCATGCCGTCAAGCCTTCTACTAATGACACCGTATCTCGAGCATCTGCGACCTCTAAATGAAAATTGAAGTCGCCAAGAAGGGTTAGATTGGGCCTGTTAATGAAAGGTTCTAAAAGTTTCATCATGTCTTGGGGAAAAGTGGTTCTAGGGCCAGGGGGTCTATAGCAGAGAATACCTGAGAAGGAGGTTGTGGGGGTAAAATGTATCGAGAAGTACATTGCCTCAAAATTATCAGAGGGAGAAGAGAGGGGGTCAGTACGGTAGATAAAGGATTCTCTGAATAGAATTCCCAGCCCACCACCCCTGCGACCGGTTCTGTCCATCCTGGTCAGGACATAGCCCTCTGGGATGGCATCCACCAGATCCGGGCCTGAGGAATCTGATCCCCAGGTTTCCGTTATAAAAACCCATGTGTGTTTTCTTTGCAAAACAAGGTCACTAAAGGCCACAATATTTCTGACCAATAATCTGGTGTTTATAAGTAGGCCTGCCTCCTTTATAGGATTTTCAGTGGACTTAACTAGCCCAGGACGAGCCCGGTTTCTTATGAAGTGCTGAGTCCGAACTGGTCTTAAAGCACCCCTACAGCAATGCATGGTTAGAAGATTGTCGGGAGCTATGGTATGATGACATAACTTAGGAGGAGGTATTACTGAGAGCAGGGTCAAAAGGGAATACAACTCACGGTCAGCCTGAGTAGCAAGGCCCAGCCCGCCTGGCTCCTGGCGCGTCCTCAGCGCGGACGGGCACCGACGAGCTTAACTTTGGCGCGACTTCGGCGCTCTCACGCTGTGGGCGACCGCTGTGCGCGACCGCTGTGCGCGGAGAAAGTCATCTCACCTAAATAGGGTTGAGCCCGATTCTGGAGCCCCGCCTGACCTAGTGGAACCAATGGGAGTGGGGACACCAGCTGTTTTCTGACGCGCCCTCCACACAAACGGGAACACCCGTGGTGGAACGGGGCACTGGGCAGAGGAAGCGGCGAGCAGGTAAGGAGGCGAGTAAACAAGTAAAAAGTCTGAAAGCACAATATAATTCACAGTAAGGTATTTTAAAAAGCGGCGATTTTAAAAGAGCATATTAATCATGCAACAGAAATCAGTTTTGGCAGCGCTAATAGCAGAGGCATCGTAATCATGCACTCGGTGCCTGAGACCAACAGAGAATTCTAGTCGCCCCACCTAAATCGGGTTAAGCCTAAGTCTGGAGCCCCGCCAGACCTAGTGCAACCAATACGAGCGGGGACACCAGCTGTTTGCCGACGCGACCTCCACACAAACGGGAACACCCGCGGTGGAACGAGGCACTGGGCAGAGGAAGCAGCGAGCAGGTAAGGAGGCGAGTAAACAAGTAAAAAGTCTGAAAGCACAATATAATGATAGTGTTACCAAATGGATACGTCTCCCACTCTCAATGGCCGGCCGCATCGCCCTTATCAAGATGGTGATATTGCTGAAACTCCTGTACCTTTTTGTCAATATCCCATACAACCCAGGTAGTTTTTTCTTCCGTACACTATGGACCCAACTAACGAGACTGATCTGGGGAGGGAAACAAGCGCGTCTCAATTTAGACACACTCATGCTGCCCTACCACCAGGGAGCATTTGAGGTTCCCAATTTTGAAAGATACTACGATTGCGCCCAGGCCCACTTTGCCACATATTGGTTCCACCCGCCGCCATACATGGCACACTTGGCGGTGGAAGACGGCCATGTGACCCCTGTGGTAAGGACCGGCTATATACATACGCAGGTGGGAATTAGGGAGCGAGATCCGTCCACAGTGGACTGCACCGTTGCGGCTTGGAACTGCATTGCCCTAGCGCTGGACTGCCCGCTCTTATACTCCGAATGCAGCTAGTAAATGATCCCCGACTACAGGTCACTTGCGAAGCAATTTGTTGTAAACTACTTACTGAGCTCAAATACCACTTATGGGGGGACCTATATATGCAGGGGTGATTTCGCACCTCAGAAAATTTTTTGGGTGACCGACCTCCCTCGATAATGGATACCTTCTTGTATACCCGCCTTCGGCAGGGTATCCAAGCTTTTTCCCCCTGTTTCCCGGAGGAGCCGGAGACCTTCGGGCCCCTGCATGTCATGCTGCAAACTGAACCACCACAACATGTCATATCACTACTTCACAAACACGTTCAGAATGCACAAACGACAATCTCTATGCGGGCTCGGCTAGAATGGGACAAAGATCTAGACACACCGCTGACGGACGAGCAATGGGAGACCAGCTGCACACAAACCAACGCGATCACTGGAAATAATAGACTACGCCTCATACACTACAAATTTCTGCACCGACTATACCATACACCCACAAAACTACATGAGTTTCACTTACTTGAGGCAGACCGCTGTCTGCGCTGCGGAGAGGCAGGGGCTGATTTCATACACCTAGCTTGGACTTGCTCCAAGTTTGCTGAATACTGGACGTTGGTTTTTGAGGGGATTTCTGACATGTTGTGTGTGGCTGTTACTCCCTGCCCATTGAAAGCGTTGCTATGTTTGACAAAATCCCTAGAGACTGTGCATAAAAAGTTCTTGGCGCTCTGCGTACTATTGGCAAAACGATTTGTTGCTTGCAGATGGGGGAGGGGACGGGCCCCTAAATTTAAGTGCTGATTATTGGCAATGACCACGTGGCAAGAGCAGTTACATACATATGCGGAGCTGCTACCCCTGAGGTCACGGCCGAAAGACATTTGGGGACCCTTGACTTCCTACCTTCTCTAGCGAAGTGCTGATGAGGAGGAAGTGTCTGAGGAGATGGAGGCTGTGGACATGGAGCCTTTCGTCCCGCGACCTAGTGCCGCTTTTTGAATGGACAATGGTGCTACCGTATACTGCAAAATGCCAGATTGGACAATTGCCACTAGGGATGTATTCATGATGTTAGGAACACTGAGCTTGTGCAATGCTGTAGTCTTGTGGGAACTAAAGATTAAGACTACATAGATTGAGAGGTACACAGTCAAAATATCGAGTCCTAATTGTCGACCTACACAAATATCGTGTTGCAAATATCGAAGGTACAGAATTTCGATGTCAAGAATATCGTTGGACAGAATATCGACCCTAAGGTAAGTAATATTGAATTTATTTATATTGATGTAAGTAATATCGAAGTTAGTAATATCGATAGCATATATATCGATGTTACTAATTTCGATGTTACTAAGATCGATATTTGTATTATTTTTATGTTTTTAATTATGTATGTGTAATATGTTTTTGTTAAGTATTTTATTTTTTTTAAATTATATGTGTATTATATTTATATATTAATAATGTTATTTTTAAGTACATTTTATGTTTTAGTACCGGAGCGGGTTGTGGGTTTATAGGGGAATAGGGTGGGAAGTAATTTAAACATACAAAATTAATTATTAATTTTTAGGAATTATAAATTAATTTTAATTAATGTATGTTTTTATTTCTGTAGCGGGTTGTGGATTCATAGGGGGATTGGGTGGAAAGTAATTTAATTGTAATTAATTAATGATTTTATTTTATTTTTATGGATAAGTATTTTTTTATTATTAATTCACAATTAATTATTTTAATTTATTTATTAATTATTAATTGGCAATTAATTATATTAATTGGTAAATTAATTATTAATTGCCAATTATTTTTTTTAATTGATGAAGTAATTATTTAATTGGTATTTAATGTTATTTTTAAGTACATTTTAAGTTTTAGTACCGGAGCGGGTTGTGTGTTTATAGGGGAATAGGGTGGGAAGTAATTTAAATATACTAAATTTATTATTAATTTATAGGGAATTATAAATTATTTTTTATTAATTTTGTTTCTATTTCTGTAGGGGGTTGTGGGTTTATAGGGGAATTGGGTTGTAAGTAATTTATTTGTAATTAATTATTGATATATAATTTTTTTGTTATGGATAAATAATTTATTTTAAATTAATTATTAATTGATAATTTATTTTTTTAATTGGTAAATAATGTTTTTAATTGTTAACAACATTTTTAAACTGGTAATTCATGTTTGTAATTGGGAAATAATTTCTTTATTTGGTAAATCATTTTTTAATAGGTAAATATTTGTGTTAATGGGAATTTATATTTTTAATTGGTAATTATTTATTATTAATTAGAAAATATTTGTAATTAATTGGTAATCAATATTTTATAAGAAAAGTAATATTTGGTATATTGTTTAATAATTTTTTATTGTGAATTAATTTTAAATCATATTTTTATGTAATAAAATGTATTTAATTCTTTAATATTTATTATTTGGTGAGTAATATTTAATAATTAATATTTATTGGCATTTGTTGATAATTTTTCGTTAATTAATGATTCAAAAGTAATTGCATTTAATAATTATTAATTGTTAGTAAATGATGTAGCTTTATGTAAAAATTTCATTATACATTATTTTAAATAAAAAATACTTATAAGTATGTTACATTTAAATTCTACGCTATCAAACGCTTTCCCTACTGTTGCACCCTTTGGAGTTGGAATAGTAATTTTTACCCTTGCGCTATCCAGCGCTTTCTCTACAGCTGCACTTACTGGAATGGGAATAGCAATTTTTACCCACCCGCTATGCAACATTTTCCCTACTGTTGCACTCTCGGGAGTGGGAATAGTAATTTTTCCCCCTGCGCTATCCAATGATTTAATGTTAATGTTAATGTTAATGTTAGCCACACTTTTAGAGCGCACGGCTACCCCAAAGGGTGTCCCGGCGCTTTAGCAAAGAGGCCCCTAGAAACAGAAAAACCAAAAGGTAAGCAAACTGCAGAAACGCGGGTTACTAGGTGAAGAGCAGAGTCTTCAGCTCCTTCCTGAAGGCCAAGAGATTATTTGCTTTCCGGAGGGAAAGAGGGAGTGCATTCCACAGGCAAGCTGTTACGTGTTGGAAGGAGCGACCTCCCATCCGCACACGTTTGACCACAGGCACCTCCATTTTGGCCAGGTCCGCCGACCGCAGAGACCTCCGTGGCACATAGAAAGCAGTGCGCTTCCTCAGGTAGAAAGGGCCCTACTGTTGCACCCTCTGGAGTTGGAATAGTAATTTCTACCCTTACGCTATCCAAAGCTTTCCTTACTGTTGCACCCTCTGGAGTGGGAATACAAATTTTTACCCACCCGCTATCCAACGCTTTCCCTACTATTGCACCCTTTGGAATTGGAATAATAATTTTTACCCTTACGCTATCCAACGCTTTCCCTACTGTTGCACTCACTGGAGTGGGAATAGTAATTTTTACCCACCCGCTATCCAATGCTTTCCTTACTGTTGCACTCTCAGGAGTGGGAATAGTAATTATTACCTCTACGCTATCCAACGCTTTCCCTACTTTTGCACTCTCTGGAGTGGGAATAGTAATGTTTACCCCTATGCTATTTAATGCTTACCCAACTGTTTAATTTTCTGGAGTGGGAACAGTAATTTTACATTCTACGCTATCCAATGTTTTCATTAATGTAGTTTTTTTGGGACATGTATTTAATTAACTTTTAAAATATTGAAAGTAAATTAAATGTTTTTAATTTATTAAATATAATTAATTATTTTTATTTATGCTATTATTTTATGTGTGTAGATGTATTTGTAATTTATGGTATTTGTTAATAATTTATAATTAATTAAAATAATTAATAAGCATTGTTATGAAGTAAGTATATATTATATACTGTATGTTTATTTTTAATTAAAGTTTTATTATTAAATATGTATTATTTATTAATTTTAAACATTATTACATATGTTTAAATATGTTTAATTTATTTATAAGTATTATTTACTTTGTTTAACATTTTTTTTGTACAGAAAAAAACGGATATTTTTAATTACGATATTTTTAGCATCGATATTTTAGTTTCAATACTTTTGTACTTACCATGTTGTAGATAGGGTGTCGATATACTTGCCTTCGATATTCCAGCGTCGATGTTGCTGTAGGTCGATATTCTATCCGTCGATATTCTGTCAGAGATTTAGATTGAGAGTAACGTGACCCATGACTTACCCTACTTATCATACCATTTGAATCGACTCCGCCACAGTAATCGCTATTGTTGCTGTTTTAGGCTGCGACACTTACCTTGGTACATTGCACGTATTTTGGGGGGGAATGCTATAGATGGGAATGCTTTTCTTATAAGTTTGAGTTACTATTGACCAATGTATGATACCATGCACGAGAAGACGCTCCTATTTTGTATGACTAACTAGCAGGAAATTGCCCGATTGCATTGCATTGATGTACCGTGCTTTATACACAATAAAGGTTTTTGAAATCCCCCCCAAAAAAATATATATTTAACAAGGCCCCTTTAATATCTGGGACCGTGATCTTTACTGGACTACAAGACTGGGTAACATTATTTGAATGGAAAACAGAGGCTATGAAATGCATCTGTTCTTTCTTTGGTTGAATATTGTATTTTACAACCACTTACAGCAGACAAGTAAGAATCAGAATTCTTGTTCTGCAAACTGAATAGGGTATCATTCTCCTTTTGCAATGGTAATACAGACATTGAATCTGGATCATAGCGGAAGTTTAAGTCAGGATCTGGAAAAAAGGTGTTTGAGAGCCAATGAGTAAAATATTCAGACCGTAAATGTCCATTTCTCATAAGGTGATTAATTGTTTCAGGACTAGGGTTAATATCCTTAAATTTTAAAGTATTCTCTAAATGCCTCTCATTGTTGGGCACTGGGGAATTGCCCTGTACAAACCTAAATGATACCCTGGTGTGTTTCTTTTTTAAACCTCTCATTATGACACACCTTCAATATTTTCACACACAAATTGTAACATAAAAATAGTAGCAAACTAAACGCAAAGAAACCTCATAATTGACCTTGGAAATGTGGGTTGTTCATTTGTTAGGGACTGTCCGGGATACAACCAGGGACTTTGGCAAGGACTGGTTACTGGGCACAAAATGTAAGCAGAAAGATGAGCACGGCCCTGCCCAGGATCACACAAGAAGTCGGAGGAGAAAAGGGATCCAGAGGGGAAGCCTGCACAAAGAAACAAGATAGATGGATCTCAGAAAAAATAGGCACTCAAGAGGTGAATTAACATCCAGAATAACTACACCCAGGAAGGACGTGCAAGACAAATATTTAAAACAACATTTAAAATAAAGGGAATGTGAGGTAAAGCACCTGGGAGTTCCATACGGTAAGACTGAAGCTCAGTAAGATCCTCACCCACAATTGCTGTTACAGATACTTACTGCCAAAACCCACGTATAGGATACGCATGCAAACGCAGGGTCTGTGGAGCTGATACCTATGGTGATGTTATAAATGTAACTCACAGACAATACTCACAGTGAACAAGAAACACCACCTAGATTGTCAGCTATGCCCACGGATCCTGGCGATCAAACAGGAACGCTGAAGGCAGTGACAGCAAGGGGGTAGAACTAACTACAAGCACAATAGACAAGGAGCTAGCAAGGAGGAGTGTTTAGCA
This sequence comes from Lissotriton vulgaris, assembly GCF_964263255.1. Lineage (NCBI taxonomy): Eukaryota > Metazoa > Chordata > Amphibia > Caudata > Salamandridae > Lissotriton > Lissotriton vulgaris. The sequence continues at coordinate 822,657,838 of NC_141699.1, read as the reverse complement.
GGAAAGAAAGTAAACCACATGGCCCACATGACAGAAAGCAAGTATCAAACAGACAAGGTAATAGAAGTGGGACAGCAGGAATATAAAGACAGAAAACTAGGAACTGGAACCAAGGAAATAGAAATAAAGGCAGGGACTGGAAAATGACATACAGAAGGGGAGGCTATAAGGGTAGACTAGAATAGCGCTGATTTAGGAATCAAGAAAACAAAGTAGCACTGAAGGCTGTGCTGGAGCAGGAACAAGAACTGAGCAAATGCTTAAGAGCCAAAGCAGCACCTCAGGCAGAGCTAGTTCAGGAACAGGGACTTACTAAAGCTCAGGAGTCAAACTAGCACTGCAGACAGTGATAATTTAGGAACAAGGAATACTATAGCTCTGGAACAGGAATCAAGGAAACACTGAAGGGAGTGCTAGTTCAGGAACGAGGATAGCTATAGATCAGGAATCGTGGAATAACTAAAGCTCGGGAAACATAAACCTAAAGTGGTGAAATGTAAAAATAAAAATCCAACAAAGCGTTGTCTCCACAATATTGTTATTATGAAGGAGGGAGTAGATCAATCAAAGTATGTGAACTCAAGAATGCAATTCCCTCCAAAAGAACATCCCTATTGTTAGTAGAAAAAAGGGATGATATTCAATCCTGTAGGTCGAAGGATCAAACTTGCTCCTCGTAATCTGATGCTTCCAAAAGCATAACTAGACAACTTGCGTGATATTAGATGAAACTCTGATGCAGGAGGTCCTGTACAGCTGCACAGATATCCCATTCAGCCAATACTCCAAGTGCTGCCGCACGTGCCATACGGCCATCCCCAGAATAAGTCTGGTCATGGGCCTCTAAGTGACCCATTAAGTGGTTAAATCCGGGACTGGACATGACGTATTGGAGAGCCATAAATCCGTAGCCTAATAGAAGGGGCATTACCGACAGTGGAACACTGGTTGCACGCAAGTAAAGTAGGCAAAGAGAAAAGTTAATCCATAACTCACGCCAAGAGTCGCTAATGGCAAGCATCCAAAAACTTGTTGCATTCGATCATAGTACAGTTGCAAATGGTCTGGTATGTGTATTACCACAGGATGAACAGCTATTGTGCAGCAGGAACAGAAGAAGCAGGATTCCACCAGCCAACGCCAGTAACAAAGGGAATCCGGCGAAAGCACTGAAAAAATAGAATGAATAAAAGCCGGTATTACTCGAAATATTGTCTGAAAGGAAGTCACAAGGCCAGATCCCACACGTTTAAAAAAATGTGCAAGGCCTTTAGTATCAGACGCATTCAATATTTGATGTATAAGCTCCCCGAAGTGAAACCGGTCCTCGGATGCTTGTTTCCAGTCCTGGGAGGACCTGGCCTGGCAGTTTGAGCTGGACTGTTTCCATTTAGCGCAGGGTCAAGACCGAAACTGGAATGGCATGGTGAGCAAAAAAACGATGGATTTAGGCCCAGATCTCTGTACTGGGGTGAATGTATGACAATGTTCTGCATTCTGTTCATCAATTGTTCTTTTTGCATTTGTCACCCCGAGTAGGACGGTATGCTCAGACTTGAGTCCCGTGCTCTCCATGCCACTGGAGTCAAGCTATCCTGGCTGATGAGGGCTGAAAGCCCGAAACCGGTCCTAGGATGCTTCTTTCCAGTCCAGGGAGGACCTGGCCTGGCAGTTCGGGTTGGACTGTTCCCATTGGGCGCAGGGTCAAGACTGATTTGCATATGGCTGGGTCCAAACTGGAATGGCATGGTGAGCAACAAAACGATGGATTGAGGCCCAGATCTCTGTACTGGGGTGAATGTATGACATTGTTTTGCATTCTGGCCATCAAATTGTTCTTTTTGCATTTGTCACCCCGAGTGGGACGGGTATGCTCAGACGTTAGTCCTATGCTCTCCACACCACTGAAGTCAAGCTATCCTGGCTGAAGACGGCTGATAGCCAGAAACCGGTCCTAGGATGCTTGACTCCGGTCCAGGAAAGACATGGCTTGGCAGTTCGGGCTGGACTGTTCCCATGAGGCACAGGGTCAAGGCTGATTTGCATATGGCCATTTCTGAACTGGGGTGGTGTGGAGTGCAAAAAAACAATGGATTTAGGCCCAGATCTCTGTATTGGGGTGAATGTGTGACATTGTTCTGCATTCTGTCCATCAACTGTTGTTTTTGCATTTGTCACCCCGAGTGGGATGGGTATGCTCAGACGTGAGTCCCATGCTCTCCACACCACTGCAGTCAAGCAGCTATCCTGGCTGAAGACGGCTGATTTTTTAAAAATTGTTTTTATTAACATTTTTCGGAAAATGCTCATATTACAGTATTACATGTACATTCCAATAACCGTGAGTGGGCAGTCTGTAAGTGAACAATCACCTATATCCGGCAGGAGTATACTGAGCATGAGTCCACTTGTCCTTACTGTATAGTGAGTGTGAAGGAGGGGAACCAAGGGAAATAAACCGGGACTGTAACGTGGGGAAGGGTGGGGGGGCGTGGGGCTGGGAGTGGATCACGTGGGCGGAATGCGGAGAGTGTCCGCATATAACTGGAAGTCTGGTTCAGTCCTGCTGCTAAGGAGATATACCTGTAGTGATATATATGTGTGGGCTAGCTGCTTGGGGGCGCAACGGGGCCTGTCTGTGGGTGATGGCGTAACTCAGCGCATACACATTGCTCTGGACGCTCTAGGGGGACCTAGAGGGAACTGCCCCATTGAACACAGCGGCTAGACTGGTTACAGGCACCAAACGAAATGAACACATATTCCCAGTCCTAAAATCTGTTAAATGGTTGCCCTACAAAGCATGAATTCAGTTAAAGATTGCGGTTCTGGTGCACAAAGCCCTTCACTTCAATACTCCCAGATACCTTGCTGTTGGAACTAGGTGTCTCTAGTTAGCAATGGTATACACCTTTGACCAAATAGGGACCCTTGCTTCTAAGTCAGGGAAAGGGGATTACACTACTGGATAACCCCTGCTCACTCCCCTGGTAGCTTGGCACGAGCAGACAGGCTTATCTCAGAGGCAGTGTGTTAAGCATTTGTGAACACATACAGTAATACAGTGAAAACACTACAAATGGACACCACACAGGTTTTATAAAATTAATTATTCTTTCTATAGACTTATCACTAGACCATAAACGGCAAAAATCCACAATACTGTACTCAATAATAATTCTTCAAGAAGGTAGAAATGGTTGTTGAAAAATAGGTTATTCACTTAAAAATAGTCTTCAGCAACAAATAACCCCAACTGGAGTTATCACAACGTCAAGGTCAAAGAAATCCCAAAGTACCGTGCCGACCGCGCCGACCGGAGTCAAAACGGACCCACAAAGAACAGTACCTTGGAAAAGCGAAAAAAAAAAGACAGCTCACTGCATTGGGGAGATGCGGCGCCATTGGTGCGTTGCTGCATCGGTTCCTTGCTTCAGGGAGAGGATGCTTGCGCAGGCAGGGGAGGCGTCGGTTCCTGACCAGCGAGGAGGTCACATCACGATGGCGCTGAAACCACGGTTCCGTACGATGTCACGATGTCGATAAATTCTTGACCAACCACGTCGACGATCGGCTCCGCAATGATGTCGGCTTTGGAGTCGATGTGGAACAGCAGCAGGCGTCGGGCCGGCATCTCAAGTCGAAGCATCACTCACAGCTATGGCAGGCTTACGATGTCGTTTGCTGGCATCGATGTGGCACGGCGGTCGGTGCCAGGTCTACGTTGCAAGTCGGATCAGCGCTCACGACTTAATTGCAGATTACGGAGTCACTCACCAGCATCTGTATTGCATATTCCTTCTGTAGCACTAGAACAGCAAGTCCCAGATGCAGGCAAACAGAAGGGGGTGAAGTCTGGTATCCCTGAGACTTTGGTCAGAAGGCAAGCTCAAATAAAGCCATTGGAGTAATATTGTACAAGATGATGAAAGTTTTTTTAAATTTCCTTCTCCTTTCCTTGGCAATGAAGAGACCACTGCAGGCCAACCCAGCAAACAACACACTGGCAGAGGGGCAGTCCAAACTCCTGAAGCTTCCTTGGTTCTTCTCCGTGGCAAAAGGGTTGTCTTGTTCCCAGAAGTGATCTAAAGTCTTGGGGTCTGGGTCCCCATATTTAACTGCAAAATCCTTTATCCTCTGAAGGCAGAGGGGCCTTTGCGTAGTCCAAACCAGTTCTGGTCAGTCCTGGAGCACTTTGTTGACAAGACTCCTTCTTTCTGTTCACAGTGTAGACCAGGGACATCAGACACACCACAGGAGGTGGAGCCAGCATTGTGGAGAGAAGGCACAGCCCTATTCAGCTCCCAGGTGCGACTCCTCCCACCTATCTACATGCAGATCTCTCTATTTAGCCCTGTGCTGACTCACCCTGTCTCCTAGAATTCCTCACTCAAACTCCAGACAAGGAATACACAACCTAGCAGAGGCAGGCTTGGATAGTTAGGCAAGAAAATACCTACTTTCCAAAAGTGGTATTTTCAAACACAGAATGCCAAAACCAACTTCACTAAATGATGTATTGTATCATTCTGAGTTCAGGCAAACTAAATTCGAATTTCTACCATGTTCCCTGAGTCAGTTAGGATTATGAAATGTTATAATCAAACTGCCCATTCTGGCCTATGGGGGACCAGTATCCTTGCAATAGTGAAAAAACGAAAATGGCTGTAATTCACTATTAGGACATGCCACCCACACCAGGGCATGTCCTACCTTATACTTACAATGCACCCTGCCCTTGGGCCTACCTTAGGGGTGTCTGATATGAAGAAAAGGGAAGGTTTAGGGATTGGCAAGTGGGTGCACACAGGCTCTGCAATGGCAGGCCTGAGACACACTTTACAAACTGCTTCTGTGGGTGGCACAGCCAGTGCTGCAAACCCACCAGCAGCATTTGATCTACAAGCCCTGGGCACGCATGGTGCACTGTACTAGGGTCCAACAAGTAAATCAAATAACCCAATCATGGAGCCACTAATCAATACGTCAATTTAACATAGGGAGCACTTGCACTGTGGCACTGAATAGCAGTGGCACAGTGCCCAAAGCATCTAACCAGCAAAACAGATCAAAATAGAGGAGGCAATCAGTAAAAAATGGAAGGGAGACTCACGCCAATGATACCAGGTCTAACACTTGCGCAAAAACTTGAGCTATCTTGTGGTGCAAGAGCCTCAAGAAGTGCCAATACTTTCCTCTTGAAACCACTCATCCACAGAAAAAAGAGAACTTGTCACAGAGCTTTCTCCGGCGCTGCCCCAAAGATATGGAAATCTTTACCACCTGAAGTATGAAGAATCTCCTCAAGGATGGCGTTCAAATTGGAAGCCAAAAGATTCCTTATGAATAAATTCTTACCCTAATTGGGCCAGGATCATCTGATCAAAGACACTGTTTCCTACGTCCGTTGTACCATCATTTGTTACTGCCCTCTTTAAGGCAGACTGTGACCCCCTTCATTGCCCGTTTATACTTGGTTTTTTGTATTACCCTCCATGGTGCAACTGTCCTGGAATCTTCAATTAATCCTGTTTTTTAAAACTTTTTTTACCCCTACTTGCTGACAATTGTGTATTTATGTCCTTCCTTCCATCCTATTGTAAAATGCTCTGATATCCTTCGGGATCTTGTTCGCGCTACATAAAACTTTATAAATATATATATAAAATCTTGTGCTATCCTCGCAGCTTCCTCACTCATACAGAGCAATTTGATCTTATTTTAATGTCCCCAAAAATCCATCCTTACATTTCCATTAACAATTTCTTCAAGTTCAGGTTACAGCTTAGCAACATTGAATCGCTGGGGAATATGTATTATAGTTGAACGGCCGACTGGTAGGATCGCTCTAATCGTTTTTGATCTTTCACCATGGAGCTTGTAGAAACCTCTCCTTGCGAAGGGCCTAATGCTATTTTGCCCGTTACTGGTACGGGGTACTGGGGTACATTTGGAAGGATATTGCTCAAGAGAACACTAGCAATGGCTTCAGCAGGGTAGGGTTTTTGAGGACCAGACAAAAGCTGTGTGTTGGTTGAGGGCTGAGAATGGGACAAAACAGGGGTCTCTGAATAACGTTGGGTTGCCTGGGCTTCTATAGGGGTTTTACAGTCTGTCCTAGTCTCCGATGCAGTTGGACCTGTAGCACTTGTTGCGGCTGTTGTGCTATGTGGGGGTGGTCATATACCAAGGAGCTCATCGTGAGGGCACCCTCCAACCTCTTACTTTCGGCTTCTGATTTATTTTTAGATTTCCCCTTCCTCTAAAGTTTCTCCTTTACTGTCTCCTCACTCTCTATCAATTGATAAGCTCCAATGGTCTCCATTTTTTCTGCCTCTCATTTTTTTGTGTGTTTATCCATGAATAAGCTCTATTGCAGATTTCTTTTTCAAATGTCTTCCTTTTCTTTTCATTTGCCTGCTCCCAAAGTTTTAAAGCCTCCAACTGTGTGGGTCTGGGCAGAGGTTTCAGATCATACATTCCATTCTCAAATTTTCCATCTGGCATATGGAAAGTCCTACTCAGCGAGAATCATAATTCTTTATCCTTAGGCATGTATTTGTGCTACTGGCTAAGCCACATGCACACGTGTAACCCTTTCTTTGCCACCATTTTCCTAGCTCGTCTACCTTTGGGTGGAAATTTCTCTTCCTTATTCATGCCTTTCTCTTTATTTGAAAAGGGATTCCCCATGTTGACCAATTCTCTGTATATCTTCGTTGCAATCTCACACGTTTTCTTTACTACAGCATCCACCAATTCCAGTGTGTCTCTGTCAAAAGCCACCCTATAGCAGCATGGCTATGGCTTTGCCAGCCAATCCGTGCACAGCACCAAATGAGGCACCACCCAAATGCTACTGGGCCTTTCTAGACCACCACAGTTCTCCATTTGTCTGCTTCGTCCAAACAGAAACCTCTACAACAAGAAAACTACCTACTCTTACACAACTGTAGACTCTTGATTTGCAGGAGTCATTGTACTCAGTGCGCTCACTCCTGTGCACCAATGTCAGAGTAGGCCTGTCTTCAGCCCTGATTGATACGCGGTCAGCGCAAGGCTGTTTTTGTACTTTATTGATGATCAGTCAGCTCCCACTGCATTTCCTGAATGCAGAGGAGTTCTCTTGATTTTACAATGCCAACCAGCTCGCGCTGCATTTCATCAACGCATATGGGTTGTAAACCCATAGGGTACATATAGTATAGACCAGACCATGCTCTGACTGGTAAGCTGTCAAAGAGCAGAGTGAATTCATTTAGTGTAAGGCAGCATTTTTGAGAGTTGAGCGCGCTTGGATTACCAACGTATTTTTCAGAAACCACGTATCTGTTCAATCATTGTGAGGAATCCTTATGTGAAGGTATGCAGAGAAGATGGGCATGTGAGGTACACATGTAGAGACATAGCATGCTTAGAATATTGACTGATAGCAAGTGTAATGTTTTTAGCAGAGGGCCAGCATCATAACGGCCGCCAGAGCCCCCAAAGAACGGATCAGGTTTGCGCTGGCTAGCGCTGCCAGGAATAGCCGCGCGACAAAAAGCACCTGAGGCCCTCTCTGCCCCAAGAACAAAGGGAAGGAAGTAGGGGGATATACCGTATACGGCGACTCTCCCCCTGGGCATCTCACCTTTTACATCAGGGAGCTGGGGAAGCGGCGCCAACGGATTTCGAGTCCCACCCACCTACACCAACAACAGCAGCATCGCAGTGCTGACAGGGACGAGAAGAACTAAGGGTGACGATTGGAGATGGAGACACACCGGGCAGTGTGTGGGAGTAAGGCAATTCACTTCGGGAGAGTGAAGTGGTCTAACAAAGGGGGTAGCAAATGGAGAGGGCACTTGCAGCCTAGCCCCCGCCAGACAGCAGGGCACAAAAGAGTCCGAAATGGTAGCGAGATGAGGCCTAACTCTGGGAAGAAGCTACCCCAATGCGATGAGAGAGCAAATCCAACCAAAATGGGTGGAAACAAAAGGTCTATTGGTTTGGTTATAGAAACACACCAACAGGACAGTGTGAAGGAGGGCCACTTACTCTGGGATGCCTCACGGCTGGGTAAGTACGCCTGACAAAAACCGGGGTAGCAAACGGAGACGGCACTCGCAGCCCAGCCTCTGCCAGACGGCAGGGCGCAGGAGAGACTAGCAAGGTAGCGAGTTGTGGCCTGGCTCCAGGGAAAGGCTACCCCCCACATGCAAAGGGGAGTGGAAAACAACAAAGAACAATCTTCAAGCTGTCGGGTGCTTTACGACCCTAGGATATGCAAAGGAGCAAAGAAAAACCAGTGATTTATAGCCAGCCGATGATTTATGGCTGATGATTTATACTGCCATGCAGAATGATGTATGACAACAAAATGATGACAGATTTGTGACAGAATGATTTATGACATCCCGATGATTTATGACCATGATTTATGGCTGCTGATTTATGATGATCAGGCAGAGCGATTTATGACGACAAAATGATGACAGATTTGTGACAGAATGATTTATGACACCCAATGATTTATGACCCACGATTTATGATGTCCCAAATGACACTGAGTGATAACCAATTGTGATAATGTACGATAATGATTTATGACCCCTGCCCGAGAAGGTGTCCAGGGGAGTTGTACAAATATGACTTATGTAATGAGTAATAAAACTGCAGCCAACAACCATCACAAAAACAATGACTGTTGGCTGTGTGTAGTAATACAGATACACAGGTATGGTATGGTTCCTGGAATGGGTGCACTGCACAACAATATAGCAACCCAGAGAATCAACCAAGTACAATTGATACAATATTAGTGTAACATGGATGATAAGAAGGCATTATGAAGCTGATTCACAAACAAGTTATGGTGTTAATGCTTGTGTTGTACCAACCATTTGCTTTATAGATCTCATTCCCCGCTACTCCCTTCCCATGGCCTTTCCCTATCCAGGCCACTCCAATGCTCAGTGCTAAAACAGCATTCTGAGCTGGTGGTGCTTGGAGGTGAGCCTTGTGGAGCACCGTCCAGATCTGGAGGAAGCAACCACATTGACAGACTAGTGAGCCCATGAATTATACTTCCTCCCAGTCTGCACAAGGTTTTTATAATGGCCACCTTGGACAATCTTATGAAGGTCATAACTCAAATGCAGAGTGACTAAGTTGAATCCAAGAAAGCCACAGCAGCACTTGTGGATAAAGTGGCCTAGTTATAACATAAGGTGGGTGACAATCCTAGCCACACGGACATTAGTCCCCTTCAACACTCTGGTAGGTCCATGCCTACTAATATTGCAGTAAACATACCCATACAAATACCCTTAGCAGCACCAGAGAGGTTTTTGGGAGGCCCTGCTAAGGTACAAATCTTTAGTTCTTCGGAAGTTTTAAATGTAGGCCAAGCGCCTGTCCTGACCCACAATCCACGATAGTATTTCAAATTGTATTTTTGCCTGGTGATTTAGCTTCCTGGGCAGTGCCTTTTGTCCGTTATGATAGCACACTATTGTATTATTGGCAACGGTTTGTGGCAAAAACTTTTTTTCAACCATTGTTATTGATATTGCAGTATCAGAAGTCAATTCTTGCATATATTGTACATCATAAAGCTGATACTTGCGTTTACATTTTAACAGAACATTCCCCATTCCTAACCCTTTCCCCACCCTTCCCAGTGAAAAGTCCAGGGAGAAATAATAGAAACATTTTGGTAGAGTTCTGAGGCGTGGATATATATATAGCATAACAGTTCCCCCATACACTGTGGAACGGAAGCAAGCATTATTCCTGCTTCACCCGCAATCCCTCCCAGATCATTCCCCAAGTATTTGGATGAAAGAAACCTACATCAATTTTGTTTAATCAGGTGTACCTTCCTGGACGGGTGTGTCTTCCTGGATATTTAGCTCTAAAATCATCTGTCTCCATGCTCTCAAGTCATCTTCTACTTTTTCATCTTGTCTAACCTGTTTAATTCTAACCTCTTTGGCAGTGGCCCATTCCAACATATTCCATAATAATTCCCCATGGCATGGCGGTTGTGGATTCAGCCTTCTAATGGCTATATGGTGCTTAGCCATTACCAGTCCCAAATTCAGAAATTTACGACTACGTTTCTTATTAGCTGGGGCCAGCAGGAGGCCCAATAATATCACACAGGGAGTACCCTCAAATTCCCATTCTGTTGCTTGTTTAAGTGTACCAATTATCTCCTCCCAGTACGTCTTTATATGTGCACAACCCCAGATGACTTGGGGAAAGTCTGCTTCTGGAGCCCTGCAGCATAAGCATTCATCTGATCTGGTGGGATAGATATTATGTAGAATCTTGACAGTGAGGTACAATTGATGGTCAACATTATATTGAATCAATTTAAATCAGACATTTGAACTAATTGCAAGTGTCTCCTTGTGGAACTTTTGTTAGTCTCGCTGGGTAATGTCCTCTCAGATACCCTCCTCCCACCTAGAATGAGCTTTTGGGGTAAACCTTGGGGCATCCTCCTGTATGGCCCTGTACAGATGGGTAATGAGTTTCCGACCCCCTGTCATATAAAGGAACCTAGTCAACGTCTGGGAAGGAATGGGCTGTGGCTAACATTTTGTTATATTGCAGATATTGTTCTATGCCCAACGCAAATGTCCATCAATTGTTCTTTTTGCATTTGTCACCCGAGTGGGACGGGTATGCCCAGACATGGGTCCCGTGCTCTCCATGCCACTGGAGTCAAGCTATCCTCGCTGATGAGGGGTGAAACTCCGAAACCGATCCTAGGATGCATGTTTCCAGTCAAGGGAGGACCACGCCTGGCAGTTCGGGCTGGACTGTTCCCATTGAGCCCAGGGACAAGACTGATTTGCATATGCCTGAGTTCAAACTAGAATGGCATGGAGAACAAAAAAACGATGGATTTAGACCCAGATCTCTGTACTGGGGCGAATGTATGACATTATTCTGAATTCTGTCCATCAATTGTTCTTTTTGTATTTGTCACCCCGAGTGCGACGGGTATGCACAGACGTGGGTCTCCTGTTCTCCATGCCACTGGAGTCAAGCTATCCTGGCTGATGAGGGATGAAACCCCAAAACCAGTCCTAGGATGCTTGTTTACAGTCCAGGGAGGTCCTGGCCTGGCAGTTTGGGCTGGACTGTTCCCATTGGGCGCAGTGTCAAGACTGATTTGCATATGGCTGGGTTCAAACTGGAATGGCATGGAAAGCAAAACGAAGATGAATTTAGGCACAGATCCCTTAGCCCGATCCTCACTTAGCCCGATCCTGACAGGTGCGCTCTCCACAATATACAACATCTCCCTGGAGATGGCTATATTTCCTGATAAGTGGAAAACCGCATGTGTAAACCTCTGCTAAAAAAAGCATTAGCAGACCCGAATGAGCTGCAGAATTATAGACCAATTTCGCTTCTTCCCTGCTGTTCAAATGTCTTGGAAACTTTGGTGAATCAACAGCTATCCCTCTTCTTGGAACAAAACAGCCTTTTGGATCCCTCGCAGTCTGGCTTCCGTGCATCACATAGCACGGAGAACGCGCTGTTGGAGGTGACGAACACCATATGGATGACACTGGATAGAGGAACCCCAGTGATCCTAGTGCTCCTTGATCTGGCGGCAGCATTTGTTTAAGCATGGGCGAATTTTGCGAATCTCGCGTTCGCGAATTTTGCGGATTTGCGAATTGGCAATCCGCAAAATCCGCGAATTCTCGCGAATTTGCGGATTTCTTTTTTTTGTGTGTTCGCAAGTGTTTCTACCAGTTCGCGAGGATTTGGTACTAGTTCGCAATTGCGAACTTACTTGTCGGCTCGCAACGGTCGCAACTATGTTGTTTCTACGTCTGGTTCATCATCACAGCCTCCCAGCACCCTCTGTTTCACCACTGGCACCCTCTCTTTGACCCATGCCACCCTCTGTTACATCAATGCCACCCTCTGGTTCATCATCACTGTAGAAGATGGGGGGGAAAAGCAAGCCCACCTGCCCTGCTTGAACTGACATGAATTAATTTGGGCTTAGTTTATTAACAACACCTGCCCTGCCCCAACTGACAATAATGAATTAGGGGCTAATTAATGTGTCACTGAAAGAATTTCAAGTTCCAGCCTGGCACCTGCTTGTCTGCTCCTTTAGCTGTAAATCAGGACCTTTGTGGCATACAGTTAAGGTCAGAGCAGGGTCACACAATAGTTGCAAGCAGGCAACCGAATTCTGGAGGGCCCCCTCAGGAAGCACTACAGAGAATCGTTACAAATCATGAGGTTGACCTTTTGCACTTGGTCATTGCTTTTGCTTTTGCTGAAATCGTTTTTCGGTTTTTTCGCGCTATTCGCGGGGCGCGGCGTCGTGCGAAACCGACCGCGGAAGCCGCCAATTCGTGCGAATGAGCATTTTATTTTTTTGCGGCTTGTTGTTTCGCGAGTTTTTTTGCAGTATTCGCGAGCCGCTTGCAGCGCAACACGCGAATTTACCCCAAGGTCGAGTACGGGCGCGGCCATTTTGTTTGCGTGACGTATTTCCGTTTCCGCCCGCTATGTATAATCTCGCGCAGTAAGCGCATTGCGAGTAGAGGTTCGCACGAGATCGCGTGGGAAATCTAGAGGTTCGCATGAGATCGCGAGGAAAATCTCGCGCGAACTTACTTTCGCGCTCGTGAACGGGCGCCGGCCATCTTGTTTTTCATTCATTTCCTGTGTCTGGGCATGGTGTTTAATCCTCTTGGTATCTTTGCCATCCTTTGCTTGTTTTCAGTTTTTTTTTTACGATTTTGCTTCTTATCTATTCCTCTCTTTTCCTAGCTGTATATTTTTGTCTTTTCTGCTATTTTTCTTTACTTTTAAACTACTTTTTTAAACTCTTTTCTTTTCTTCTTCCCTATCCTATTCTTTCTTAATTTTCTACTTCTTCCTACCTTACCTGCCCAGACCATGGTCAAGCCAGGCGCCGTGAAGCTGCCCAGGCACTTGAGGGCCGCAGCGGCGGCGGGGAGTAGTGCTGGACCCAGTGCCAGGACAGCATGCGGGAGATTGAGGGGGGAGCAGGTGACGCAACGGGAGATATTCAGCCCGGAGGAAGTGGGTGCGCTGGTCTACTTCGTCCAGCGCCGCCTGCCCAGGACCATCGCGGGAGGCGGCAGGATCGCGGCCGGCGGCTACAACATGCGGGAGCGCCGGAAGCGGTGGGAGAAGGTGTGCTGGGCCATATCCCATCTCTACGGGGTCCAGCGCACCTACAGCCAGGTCACCCATCGCTGGACGGACCACCTGGACCGCGAGCGCGACCTGCTGGACCAGCTCGGCTTGGAGATCCCCGGGCTTGGTGAGTAGTAGTAGCCATTTAATCACTCACTACTATGATGTTTTCTCCTGCTCTGTGTTGTTGTATTGCAAATATTTGTTTTTTACATGGAGCAAGCCAATAATGCCGCTGATGACGATTACATTGTAGTTAAATTATATTTCAAAATCTTCTGTGCATTTCAGGTGCACTGCTCTCCTTCTCAGTGGCGTTGCTACTATGCTTATTTGTTTTCTATTTCGTGGTCTCATTGGCCTGAGTAACTATTATGTATGAGTGTACTTTACAGAACTGCGTAATGCTAGACACTAGGGGGCAGATTACATTTACAAGCCCCTTGCGCCACGTTTACGTTGCCTTGCGTGACGCAACAGCGGCGTAAACGTGCCGCATCCCTGCGAGTCATTTACGACATGACGCATCTAGGGAGATGCGTCACGTTATAAAGCCATGGGCCTGCACCACAATGGGTGCGTTCCTAGTACGCAGGGTGGGCGGTCCGGCGGCTGTGCGCCTCGCAAAATTGCCTGCGTGAAATCTACAAGATTTAACGCAGGCACTTCTGCGACGCTGCTACGTCAATTCAATTCCTTATGTCTGCTCGAAGCAGGCGAAAGGACTGACACAGCATGTTAAGTATTGGGTGGCCCTGAGCATTACTGGAGTTGCATTGCGTTGGCGACGTGACTCCAGCGATGCGCCGCTCTTACGTGACGAGATGCGTCACGCAAGTGCTTACCCTTGCGCCAGGGTGCGCCGCATTGTAAATGAGGCGCATCTGCCGTGTCGCAAGGGTAGTTTTGCGTGACGCATTTGATCTGGCGCATCTCTGGAGATGCGCCAGAACGCGTAAGTAAGTATGCCCCTAAGGGGCAGAATTGCAATTACCGTCGCATCCCTGCAAAGTAGCAGGGATGCGCCATTAATTGTGCGGCCCGCTACCACCACCAAACATGGTGCGCCGTATTTGCAATGCGGCGCACCATGGGCCCAAAACGTCACCGAAGCTTTACTGCTGGAGTTGCGTCGCAACGATGGCGCAGCTCCAGCAATGCTCTGGGGTACCCTATCTCCCCAATGCTGGGTCAAGCCGTACGTCTGCTTCAAGCAGGTGCAGGGTTTGTGTGACGCATCATTGTCCTAAAGGTGACTGATTGAAATTTTGTAGATTTCCCTCAGCCACTATTAGGATGTGTTCCAGCGCAGGAATGCCCTCCCTTGCGCCGGAACGCCCCCTGATGGCGCAGGACTTTATAACGGGATGCATCTCCCAAATGCGTCAGGTTGTTATAATATTATACGCCGCACCATGGCGCCCTTTTTTGTTTAGCTGCTGCGTCACAAAAGTCACACAAGAACGGCGCAAAAGAGCCGCAAGGGGCTTAAATCTGCCCCTTCCTTTGTACCCCTGACAATAAGAAAAATAGTGGCGGTGGATTGATAGTTTGACTATTTAAATGACTGGTAATGTAGCAGGCAACTGTTAGTGTTGTCACTGATCTGACTGAAATCACAATGGAGTTTGTCTGTCACTTTGCGTCTTGCCTGCGGACTGCTGCCTGCCAGTCCTAGGTGAACGTTTCAGTACTTTGTTTAGTGAGTTACGTGACTTTCGAAGTCACAGCTCACAGGTCCGCAAATAAATGAAAACTAACCCTAATCAATATAATTTCGCGGAAATATTTTGTTATTGTTCTTTTGAAATGTTTGATTTGGTTGACATTGACAAGCAACAATCATCCATGTTTTCTGTTCTTTCTTTCATGTTGTACGTCAGCTCCCCCCAGGGGCGAGAGGAGGACACAGGAGGAGCAGGCGGCGGATGCTGTTCAACAGGGCCAGGATCGGGCAGGCGAGGGCTCCTCTGCTGGCCCTAGTAAGTTTTCATTTTGGACTAGTACCTATTTTTCCTAGCGTTCCTCATTTGACTTTTTTCAAAATTGTCTTTGCTCTTCTTGTAGACTGTATCTAAATTCTTATCCTGCCTCTACTATGACTCCCTGTGGTATTACTAGATTATTCTTATTAGTCTGTCTGTGTAGCTAACTAAGATTGCACGGTTGGCGAAACTCCCATGATTCTAGTCAGCAATAGCTCTATCAACTTAGTGCAGTCCTCTGGGATTGTCCATAATGTCTTTTGAAGTGTTCTATCTGGACTCATGCTTGCAAAAATTGCAAAACCTTTCGCTCAGTCACTCTAGTCTGGACCAAAATACACAGATTGTATTTAAGTTTAAAAGCTTTATTAAAAGTAAACACATTTATTAAAATGAAGTCATAATAAAACTAAACGTTTAACTGATAATGGAAAAGTGGTTAGTGCTGACGATTAATTGAAGACATTTCTTGTGGTCGAGCCGAGCTCTCACCTGGTTTCAACTTGATCTTGTTGTTAGAAGTCCATCTTCTGTCTGTGTGGAGAAAAATGGTGCGTGTTAAAAAAACAGCCTTCATCAGTTGTGCCAAAAAGTGCAGCAAGACAACCTTCCCTGGAAAAAGGGACATTTTTTTTTAACTTTAACGTAGAGAGTCACAAATTACATTGTTTTCACATGTCTTCATTCCTAGACCAAAGACTAGTGAGTGCTTTATTCTAACATTCTTAAATGTACTTTGTAGGTGGAACATCTGGTGGCGGGGCCAGTGTGGAGGTGGTGGTGCTCGACACGGAGGCGGAGGGCGATTCTTCAGGGGAGGAGGCGGCGGCTGTGAGAGTTGAGACGGTGGTGGTGGCGGCCAGAGGTAAGCTCTTATATATTCCTTACTTATTGAGATTGAAGACTAGCTGGGAAGGCAAGAATATGAGATGCATGGCTGGGTGAATGATGAAGCAATGATGGGTGGAAGGACAACAGCCTGGGTGGGTGACACAGAAACTGTATGTGTCCATATACCTGGATCATGCTACTATCTGACTCTTAGATAGCATATGTGTATCTAGAGCAGGGGTACTCATAGTACGGCCCGCGGGCCGGTGGTGGCCCGGCAAGCCTTCCTTGGCGGTGCGCAGACCTTGCAGACAATCACTGCTCCCCCGGCCCCCACAGAGCAGAGGCTTTTTTGTATTTCACCTGTTAGCGCCCCTGCATCTCCACTCTGACAATCACTGCTCCGCCGGCCCCCACAGAGCAGAGTGGAGATGCAAGGCCACAAAGAGGTGAAATAGAACAAAGCCTCTGCTCTGTGGGGCCGGGCAAGCAGTGATTGTCAGGGTGGAGAAGCAGGGGCGCTACAACAAACAAAGCCTCAATAATATGTTAATGGTCTTTTAAAGACCTGTTAAGTACTTTGGTGTTGTTGTCTGTGTGTGCGCGTTGAGGAAGCGGTCTCAACCCGGGCTGAAGGCTGACACAGATAGACACACACACAGTGAGATGACAGAGGGGGAGGTAGAGGGAGGGCAGGAGGGAGAGAGAGATGGAGAGGGAGGGCAGGAGGGAGAGCAGGAGGGAGAGAGATGTATGTAAATGCTGGGTCTGGTGGCTCAGTGGGTGAGGGCATCTGCTGCAGGGACCTGTGTGCAACCTCATGGTCACAAGTTATCGTTTTGCTTTAGCCCCGCCCCCTCTGACTCCGCCCCCACCAGTACGGCCCTCGGCCCCAAACTACACTGTAAATGTAGCCCCTGAGAGAAAGTTTGTGAGTACCCATGATCTAGAGAGAGTAGACGGTCAGTGGATGAACTAAGTGTAACTTTGAAGAGCATGTAACACTGCACCCGCACGTCCGTTCCAGTGTAGGAAAGGCAAGGAAAAGAACTTTTAATTTTGTCCAAATACTACCATCAATAGTAGCAGTAGTTTGTATTGCAAGCACTGCATAGATCCGGTTATTACGGTGGCCACTCCCTACCTCTCTTAATAAGTTTAGTAGTACTCAGTCATTCATGTGTGGATGTATCACTGGTCACTCAATAAAAAGCAAAGCACCTAAAGTCATCCCATATATAAGCAAAAACATCCCATGTGAAGTGATAGATAATCAGATTATTTATCTTCTTCAATTTTCCATTTCTAGTACTCATTTCCACTGTAGGGTGAAAGTTAAATTAATTAAGCAGTAGCCCTTGAGTTGTAACAGAGTATTCTCAGTGCCACCCGTAATAGAAAAGTAAGAGCTTCACCACCTGCATGTATTGGACGGGTACAGTAACGCAACGCAAGTCTAGGTCACTCCTCATGGCGTGCGTCTCTTTTTCTCGGGTGCAAGTTTACTGCGCTGGCATTATGCCGGCTTGCAGAAGATAACGTACCAATTTTCCATAACAAGAGACAAGAAGAAGAATAAGACTGGTGTACTTTCATAGTCGACTCCAATGGAAGTCCATAGTGCTCGTAGAATTTGTTCCTTAAACTCCCACTAATGTTAGAGCAAGGATGAAGAAGTGTGAGGTTAGATAGATACTGGCCTCAATAGTTATGTAATGCGTTTGCAAGTTGCTAGTTGTAGTGCAACACAAATTTCTGCTGAATGATTGAGTTAATCTTAAGGAGCATTGGTTACAGACTATGTCTTTCTTTCTTCATATAGGTTCTCCTTCCAAACGAACAAGGAGGAAGGAGCTGGCTAGAGCGGCCCTGCAACGGAGGATAGATGCCACTGTGGCCGAATATCGGCGGCTGGTGGCCCTGGAGGACGAAGAAAGTGTGCAGTCGACCACAACAACTACGTCGTCTGCATCGGCCTCCGTTCCCCCACGGGCTGCCAGTGCCACCCAGCACAGTGGTCCACCCAGACTGAGCCGGGCTGCCAAAGCCAAACGCCACCGCCGAGTAGCAAGGACAACAGCTACAGCTTCCTCTCACAGCCGTTGCACCTACAAGGCATTGAAGGCACGCCTGCGCCGCAGTACACTGATGGTGTCCCGCCTCCAGCAGGAGCTCCACCACTTTTCCAACCAGTTGGAGGGGCTCCGCGTAGAGCACGCCTTGCTCCGCCAGGAGCATGATGCCCTGGCCCAAAAAGTTGACAGCATCCACCCATAGTGTCCCTTGCCCCTTTTTTAGAGACTTTTGGGGGGTGGGAATTGAGAGTTGGGTTTTTGGGGACTTTTCAAGGACAATCGTTGGGGTTAGGGAGGGTCTTGCGGGAGATTATTTTGTTAGGGATATAAATATACTTTTTCAAACTTTATCTGAGCATACCCGTTTCTCACTGCTTGCCTGGTGGGTGGGGGTTTAAAGTTGACTTTGTTTTCCTGAAAGTTTAGTTCCATTTTCTTCCTTTAAGTGTAAATGCCCAAATGTTTTCAACACTAAGTGCCTCTCACAGGCTAAGTGAAGTGAATCCAAGAGTCCTAGGACTTTAGTAGTACTACCTTCAGTCTCTCGTCTCTCGTACTAATACTCCATTATACCCCCAAACCACCAAACGCTCATCTTACCTGTAATTTGTGTTTGAAAGTAGGGCTAGACCCAGGGCTGGCTCCACGGGAAACAGCGAATATGGTTGGCAATCTTGGTCGGATAAAATTTCCTCATAGCGGTGGTACTAGTGGTGTGACACAGTGGCAGTTGCATGCCTATGAAAAAAAAGAAAATGAAATCTGGTTTGTCCTCCTGAGCAATTCAACGGTACAACTGAGAATATAGCAGGTGACAGAAGTACAGTAGAGCAGTGCCACATTGTAGCCTAACAAATGGTAAAGTATAACTACTAATTCGGTTGAAGTTCTTTCACATTAGCAATGGTTCTTTGTCAAGCAGAGTAAGAATATATCCTCGGATTTCTTCACCAGCCTGTTGCTATCACCTTATCCTCCCCAGCAAGTGTGTGGATTTATTGCTGTCATTTAGTCACACATCAATCAAAACCACACAGCCCGGGGGAAGAGGCTTAGGGTTTGAAAATGGATGGGTACGGGGGTTTTTGGGAAAGGTTTTGGGAGACAAGAAAAAATAGCACAGCATAGACAAACAATTGTGAACATAAACAAATCTTTGGGTACAAACCTATCCATCAATCTTTGAAAGTGCATGCACTACTGCATACATGTCAGTGAAAAGTAAGTAGTACATTCGACAACTGTGGAAGAAAGAATGCGACAGTACAGGGCCTGTGTGGAATTATTGATAACGATATTCAACATAAGGTCTCTGTACTTAGCCAGATACCCGAGAGCCTTGCTGGTCACTATAAATCCATTCAGAACAACACTCAGTGGGGTTGGTCTGGAAGGTATAGTAGATAGAAAAGGAGAAATTGCTTTTTTTCTAGGTGTCCCTTCACTCACCAGGGTTGCCCCTTGGTGACATGCTTCATCATTGGGGCCATCCCAGTCCTCTACGGCCTGGGGCGTGCTGCGACTTGCGAATTACGTAGGAGCCCTTACAAATGACTATGTGTGGTGCAGATGTGATAGTGGAGTGGACTAAGTGATGTGTTAAGGGATCAATTTAGAAGCAGAGAGAGATTAGGCATGGGCGGAAAATCCGTTCCGCTCGCGGATTTTGCGGATTTTCGGGAAATCCGCAATCCGCGAGATTCGCGAATCTCCCGCAAAATCCGCAAATCCGCGAGCAGCGGATTTTGCTCGCACTGCTCGCACTGTTCGCGTGAGTTCGCGTGAGTTCGCGCCCCGCGAATAAGTGCAAAATTGCAGAAATACGATTTTAGCAAAACTGAAAGTAACTACTTACCAGGTTCAAAAGTTCAGGCTCATCATTAGTAGCCATTTCCTGTAGTGCTTCCTGAGGGGCCCCTCCAGAGTTCAGTTGCCAGTTGAAACTATTATGTGACCCTGCTCTGAACCTCAGAATAGTTACACATATGCCACAAAGGTCCTGAATTACAGCTAAGGGAGACAAGCAGGAGCCAGGCTGGAAGTTAAAATCCATTAATCAGCCCCTAATTCATTATTGTCAGTTGGGGCAGGGCAGGTGTTGTAACTAATTTTGCAACAATGAAAGCACTTAGCAAGTGCAAAAGATCACTAATCAGGGCGCACTAAGGAAGCAGGTGCCAGCTAAAAAAATATTCTGTGACACATTAATCAGCCCCAAATTAATTCAGGTCACTTGAGGCAGGGAAGGTGTGCTTTGCTTTGCCGAAAATAATGTACACTGGACAACCAGAGGGTGTGGTGATGAAACAGAGGGTGGCATGGGTGGGCCAGAGGGTGGCATGAGTAGTCAGAGAGTGGCAGTGGTGACAGAGAGTGGCAGTGATGAAGAAGAGTGTCCCAAACAGGCTGGACACGTAGAAACAACAAGTTCGCGAAACTTGCGACCCGACAGGTAAGTTCGCAATTTGCGAAAGTGTACAAAACCCTCGCGAACTGGCAGAAACACGGGCGAACACAAAAAAAAAAAAATCCGCAAATTCGCGGGAATTCGCGGATTTTGCGGATTGCGAATCCGCAAATCCGCAAAATTCGCGAACGCGAGATCCGCAAAATTCGCTCATGCTTAAGAGAGATCCAAGAAATGCAGTCACAGTCAGAGAAAAAGGCAAGGGATACTGTATCTATGTGGTTGTAGTGGTCCTGTTGGAAGTGGTAAGTAAGTTGCCTGCAGAAAAAAAATCCTCCTATTAGCGGCACTCCTCCATTGCAGCCGACGCTTCGTCCATCGATGTTGGTCACCAGAAGACACCCTGTAAAAAAAAGCACAGCATAGACAAACAATGGAACATAAACAATTCTTTGGGTACAAACCTATCCATCAATCTTTGAAAGTGCATGCACTACTGCATGCATGTCAGTGAAAAGTAAGTAGTACATTCGACAACTGTGGAAGAAAGAATGCGACAGTACAGGGCCTGTGTGGAATTATTGATAACGATATTCAACATAAGGTCTCTGTACTTAGCCAGATACCCGAGAGCCTTGCTGGTCACTATAAATCCATTCACAACAACACTCAGTGGGGTTGGTCTGGAAGGTATAGTAGATAGAAAAGGAGAAATTGCTTTTTTTCTAGGTGTCCCCTCACTCACCAGGGTTGCCCCTTGGTGACATGCTTCATCATTGGGGCCATCCCAGTCCTCTACGGCCTGGGGCGTGCTGCGACTTGCGAATTACGTAGGAGCACTTACAAATGACTATGTGTGGTGCAGATGTGATAGTGGAGTGGACTAAGTGATGTGTTAAGGGATCAATTTAGAAGCAGAGAGAGATCCAAGAAATGCAGTCACAGTCAGAGAAAAAGGCAAGGGATACTGTATCTATGTGGTTGTAGTGGTCCTGTTGGAAGTGGTAAGTAAGTTGCCTGCAGAAAAAAAATCCTCCTATTAGCGGCACTCCTCCATTGCAGCCGACGCTTCGTCCATCGATGTTGGTCACCAGAAGACACCCTGTCCACTGCCTGCCTGATGCTGAATTGTGGCTCGCTACTGTGAAGCCTGACTCCATCCTTTTTTCCCCATTGCAGAGACTGAAACCCGGCCTGTAATTATTCAACGAAAAACAGGAAGTGATATAATATTACAACACCACTGATAAATAAATATAAGGTATGTAGGCTGTGGAGTGCAAAAAGTCACAATTTGATTTTCCTAGTAGACAGTACAATATTTTTGAAAGTGCGTACTCTGAGTCACCTTTTGAAGGATAAATAAGTATGGGCAAATTAATGTAGCGGATCTTGCCCCTCAAGCTAGGTGTACTGTGAACTGTGTTTTAGAACAAAATTAGATCTTCCTAGCAGTGCTCCCACCGAGACCCTTACTAAAGCCAGTCGCAAAAATGTAGAAGACCCCCAATCAAATCTCAAAAAACGAGGCCTAGCAGAAAACTGGTGACAAAACTTACTTTAAAAGTAAAAGTAGGCCGAAGTACCCCCTTCCTAATTACCCCTTACCCACCGTGGATTGCATTCAAACCACTTGCAAGCAACCAAGCAAAAGTAGCCATAGCCAGCATCGCTCCAAGACTCGAAATCCCCCCCACTCAAACACATGCAATAGAAATACTGCTAACCCTAACGAACCCTAAGTTAAGAATAGTGGCAAAGGCTTTCTTTAACTATGCCAAATCCCCCCTTTCCCACCATGGATTTTCTTCAAATGACTTGCAACCAAAATTACACATTCTCACGAGTGCTCTAAGACCCCCGAACTCAGTTGCAAAAATCTAGAACACCCCGACACACATGCAATCCTGCTGCTAGGGCTAACCCTAACGAACCCTAAGTTACAAAAAGTGCCAAAAGGCTTTTCCGCAAGGATTTTGTCCCAACCACTTCTACCCGGTATTAGACCTTCCCAGGAATGCCCCAAGACCCGCCAACCCACCCGCCAAGAAGCATAACACCCCCAAACAGGCCAAAAGCAAAATCTCATACTTGCAATATTTCTCGGCCTTCGGTCCAAACGCGCTGCGTAGCTAGGCCATAAGTCGGGGTTGCCACCACGGATTTCCTGAAAAGCAAATGCAATCAAGATTAGAGTGTCCCAGCAGTGCTCCCAGACCACGAAACTCACCCACAAACACCAGGAAGCCCCCCAAACAGGCCCCCGAAAACGCTACATTGAGCAAAATGTCAGAAATAGCCAAAATAAAATCGGCCTGGGTTTTGCCCCAACCACTTCTACCCGGTATTAGACCTTCCCAGGAATGCCAACCCACCCGCCAAGAAGCATAACACCCCCAAACAGGCCAAAAGCAAAATCTCATACTTGCAATATTTCTCGGCCTTCGGTCCAAACGCGCTGCGTAGCTAGGCCATAAGTCGGGGTTGCCACGACGGATTTCCTGAAAAGCAAATGCAATCAAGATTAGAGTGTCCCAGCAGTGCTCCCAGACCACGAAACTCACCCACAAACAGACGGAACCCCCCCTAAGAGCACCTCAAAGGCAAGCAAGTCATCAAAAACACACAAAAATTTCCGCCTGGGATTTGGTCCAAAACACTTTTATCCAGTATTAGAGCTTCCCAGCAATGGCCCCAGAGCCGTCAACCCAGGAGAAAACGAGTAGAAGACCCCGAAACAGCCAAAGAGCAAAAGTACAAAAATGGGGACTTAGTCAATTTTTCACAAATTTCCCAAATCACTCCGCGCGCGCTCTGCAGCTAGGCCCTAACTCCCCTCTGCCACCATGGATTTACTTCAAACCTCTTGCAAAGTAAAGTATATATAGCCAGCAGTGCCCCCAGACCCCGAAACCCACCCACAAACACCAGGAAGCCCCCCAAACAGGCCCCCGAAAACGCTACATTGAGCAAAATGTCAGAAATAGCCCCAAAAAAAAAATCGGCCTGGATTTTGTCCCAACCACTTCTACCCGGTATTAGACCTTCCCAGGAATGCCCCAAGACCCGCCAACCCACCCGCCAAGAAGCATAACACCCCCAAACAGGCCAAAAGCAAAATCTCATACTTGCAATATTTCTCGGCCTTCGGTCCAAACGCGCTGCGTAGCTAGGCCATAAGTCGGGGTTGCCACGACGGATTTCCTGAAAAGCAAATGCAATCAAGATTAGAGTGTCCCAGCAGTGCTCCCAGACCACGAAACTCACCCACAAACAGACGGAACCCCCCCCTAAGAGCACCTCAAAGGCAAGCAAGTCATCAAAAACACACAAAAAATTCCGCCTGGGATTTGGTCCAAAACACTTTTATCCGGTATTAGAGCTTCCCAGAAATGGCCCCAGAGCCGTCAACCCAGGAGAAAACGAGTAGAAGACCCCCAAACAGCCAAAGAGCAAAAGTACAAAAATGGGGACTTAGTCAATTTTTCACAAATTTCCCAAATCACTCCGCGCGCGCTCTGCAGCTAGGCCCTAACTCCCCTCTGCCACCATGGATTTGCTTCAAACCTCTTGCAAAGTAAAGTATATATAGCCAGCAGTGCGCCCAGACCCCGAAACCCACCCACAAACACCAGGAAGCCCCCCAAACAGGCCCCCTAAAACGCTACATTGAGCAAAATGTCAGAAATAGCCAAAAAAAAAATCGGCCTGGATTTTGTCCCAGCCACTTCTACCCGGTATTAGACCTTCCCAGGAATGCCCCAAGACCCGCCAACCCACCCGCCAAGAAGCATAACACCCCCAAACAGGCCAAAAGCAAAATCTCATACTTGCAATATTTCTCGGCCTTCGGTCCAAACGCGCTGCGTAGCTAGGCCATAAGTCGGGGTTGCCACGACGGATTTCCTGAAAAGCAAATGCAATCAAGATTAGAGTGTCCCAGCAGTGCTCCCAGACCACGAAACTCACCCGCAAACACCAGGAAGCCCCCCTAAGAGCACCTCAAAGGCAAGCAAGTCATCAAAAACACAAATAATTTTCCGCCTGGGATTTGGTCCAAAACACTTTTATCCGGTATTAGAGCTTCCCAGCAATGGCCCCAGAGCCGTCAACTCACCTGCAAAGAGGTACAACAACACCCCCACAAGTGCTGAGTCTTTCTTCATTGGGCGTAAACCAGCCCTCTGGTTTGATGGAAATAGGAGTCTGGAGGAGGAGGATAGAGGAGCATGTTCTTCTGAAATTGTGAACCTGAGGAATGCAGACTGCGGCAACTTCAAATCAATTAGCAAACCAGTGAAGACAGTTCTGCTGATGGGCTTGATTTTGTGATTATCTGATTAAAGTTTGAAATATATTAACTGTGCACAACAAAGAAAGACAGACAGACAGGAATAAAAGTGAATAGGGACGAAAAAGGAAGTTATTGATTCGTTGTCTCATTTTCAGGGCTCAGTATCACGGTCCAGGAATAAGAATAAGGCTTCGTCATCATACTCTGCGAATTCAGGCAGGGTGAGCTCAGTGTCACCTGACAGAGTAGAAATTCCCTCATCTATGTTGCTGGCCACCTCCTCTTCATCCGGCACGCTTTCTCGTACTCTGAAATCTGGTGGTATGAGGTGCTGATTCATCTTGATCATTGTTAACCTCTCCACATTTTTGGGCGAGAGGCGGCTCCGTTTGGGAGTTACAATGCCACCAGCAGCACTGAAAACCCGTTCAGAAGACACGCTTGCGAGTGGGCAAGACAAGTAGTTTAAAGCCAGGTTGGTGAGCTGTGGCCACAATTCTTTTTTCCCATGCCAATACGCCAATGGGTCAGAATTAACATAGACCTCTGTTTAGTCATTCAGATAGTCCTTCACCATCGACTCAAGGTCCTCTTACAAGGTTCCTCCACTTTGCTTAGCTCTTGCTGTGCCTCTGACCTTTTGAGAACCAAACCCACGCAGAGCTAGCCAATCCTCTTCAGCCTCCAATGTTTCTGTTGTGTCTCGTGCAGATGATCCGGTTGCCGGTGTCTTTAACGGCTGAGAGGTCACTTGTGCCACAGCCACAGGTGCAGAAGTGGATTGTTTTGACTGGGGATGGCCTGCTGATGTACTGCCATTTCCTTCAATTTTCAGCCGTTCTGTTTCAAACCTCTTGGCTGACAAGGCTAGCCAACGTTTGTACTTTGGAACATGTTCATCATCAAAAGGAAAGAATGCTTGGCCTGCCAGCGCCTTTTTGTAGCGTGGATCCAGAATAGTAGCACAAATGTAATGCTGTTCTGAGTGGATCTTTTTAAGACGTTCATCACCTTGTAGGAGCTCTAATAATTGCTAAGCCAGAAGCAAAGATTCTTGGTTTTTGTCATCTTTTTCAAACACAGAACACACCTCCTTCAGTTGGTCCTCCAGCATGTACAACAATGGGATAGCTTTTCCCAAATTAGAGTCCTCCTTGCTGACTGCACGCGTGAAGAACTCAAAAGGACGAAGCATGCGTGTCAGGCCTTGAACTATGTTCCATTGCGGCCCACCCATCCTCAGCTCCTCTGTACCCTCTGTAAGGAAATATTGATCGAGTTCCATATACTGCTCATACAGACGCTCAAGCATGTAGAAGGTTGAGTTCCAACGTGTTACCACCTCCTGGATGAGTGCTTTCACTGGCATTTTACGTTGATATAGCAGGCTCCTCAGCTGCTTCCGGGCCTTAAAAGAATGGCTGAAATGCTTGCACATTTTTCGGCAGGTGTCCAATACACTGTACGCTGCACTGGCTTTATTAGCCAAGAATTTTTGGACAACCAGGTTTATACAGTGCGCCAAACACGGCACTCTGAAATAGTCACCCTGCCTCATGGCCTTAACTATATTGGCGCCATTGTCCGTGGAAACATAACCAACCTGGCGTTTTAGTGGGGACAGCCAGTTAAGGACCTTTGTGTTAAAGACATCCAAAATGTTTTCTGCTGTGTGACGTTTCTCCAAACCAAACATGGCTAGTGTTGCATGTTTCCGAGCAGCTTTAAAAACAATGTCCTTGTCAACACCTGTGTTTAGCTTTGCTTTAGCCCCTGAAAAAGAGACCCAGTGTGCAGTGATGCACATGTAATCAGCGCCTGCGCCACTGGTCCACATGTCTGTTGTCAGATGTATAGTGTGAACAGCACTCTTCTGCAAAGCTGCCCCAATCACCTTCAGAACATCTTCATGTAGTGCTGGAACCGCAACTCGGGCAAAATAGAACCGGCTAGGAACCTTCCATTTAGGGCAGAGCGCTGCCACTAATTCTAGAAAACCAACCCCTTCTACAAAAGAAAAAGGGAGAAGGTCCAGAGCTAGCATTTTAGCCAGCTTAGTGTTATACAGACGCGCCAGTGGGTGGTTGCGTTCATATTGCGTTTCTGTAAACAACATCTTTTTAATGTTGCCCTGGACCAAGGATTTACGGGATGATGATGATATCTTCGACCCAGTTACGCTCGCTGATGAACTTTTCCGCATTGATGTCTCACTCTCTCCCACACTCTTAGTGTGCCTCACATGGGGTGTGCTGCTGACAGGGGTACTGGGTGTAAGTGAAGTGTTTGAATCGTCTTCTTCCTCCTCGTCATCAGATGATGAAAAATCAACGCTTTCATTACGTGCAATTCTGGCTTGCATAAACCCCTTTAGGTGCGGAAACCATTGGACAGGGTGCGCTCTCCTAAGATGACCTCTCTGGCCTCCGGTACCATAGTTAGAACCAAGCTTACCACGACCAACTCGAACCTTACAAAGGCTACAAATGGCTACGTTTTCCATTTTTGGGCAAACACTAAAGAAGTCCCAAACTGGAGACTTGAAATGTCTTTGGGGGCCGGAGGAGGCGGCGATACTGGTGGTGGTGGTCCTGCTGCTAATGCCAGATGAAGTGGAGGATGTGGATTGCCGAACTTCAGTACGTTTTGCACTTTCACCACCACGAATTGAGGTCGAGGTGGGTACCTTCTTGCGAGTAAGAAATATGGAAGCGGTAGGTTTTGGTGTACTACTTAACTCCAAATCTAATGATTCCATTTCCATTGCCTCCTCGTCGACATCATCATCACGCTCAGCAGCTTCTCGGGATAGGGTCAAAATGTCTCTTTGCTGCATGCCCGGTGGGGCTGCAGTGACCATTGTGATGACTGGCTCGTCGTCATCGTGAGAGGCTTCATCACCAGCAGTATCTGTCACTTCTTGTTGAGCCTCATCACACTCCATAGGTCTGAGTTTTTCGACGACCTTCCTTTTACGCTTAGGTACCGGTGTCAGATCATGGTGTGCCTCACTCTCAGGCTGCCGTGGTGGTACCCATTCGTCATCCAGATCATCAGAAGGCGGTGGGCTTGAAGAAGATGTAGACACCCTCCTTGATCTTTTCCTTGCTAGGGATGTGGAAGACAATGAATGATCATCAGGAGGAGTGGCTTCCAATGATACCTCGGCTTCATTGTCGATTTCCTGATGTGCCCCTACTTCGGGAGGAACAACTATTGTGGGCACTTGTGAACCTCCATGCACCTTTGCTTGCGCATCTCCTTTTGCTGCCTCTCCTTCCACATGTACTTGGGCGTGTACTTGCACATGGTGTTGTTGTTGCGGCTGTGGTTGTTCAACACTTGTCAGATGAGTTACAACAACCTGTGTTGATTCAGGGACATTGCTGCTACTTTCTTGCGATGAGCCAACATCACTGGTCGATGGTGATTGGAGAAGTACACTGACTGCCTCTGAAGCACTCAAGGGCTTTGACTTAAGTTGGCGTGGTGGTGGAGGCACTGAACCCAATGGAGCAGGGGTGCTGCTCCCAGCTTGGTCCCCAGCAGATCCTGCTGCTGCAGGCGTACTTTTTTTTTTCTCCCAAAAAACGTGGCGGGTGGCACACCAGCCTCCTTGGTAACTTGCTTCTTCTGCTCCTTACTAGCAACTTTCTTGCTAGAGGAGCTACGGAGACCTTTCTTTGGGGCCATCTTCTTCAGAGCAGGTCAGACAGCAGGCCGCAGTTGCACGAATTGTAGAGTTGTCTGAGGCCAGACGTGACGTCGCGTGACGTTATGCTGCACACACACACCGCTGCAGGACTTCTTCCTGGCACTGGTGGTTCTCTTGAGTCTTGTGCACCTAAAAAAATGGAAGACAGAGGAACATCAGTTCAGTTATACAGCACAAAAAAAATGAAAAACACTGCAAAATCAGCACAATCCCATTCCATCCATGCCCTCCATGATGTTTAAGTTTAAGACAACCCACAGAAAGACTAGGCCCATGCAAGACTCACTACCCCTGGGCATAAATAAAGGTTGAAAAGTAGGCAAAATGGTTGGAGGCCTAACAACAAAGCCTGCATTCAAAATGGCCACTTGCCTCCCAGCACATGGCCAGTGCCTGTAGCTGCACTCAAAATGGCCACCAGCCACATGGCCTGTCCCTCCCCATGAACACCCCCAAAAATCGAAAAACACTGCAAAATCAGCACAATCCCATTCCATCCATGCCCTCCATGATGTTTAAGTTCAAGACAGCCCACAGAAAGACTAGGCCCATGCTAGACTCAAATACCCCTGGTGAAAAGGCCACAAGTACAGGCCCAAAAAACGAAAATCACTGAAAAATCAGCACAATCCCATTCCATCCATGGCCTCCATGATGTTTAAATTCAAGACAACCCACAGAAAGACTAGGCCCATGCAAGACTCACTACCCCTGGGCATAAATAAAGGTTGAAAAGTAGGCAAAATGGTTGGAGGCCTAACAACAAAGCCTGCATTCAAATGGCCACTTGCCTGCCAGCACATGGCCAGTGCCTGTAGCTGCACTCAAAATGGCCACCAGCCACATGGCCTGTCCCTCCCCATGAACACCCCCAAAAATCGAAAAACACTGCAAAATCAGCACAATCCCATTCCATCCATGCCCTCCATGATGTTTAAGTTCAAGACAGCCCACAGAAAGACTAGGCCCATGCTAGACTCAAATACCCCTGGTGAAAAGGCCACAAGTACAGGCCCAAAAAACGAAAATCACTGAAAAATCAGCACAATCCCATTCCATCCATGGCCTCCATGATGTTTAAATTCAAGACAACCCACAGAAAGACTAGGCCCATGCAAGACTCACTACCCCTGGGCATAAATAAAGGTTGAAAAGTAGGCAAAATGGTTGGAGGCCTAACAACAAAGCCTGCATTCAAAATGGCCACTTGCCTGCCAGCACATGGCCAGTGCCTGTAGCTGCACTCAAAATGGCCACCAGCCACATGGCCTGTCCCTCCCCATGAACATCCCCAAAAATCGAAAAACACTGCAAAATCAGCACAATACCATTCCATCCATGCCCTCCATGATGTTTAAGTTCAAGACAGCCCACAGAAAGACTAGGCCCATGCTAGACTCAAATACCCCTGGTGAAAAGGCCACAAGTACAGGCCCAAAAAACGAAAATCACTGAAAAATCAGCACAATCCCATTCCATCCATGGCCTCCATGATGTTTAAATTCAAGACAACCCACAGAAAGACTAGGCCCATGCAAGACTCACTACCCCTGGGCATAAATAAAGGTTGAAAAGTAGGCAAAATGGTTGGAGGCCTAACAACAAAGCCTGCATTCAAAATGGCCACTTGCCTGCCAGCACATGGCCAGTGCCTGTTGCTGCACTCAAAATGGCCACCAGCCACATGGCCTGTCCCTCCCCATGAAAATCCCCAAAAATCGAAAAACACTGCAAAATCAGCACAATCCCATTCCATCCATGCCCTCCATGATGTTTAAGTTCAAGACAACCCACAGAAAGACTAGGCCCATGCAAGACTCACTACTCCTGGGCATAAATAAAGGTTGAAAAGTAGGCAAAATGGTTGGAGGCCTAACAACAAAGCCTGCATTCAAAATGGCCATTTGCCTGCCAGCACATGGCCAGTGCCTGTAGCTGCACTCAAAATGGCCACCAGCCACATGGCCTGTCCCTCCCCATGAACACCCCCAAAAATCGAAAAACACTGCAAAATCAGCACAATCCCATTCCATCCATGCCCTCCATGATGTTTAAGTTCAAGACAGCCCACAGAAAGACTAGGCCCATGCTAGACTCAAATACCCCTGGTGAAAAGGCCACAAGTACAGGCCCAAAAAACGAAAATCACTGAAAAATCAGCACAATCCCATTCCATCCATGCCCTCCATGATGTTTAAGTTCAAGACAACCCACAGAAAGACTCAGTCCACCCACCACTGAGTACCCCTGGGCAAAAGGCCCCAAAACAGCCCAAAAATCGAAAATTCCAAAATTTTAGTTGCAGCAACTGTAATGCCCCAAACAAACTTACTTGTAAAATTTCTAATCCAACAGTGATCCAAAGAAAGTCAAAAAGGCCTCAAATCCAAATATCCAGCAGCATCCACAAAAAGTAATCCTTCCAGCTCCAGACCCAAATGAAAAGTGACCAG
The DNA here is from genome assembly GCF_964263255.1 of Lissotriton vulgaris. NCBI lineage: Eukaryota > Metazoa > Chordata > Amphibia > Caudata > Salamandridae > Lissotriton > Lissotriton vulgaris. The sequence continues at coordinate 822,626,884 of NC_141699.1, read as the reverse complement.
GAGATGGACAAAGCACTGGGAGGAGCCTGCTGAACAGGAACAGGAAGTTGAAGACTGTGGGGCACTTCCTTCCTCCCACCCCCCTGCCCCCTCCCCAAAATGGACTCCTCGCTAAAAAAGTGCAGGCAAATGTCAAACTAAGGAGTTATTCAGATAAAAATCATCATTTCTAGAAGGTTTATGCTGCTTGCTGGTGGATTTCTTGTGCAGAATTGCAAATTTTATATTTTCGCTCGCCGCATCTCAAATCTCGCAATTGCGAAGTACCGCGAGACGTGATCTTGCCGTACTCGCGTTGACAAACTATCGCTGGCAAGCCGCGATGACGTAATCGCGCTCGCCAATTCCCGCGGGATCACACAGCAAGATCCAAAATGGCGCAGCACTCGCAAACTATCGAGAAAAACAACTCGGCAAACGATGATAAACGCCGCGCGCCGCAAAAATTGTATCACCAACGCCGCGCGCCGCAAAAAAAATCCGCTGCGTGCGAATTTGCGGATTTTGCGGGAAATTCGCAAATCTCGCGGATTGCGAATTTCCCAAAAATCCGCAAAATCCGCGAGCGTAACGGATTTTCCGCCCATGCTTACATTTGATACTATCTCGCATAGGCAGCTGCTAGACAGATTGGGGGGGATTGGGGTGAAGGGTAGGGCTCTGAAGTGATACACAGCTTCTTATCGGGCCGTACCCAGAGTATCAAGCTAGATTCATTTGTATTGCAGACCACAGGGATGGACAGGGGTGTTCCGCAAGGATCTGTCCTGAGTCCTACCCTGTTCAATGCATACATGACTCCCCTGGCCGATATCATCAGAGGCTATGGCTTCGCGACCATCTCTTATGCGGACGATACGCAGCTAATTGTCCCCATTGAGGAGGACATTATCGCAACTCAACTAAAATTTAGGAGCTGCATGTCCAGCATTGCCAACTGGATGAGGAGACATTTTTTACAACTCAACTCCTCAAAAACAGAGATTCTACTGTTTGGGAAGGCCAACACCATCTGGTCCTAAGAATGGTGGCCCACCGAGCTGGGCGAACGAAGCCCCCCCCCCTAGGAGCTGGGCCAAGAACCTGGGCGTCAGAATAGACGACAACCTTTCTAAGGAGGAGCAGGTCAAGACTGTGGCCGGTGCCTGCTTTGGCAAAATGAGGATTCTTAGGAAGGTCTTCCCATGGGTCCCCATGTCAGCGAGAAAAATCCTTACCCAGTCACTCCTGGTGAGCCGGCGGCTGGACTACGGTAATTCGCTGCTGGTGGGGGTAAGGGAGAATCTTCTATCAAGGCTCCAGGTGGTGCAGAATACAGCAGCCCCTCTAGCCCTCAATAAACCGGCACAGACCCCTCCGCTCCCTTGCTGAACCAGGTACACTGGCTCCCGGTTAAGAAGCGAGCCATCTTTAAGATGCTCTGCGTGGTCTTTAGATCACTACAAGGGAGGGGCCCTGCGTATTTCAGAAATAAAATCAGCCAGTATCAGCCTTTGCGACAATTAAGATCTGGCAATGCTAACCTGTTGTGTCCCCAGAGAATACACAAGGCTAGGATGGGTGGTAGAGCCTTTTCCTATCTGGCATCCAGCCACTGGAACAAATTACCACAGAACATTAGAGCTTGTAATGAGCTAATAACTTTCAAGAAACCTCTAAAGACATGTCTATTTTATTTGCACCTGCTCATTAAGGACCGTCTCCTCGAAGCGCTGAGAGATCCCTCTCATTTTTTCATGGACATGGTATTCTCTATTTGATTATCCATATTGGCATATCTCGTACGAATGGTGCTCTACGAAGGACTGTCCTGATCACTCTCTCCCATGTATGGCCCATTAGTCTAACCAAGTACGGGTACTTGTCAGGAACATGTGCTTCCAGCATAAGGAGTTACGGTAGGCCACCATGACCATCCAGGCTTCCCATCAACCTTTTCTCCCAATTATCCCCCTCATCAAACCAATGGACTGCATGTTGTAAATTCACAGCCATGTAGTAGAATTCTAAGTTAGGAAGTTCCACGCCCCCTCTGTCTCATGTTTGTTGCAGCATCAGTAAGCTGATTCATTTCCACATTGTAGACCATAAAAGGTCTACAATGAGACTATCTATCTCACTAAAGATTGCTGGGTAATTTCATATAATGAGCTCTGCATTACGTACAAATAGTGGGTTAGAATCACCATTTTAACTAGGGCTGACCTCCCCATTACTGTTAATGGGAGATCTTTCCAGAGTTGGATCGACTCACATAATTCCACTAGGAATCTCTGCCTTTCCAGAGCCAACCTAATACTAAGGTTACAGATTCCTTCCAGGCACCAGGGGAGGGAGAGACATGAAAGCAGTGCAAGATCTGAATTCGCCAGTGTCCTGAGTGGCATAATTTGTAACTTTTGGGCGTTCACTAATAGGCCAGAGGTGGCAGCAAATTCTGATAGTGCTGTCTGTAAAACCGGCAGGGCCCCCTCTGGTTCTCGTAGGTACACCGGGGCGTCATCAGTGAAGAGTGAGACAACGTGAATGGAACCTCCGACTGGGAGTTCCCATCAGCCGTGGCCCGTGGAGGGAGTTTCGGTGGGGCAGAGAGGCGGGGCGGGGGAGTGGCAGGGTGGGGGTTTGCTAAAAAACGGAATATGGATAATTGCAGGTAAGTAAACAATGTAATTAATAAAACGAATTTCGTAGGGCGCGCTGCATTGAGGAGTCTAATATTGTTGTCAATGTGAAGTCTTTATTTTAAAAATCACTATCACCTTTCACGTCACGCTTATTTTCACTTACTGTGTGAGCACCTGAAAACGATTGTTTTGGAAATAAATATCTATCATAAACTGACCTATATGTTCCTGTGTACATTGTTCATCGCTCCCTAGAGGAATTCACTTCCTATTCTCAAACATAGTGCCCCCCACAGGGTCACTTTTTGTATGGACCTTTTGGCCACACCAGAACCATTGTATCTCTAAAACATTTCTCCACCCCAGGTTCACGTATTGGGGTACCCTTGTTTCTCTCTATACGTGAACTCTAAAATAACATGTTTTAGGAGTAACTTTGTTCATTCCTCATCATTGTTCATAAGCAACTGTCTTCCCCATGGCAAATATCGAAAAGAGGACTAGATTGTGGTCTGTCTAGCTTCAGAAGGTGTCTTCCCTCCTGGTCCCACAGCTGCTAGAACCCAATTGCTGATGTCTCAAGGCCAACATACAGTATTAACAACGTCATGCAAAGTAAGTACACAAGAGTTCCCTTTCATGCACCTCATCTGTATTTGCTTGAGACCCATACAAACCCATTTTGTTCAGCATTGGGGATTTATATATTGCTGTCATCTGTGCATTCCAATGAATATTCAGGGCCACTTTGCCTGGCTAAGTGGGGGGGCCAGTGTTATTGACTGAGTATTGGCTTCACGTAGAATCCCATCGGAACAAACATCTATGCGCCCATGAACTGTCTTTGAGTTTGGGGGTGTAGATTTCTGGGTTTGGTGTCTCTGTCGTGATGAGCTATGTTTGGTCATTGTGATCGATGATGCTTTTAGTTTCCTGGAAGAGTGGGAGGGAGGCTCGGAAGAGTGTTAACTCAGTCTGAAGCCTCCGCTGCCTGTCTGAAGATCTGAAGATGACCCTCAAAATTGGGTGTGCGCTTCACTCACACAGGTTGCAATATTGCATCTCTGTCCTTATAATTGATCATCTTTGCAATAATGCCCTTAGGTGTGCTCCAGGGTGGGCAAACTGTTCCAAGACACTATGTGCACGTTCTACAGTGACGAATTTAGATAGCGGGTGCATCATCTTACGAATCCACTTTTCGAGGAATAGTTCTGCAGACTGTCCCTCTGAGTTTTTAGGGAATCCAACGAAGCGGCGGTTGTTCCTCTGGGAACATCCCTCTGCGTCTTTCACTCGGTCCTCCAAGCGGTTGTTCACTTTTTCCAGTGAGGATACTGTTTCGCTGAGGGTCACCACTTCAGATTGTAGGTCCGCCATCACCTTCTAAGCAGTAGTAACTTAGTCTGTGACTCCCAGTAGGTCAGCCCACAGGAGGGTAACGTCTATGGCAACAAAAGAGTCTATCCTATTGACTAGTTCTGCACACGTAGTTTGAATTGCTACCATAGGATCTGATAGTGTGGGTTCCTTGGGTGGGTTACTGTCTTGTGAGTGTTCAGCAGGTTCTGTGTGCAGTTCTGTGACTTGTCCTGTCTGTGGAAGCAACTGGGTGCAGTTATCAATTTTGTTGGTTTGGGTGGTTTTGGTGATCTTGTCCTTGCCCACGAAGGCGCTGTTGTTCAGTGGGAGCGGGGCCCACAGCAGACCAGGTATTGTGCAATATGTCCCCAAAGTAAAAGATAGTCTTTTGGGTTACCAATATATTTTTGCTGTTTTCAGGTGCATCAAGTATATGTAGCAAGGATAGGGGGCGTGGCTACGGCACCATCGGGCATGGACGTGTGAACTGAGTGCTCCGTGTCGGCCTTGAGAATTATCCTGTTTAGACACTTCCCCGGCGGTGTTGGAGGCTTCGTGGGTGCCCCCCAGGACTGAGCGGTATCTGCGCGCTCATTGAGCCTTGGTCCGGTCACCGGGGGCCGCCCGATTGACGATTGCTGCGGACCCGTTTGGAGTGGCCCGGCCGTCTTGCCTGCGGCCTGCGGAGGGCCTGGCGTACCCGGCCTTACATGATTCGGAGCCCGCCGGATGTGAGTGGTGTCCCGGCTGGGGCGCAGCTCGGCGCCGCGGGAGGGCGCGAACACGGACCGCACTGTAGGGGGTCTTGTCGGCGGTGGCCGAGTGAGCTGTGTCAGCCTGGGTGGCATGTGAGAGGCCGTGGACGGCGGGCGGAGCTTGAAGAGGCTGCGACCTCCGAGGTGGCGCAGGATTAGCTTCTGTGACTGCGGCGGCTGGTGATACGGCTGGGCCTCGTATCGGCGCCCTGGGGACCGGCCTGGACGTCGGAGCTGGTGAGGACCCCCCCGAGGGGCTGAAAGCGGGTTTGCCCCCGCGGGTTGACCGTGGACTGGGGCGGGCCAGAAGGACGGCAGTGGGGGCACTTGGCTGTGCGGACACTGGGGAACTATGCATCATGAGGCGCCCCCCTCACGCTTTCGCCCCCTGCACCCCGGAGTGGGGGAGAGCCTGACCCACTGGGGAATTGGAGAGGGCAGACGCGCTCTCACGCGCCCTACACCCTGGAGCCCTGTGACCCGGTCCTTGTTGAGGGGCTGGCAAGTGGAGGGCGACCCGGCGTGTCTGGGCCGGCCTCACCACAATCTTGACGGTGGCGTGGTGGAGGCTGCCCCCCCATTCCTTCTGAGATGCCACTTCGCTGCTCGCACTGCCTTGGATGCCTCGGGCGGGTAGCCCCACTTGGAGGCGATTGAGGACTCTGGTTGGATGATCGTGGCGTACCTGGTGTGGCAGTAGGAGACGCTGTGGAAGCTCCTGGGAGTGCTTTGCCCTTGGAGAGACGAGGGTGGTGTGATGTTGTTTATTCTTTCTTATGTATGTACCTTTAAGATGCTGGAACTTCCTATCCTTGTATTCTTATCTCATGTGAGATTCTGGAATACATGGAAGTTCCAGTAGTTCAGTTGACGATTGCTCCTGTGGCTGAGGCTTTAATTAAAGCTTACTCCTTGCTATATTGGTTCCTGTTTGCTCATTTATGATTACAAGACACCACATAATTTGGCGACGATCGGGTGAACCCAGAACTTCGCCTCAACATAGGAAAAGCCAAAAGGACGACTCTCCTGCTCCTCCAGCGGCGGTATAGAATTAAAAGAATGAGAAAGGAAGCAGAGTCTTCCCAGCGGCAGTGAAAGAAAAGGAAATATACGGTGAGGAGTTTGGTGGGCAGAATAGATTGGTAATCTTGTTATTAGCTAAACGTAAAAGCTAAAAGAAAGAAGTTAGGTAACGAGCGCCTCTCGCGCTCTGCCTCGTGAAGAGACGTGACGTCTTCTCTCTCGCGCTGAGATTAGACTCGCGCGTACAGCAGAAAGAGACGCGTAACCAGGGAAACGCGTGCTGCGTGCGCGAGTGAAACAATCCCTTGAACATTCGATTGCGCAATAACCAGCTGATACTGAGTCGTGCGCACATCTCGAAGATTCTATATTACATCATAAAGCGCTGCAAGAAAGATTATTGAAACACTACTCTCCAGGAATAAAATAGAACTTAGACACTGCAGTCTTGCTTACATCATAAAGAGGCACAAAGAAAATAACCAATTCTTTATTGTAAGACAAGAATACAGATCTTTTACAAAAGGAAAGTTTGTGGTGTCACACTCTTGAATAAAAATGGCATAAGGAAAAGGACAAATTCTGAGGGAATTACATATATCTTAAAAGAGGAAAGAAATAATTCAAAATAATTCTAAAAACAATTACAATTTGAAAGGGAAGATAAAATGCAAAATGTAACCCAGCCTGCTTTCTTTTTGAATACCCCAGGAGAACCAAATATAAAATGGAAAAAGTGGAAGAAAATTTTTGCTAACTATGCGAGGGTTTGTGGAACTAACTTGAGTTCAGAAAGGAAACTTGCTCTTCTTCTTCATCGCTTGGGAGGGGAAGGACAAGACGTCTTAGCTTTCTTTGAGTACTAACTCTCGATTAGAGAAACCCTGGACGCTTGTTTCTGATGAGCTTTCAATGAACTCTGGATTTTTAACTCGTGGTACAAAAATGGTGCCACCTCTGGGAATTAGAAGGAAACTATTATCTCATGCACATTCTGGACATCTTGGAATTGTTAAATCTAAAGAGATTTTACGAATGCAGTTTTGGTGGCCTGGCATGGATTTAGAGATTGAGAGGTTGGTGAGAGATTGTCCAGAGTGCTGTGCTAGTGATGAGATATTAATAAAGAAGCAGATGCCCATGGTTAAGAGACTATTACCAAAACATCCTTGGGACGAATTGGCTATAGATATAGTTGGTCCTCTGTCAGGTATAAGTGTTACATCTTATCTTTTAGTTCTTATGGATTTGTATTCTAGGTGGATTGAGGTGTGTGCTGTGAGGGAGATTACTTCGGAAGAGGTGATAAAGTTTCTGGATGCTCTTTTTAAGAAAGAGAGTTTTCCAAATAGTCTTCTTTCAGATAACGGGCCTCAATTTTGTTCAAGGGTTTTTGAGGAATACTTGAAGAAGTCTGGTGTGCTGCATAAGAAATGTTCTTTGTATCATCCGGAAACTAACGGTGCAGTTGAGAGAGTTAATACAACTTTGAAAGAGGCTATACAGTTAGCCAGGTCATCTGGTTTGAATTGGAAGTCTGTTCTTCAAGAAAGAATAAGTGCATACTGTTTTGCACCTCATTCAACAACTGGAAGATCCCCGTTTGAATTCTTTAAAGGGAGGGCTCCTAACACATGGTTGTGTCCTGGCTGGATGGATCTCAACAAGGGTTTGATTGATAATGGGATTGGTGTGTGGCGTAAGAAGGAAGAAAGAAAACTAGATGAAAGGAAGGCATATTATGATAAAAGAAATTGTGGGAATGTACAGAAGATTTTAGTGGGTGATCTTGTTCGGATAAAAGCTCCTGTTGGTTGCAGATCCTGGTCAAAATATACTGATGTAAGAGCTGTGGTGAAAGTCTTTAAGAATGCTATCAAAACAGAAGATGGAAGAATTTGGAATAGGAGCAGAGTGGTTGTGGTTAGGTCAAGAATTCCTGTACGAGATTGTGGAAGACAAGGTTTACATCTTCCTACTTCTAATTTTGCCAATGGTTCAAATTCTTCTTCTTCTTCTCTTAGGAGTCAAAGAGTACGTAGACCTCCTGTTTATTTAAGAGATTATTCTCTATAGTTTCCTCTCTTTGTCTCCTGTTTATTTGAGGATTTATCTTTGCTATAATTTGTTGTTTCATGCTTTTCCTTGGGAGGGAGATGTGTGATGTTGTTTATTCTTTCTTATGTATGTACCTTTAAGATGCTGGAACTTCCTATCCTTGTATTCTTATCTCATGTGAGATTCTGGAATACATGGAAGTTCCAGTAGTTCAGTTGAAGATTGCTCCTGTGGCTGAGGCTTTAATTAAAGCTTACTCCTTGCTATACTGGTTCCTGTTTGCTCATTTATGATTACAAGACACCACAGGTGGTTGCAGCGGGCAGGTCGCCGGTGAGGTGGAGTGCGCCCATCTCCTGGTGGATTCGAAGGAGGGGCCCGGCTGCGTTGGGTCCCCTGGCTGGCGGTGGCTGGTGCGCTTGACCCCTAAACTGTGTCCTAGGTCCGGGGGCAGGGGACTCCTCTGCGGTGCCGCTGGACAACCGGAACTGTGCTCGCTAAGTGGTGCAACTGGCGAGCGTCTTTAGATTCCCGGCGACCACAGCTTGAGGTGCGTAGCGCTGGATCATTGGGCTGAACCCATGTTTTCACGGTTGGGCCATGGGTAAGCCGCGGCGTGCACCGGGGGCGGCGCAGTCTGATCACGTGGAGGACCCACTTGAACCTCAGGACTGCTGGACTACAGCAGCAGCAGCTGGAACAGATCCTCAAGGCTGTAGCAGACACAAAGGAGGCTTTACGCCATGATATAGCGCAGGTGTCAACAAGCCTCGGAATATTCCGTGCAGACCATGGCAAATTAGCTGACCGGGTCAAGAGTACAGAACTTGCGCTTGAAACACTGGAACCTGCCCAGAAGGCTACGGAGGTTTCGTTGGGTGATTTATCACGCAGAGAGCAACTGTTGGAGAAGAGGCAGAAGGGCGTAAGAGGCGTAACAACGTACGGGTGGTGGCCCTGCCCGAAAAAGTAAGGGAGGTACAACATGGTTGACTACCTAGAAAAGTGGCTGCGAGAGGTGGTAGCACCGGAAGGTCTATCACAGTTTCATACCCTCGAGAGGGCTCATCGCCTGCCGGCATGCCCGCCGGCCCTCGGTAGCCCTCCCAGACCGGTGGTAGCACGCCTGCTGCCCTTCAGGGACCACGATCTCATTTTGCGGAATGTCCGGATGTCTGGCCCATACAGAGTGGATAATGCTTCGGTCTCCCTCTATCCTGATTATTCCCAGGAGGTACAGCGGAGCTGCTTTTCCTTTATGATGATTAAGAGGGCCCTTCGCGCGGAGGGTATACAATTTGCTTTGTTCTTTCCGGCACGCTTGAAGGTGATGGTTGATGGGGCTGCAACTTTCTTTGACACACCTGACGACGCTTGGCACTGGTTCGAGCAGTACCGCGCAGGCAAGCACGGCGCCGGACAGCGGGAGTTGGAGGTCGAGACTCAGCCAAAACCTCGTAGAGACCGCCGCAACAGGAGACGTGTGGCGAAGGGACAATCACCGTCGACCTCCCAGATGGAGCTGGAGAGACAAGCGGCTCTACAGGCGGTCTGTGACATATCTGGAGCAGCGATTGGGGTCCCATTGGCAGATTCAGGGTCTCAGCAGGGATCGGAGGAGATGGGGACAGAGGGCTCTGGGTAAGACAACGGACATCTGCCTCAGGTTACTCCAGGGACTGCCGATAGCCTGTTGGATGAGTGACGATGCCTGATTCCAGACTGTGTACAGTAAGGGGAGGCGCATCATACGCTGCCTTATTGCATTGAGGGGAGTGGGTATGGTTCTGTTGAAGATGGCGGGTGGCTTGATTCCTGGCGCGGGGGGGCGATGGCGGGGTATCTTGCCTTGGGGGGCTCGCTTGGGGCGGGACACTGCCGGGTGGGAGAGAATTGGCATATGAGGCTTGACACACAGGCTGGGACGTTGGAATTGTTGTCCAGCTCGTTTTGGTGTTGGGTCACCCCCTCTTTCCCACACTTATTGTGAGACTCTCGTAACTACCAGGGTATTTCCCTTTCATAGGGTTTGAGTTTGGATGGGTAACTATGGTTTAGAGCCTGTTCTGGGGAAGGGAGGGATGGGGGTTTATCAGGGATGTTTTGCTAAGGGGGGTATTGTCAGTGTCTCCGTTAGGCTATATTGGATTGTGTTCCGTTGTATCCTTTCATATGGCGACCTGACTTGATTTAAAATGTTTAACTTGGAATGTGTGAGGACTGAACTCCATGAGGAAACGCTATTAGGTGCATGCATATTTAGTCCGCAGGGGGATCCAGGTGGCTTTTTTTACAAGAAACACACATTGACCAGGCAGAGGGGCGGACGTTGCAGAGAAGATGGAGGGGACAGTTATTTTATACCACTTATTCTGCATTTTCCAGGGGGGCCTTAATTTGGGTGCGATAGGGAGTTCCCTTCCAACCTCTGACCACGGTTGTAGATCCGGAGTGGAGGTTTGTATCGGTGTTTGGCCGTTTAGATGGCAGAGATGTGACGCTGTGTAGTGTATATGCTCCAAACTCCGAACAAGCCGCATTCTTCGCACGGCTCTCTGGGAGGTTAGCATCGTTTTTAGTTGGCACGGTGTTTATGGGGGGGGACTTTAATTCTGTTATTGATGTAGAATTGGATCGCTCTCACCCCCCACTGGCCCAGTCGGTGGTGCCCAGAATGGCCAAGGTGAGAGGGGGCTGGCAGACTGCTTGGGGCCTGGTGGATGCCTGGCGGGCACAGCACCCTTCAGATAGGGACTATTTGTTTTATTCGGTGCCACATGATTTACATGTACGACTTGATGGCATTTTGTGTACCCCGGGATCCCTGGAGCTCACGCGTCATAGCGAGTATCTGGCGAGGACGCTCTCGGACCACAACCTCTGCTTGATAACTATACTCTGGTCGCAGCAACGGCAAGTGATCCCGACGTGGCGTTTAAACCCAGTGACATTGGAAGACCCAATGTTTAATGTTGAGATCAGGGAGGGCGTGGAACGCTATTTTTCGGAAAACTCGGGGACGGCGTCGAGTAGAGCCCACGAATGGGACGCGTTTAAGGCAGTCGTGAGGGGGATATGCATCTCATCCCTTGTTGGAACACGTAAGGCACTGTTGCAGGACATAGACCAGGTTGAGGCTCTCCTACGACAGGTGGAAATAGATTCCCACATGAGTGGGGATGGCCGGGAGGACGTGTTGGCGGCCCGAGAGTAGGTGGTCACTCAGGTTGAGCGGCTCCGTTGCTATGATTATAAAAGAACATATGGTACGTGCACATGCTGAACGGGACAAGGTGGGGTCGTTATTAGCCTGGGTGGCTAACCCGGCGGTCCGGGGATCCCCTACAGTGTCGCTGACTACTCCTGCAGGGGATTTGGTCTATCCCCAAAAGGAGGTTAATGACCAATTCCCGGATTATTATACACTGTTGTATCAGAGTAGGATGAGGGACCTGCCTGAGGATCTGGACGATTACCTAGAGGCTGCAGGGTTGCCACACTTGGAGCCGGAGCAGGCTACCAAACTGGGTGAAGCTATTTCACTGGGAGAAATCAGGGCGGCGGTTAAACATATGGCTAGGAGGAAGACACCAGGGGCCGATGGCTTCCCGGTGGAGTTTTATGCAGCGTATCTGGACATCCTGGTGCCGCATTTACAGTCGGTATATAGAGAGGCGTGGGACCTGGGTAGACTGCCGCTCTCCACGAGAGAAGCGATCATAGTGCTGCTGTTGAAGAAGGGTGGGGTCCCCACTTCTCGGACGGCGTACCGGCTGCTTTTGATTCTTACCGTAGATTATAAGATCCTTAGTAAAATCTTGGCCACAAGACTTTTGGGGCACATGACCACCTTGGTGCATCCCGACCAATCGGGGTTCATCCCCGCTAGGAACACCGCGACGTGTATACGGCGGTTGATACGGATTATGGACGGCAAAGGGGGGGGATCGCCGAGGGCTGTAGTGCTATCGGTGGATATCGAGAAGGCATTTGATAGTGTGGAGTGGCCGTATCTGTTCAGAGTGTTGAAGGGATTTGGCCTAGGTGATCATTTTGTACACTGGACCAGCATGTTATATAGTTCTGCTACAGCTAGGATTCGTATGGGGCGTACCATCTCAGAGGCTTGCCGCGTGGGGAGGGGCACACGCCAGGGTTGTTCCCAATCCCGCTACTGTTTGTGCTGGCAATTGAACCGCTAGCAGCGCATGGCCGACAGGGACGATTGTACGAGGGTGTTCTGCTGTGCGGGGAGCCCTATCACATCTCCTTGTATGCGGATGACCTCCTTTTGTATCTAGCTGAGACAGAGCACTCCTTACAGGGCACTAGAACCTTGCTCCGGGAGTTTGGCTGCTTGTCGGGCCTGAGGGTAAATTGGAATAAGACCTGCCTATTTCTTCTGTCTCCTGAAGGTCAGACGCCCTCGGCGCTTGAGGACCTGAGGTGGGAACCCGTCTGCTTACCGTATCTGGGTGTCCGCATATTCCACGCTCCCACTGACCTTTTTGAAGGGAATGTGGGTGGCGCTTTGAGAGGGCTCAGGGGTAGTATGGCGTTCTGGCGAACCCTACAATCATACAAAATACAGAGTTCCTTCTCCTGGATTTAATAAATCTTATTTGAAGTACATCCCTAAGAGGATGTTCTCATGGAGAACAAGGGATTTGCAGTGTTATACGGGTTACCAAATTTACAACTGAAACAATCTATCGGACCCACAAGTACTATAAAAACCTCATGCACAGGGACAAAAGTTTATGTAAAATGTCATTCATTTATTTTGTAAAAGTTAAAAATTCATAATAACACAAGATACGTTATATGAACCAACAAGCAGTACACTTTACATTTTTGCAAAAATATACACTCAAATGTTAAAAAAAGGTTATGAGATAAAAAAATGCTATTATAGCACTGTTTACATCAACATATTTAAAACATCATATTTATTGGTCAAGCAATGGTAAAGGAACAAACTGTTGACGCGGCGTTTCGGTGCCCTTTGTTTTATTCTTGCACCTTCTTCAGGACTCGTTCCCTGTATTGTCACATCTACAAAGATCATAGTACATTTCATTAGGTCCCATACTTTTATTACATCAATTGCACTTAGATTGCTACAAATATTCGGTTTTGTCCTAATATTTGGTAACCCACACACATTGCAATTTAAAGTTCATTATATTTTACTATCATGCATCTCTAGTTCGCTGCCTTTTTCCTTAAGGATTTATATCTAGGACATATATCATGTCATTATGCTCTAGATACATGTTAAATGTTTCATTAATTAACATCATGAACTATTTGCCTTATTGCCTCTACAGTCACCCCCACAGGTTGACTTACCCAGGTGATTTAATATCCTGGATCTGATGTCTCTGAGCCTGTTACTATCCGCTCTTTACACTGTTTCTTTGTTTATGCTAGAACAAAAAAACTTTTTCATATAATTATTCCTTCTAACTTTTGTAGTTGGAAGAACGCCTCTGGGATATTATATTTGCGCATATCTTTGACCTCAACGTCCTATACTAGCGATTCCTCCTCATATTAGTATCTATAATGTGCCTTTTTGGTTTGGGAAGGGCCACGGGGTGGTTACCTATTACATCTGTCCTTAATTACTCCGTATCTCTGGAGTAATGACATGATAATTCTGAATTGTCTTTCTTTTTTGGGGGCCCAAAAAATCCGGAGAAGAGGAAGACGCCACGCAGTTCAGCTACCCATAACAAAAAATAGATCCAACTGAGACACTGCATAATCTAAAGAATTGGACAAATAAGAGAGTGAACTAAACAGAAAGTAACTCCTTGCCTAACCAGAGAGGTAAGATTATCACTGTAGATATAAGACAGAGCACCAGATGTACTAGAACAACTCAGATTAAAACCATGAATTGTTTTTCTGATATGAAACAGCTAGAAAGACAGAAGGAAAAGAAAAGGTAGCTCCCAGAGGCGTTCTTCCAACCACGCAAAGTAATATGGAAAGTGGACCGGTAAGAACTAAGTACATTAATATGTCTGACTAATGCAAGCAAAAGTATAGTGTTACAAAAGTATGTCTTTTTTTCAATTAGGATTGAAGTGGGTCCTTTCCATAAAAATAGAGTGAAAACCGGAAATTAACCACCATATGAGGTAAAGATTAGAACCACAGTTTTTCTTATGAATGACTACAAAAGTTAGAAGGAATAATTATATGAAAAAGTTTTTTTGTTCTAGCATAAACAAAGAAACAGTGTAAAGAGCGGATAGTAACAGGCTCAGAGACATCAGATCCAGGATATTAAATCACCTGGGTAAGTCAACCTGTGGGGGTGACTGTAGAGGCAATAAGGCAAATAGTCCATGATGTTAATAATTAAACATTTAACATGTATCTAGAGCATAATGACATGATATATGTCCTAGATATAAATCCTTAAGGAAAAAGGCAGCGAACTAGAGATGCATGATAGTAAAATATAATGAACTTTAAATTGCAATGTGTGTGGGTTACCAAATATTAGGGCAAAACCGAATATTTGTAGCAATCTAAGTGCAATTGATGTAATAAAAGTATGGGACCTAATGAAATGTACTATGATCTTTGTAGATGTGACAATACAGGGAACGAGTCCTGAAGAAGGTGCAAGAATAAAACAAAGGGCACCGAAACGCTGCGTCGACAGTTTGTTCCTTTACCATTGCTTGACCAATAAATATGATGTTTTAAATATGTTGATGTGAACAGTGCTATAATAGCATTTTTTTATCTCATAACCTTTTTTTAACATTTGAGTGTATATTTTTGAAAAAATGTAAAGTGTACTGCTTGTTGGTTCATATAACGTATCTTGTGTTATTATGAATTTTTAACTTTTACAAAATAAATGAATGACATTATACATAAACTTTTGTCCCTGTGCATGAGGTTTTTATAGTACTTGTGGGTCCGATAGATTGTTTCAGTTGTAAATTTGGTAACCCGTATAACACTGCAAATCCCTTGTTCTCCATGAGAACGTCCTCTTAGGGATGTACTTCAAATAAGATTTATTAAATCCAGGAGAAGGAACTCTGTATTTTGTATGATTGGTGACCCAATCCTTTTCCTGTTTGAAAGGGTAGCTCCCTACTTAAAACTTTTTAGTTCTGGCGAACCCTCCCCCTCTCGGTAGCCGGGCGTGTGGCGCTCCTGAAGATGGTGGCGTTACCACGGTTGCTCTACTTTTTCCATACTTTACCGATATGGGTTCCTGTCTCCTTTTTTAAGACGCTTCGGACGCTGGTGACCGGGTTTATTTGGGGATCTGACAGACGAAGGGTGGCTTTGGCCACGCTGATGCGGCCAAGGGAGGAAGGGGGGCTAGCGGCCCCAGACTTCGAGTGGTACTACTTGGCGGCGCAGCTGCAATGGCTTACACAGGCCATGGCGTGCGAGTTTAGAGGCCCAGACGGACCGCAGGGTAGGGTCATCCCTCGACACGTGTTGTCCTTCATTGTGCTTCGGCAGAAACTTAGATTGGACCAGCTCACCCTCGAGGAGCGCACACTCCAGCTATGTTGGACTCGCAGCCAGAAACAGGCAGGTATTGTAGACCCATATGCTCCGGAAATTCCCTTGGGCATGTGCACAGCCCTTTCTTATGGTGGAGACTGGTCGACGCTGGCTGCCTGAAAAGAGTGTGGGGTCCACATGATTGGGGACTTATATAGGGACGGTGTCTTGTTGCCTTTCCGGGAGTTGCAGAGTGCTTTTGACTTGCAGAGGGGGGATTATTTATTGCACGCTGCCCTTGTGACGGGAATTCAGAAACAGTGGAAGATGGGATTATCGGAATCCCCAACTTCGTTGGGCTGTCAATATGTCACGATCGCGGCGGGTACATTCAAGGCCATTACTTGTCTGTATAGGCGGCTATCCACAGAGAGACTTACCCCCCTGGAAAACCTACGGGGAAAGCGGGAAGAAGATCTTGGTAGGCCCATCCCCGATATGATGTGGCCACAGCTGTTGAGGCGGGCTTGGAAGGGCACGCGCAACGCTAGGTTTCAACTGGTCCAATTTTATACGCTTCGTAGGGCCTATTTAACTCTGGTAAAAATTTGACAGTATTTTGGAGGGACCCAATCGCTGTGCCCCAGGTGTAATGCTGAAGGTGCCGATTTTGGTCATATGTTCTGGTCCTGTGTGGGTTAGGCTCCTATTGGGCAGATGTGGTGGCGTGTTTGAATCGAGTGACGGAGCGTGAGTTGGTGGCTGAGATGGGAACTTGCCTTTTGCTTTGGTTTCCGCACACCCCCAGTACTAAAATTACTAGCAAGTTTTATGACTTGGGGCTTATTGCATTCGAAGGCAAGAGCGGGAACTTACTTTCGGAGGTGGAAGGCGAGTTACTCGACTTGGGCGGGGAGTGAAGGGACGCTTCGTCTACAATTGGCCAGGCGTTCCTCTAATGACAAGGCATTTGAAGCAGCAAGGGCGTGGGAAGCATTAGTAACGGAGCTCCAATCTCCAGTAGAGCTAGAGGAGGGGTATGGGGATCATGCTGATATGGACCAAGACATAGCGACCGGGGAGGGGTCTTCCGGGAATATTGAGGAGAATGTCAGGGATGGGACTACCTGAATACATGCAGGGAGAGCTCAGTTTCTGTACCATGCATTCAGAAATGCTGAGTAGCCAGGATTGGAGCCCGGAACTCGAATGAGCAACTCAACTGAACTTCTTGTCCCTCGGGACCAGTGATAACATCATATTCTACTGATTTGTGTTACATTTGCTACAATGTGGGGCTCCATATGCTTCGTTGTAGGGGGCAGGTACGGGCACACTGACGGGGGGTTGGGGGTAGAGAGGGAGGAGGGTGGGGGAGTTAGGGGGAAAAGGTTGGGAGCTGGTTTATTCTGATCTGTACGATGAATGCTGGACCATCCACAAGATGATCGTGCATGTAACATTGGCTTGTTGGTTGCTGTTTGGTAAAAAACAATAAAATTCTGTTAAAAAAAAATGTAGCAAGGATATAATTTTATGGTGTGGAATGCTCCTGTGAGTTGAACTCACCGGACCCAGTGGGTGCGGGCCAGTGGAATTCCTGAGTACACCTGGGGACCAATGCTCCTGGGGCAGGATTTCCCTGGGTTCGTCGTGGACCACCTGCGATCCAGATGGCCTGGGATAATGTCAAACTGCGGGAGGCCACATGCCGTCTTCCCAGACTAGGTGGGTACCAGCAGCTCAGACCAGCACAGTGCGGGATCCCTTCCCACTGGTGGTACGGACACTCCACTTCTCGGTTCTGCTGAATTTCTGGCCAGTCGGGCCATAAACAAGCATTTGCAATGCAATAGGTCTCGCATTAGGAAAGTTTGAGCTATTGGTATTGTAAATTACACATTTTTTATTTATGTTTTGTTTTTGAAAATAGCAAAATTAATAGCTTTTTCATTTACAATGCCAATAGTTATAACTGGGCGATGTGAATAAAACAGATTTGAAGAAACACTTCCATCGAGGCTTCGACCGCATATGTTATTTGTGTTGCTTTCATGTTGTGATTACTTACAGTATTTATACTGCCATAAGTTGACGTGTGCACAGATCTATGTTGTAACAATGATATATGGATCTTGGTCCTAATGGGAGGTTAGAGGTTCTCCTCCTTTCTGTGGCACCATCATATAAGTTACTTAAGAACATAAAGTTACGTTACACACGGGAGGCGCCATTTTCTGATCGACACAACAAATACCTGTTTCTTGCCTTATAAACAGCTATGGCCGTTAAGTTTGGAAGCATTTAGTCGTATTCAGTTTTCATGAAATGAGACAGGCATAACACATTCATTACCAGTCATTCTTCCCATTGCTAAAACATGAGAGTTTATTGTCTAAACAAAATGTTTAAAAAGAGCAAATTGTGGAAACAAATATCTACTTTTGGGGTTCACCCATGTCACCACCCCCGCGAGTGAGTAGTGAAACCAGCTGCTACACTGCAGCCACCCAGACCTCTAGCAGCCAACATTTTACTGGAGAGTGGGAGGTGTGTTTCCTGAAGTAGGGCAACATCTATGCAGTGCCTATGTAAATAGCTCACAACTTTCCGTAACTTCCTGTAGTCGTTCAACCCCCTCACATTCCATGACAGCACTCTCAAAAGACCCGGGTCACCATTCACACCTAGGGCTTCATTGTCCTCCATTTATGTTCCGTACTGGTTGATAGTTATACTTAAGCAATCTAGAACTCTTGGGTTCTGTAGCCCGGACCGCAGAGCTTGCCACATCACACCTGGCACATCCCCCCCATGAAACAGAGTTCCCAAACTCATCAAAAAGAACAGCCCCAACCGAATCAGACAAGAATCCCCCTCCCCCCGCCCACAGCCGACCACCCCCTGTCTGACCAACCTGGTCAGACAGTTCTCAATACCACCCGCCATCGCCCCAGGAACCCAACCAAACCAGTCAATGAATGACTCTCTCCGGAGCCTGTAAGCCAAAAGCACAGGGGCAGACGTTGCCAGCAAAGCAAGTGGATATCTGTCCAAAACCACCTTGCTTCTTCACTCCAGTGCCATGCCCCTCGCAAACGTTCAGTGCCAACATAAGGTTTAGTCTGAGAAACGCTCAGTGTCACTCCCCTCTGTCTCCGGCAATGCAGCTCCCCCCTGTGTATCAACTGCTGCACGGCCCCTACACTCAGAGAGTTAGAACTGTGTCGTGGCCCTGCCACTCCAAAAGAGGAACCCCCCCCCCCCGGATCCCCACAGTGCAGAAACAAATCAGTAAGATCTCACCCAGCCGGAAATTCCAAGTTCAAAGCCAGGGCTCCATCCGTGTTGATGGCATACAACACCATCGTCACTCCGTATGCTGCACGACGCTAGGCAGCATCTACCCAACGGTGTAGCGGCAATCACAGCAAGGCCGTGACCGAACCAAACAAATGTGGAGCGCTCAATCCTGCTCCTCCAGCAGCGAAGAGGAAGCAAGGTCTTCTTGGTTTTTACTAGGGCTATTCCTGCGCTTCCTGGACCACACCTTCACTGACTTCTGCAGCTCCCTGGGATCAGTGAAGAAATGCGAGTGCCCTTGTCTGTTAATCCGAAGCTTCGCCGGGTATAGCATCGCGTAGTCCAATCCAAGATCACGCAGCTGTTGTTTGTAAGGTGCAAATTGCCTTCTCTCCTCCTGAACCTTTGCAGTGAAGTCCGGATAGAGCGAGATGTCCATCCCTTCGTATTGCAGCTTACCCTTGTCTCTAGCTAAGCGGAGTGCGGTGTCTCTGTCTCGGTAGTTCAGGAGCTTCGCTATGATGGGTCTCGGATTTGCGCCCGGCTTCGGCTTGGGACCTAGAGAGCGGTGGGCCCTCTCCACAATGAACATGGGGGAAAAGGCCTCATCCCCGAGCAGGACCTTGAGGAGTTTCTCCAAAAAGAGCTCCATCTTGCCGGTTTGTGTAGTCTCCGTCATTCCTGTGATACGGATGTTGGATCTCCGTGATCTCGCCTCCAAATCCTCCGATTTGTCTTGGATCACCTGCAGGAGCCTTCCAAATTGCTTGCGGTCCTTGTCCCACTGCGACTGAGCTTCCTCCGCCTCCGTCAGCCGGCGCTCCGCCATGTCAAGGCGCTCAGCATGTTTATCCACTCGTTCCGACATGCGGTCCATGCGGTAGGACAGGGCATCAATTTTAGTCCCAACCGATGCTATACTGTCCTGTATCCCTTTCTCCATAGCAACCAGCATGTCGCGGATATCCGAGTTTATGGGACCCATTGAGGTCGTCCCTTTGGGGGACGCTTCCGGAGCCGGCACTTCGGACCCCTTGGCTCGCCGTTGCTCAAAAGTGAGTTTAGATTGTGTCCTATCGTTTTTGCCCATGTTTAGTCTAGTAGACATGCAAGCGAGCTACACCCCTGGTGTTCTAGTGTTCTTCTCAGTGTCGGTGCAGACTCCAATCCCCAGGTATCAGTGCTGCGCTTCCTCGCAATACCAGGATTATTGGGGTTCACTACAGTTGTGCGGCCCCCCCATACACTTCAAGTGTGGCCCACTCCGAGTCCTTGCCAGTAAGCTCACTGCAGTGCCTGTGTAGTGTTTCCCTTTGCCGTGTTGCACGCCTCGATTAGGTTGCAGAGTAGATCCCGGGCTAGGTGTTCTCGAAGTCTCACACCATCTCAGGCCCCGAGCGTTGGCAGATGCTCCCCCAAGCTAATCACTCCCTCCACACCTGACCGTGCCGGTCCACACCTCCTCTGTGTGGGTAGTTCTGCAATGCAGCCAAAGTGAAGTCTTAACGCTGCAGGAAATGGCAGCCTCAGGGTCAGACCCGGCTGCAAGATGGCGGCCGTCACTTGCCCCAGAGTATGCCAGCCTGTCACCCACAGGGCGCCCCTCAACTCTGTGATCGGTAGGGCTGCCGCCCCTAGCAAGGTTCGGGGGTCGCAGTGTCCAGGATTAGGGTCGGTCGGGGGGGGCAAGGCTTCACTTCCACGCCGCAGGGCTCAACGAGACCCCCAGGGTGCCCAATGTCCCAATCGACGATCACCGGCGTCTCAGGTCCAGGCAGCAGTCTGTCGCAGGCAAAACGGATTGTTTCAGGCGCCGAGCACTCAGTTATGTGCACCGGCGGTCATAGGCCATTCACGGTTAGATCGGGCATTAGGAGCGGCACACAGGGGGGGATCAAGGCAGCGGCACCCGGTAGCAGCTTCCCGATGAGCCCCGCAGCCGCCCCCCAGCAATCACCTGCCAAAGTCCAGGCCGCTTCACTGTAGGTTTCCGCCGCCGTTGCGTCTCTCGGTGAGGAGCGCAGAGAGCTCGGGGAAGTAGACGCTCCACCTCCGACTTCGGGTCCTCCTGTCCGGGTCGCACAGAGCCGCACAGACCGCACGCAGAGTGACATCGTCGGAGCGCTCCCTTAGGAAAGGCCGCGGCGTCAGGCCTGGTCCGCCACCGGCTGGGTCCTCTTCCGTGGTGCTGCTCACAGCTGCCGAGTCGCCCGATTTTGGTCCTTCCGGACGCACTGTGAGGAGCAGGGAAGTCCTCCACCACGTAGAAGGCAGTAAAGGCACTTTTAGGATAGTTTTGTAGGATTGTCGGGGCAACAGCGAGGAGCTCAACGCTCACACGTCCGGCATGGACGCCAGCAAGCTCCGCCCCCCCGGAAACAAATATCTACTTAAATGTAATCAGCTAAAAGTAGTTTTTATGTGAAAATGTGATAGCATGTCCTGGGTAAGGGAAGAGGAAATAGAAAGGTCTTCACATGCTCTGCAAATGTTACAAGGTATGAGCAAGATTTACAGGCCTGTTTTCAAAAAAACAGAGCAGAGCTCTGAACTAAAATGCTCTGCAAATGAAAGGGAAGCTTTGCCAAACATGAGTAGGAAACTAAGAAACAAAATTGTGCCACAAAACGAACAGATAAGCACCAAAGTGGAACTAATGTCAGGTGTGTCACTTTCAGTCAAGCCTTGCTTCAGAATACCTAGCTTGGTCAATGTAGACACGTGGGCGCAACGCAGATTCAGACGGATAGTCTACTTTTCACTATTACACGTGTTGTTTTAAAAATCCAGGTAGCCAAACTGCAGGGGTTCATCCTGTGTAGAGGGGTGGGTGGAGAGAATAGGGGTATTTGAGGTATTACACCACCCTAATAAAAATATTATTTGGTAAAAAGTTTGGCACAGGAGCTTTCAGTCGAGTATGGTTAGGTGTTCGTCGGATTTCACCTGGGATTTTTAAATACCCAAAAACCCACATGCACCCTTCTGTTTTGAAAGATCTTAAAACGGGTATCACAAGTGCCACAGAGCCCTTGACGCTTCCACCACGGCGACGGCAGTAGAGTAAACATGGACTTTGTTTGCATCCAGTTGACTCTGTCTATATTTGTTTGACTTTTTTGCCAGTGCCCGTGTGCTCGTCATCTGGCCTCAACCACCAGTGCTCCTGCCTCCGAGCCTGTAACGCGGCCTGTCACTCAGGTTCACGCTCCCCCGCCCTGTCACTCAGGCTCGCGCTCCTCCGCCCTCTCTCCCTCCTCGTGGCAGGTCCCCCCCGGGGCGCGTACTCCCTCGCCCCGCCCCGCTCCGCCCACTCCATGTCTTCTCCCTGGCCGGCCCTGCAGCGCTCCTGTCACTCAGGCTCGCGCTCCCTCCCTCCACGCGGCAGGTCCCTCCCGGGGCGCGTCCTCCCTCGCCCGCCCACGCTCCGCCTGCTCTATGTCTTCTCCCCAGCCGGGCCGGCCCTGTAGCGCTACTCCCCGCAGAATGATGCCCGAGATGCGTGTGCTGTGTCTGCTCTGGGCCCTGTGGGCCCCCGGCTGGGCCGGCATGTACTCCTGGGAGGACCCGCTGGTCATCCTGGACTCCGACTCGGCCCGCCACCACCTGCTCAACTCCAGCAGCGCCTGGTTCGCCGAGTTCTACGCGTCCTGGTGCGGGCACTGCCAGAAATTTGCCCCCATCTGGAAGAAACTGGCCTTGGATGTGCAAGGTAAGAGTCCCCCCTAAGAAAGAACGCGAGACACACAGCCACCCCATGATTGCTACCCTGTATGAACACGCACCTCTGCTAACAGAACTCCCAAACCTTTTAACTCCAAAGAGACAGCCCACTTCTCAGTAAACCACCCCAAGCAAGAGACTCTCCAGGCGAGAGACCCCCAGCAAGAGACTCCCCACTCTGACAGCAAGATCAGACCCCCCCCACCCCCAACACACACACAAACGGGCTTGCCTCTAAACAACCCTCCAGTCATGTTTCAGCCCACTGCAGAACACTTTCCGTTTAACTGTCAAAGGCGAGAGACCCTCAGAGAGAGACCGCGCGAGTCATACCCCCGCGGAAAAGTCCTCCACGACACTCTCTAAATTGACACCCCAAATCATGTTTCGAACCAGCACTGAACGCCGTTCCGATAGTGCCATTCACAGCGAGAGACAGTCAGAGAGACTCCACTCTGAAGGCATTGAAATCCCACACAAACCTTAACAATTTTTAAAAGATTTCCAAACTTGCTTCAACTCCGAGGCAGGCAGGATCCCCAGGACAGCAGTGCAGCATGGAGCGGGCGGCTTCCCTTGTGCGGCGCGGCCCCGGGAGGTGGGGACACAGTGCGCTGGAGTACGCTTCAGGTGTACGTGGCGTACAGGCAGGCACAGTGCAATTTAGTACGCTTGTGCACGAGCCGCACTTGGAATCCTCACAAGTGGTGTGGCTTCGGGGGCTGTAGAGTGCCAGCACTTTTTCTTAAAGCCTTTTCCTCGTTGTTGACGCCAGCCCCTTTGATGACACATAAATGAAAGCGAAACTGACATGCGCACGTTACACATGAATGAAAGCGCAACAAGCAGCCAAGGCGCCAAAGCGCGCCCACGAGGTCAAATCTCCGGCAGGAGAAGCGCGTCAGTCTGCTGTCCACATTCCCCCCAGAGTGATAACATAAGTTGTCGACCTAGACAGCAAAAGCTTCGCTTTTGCTTTCATCTAGGGTCGACCTAAAAAGCGGGGAGGGGGCGAAGGCCTCAACTCTCCCAGCCTCCAGGGTGCGCAATCAACCCCCTTGTGGAATCTTCAATCAAGCTGACCCCGTGTTCCGCAACCATGCCCAGTTCAGTGCAGAGTCAGCACCCACGGCCGTCTGTGCTACCCTTGTGTCTCAAATGTATCGCTCCTTGTTTTCGGTGGGCAGCTGTCGATTCTTCACGCGGATCCACGGGAGCGTGTCCACAGTGAAACAGAGCCAAAGCTCACTACAATCACTGCGCATCCACTGGCGCATGAGCTCCCTCAGGGGTTCGATTCTCGATAGGGCATCCGTATCACTCCATCCAGCACTCAAGGGCCCAGATCAGGGACCCGTGTCCACAAAGTGCAACCAAAGCAGTCAGTTCCTTGCTCCGGGCTGGGACCTTACTCTCCGCCTCTTCTATGGGCGGCCGCAAGCACAGTCCTCCAGCAGAGTATCTCCGGCCTCGGCCCCGGCGACCCGATGAGGTGAGGTTTGTGGCAGAATTTGAGAACGTTTTCAACAGGCGCTGTGTTACTCTGCCATGTGACAGAGAATTGTTAGTCAAGTAGGAAAATACAGACCTGATAACCTACCTGTCTCATTTTAACCACCCAGTGGCAGAAACCTGATGGCCTGAAGAAAAGCAGTTGGATTGGTTTTATTAAGGGTTAAAGGATGATGTAAAGGATGTTCTAGTGCAATTAGATCCACAACCTACGTTTTGTTCGGAACTGGTTATTTTAACTCTGCGATTGGACCATACACTGTATGAAAGCGAGGGGGATAGAAAGTGATCTGAGAGGCCAAGTTGGCATCTAGAAAGGCTCGGAAACAGACACTAACCGCTGTCAAAAACACAAAACCCATAGAAATTGAAACACTTTGTCAACCCCTATCGAAGGATGAAAAAGAAACATGGTACTGGAAAGGACATTGTTTATATTGTGGTCCCTGACACAGTGTAGACAGTAGACAGCAGTGTATTGCCCAGAGGTCCAGTAACTATGCCAACAATAGAAATCCAAATGTCTTGTGAGGATCTGGCAAAGCGAAAACATGTTGAATAAATTCAATTTGATTTCATTAAAGCTCCCCAATATGGCTTCATAGTTGGGATGCCTCAGTGAGTGTTACATAATCCACATATCGACTGGCATTCTCAAAAGCTCCAGTTTCTTTCACCACATTGGCTGACTCACTATGTCCCCCAAAATTCTAAAAACCATACCCCTTTCAGAAGGTGGTCACACCCATAAAGTCAACGCCATAGAAGCAGAAATAAACCATAAGCCGCTTATCCTAGAACCACAGCCGAAGGGGCAACAACAACTGTTACCGAGCCACAATGGTCTTAACGGTAACAAAGAAGCTATCTCAATACATCAGATAAGCACGGGCCCTCTAAGCCCTTTCGGTACCATACACGTGCTGTCGCCGGCCCTACTCACAGACAACCCGGTCAAAGTAATAACCAACAAGCACTATTCACCGAAATCTGTTCATCGAAGTAGCATAAAATCACCGACCTCAAGGCAACAAGATGACTTATTTCTTAGTCTAAAAAATCTTGAAAATTCTCCCATGGTGCGTCAGTCGCAAAATAGGGAGAAAGTATACGAAATTCCAGCCTCTCCGGTTTCCTTGCCTCTAGAGCATACACCTTCACCGGTACAGGCAGCCAGCTCACCACCCTCTGCAGTCTGGTCCCATTTGTTAAACACTTTGGACACCATCGGTAAAGCCATGACTTATCACGCAGACAAATTAGATACCCAAGTTGGCCTGTTAAACATCCTAGCTATCTACGTGCAGGGGGTGGAACAAAAGCTGCAAAACCTTAACGAAATGATAGAGCGGGTGCAGCAAGACCGAGAAACATGCTACCTAACAAATCACTGCCATTGCACGCAAATAATAGACCAACTAGCAGTAGTTCCAAACTTAATGTCCGAACTACTGGGGGTCGCCAGGGACACCTCAGCACAGACTAATCCACCAACAAAGAAATTCAAAGAAACCCAGCAGGAAATGGATCAGGTTTACCCAAGTCCCCCAAAAGAGCACAATGTAAAAGCAGGGGGGCTCAACAGTGATCTAACACCCGAAAGCACAAATCATTACAGTTAAAAACCGTTTCAGACAATGTAGCCTTCTCGATCAGCCCACCAGTTGATCACTGCAACGAGGCACCTGCAAAAGAAGCAATTACTAAAGCTTCACTATCAAAGCGGGAGAGGAAACGACTAAGAAAGTCAAGAAAGGGAAAACAAACAAGACATGCACCAGGCGTAATCAGTACCACAACGGAGCTAAATGTTACCCAAAGTGAAGGCGATACATCAACAACAAACACAGAGAAAGCAAGCCTTGTGGTCAACACAACCTCATCTACCAATAAGCCTACCAATACAACAATTCAAAAGCAACCAAAAATGGAACATTCGCAGCCAGCAAACGTATATAGCATATTCAAACCCGCAGAAAAGGAAGAGAATCGGCATGTAACATCTCAGCCCACTCAAACCCCAACAAAAACTACCAGACGCAACACAATAGAACCCGTTAAAACCCAGCTCAAATGACGCAATTTGGCCCAATGAGGGAGACAGCAAGGATGGGTGCACCGCCGAGAAAACATACAGGATTCACAGGGAAAGCAGTGTTCCAACCACTGCAATGAACAATGATATACCTCCTCTAAATACCGCATGCAACACTCAGAATCCTTGCCCGACCATCGCGGGACAACCCTCAGAGGGAAAAGAACTTAAAAAAAGCCATCACACAGAGCTGGTCCTCTCCGACAGCAATAACTACTACTACAAAAAGCTGCATTTCATCCCTCATTTCGAATCAAGGGGAACCCATGATATCCTTACTAGAAGCGTAATATTAAAACTGCTCAAAGCACTCCCGTCCCTGCGTCATATTGAGACGGGGAATCTTGAAAGCATTGAATTTAGCCCCAATCCCAACCCATCTGGTCGAGAAATCACTATAGTAAGCTTTACAGATAACTCCATCACAGAGTAAATCTGGCAGCAGCAGGTTTTATTTGCCAAATGGGGTATAGAACTAAAAAAAACAACGCCCGCCCGCTATCCTACCCCACTTCAACAACTAAAGTCACCAGAGAGCTTGTTGAGAGGTGCGAAAGGCACAGAACACCAAAGCCCAAGAATTGGCAAAGATCAAGATGGGAGGAAAATAACCATAACCTTCATTCATCCGGAAGCAGGAAAACACATAGGGCAAAGGAAATAGAACCCAGCCGGAACCCGCCAATGTACGGCATGAACAAACCCTTCCAAAGCTAAAATAACATGCCATGGGTGTAACATTTGCTCTTGGAACATAAATGGCCTGAGCTCAACACTAGAAGATCCGGACTTCATGGAATTTCTCAAAAAACACGATTTAATCCTCCTTCAAGAGACATGGCAAACAAATTCTTCACCAATAGTAGGTTACAAATAATATCTTAACCCGGCCCAGAAGGACTCGAAATATGGAAGAGCTAAAGGAGGGCTTTCAATCTATGTCTCGACCCACATCTCCTGGCAGGCCACGGAAGTAGATTGAGATACAACATGGATGCTATGTATCAAATTAACAGCCCGAACTTCTGTAGCCTACTAATATTGAATATATACATCCACCCATCATCCAAACAAAAGAGATTGAATATTGATACTCTAGTAGCAACACTGGATACATTAAAACTGGCTCACCCACACTCCAACATAATTTTATCAGGAGATTTCAACATGAAATTACAAAATCTAAGGAAAGATAGTCCAACAGGCCACGTTCCATCTAGCAAACAACGTGACACACATGGTAATAAATGTGCTTCCCTGTTGAAAGAAAGATCATTGGGCGTGTTAAACGGACAAGTGACATCAGAGAGCCACCAAGCATATACCCGGGTAACGCAGAGAACATGCTCCATCATAGACTATTCATTAACAAACCTAGACCTTCTCCCACACATCACAAACCTTGAAATAAAAGATAGGTCAGAAAGCGACCACCACCCACAAACCTTCACTTTACTCTTAAACACGGCCGACCCAGCAAAAGACAAAGAGATGTCCCAACTCACAAAATGTTACAATCTGAAACGTTTAATTTGGAAAAAGAAAAATTTTGGGGACATCATGGCCACATGCATAACCCTTTCGGAGAGTTTTAAAGTCAATCCATCATGCATAAAGGCTTGGGAAATCTTTGCTCAAGACCTAAACAAAGATTTCTCAAAAAAGGGCCGCAAACCAGGCAGACCAGAAGGGGTAGGGTGGTTTACCACCAGTTTAAGGAAACAAAAAAAACAATTGAATAAACATCTAAGGCATTTGCGAACTCGAGGCCCAGAATCCACTCAGGACATTCTCTCACTAATATCAAAAGCAAGAAAAGACCTCAAAAGAGACTCCAAGGTAGCCAAGAAAGCCTTTAGAGAAGAACTCTGGGCAAAACTCCTCCATGCGAGCAACCAAAAAGACTCTAAGCTCTTCTGGGATATAATCAACCAGCTATCGAACGGCAAGAACAGGCACTTCAACTCTGACGTAATGGAGGACACTTGGAAAGCACACATCGAGCAAACATATAATGACATCCTACCTTCAGGAGCCACAAATCAGGAAATCCCCATCGCAGTAATAGCTTATGATACACCTACGATTGAACTGTCAGAACCACTTCTGCAGATTTCCCAAGATCGGGTCCTTAAAACCATAAAAAATCTAAGGCCTGAAGGAGCACCAGGACCTAACGGATTGCCTAACGCATTATTCCGGCATGACCCCTTATTCTGGTCCAACATCCTCACTCCATTATTCACACATGCACTATCGTCAGGTACGATTTCAGACTCCTGGAGAGGAAGCATCCTTAATCCTATACATAAATCTGGTCCACGTTCAGATCCTGCCAACTACAGATTGATCGCACTCATCGATGTTGAAGCCAAGATTTACGCCTCAAACCTGCTGACAGATTTAGAAGACTGGGTGAGCCACACAAACTTGATGCCAAACAAACAAACAGGATTCCGGCCTGGAATGGGCACCCTCACCAACATCTCTGCGGTCACACTCCTAGCCAATCAAGCCATGGCCAAATCCCGCTCCTTCTATGCCTGCTTTATTGACCTCAAAGCAGCATTCAATAAAGTACAGAGGGCAAAGCTATGGGCCGAAATGCAAAGCTTGGGAGCACCAACAAAACTTTTGGAGGCTATTATCAACCTTTACTCGGATACATGGGTCCAAATAAAAAAAGGAGACGGGTGCAGCATAACAAGTAAGATCCAAACTAAAAATGGGCTGAAACAGGGGTGTGTGCTG
Organism: Lissotriton vulgaris; assembly: GCF_964263255.1. NCBI lineage: Eukaryota > Metazoa > Chordata > Amphibia > Caudata > Salamandridae > Lissotriton > Lissotriton vulgaris. Next base: position 822,598,184 of record NC_141699.1, on the reverse strand, counting down.
GCCCCCTGCCTCTTTAACATCTACACACCGACCTCAAGAAATACCTTCAACAAGTCCAAACCGACCCCCCAAAATTGGGCAAAATGCCAATCACCACCCTTCAATACGCAGATGATATCGTCCTTCTATCACAAACACCGATAGGCCTTCAACGATCAATGACCCAACTAGGAGCCTACACCATTGCATCCCAATTAACAATTAATTGCAAGAAAACTAAGGTGCTGTGCTTCTCAAAACATCATAAAAAAGGGTCAAAAGGCAAATTCATCTGGAACCTGGGTGACAAACCAATAACCCAGGTGGAATCTTACAAATATCTAGGGTTTCAACTCGATCAAAACCTTAACTTCAAACACCAGCTGAATCAAGTGAGAACGAAAGCAAAACAACTTCTCTACACCTTTAAAATTTTACACAGGAAATTAAAAGGCAGCTCAACAGGGCATGTGTTGAAGGTAATCGCAGCCAAATTCATACCAACCATATCATAAGGGTCAGAAATAATGCATACAATAGATGCAGCCGCCCTTAACCAAGCCCAATCAAGCTTTTTCAAGAGGTTGTTCTTAATTCCCCAGCACATTTCTCAAGCCCGGGTTCGACTGGAATACGGGCTAAAAAACCAGAAACCAGCCAGACAAGGGGCGGTCATCAAATATTATTGGCGGATTAGGCAAGCAGAAGATAACACATTAGCCCACTCCGGCTGGGAAGAAATCGAAAAGCAAGCGAGGCTAAATAATTCCATCGTCACGGTCCTAAAAGGTTCACTCAAGGATTTACACCTCGAATCGGCATGGCACACAAACACCCCTTTTTCTGGCTTCAAAAAGGCAGTAAACAGCGCAACCAAACAAATTTCACGGCTAATGGATAAAACTGCAGTCTCAAAGAAAAAACACACTTGGGCAGTGATTAGTTCTTATCAGTCGCTCAAACCACAACCATACTTGTTAGATCACTTCTCACAACATAAAAAGCATTATCTGACCATGTTACGGTTGGGGTCATTCCCCACGAAGGACCTAACCCCAAAATGGAAACAAGTATGGTCAACAAAAGAATGCCGGCTGTGTGGACAAGGAGAAGAGAGCCTCTTACATCTCCTATGCATCTGCCCCACACTTCTAGAAATTCGGAAAAGGGTCCTCCGCAAGTTGCTGATAAAAAATCAGCTACTGACATGCAGAGCGGCAGTCATACAATGTCTTGGAGGCCACTCCATCGAACTTTCTTGCAAAGCCATTATGCTTTGGAAAATGGCATCCAAAGAATTAGACAACAAATAAGAATGAACTGGAGTGGTTCAGTTAAGACCGCTTGGACCCTTGTTCTTCTCCTGCATTAACATAAATTCTGGGCCCCCGGTGCACAGTACCGCCTCTCTCTGTTCAAAACTTCTTTTTAACATGAAAGTTTTATCTAATGTATTATCTATGGACGATTATCCAGGTCATGACAGCATTGTGTTTTTATTCTTTTTCTGTTAGCTCCTTTTTAACCCTCAACAATTTATCTAATTATGTATTTTTTTTTTAACATGTTTGTATCATTCAACTTCTTCCACTCTTTTATGATTTTTAACGAGATCAAATAAAAGTATTTCTGACTGACTGACTGACTCACTATGTGCATCTGGACTCTAGAGCAGTGTTTCCCAACCTTGAAATCCGTGGACCCCCAGTGGTTCGAGACACATTCCCAGGCAGCAGTTTTAAAAGCACTGCAAAGTTCATTGTAGAATTAGCAGTTTTCGAGCAACAATAAAAGTGTCGAGATAACACCAGTGATTAATGTAACTGCTGGAGAGAGATGAGAGTTTTGTCCAGTGGCAGGTTTGACTTATCTAATGTACCACAGAGGGTTTATATGCCTGCTGCAAAGAACGTGTACAATGCATTTTAAAAAACAGTATTTTATGTTCATCGGTCAGTGGGTTACTGCCTTTGTCATGGAGATTCTTTTGTTAATCTGCAGCTCATAAGAGACAATCAGTCTAGCACAGTGACCTATAAACGTCATCAAAGAGCTGCTTACACACTGCATGGTACGGTTAGTAACTTTTTCCCAGTATTTCATTATCCTGATGCTATTAAAGGAGTTTATTTGGGTGGAAATACTTTGTTATTGTTAGTCAACGCTAACCACTGTGTTATGTTCTGAATTCTAAGTTTGTGCTTTTCCAGACCAAGCACTCTTTAAAAATGCCTACCAGTATGAATGACATGTGAACCCTACACCTTGTAGTCCCCTTTACCTTATGTAACATTTTCTCTACACTGATTTACAAGTACAATTCATTGTCTCTATATGTGTGTGATGTAAAGTGCTCTGACATCCTACACTGGTATGAGAGATGCTATAAAACAAATGAAATACATGTGACAGAGGGGCTATGGAGAAATGAGAGGCACTGTTGAAGGGTGATAATAAGGGAATCATTGAAGAACCCCAACAACGATTTTTATATCCTGGTGCATAGTAAGGCCATCTTTTACTATTCTTTAAAAGCTAATACAATTCAATATATACTGATAAATGTGTTGTAGAATGCACCATTGCATCCTAAATATTCTTGGTGGGGAGTGCCTCCGAAAGCCCCCTTTGTAGTGGTCAGGCTCACTAACTGAACTTGGTGTGCACTGTATGGGAACTGGCCTGAAAATATTTGCCAGGGCTGCTTTGGGTTTCCACTCTGGCCCTGGCAGGAGCAGGAGCCTTGTACTACGAAATAAAACTAACCATTTAAAATGTAATCACGGAGATGCAGCACCAACCTTCCCCTTAAAATGGTCTATTTTTTGCAAACTCTTTCAATATAAAATACTAGCAGCCCGCCCTGGCGTTGCCCGGGGCAGAAGGGGGCTGGGGGCAGCATCGCAGCAGGAGAGGGGCAGCAGAGCGGCCGGGAGCAGCAGAGCGTACTTAAAGTGTTTCCTTGCTCCGGTTTTGTTGCTCCTGGCGCTTCTGCCCACGCTCGTGTCCGCTGTTTCCCCCGACGTCCAGACTTTGAGTAAAAGGCTTGCGAGCACTCATGGCCCCCGCCCGTCCCTCGGTGCGCACCCGCGGCTGCTTCACTTACCTCAGCTGCCGCTCCTCCCTGCGCTGCTGAGTTTACCGCTCCACTGCTCCTCTGCTTGTCGCCGCTCCTCACCGCTTGTCCGCCGCTCGCCGCTCCTCCCCGCCTGTCCGCAGCTCCTCCCCGCGCTCATGTCCACCGCTCTTCCTCTTGCTCCTGAACGCCGCTCCTCCCCGCGCTCCCGATGTCATCACGCACGTCGCGGCCAGCGCTACTTGCAAGGGACTACTTTTTTTTAATTCCTAAATTTTTTAAAGAACGTATATTTTTTATTTTTATATAGCCTATGTCCTTCTGCTTGCCCTGAGGTTTTCAAAGATGTCTTGGGTGTTTGGATTGGTGGTGTACTTTTCGAGTTTACCTGGCTCAAAGGACACAGTTCTCTCTTTATAATAGTAGTATAGACTAAAATCCTTAGTAATTTGAGTATTTGTTCTGGGTGCACATGTGTTTATTTTTTTCGAATTACTCTTTTAAAGTTTGAAAATTAAATCATACAAATTGCTGGGGGTCCCCGGCTTCCAGTAGTGAGTCAATAGGGGTCCTCTGGAGTCAAAAGCTTGGGAACCACTGCTCTAGAGTCTCAGGGGGGAACCCTCCGTTGCAGGTTGCAACAGCAGTGGAGAAAGACATTGAATTACCCCTCAATACTGACAATTCGCTGATGTGTTCAGCAAAAGGGAAGCTCAAACCCTACCACCACGCAGATCCTACAACTACTAAATCGAATTGTTGCCTGGAGCCGGCATACCCAGTTGTCTGACTTATAGACATAAATAACCAGGCGCTTTGTTCATAACCAACACCCAGTCAGCGGCTTTAGTGTCCTTCTCGGTCCCCGAGCGCATCCCCTCTCTTCTTCATCCCAAATGCCAACCGGGAGCTGAACACCTGTATAGATTATAGGGTGTTGAACAAGATCACTGTTAAGAATAGGACCTCCTTGGCCCTCATCTTGGTTTTGTAAGACCAGGTGAAGTCAGCAGTAACCTATAAAAACCTTGACATTCATGAGACCTGTCATTTAGTCTACATGAGAGAGGGGGATGAGTGAAAACCAAGGTTGCTGGCAAAGATAGTCCCAAGGTGACTACTTCGGCCTGCAACAAACAAGAAGCATCAAATGGGCATCAAAGTAACAGGCCCAAACTATATACACAGCACAACATGTACAAAGACTGCAAAACCCTCAGTGGGCCTTATACTAACAGCACGACCACCAACGTTCAGGAACAGCTGTCTCATGGGCTTTTCCAAAAGGAGCCCTCAAAACTAGAGATTTGGCACAAAGGGGCATCACCTTACCTGCCCCTGTAACTAGTGTGTCTGGGGCAGGCCATAGACCTTGCACTGCCGTGATCTTGACAATAAAGGAATGGGCTGCCACTAAGCTTGATGAAAGCACTCGTGTGATAGAAATGTTATGTCCCTAGCTTGGTGTGATGGATAGTGCTTCACAGCACACCTCACCTTAGCAAACAAGTACAACAACTCAGTAATTTTACTTGAGGTACCTCTCTCCACCATTAAACTGTACACATGATAACTCCCACATGTGTAAGGTTTAAAAATACAAGGCCACATAATAATTATTCTCAGAATCCATCCACTGTATTATACCGAAATATAGCTGCTACAATTCCCAACAAACACTGCCTTGCACCTCACTTCTCATTCATCCAGCACATGCACATAGGTCCCTATTTATACCCCTACCGTTTCTCTTCGGCCACCTCATGTTCTGGAACCAGGATTGGGTTGGGACTGGGTCAGTTTGAATCTTGGATAAAAACCGCCTGGACCATGAAGGTACAGTATCGAGTTCAATCAGATTATTTTATGCTGATGGGATCCAATTGGAACCATCCTTTGCTCCTGTATCTGTCAGCATGCAAACCAGTTCCTCGTGACATTGCCAAGAGCATGCCAACAACTCGGACCGAGAGAGGTTTAGTCCCTCTATGGACTTTGGTGCTCCCTTACTTGGTCCGTCTCTATTTCTGGTGGGAGCAAAACATTAAACAGGATTGCAACAGTCTCAGCAAGAATGACGGCCCTGGGTCATGATTTTAAGGAATTTATGTAAAGATTTTTTCAGCATTTTTCATGAAATATATCATAAACATAGTAAGCAATAAAGGTTATGGATCATAAGTACAAATAAAATCCGTAAAGTTCAATGCAAAATCTAGCATGGATTTGCCTCACAAAAGTGGTAGGTACAGAGGAAAGTATGTCCCTTTATAGGACTTTAGCCAAAGGATTTCATAGATTACAAAGCACGAACAAGGTTCTTAAGATATGTACCAATGAGGAGCAAGCCAGAAGAAACAATTATACTGCAGAATATATTTGAGGATTCTTTAATAATGCTATTGCATTGAATAAAGTTGCTCTCACAATTTATGCAAGCAATATAATCACTACATTATGTATACAATAGCTTGAGGCAGTTGGGATGTTGTGGTAGCTAGTGTTAGATTCTTTATACATAGCATTCTATGTATTCTAAATTTCGTGTTTTTAGGCAAGTTTCTTTCCCGCAGGTATTCCTTACCTTATTGTTGTTATTCTTTGTATTCATTGGTTGAGCTGTATTTTACTGCTGGCAATCCAGGTTCTAGCCTGGGGTTCTGATTCAGTTGGGTACCAGTCTGTCTTGCATGTGGATGCTCCAATAAAGACTGGATTTGACCACTTATGTATATGTGCTTCTCTACTTCATTTTGGCGACGATTGGTGAAGAGCCCGGAAGGAGCATCCACACCTGTTTGCTGCTGGATTCCTGTCGTCTTGTCGACAAACTCTTCATAGGAAAGAGAAGTGTTACAGACTCTACTTTTAGGGAAGAGGTGCCAATTCGTATATCTTTAGTGCACACTACCGGCACGATTGCAGTTGTGTATCTGTAATTTTGGATTGTATAGAACAAGTGGCACTGCGTGAGAGGAATGCTGAAAATTGTTTTGTCAATTGGAATAAATTAAGGCAAGTGGCCCGAGGCCAGTTAAACACTCAAAAATGAATTTGTTAATCTCTAATTGGCTCGCACAAGATCTACAATCAGTTTTTGTGCTGCCGTTCATTTGCCTATGTGGTTTAACTTTGGTTTCCCCAGCACTTTTGATTTTGGATGATGGCGCAGCAGTGAATTTGTGCGGGAGCTTTCTTTTGAATTCTGCTTGTGTTTCTGTGCTTTCCCATTTGCTGTTCTGGCCTCTGCTGTGAGCTTGCTGCTTCTTTCTAACCATATTACATATCACACTCATTCAATCACATGCGCACAGGAACCTTTTCAGCTGGTTGTCATCCTCTGTATGTATGTACGTCTACACGTGCTGGCGGCCATATTTTGGGAAACGTCTTGTGTTTTTTTAGAAGCCCATTATGTCCTTTGTGTTTAACACTCCTCTTGTTACGCGAGTGGAGACTGAGGGGCATATTATCAAGGGGGTTTATCTCCGCTTTTTTGGCTTTAAAAGCCAAGAAAGCAGAGATAAAATGATGGGGCATATTATCAAGGGGGTTTATCTCTGCTTTTTTGGCTTTAAAAGCCAAGAAAGCGGAGATAAAATTATCTCCCTATTACCAAGCTGTCGCTAACACCAGTTAGTGACAGCTAATAGGAGATAGCGACCATCTTGGGCCTTGCTTTGCATGTCAGTGATATTTATCACTAATGACATGCAAAGTGGGCGTGCCAAGATGTTAGCGACTGGAAACAGTCCCTAACATTGCTATCTCCTATTACCAACTTTTGGAGATATTCGCCTAAGCGCGAATATCTCCAAAAGCTAACACCTGCCCTGAGCAGTTCTTAGCCATGTTATCCAATGGGAGGTGGATAACATGGCTAAGAGCATTTGCTCGATAATGCATGAATATCGCTGACTTTTCAGCGATATTCATGCATTTCGGCCGTTTTTTATCGCATTTGCGATAAACCTTGTTAATAGCAAGGTTTATCTGCGATAAAAATCGCCGATGTGCGGCGATAATTTTTGTCTCTAAACAAGTTAGAGACAAAAATTATCGCTAGTTGTTGGTAATATGCCCCGTTCTCCCTATTACCTAGCTGTCGCTAACACCAGTTAGCGACAGCTAGTAGGAGATAGCGACCGTCTTGGGCCCCACTTTACATGTCAGAGAAATTTATCACTAATGACATGCAAAGTGGGCGTGCCAAGATGTTAGCGATGGGAAACAGTCGCTAACATCGCTATCTTCTATTATCAACTTTTAGAGATATTCGCACTAAGCGCGAATATCTCCAAAAGCTAACACCTGCCCTGAGCAATTCTTAGCCATGTTATCCAATGGGAGGTGGATAACATGGCTAAGGGCATTAGCTCGGTAATGCATGAATATCGCTGACTTTTCAGCGATATTCATGCATTGCGGCCGATTTTTATCGCATTTGCGATAAACCTTGGTAATACCAAGGTTTATCTGCGATAAAAATCGCAGCAGGTCGGCGATAAATTTTTGTCTCTAACCAAACAATATCGATAATTATCGCTATTGCTTGGTAATATGCCCCTTTGTTTTCTGCACATCATACAAGCACTATTATCACAACATTTCTGGCAATTCAGTCAGGTTCGTTATGATATATATATACCTGTTTTTCCGCATTTGTAGTGTTTTGCTGTATAATTAGGCTATCATGGGCAATAAAATGTGTGGAAATCCCCCACCTGCATTTTTCAACCCAGCATGAAATGGGACAGATGGCTTCAGCAGTTTAATATTTACCTTTTGGCAGTTAAAGGTGAAATATTTCCACCCCAAAGAAAAAAAGCTTTACTATTACATTTAATGGGCATTGATGCTGAAGATATTTTCGAACACTTACCTGCAATGGCACCACTACATGAAGTTGACGAGGGTGACTATGACTTTTATTCAGAAGCAAAGGACAGATTTAAAAAAGATTCAGTGAAGAACCACATATAGTTTCGGAAAGGTGTTGTTTTATACACTCCACCAATTACTTCAGGAGTCTTTGGTGCTTATGTTTCCTCTTTGAGGGTTCTTGCTGCAGACTGCACATTTGGCATTGAAGCAGACACCTATTTTAGAGCTCAATTGATCATCCAATTATCCGATGCTCCAACAAAAAGATTCAGGAACAGCTTTTGCGTCAGCGCAATTCTACCTTACAAGAGACAATAGACATTGCTAAAAGTGTTGAACGTTCTATTAATTTTTTTAAAAATCATTAATGATGACAGCACTACATTTGGGCTAGCTGTGTTATCTATTAAAGTTAATTGTAAATTGTTTTCTTCCAAAACAACATTTTCAAAATCATTTACACCTTTTAGTAGTGCTAGCACTATATATATATACATATATATATATATATATATATATATATATATATATATATATATATATATATATATATATATATATATATATTTTTTATTTTTTTTACACGTACTGGATCCCACCACATAGAAGGACACAGAGACGGCACACCAGGAGATCTTGCACAAATCCTTTATTGTGCACTCTTTAACCAAGGACGACGCGTTTCGGCGTAAGCCTTTTTCAAGTAACCACCATATTGCATTTTGCCAAACTTATAGTCCCACATTTGTGTCAATGCTCATAGACATAGAGGAAACACTCTACTAAGTACATTATGCTTGATAATAGCATTCAACAATCAAAGCAAATACATAAATATATTCGGTGTACTTGAGTTCATGAGAAATGAGTGTAAGTCCGTCAGTCAGTGGGAGCATATAACGTAATGAGTTTGGTGATAATCACAATGCCTATCGGAAGATGTAGTCCCGAGAACGGTCAGATGATTGTGACTGTGAACTACCCCAGGCGGTATGCCTACCGGGTAATGTAGTTCGGTATGTGCCTCGCATCAATAAATATGGTCACCAACCCTTAATATATTTCGTACAAGTGTTGTCCCTCAATGGTCTAGTTTTCTATAGAGGGACGCCCTTCGGGTTTCGGACTGTAGTCCGCTGTATCGTGGTAACAATGGTCCCGGATCAATGTATTGCCGGGAACTGACAGACGGGCGCTATGTCTACCGGGAAGTGTAGTTTTGTGGGTGACATTGCGGAGTTCGAGACTGTAGTCTCGAAGTTAAATTGTACCGAGGGAGCTCCCTGTTTATGATGCAAAGAGTAGGCACTGAGACCCAGTCTGATCCTATGATAATTGGATCGTTACCAGGTATGTATATATATATATATATATATTCACTGAAAAAACCATAGGTTATAGACCATATATAGTTAGGAATTAGCATTTACAAAACCTTGAAAATTCACTGAAAAAACCATAGGTTATAGATCATATATAGTTAGGAATTCGCATTTACAAAACCTTATTTTACTCACACAAAACCATTGAAATTCCATATATAGTTAGTTGCACTAACTATATATCGCGCACCCGCAATCCACTGCTGATGATGTCACATATTACATCATTCATGACATGGTCAGTGACATCACTGATGACATCACTGATGACATCTCAAATGACATCACTGATGACATCTCAAATGACATCACTGATGACATCTCAAATGACATCACTGATGACATCACTGATGACATCACTGATGATATCATTCATGTGATAATACGATGAACCTCTTCAGACTCTAATATAACCTTAGATACAATCAGTGTAAACAGACACTCACAGACTGTCACTCATCCATGGAGTTACTCACACACCTAGTCAGTCATGCAAAGAATCAATCACACCTCCATTTCCTCAACTATACAGTTATACAAACTTTACTTATTCAAACATATACTAACACATATTTACTCTCTTATACAATCCCTGATACAAGTTCACAATGATCCATACAGCCACTCACACATTCACTGGCTCTTATGCACAGTTATTTATATATGTCAACTCTCACATGTACTGTGTTTTACATATGTACTTACTTTGACATGTAGCACTGAGATATCCATTCACTCACCAATACACTCATGCACACAGCCAACCGCCCATACAGCTGTTTCCACATGCACTTTTGAAACCATACATCTAGTGAATCAACTGCTCACACATCTATGCACAGAGTCATACACCTCCCAGCCACCCACACACACACTCAGCCTCCCATACAAATACTTGGGCAACCAATCAATAACCCATATAGTTACTCATATAGCTACTTATCAACACATGCAACAGTTTACAGAACAACAGACATAATGATGCACAAATTAAGACAGTTTAGTCACTAAGCGATGCACTCAGTGAGACACATTTAATCACTCACTCATACAGTCAGTCATGCACTTACTAAATCCTTCATCCAGACACTTATACATCCACTCATTCTTCAATATGTAAGACATATTTTAACTTTACAGAAACATACAGTTACTGGATGTTGTCATCAGTGATGTCATCAGTGATGTCATTTGAGATGTCATCAGTGATGTCATCAGTGATGTCACTGACCATGTCATGAATGATGTAATATGTGACATCATCAGCAGTGGATTGCGGGTGCGCGATATATAGTTAGTGCAACTAACTATATATGGAATTTCAATGGTTTTGTGTGAGTAAAATAAGGTTTTGTAAATGCGAATTCCTAACTATATATGATCTATAACCTATGGTTTTTTCAGTGAATTTTCAAGGTTTTGTAAATGCTAATTCCTAACTATATATGGTCTATAACCTATGGTTTTTTCAGTGAATTTTCAAGGTTTTGTAAATGCTAATTCCTAACTATATATGGTCTATAACCTATGGTTTTTTCAGTGAATATATATATATACATACATATATAAACATATATAATCTGTATATCTATATAAATACAAACATAAATGCATGCATACATATACTTATATGCATACAGATGCATGTTATTTACATGAAATTTGAAAAAACACTAATAAAAGCAAAGCTAAAAAGCCACCTCATTACAAACAGAATGGCTTTAACTTAAACGAGGGTGAGATCTATTGCATTTTCAATGCTTGTTTACTTTGGTTCCATCAAGAAGGCATTCAGATGTGTCACACATTTGCCATAAATTCTGAATGTTAGCACTCTAGTTGCACATTAGATCACTGTAGTAAAGCTACTGCTCACCAGGGACGTCTGCTGCTGGTATTCAAAGTGCATGTTTCAGTCTGCATGTCAGAATTTTTTTAATGAAATAGAAGAGGATTTGAGAAGTCACTCAAAATGAACCCTAATTTTTCTTTCTGAAGCACTAATCATACTTTCTATGGCAAAATTAACCCCCTCATGTTGTTCCTTTTTAAATTGAGTGTTTTCAGACTTACCACTTCATTCCAATAAAGATGGCTTCTGGTGTGCCATACTTTTGTCATAAGAAAGACTGTTAGCGCTCTAGTTGTTCTTTAGAACACTCTGGGACATTCTGTCATTGGGCTATACTTGGGGTACATCTGGGTGATATTTGGGCTACATTTAGGCTCTTTTGTCTCTGGTGGCCATCTTGGGAGACTGTATGTCAGAATTGTTTAATGAAATTGAAGAGGGTTTGAGAAGTCACTCAAAATGTGCCCTAATTTTTCTTTCTGCAGCACTAATCATAATTCATATGGCAAAATATACCCCCTCATTTTGTTCCTTTTTAAATTAAATGTTTTAAGAGTTACCACTTTATTCCAATCAAGATGGCTTCAGGTGTGCCATACCTTTGTAATAAGTAGGACTGTTAGCGCTCTAGTTGTTCTTTAGAACACTCTGGGACATTCTGTCATTGGGCTATACTTGGGCTACATCTGGGTGATATTTGGGCTACATTTGGGCTCTTTTGTCTCTGGTGGCCATTTTGGGAGACTGCATGTCAGAATTTTTTAATGAAATAGAAGAGGATTTGAAAAGTCACTCAAAATGTGCCCTAATTTTTCTTTCTACAGCACTAATAATACCTTCTATTGCATAATATACCCCCTCATTTTGTTCCTTTTTAAATTCAATGTTTTAAGAGTTACCACTTTATTCCCATCACGATGGCTCCAGGTGTGCTATACCTTTGTAATAAGTAGGACTGTTAGCGCTCTAGTTGTTCTTTAGAACACTCTGGGACATTCTGTCATTGGGCTATACTTGGGCTACATCTGGGTGATATTTGGGCTACATTTGGGCTCTTTTGTCTCTGGTGGCCATTTTGGGAGACTGCATGTCAGAATGTTTTAATGAAATAGAAAAGGATTTGAGAAGTCACTCAAAATGTGCCCTAATTTTTCATTCTGCAGCACTAATCATACTTTCTATGGCAAAATATACCCCCTCATGTTGTTTCATTTTAAATTAAATGTTTTAAGAGTTACCACTTTATTCCAATCAAGATGGCTTCAGGTGTGCCATACCTTTGTAATAAGTAGGACTGTTAGCGCTCTAGTTGTTCTTTAGAACACTCTAGGAGGCTGCAGTAGAACACAAAGGAATCAACTGACAGTCTCTGTTCTTGTTGGATGTACATGTTTTACTGAGAATGTCAGACTTCACTTTCACATGACTGAGAAAGATAATGTGAATTTACAGAAAATATGCTTTCAGTTTAGCTTATAGATCCCCTTCCAAATCACTGTGGGAAAATCATGAGATATTAGTTTTCTTTCAAACAATATTCATGATATCACAGCAGAAGGTTTTTTCACATGGTAAAATCACCTTAGAACCCACCTCAATTCCTAAAACGAGTATGGTACAATCAACAAATGATTTATAATGTAACTAAAGTCCTAAAACCCTTTATTAACTACAATGCTTTTTAATGAGGTGCTATCATGTATATTGGTCCCAAGATGGCTGCCAACACTTCTTGGATGAAGTGCTGACAGCCAATCAGATCAGATGTGTGGTTAGGCTCCGCCCAGATATATATCTTTTTTTGAACCTAAATTACTCAAAATCCACTGGAGCACATATATTGAGACCTAGCAAAGGCACATCGGGCTAACAGTCCCTACAATTTTGCCAAGTTTCGTGCAAATCCATTCAGCTGTTCGAGCTAAAAGTGAGGCCAACCGCCCTATGGAAATTAACATGGGAAAAACGCGTTTTGGGACCCCCCTTTTTTCTCGGCCCCCCCTTGATGAAACCCCCCCAAATTGTCAGGGGCTGCTCAGAAACAAAATGTTCCATTTTCCTGAAAATTTCAGCCAATTTCGTCCACAAACGCCAAAGTTATTAGACATAGAATTTTCAAAAATCCCATAGAGAAAAAATCCTAACTATATATACCTACTGGCGACTGCCAGTAGGTAATATATATATATATATATATATATATATATATATATATATATATATATATATATATATATATATATTCCTCACAAATGTCCCCGTAGCAGAGGGAACTCCATTGGTTGGTGCACGCGTTTGGAGACCGGGAACGTGTCTCCTAGGTAATTTTGTAAACAAAAGGCAAGGACGCGGCACTCCTCTTGAACACGATAGTTTATTTTAGGTCTCTTTGCAAAAACTCCTACGCGTTTCGAACTAACGTTCTTGGTCACAGCAGTGTTCTACAAGAGTCCCTTTTCACTTTCCACCATTTATACTATTCACTCAGTTTTACAAAAATGAGGAATTATGGGCCTTGTAGTTTATACATTAAACGTGTGTTTTTCAATATCAAACAAAACATTCATGTTGGGATTCACGTGTGGGTAACATTCCTTATAAGAAATGTTCTAACATAAATTTTATAACAATAAAATTATATGCTAATTATTAAATTAAATTCACAATTAAAGTCCATGTTGTGCTTTCACAGTAGACACTTTTCATCAAGGACCTTTTTGTATAACGTTTACGTTATACTTCGTTCGACGGGCTGAGTGCCCTATGTCCCACACATTTCCCTTGATTATGCGTTATGGCCTATATAATGTTCCTTCACACAGGATTTTACATAAAGTCAATGATCAGTGTTTTTCAGAGGTGTACATGCATCTCCTCGTCTGCGTTCAACCCTCTTGGCTGTCTTGTTTTGAACTTAATTATAAGTTTAGACTCCAAACGTCTCAATTTCAGAAGTCTGTCTCCCCCTCTTTCCTGGGTAGGGATGGATGCTAGACCCAAATATCTTATATCTTCCCAGGTTTTGCCAGTGTGTGTTTTCAGATGTTTCGCCATGGCATAGTTGTTGTCATTGTTTTGTATTGCCCGAATGTGTCCTAAAATTCTCTTCTTGAGAGGACATTTGGTACTCCCAATGTATTCTTTTCCACATTGGCACCTGAGCATGTATACAACAAAGGAGGACTCGCACATTATTTTTGTTCTGATTATGAAGTCTTTGCCTGAGGGGTCTGTGATGGATGTTGCATTTTGACCTATTCTGCATGCTTTGCATGTTTTGCATTTGGTAAATCCAATGTTTCTTTTCTGTAGCCAGTCTTTTTGTTTCGTCAGTGAGAAATGGCTGTTTACCAAATGGTCCGAGAGATTTGGCGCTCTCCGATATGTTACTAGAGGGCCAGTTCCAATGTCATTTCCAATGTCCGGATCCTTCATTAAAATATGCCAATATTTTGCCAGGATTTTTTTAATTTTATAACTTTCTTTGTTATATGTTGCAATCATTCTCGGTTTTTCTTCATGCTCTATTGTTTGTTTATTTTCTTCAGGTTGTTCAATTTCTTCTGATTCTTTAGGTTTTTCCAAATTTAGTGTTTCCAATCTTGTTTTACATTTGGCTTTTTCTTCCCCAGTGGTTATATCTCTGTGTTTATAACCCCTTTCAAGAAATCTTTTTCTCGTGTCATCAAATTTTTCTTCCAATTCCTCTTCTGTTGAGCAATTTCTTCTCATACGGAGAAACTCCCCGTAGGGTATGCTTTTAACCAATTTTTGGGGATGGAAACTTAAACCGTGCAGGATGCTGTTTGTTGCCGTTTTCTGTGGGTAGTTGTCTCAATTTTGTTGTTATGTACAAAAACTTTGATGTCCAAGAACTCAATTTCTTTCTGGCTTATGTTATACGTAAACTTTAAGCCAACATCATTTTCATTGAGGACATCAAAGAAGGTTTTGAACTCCGATGTGCTTCCCTTCCACAAGAGAAACAGGTCGTCTATGAACCTCACCCAAAGTGCTACTTTGGCCATATGTTGGTCGTTTTCTTCTCTCCAAGCTATGCTCCTCTCCCACCACCCCATCGTGTTCAAGAGGAGTGCCGCGTCCTTGCCTTTTGTTTACAAAAAAAAAATATATATATATATATATATATATATATATAATCTTTATTCGGTTTTTAAGGTACATAAAAAACCATAAAAGCAGTATCATAGATAAAAAAAACACATCATTATACATTGTTAAAAAAGTATTGCAATTCATTTTATTGAGTTATCCATACTGTATATTTGAGGATCTCTAGCCATGCCAGCTAATACATCAACAATCTTAGTTTCAAAGTGCATTTACTTTCATGGAGATCGGGTTATCAAAATACATTTAAAAAATGTCACAATGTATTTACAAGTCCATTCAGTCTCTAGAAACTGCAGTCGCAGCATGGCTGGACGACATCTTCTAAAACCCAATCATTTCAGCAGGGGTAAGAGCCAAAGCTTACGATGGACGTCATGGAATTTACAGAACAAAACAGTGTGAATAGTTGAATGCTCTGAGGATCCATCACATGGACAAGGTGTCAAAGTCCGATCCCAGCAATTTTGGATCGGAAAAGCCACCAATCGGTGGAAGATGTTAAATCTAAATCTTGTCAGGAGGAATCACTCAAAATTTGAGAGATAATATGATAGATATGGCTGAATTGAAAGGGTAATCTGGATCCACATTGCGTGTTGGACGGAGGCTTTCATTGCTTCCTTGGCGATACGCAGCTCTTCTACGTGGCTCAGGGCCCTCACTTTTAATTCCTTTCTAGATATTTCGCAGATCGTCTCAGGAGCAGTATAATAATTTCCAAGCCCCAGATCAGTCAAAAGATTTTTCACGTACATAAGCCATCTAATTTTAAGTGAACAGTCTAATGACATACAGTCTGACACTATTTGCTTAGTAAGTGAATTTTTGGTTGATGTCCAAATCACCCCCCCATATAATGGTTAGACTAGCTCTCCCTCCTACCTCCTGGAGCAACTGGGACAGCTTTTCCCTTATAGAACCCAAGGCCTTCACAAACTGTTCTCCCTCTAGGTTGTTGTAAAAATTAAGCAGTAGGATGTCCTCTTTGTTGTTAAACGATAAGCTCAGGAGCTGGTAGTTTGCATCCAGGTGTACTACCGTTGTTTTCAATCCCCGAATAGTATTATCTATGAAGATAGTCAAACCTCCTTTAGCCCTGCCCGAGGGTACAGGTAGTGCAGAGGTAAAGTAGATTTTGTATCCTACCAGGTGTAATACGGTCATGGCCCATGTCTCCTGGAGACAGATTACACTATGGTTCTGAACAAAGTTCAGGGCACTTCCGTCTTCAACCTTTGGACGAAGGCCTGCGATATTCCAGAAGATGACTTTGAGTAATTGGCTATCATTAGTTGGAGTACTATCCTCCAAAGGGGGATAATAAACTCCCAACTGGACCTCATCTATGGATGGATCCCGTCCATGTTTTACTGTGTTTGGGACAACTCCTTTCATTTGGTTTCCAGTTATTTGTTGATGTACTCTGGTTTCCACTTTCTGGATAGGTAGGATTAAAGGTGGTTTGTCCCTAATAACCTGGTCCTTGATGTCTGAACCTCCTACTCTTCAAATTTCGGGGTTAGCCAAAGTGCTAGAATTCTCAGAAACAACAGGCTGGAGTCAATCAACATCTTCTAGTCCATACAGCATCAAGAAGTGATTAAAAGTTGGTATGTTAAAGCCTTGGTGTTCTATGTGGTGGTTATTAAAACCCTGATTTCAAGGGAGTCTTTGAGGGTAATTAAAGGTTGAATGATCGAAACTATAGTGTTCTGTAACAGGTCTATTTACAAACTGGTTCCCCAGGGAAAAACCTCTAGGATGTGGGGCCAACGTCTGTGGATAAAAATAACTAAGATAATGAGTAGAAATTTCTTCACTACCTCTTGCATCATACCAATCCCCGATGTGCCTTACTGCTCCGTGGTCTCTGAAATTGATGATGATGGTGTCACCCGTTCTATCATTCGGCCGAGTTCCAACCCAACTCACACGTCTTACATTTAGAATTTCACCATTTACATGGGGCGGCAAAGGTCTATTATTGCACAGCCAATATATTACTTTATTTTTTAGGGCTCTATGATCCTCCTTTGCTCCTGCAGGAAGAACAGGAACTCCCGCAATAATAACAACAAAGGGAGAGGATTCCGGTGGCAAATCTATTCTTCTATGAATTGATCTGTTGGTATTTTGTGGGGTAATGGGCCCGTTATCCGTCTTTTGGGAAAGTTCCGGTTTATTTCCTGTTTCTGTTTTGTCCCACATTTTCATACTTTGTTTTGGTACGACTTTTGGGGCTATCTTTTTCTGCATTAGGGAAGGAGTTTGGACGTTTTTGGGGGGGTTGGGTGGTGGCTTCTCACCTACTTTGTTATCTTTTGCGGGGACTACGGGACGAGGGGGACTTAACTTGTTAAGCAATAGCGAGTTATTTAGCACCTCCTGTTCGATGGAGCCTAGTTGTTCCCCTAACTTCTTAACCCTTTCTAATAGTGGGAGGATTAAAGATTTAATCAGCTTTTCCATGCTAGGTAGCAGCTCATTTGCTAGTGCTGTTGAAAGCTGTTGTGTTGCAATATTATTAGAGGTGGTTATCCGAGTACTACTCGGTTCGGCTCGGATTACCGCTTCCCGTTTCTAGTTTTTTTCACCCTGACAGTTTCTCACCATCTTCCTCTTTTTTGATGGTGGGGCTGTGATTATAGTCGTTTTGATCATTGCATATTTTGCAGTAGGGACATTTTTCGGTGATATAATTACCGGGTCAGACAAAATGTTTAGAAGGGTGTTTTCTATAGATTCAATATCAGTTGTGTCATGCGTTGATATTTCCAAACGCGGCGACTGAGATAGGTCACCTGTAGTTAGAGAATCATGATTATAGGATGAGGTCTTTTCTGCATGCTGTCTGTTTGGAGAAACCGCGTAATTTATAGCCCCCAGGGAGGAGCGTTTTTTATTTAATAGCTCTAGGGACAAGCGTTTTTCCGTTAATATGATTTCTTTTTCCAATACAGAGGCAGCCCTGGTAATGAATGCATCTAGTGTCCTCTTCACAGACCCCCCCCCCCAAAGAAGGCCTGGCTAAGCCATTTCGTATGCTCATAATTCCTTGATAAATACAGCAGACAAACGCCTAGTTACTAATCATAAAGTCACTCACGTATTTCTGCACAATTAATAGGGAGAAGCAGTCTTAACAAGTAGGTAGTCCTTGCTTCAATATAAGTGTTTCTCCAGGGACGTTAATAGGGTGGCCCAGCCCAGCCTTGGCCAGCCCCGGACGGCCACAGATGGCCCGCCCTTTGCCCAGGCTTAGCCCGGCTGGTCCCGCGCGCTTCCCGCTAGCGCGGAAATGCCGATGGATCTTATACAGGAAGGAGGTGGGGGCGGGAATAGGCCCCAGCTGCAGCGGTGATGGGAGCGCTGTGCAGGCTGGGCCTCGCAGTCCCACCTGCGATAATCCTCACGGCAGTATTGTCCAAATCGGCACAGGTTCAGGTATTCCAAAGAGATCCAGGTATTCAGGAGCCCAAATTAAACAAAGGTCAGGCTCAGCGCTATTTGCGGCAAGTAATCCACACAACGAACACGGCTGCGAGCGGCACTAAATTTTCTTGCAATCGTTGCGGTTCAAAAAATGCATTCTTCTCAGTAAAAGGCAATTCCGAGCCAAGGGTAAAGAATGTTTTAAATGTGGCAATATTGGGCCTTTTGGAAATGTCTGTTTAGGCAAGGCTAAAAGAGTTTCTATGGTTCATGAATTTGGTAGTTAGGAGGAGTGTGAGCAAGACGTTTTGTTGTGTATTAGAGAAGGTTTGACTGTGGGAAAACCTGATCTGAAGAATATTTGTATGATCTCAAAGCGAGCGAGAGAGCCAGTTTCCAATAACTCTGATGCTCAAGGAGTGCATTTGATTTTCGATGTCTCTCATAGTCAAGTGGATGTGGAACCGTACGAACATCCCATGTGTGAGATTATTATTGATGATAGATCAGTACAAGTTGTTTCGGATTCTGGTTCTCTCAATACAATTATTTTAGATTCTTTTTTCTACAAGAATTGGCGAGATACAAATCTAGAAGCCACTGATGTTAGAGTCTTTGGGTTTGGAGGCAAAGACATTTTTCTGCAAGGATACTTGTATCCAAAATTATCTGTGGATGGTTTACAAGTGTTGGGATGGAGGCTTCAAGGGAGGTTTAATATCACTCTTCATCCTAACGCTAAAATACAGGTATGTTTTGCTGAAGACTCAAGGGTTGTGCAAAGTGTTATTGATAAAGATAGCACATTAGAGAGTATTCTTAGAGAACATAAGTCTTTTCTGCAAAGAACTTGGTAAGGTTAAAGGTTTTTCACACCATATTCAATTAAAAAAGGATGCTGTACCTGCAAAACATAAATTGAGGCATGTTCTTTTATCAGTTTAAGCTGATTTGTCTCAAATGCTAAAAAACTTGTGCAAAGAAGGAATAATTGAACCAGTTAATTCAATAAATTCGGTACTCTCTTTGTTTTGGTCAACAACAAAAAATTGAGAACTTAGGCTTTGTTCGGAATTGAGGTCTGCTAACAAACAAATTTTGGTGGATTTCTATTCTTTGCCTTTGGTTCATGAGTTATTGGCAAAATTGGATAGTGCAAATGTTTTTTCTACAAGTGAACTTACAGCAACATATCATCAAGTTGTGTTAACACCTTAATCAAGAAATATTGTTACATTGATTACGCCTGACGTGGCGTTTAGATATGTCAGGATGCCTTTCAGATTAGCATCCGCCGTGTCAGTATTTAAAAAATTTATATTTTGTATTTTTAGAGATATTGATGGAGGTGTTGCCTTTTAGGATGACATTTTGGGTTATTCTAAAACAGAGGATCAACATTCCAACATACTTAGTAGAGTGTTAAACATTTGAGAAGAAAGAGGTATGACTATTCGTCTTGATAAATGTAAATTCTATACTTATGACGTAGAGTACCTAGGTCACACGATTTCCAAGTCTGACATTTTTCCTAAGAAAGATTTGTTAAATTCTATTCAGAATATGTAAATTCCAAAAAGTAAGGATCAACTGAAATCTTTTTGGGGATTGTGCGAATACTACGCAAGATTTGAACAAAAGTTGTCTGATGTTGTTCTTCCAATAAGATCTTTTCTCAAAAAATGAATCAAATTTGAGTGGTAGGAGGAACATTCCTTAGTGTTCAATCGTCTAAAGGGTGTGATTATCAATTCTAAAATGTTATTTTCTTTTTCCCATGATGCTACCAATGTGTTAATATGGATGTCAGTGCTACTGGGCCTTGGAGCGGTTCTGAGTCAAATTAAGGATAGTGTTGAATGCACCATTTGCTTCCAGACCACTTACTACAATTGAGTCTAGGTATTCCACTATTGAGCCTGAGGCATTGGGATGTCCATGGTCAGTGGACCATTTCAAAATGCACTTCTGGGGGAAATATTTTCATCCAAAAACTAACCATGAGGCGCTCAGTTCATTTTCAAAGCTTTATTCGATTATTTAAGAAAAAAACAATCATAAAAGCATACAAAATATGTACATATACAATCATATTAATAGGCTCTGATATAATTGCGTCATAAAAGTTTAACAGAGTTAATCAATAAAAATTGAGGGTTAAAAAGGAATAAAAACAGGATACAGACTTAGTACAGCTCGATGGTATAAAAATACAAAAATGTTTAAAAAACAATACTTTTCCTAGCAGCCATAGATTTCAGGATATACATAGCTGTAAAAAAGTAAATATTGGGATCATCTAAGGAAAACAACAGCCTCATAGACGATTTTACAGTTGTAAGTGCTCTTTTTAAAAATAGGGGTTTTAAGTAGACAATACGAAGATGCTTATAGAGATCACATAGGAACAAAAAGTGAATAGTGCTCTGTTTGGTGACCCCGTCACAAGGGCAAGGTATAGAGGGATAGGTCTTCATAAGAGGAAACGCCACCAAATGGTGGACAATTCCAAATCTTAATCTAATAAGAACAAATCGGGGTGATGGTCTGGAGACTACCATTAAATATTTAGGAAAGCCAAATGAGCCCCTATTGGAGTAGTAGTACTGAGGGATGGATAATAGCATAGTAGCGTCTCGACGCACTAGACCTTTCTTATGTAAGTAAGAGCACTTAAGCTCTTTCTTAGGGATATCAGAACAACTTTCCGGATCCTCCATGAGATTAAAGTCAAATAGGTCCCTGGCAGTTGTCACAACATAATTGATCCAAGGGATCAGTGAACTTTTGTCTAGGCGGAGGCAATCCCTAATAATACACCTCGTGAAGCTAGTTTCTTTCTTATGCCAAATTGCTCTCCACACCAACAGTGGTCTTAAGTAAATTAAATCAGATAAAACTCCAGGCCCAATTCCTGGTGTATTAACACAGTGGGAGCTGATAGAGGCAAACATAACAATCTTTTTAAGAAACTGTTTTCTTCAATTTGCAGATCCCCATGACGACAGTATCCCAAACACCGGATCCGTAGAGCGCAATTGCAACGCATTTACAGCGATATATGTGTAACATATCATATATACAACGGTCGCCAAGCTTATTTGCAAATTTAAAAACTCTGTGGGCACTTTTAGACATCTTGGCTTTTACGTTGGATATCTCTTGTGACCATATACCGTTGCTGTTAAATATTATACCCAAATAACAGAATTTGTTTACTATTTCTATTTTTTGACCCTCTATATTGAAAGTTTTCAGCTTCCTAATTTTTTTCCACAGGGCATGATGAATGTTTTGGTATTGTTAATTTTAAGTTTTTTTCCTTTAATAAAACCCGCAAACTTGTCCATCAATCTCTGTAGGCCACAAGGGTTCTGGATAAAAGCACCGAATCATCGGCATAAAGCAGAATGGGTACAGCATGGCCGTCTACTAGCGGGGCATCTGAATTAACCTGCCTAAGTACAGAATCTATTTCATTAATAAAAAGGGAAAAAAGAAGGGCGCGAG
This sequence comes from Lissotriton vulgaris, assembly GCF_964263255.1. NCBI lineage: Eukaryota > Metazoa > Chordata > Amphibia > Caudata > Salamandridae > Lissotriton > Lissotriton vulgaris. The sequence goes on along the minus strand of NC_141699.1, from coordinate 822,575,935 downwards.
GACACAGCCCTGTCTAATGCCTGGATTAACACTATTACTGTCCGTGCATTCCCCCCCTTGGCCATACCTTATACGTGCAGATAATTTAGAATATAATCTGGCCAAAAAATAAATAATCCCTGGCGGGGCACCTTGATCTAGTAGGGTTGACCAGAGCAGCGCGTGGTCAACAAGATCAAACGCCCTGCTTAGGTCAGCGAAGCAGAGAAAGAGCGAACCCTGCTTAGCAGGAGTGTACTTCCCTATTAGAAGATCTAAATTTATACATTGTTCTATGGTTCCCAAGCCCTTGCGGAATCCAAATTGGGACCGCGCAAGGATACCACTGCCCTCAGCCCACTCTTCAAGCCGGCCAACATCACCCGACTCATGGTTTTCAGTGATGAGTCTAAAAGGGAGATAGGTCGGTAGTTTGTGGCAACCGACATGTCCCCCTTTTTATATATCGGGATAATTACGGATTCATCCCATGTGGGCGGGGTGCAGTCCATAATTGCTGCATTAAAGACCTTTGTCATGACAGGGCCCACAATGTTATGTCTGCCTTATACAGGTCGATGGGCACCCCATCAGGGCCCGGAGCTTTCGCTCCCTTGCTAGTCCTAATAGCAAGATCTACCTCCTGTGTAGTAATACTTAGGGGTACAATTGGCCATAATTCTGCCTCTCCCCGTGAAGAATTCACAGCCCTCTCTGAATCAAAAATATTAGCGAAGTGAGTAACCCAACTATCCTCACTAACATGGGCAGTGATTGCTGGCATATCGTCGCTCTTCAAGAGGGGGCAGTTAACCGTATTCCAAAATAACTTGCTATCTGATAGTTCAGCAGCACTGGTCAAGTTTTCCCACGCTTCTTCGTGTAATTCCAGCTTCCAGCGTTTCAAATGCCCCTTGTAAGCGGCCCTGAGGTTAGTAATTATTGACCTATCTCTGGGCCTGCTGGATAAAGCTTTTTTTTGTTTCTGCAGTGACTCTGTACACTGAGAGTCAAACCAACCTATCTTGGGTTTCCATTTGGTGTGCTTGAAAGAGGTCATGGTATTTTCTACAATGGCGTTAATCCTGTTAAAACTAGGTAATATGCTCCTTGGATCCGTACTTTCATCAAGGCAGAGATGCAAATCGGGCAGGCAGGCCGTCACGATTTTAACCATCAACTTTTCAGAGTTTTCTCCCTTCCACTTTATTCTGTGGCCATTTTGTCTATGTGAGACAATATCAGTGACAACAGTTTTAACTGCCGATGACTTGTTACCCCAAATAAGCAGTGTTACTGTGATACAATTGTGGTCGCTGATCGCAAGATCTAGTACGACCGGAGTGTCACAATACTTGCAAATATCCTCTGAAACTAACAAGTGGTCGATAACCGTGGCGGCATTCCTCCCTGTAAAGGTGGGGACGGGGTTTCCATCATCATCCCTTAAGGTTTCTAACACCACCAAGTCATATTTTGCAAGAACAGAGTTCAATGACTCTCCATAGGTGCTATGTATAAAGTGAATACAGTTTTCTCCTCTATCATCATATACTCCACACACATTAGTAGAGAAAAGAGGACACAACGGGATATTGAAGTCCCCACCCCAGATAAGTACAAAGTTATCATGATTAGCCCGGACAATCCCATCCACAGCTCTCGCGACTTCAATAACTGCAGTCGATCGTGTTGGATCGGGTAGATTATTATAAAAATTAATCAGTATAACATTACGACCATTCCTGTGTCTCAGCCATAACAATTGGGAGTAACATCCCACCATTACGTATCTTATAACTGACCCCGGGAAGTCAACAGAAAGCAAAATAAGTAAACCGCTTTTGGCTCTGCCCATATTTGGTCTCAGTGCAGGTAAATTAAAAGACACATAGCCCTCATAGCTGATATCATCTACACTCCATGTCTCTTGGAGGCATAGAATGTCGTATTTTTCCACAAATTCTCTCCAACCCAGGGCGTCCATTTTACTGTTCCAGCCCGCAATGTTCCAACTTGCTAGATTGTACCCTCGTCTATTTTTATCTGACCCAGCCATGGCGGTAGCACCACTGTCCCTATGTGTGGCATCTACTGCCCAAGTGTTTACTGGGTCGCGGGTCAGGCTGCTGCATCCGTGCTTATGCAGTCGACATATTGTGTTTGACTTCTCCTGGTCCGCATGTTTATGCGATTCTGTGCCTTTATCTCCGATGGGGCCACAATTCACAATAACCTTAGGTTGCATGCGATCTGGCAGCCCCAGGGGAACAAATGGGAATCCTCCCGTTCCTCCTTGTCCCTTATTTCCAGCAGGACCACAATCATCAATGATATTAGGTTGCAGACAATTTGGCTGCTTTGTTGAGTCCAATGGTACTTCTTCTGTTGCCTCCTCAACCATAAAAGTTCCTGGTTCATGAGTAAAGGGATGCAGTCAGTCTACAGCCTCCAAACAACTGAAGCGATTATAATTGAAGAAGGGGTCCGGGATATACATAGGAACCATTCTACCCCATGTTCCTCTGTTCCCGCGTCTCCTTTCCACTCTTGTCCAATCATTGGTCCTCCCCTTTGGTTCTCCTAGGAAGTGTGGTTGGTAGAAGTATGCTAATGGTAATGACTGGATAGTTGTGTCAAGTGCTTGGTTAGGCCATGCACATATATGGGAGACAGTTCTCGGGTCTCTGAAGGTGACCACGATACAGTCCCCTGCTATATTTTTAGGCATCCTACCTATCCAAGAAACCCTCCTTACCATTATGATCTCGCTCGAACTTCTGGGGGGGCAGAGGTCTATTTAAACTGAGCCAATTTACTACCTTATTTTTTAGGGCAGCAAAGGGTTCCTTTGCATGCTCTCTCAGGGCTGGAACTCCTGCTAATATAACCACTAGAGGGTTAGCTTCTGGAGGTAATTCCGGTGTTAAAAAGCTACCCTCCACGTTGTTATCCGCATGCGCCTTTGCTTTATGTTGGTCGTCATGCTCCGTGAGAATAACCTGAGATGCCAATGGAGGTCCAGCAACTCTATCACTACCGGGAAAGGGCACTGCAGTAGCAGAGATTGTAATAACAGGTTTACCAGCTGGGACAGGTAGAACTATAGGTACTTCCTTAGGAGTCCTCTGGGGCTGGCTAACATTTAACGGTACCTTGGTGGACTTCTTAGCTTCCACTAACCCATTTAGAGTACTGGAATTTGCTTTCACCAATTTTTCCAGCTGATCTAATTTATCATTGAGCATTCTAGTTCGTTCTAGTAGGGGAAGCAATAGGGATTTCAGTAAGATTTCTATTTTACCCAGAAGTCTATCGTTAGCGCTATAATCTATAGCGGAATTAATGTCATTAGAAAGCCCCCTGGTTGGGCTATCATGCTGAGTACTTAATACAGGTACAGGGTGGTTTTTTTTTTAGAGATTTTTGCCAAATTCCCCTTCTGGGGAGCACCCTCTCTTTTCCTTTTACCCTTTGGTTTGGGCATAGATTTGTTGTTATCTTTTACAGCCAAGTTCGATGCTATTACAGGGGGACTGAGTGTAGCAGGGATAAGTGGGGAGGTACCATGCAGAGAGGGGGACCCTGAAAGTCCACTAGTCATGATTGAATTTAAGCTAGCCTCTAATATATCTACTGGATCATGTTCTATCAATATAGAGCCTGTTTCAGGACGTTGGGCAGCTGTTAAGTCAGGGAGAATTGGATTAGGAGAGACGGCAGTCCTTATGGCGCCCAAAGACGAACGCTTTCCTGTTACTAGGTCTAATGAAAGTCGTTTTTCCGCCATGGCAATTTCTTTATCTAGAATTGCCGTGGCACGCGTAAGGAATTGGTCCATCATCCCGGTGACCGGCCCATCAACAGTCGTGACCGTCACCTTTCTACCCTTTTCTGACCGTAAGACCATAACCCCAAAGTTAATGAGGACAATAGGCGCAGGCGTAACACAGACCTTTCAAGCGACGGGGCCCGGCCCGGCCTCTCCCGTACTCAAACGGCCTCAGACGGCCCACCCGCGCGCTCCCGCATCGCGGGAAAAGTTCGCAATTAAAAGTGCCCCCGGGCGCAAGGATGACGTGGCGGCGTTCCGCCGATAGTGAACCGCTAAGGAGCCTGGGCAATGAAGTGCTGCAGTCCCCTCCTCGGCGGCCGCGAATGTGGTGAAACGCGGCGGCGAGGGGTCCAGCAGCACGGGAAATGCAGAGTCCTTTTGGCCAGGTAGAAAGAAGTGCCCCCAAAGTCTTTTAATACAAGCCTTGGTCCCTATCTGCGCTGTGTGCAGCTCTGTCACAGGGCAGCAGGGCTCTGTGGTTCCGCTCAGCGCCTCAGCTCCAGGGCGCTAGAACTCTCCTGCGGCCTCCAGGGGGTCTCCAGGGCTCTCCCGCGGCACCAAGACCAGGACTTAGGTGGCTTCACAACTTCGCGGGTGCGGTGCTGTGGCACAGTGGTATTACGGTGTAGCGGTTTACAAACTCCCACGCTATCCCGCTGTAACCGCCGCCGCACTCACTGCCTCCCCATAAGGCACTCATTTCTTTACCTTCGAAACATGGTATGGGTGAAACTTCATACTGGTTGGTAAGAATTTTATCAAAACTCTATGTATATAATTTCACTGTTACATACATATCCAGAACACTGAATGTTCAATTCTCAGAAACAACAGGCTGGAGTCAATCAACATCTTCTAGTCCATACAGCATCAAGAAGTGATTAAAAGTTGGTATGTTAAAGCCTTGGTGTTCTATGTGGTGGTTATTAAAACCCTGATTTCAAGGGAGTCTTTGAGGGTAATTAAAGGTTGAATGATCGAAACTATAGTGTTCTGTAACAGGTCTATTTACAAACTGGTTCCCCAGGGAAAAACCTCTAGGATGTGGGGCCAACGTCTGTGGATAAAAATAACTAAGATAATGAGTAGAAATTTCTTCACTACCTCTTGCATCATACCAATCCCCGATGTGCCTTACTGCTCCGTGGTCTCTGAAATTGATGATGATGGTGTCACCCTTTCTATCATTCGGCCGAGTTCCAACCCAACTCACACGTCTTACATTTAGAATTTCACCATTTACATGGGGCGGCAAAGGTCTATTATTGCACAGCCAATATATTACTTTATTTTTTAGGGCTCTATGATCCTCCTTTGCTCCTGCAGGAAGAACAGGAACTCCCGCAATAATAACAACAAAGGGAGAGGATTCCGGTGGCAAATCTATTCTTCTATGAATTGATCTGTTGGTATTTTGTGGGGTATTGGGCCCGTTATCCGTCTTTTGGGAAAGTTCCGGTTTATTTCCTGTTTCTGTTTTGTCCCACATTTTCATACTTTGTTTTGGTACGACTTTTGGGGCTATCTTTTTCTGCATTAGGGAAGGAGTTTAGACGTTTTTGGGGGGGTTGGGTGGTGGCTTCTCACCTACTTTGTTATCTTTTGCGGGGACTACGGGACGAGGGGGACTTAACTTGTTAAGCAATAGCGAGTTATTTAGCACCTCCTGTTCGATGGAGCCTAGTTGTTCCCCTAACTTCTTAACCCTTTCTAATAGTGGGAGGATTAAAGATTTAATCAGCTTTTCCATGCTAGGTAGCAGCTCATTTGCTAGTGCTGTTGAAAGCTGTTGTGTTGCAATATTATTAGAGGTGGTTATCCGAGTACTACTCGGTTCGGCTCGGATTACCGCTTCCCGTTTCTAGTTTTTTTCACCCTGACAGTTTCTCACCATCTTCCTCTTTTTTGATGGTGGGGCTGTGATTATAGTCGTTTTGATCATTGCATATTTTGCAGTAGGGACATTTTTCGGTGATATAATTACCGGGTCAGACAAAATGTTTAGAAGGGTGTTTTCTATAGATTCAATATCAGTTGTGTCATGCGTTGATATTTCCAAACGCGGCGACTGAGATAGGTCACCTGTAGTTAGAGAATCATGATTATAGGATGAGGTCTTTTCTGCATGCTGTCTGTTTGGAGAAACCGCGTAATTTATAGCCCCCAGGGAGGAGCGTTTTTTATTTAATAGCTCTAGGGACAAGCGTTTTTCCGTTAATATGATTTCTTTTTCCAATACAGAGGCAGCCCTGGTAATGAATGCATCTAGTGTCCCCTTCACAGACCCCCCCCCAAAGAAGGCCTGGCTAAGCCATTTCGTATGCTCATAATTCCTTGATAAATACAGCAGACAAACGCCTAGTTACTAATCATAAAGTCACTCACGTATTTCTGCACAATTAATAGGGAGAAGCAGTCTTAACAAGTAGGTAGTCCTTGCTTCAATATAAGTGTTTCTCCAGGGACGTTAATAGGGTGGCCCAGCCCAGCCTTGGCCAGCCCCGGACGGCCACAGATGGCCCGCCCTTTGCCCAGGCTTAGCCCGGCTGGTCCCGCGCGCTTCCCGCTAGCGCGGAAATGCCGATGGATCTTATACAGGAAGGAGGTGGGGGCGGGAATAGGCCCCAGCTGCAGCGGTGATGGGAGCGCTGTGCAGGCTGGGCCTCGCAGTCCCACCTGCGATAATCCTCACGGCAGTATTGTCCAAATCGGCACAGGTTCAGGTATTCCAAAGAGATCCAGGTATTCAGGAGCCCAAATTAAACAAAGGTCAGGCTCAGCGCTATTTGCGGCAAGTAATCCACACAACGAACACGGCTGCGAGCGGCACTAAATTTTCTTGCAATCGTTGCGGTTCAAAAAATGCATTCTTCTCAGTAAAAGGCAATTCCGAGCCAAGGGTAAAGAATGTTTTAAATGTGGCAATATTGGGCCTTTTGGAAATGTCTGTTTAGGCAAGGCTAAAAGAGTTTCTATGGTTCATGAATTTGGTAGTTAGGAGGAGTGTGAGCAAGACGTTTTGTTGTGTATTAGAGAAGGTTTGACTGTGGGAAAACCTGATCTGAAGAATATTTGTATGATCTCAAAGCGAGCGAGAGAGCCAGTTTCCAATAACTCTGATGCTCAAGGAGTGCATTTGATTTTCGATGTCTCTCATAGTCAAGTGGATGTGGAACCGTACGAACATCCCATGTGTGAGATTATTATTGATGATAGATCAGTACAAGTTGTTTCGGATTCTGGTTCTCTCAATACAATTATTTTAGATTCTTTTTTCTACAAGAATTGGCGAGATACAAATCTAGAAGCCACTGATGTTAGAGTCTTTGGGTTTGGAGGCAAAGACATTTTTCTGCAAGGATACTTGTATCCAAAATTATCTGTGGATGGTTTACAAGTGTTGGGATGGAGGCTTCAAGGGAGGTTTAATATCACTCTTCATCCTAACGCTAAAATACAGGTATGTTTTGCTGAAGACTCAAGGGTTGTGCAAAGTGTTATTGATAAAGATAGCACATTAGAGAGTATTCTTAGAGAACATAAGTCTTTTCTGCAAAGAACTTGGTAAGGTTAAAGGTTTTTCACACCATATTCAATTAAAAAAGGATGCTGTACCTGCAAAACATAAATTGAGGCATGTTCTTTTATCAGTTTAAGCTGATTTGTCTCAAATGCTAAAAAACTTGTGCAAAGAAGGAATAATTGAACCAGTTAATTCAATAAATTCGGTACTCTCTTTGTTTTGGTCAACAACAAAAAATTGAGAACTTAGGCTTTGTTCGGAATTGAGGTCTGCTAACAAACAAATTTTGGTGGATTTCTATTCTTTGCCTTTGGTTCATGAGTTATTGGCAAAATTGGATAGTGCAAATGTTTTTTCTACAAGTGAACTTACAGCAACATATCATCAAGTTGTGTTAACACCTTAATCAAGAAATATTGTTACATTGATTACGCCTGACGTGGCGTTTAGATATGTCAGGATGCCTTTCAGATTAGCATCCGCCGTGTCAGTATTTAAAAAATTTATATTTTGTATTTTTAGAGATATTGATGGAGGTGTTGCCTTTTAGGATGACATTTTGGGTTATTCTAAAACAGAGGATCAACATTCCAACATACTTAGTAGAGTGTTAAACATTTGAGAAGAAAGAGGTATGACTATTCGTCTTGATAAATGTAAATTCTATACTTATGACGTAGAGTACCTAGGTCACACGATTTCCAAGTCTGACATTTTTCCTAAGAAAGATTTGTTAAATTCTATTCAGAATATGTAAATTCCAAAAAGTAAGGATCAACTGAAATCTTTTTGGGGATTGTGCGAATACTACGCAAGATTTGAACAAAAGTTGTCTGATGTTGTTCTTCCAATAAGATCTTTTCTCAAAAAATGAATCAAATTTGAGTGGTAGGAGGAACATTCCTTAGTGTTCAATCGTCTAAAGGGTGTGATTATCAATTCTAAAATGTTATTTTCTTTTTCCCATGATGCTACCAATGTGTTAATATGGATGTCAGTGCTACTGGGCCTTGGAGCGGTTCTGAGTCAAATTAAGGATAGTGTTGAATGCACCATTTGCTTCCAGACCACTTACTACAATTGAGTCTAGGTATTCCACTATTGAGCCTGAGGCATTGGGATGTCCATGGTCAGTGGACCATTTCAAAATGCACTTCTGGGGGAAATATTTTCATCCAAAAACTAACCATGAGGCGCTCAGTTCATTTTCAAAGCTTTATTCGATTATTTAAGAAAAAAACAATCATAAAAGCATACAAAATATGTACATATACAATCATATTAATAGGCTCTGATATAATTGCGTCATAAAAGTTTAACAGAGTTAATCAATAAAAATTGAGGGTTAAAAAGGAATAAAAACAGGATACAGACTTAGTACAGCTCGATGGTATAAAAATACAAAAATGTTTAAAAAACAATACTTTTCCTAGCAGCCATAGATTTCAGGATATACATAGCTGTAAAAAAGTAAATATTGGGATCATCTAAGGAAAACAACAGCCTCATAGACGATTTTACAGTTGTAAGTGCTCTTTTTAAAAATAGGGGTTTTAAGTAGACAATACGAAGATGCTTATAGAGATCACATAGGAACAAAAAGTGAATAGTGCTCTGTTTGGTGACCCCGTCACAAGGGCAAGGTATAGAGGGATAGGTCTTCATAAGAGGAAACGCCACCAAATGGTGGACAATTCCAAATCTTAATCTAATAAGAACAAATCGGGGTGATGGTCTGGAGACTACCATTAAATATTTAGGAAAGCCAAATGAGCCCCTATTGGAGTAGTAGTACTGAGGGATGGATAATAGCATAGTAGCGTCTCGACGCACTAGACCTTTCTTATGTAAGTAAGAGCACTTAAGCTCTTTCTTAGGGATATCAGAACAACTTTCCGGATCCTCCATGAGATTAAAGTCAAATAGGTCCCTGGCAGTTGTCACAACATAATTGATCCAAGGGATCAGTGAACTTTTGTCTAGGCGGAGGCAATCCCTAATAATACACCTCGTGAAGCTAGTTTCTTTCTTATGCCAAATTGCTCTCCACACCAACAGTGGTCTTAAGTAAATTAAATCAGATAAAACTCCAGGCCCAATTCCTGGTGTATTAACACAGTGGGAGCTGATAGAGGCAAACATAACAATCTTTTTAAGAAACTGTTTTCTTCAATTTGCAGATCCCCATGACGACAGTATCCCAAACACCGGATCCGTAGAGCGCAATTGCAACGCATTTACAGCGATATATGTGTAACATATCATATATACAACGGTCGCCAAGCTTATTTGCAAATTTAAAAACTCTGTGGGCACTTTTAGACATCTTGGCTTTTACGTTGGATATCTCTTGTGACCATATACCGTTGCTGTTAAATATTATACCCAAATAACAGAATTTGTTTACTATTTCTATTTTTTGACCCTCTATATTGAAAGTTTTCAGCTTCCTAATTTTTTTCCACAGGGCATGATGAATGTTTTGGTATTGTTAATTTTAAGTTTTTTTCCTTTAATAAAACCCGCAAACTTGTCCATCAATCTCTGTAGGCCACAAGGGTTCTGGATAAAAGCACCGAATCATCGGCATAAAGCAGAATGGGTACAGCATGGCCGTCTACTAGCGGGGCATCTGAATTAACCTGCCTAAGTACAGAATCTATTTCATTAATAAAAAGGGAAAAAAGAAGGGCGCGAGGACACAGCCCTGTCTAATGCCTGGATTAACACTATTACTGTCCGTGCATTCCCCCCCTTGGCCATACCTTATACGTGCAGATAATTTAGAATATAATCTGGCCAAAAAATAAATAATCCCTGGCGGGGCACCTTGATCTAGTAGGGTTGACCAGAGCAGCGCGTGGTCAACAAGATCAAACGCCCTGCTTAGGTCAGCGAAGCAGAGAAAGAGCGAACCCTGCTTAGCAGGAGTGTACTTCCCTATTAGAAGATCTAAATTTATACATTGTTCTATGGTTCCCAAGCCCTTGCGGAATCCAAATTGGGACCGCGCAAGGATACCACTGCCCTCAGCCCACTCTTCAAGCCGGCCAACATCACCCGACTCATGGTTTTCAGTGATGAGTCTAAAAGGGAGATAGGTCGGTAGTTTGTGGCAACCGACATGTCCCCCTTTTTATATATCGGGATAATTACGGATTCATCCCATGTGGGCGGGGTGCAGTCCATAATTGCTGCATTAAAGACCTTTGTCATGACAGGGCCCACAATGTTATGTCTGCCTTATACAGGTCGATGGGCACCCCATCAGGGCCCGGAGCTTTCGCTCCCTTGCTAGTCCTAATAGCAAGATCTACCTCCTGTGTAGTAATACTTAGGGGTACAATTGGCCATAATTCTGCCTCTCCCCGTGAAGAATTCACAGCCCTCTCTGAATCAAAAATATTAGCGAAGCGAGTAACCCAACTATCCTCACTAACATGGGCAGTGATTGCTGGCATATCGTCGCTCTTCAAGAGGGGGCAGTTAACCATATTCCAAAATAACTTGCTATCTGATAGTTCAGCAGCACTGGTCAAGTTTTCCCACGCTTCTTCGTGTAATTCCAGCTTCCAGCGTTTCAAATGCCCCTTGTAAGCGGCCCTGAGGTTAGTAATTATTGACCTATCTCTGGGCCTGCTGGATAAAGCTTTTTTTTGTTTCTGCAGTGACTCTGTACACTGAGAGTCAAACCAACCTATCTTGGGTTTCCATTTGGTGTGCTTGAAAGAGGTCATGGTATTTTCTACAATGGCGTTAATCCTGTTAAAACTAGGTAATATGCTCCTTGGATCCGTACTTTCATCAAGGCAGAGATGCAAATCGGGCAGGCAGGCCGTCACGATTTTAACCATCAACTTTTCAGAGTTTTCTCCCTTCCACTTTATTCTGTGGCCATTTTGTCTATGTGAGACAATATCAGTGACAACAGTTTTAACTGCCGATGCCTTGTTACCCCAAATAAGCAGTGTTACTGTGATACAATTGTGGTCGCTGATCGCAAGATCTAGTACGACCGGAGTGTCACAATACTTGCAAATATCCTCTGAAACTAACAAGTGGTCGATAACCGTGGCGGCATTCCTCCCTGTAAAGGTGGGGACGGGGTTTCCATCATCATCCCTTAAGGTTTCTAACACCACCAAGTCATATTTTGCAAGAACAGAGTTCAATGACTCTCCATAGGTGCTATGTATAAAGTGAATACAGTTTTCTCCTCTATCATCATATACTCCACACACATTAGTAGAGAAAAGAGGACACAACGGGATATTGAAGTCCCCACCCCAGATAAGTACAAAGTTATCATGATTAGCCCGGACAATCCCATCCACAGCTCTCGCGACTTCAATAACTGCAGTCGATCGCGTTGGATCGGGTAGATTATTATAAAAATTAATCAGTATAACATTACGACCATTCCTGTGTCTCAGCCATAACAATTGGGAGTAACATCCCACCATTACGTATCTTATAACTGACCCCGGGAAGTCAACAGAAAGCAAAATAAGTAAACCGCTTTTGGCTCTGCCCATATTTGGTCTCAGTGCAGGTAAATTAAAAGACACATAGCCCTCATAGCTGATATCATCTACACTCCATGTCTCTTGGAGGCATAGAATGTCGTATTTTTCCACAAATTCTCTCCAACCCAGGGCGTCCATTTTACTGTTCCAGCCCGCAATGTTCCAACTTGCTAGATTGTACCCTCGTCTATTTTTATCTGACCCAGCCATGGCGGTAGCACCACTGTCCCTATGTGTGGCATCTACTGCCCAAGTGTTTACTGGGTCGCGGGTCAGGCTGCTGCATCCGTGCTTATGCGGTCGACATATTGTGTTTGACTTCTCCTGGTCCGCATGTTTATGCGATTCTGTGCCTTTATCTCCGATGGGGCCACAATTCACAATAACCTTAGGTTGCATGCGATCTGGCAGCCCCAGGGGAACAAATGGGAATCCTCCCGTTCCTCCTTGTCCCTTATTTCCAGCAGGACCACAATCATCAATGATATTAGGTTGCAGACAATTTGGCTGCTTTGTTGAGTCCAATGGTACTTCTTCTGTTGCCTCCTCAACCATAAAAGTTCCTGGTTCATGAGTCAAGGGATGCAGTCAGTCTACAGCCTCCAAACAACTGAAGCGATTATAATTGAAGAAGGGGTCCGGGATATACATAGGAACCATTCTACCCCATGTTCCTCTGTTCCCGCGTCTCCTTTCCACTCTTGTCCAATCATTGGTCCTCCCCTTTGGTTCTCCTAGGAAGTGTGGTTGGTAGAAGTATGCTAATGGTAATGACTGGATAGTTGTGTCAAGTGCTTGGTTAGGCCATGCACATATATGGGAGACAGTTCTCGGGTCTCTGAAGGTGACCACGATACAGTCCCCTGCTATATTTTTAGGCATCCTACCTATCCAAGAAACCCTCCTTACCATTATGATCTCGCTCGAACTTCTGGGGTGGCAGAGGTCTATTTAAACTGAGCCAATTTACTACCTTATTTTTTAGGGCAGCAAAGGGTTCCTTTGCATGCTCTCTCAGGGCTGGAACTCCTGCTAATATAACCACTAGAGGGTTAGCTTCTGGAGGTAATTCCGGTGTTAAAAAGCTACCCTCCACGTTGTTATCCGCATGCGCCTTTGCTTTATGTTGGTCGTCATGCTCCGTGAGAATAACCTGAGATGCCAATGGAGGTCCAGCAACTCTATCACTACCGGGAAAGGGCACTGCAGTAGCAGAGATTGTAATAACAGGTTTACCAGCTGGGACAGGTAGAACTATAGGTACTTCCTTAGGAGTCCTCTGGGGCTGGCTAACATTTAACGGTACCTTGGTGGACTTCTTAGCTTCCACTAACCCATTTAGAGTACTGGAATTTGCTTTCACCAATTTTTCCAGCTGATCTAATTTATCATTGAGCATTCTAGTTCGTTCTAGTAGGGGAAGCAATAGGGATTTCAGTAAGATTTCTATTTTACCCAGAAGTCTATCGTTAGCGCTATAATCTATAGCGGAATTAATGTCATTAGAAAGCCCCCTGGTTGGGCTATCATGCTGAGTACTTAATACAGGTACAGGGTGGTTTTTTTTTAGAGATTTTTGCCAAATTCCCCTTCTGGGGAGCACCCTCTCTTTTCCTTTTACCCTTTGGTTTGGGCATAGATTTGTTGTTATCTTTTACAGCCAAGTTCGATGCTATTACAGGGGGACTGAGTGTAGCAGGGATAAGTGGGGAGGTACCATGCAGAGAGGGGGACCCTGAAAGTCCACTAGTCATGATTGAATTTAAGCTAGCCTCTAATATATCTACTGGATCATGTTCTATCAATATAGAGCCTGTTTCAGGACGTTGGGCAGCTGTTAAGTCAGGGAGAATTGGATTAGGAGAGACGGCAGTCCTTATGGCGCCCAAAGACGAACGCTTTCCTGTTACTAGGTCTAATGAAAGTCGTTTTTCCGCCATGGCAATTTCTTTATCTAGAATTGCCGTGGCACGCGTAAGGAATTGGTCCATCATCCCGGTGACCGGCCCATCAACAGTCGTGACCGTCACCTTTCTACCCTTTTCTGACCGTAAGACCATAACCCCAAAGTTAATGAGGACAATAGGCGCAGGCGTAACACAGACCTTTCAAGCGACGGGGCCCGGCCCGGCCTCTCCCGTACTCAAACGGCCTCAGACGGCCCACCCGCGCGCTCCCGCATCGCGGGAAAAGTTCGCAATTAAAAGTGCCCCCGGGCGCAAGGATGACGTGGCGGCGTTCCGCCGATAGTGAACCGCTAAGGAGCCTGGGCAATGAAGTGCTGCAGTCCCCTCCTCGGCGGCCGCGAAGGTGGTGAAACGCGGCGGCGAGGGGTCCAGCAGCACGGGAAATGCAGAGTCCTTTTGGCCAGGTAGAAAGAAGTGCCCCCAAAGTCTTTTAATACAAGCCTTGGTCCCTATCTGCGCTGTGTGCAGCTCTGTCACAGGGCAGCAGGGCTCTGTGGTTCCGCTCAGCGCCTCAGCTCCAGGGCGCTAGAACTCTCCTGCGGCCTCCAGGGGGTCTCCAGGGCTCTCCCGCGGCACCAAGACCAGGACTTAGGTGGCTTCACAACTTCGCGGGTGCGGTGCTGTGGCACAGTGGTATTACGGTGTAGCGGTTTACAAACTCCCACGCTATCCCGCTGTAACCGCCGCCGCACTCACTGCCTCCCCATAAGGCACTCATTTCTTTACCTTCGAAACATGGTATGGGTGAAACTTCATACTGGTTGGTAAGAATTTTATCAAAACTCTATGTATATAATTTCACTGTTACATACATATCCAGAACACTGAATGTTCAAGCTGATTGTTTATATCATTCATCAGGAGATGTGTTGTCATCCCCTAGTTTACTAACACAAGAAGAATGTGTTATAGCATCTTTAGAAAATGTAGTACTTTCAGTAAGGGAAGCTTTACCTAAAGAAGAGTAGTTGTTAGCCATGTCAAAGGATGGCACATTTGAAACACTCAAGGGTTATATTTTAGAGGGTTGGCCTGTAACAATTGTCAAAAGACTTTCAAGTTTTCTTGAAGTTTAGAGATGACTTATTGGTTGAATATAATGTGATTGTAAAAGGAGGGCATTTTTTTCCCATCTCGAAACATCAGGAACAAGCTTATTTCAACTGCTCATTTAGGTCACATGGGTCAGTCTAGTACCATTTTAAAGGTCAGAGAGCTTTTGGGTGACCATACATGGACAATGACATTGTTAGGATTGTGAAAAATCATCTATTATGCATTAAGTCTGAGAAAAGTTTTGAAGCCTCAACATGTTGATCATGTTCAAACCCCTTTATCGAATACTACTTGGACTAAATTGGCTATGGATCATTTAGGACATTATGAAAGAATTGAATTTGGAAAAACATATATTTTAGTTCTAATTAATTTTCAAAATGGGAGAAGCTAAAGTGGATTTCTCAGCCTAATACTTTATCTGTTATTGATTTTTTGCAGGAGGGTTTCAGAAAAGAGAGTTTTCCAGATGTAATTGTATCTGACAATGGTACTTAATTTACTTCTTCTGCCAAGAGTGACTATTTTAAGAGTGGAGGAATTTGTCATGTTAAAACAGCTTTATATTCTCGAAACATGAATGGTTTGGTGGAGAGATTTAACAGGACATTGGTAGAAGGTATCCATGTGGCTCTTAGGTCCGGAATTGACGTTAAGCAACATATTGCTGATCTTTTGTGGTCATATCAGTGTACTCTTCCTTATACCACCGAGTTTTCAACTTTTACTTTGCTTAAAAGGAGAAGTCCCAGACAACCATTGGATTCTTGTTGGTTATTTCCAATGTGGATACATGTAATCTCAAACAGATTCATGACACAATGAAAACCAATGTAAAAATGAAGGGAATCAAAGGTCGTAAACAAGAGTTTAAGATTGAAAAACTAACATTAAATGTTGGTGTCAAAGTTAGAATCAAACTACCGGTACATGTTTAAAAACGTTCCAAATTTCCTGATGTAAGGAAAATTCTCATGTGGGGAAAAACTAAGGGGCATATTACCAAGCAATAGCGATAATTATCGCTATTGCTTGGTTAGAGACAAAAATGTATCGCCGACCTGCGGCAATTTTTATCGCAGATAATCGCAAAAGCGTTAAAAATCGGCCGCAATGCATGAATATCGCTGAAAAGTCAGCGATATTCATGCATTAGCGAGCTAATGCTCTTAGCCATGTTATCCACCTCCCATTGGATAACATGGCTAAGAACTGCTCAGGGCAGGTGTTAGTTTTTGGAGATATTCGCGCTTAGCCAGAATATCTCCAAAAGTTGGTATTAGGAGATAGCGATGTTAGCAACTGTTTCCAGTTGCTAACATCTTGGCACGCCCACTTTGCATGTCATTAGTGATAAATATCACTGACATGCAAAGTGGGGCCCAAGATGGTCGCTATCTCCTACTAGCTGTCGCTAACTGGTGCTAGCGACAGCTAGGTAATAGGGAGATAATTTTATCTCCGCTTTCTTGGCTTTTAAAGCCAAAAAAGCAGAGATAAACCCCCTTGATAATATGCCCCCTCAGCTTTATTAGATAGTGGTGCATGGTGGTGTATTTTTAGATTAGCAAAAATCAATTTCCTTACAAGGCCTAAGGCTACCATTATCCAATAAACTTTTATTGCTGCCCCATCATGCAGCCCTTTAAAAAATATTTGTATATTATAAAACAATAGAATGTTCATGAAGGGCTATAAAGGTCCATTGGATGCAGTCATCTTTCTTTTTTATTAGCTGCTTCTCAACAAGATAAGGTTATTTTGTTTCTGTTACTTAATATACACATACCAAATACTTGTCTAATAACTAGTAGAATCTTTTTTGAGAATAAAGTTTCTTTTAGGGCTTGTGAATTCAATTCAATTCAATTCAATTCAGTAATTTATATAGCGCGCTACATACCCAGAGGGTCTCAAGGCGCTTGGAGAAGGGTGGGGAGTTACTTGTCGAATATCCAGGTTTTAAGTTGCTTTCTGAATGCTAGGTGGTTCTGAGTGAGGCGAAGGTGAATAGGAAGTGAGTTCCAGGTTTTAGCCGCCAGGTAGGAGAAGGATCTTCCTCCCATGGTGGTTTTGTTGATGTGAGGTACAGCAGCAAGGGCTTGGTGGGAGGAGCGTAGCTGGCGGGTGGGGGTGTAGAAGGAAAGTCGTGTGTTGAGGCATTCGGGTCCAAGTTCGTAAAGTGCTTTCTGTGCGTGGGTTAGAAGGCGGAATGTTATCCTCTTATTGATGGGGAGCCAGTGGAGGTTTTTCAGGTGACCAGAAATGTGATCTTTACGCGGAATGTCTAGAATGAGTCTGGCTGATGCGTTCTGGATGCGTTGGAGTTTTTTCTGAAGTTTTGCGGTGGTACCGGCGTATAGGGTGTTTCCGTAGTCCAGGCGGCTTGTAACCAGTGCGTGGGTGACCGTTTTTCTAGTTTCAGTGGGGATCCAGCGAAATGTTTTTTTGAGCATGCGAAGAATGTTGAAGCAAGATGATGAAACGGCGTTGACTTGTCTGGTCATCGAGAGTGAGGAGTCCAGAATGACGCCTAGGTTTCGTGCGTGGTCTGTAGGGATGGGTGCTTTTCCAAGGGATTCTGGCCACCACGAGTCGTCCCAGGCGGAGGGGGAGGTACCTAAGATAAGGACTTCTGTTTTGTCGGAATTCAGTTTCAGGCAGCTGTGCTTCATCCACTCGGCTACTTCTCTCATTCCTTTATGTAGGTTGGTTTTGGCGGTGTTAGGGTCTTTGGTGAGTGAGAGGATCAGTTGGGTGTCATCAGCGTAGGAGATGATGTTGAGGTTGTGTTGACGTGCGATGGCCGCGAGGGGGCTCATGTATACGTTGAAGAGGGTGTGGCTGAGTGAAGATCCTTGTGGCACGCCGCAAATGACTTCAGTGGCCTCTGATTTGAATGGTGGGAGGCTGACTCTCTGAGTTCTTCCGGCAAGGAACGAGGTGATCCACTCCAGTGCTTTTCCTTGAATTCCGATGTTTCTGAGGCGTTGTAATAGGGTGCTATGACAGACTGTGTCGAAGGCTGCGGAGAGGTCGAGGAGGATGAGGGTGACTGTGTCACCATTGTCCAGTAGAGTTTGAATGTCGTCTGTTGCTGCGATGAGTGCGGTCTCAGTGCTGTGTTTGGCTCGGAAGCCGGACTGTGAGGAGTCGAGGGATTTGTTGGTTTCAAGGAAGGCGGCGAGCTGGTTGTTGACAGCTTTCTTGATGACTTTGGCCGGGAATGGAAGGAGTGATATGGGGCGGTAGTTTTTGAGTTCGGTGGGGTCAGCTGTGGGTTTTTTCAGAAGGGCGCTGAGTTCGGCGTGTTTCCAGCTATCTGGGAAGGTGGCGGAGGTGAGGGAGCAGTTGATGACATCTCGGAGGTGGGGTGCGATGATGGAATCTGCTTTGTTGAAGATGTGGTGAGGGAATGGGTCTGTGGGGGATCCTGAGTGGATGGAGTTCATCAGGCGGATGGTATCATCAGTGGAGATTGGGTTCCAGTCATTAAGGATGTTCAAGGGGGTGAAGGTGTGGCAGAAGGTTGGGTGGGTTGGTCTCCGGGTTGGTTGTCGAAGCTGTTGTGGATGTCTGCGATTTTGTCGTGGAAGAACGAAGCTAGGGAGTCGCAGAGGTCTTGAGAGGGAGTGATGTCGTTGGAGTTGGCAGTGGGGTTGGTGAACTCTTTGACGATGTTGAATAATTCCTTGCTGTTGTGGGCGTTGTTGTCAAGTTGGTCTTTGAAAGCGGCTTTCTTGGCAGTTCGGATCAGTTGGTGGTGTATGCAGGTGGCGTTTTTGAAGGCGTCTCTGGTGCTGGTGTTTGGGTCTTTTTTCCAGGCCTTCTCAAGGGAGCGACAGAGTTTCTTAGATTTCTTAAGATCATCGTTGAACCAGGGGGCGTTTTTGTTGCCTTGTTTGATTTGACGTTTTTTCAGGGGTGCTAGGTTGTCGGCGCTGTTGGTTAGCCATTGAGTGAGGTTAATGGCTGCTTGGTTGGGGTTCGAAGAGTGGGCAGGGGGGTTTTGAAGAAGCGATGAGGAGATCTGGTCGATGGTGATTTTGTTCCAGTTTCTTCGCAGAGTAGGTTGAGGATGGTTGTGGGTTGTGGTCTTATTGTAGATAAAGTGAACGCAGCTGTGGTCCGTCCAATGGAGAGCTGTGGTGTGACTGAAGGAGATATGTTTGCTGGAGGTGAAGATAGGGTCGAGTGTGTGACCTGCGTGGTGAGTGGGGGTATTAACAAGTTGTTTGAATCCGAGGTTGGCGAGATTGTCCAGAAGGGCGGTGGTGTTGCTGTTGTTGCTTTTTTCCAGATGAAAATTGAGGTCTCCCAATAGAATGTAGTCCTTGGAGGGGAGTGCGTGTGGGGTGATAAAGTCAGTGATGTCTTCACTGAATTGTGCTCGGGGTCCTGGTGGCCTGTAGAGGAGGGTGCCTCTGAGTGTGGTCTTGGGGTCGGTGTGGATCTGGAAGTGAAGGTGTTCGGCGCTAGCGAGGTTGACGTCTGAGCTGGTTGAGATGCGGATGGAATTCTTGTGTACGATAGCGATGCCTCCTCCTGTTTGCTTGTTGCGGTCTTTCCGGATGATCTTGTAGCCTTCCGGGATGGCAATGGTGATGTCTGGGGCTGAGGAGGCGTTCATCCATGTTTCAGAAAGGAAGGCGGCGTCCGGAGAGATGGTGTCTAGTAGATTCCAGAGGTCGATGGCGTGTTTGTGGACCGAGCGGGTGTTGAGCAGGATGCATTTTAGGTGGTTGGTGTCAGGTCTCTGTTTGGTGTTAGAGGATGAGGAGTTTCAGGTGTATGCCGCCCTCTATCAAACCAAGCTCCCTCTCAGATGGGAAATCCCCTCTACTTCTAAATCCCAGAGAGGGTGCAAAGTTTCCCGGAAGAAGAAACATATTGAGAAGGCAACATAAACATGCTGCAGTAATGGTAGGCTTTGCGCTACAATAGTGAGAGGTGCTCTCAGCAGCACAAAATAAAGAGGCCATCTAGAGGCCATCTTGATGGGGCACATAGAAAAGTTCCTAACACAATTAGTATCTAGGGGTCAACACACCATGTGACTCAACTGTGGACACGGACCTCAACATAGTACAAATAGAATGATGGAAACCCAAAATAAAATCTTTTTATTGACAAAAGAAAATAATATAGAACACTCTATAATAAAGTGACACAGTGCACAAGTACCATAACGGCATTACAGCATCTCCGCAATCCAACATCTCTATCACACTACAGTCCTACTATCCCAACATCCTGACCAATAATATTACTGAATCAAGTCTTATTGCACAGAGGGATCTGGAAATGGTTCAAATAGTATTCCCCTTGCTTTATTGCATTCACCCCAGATCCTGGTCCATTTCTGGGGGCAACCCCTCCCTTCATAGACCACCCTTTCGGTCTGCATACACCAATCTATATCCCTTTCCCAATCACGGAGTTTGGGTAGCGTATCACCCATACCAGTTCTGGTTATATTTCGTTTCACTACAGCACTACCAAGGGTACCCAGATCCTTTCCTTAGCCGTCAGGTCAGTTTCGTCCCACACATTCAAAAGACAAAGACGGGGGTGACCTCCCTACTTTTCCCGCAAACTTCCCACATTTTTATGGTCACTTTATCCAATACAGCCATTTACAGGGGCACTCCTACCACAGATGGAGGTAGGTTCCAACTTGCCCACACCCCGGGGCAATGCGGGGAGCTCAGATTGCCCTTCCTGGCCAAAGCGACACCCGTATAGGACAAGTTCATTTTTTATCTCCAAGTTTGCTGTGAAATCCTTGGAATTCTAGATGAGGACCTGGTACAAAACCCTTCAAACAATCAGTTTAAAGACACGTTTGTGGGGGAGATGTTTGACCCCAGTACTATTAAACGTCAGCGCAGCATGGAATGGTGGCCTCTGAACCACATGTCAAAGTGTCTCACCCACTGGATGAAGAAGCCACTAGATAAAGAGACTTGCAACCTCTTGAGATCCGAGTGCCCTAGGCCTTCTTTACAAGATAAAGTGTGCACCACACCTAACCTAGACCCAGAGCTTATAAACATCCTGATTGGATGTATGATTGAACAACTACTGCCTAAACCACGATTTCCTTAACCACGACGGCTAAACAACGAGCAATGCAAAACAACTACATTGCTAACAACGAGTTCCTACACCACAAAATATATTTAAATTGCTAATTACCCATTTTCACCACTATGTTCTTTTTAATCCTGTAGCTAAAACCTGGAGGACTTTGTCTTTGGAAAAGGCCCGGAGTTACAGAATTACATGCTATTCCCCCCGACATTCAAGCTGAAAGGATGAAGCTCGGCTGCAGCCCCACAATCGTCCGAGCCCACATTGGGAGTGCAGATGTGGTTTACGTGCCTGTGGTTTTCGTGGTTTAGGTAAGTCGTTGTTAAAGATGTTGTTGTAAATGATGTCGTTCTTAAAGGATTGGTCGTTGTTCGAGATTCGTGGTTTAGGTCATTTGTTATTCAAACTTCGTTGTTCAGGATGTTTCCCATCCTGATTAAATTTAGTAAGGACCCTAGAAAGGTAATAGAAAAATTCTTAAAGCAATGGCAAGATAAGGTACTTGACATATTGTACCAACCACTAACCCGTATATTGGATATGGCAGAAGATGCCTGGGCTAAAAATACTCACTTAAACACTGACCTTCTCAGAGGGTGGGCACAATGTGCCATGTGTATGCTGGGTAACGCAAATGCTTATTTAATTATGGAAAGAAGGAAGGCTGTGTTAATGAGAATGATCCCTAAGCTGGTAGACCAGTCCACAAGAGAGGACATGGGAGATACTAAAGGCCTCCTCTTTGGAGAGAAGTTTGTTAAATCCTTTGGAAAATATGTCCCCACCTTTACAGTCATCCATAAGGCTCAAATAAATATGTGAAGAGTTTTTGGCTCACAAGCTGTTTTTGGATGGTGTGGTAAATAAAGATTTACCTGCTGAATTTCTATGCGGTAAAGTTCAATAAAATAACTCAATCGAAAAATGAGAGGCAGAGTCCGTGGCATCTGAGTTTATAAGGGTTTTATTCCATAAAATGGAATTGGTTCGAACCAGGTATCATGTTCCATCACCACGAAGGTTCAGGAAGGGAATAACAATGCTTTATTAACAGAGTACAATATATATAGTAAATGCATATAATGGTGATGGATACAGAAGGCGTAACAGCTGAAAGAAACGAGATAAGAACACATGTGCGTAACAGAAGGCGTGCACGAGGGCGTACACGAAGGTGTGTGCTAGAAACGTCACATAAAAGTGTCACAGGTGGGTGGATCCATAGAAGAATCCTGCAGTGTCAGCAGAAATATTGGGCTAGATGCGCGCGCAGGCAACATGACGTGTGATTGACGTGGAACTGGAGGGTGAAGGGGACTTGACATTTGCACTATACGTGGAGCCAGAAGTCTGGCGTGTCAGAACAACCTAATCCCAAATCATATCTGGTATCTTGTGTTTGAGGAACTGTATTATCTAGAAGGAAAGGTCTCTCGGGCAGAGGCTATTCTATACTGACTGCTAGTGCATGCATATGCGACTACGTGTCTACGTGTAATGCGTGGGGGCCATGGGCCTACCATGGTAACGGGAGCCATGAATACTTGCACAGAGACAGAAAGGCCGGGCCCTTTGCTCTGCAGCTGGGGAGGTGTTTACCTAAAACACTAGACAGGAATGTATTTTCGAGGAGCGGAGCAGATAACTTGAAGACAAAATACAGTTTTGGCAGGCAAGCAGGCCGAGCCGGGCACCGCTCGCCGCGCAGGGAGTAAGGCAAGGGTCATGGATACAGATCCAGGCTGCAGCTTTCAGAGGCAGAAGGCAGAAAGGGCTCGATGGCAGAAATCAGGGCCTAGCTCGCCAGAGCCAGGAAAACGTGAAAAGTGCACCATGTAAAGACGGTGGCAAGGCATACTTAGGAACTGAATAATCGATCCATTCATGGTGGATCTGAAAGAGGACATGTTAACGTTGGACGCAAATGTATTTGCGTTTTCATAGCTGGTTGTGGAGGGAACATACATGTACTTGAAGCACGTACATGGAGCCGTTGGGGTCTACGTCAGGGGACACAATTGACCATAAAAATTCATATTACCTCATTCCCTCCTTGTCCCCTACGGACCCTTCATGATATATCAATCCTCATTAATCCATCAATTTGTTCATATAACATCATTTGCTCTTCCTTTTTCAGGCGGGATTTAGAACGTGAACTTGGATGGGGAATACATGATGTGGCGCACAAGCCGCAAATCGCTGGCCCACATTGCAGACATAGACAACAACTGAATACTATGAGAAGGGCTATTCCTAGGAAGGATAGGACTTTCCATCCCCAGGCTGATAACACGCTCCAGAACCAACCGGACCAAGTCCAGGTGCCTGGATTCTGGTGTATCTGACTTGCAATCTTGTGGAGACGGGTTATGGCTCTATACACTGATGGTGCATTTTCTGGAATGAAAACACAGCAACTCGATCCGATGACTCTACAAGCTCCGCCTCTATCGGCCAGGATGACGTCAAGAACAAGACGATTTTGAAGAACGACAAGTCTCATAGCAGACTGTTCCTCTGTTAAGTTGCCTAGGGCGGAAGTAGTTTCATTCACTACTGCTTCAAGGGTTCTGGTTAATTTACGTATCAGTTTACTATTAAAGACAGCACCTAAATAGGGAAAGAAACCTTTATTAAAGTCTGTGTATTGCTCCCATGCCGTTTCAGTATAGTCGACAATTGGGAGATCTCTCTTGGATCTATTGTGTACTAGATGGGAGTCCCTATGATAATCAGGAGGAGCTAGAAAAACAGGTGGCAGAAGGAATGCAATGTAACAAGTACCATCCCAATCTAGAGGTAAACGTATATAAGCTGTATGACCACAAATGAAATAGGAATGACGGGAAGCTTTGAATGTAGACTTGCCTTTATCACTGAATTCGATCACAGTAGTACATTTACTATGACCTAGGTGTACTGAACCATTCTTTCTGACACACAATTCACCTTTGACTGGTAATACTGACATAACGGGTAAGTCTGGTTTTGTATCGGACTGGACATTCAGAATCATGAGGTTAAGTGTAAAATTACCTAAGCCATATACTTCGTTTTCTAAATCGGTCCCTGTCCTTTGGGGAAGACCCTCCTTGTCAGGGAAACATACTTTATGCAAAACTGTGTTCAGGTTTCCCCATACCCAGTTGCCCTGGTAAACTATGGAATCAGAATTTAAAGAATTTATTAAACTAAACCATGCACCACAGGAACCATTGTGTGTGAACGGATACGGAAAGAGGGGCAGAACTCCCTTGTACTTCTGATAGGGAGGGAGTCGGCCACATATCCAACAATTGGTAGCATTGCTGGTCTGATGGGAATGATGTAACATACTAATGAATGTATTGTTGCGCAGCGCAAGTCGGTAAGATAACTCGTGCGGGGGTAATTCACTGAAAGTGTGCTCGACAGTGTCATTTGAAGAAGAATGTGCACGTGTGAAAATAGGAAAGTATATGTGAAGCAATATACTTGCAGCAATAATCATAAGACTCAGAAAAAACATAATCAATAATGTCACTATGCAGTGACTATGGAGAGATTTACAATATTCACGTTTCTTGAGCTGTTTCTGTCTATCTCTCTCTCTATTGGGGTCTAACGGGTACATGTCAGAAACTTGTCTAACAGATTCACCTAGGGGAGGACTTAAACAATTAAACTGTCTGACTTGCTAGACCTCAACTTCATGCGAAATTCTTGAGAAGGAGTTTTCTCTACCAGGGGGAGTTTAGTATCAGTCTCTGGAAGGGGGCAGGGCTGGGAGTCTGGTTTTGGCGGCAGTCCATAGTGTCTCTTTACATGACTCGAGTGGAGCCAGCCCTTACGGCCCTCCACCTTCACCGCTGTCCTTGTGGTTAATAAAACAAGCTTCGGCTCCTGCCAACGGGGCTCCAGCGGACTCCTCCTGTCGAAATTGCGGACAAAAACGTATTCTCCAGGAACGATCTCGTGTGGCTTCACCTCGGTGTTGTCGGGAAAGGCTGCAGCTACCTGTGAACGACATGATTGTAGTGCAGACATCAAGGAAGCAAGGTAATCTGTCAGCATATTACAGTCAACATCTGTGATTTTACGAGGCAGAGGCGTCCCCCACATATTCGGTGGCCTACCAAAGACCACCTCGTACGGGGATAGCCCTGTTCTAGAGTGTGCTATCATTCTCATGTAAAAAAGAGCAACTGGTAAGGCTACTATCCAGTCTACGCCCTTCTCCCTACATATTTTAGCGAGACGTATTTTCAGGGTCTGATTGTGTCTCTCGACGAGACCTGCTGCCTCGGGATGTCGGACACAGTGGAACTTCCACTGATAACCTAGCAGGAGTGATACCTGCTTCATTAGCTCGGACGAGAATGGCTGACCATTATCTGAGTACACGATACGGGGCAAACCATACCGCGGGAAGAATTCACGTACCAGCTGTTTGGCAGTGGTCGGAGCAGTGTAATCTGGGACTGGATATGCTTCTGTCCATCGGGAAAGTGCACATACAACTACGAGGACATACTTAAATCCTCGACAACGTTCCATCTGGATATAATCCATCTGGAGGACTTCAAAAGGGTGATCGGGAGGATGAAATCCACCTTGCTCTACGGGAATGCCTTTACCTGGGTTGAACTGACAACAGATCATGCAAGTACGCACTTTCTGTTTTGCTGCTGCTCGTAAATGTTTATTGAACCAAAGGTTTTGAATACTGTCTAACATGGCTTTTTCTCCTAAATGTGCTGGACTATGTACTGTGTTAATGATAACTTGAACCATAGAGTCGGGGAGAAACCATGTAGATTTTCCCTTCGTCATCCATCCCTGTTCTGTCTGGATCCCTCCTAGTTCAGTCCATTTCTTGATTTCGTCTGGTGTAGCATGTGTCTGTATGTCAATTACATCTAGGGTGGGATCCCTAACTGTCATGCAATGTGTCGGTGTCGGGACTACTGTCTTTGTCAGGTCAGTGGTGTAAGTCTGAGTCTGAGCTGTATGCTTGGCTGTTCGATCTGCCAGGTCGTTACCCTGGGAAATGATATCTGTAACTTTCGTATGGGCCTTGCATTTCATGATAGCTATGGCCGTAGGCAAATGTATTGCTTCTAACAAAGCTTGAATGAGGGGTCCGTGCTGGATTTTGGCACCATGAGAAGTAAAAAAACCTCTTTCTTGCCAGAGAACTCCGAAGTCGTGTACAACTCCGAATGCATAACGTGAATCTGTGTATATGTTAACTTTCTTATTCTTGGCTCGAATACAGGCTTGAGTCAGAGCGATGAGCTCTGCTGCTTGAGCTGACAGGGTGTCAATACGATTTGTTTCTATGACTTCAGTTTCTGTCGTTACTGCATATGCGGCCACTAACTCTCCTGTACTGGTTCTCATACATGAACCATCCACATAAAGTGTCAGGTCTGGATCTGGTAATGCGGTGTCTGTCAAGTCTTGTCTGGGTTTCGTCGTAATGGTAATGACTTCAACACAATCATGTGCCAAAGGGTCTGTCTCAATTAGTGGCAAAAGTGTAGCTGGATTCAATGTATGGCAACGTCTGATTTCTATGTGTGGCTGAAACAATGTCAATTCATAACCTGTCAGTCGTGCTATGGTCAAGTGTTGAGTCTGTGTTCTGTTTAAAAGAACTTCCACGGAATGTGGAACTTGTACTGTCAATTGATGTCCTAACACTATGGCATCGCTTTGTCTGATTGTTAGAGCTGTTGCTGCTACAGATTTCAAGCACGCAGGCAGAGCCTGGGCTACTGGATCTAATGTACTAGAAAAATAAGCACACAGTTTGTGTGAACCTGCTTGATCCTGGGTGAGTACTGACAATGCAGTACCTTCGCGTTCTGTGACAAAAAGTGTAAAAGGCTTGCTGTAACATGGTGTTGCTAAAACTGGTGCTTGACATAGGCTTTCTTTAAGTCGTCAAAAGCTTGTGTATGTTCCTGAGTCCAAGGGAGGACAGTCGATGACGCTGCCTCCTGGGTTGTCAACTGTATGAGTGGCTTGGCTAGAAATGCATACTGAGGGATCCATTGTCTACAGTAAGAAGTGAGGCCTATAAAAGCCCGTACCTCCTTTTGTGTCTTGGGTTGTGACATGTTTACAATTAACTGGATACGGTCAGGTGTTAGCTGTCTCCCCCCTTTGGACAGCAAGTGCCCAAGGTACACCACTTGCTGAACACAGAATTGTAGCTTCGAAGGAGACACTTTGTGTCCCTTGTCCGCCAAGAAATACAAGACTGTCAGTGATGCTTGTTCACATTCAGGTTCACTTCGGGCGGTGATCAATAGATCATCGACATACTGAAGTAGGGCAGTGTTAGCAGGCATGTGAATACTGTCAAGTTGTGTTTTCAGTGCTTGGCTATCGATGCTGGGGCTTTCTGTGAATCCTTGAGGTGCGCGTGCAAATTTGAAGCTTCGACCATTTAAACAGAATCCGAAAAGATATTGGCTTTCCGGATCAATGGGGACACTAAAGAAGGCGTTCTTCAGATCAATTACAGTAAAGAACGTTGCCTCGGAATCAATAGCTGTCAATAATGAGGAGATGTCTGGGACCACAGGGTACTGTGGTACAATGCATTTATTCAATTCTCGCAAATCGATCACTAATCGATAAACTGGAGGTGCATTCGGATCAGTGCGTTTAAGAATCGGAATGATAGGGGAGTTACAAATGTTGGAGTCGGTTTCCACAACCACTCCTTGTGCAATGAGCTCGTCAATGATTTTCAGTAAAGCCACTACAGCATCTGGTGGTAACTTGTATTGTCGGATTCGTGGTAAAACAACACCTTGCTTGAGTGTAACTCGATATGGTGTAATGTGCATACAACCTACATCAGTGGGGCCTTGTGCCCATAAATGTGCAGGAACATTCTGTAATCTGGAATCAATATCTCTCAACACATAGTGACCCTTAAAGTCACGCAGAAACAATCTTACTCCTTCCGGGGAACAACAAATCACAGCTCCTAGAGCTTTCAGTGTCTTGATACCTAATAAGTTTTCTGGACATGATTTCGTGAGCAACAAATCTGTAGTGCGAGACAACGGACCAACTGCAAGGGGAACTGGTTTTGAAACTTCATTAACAATAGGCTTTCCGGAAAATCCAAGGGAAACATTCTGTGAGCCTGAGAGGGGTGCCCCTGGAACCTCGTCATGACTGATTGTCGTCCTGCTTGCCCCTGTGTCAATCAAAAACTTTCTATCCTTTCCTAAGACCTGACTATGTACATAAGGACCCTCTTGATCTACAGGAACCTCAATAAGAGGCAAGCCAACCTCCCTCTCTAGGCTGTTTCATGTGTATCGCTGGTAATCGGGATAGTCAGTTTGTGCATACTGGTACATCTGCTGTGTTGCATGTTGTGTTGCGGCAATCGGTTGTGGCTGTGGTACCGCTACGGTCTGTACTGTCTGTTGTGGAGCATGCATAGGCTGTACATTCTGTGGTACGTGTTGTTGGGCCTGATCCTGCCTAGGTGGACGCGGTCTCTCTTTAGTTTTACCTGTAGATATATTGTGTTTCAAGACTGCACAATCGTTTACATAGTGACCTGGCTGTTTACAATAGTTGCATGTCCCTTTAACAGGAGCTGCTGAATTATTGGACTGTGTCATGCCCTTTTTCTGACAGTCAGCTGAAACTGACTGAGCTACTAGTATTTTCATTTTCGTGTCTTTCATACGTCTTTGTTCATGATCATGTTCTTCCCTAATTCTGTTCTGGTAATACTGTAACATTTGTAACATTTGTGAAGGCGTATTTGCTTGCCATGTGCTCTCGACTTTCAATACACGATTCTTAACTTGGGGCAGGGAATTCTCGACTAATTTACTTACGAAAAGGTGTGGGTATGACTCGCTACTTGCTTTCAGGCCACTATTAATAATAAAACATTTCTCAAATCGGGAATAAAAATCACTAGTGTCTTCGTCGGGTTTCTGTTTGCAGGCTGAGATTGCATCCCAGTCCTCCTTTTTAGTTGCTAATAAACGTGGCAAAACCTGTACTAACAATCCTGGAAATGCTTTAGTTTTATCCCCAAGCCCTAGACCTGGGGTTCGAGTCGTTTCTTCGGCTTCTAATGCAGCCCAATCAATCTTTGTTTCTCCCACCTCCCATTATTTTTCTTTGAGTTTCTCGTAAATACCGGCAGGCAATAATACTTTCAATATCTTCATAATATCGGGATAGGTGTAATCTCCCATGAGTAACATGTCTTTTATTTCACGGTGGAAACCTGCAGGGTCTTTATCATGACTAGGCACTATTTTCTTCATTTCCAATAATTCCATTTTAGTTATAGGCGTGTATACATACACACGTGTAAGGGTATCATCAGCATTCTTGACTAGATGTACTTCTCGTAAAGGATTCTGTCTGTCTATGTAGAACATTTTCCTTTCTGGGGGTGGAGCTGAAACAAACTGTGGATTCAGGAAAGCACTATATCTGTGTCGATATTCTAGAATTACTTTAATTAAATCGGTACCTAGGCCCCTCCATTTATTCATTAGTAACTCTATTAGTACATCATGTAGGGGACCTGGATCAGAATGTTGGCTCTTATACAACGTAAGGAGGTGTTGTATCATGTACATACCAGCTAGTCGCTGTTCGTCTGGGGAAAGATTCAAAAAAGTTTGTGCTACTGCGTCATCATTATATCTGTCGGAATTGTCAGCCCATTGTACTGCTGACCTAGATAATTCTTGTTCATCCATGGAGTTGAGTACATGATACCCCATTTGTTCTTGAAGTACTTTATCGGTAGCCTGAAATAGATGTTCAGGAGTCTTCGGATTTGACATAGCAGAGTGAAAAAGTCTCTTGCTTTCCGGGCGTAACGTTTTATTAAAGGGTCTACCCTTTCCTACATATGCTATTGTTCCTGTATGTTCTGGCTCCTCCTCTTCTGAGGATTCGTTCTTGTCAGCATCTACTTCACTTTCAGCTTTCTGTCTTTCATGAAATACTGTAATTTCTTTACGGATTTTTCTGAACATGGCCTCTATACTTTTCTGTCTATCATGTTTTCCGTCTGCAATATTCTGACCCCATGTAGTTAGTACCTCCATCTCGTCTTTATTTACACCAGGCTGGTCTCGTTCTCTTATGAAACAGTTTATGAGGAATCTTAATATTAAACCTTGAGTGTCTACTTTCTGATGTGCCATGGCCTTGTGAATACATTCCTGATCCTCCCCAGTCTGAACAAAATGATATATCCTGTCTAGATAATCTGCCATTCCTGGAAATAGAACTAAAAAGTTTGCAGCACGTCTTATACGTATTGAGGCTAATATCATGCAACCGTCTTTGCCTGGTATCGGATCATATCTACAGTCTGTAAGAAACTCTTTAAGCTTTTCAATTGTGGCTGGTTTCGGAGTACGTTGCATTGCTAGTTCTCTAACAGTTAATCGCTGTACTGGTGGCGGGGTACGGAAACCTCCTGATGCGCCTCCTGTAGTGGAGGTTTGAGCATGAACTGGCCGTAGGGTCGGTACCTGCTGTAACTGGGTTGGGACCTGATCTGCGCCAGGCCCAAAAGGATTAAGCGGATTAATAGGGGGTGCAGGAAGTGGTGCAGGAGGGGTATGCTGTTGCGGACCTGGGGGCAGACGATCAGTGGGTGGTACAGGTGCAGGTGGGACATTGGTATATTCGGGAGCTACATCGTCTAAATAAGAAGAAAGGAAAATATCTGCTGCGGTCTTGTGACGTAATTTAGTCGGAACCAATGGAGGGGGCAGATCTTTCGGTATTTCCGGGGTCGCCTTAGGCAGGCCCTCGGCCAGGACTGGATACAATCCTGTCATAATTGCATTGCTCTGTCTTTCGTGTTGTTCTATTCTGACTCTCTGTCCTTCTTCTAGTAATTCCTTTTCCTTGGTTTTTTCAGAATCCTCTCTACTTTTCTCTGCTTTTCTGAGTGCTTTCTCTGTGCGTCTATGCGATTCTTTACGCCATAATTCAATGGCATCTTTCTGTGACTGTCTGGCTTTCTTTTTCCATAATGCTTCCTCTACTCTCATGATGCACTCAGCATCCCATGTCCCTGTAGCGGGCCATTTCTGATTCTCTGCTAAATCTTTAGTGTAGTCCACCCACAAGTCGAGATATAATACGGCGTCTAAGCCGTGCTTGTGGTACATAAAATATCCGGGAGTGTCCCTGGGTGGGATGGGAACAGCTTCCTCGAGTATCCCTTTCCTAGTTCCTATCTGTCTCAGCTTAGAGAATAGCGGCATTTCGAACCTTGATACTTGATACTTACTCGGACTTGGACACGACTAATACAATAAACACAGTAATGAAGATCAAACAATCACTCATACCACGACATTAAAACATACATTAAAACATTTACTAGATAACTTGATAACTAGATACTGGATATACTGCTAAACAGTACAGATACACTGCTAAAACAGTGCAGACCGGGTCTGTGTACCCAAACCCGTCTTGACCGGACACAAATTAATGCACCCGTCTTGATGCATCCCCAGCAACGGTACTCACCGGGAAGCACGGAACGGAAGGCCTCGGAAACTCGACACTGGACTGGACCGGACTGGACTCGACTCGACTCGTGACGTAGGTACTTCGGAACTGGTGGGCCTCTGAACACCTCGGACCTTGCTCTCTCAGCTGGGCTCTGGTCGGGATCCTCCGCACTCCTCACCGCCTCGTCTGGGTGTCGATCGCAGTCTCAGTCACCTCCGTTGGCCTGAGGGAGATACAGGAAATCCTGCGGGTACGCGTAAACGTCCATCACGGCTGTGGCAGGGGGCTAGGCCTGCAACGCACCGCCGGCGCGTAAGGTGGGGGAGGGGTCCCTATTCGGGCGCCAAATTTATGTGGTAAATAAAGATTTACCTTCTGAATTTCTATGCGGTAAAGTTCAATAAAATAACTCAATCGAAAAATGAGAGGCAGAGTCCGTGGCATCTGAGTTTATAAGGGTTTTATTCCATAAAATGGAATTGGTTCGAACCAGGTATCATGTTCCATCACCACGAAGGTTCAGGAAGGGAATAACAATGCTTTATTAACAGAGTACAATATATATAGTAAATGCATATAATGGTGATGGATACAGAAGGCGTAACAGCTGAAAGAAACGAGATAAGAACACATGTGCGTAACAGAAGGCGTGCACGAGGGCGTACACGAAGGTGTGTGCTAGAAACGTCACATAAAAGTGTCACAGGTGGGTGGATCCATAGAAGAATCCTGCAGTGTCAGCAGAAATATTGGGCTAGATGCGCGCGCAGGCAACATGACGTGTGATTGACGTGGAACTGGAGGGTGAAGGGGACTTGACATTTGCACTACACGTGGAGACAGAAGTCTGGCGTGTCAGAACAACCTAATCCCAAATCATATCTGGTATCTTGTGTTTGAGGAACTGTATTATCTAGAAGGAAAGGTCTCTCGGGCAAAGGCTATTCTATACTGACTGCTAGTGCATGCATATGCGACTACGTGTCTACGT
The DNA here is from genome assembly GCF_964263255.1 of Lissotriton vulgaris. Classification (NCBI taxonomy): domain Eukaryota; kingdom Metazoa; phylum Chordata; class Amphibia; order Caudata; family Salamandridae; genus Lissotriton; species Lissotriton vulgaris. The sequence continues at coordinate 822,543,432 of NC_141699.1, read as the reverse complement.
GTAATGCGAGGGGGCCATGGGCCTACCATGGTAACGGGAGCCATGAATACTTGCACAGAGACAGAAAGGCCGGGCCCTTTGCTCTGCAGCTGAGGAGGTGTTTACCTAAAACACTAGACAGGAATGTATTTTCGAGGAGCGGAGCAGATAACTTGAAGACAAAATACAGTTTTGGGAGGCAAGCAGGCCGAGCCGGGCACCGCTCGCCGCGCAGGGAGTAAGGCAAGGGTCATGGATACAGATCCAGGCTGCAGCTTTCAGAGGCAGAAGGCAGAAAGGGCTCAATGGCAGAAATCAGGGCCTAGCTCGCCAGAGCCAGGAAAACGTGAAAAGTGCACCATGTAAAGACGGTGGCAAGGCATACTTAGGAACTGAATAATTGATCCATTCATGGTGGATCTGAAAGAGGACATGTTAACGTTGGACGCAAATGTATTTGCGTCTTCATAGCTGGTTGTGGAGGGAACATACATGTACTTGAAGCACGTACATGGAGCCGTTGGGGTCTACGTTAGGGGACACAATTGACCATAAAAATTCATATCACCTCAATGGCCCGACAGGAAGGGACTGGCTGTCGCTCAAAGAACCTTTGAGTCCCAATCCTACACACAAGAACAACGAGGTAAGGGAAACTATGCTAGAGGCTACCCCCAAAGCTCGAATTCCTACCTCCCCCCCCCCCCCCAAGATGGAGATTGTCAAGGAATCGTGAAGGAAGGGCCAGGATCTCAGACCCAGGATACCAAGCTAAGAAGTACACCCTTTTCCCTCCTAAATGTGCGAGGAAGCTTAAGATTCATTATGCATAATGGGGAGAAAATCAAACAAGGCAACTGGGTGTTAGAAACGGTTAGGGGTTTCAAAATTGAAATGCCCAATACAAAAAGTAAGACTCAGGAAACTGATATTAGATGCAGTGAAAAAGTTACTCATAGATTCAGAAGTATCCCGAGAGTTCTTCTCAAAGGGGTGTTAGTTCAAGTCTCTGAGCATGATTTATCAAAGGGTTTTGTGAGTACAGTCTTTCTAGTAAAGAATAAAGACAAGGGTTGGTGCTCAGTTATAAATTTATGAGATATAAACAAATATCTAATATACATACATTTCAAGATGGAGGGTATCCACCTACTGAGGGATATCCACCAAACCAAGGATTGGTTGGTAAAAATAGACCTCAAATTTGCATATTTTACAATACCCATATACGAAGACAGTCAGAAGTACCTTTTTTTTCATGGAAAGCTATAACCTACCAGTTACTTTGCAAACACTTGGGACTGTCTTTGGCTCCATGGTTTTTCACAAAATATTACGTCCTGCAGTAAGTTACCTCAGACACAGGGGAGTTCGACTGATAATATATATAGACTAAATTCTCATTATGTCTTAAGACAAGTCGGAAGTTCTGAAACATCTATCCTGGACAATAGACATTCCAGGGTTTAGGTTTCTTAGTGAATATGGGGAAGTCTGTGATGACTCCTACACAAAACATAAAGTTAGTGAGGTTCCAAGTAGATTCAAATATATCCCAATTAGTACTTCTACAAAAGAAAGTGTCCATGATAAAGAAGGAGGCAGAATCAGGACTGTCTAAAATAGCAAGTCTCCAGAGCGATCTAGCAAGAGACTTGGTCCTCTTATCTTCCATTCAGACCTTTTGTCATGACTCTCTGCACTACAGGGGCCTAAAGAGATTGAACACACTGGGCTTAAGGAAAGGTTTATGGTATGAAGATTCTCTACCTCTATCATAGGACACTCAAGAGGATCTACAGTAGTAGTTAAAGAATCTCGAAGCATGGAATGGCAAAAGCCATCTTTATGAATGTCCTAGAGTTTGTCCTGGAATCAGATGCAAGCAACCTGGGATGGGGAGCCAGCCGTGGCAAACTAGAAACAGGCAGGAGATGGTCAGAAGAAGAATAAGTACTACACATAAACTGTTTAGAAATGTTAGCTGCCCTGAACGCCTTGATGAGCTCCAGGGACTTGCTGAGGAGTTCAAATATATTGATTTGCGTAGACAACTTCACAACAATATCTTAAATAAATGAATTGGGGTGCAAGGTCAAAAACCCTAGCAGAACTAGCTAAAAGAGTCTGATACTTTTACTGTGAAAACCAAATTGTGCTGATAGCATACTACATCCCAGGGATTCAGAATATAGGAGCGGACTCGAAGTCCAGTGATTGGAGATTACAACCAGATATTTTCGCTCTAATACAAGAGATATGGGGCCCAATTCAAGTAGACCTATTTGCAATCACAGTAACCTACCAAGTACGCATATACTACAGTTGGAGGCCAAACTCCAAAGCAGAAGCTGTGGATGCTTTCCTCCAGGACTCGAACAAGACCAGGGGCTAGGCCGTTCCTCTATTTGCAGGATTCTGAGGGTTCTCTGTAAAGTAAGAACAGAACACTGCAATATTATTCTAATGACTCCCTTTTGGAGATCTCAAATCTGGTTCCGGGCGTGATGGAGCTTGCAATAGATATTCCACGTACGATCTGGTGACTTTGGGTCTACTGCAGCGTCCAGATAGACAGTACCATCCTTTAGTCCTAGAGGGGAAAGTTAGCCTTCTTGTCTGGAGGATTTCAGGAGATCAGATAGATATTCAGAACTTTCAGGAGATGCAAAAACATTCGCTGGATAAATAATGGGGCCCAGGGACAAGAAAAAGGTACAGGGGTGTTTGGAGAAAATGGTGCAGCTGGTGCATGGAAAGGAACCTGATCCCATGGAGGTCTCTATACAACAACTAGCCAATTCTCAGTACAATCTAAAACTACTACGGACAACATCACTTCTAGGTCAATAACTCCTTAAAAGAGATAGAAAAATATTAAGATTGCCTACCATACCCATTTAATCATGTAGGACATATCCTAGTCGATCAACTAATGTTAGCCTTCATCTTCCACTGTTAAGTTCCATATAGGTACCCTAATATAGGTCCTGGAAATATCATACCCCTTCACCTACATTACCTCTTCTACACTACACAGTAACAAGCCTTAGATGATTGAACCTTTACCTACTTCTAGTCCTGGGCACAGAAGGATGGTTTTCCCTGAACAATTGTGTCCTACAACTTCATCAATAGACTCACACAGTATTAATGAATATTCATCAAGGTTCTTGGAAACCAGGCTGGGGCTACGCCACCTGCCTAATATCTACACACAAGGTTCATCCTATATGTCATCCTCAAATCCAACAATGGCCAATACAAGAAACAAGGGACAAATGAACACTAGATACTTTCTGTATAAATACAGCACATCGTACTAGTGTTAGCTAGAGGGAATCTAGACTTCCAGGCCGACACACTGACCAGACACGATGAGGCTCGTGCATGCAGACACTCCAGCTGACAGTGGTCTGACACATCCCTTGGGGAGTGTCCAACTCAAGACCAGGATGGGGGTCCCACACTCTCTCACTTCAGGAAATGGGGTTAGACGAAATCCTAGAGGGATTCTCGGCTTTATACCTACTCACATGCTAGGTGCACTTAGGTACATCTAGATAGGCATCATAGGAGTGCGCGCTTTCGTTTTATCATGCATTTTATATTCATGTATATATTCATGACTATTGCAAGATGATAGAACTTTACTATCCTTTTATCTTCACTGTACTGCTAATCATATATATCTGCTACTGTCTAACTGTTGTCGCAGCACATCTATTCTACACCAGAAGAACAACTGTGCAATAAATTCCTATTGTAACACGCCCCCCTGTTTCTTCTGTGTAACTTTCTGAGACAAATAAGTAAGCACGAGTGACTGTACAAAAAGTAATACATTGTTTCCATGATTCTGGGGCATCAGGGTTGTCATGTACTAAGGTAACCAGAAACTATTCTCTCCCTCCTAAGAGAAGATTCTATTGGCACTGTGAGCCAGCTAATGCAAACAGGTTAACATTCTCAGAGGGGGTGCTCAGAACCAGTCTGCCACCAAACCCACAGTTTATGTTATCCGAATGCGCAGAATATATAGGAACTACATGACATGGTGCCACCAATGTTGGTTGGGTACGTATTTAATGGGAGAATCTGAGTAGTTCAGTCATGCTAATTCTCAGAGACCCCTATTCACAAAACGCCAGAGACATCTGGAGTGGGTGGGCGCAAAACTCCGCCACAGCTGAGTAGGCAAAATATGGTATTTATTGGCTGCTGGTTAATCAAGCTGGAAGGACACAGTGGGCCCGATTCACAGAATGAACTTAAGACTCAATCCTAAACTTACTACTGTTTTGGTATTCACAGATTGCACTTACTACTTTTGCCATTCACAGAATGCACTTACTACTTTTGGTATTCACAGAATGAACTTACTCTTTTCGGTATTCACAGAAGTTAGGACTCCTAACTTTAGGACTCCTAAATGCCTTCTGTGAATACCGAAAGTCTTAAAATTAGGATTTTTCTCAATTTAGTAGTAGTAAAGTTAACTTTACTACTACTAAATTGAGAAAAATCCTAATTTTAAGACTTTCGGTATTCACAGAAGGCATTTAGGAGTCCTAAAGTCAGTAGTCCTAACTTTACTACTACACAATTGAGAAAAATCATAATTTTAGGACTTTCGGTATTCACAGAAGGCATTTAGGAGTCCTAAAGTTAGGAGTCCTAGTTTTACTACTACTAAATTGACAAAAATCCTAATTTTAAGACTTTCGGTATTCACAGAAGGCATTTAGGAGTCCTAAAGTTAGGTGTCCTAACTTCTGTGAATACCGAAATGAGTAAGTTCATTCTGTGAATACCAAAAGTAGTAAATGCATTCTGTGAATGCCAAAAGTAGTAGGTTCATTCTGTGAATACCAAAACAGTAGTAAGTTTATGATTGAGTCTTAAGTTCATTCTGTGAATCGGGCCCAATGTTCCTAAAATTCTGCATAAAAACTTTATCTTTTTTTCCTTGAAAAGTTGTTTTGTGTTCTGAAACAATAATGACTTCACCGGTCTTAGACCCACTACAGGAAGCACTCCCCCTCACAGATGAGGAGGATGCAAATGCAATACAAATTGCACCAACATTCAGGCATACAATCACCCTGAAACTAATAGACAATGGTTTACAAGCTAGAGGTGGCGTAGTAGCTTTCGTGATTGAGGCACATGAATCAAACAAAACAGAGGTATTTTATTAGTGGGTTACATTTCCAACAGCAGATGCAAGAACACAGACATTTCACTACTATACAGATGGAGATGCACCAGTGGAATATGGTCCGTTCGAGGACCTAGAGATACCAATCACTTACCAGGAACACTTTTACTTGTTCAAAGGCACCTTACCCCACGTAAGAGGAAGAGTAATGCTTGGTCCATTAGGAACACCAGGAGCAACATGGCCGATATTAGCAGCCTACACACCACATCCTGATATTTAAACAATGCCACAAGGAGACTTACTCATCAAACACAAAGATTTAAATAAAATCTACAGAAACGTGACACAATTCGTCATTTCACAGTCCAACCAGCAGCAGTTGCAACAAATGGAACTCAATTTCAGGGTACAGCAACTAAAATTACACCACAAACGTTACACGCAGTAATGAGCAAAATGCCCACAAAACGTGATCAAATGACATTCTGGGTAGCTCAGAAAATAACTCAGCTTGAGGCAGTATTCCCGGATACTACCCCATTAAAAAACACAGAATGCTAACAATCTGCTTGCCCGGGGGATAACACCACAATTAGAGAATTGTACCACTTGGTGTACAGTCTTTGCTGCCATTTATACCAGAACTCATGGTATTCCTTCATTCGCAGTGATACCGGATACATTAAGACAAATGCAAAATGAGTACGGAGCAGAGCCTACTCTGAACTTGGGTATGAAGTTACTAAATAACTATAACCAGGTAACAGCCATAATACTAGCTAATATTGAAGGGGTAGCAGCTTCAGTGGCAATACGCCAATGCCTAAGGGAGTACAGTCAGTTAGATCAACAACACAAACTGCCCAAATAATTGAAACTGCGTATGCAAAATTAGGCAGAGACAGTTTGGGTGGGAAAGCTTTAAAAGCACAACTAATGGGCAGTCCTGAAAAGGACACTTCTAAGCAGACACCTGCTTCTTCTAAAAAGAAGTGGGATAATAAAAACAACAAAACTTTACAGAAACAGATCTCAATCTCGAGGTAGATCGCCTCCACAGGAGCACTCTGAAAAAAGATACAACCTTAGAAATAGGGATAATATTAGGAAACTTGACAGGTATCAGGATACTGATATAAGTTCCTCTCGTTCCTTGCAGGGCTCAATGAAAAACTCTGAGAGAGAAGGACAGTCAGAACATAAAGAAGAGCGTACTAAGTCAAGAGACAAGCAGCATGCTCAAGACTATACTTCCGAAAAAGAAGAAAAGCCAGAATCAAAATCTCAGTTTATAAAGAAGAAAGTTTCAGGCCTGAAGATCAGACAAGCCCAGAATTCTGAGGCTACAACTTCTGAACGGGGAATGGGATCAGGCGATGCTAGACAGTGCGGCAGAAGTAACAATAGCGCAACAGAACCTCTTGGAATTTCTGGTGACGGCAGACTTGGCTGATTATCACGATGGAAACACCAGATACGAGGGTGAGCGTTTCACATAAGTTACATGAAATAACACTCCAAAAGGAGGGGCACACGCCCAGGAAAGTTAAGCGCCTCTATTCGGAGAACCTGTCATCTGTTTATGACATCCTATTAGCTGAACAAGATGGGCCGTCAGCATTCGTTATCGAGTGTCCTAGGGGAGAAGATATAATTTTTCCAGCCTTCTCCAACCCCGTCCCCATACATATTACACACACATATGTACAGTTGCGCTATCTCTAGCATTAAACAAAAGTCATGCCGGATGGTATGAGAATTCAGCCCACCACGTGATCCCATTAAAAGTTTCACCAAATGCTCACAGGCAATATCCAATAAAGCAAGAAGCAAAAAAAACAAGTCAGGGAGATCTTAGATCAACTTGAATATCAAGGGGTCATTGAAACATGTACCTCACCAATGAACAATACTTTGTTTGCCATATCAAAACCTGACAACTCATATCGTCTAGTTTTAGATTTTTAAAAAATATATCTTTATTGATAACAGAAAGCCACCGATACAAGGCATAGTACAATGCTCAGTTTTATCGTGTTTTCATTGTGGTGCCCATGACAGTATATAACCAACATTTCAATTTTCCGTTTTCGTGTGAAATAGTATAACTCTTGAACTCCCTCCTCCCTCCCCTCCCCAGCACTTATTTGTTGCACATATTATTCCTAAATACTGGCATTGTCTCAAACATATTTCACATTAAATGTCTATCGGGACCCTCGGTCTCCTACTGTGTCATACAATCATTCAGTGTACAAGGCAGTCAAGGTCTGCATCCTGACCCAGGGGTATGCCCTCCTGCCCACAGTACTCGTGTGCACCTCTTGGTGTATGTGCCGCCATCAATCCAGTCGCAACGCTCCCCCCCGCCCATCGATGTGTGCATTTATTCGACGTGTTCCTGAATATCCTGTATCGTCTACTTTTAGATTACAGACATTTAAACACTTACACAAAGACATTCACTGTCCAAAATGCACACAGTGCACATTAATGAATAACATTGTGCGGAAAAAATACAAAACTATATGGCCGGGATGCCCGTCACCCCCTCCCAACACAATCCCCAAGGATGGGAAGTCGGACGCAGGCTTAAACTTTTGGAAGGCGGGAGGGAGTCACCCTCCCGGCCGTATTTATTAAAATATGAAACAAAATTTAAAACATTAAATAAAAAGTTTCATAATCATGTACAATTTTACATTTATTATATTTCGATGAAGACATGTTCTTTGGCTAACCTTAACAGATCTCTAATACAAAGGTTTCCTAGCCGAGTCTAACATCCTGCAAATGCATACATTCTAAATTAAAATTGTACATCCTAGCATTAAGGGCCAACGGCAAGGTCTTAACCGGTGCCAGATCCCTACTACCAAAACTGTCGCCCTCACGGTGTAAGTGGCGCATGCGCAGAGGACTTTACCCTCATTGCCAACTGTAATTTCCCTTGTCGTGGTGGGGGCCCCCATTCCACTCGACGCCATCTTAAAGGTCGTCCGAGTTCCCGTGTGAGGTATCTGTAGGAAGGACAGCGTGGACTCCCCCCCATCCCCACACTCTCTATCCGCCGTCGCGGATATCCGGCCCCCGGGAAATTAGTAGGAGGGGCATATAGCCGCCTCCTCCCCTGGGAGGGGCCTATGGCCGTCTCCCCTTAGGCGACCCATCCTTAGTGGGTGCCGCCTCCCCGTGGGAGGGGCCAATGGCTGCCTATTCCCCGGGCGCTCCCATCCATTCTGGGTGGCGCCCCCCTCTAGGGACCTTGAAATTACTGCTCACCGATCATGACCTTACCGCCCGACCAAAATAAATACGACAGTTATTTACCTACTAAAGAAGGAAAAAATTCTGACATTTCCTCGACTGCTCACTCCTACCAAGAAAAACATTATCCTAAGGGCAGAAGTCACATCCTTATCTAAACATTCCTTTACTTTTCTACAAAGGAAAAAAGGCCTACTCAGCAAAACTTTATTTAAAACAAACATTGCCATAGGGGCTGGTGGGTGGGTCAAAATTGCTGCTTGTTCCGTTGAGGGCTCATGAGCAACGAGTGGGTGCAGCCTTCAGAGCACAGGAACAAGAGGACGCTTCTTAGGATTCCCGCTCTATTTATTCTTCTGCGGGAGGGCGTGTACCCTCCTCCGGTACGCCTCCTGGGCGTGGTCTTCGGTGTAGGTGTCTAGGACAACCCCTCTTGGGCGGGAAAGGGCGCGCCCCGGCTACGCCGCTTCGGGCATACCAGCCGAGACACGCCCCCCGCCCAAAATGGTTTCCCGGGAGGATCGGGGCACCCAACCATACGTTCGGGGGGACCGAGTGGTCGCCCCTTTCCATATGGCCGGGATGCCAGTCACCCCCTCCCAACACAATCCCCAAGGATGGGAAGTCGGACGCAGGCTTGAACTTTTGGAAGGCGGGAGGGAGTCACCCTCCCGGCCATATTTATTAAAATATGAAACAAAATTTAAAACATTAAATAAAAAGTTTCATAATCATGTACAATTTTACATTTATTACATTTCGATGAAGACATGTTCTTTGGCTAACCTTAACAGATCTCTAATACAAAGGTTTCCTAGCCGAGTCTAACATCCTGCAAATGCATACATTCTAAATTAAAATTGTACATCCTAGCATTAAGGGCCAACGGCAAGGTCTTAACCGGTGTCAGATCCCTACTACCAAAACTGTCGCCCTCACGGTGTAAGTGGCGCATGCGCAGAGGACTTTACCCTCATTGCCAACTGTAATTTCCCTTGTCGTGGTGGGGGCCCCCATTCCACTCGACGCCATCTTAAAGGTCGTCCGAGTTCCCGTGTGAGGTATCTGTAGGAAGGACAGCGTGGACTCCCCCCCATCCCCACACTCTCTATCCGCCGTCGCGGATATCCGGCCCCCGGGAAATTAGTAGGAGGGGCATATAGCCGCCTCCTCCCCTGAGAGGGGCCTATGGCCGTCTCCCCTTAGGCGACCCATCCTTAGTGGGTGCCGCCTCCCCGTGGGAGGGGCCAATGGCTGCCTATTCCCCGGGCGCTCCCATCCATTCTGGGTGGCGCCCCCCTCTAGGGACCTTGAAATTACTGCTCACCGATCATGACCTTACCGCCCGACCAAAATAAATACGACAGTTATTTACCTACTAAAGAAGGAAAAAATTCTGACATTTCCTCGACTGCTCACTCCTACCAAGAAAAACATTATCCTAAGGGCAGAAGTCACATCCTTATCTAAACATTCCTTTACTTTTCTACAAAGGAAAAAAGGCCTACTCAGCAAAACTTTATTTAAAACAAACATTGCCATAGGGGCTGGTGGGTGGGTCAAAATTGCTGCTTGTTCCGTTGAGGGCTCACGAGCAACGAGTGGGTGCAGCCTTCAGAGCACAGGAACAATAGGACGCTTCTTAGGATTCCCGCTCTATTTATTCTTCTGCGGGAGGGCGTGTACCCTCCTCCGGTACGCCTCCTGGGCGTGGTCTTCGGTGTAGGTGTCTAGGACAACCCCTCTTGGGCGGGAAAGGGCGCGCCCCGGCTACGCCGCTTCGGGCATACCAGCCGAGACACGCCCCCCGCCCAAAATGGTTTCCCGGGAGGATCGGGGCACCCAACCATACGTTCGGGGGGACCGAGTGGTCGCCCCTTTCCATATGGCCGGGATGCCAGTCACCCCCTCCCAACACAATCCCCAAGGATGGGAAGTCGGACGCAGGCTTGAACTTTTGTAAGGCGGGAGGGAGTCACCCTCCCGGCCATATTTATTAAAATATGAAACAAAATTTAAAACATTAAATAAAAAGTTTCATAATCATGTACAATTTTACATTTATTACATTTCGATGAAGACATGTTCTTTGGCTAACCTTAACAGATCTCTAATACAAAGGTTTCCTAGCCGAGTCTAACATCCTGCAAATGCATACATTCTAAATTAAAATTGTACATCCTAGCATTAAGGGCCAACGGCAAGGTCTTAACCGGTGTCAGATCCCTACTACCAAAACTGTCGCCCTCACGGTGTAAGTGGCGCATGCGCAGAGGACTTTACCCTCATTGCCAACTGTAATTTCCCTTGTCGTGGTGGGGGCCCCCTTTCCACTCGACGCCATCTTAAAGGTCGTCCGAGTTCCCGTGTGAGGTATCTGTAGGAAGGACAGCGTGGACTCCCCCCCCATCCCCACACTCTCTATCCGCCGTCGCGGATATCCGGCCCCCAGGAAATTAGTAGGAGGGGCATATAGCCGCCTCCTCCCCTGGGAGGGGCCTATGGCCGTCTCCCCTTAGGCGACCCATCCTTAGTGGGTGCCGCCTCCCCGTGGGAGGGGCCAATGGCCGCCTCCCCCCCGGGCGCTCCCATCCATTCTGGGTGGCGCCCCCCTCTAGGGACCTTGAAATTACTGCTCACCGATCATGACCTTACCGCCACAGGCCGGATAGTTGACCGACTATCCGGCCCCCCCAAACTCCTCCTAAAGGTCATGCTTCCTCAAACCCCTTAGCCATGCTATGAAGTCTCCTATGAGTAAGTCATTCCCCTCCCGGGACAGGTGAACCCCATCATTCATATACATGTGATCACCACGAATACACCAATGAGGAATGCTATGCAACTGCGCCGAACGAAACAATCTACCAATTTTATTATTTACCCTCTTGACCGAATGGTTCAGTGCTGACACCAAAAGGCCCCCCCGCCATACCTTCCTGGGAATCATGTGAGACCAGGCAATCGTGCACCCCGGGATTCTTTTCGCCAACCAGCTAACAGCAGACAAAACTTGTTCAAACAACACACGTCTACCCAGTGTCAAAAAGTCATTGCCCCCCAGGTGTACTATGACTACAGACAGCGGTGACCTTTGCCACCCTAAGAGACCCTCAACAAATGACTCGAATTGGTCAAAACAGAGCCCGCCCTTCCCATGGAAGGCCACTCTGTACCCGTATTCCCCAGCTGCGCGAGTCGCGTCACCTGCTTTGAATACGTCCCCGGCGCGCCTCACGTATGAGTGGCCCATGACCCATACCACTTTCACTCTAGACGGTGGTCCATGACCGTTGGTCTCCTGGTGCTGGGTCGACTGCACATTCCGCCCCGCGTGACAGGCTCGCAAAACTGTAAATCAAACAAAAGACAAGAAGCGTGAGTGCATGACATGTCAATTGATCTTTACAACATGTGCAATCGCACATACCTTTTGAAGCAATTCGAGGACCATCGCCCCAATTGTTTTACTTCGTCCACACTCTGACCCCTAGCTGTAGCCTCAGTAGCAGCCCCTATCCTAAAGGAGTGGGTCCCAAAATCGCACGGGTCCATGCCCGCCGCAGCGATTGTCAGTGCTAGCACCCTCTGGAACTGAAACCTCGTCAGTGGGGTGCCATCCTTGTGCCTCAGCAAACTCCCCCCCATGCAGCCGCCCTCAGTGCCAAGTATTCCTCCATACACATTATCGGGCACGTGGGGGACCCTCGCGCGCGCTGCACAACAACACTATTTCCCATAGCCCCTTGGTCGGTTTTGGACCTGGCTATCGTGACCACCATCGAATCACCCCTAATTTGGATGTGATCCCTGCACAAGCCTCCCTCCACATCTTTCTTGTTCCTTGCGACCAGTTCGCTCACCCGCATAGCCGCATGGAACGCTAATGCGAAAGCTGCCCGGAACAGAACTGCTTCGAATTGGGAGGAGCATGTCTCGTCTAGTTTCGCTATGAGTAAGGACAACCTATGTAAGCCAATCGGGCGCCTTTCATCTTGCTTGCGACCCTTGAGGCGCTGCCAGCCGCAAAGGGCTTTTTTCACCAAAAAGGAACCCGTTGGGTCTTTTATACCATGCACCTGCGCCATGAATGAAATGGCCGCCCTATGTCTATTGGCCGTTGCCGCTGATCGGCCTTCCCTGTGCAATGCTACCAGGAACCCCAGGAAGGATTCCTCCTGACCCCAGCTCTGATTCCCTGTCGGACCCAAAAATGTGCAATAGGAACGAAACGCTCCTTCGTATGCCTTTCTTGTCCTGGGGGCTAAGCTTGCTGCCACGAGGTCTTGTAATCCGGGGCACCGATTAGCCAAAGTGCTTCGGGGAATGGTGCCGCCACTAGGTCCGCTGTAGGTAGATAACCCCTGAACGCCTGCATATGTGAACGAGAGAGTGCATCAGCCGCATGATTCAGTACACCCGGCACATGTTTCGCCCTGAACTGTACATTCAGTCTCATGCAAAGCAGCACAACCTCTTTCAACAATCTCAAGATCCATTTGCAGCGTGCTGCCTGTTGGTTAATGCATTCGACAACAGTCATATTATCAGACCAAAACACCACTGAGCGGTCTCTGAAATCGTCTGGCCATGCCATCAGAGCAACCAAAATGGGGAATAGCTACAGGAACCCAATGTTACTTGTGAGACCGCTGGAGTGCCACCACGCCGGCCATGTTTGCGCCGACCATCGATTACCAAAAATGGCGCCAAATCCCACGCTCCCCGCCGAGTCAGTCCACAGACCTAGCTCATCTGAAGACGCTGGCGGCTTGTTCCACACTACTCGACCGTTGAAGTCCGCCAGAAATGCTAACCAAATGCGCATATCCTGGCGAACCTCTGCAGACAGTCTCGTACGGTGGTGTCCTTCTTTGAGGCCAACCATAGCTTGTGCAATAGAGCGAGAGAAGGGGCGTGCCATAGGTATCACTCTCAAGGCAAAGTTAAGCTGACCCACCTAAATTTGGCCACCTTACCCAATGGCAAACGGAAACATCCCTCCACCGAATCGAGATCAATTCCCAGAAACTCCAGTGAAGTAGATGGTCCAACCGTCTTACCTGGAGCCAATGGGACTCCAAACTCCCCCATGAGGATGCAGAAGTCGTGCAGCGCCTGCGCGCATTTCGAATCGCCGGCTGCCCCCAAAAACAGGAAGTCATCGAGATAATGCATAACATGCCTATGCCCTGTGGCCGTGGTGAATGCCCACTCTAAAAAACAACTGAACATTTCGAAATATGCACAAGAAATGGAGCAACCCATAGGCATACATTTATCCATGTAATAACTCCCCTGGAATGCAAAACCCAGCAAACGCTGATCCTGTGGGTGTACCGGGAGCAACCGGAACGCCGACTCGATATCTGATTTCGCCATCAGCGCCCCGGGGCTCAGGTGATTCAATATGGCCACGGCCTCATCGATCGATGCGTACCGCACCGAACAGACTTCTGGGTCAATGGCCTCGTTCACCGAGGAACCCCTTGAAGCAGACAGGTTATGAATAAGTCTAAACTCCCCCGGGTCTTTCTTCGGGACAACCCCTAACGGGGAACAGATGAAATCCGCCACCGGTGGTTGACGAAAAGGCCCTGCCACTCGCCCTAAGCAAACTTCTTTTGCAATTTTTCTCTCTACCACACTTGGATTCTGTTGGGCCGATAGCTGGTTTTTACAAAAGGAGTTCCCTCGGAAATCCCCCGCCGGGATGTGGAAGCCGTACAAGAATCCCTTCCTCAACACCCCAGCGGAGACATGATCAGGGTATTCGTTTAACCAAGGAGTCATAGCCATGAGATCAACGGGTGTAGGCAGTTGGTCACAACGTTCTACCTTACTCCTGCTTGGACCCTCCTTTTCCTCCCGCCCCGTTATTTTTTGATCTGCATGAACTCTCCGGGTGCGAGGAATTCCCACAGCCCGCACACACATGTTTGAACCTACATGTTCCTTGCGGTCTGTTACAGTTGCCTCGATTGAAGCCCCAACAGACCCCCCGCTTGCCGCCATTCCCGCCGGTTTTCGGCTGGTGATCGCCACCGGCGCCTGCTCGAAAGGGCACCGCGGGCTTTTGGCGGACGACCCATGACCCACTCCCGCCTGGCGAGGACGTACCTGCCGCCCCTGGCAGGAGTTGCTTATGCCATGAGACCGAGTCGAGGCAATCCCATGTCAGAGAGGCATCATATTCTTTTGCTTTTCGGAATTACATGTCATAACCTTTCCATTCCTCTCCCTCATACATTGCATAAAAATCCATAATACGAGTTTGATAGCAAGACAATTCAGTTAACACTTCGGGTTTACGTTCCCCCATAACTGCAGAAAACATTGCAAAGGCCTTCGCCCAATTCGTTATTGTTTCATCCACCCTGAATTCCGCCATCTTGGCGCGCCACACGCTCGGGTGTCACAAATCTTTCTGGGTTTTCGCATATTCCATCTCGCGATGGTCCGTTAATAATGAAAACATATTGATATATTTGTCCCCCCATATTAACTCTTTTGTGGCCATAGGGATGTGCTGTGCCACCCTCTCCCGCCTTGAGGGTAATGAGCCCTCCCCAGCCACTGGGAAAGCGAGCTTACCCGGTTTGGTCGTTGTTCCCGCTGTTTTCTCGAAACCAACTGCAGGTCCTACTGGTGTCACCTGTGGGGAAACAAGAGCAAGATTTGCCTTTGCGGTATCTCGCGACTGCCGCAATTGCTAGATTAGTAGCTTGGCCTCTTCAGCCGTGTCTTCGGGTGCCTTGAAACCCCCTGCTCTACCATTGAGCCATGCGGCCAACTGGGTGGCCAATTCAGGAGGCATATCCTCACCGCTCGCAGGGGTAATCACTACCGGGATCGGTTGACCCGCATCTGGGATTGGTGCCGGGTTGTCTGCCGGCGTGACAGGGGTGGCCGGGGGTACTTCTGGGACCGGAACCTCTGGGATAGGAACCTCCCCCGAAACCGCCCTCCTCTTGACATGTTTCCCTCTACCCTCGGGGACAATTCCCGGCAAGGCCGGGCCTATTACCTTCTTAGGGTTACCAGGATTGCTCAGCGCAGCCAGTTGTTTTTTGACCTCCGCCAAACCTCGATCGATGGATGGGACTTGACCGAGTTTCCGCTCCATGCCAGCCATCCGGTTCACCAACATGCGTAGCACCTTATCCGTCTCGGAACCCTTTCCTGGTTTCTTGCCAGCCATGGTTTTGATTATCCGCTCCTAGACGATCACAAGGTCCTGGACTTCGCCTTCGAGTAACTGAAAGAAAAAATACAAGAATTAAAAGTTCTCAAAATTGCTGCTTGTTCTGTCGAGGGCTCACGAGCAACGAGTGGGTGCAGCCTTCAGAGCACAGGAACAAGAGGACGCTTCTTCGGATTCCCGCTCTATTTATTCTTCTGCGGGAGGGCGTGCACCCTCCTCCGGTACGCCTCCTGGGCGTGGTCTTCGGTGTAGGTGTCTAGGACAACCCCTCTTGGGCGGGAAAGGGCGCGCCCCGGCTACGCCGCTTCGGGCATACCAGCCGAGACACGCCCCCCGCTCAAAATGGTTTCCCGGGAGGATCGGGGCACCCAACAATACGTTCGGGGGGACCAAGTGGTCGCCCCTTTCCATTCTTGATATCTCAAATGGATTTTTCTGCCAAAACATAGTGCCTGGGAGCAGGCATTTGACTGCATTCTTAGCATTGGGGTCACAGCAACAATCTTGTCATTTCCCACAGGGGTATAAGAACAGTCCGAGGTATTTTCAGCAAGGGTAACTGAGTTACTCCAAAAATCTGATGAGAAAGCATTGTCCTATGTGAATGATATTATCTGACGGACGATGACTTAGAGAGGCACTTGACCAGGGTAAACACCATAATTATGGCATTCGCCTCTGAGGGCTACAAATTGAATTAAAAAAAAACAAAAATAGCCCACCTCAATGTCCTATTTATAGGATATGAGCTGTCAAGTAAAGGAAAAAGTCTGGCAGCTAACTTTTTAGAAAAGTCTGCGCTGCTACAACCTTCAAAATCATTAAAAAAATCTACAATCCATACTGGGATTCCTACATTTTGTCAGAACATACATTTTGGATTACGCAGAAAGAGTAAAACCTTTCTACAACTTAATAAAACCTGTCTTTTCAGTTAGACAATGGAAACAGGAACACACAAACATCCTACATTCACTACTAGAAGACATGATAGCTTCGAAAACACTTACAGACGCAGGTAAACATGTGTTATAGCTGGTCAATAGGGGTACACTTACTTAACCTTCAATGAAGGTGAAACAGTACCCATCGTTTACAAATCACACATCTACACAATCACAAAAATGCGTTCACTTCAACAGAGAAAATCCTGACAGCAGTTCAGACCACTGTAGTAAGAGAAAGAGCACTGGCTCAGAGAAAGCTCATAATTGTCGTCACCCCCGTACTCACTTTAGAAGTTGTTACAAAGGCTAGTGTTCCAAAGGCAAACACATTGCACACAAGAGGATACAGTGGGCTAATTCTCTTACTGCAATGGATGTTGAATACAGATTTAATCCAAGTCTAAAAACACATGCAATCCTGCAATAAGAACAAGAATACCCTCTACCAAATGAAATCTTGCCTCTAGATCAGTATGAATATATAATTTGCACTGACAGATCTTCTCAGCCAGCCAAAGGGAGTAAGCAACAATACAGCGCAGCTTGTGCTATTGTTAAAGGTCACATGGGGCAAAGGAAGTTCCATCCAAGCTGCACCAAGATGTAATCTCTGGGAGATGGCACAGCTCAGTTGGCAGAGTTAAAAGAATTAATACTGGCACTGGTGAATACAGATCCCGAATTCCCCACACTGATAGTGTGTGATTCCTTTTACTGTGTGCAATCGTACAATTAGTATTTACATCGTTGGGAACAAAACTGGTTCAAAGACACAAAAGGTGGAACAATTAAGCATAAAATGCTATGGGAACAGATAGTTGAGTTGAAAAACGATCTACCCAAGGCTCACGTGATACATACATTGAGTCATCAATGTGATGGAGTGCACGTTGAAGGGAATTCATTGGCTGATGAAGTCGTAAATGGCGCTGTTCGCACAGCTTCCGTAGCTGCAATCACTAGTGCAAAAACAAGGATAGATGGTGAGATTATGGTTGCTTTGATTGCTTTGCGCAAAGGCAGCTCAGCAGTATCAAAGAAATTTCCACTAAAGTACTCCTACAAGTTAGATGCAAACAACATTCCATATGCTCAGATTCCTGGAGTGGGGGATAGAGTAATGATCCAGCGGTGCACCAACAACAGATACTCCAATACCATACATTCACCTGGGCCCATCAATTACTCCTACACTCGAATTCCCTTGGTTAACCCCTGGGTTTGATTGTATATCATTGATCAATAAGTTATTTCTATTTGGTCGATGAACCAAATTAGTTGGAACTAGTTGATGGTGATGATGCACATAACCTTTCTTGCAAATAATTAATTAATAAACACAGACTCTGGAAGTTTTCAAAACCATTATCTAAAGTTAAATGGAAGTGAACCATTCAAATACACCATGGACACCATCAATCATTGGAAGAAAAGAATCAATCAATTAAAACATTTCTCACAAACTCAAAGACTGACCTTGCTCAGAAAGGAGAGGATAGAGACAGCACTACATCAGATTATATACGAATCATATAGTTACCAAAGATGGTGTGAAGACCAACTCCCTGGCCAAAGGGCTGGTAAGGGTTCCCTGGGAAAGATCAGTTGACAAAGGCTACAGGACAGGACTTAGGACCGGATAGTGGACCTCTCTAGAACTGACGACTCGCCAAACCCCTCTCTGACACTCTCTTCCTCCTCGAGATTCTTCAGTGATTTTCTTCTAAAATTTTGCTTAAGTAATTCTCTATTTGAATTTTCTTCAGCATCTCACAGCATCATCATTAACTCCGTTAGCATCTCCCCCCTCAGCATTCTCTCAGGATCACACTCACATCAACTAACTAAACTACCTTAGTTATACCTTTTGGGATTCATGTACCACCCCCTAAATTTGCAATATCGCAAAATTACGATTTCTGATTGGACAGGCAAGGGGAGTTTGGCTATCATACCATGATGGCATAGCATTTTCTTTGTTCCCAAACCCACCTCTTTATTAATATTCATTTTATTTTATTCCAACCCGGGTTTATTCACAATTGAATCATTTCTATCAATAATGTTCTTATGACTTCAGCCACTGTACTCCCGACATCCACGTTTCCCAGGGTTTAGCGGTTGATGGCCTTGGATGTGGTCCAATCATGGGATCATTCTTCAAGGGGGAGTAGAGGTCACTAATAAGCAGAAGTCTTCTACTCATATACTCGGGTTGTGGCAAGAAGGCCCAAAATGCAAACTAAATAAAAGGTCAAAGAGAGAATATTAATTCAAGAAATAAATGATTTCACTGTATACCACCTACATCTACTCGATCCCCTTTATTGTTTAATACTTTCCCTGCGTTATCACTTAGTAAATAAAGCGTTTTCTAAATAGCAAAGTAGGTGCAAGGCATGTGAGTCTTAAAGACGTCATGTTAGTGCATTCTGCTCATGCGCGAGAAATTTCCTCCAAAGTTGTTAGTCGTCACATTACGTCGATGCAATTGACGCATGCGCAGTACAATTTTCCCTGTTAGAGCCACACTTTTAGTCCGCTACCTGTATTAATGGTTAGCAAACACATAGGCAAGCTTTACTGTCTTAATTATGTAACTGTATTGTGCGAGGATTAATCACAAGACACTATAAATAATTTCATGTTAATAAATTAATAAGTTAAACAAATGAATTGAATTTGAACAAGTCTCACATAAATGAGTCCTTGCTCTATCAATCCCCTCTCTGATGGTATCTTATGCCATCATAAACTATCCACCTTACAACAGATACCAACTTTCAGCATTCCCTAAGCTCCATTTCCATTTCTACTTTCCCTTCTTTCTCATTGTTCTCAAAATATTTCATGTCTTTATAAAGTTTGCCTTTCATCTCTTCCATCTCTATTTCATAATTTTCCCTCTTTCTTTTCCTTCCATTTTTATTTACTACATATTTTCTTCTTCTACAACACTTTAACCAAATCATTAATGTTAAAGCTATTATTGTCACACCTACTAGGGGCAAAACTATTTGACCTAAAAGACCTTTCCCCATATTAGTAAACCAAGTCCCTATTGAAGTTACACCTTTTGTTAGTCTTTCCCACATGTTGTCAACCTCCACTGGTTGCAAAATGTCATGAAATTTTGTAATATTCGTTATATACCCTTTTATTTTGTTTACTTTTGTCAGGGATTTAAGTGCAACAATGTTGAACTTTCAACATTCCACAGACTCCGCTCTCTTTTGTTAATAAAATATCAAGTGCAAGACAATTTTGTAAAATCAATGATCTGATCGCAACCATTTCTGTTTTGACCATCAAGAAACCTCCAGCAATATTAGTCGATAGGCGATCAACTACTGTTGATAACTCACTCACACATTTTACGTAAATTTAGATTGACTCCCATTGAAGGTATTATTGCACTAAATATATCACCTATAATTTCTGAAAAACAAGCTCTTTTTGTTTGTGTTAGTACATTAGAATTTTCATTGCTTCCAGTGCTTCTTTTTATATGGTATATTTTCGGAAATACAATCCCCAGATAGCAACTTCCATACCATTGTGCAGGTAGCTTAAATTAAGCATTATTACCACCCATATAATAAATACCAGGAAACACAGAATCAGTTCCCTCTTTTAGTCCCCTTTCTCCCAAGATTAGGAAGTTATGTTCACATTCACTGGAACCAATAAATATGGTATTATAATCTGACTTTAATCTATGAATGCAGATTTTCCCTTTCTTTACAAAATCCAGGGACATCGCAGCATGAGCCTTGCCAGCAGTATAAATTCCCTCTTTTTCAGCCCCTGTTGGAACATGAGTTTTTTTTCAACAGCTTTCAATCGCGACATTGGTGAAAGTAAGCAATCTGGCATAACTGGTCTACCATCAGGGTACACCCGCACCTCATCTTCAGCTCTTCTGGTGCAACCTGCCCTTAACCAGATTTCCTTTTCGCTCACCTCAACTTCATCTTGTAACTGCCTTATCTCTTCCCATGTTTCTGGAGCTGAGAAAAACATAAGTTGGCCTCTGTTTTCACTCGTTTCAATTTTTCGATTCAGTGCCATATTAGTCTTTGCATAATATTTAGCAATTTGGTCAGCATATCTGTTACCGGCTGTCTCATAGTCTTTTCCCGATTGGCGAGTAGCACACATGACCACTGCTACTTCTTCTGGCAACTGAATTGCTTCCAATAGCTCTTTCACAATTTTCCCATTTTTTATTGGAGATCCTGAAGAAGTCAGAAATCCGCTCTGCAGCCAAATCTGCCCATAGTTGTGCACAATTCCAAAACCATATTGACTGCCAGTGAATATGGTTATCCTCCAATTTTTCCCAAATGTGCATGCTTTAATCAAAGCCATCAATTCATCTACTTGTGCAGACTTTACTTCTGATAAATGGGATGCTTCAATTATACCTTAAATTTTACAAACTGCATAGGCAGCATTATGTCCTCCTCCCTCAATTCTCAGGCACAAGCCATCTAGAAATAACTTGTGATCTGGGACTTTCAGGGGCTCTTCTCTAATGTCAGGTCAGGGTTTTGCGCACAGCTCTGTCACTTCTAAGCAATCAGGATCTATCTCATCCATCACCTCTTCACAAGTTGGATCGGACAATAGGGTTTTGGGGTTTAATATTGTACATCTCATTACTGTCACGTTTTCGCTCCCAGAATCACTCTTTCTCACTTAGTCATCCGACTGAGATTAAGGTGCTAAATTCGAGTTCTGGTTAAAAGAATTTCAAATGAATGTGGGTCAAAAACTTTAACTGCATGTCCCATCACAATAGGTTCATTTTGTTCTAAGCACAAACAGGTAGCAGCAACTGCCTTTAAGCAGCCAGGTGGAGCTAAAGCTACTGGGTCTAAAGTAGCGGGAAAATAAGCTTCTGGACGTCTGCTCAATCCATGTCTTTGGGTTAAAATTGAAAGGGCACAATTTTCTCTTTCACAACAGAACAGTGCAAATTCTTTTGTGTAGTTAGGCATGTCTAAAACATGGGCCTCACACAGACAGTCTCGTAATCTCATAAAAGCTTCAATGCATTCATCAGTCCAAACAATTGGGTCATTTACACATTTTCGGGCCATTTGGATTAATGGTTTTGCCATCAAGGAAAACCCCATAATCCATTGTCTACCTTATCCAACTACTCCCAAAAACATTCTCATTTCTCTTTGAGTGTGAGGTAGGTACATTTGTTTTGTTCTTTTTATCCTTTCTATGGTTACTTTTCTGACTCCCTTTTCAAAGGTGTGACCTAGGTATTTTACTCATTGTTTACAAAATTGCTATTTTTCAGGAGATACTTTGTTTCTTCCTTCTGCCAAATGATTTATTAATGCAATTGAGTCAGTAACACAATCCTCTTGGGTCCTTGATGCGACCAGTAGGTCATCAATATACTGCACCAGGACTGACCTTCGGGGCAAGACTAATGTTTCCAAACATTTTTCAAGATCTGGTTAAAGATTGAGGGACTCTCTGTATACCCTTGAGGAACACCCCACCACGCCAAGATATGGTCATCAAACTCGAAGGCAAACGGATACTGACTATCTGGGTGCAAGGGAACAGAGAAAAAGGCATGGCATAAATCAATTACTGTAAACTAGCCTGCATTCCAGGGTATCGGATATAAAATCACTGCAGGGTTTGGTACTACTGGACAACAAGGCACCACTATTTTATTTATTTTCCACAAATCCTGCACTACTCTGTACTTTCCATTAGGCTTTTTAATTCCTATTATAGGCAAATTACATGGGCTGCTCATTATGTTTTTTAAATGCCTTGTTCAATCATTTGTCCTATTTCTACAGCAACTCCTGCTTTCACTTCTGGACTCATCTTATATTGTCGGGTGTTTGGATAGACTGCAGCTTCTTTCACTGTTACTTTCACAGGATCTACATTTGCCATCAATCCAATTTCTTTTCCCACAAAGTCCCACACCTCTGGGTTCATGGTACTTTTTAACTCTTCTGGTAAATCATTTGAGGTCATTAGAGAAAACATTTCATTCACTTCAGTACCTTGCTCCGCTAACATTATCTTCATGAGGGGTTTGGAAAGCAACACCATCCGGTATGCAATAGATTGTGCAGTTCATCTTGCACAGCAGGTCTCTACCTAATAAATGTACAGGACTAGAGTCCCAAACAATAAATTGATGCATATCTTTGAAGTTACCAATATGCACCTCCTTTGGCCTTGTAAGTGGGGTTTTAATTTGTTGGTTTGAAACACCAACAACTTGGATACTATCTCCCGAGAGGGGTAGGTTTGGGATGTCTGCTGTTCTCACAGTAGAGCTGGTTGCACCAGTGACTAATAGAAAAATGATATCATTACCTTCCACTTTCCAATCAATAAATGGACCTGACTGATCTACTGGCAAGGGTGCACCAAGTATGCACTCCTCTTTCTCCCCTCTCAGACACCGTCAATCATCTGAGTCACTGTCAGTATTTTTCAAAAGATATTGTGAAATTGCAGAATTTTTCTTACCACTTCCTCCTGGAAATCTGGTGTCCGTGCTGTGCTTTTGAGGGTTCACAAAGTTTGGCATAGGAGCTGAAGGCACCTGATACAGTGGAATACCTACCTGCGGTGGCTGATTCCCAACCTCTCCAGTCTGCGTCTGTGGGTTTAAATTTTGATTTGACCCATTATTATTCTGAATATTCGGACACTCATTTCTCCCTTGTCCAAGCTTTCTGCATCCATGACATGGCATCCTCTCTATTCATTCGCCCTCTCAATTTACCACCATTCATTCCTTGATAACTCTGGTTCAACCCTTTGTCAGTCTCTGCATTTAATTTTAATTCCTGCTGCTCTGCTAGCTACACTTGTGCCCACATCATTTTCTCATTTAACTTTTTTTTTCTGGCTTCAATATCATCACTACAATATGTGGCGTACTTTAAAATATCATCTATGCTTTTGTACTGCCAGCAGAGCATATGCTGTTGAATCATCTGACTAATGCCTGGTTTCATGCCATACACAAACCGATACACAAAATGTCCCATAGCCTTATCACCAATATTCTCAAATTGTACTGTTTGAACACCTGTAACAGCCTCTCGTAGTAGGCATGCACAGATTCATTTAATTCTTGAGTGGTCCGATCTATCTTTACCCAATCTGTCTATTTTGGGGGAATTTTCCCTTTTAAGAAAGTAATCACTTGATGATACGTCTTCATTACATCATCTGAGGGTGCTCCTGTTTTAGCATCTCTTGGATACTCTTCACTCAGCCAATCAATTGTAATTTTACATTCTTTCCACAAATCTGCAGGCACCACAATGTCACACAAACCATCCAGATCTTTTAACAAAACCTTCAACACCTTCACAAACCTCTAAACCTGTTTATGCCACTCCACAGGGTTTTCTCTCAATTTCGGAAAAGCATTAGTAAATGACAAAATATCCTGTCTGCTCCATAGGACATGAATATATCCACCACCAGGTACTTCTCTCATGGGACACAACCTCTCTGCCTTTTCTGCATCTTTCAACAAGAAAGCAGATGTTAACGCTTCCCTAGCCTTTGCTTCCTCTTTCTTTTTTGTCCACCTAGTCTTCCATTTGTCCATAAACCCCTACTTCTGAAAAATGTTCATTAATTCCTTTACTTGTAATTTTCTACCAGACATATTCATGTTTTCCAAATTCTTGTCCGTGAACTCCACTTGATAAGGTTTCTGAAACGCCTTAGATTTCCCTATGTCTATTCCGTTTTCTTCAGCCAATTCCACCAATTTCTCATGATACACCTTTGCTTTTACCGTAATACTCCTACGTACAAACAACAATTCTTCTTCATTGTAATTATTCAATCTTCCTAATCCCACGTTTCCAGTAATAATTTCCTCTAACTCCATTTTAAATTTATAATTATCTAAAATCTTTGGGACTGAACTACATCTTTCTATTCCCTGTGACCACCTTTCCAAATCTTCGGGAGTGATTGCTGTTGTTCCTTTAGTGATTGGAGGGACCACTGTCCCTTTTCCCTCCCATGTTCAGGTAAACTTCTTTTCGGCGTTCCAATTACTGGCTTTCCTATAGGGAGATTTGAAGGAATATAAGTCTGATATTATATAATGTTGACCTAATGTATTCAATATGTTAACACGCTACCTTAGGGAGACCCCTTGTAAATACACTCGAACCATGTATACATTAAGAATCGGGCCTTGACCGAACAGACGCCATTTTGGTTTCGTTTTCTGTCTATCCCTTGCTAGTTAGGAAAACACGTGACCTGCTACTGTGTAAAAAGTCTTAGAGGTCGGTCTGGGCTATGAATGGACCATTGGTTCTCACTTAAGAAACCCAAGGTCGCATCTGTCTTTCTTGTAGGATGAGCACATTCTTGCAGCCGCTGTGCCCGTACTCCTGTTCTCCTGAACGAAAGGGAGGCACCTTTACTGACCTACCCCCGGAATAGTTTGAGCTGAGTTTTGAATCAATCAATTGTGCCTTATATGGGTTTTCCTGTTGGCTTCAAAAGAAGTGGTACTTTTCCATGTACAGGGTTCTCATGAGGTATGCTGAAAGTATATGTGCACTGTTTTGAATGTGATCCAGCAGTCTCCTCTGCGCACCTTTGAGGGTGAGGACGAGAGAGAGAGGCTCTCCTATATAGGGCGCTTTTGCAAAATAAACAATTGAACCTTCTCCATTGCCGACTGACTTATTATTGGTAAATAAGGTATATGGGCTATTGGTAAGTATAGATCTATGATATATAATTTCAGTACTTCAGTTGGCGACTCCGCCGGGACTCCGCGATAGGGCCGCCCCCTCCTGTAAACAGGAATAGAGGGATAGGGAGGGGTTCTGGTTGAGTGGGTGGATTGAAAAATGATCCTAATTAAGAAACCAGTCTGTGGTAAGAAAAAGAAATTCCACTCTCGAGCCCAGTGACCTTCCCAGCTGCTAAATGACCCTTTGCCGGAGTCCTTCGGGCTTAACCCGGAACAGCTGACCGTGTTGGTCTATAAAGGAGTCGGCAGTGGAGAACTCGCAATCAGACCTGAGTGCACCAGGTGAGTGAATTGAATTGTTTGTCTTTTGACGTATTTGGAACAAGCACTCTAGAGGAGTGGCTTTTGAAAACAGTTAACTGTATTTGGAGTTTGGTGGTTAGTGAACCACAGGGAATCTGGGGGTATGACATGGCAGTGGAGTGACTGCACGGGCGGATGCCCCACAGACTTGTTTGGTGATTATTTGAGACAACATCGGACGCCTTAGTGTTGCACGGGGGGTGCTCAGTAGGCCGGATCCTCTTTGGAAAAGCCCTAGGAGCAACTGGGTAAGCTTTGGTTCTGGAGCTACGCGCCCAGTCGCCAGGCCCAACCAGCACAGGACTATGGGATGGTTCACCTGTCTGATGATCTCAGGGCAGTCTTTGGACTGTCTCTTTTGTGAATCTGTGTGGTCTGGAATCCGGCGTGATAGATTCCTCGAACAGGAGTCGACGGGCTCTGTTCGATTTGGAAGACATGTCATTTTGCATTTTGGAACCGTAACCGAATTGCCTCTAGCGATCAAAATGTATGCACTTTATGTATGAATGGCAAGTTGGATTGTATGATTTAGGAGCGAAAGGGTATGTGATGAATGGACGCGTCCATGAGAGTAAGTCTAGTTGAAACGGTATGAGTTATTGAATTTATAAACATGTGTTTTAGTAAATTGTGTTTTCGATGTTTCCGTCGTCGGAGTGGACGGCTGGAAGAAAGACAGCCTGCTCCTCCGGAAGGCAGTCCCAGTTTTGATGTTTATGTAAAACATGGTATTTCTCCCATTCTGTTTAATATACTATGGAACTAGTATACTAAAGATAATTCGGAACTACAATGGCCTTTAACGGGGTCTTTTGATGAAAGAAAAATTAATTATTTGCAAAACAAAGTGTTTATGAAAAGGAGCCGTCAAACTATGTTCGACTCCTTGAACCTATGGTTAAAGGAGGCGAAACAGCGGCGAATAAGAGAAGAAAAATTGGGAAAAATTAAAGCTGGACAGACTGATACCCATAAAGCAGTAGCGTATGAAAAGGAAAAGGTAGAAAAAAATATTGAAAAAATTGATAGACAATTTCGATTACAGACAGATAAGAGATATATGACACGGACTGAGGGAGAAGATGATATAGAGGAATTATTAGAAGCCGTCCGCCACCTCCATATGCCCCTCAAGGTTTATATCCTGCAGTACCAGTAGCTAGAACGGGGATGGCTGGAGCTCCATCTTCCACAGCGGCGCCCTCAGTCGCTACTGCCCCGGAAGCCGTGCCCCCTCTGGCTCCATTGTTTCCTCCTCCTACCCTTCGTCCACCTACCTCAGAATTGATTTCTTTGCTACCTGGGCCGATTGTTGCTTCTCCCTTGCCCCAAGTAGTTTTAACACCCCCGGCCGCAGGACCGGCTGTCTCCCCTATGGGAATGACTTCTGCCCCTTTAGATGTTACGCCACGACGCCCCGTGGGGGGTTTGGAAGGCCGACGAGTCTTTACTCGATGGTCCTTAGGGTCTGAAGAAAGACGGGCTATTGTGATTCAGGCATCCCAATGGATGCGGAATCCGATTTATACTTTAGAAGACATTTGGAGTACTATGAAAGATTTTGAACCAGTTACGCAACAATTGGCACTAGAACACATGGCAATTCAATTAATTTCTTTATGGGAACAATGTTTTGAAGAAGGGCTGGCTCCTCAGATATTATGTGATATCAGGGATCAAGCTTTTATGTTCGAAAGGCAGACCGAAGAAGTATTTCAGAATGTCGAGACCCTGATACATTACCGGGAACAAATGCATAGGAAATGTCCAGATTGGGGGGCACAACATCTTATGAGAGAAGTACACCCCCTTTTCCATCCAGAGATTCCCAAAGTAAGAGATGGAGGTGGGACAGTGACCAGAAATAGTGTAGAGGCGCGTTTCCAAGAACAGTGGGTTTATACCCCTTGGAAGCGAAGTGAGGTTCTTACATTAAAAGCCCAACTTCCTGACCCACGTAAAAATCCTACAGCCTATTATAAAGAATTAACTGAAGCTGCAAACTCGGCCGTCATGACTTTAGCTGATATTGAGCTATTTTTCGGCCTTTTGATGCCAGTAGATATATGGAGACAGGTACATGATTCAGATCATGCTACAGAACTTGGAGGGACTTGAGATCAGATTAAAGTTTGGGATAAGGATCGGAAGCCGGGTGAAAAACCTAAAGATGAGATCTTAGCTATACCCACACGTATTATAACATACATGCAAACTCTTATTCCCCCACGGAAAGTGGATTGGGATAAATTAACGGCTTGTAAACAAAAAAAGGATGAAAGTGTGTCTGATTTCTTTACCCGGTTTGTAAAGGTATTTATTGATTTTAGTGGACAGGACTCATCCACGAAGGGTGGCATACGATTATTTCTGAACAGATTTGTCACTAATTTGTTGCCTGAAATAATGAAACGGTTACAGGCTGCTGAAAGCACATGGACCACTTCGACCCCTTCAGTTATTCTTAGCATGGCCCAATATTATGAACATCGGGAGAATAAGAGCAAGGATAAGTCTAATAAAAAGGTTAAAGAGTTAAAAACCCGAGTGCTGCTACACAGGTTAGTAGAGGACAAAATACTGGAATGGGAGGAAGAGGTTCATTCCCAAGAAGTGCAATAAGTGGAAGAGGAGGGGGAGCATTCTTTAAATTCATGAGAATTTTACGATTAAAACACTTCTTCACAATATTAAACCCCATTTAAACAACGGACAACACAACAGAGAAGTTCAAACCTAAAAGCAATTTCTTAGCCCCAGTTTCCCACAAAAGCCTAGACACATTTGAGACTCTAGTCAAAGCTGATATGAGTAAAATTCAATACAGGAGAAAATTGAATAATTTGACAAGAGCAGAACGCAGTGCCATACAATCTCTGGCAAAAAATAAAACAATTGTGATCCAGAAGGCGGACAAAGGGGGAGGACTAGTCTTTATTGTTTCGGATTTTTACATACAAAAGGGCAATGAACATGTTCAAGACGTGAATACCTACGCTAGACTTGAGAAAGACCCAACGTTGGAAATCTCTCAAACTTTAGACAAAATCCTAGAAAAAGCAGAAGAACTACGTTGGATTAACAATACCACCAAACGTTACCTAAGACAAATCTATCCCAGAAGACCGAGGATATATTTTTTACCAAAAATACATAAGAATCTACAAAATCCCCCAATAAGACCGATAGTGTCTGGATGCTCATCAATTTTTGAAAACCTATGAAAGGGCTACAATTGGGGACAACATTTATCCGTGAAAAGATCTGCTATGGACAACGGCCTTTAGGCTGAAGTTGTGAAATGTCCCTATGACCAGAAGTCAGGTGACCGGGGAGGAGCAGAGCAGAGCGGAGAGCTGAGGTTGGAGCAAGTCACTGCGGCAAGTCACGGCGGCCAAAACAAGAGCCGGCGTGGAAAAGATCCGGGGGGTTGAGTGGAGGACGAGTGGAGGAGCGGAGGAGGCGGCACCCAGGACAGGGATGAGCAGGTTGAACAGGTTGGTGCGGCTCCCCTTCCCGGCCCCCCCGCTTCTCCCCACTCCCTCCAAGCAAACCGTGACGTGTACCTGCAACCCCCAACCCGCATCCAGCTTCTCACGCTTGAGAAATGCCCTTGAAAGGGCACAAGTCCGTTCCAGCCTGACCTCCACTCGCTCCGCTAATCCCCTTGCCGCAGAGAAGCAGGGGAGGCCGGGGAGGCAGGCAGTTTAAACAGCAGGAGAACGAGCGTGTAGCTACAGCTACAGCCACAGCTGCAGCTGAAGAGCATACAGCGCCTGTCAAGAGCCTGCTTAGAGAGAGAGCCAGCGCCGTCAGACCTTTACTCGCAGAGCAGCGCCGCCCGAGACAAAACACGCCCGACCAGATTCAACTCTGCACGGCGAGTCCTGGAGCAGCAGGCAGGGAGAACCCAGGAGCCGCCAATCCTGCAGAGCTCCACGAAAACGAGGATCAAGAGCAGCTGAGCAGGGGCCAGTAGTGCCATTACACAGGGGTCTTAGGGGACTTAGGGGGGGCCACAGGGGTTGAGAGGAAGCCTCATTCCCATCAAATAACTCCTATAAGATCTTCATCTCCATAAGTGACGGTGACGGTGATTATATCCCTTACTTTCGTACAGGTTTCATACAGCATCCGCCGCACAAGAGGGAGCAACAAGTAATACTAGACTAATACCAGACTAAGAAAGTGCGCACAAAGAGCGCACACACCCTACACACCCAGCAATCTATCAGCCCACTGGTCCATAACAACTTCCTATTAAAAACCGTTTTCCCCAACTGAGTTCAATAATCGCTAACGCAACGCGGTTGGCAGGTGGGGCTGGGGTGGGGTTGAGGAGGACAAAGGGAAAGGGTGCAGGTCTTTTTTAAAACATCAGCACTCTCTTCTCAGGATGAGATCTGTGAAAATTAGAACAGACCCCACAAACAACCGGAGAAAAAGAAACCAACAGCATAGTAGCAATACAAGTGAAAGAAAAAACGACATCCGGGACACAGACTCAACAAACGTCCAAGACAGTATTGTCAGGACCCCCACCCGTACGATGCATCAGCCAATCTTAGGACTCAAAAACCATAAGATCACAGACTTTCTCATCTCACCTGCATCACCGGCGACCTCAGTGCTGCAAGCACACCATTCACAGTCCGGCATCAGCACCAAAAGAAAGTCCCAGTCAGCAGGCTCGTTATCAAAATCTAAGCTGCCTCGGACCGACTCATCATGTGAGATTACTCGAAGTCCACGGAAAACTCTAACCAAAATGGCTAACAAATTAACGGTGCAAGTACAAATAAACACAAGGGAAGGAGCAAATAACGACCAAGCCGAGACAGAGACAGAACCCCTGCGCGCGAAAACACCGAAAGCGTTAGAAATGCGCCGATCCATAAGCTTGGGCTCATCCTTCGGCTCGATGGCTTTCGACCACACGGGCGAAAATGTGGCAGACTACTTACCAGCACCAAATATGGTTGTTAAGGACAAATCAAACAAGGACCATGTGGCTGACAATTCGCTAGCCCCAAGAATCGACACCACGCACAAACCGGATGAGCACCCCACAGACAAAGAAAGGACGAAGCTGGAACAAGGGGGACAGATAAATACCAACATCCACACATACCCGAAGGGACCATCAAGCGTAGGGGCCTCTTCAAAGGATGAAATTATTTCAAAAGAGTCTGCAAAATGGCTTCAAGGGGAACCGACGAAAGTGAATGCTCACAATCACTTGAAAGGATCTTTAAGCGAAGAGGCGCCATCAAAGGATGAAACTACACCTAAATGCCCTTTTGGCACAGAAACATTCGACCACTTAAGTGAAAGCAGCCCATTATCTCTCCACATGGCAAATAACCAACCATCGTATGGCCCGTCGGGGCTATTTCCCCTTCATTACACCATTTCTTCACCCATCAAAACAACATCCCCAAAGGGCCATGAACATAGGAAAAAAATGGAAAATCAAACCCCTTTAACAGGAACCCGCCAGGGTGGAGACCTACGAGTCTCAGCTCGGACCAAACCAGGGGACAAGGCTGGGACAAGTCCCCAAACCAGCCACTATGATACTACCAATTTTTTTCCTGCACAGGCCCCGTTGTGGCCGCCTTTCATAAGCATCATGCTCCTCAGCTCTAATTCAACATTCCGATAAATTGGAATCACAAATAGACCTCCTAAAAATCCTTGCATCTCACGTGGCGGGCATAGTTAGAAAGATATTAGAGCTAAATTATCTGGTAGAACGGGTACAGAAAGACCCGCACACAATGTATCACAAATGCCAGTGCTTCGAAACAGTGAACCTATTGAAAGGGCTACCAACCATCCTAACTGACATCTTGGAGGAAGTCCAAATCAACACAAAGGAGCGTCAAAAAATCATTGAAACCTCTAGCATGGAAACCCCTCATGAGTACTCGATAAGCTCAGTCAATGGTGACACATCAACTAGCGAGAACTCAAAAGTGGACCCACTGGAAGCCAGCCCAACTAATCAAACATCTACTGTTCAGATACAAACTCCTGAAAATACTATAGCCCACCACAAAGGCTCGGACGATCCAGTCATCTCCGGGAAAAAACTTTCCAGCACACCAACTAAAGGGCAACAAAAACAATCTAATCACTTAACAAAATGAGAACGGAAGAGAATGAGGAAAGCCAGACAAAAAAAATATCAAGCCAAAAAAACAACAGCGTTGCACATCAGGCACCTTGAACAAGATCCCTCAACGTCCAGAAATCTAAAGACAGATCTGACCTTAGTAACAACAACATCGTCAGCACCAAAGGACAAACATCCAAGCATGAAGGATCATGAAGAGAAAGATGACTTACGACGGGATCCCACACACGTATCCCAAGCTCAGACAGTTATAGCAACCGATCAACCTAGCAGACAAACGGCCAACAACTTATTTGATGGCTACACAATCAAGCATTCGGATGTTTGCTCGCAGGCACAGAAGCCACAAGCGGAACAAAAAAGCATTGTGCACTATTTCTCAAAAATGGTCAAGGTGCAAAAAGAAAATTCCTTGGCAAACGAGCTTCAACTAGGTGTTCCCTTTCAAGGCCTAGAGGGCCCAAAATTTCATCAGCTCGCAAGCGTCACCGAGCCCATACCCCACCTTCTCAAAATAGGGCCACCAAGACAAGACACCCAAAAAAACACTCAAACTAAGTTCTCGGACCACAAAACAGAGACAGATTCAACTTACCCTCCAGGCTCATTAAAACACGAAATCACTCCGCTCTACATCTCAAGGGGGAAGCACGACATTCTTAATCGGAGCGCTATCTTAAAATTAACCAATTTGATTGAAACATTGAGATACGTGAATTCAACCCACATAGAAAGCATCAAATTCAAGCCAATACCGAATGTTGTTGGAAGAGAAATGACAGAGATTACATGGAAGGACCCCACAACAGCCAAAGAATTCTGGCTACAAAGAGAAAAATTCACAAAATGGGGAATTGAAATCAGACCAGTAGAGGTAGAAAAATACCCTGCCCCGTTATCGCTGATCGCAGAGGAAAATCGTCAACCGGAAGGTGGAATTCTTCGGGGTGCAGTAGGTCGCTCAGACAGCATTAGAGGAAGATGGACCAACTTAAGCATCATCCACCAAGGGTCGTCAGGAGGAGTTAGCGAGACCCGGAAGATAATATTAACGACGCCAAGCCCCCATGCTCACATGACGAAGGAAGCATGAACATCGATCTTGAAAATATGTTCATGGAACATAAACGGACTGGGTGGCAAAACCCATGACGCAGATCTACTAGAATTCTTAAAAAAATTTGACATCATTCTACTCCAAGAAACCTGGTCAACTACATCTGATCCTATAGATGGTTTCAAAGAAATCCAACAACACGCCACTAAAAGAGTCCTTTTAGGCAGGGCCGCCGGAGGCCTATCGATATATTTAAACACCAGCATCCCCTGGTCCTACGTCACCATCGACACAGGACAAAAATGTATTCAGTGTATCAGAATCGAGCCACCACCAGACTTAAGTCCAGGACCACAGGGTGAACAAGAGGCACGGTCATTGATCATCTGTAACATCTACATACATCTGGACCGTAAGAACAAATCAGAGAAAATCCTGACCCTGAAAGCACTTCTTAAATCCATACAACTTATTTACCCATTGGCAGGACTGATTGTGTCAGGTGATCTGAACATGTTCTTACTACAAAAGGACAACGCACAGAACATCGTACTAAACAAGGAGACGGGCAAACCCATTCCACCATTAATACCAAACCATCAAAAAAAGGACAAGCATGGCCAGACGTGCGCTCAAATGTTCACCGACATTGGAATGATGCCTTTGAACGGCCGATTTCCGCAAGATCAACCAGCATCCTCGACCAGAATCACCAAACAGGCACAAGCGGTACTAGATTACACCATAGTGGATCTAGAGGCACTAGAATCAATCGTAGCCTTTAGTATAATCCACAAATTGGAGAGCGACCACAGCCTGCAGTCAATCGAGCTCAGCTACCAACATACAAGGGCATCAACATGCAAAGCTTTGAGCGAACCTCCGAGCCTTTACAATCTAAAATGACTGCAATGGAATGGAAAGAACATCGATGAAATCATGAAACATGCGAAAAAGGTGCACGAAGAAACCACGGGGACAAGCCCCTTAGAATATCAGCGCAACTGGGAAAAGATGATCTTAAGCTTAACAGAAAGCTTTGGCTATCAAACTCATAGCAATAAAAGGAACGCAAGTAAAACTCACCAGGTGCTCCTGGGCTCAATAGTGTGTAAAAAAAGGATACTACATCGAGAAATCAGAAAGTTATTAGGAGAAGACAAGCTAAAGTGCGATGACACCAAGCGTCAAATTCACAACTTAAGGCAAAAATACAAAAAAGACGTTTGGTCAGAAAAATTAAGACACCACACACTAATTTGGCAAAAACTACTAGAATCCAGTAAGTCGAATAATAATAGGAAATTTTGGGCAGAAATTAATAAAGTGGCAAACGGAGCGGCCCAGGCCTTCAATGCAAACATATTATAAGAAGTCTGGACCCGGCACCTAGAGCAAACTCAAAAGACAATCTCCAAGCATGGAAATCAGACCAACTATCCAACAAACAGTACGAAAGGCATGAAGCGGACCAAAACTTCGACAAAAATTGGGTCACTCCATTCCAGGTACAAATGGTCCTAAAAAAACTGAGGCCAAAGGGCGCACCAGGCCCAAACGGTTTGCCAAACGGGCTGTTCAAACACGACCAATCATTCTGGGCTGAATATCTTACCCCAGTATTCAACCATGCCTTTCAAACAGGAAGCATACCTCCATCATGGAGAGGGAGCATTTTGCATCCAATCTTCAAAGCAGGGGCAAGAACTGACCCATCCAATTACAGGATGATAGCCCTCATTGACGTGGAAGCCAAAATATACGCATCAAATCTCCGGAAAGCACTGGAACACTGGGTCGCCTCTAATAAGATTCTTCCAATCACCCAGACAGGGTTCAGGCCCGGAACCAACACGTCATGCAATTTGCTTGCATTAAACCTCCTTGTCAACAGAGCTAAGGCAAAGTCAACAAAACTGTATGCCTGTTTTGTCGACCTAAAAGTGGCATTCCACACAGTCCCAAGGGAGATCTTATGGCAAAAGAAGGCCAATTGAGGGACACCATCGAAGCTGCTAACGGCCATTATAAACTTATACACATCAACCTGGGTCAAAATAAAAATAGGCAATGGTGACAGAACAACAGCAAAAATCCCCACCCATGTGGGCCTGAAGCAGGGATGTGTACTGGCCCCGACCCTTTTTAATATCTTTACTGCCGACCTTGATAAGTATATCTCAGAGACAGAAACTGATCCCCCGAAGTTGGCGCAATACAAAATAAGGAGTATACAGTATGCAGATGACATCGTACTTTGCAGCCAGACCCCAGTGGGTCTACAACGTTCCATTGTAAGGCTGCATGAATACATCAGTGCGCACGGACTGTTATTTAACTACAACAAAACGAAGATCGACTGCTTTGGATCTCGGCCAGGGCGGAAATCATTCAAATGGCACATAGCATGTATCACCATACAGCAAAGCCTTTCCTACATGTACCTGGGAGTAGTCGTTGATTCAAGGTGGACATTAAAAGAACAACAACAGCACAGGAAAGCCCAGTCTAATAAACTTCGGTTCGCTCTAAACTTAATAAAAACAAACTTGAAATGTCCATCCAACTCACACCTACTGAAGGTGATCGCGGCGAAGTTTTTACCATCCCTTACGTATGGCTCCGAACTATATAGAGGCAAAGACGCAAACTTTCTGAACTTACAACAGTCAGAGCTGTCTAAATACATCTTTCAGATCCCGAGGTTTGCATCTGAAGCGCAAGTACGACTCGAATTTGGGTTACTAAATCAGCAACAAGTCAGACAAGCCGCCCTCCTGAAAATGAGTTGGAAACTAAGAGCAGCACAAGAGGGCACGCTGATGGCTTTTTGCTGGTCCAAAATAAACCACCAAACAAATGCAAGGAAACCTTGGAAATTAGCACTTGAAGAAGCACTGACAAATCTCAATATGCGAGATGTATGGAACAGCAACCACACATTCGCTGCTTTTAAAAAAGTAGTCAACAGTGCAGCAAAATTAAAATCCTGGACGACAGACAAAGCCGCCTTAGCAAAGAAAAAACATGGCTGGATGGTGCTCGGTTCATATGAGAAATGTGCACCGCAACCTTATTTAGTCACCCATATAACCCCAGCCGTTCAACAAACGCTCCTAAGAGTCCGGATGGGAACCTACATTTCAAAAGATCAAACCCCTGCATGGAAGCAATCATGGCCGACATCACTCTGTAGACTCTGTGGCCAATTAGATGAAACACTGACTCATATACTGTGCATCTGTCCATCTTCGGCCAACCTGAGACGTCATTACTTATTGTATATATTTTGTTTATCCCAAATCAGATCATGTCGGCCCGCAGTCATGTTAGCACTGAACAGTGACCAGTTGCAGACAG
The DNA here is from genome assembly GCF_964263255.1 of Lissotriton vulgaris. NCBI lineage: Eukaryota > Metazoa > Chordata > Amphibia > Caudata > Salamandridae > Lissotriton > Lissotriton vulgaris. The sequence continues at coordinate 822,507,209 of NC_141699.1, read as the reverse complement.
CTTGCAGGGCCACCAGATTTTTACAGAAGGTGACCGTTCTAATACGTAAAACCGAACAAATTGTGACCAATGGCATAAAACAGAAGGCATGAACCACAATTAACGGCCAAGAATACTGACTAAGCAATATTTGCTTCTTATCTTTTCTTTTTTTTCTTTCCTTTTTCTTTCAAAGTTTAAGGACATTACAGAATGTAACAGCACTTTTTATTTTAAAAACAGTTTGAACTCATTTTTAATACTTGCAATATTGTAAAGGTTTTGATTAACCATACACAATAAATTTGTTGTTTACCCTATGAATTTACATTGATGCTCACATGCAATCATTCATCCATGACTGGCCAACATATTTGGAAGACACATCGGATTTCCTAAGAAGCCTCTCAACTATCCAAACCGAAGGGTGCATGGATTGGACGCTATGCACTATAGAAGTGACATCCTTATACACGTCGATTCCCCACAAACAAGGATTAGAAGCCATGGAATGGGCTTTTTTGAGAACCGACAAACTTGAAGAACTCAAATATCTAATCATGCAGCTTTTGGAATTCTGCTTGGAAAATAGCTATTTTGTATGGCTAGACGAATACTACACCCAACTCAGTGGAACAGCTATGGGTTTTCCTGGAGCATGCATATATGCCAATATATTCATGGCAAAGTTTGAATTGGACTATATCCTAGAGGATCGCACTTGGCAAGAAGGCATCGTGTATTATAAACGATTCATAGATGACATTTTCATAATTTGGAAACGGCCTGTTGCAGAACTCATGCAAAACATTAAAAGTTTGAATTTAGCAAATCCAAGAATCCAGTTCACATGCATTACAAGTACAACATCTATACCATTTCTGGATGTCATGGTAGAAATAGTAGAGAATACAATTCAAACAAGATTATACAAAAAACCTACTGATAAAACACAGCGTTGATATATGGAAGTTTCCATCCGGCCAACCTAATCAATATTCTTCCGACATCACAATTCATGAGGATAAAGAGGATAGCATCAGATAGTGTAAAATGTGAGAAGAGTTTAGAAGAGCAGAAACAAATATATCTAGAAAGGGGAAACCCCAAAAAACTACTGGAAGCACAAATAGAGAGAATCAAGACAATACCACGATCAGAACTTTTGCTGAAAAAATCCAAAACTGAAAATAAAAGGATGGTCTTCGTTTCAAAATACTCGACAGCATCGAGGGATATAAAAAGAAATATACAGAAAAGATGGGAGATCTTGCAAGTCGAGAAAGATTTTGGAACATTGTTCATTGACAAACCTTTATTCGCCTACAAAAGAGCGCAGAACCTCAAGGAATTACTGAATAAACCAGAAGGACTTGAAGGCACAAGACAACAACAAGAAATCCACAAAGGGACAACGCGATGCTACAATTGCAAAAATTGCAATAATGTCATACCGGGCAACACTCTATTACATCCCTGCACAGGAGAAAAAATTCAACTTAGACACACCACCAACTGCAATTCAGAGCATGTAGTGTACTCGATTAAATGTCCTTGTGGACTACTGTACGTAGGGAAGACGGACAGAAAACTTAAGCTGCGACTTTCGGAACATAAAAGTCGGATTCGGAATAAAAATCATACTTCACCATTAGCCAAACATTGAATGGAGATGGGCCATACAATAGCCCAATTGAGATTTCAAATTATTGAACTTGTTCCACAGCAACTAGGACTGGATAATTCTAGAATCCTGCTCCAGAGAGAAGCCTTCTGGATACGCAAGCTGCAGACATTGACCCCTAATTGGTTAAATGACAAAATGGAAATGATTTGCTTTTTGTAAAGCCTTAAATATTCCAAAATCTAAGAGCTCTTAACACAATCAGACCCTCAAGGGCTTCTAATCCACAGTGATATGTACATACATATGGCACAATTATAGACTGATACCTCCTGAACACACATAAGCGCTTCAGCGACACATGATTTATTTTAGATTGTAAATAGGCAGGAATGTGTATATATGGAGTAGTATCTTCTCTTACTTCAATTTGATTGCCTGAGTCTGTGGTTCATTTTCATTGATTTTGATTATGTTGCCACTATTAGGTTCCGTATATGCAAAAGTTTAATAACCATTTGAATATTCCTTGAGCGTTATTAGAGTATGATATTCACCGCAACAAGTCTAAAAATATCACCCAATATTCAACCCTGACCTCTTACTAATGGCAACCATACAACACTAATGTACAAGTCCTTCATCTATCGCTACGCGTTAAACACTAGCGGGTAAACAATGAAAAAAGGACTAACAACTAAGAGGGCTAGTTCCGGTCGGCATACCCGATTGAAAACGCTACACCGCATGGGATGATTTGCGCTATCGGTAAGACTTTAAATAAGCACTAACGTGCGCTTCACCGTTTTAACTGTGAACAGGCTACTGAATGCGTCTATATTTTTTCCACAGCCAGACTGCTATAAAGAACTAGCGAGACTGTTTAAACTACCTCGGAGGCTCGCAGGTAAAATACCTTTCTTCTAACTTAATAGAGTTAGAGATGTAGACTTCCTAAACATCACGATGCTCATTCGAATATATATTTTTTTTTCATTCCCATAGGGTATTTTCATTTTCGGTCCAAAACAGACTCGAAGGTGAGCGTTAGAGTCCTGGTGACCTTTTGGGACCAGGCCACACATTTTGATTTACAATAGTGAGCAGGCACTAATCTAGCGCAGCACACATACCGAACAAACATATAAAAAGGGTAAAATAGAGTGCAGTACCCACACACATTCATCATTCCCAAGAAGGACAATAAGTGGAAGAGGAGGGGGAGCGGGTCCGGCTCCTGATATAGGAATAAATCAGTGTTCCAATTGTAGGCAGGAGGGAAACTGGTGAGCTCAGTGTCCATTGCTATATGGACAAGACGGTAAGCAACGTTTACAATGCGCGCGTTACCACGACGTACCATTACCACGCGGTTGTAACAACAAAAGTTTTTACAACGAATTGCGCTGGGGGGAGCTCGAGGATAGTAAATCATTTAATTTACTATCCCAACACCTTCCCTACTATCCACGGGACTGGTGTTGGAATAGTAAATTAAATGTTTTAAATTTGCGCCCCCCCCCCCAACGCAAGTCGTTTTACCGACTTGCGTTGTTACAACCGCGTTGTAATGGTACGTCGTTTTAACGCGCGCGTGGTAACGTCATATATCCGGACAAGACGCTTTTAACAGAGGAAGAGGAAGAGGAAGAGGGCGAGGTGGTACTGATCGGACTAGTATGAGGCGCGGGGACATGTCTGGTGGTGAGTCCAGAAGGAATTATTTTGATGATCCTCAAGGGAGGCAATATTATAATGAAGATTATCAGGAGGATGGATTTGATGGAAATGGTTACGCATGAGACAGCCAGGGACAGAGCAGGGGCCACATATCAGTAGCAGTTGACCAACAGGGGCCTTATGTAAATGGGCAGTTGATGAGGACATCTGAGAAGTTTTTGGTGGATAATGGAGCAATGAATAGTTCTGTTGCTCATTCGCTGGTCCCAGGGGCTGCTTTGTCTGGGCAAAACAATGTATCAGTGGGTTTCTCAGGAATCCCAGTAGTAAGCCCCATTTCTAAGCCTCTTCCATTTACTATCGGCCCAGTTACTGAAGACTCTCCATTTTTGCTGACTTCCAGTTGTGGCGAGAATCTGTTGGGATTAGATATACTGAAGAAATTGCATGCTCGCATTTATTGTTCTCCTGACGGTGTTTATTTAACAATGCAGCCTCCTACTAAAAACACGTCTCAATGTTTTCCCAAAAATGAACATCTTCCCCCTGAATTTTCAAAAATCCCCCAGACCCTCTGGGCGACGGGGGACACGGATGTGAGATTATTAAAAATACCTCCTGTATCAATTACTTTAAAACCAAATTCACATTTGCCACGAATCCCACAATATAGAATTTCGCCACAAAGTGAACAGGCCTTATTACAGATCATTTGCGACTTGATTAAGAAAGGAGTGGTAGAAGAAATGGCAGCTAATGTTTGTAATAGCCCTATTTTACCGATTTTGAAAAAGGCCCCGCTGAATGGTGACCCTGATTATAAAAATACATATCAATTTGTGATTGATTTAAAGGAGGTTAATAAAATAGTGGTTCCTCAATATCCTGTGGTTCCAGACATCACTGCCATTCTTACTATGATTCCCCCTACTGCCCAGTATTTCTCAGTGATAGATTTGATGAATGCTTTCTTTAGCATTCCAATCCACACTGACAGCCGTCATATTTTTGGATTCTCGTTATCTGGCTGCAGCTTCAGATTTTGTCGTGCTCCTCAAGGCTATACTGAAATTCCTAGTATTTATAGCCAAGCATTGAAAGCAGTACTAGATGAATTAGTCCTACCCCCTGGTAATGTTCTCATCCAGTATGTGGAGGACATATTGGTGGTGTCAGACACGGCAGAAGGTTGCAAAGAAGCCACTGTCAAATTGTTGACTCATTTAGCGGCTAATGGTAATAAAGTATCCTTATCCAAATTTCAGTATTGTCTACAGCAAGTGACCTATCTTGGTCATTTACTGTCGAAAGCGGGGAGAAGACTAACTCCTAAACGAATAGCTGTTATTTCTAACATTTCTGTGCCCCGTACTCAACGTGATGTTCGTGCTTTTCTTTGCATAACCTCTTACTGTCGCCAATGGATTCCTAATTTTTCTCTTTTCGCTAAACCCTTGTTGCATTTGACTACTAAAGATGTGCACAAACCCTTGCCCTGGGCCGATGAATGTCAGGATGCTTTTGATTCTTTGAAATCTGCTCTTTGCTCTGCACCTGTCTTGGGTACTCCGGATTACCGAAAGCTTTTTGTACTCTACGTACATGAGGTGGACGATTGTTCACTTTCAGTGCTAACACAGGGTTTTGGTGAAAAGCAACAACCTTGTGCATATTTCTCGGCAGTATTGGATAATGTTGCCAGAGCCCTTCCTAGCTGTCTAAGGGCTACAGCTGCTGTGGCGGTGGCCATTCGACAGTCCGAGGGGATTGTTTTGAATACTGACCTCAAAGTCATGGTACCGCAAGCTGTGGATAGATTATTGAATAGAAAGAAAACCCAGCACCTTACAAGTGCGCGATTGACCGGCTATGAATTAACTTTATTTGCACCCCACATTGCTATTAAACTATGTGCCACTCTGAATCCAGCCACGTTACTACCCTTTCCTTCGAGTGATCAAAAGGACGATGTCGATGTCCATGATTGTATATTTCGAACTGAAGAAGAAACGAAGGGACGAGTAGACCTCACCGACACCCCTTTATCTGAACCCCAAGGGGAGTTGTATGTGGATAGCTACTGTTTTAAATTACAGATGGCACGACAACAGTTGCATACGCTATAATGACCATCAGAACTATAGTGCAGACCGCTCGGGTTTCCTATCACTCAGCGCAAGCAGCTGAACTAATAGTGTTGTTAAGAGCATGTGAACTGAGTGAAGGTTTGAGAGTAAATATTTTTACAGACAGCCAGAAGGCCTTTGGCATAGCCTATAGTTTTGGGTGGCTGTGGAAAGAACGAGGATTTCTTACCTCCCATGGTCAGAGGATACAACATGGCCCTTTGATTGAAAGATTGTTGAATGCCTTAACCTTACCAGAGAAGGTGGCCATTATCAAGTGTAGTGCCCACAAGAAAGTTATTGATACCACAGGGGAGGGAAATGCCTTTGCCGATCAGGTAGCAAAAGACACCTCACAAACTAAAATGTCTAGTATGTTCCCTAGTGTATCAGCAAGATGGGTGGCGGAGACAACAGTGTTTGATAATATGAGTGAAAGCGTTAAAGAATTACAGAAAGAAGCTACTCCTGATGAAATAAAACAATGGGAACAGGAAATAGGGAAGTTTGATAAGAATAATTGCTGGATCGATTTGACCGAAAAACAGCGAAGGCTACAGTCTAATGCACTGGTATATGCAGTAATTGTGATGGCCCATGGTCCCGCTCACATTGGTGCAAAAGGTATTTGTGCATTATTAGATCCTGTGTGAAATAACCCAAATATTTCAAAAACTGCTGCTCATGTGGTCAAATACTGCATGATCTGTTTACAGTATAATCCTGGAGGAAGGGAGACAGTCCTTAGTGGAAATTTTGTGCCTCCTACTTTGCCGTTTGAAGTAATACAAATGGACTATATTCAACTCGAAAGGGTGAATAACCTCAAATACCTGCTGGTGTTGGTATGTGCTTTTAGCAAATGGGTTGAAGCATACCCTACCAAAGACAACACCGCTATGGCCACTGCAAAAGCCCTAATCAAACAGTTTCTGCCCCGGTTCGGTTTGCCTTGGGTCATTTGACGGACAATGGGGTACACTTTAATGCAGACCGTGTCAAATATATTTGTAAAGGTTTACAGATAAAACTGAAATTTCAGGCAGCTCGATATCCGCAGTCTGCAGGGCTGGTTGAGAAATATAATGGTACACTGAAGTTGAAAATGGCAGAAATTCAAGAAAGTACAGGTTTGAGCTGGCCTGACGCTTTGCCCCTAGCGTTAATGTCATTAAGAGTAACCCCCCATTCACGAGCAGGGCTGTCACCTTATGAGGTTGCCATTGGTTGACCAGCTAATGTGTGGGGTGTCCCGAGACCTAGGTCCTTCCGTGATATTGATTACCCTATGATGATAGATTATCTGTATGCTCTATCTAAAGATTTACGTTCCATTCATCAACAGGTGTCAGCTGTACTGCAGCCGTTGCCGGAGGGTCCCGGACACCGTTTGGAGCCAGGACAGTGGGTCTTAGTACGAAATTACCAGCAGGAAATCGAGTTTGGAACCAAGGTTGAGCCGTCCCTATCAGATTCTCTTGGCAACACGGACAGCAGGGAAAGTAGACGGGAAAAAACACTGGATTCACGTTTCCCACGTGAAAAAATTGCCCTTTCTACTCCCGATTGATTAGCAGAACGGAGACGGAGTTCAAACGCAAGAAGGAGAGCAGAGGTAGAGTTTTGTGCCTTCCTCGGATGCCCTTGAAGTCGGGCAAGAGGAAGGATTGTTGGCACTACAAGGAAATAAATCAGCCGCAGTTTTTGAATCTTTGGACCAGGCTGATTCCTCGGAGGCTTCTGAGGGCTTTGTTGCACCGAATGTCCCTGCTGCTGTGTTGTTTCAAGACCAGGAACAACCTATCCATCTTCAATACAACTTACGGCCCAAATACAACGGGGTACCCCAGTTTCGGATTCTAGGAGATAGGGAAAGACTTGAGTTGTAGGGTTGAAGTTAGCTCTTTACTGGGGTACTAAGCGAGACACTGGACTGAACCCATTGAGAGCCTGGAACTGTTACAGAAACAAAGACTACGTTAACGGCCTAAGTTGCAACGGTGAAGTCAAAGTTTGAAAATTGTTCTTTTTGATGAACGATAGGAGCCTGCCTGTGAGGCTCTAGACAAACACAGGAAGAAGAAACCCTCTGGCAGTTGGCTTGCACCTTTTCCCCGAGTTTAGTTTGGACTTTTAGCTAGGATGTTTCCCTTTGCCCAGTTCACCCTTGAAGGTGAACGACCCCTTGCCCGCCGACCTTTTCTTGAAAATATCCCTATGTTTTCCGGTTGGGATATCAGAGTGAAGATAGCCTTTGTAATAATTATTGCAGTAATCATGATAATATTAATGAGTGTGTATGTGTATTTAGAATTTCAATATCCTATGCATAAGGTGTTAGGTACTATAGCAGTTCCGCCTGAACATTTCTTTTATACTTTTCCTCCCCATAAGGAAAGGCATCGAGAAACCTATGCTAAAAATGTGTTCATTGAAATGCTGCATCAAGCTCATAGTACCACAAACAAGACAAACTGTTGAGTATGTGGCCTTTTGCCCTCTGTAATACATCGCCATGATTTATTCATTTCTTTACAATTATCACATTTAGCAAGCTGTGTGGCCTGGTTTCAACTGTTGTCTCTAATGTATTTACATTCTGTGGCAGAACCTAAAAGATATACTGAAAAGGACTATGAAGCTATTTTGAGATATATAGAACAACATCAGGGATTCTACGCTTTGGGAAACCAAGGAGAGGGATCTTTAGACCCGGATGCCTGTATGAATATGTATACCACTTATGAGAATGCTACCTGGTTGAAGAAAGAAATGTTAGATTTTGAACATTTTAATTCCACGCAATATTTTCAGTATTTCCAAGACCGTAATGTTACAGATGATAAGGCAATGCCAGTTCCTATTTTAAATAGTACTGCTTCATTTTGTATTAGAGGGAAAGGTCATGTTAAGGTAGGACATAGCAGATGTAACTACACCTACACTTTACATACCAATAGCACCTCGCCCTTGATAACTCCGCCTAACGTGTATTTTGTATGCGGTGAGAACGCTTACACTTGGCTTCCCCGAGGATGGGCAGGGCAGTGTTATCTGTCTTTCCTTTACCCTTCAGTATATATAACCCCTTCTAATTAACATAAGAATCACCAGCTGACTAAACAAAATTCAGAGTTCATACGAACTAGTAGAAGTACCAATACAGATAATACCGATCAGACTGACACTGCTTTGCAGCAGTTTACGGATATAGCAAAAGGCCTCTTTCCTATCTGGGGTCCTATTTTTACTAGTAGGGATGTTAGACGCTTGTACAGAGTAGCGAAAATGTAGTTCAAACCACTGCTGGAATTTTGACTAACCTGACAGTAGAGCTTCAAGCTCCGTGGCTCGTTTCTCTGCAAAACCGGATGGTGCTTGACGTCATCCTAGCTGACCAAGGAGGAGCATGCCGCGTGATCGGCAGCTCCTGTTGTGTGTATATACCTGATTCTGCTCCAACTATACATTTGGCCATTCAGAAATTACATCGCCTGGCAGCAGAAGTTCATGCTGATACTGGTACATGGTCCTTATCAGGGTAGTTCTGGAACCTCTTGTCCACTTGGGGTTGAAAGATCTTCATGATCCTTGCTGGAGTAATTGGGGTTGTATTTACTTGTTGCCTATGACTGCATTGTGGGTCCGCATTTTGCACCTATTGCGCTGCCAAGCTTACTTCCTCATTGACAGTTTCGCGCCAGGCAAAAATTGAGAAGCAGCTGGTGCAGAAAGAAGTTACTGATCTAATGAAAATAGATGAAGGCGTGTTCTTAGATTAGAAAATCTGCTTTATTATATAATGGCTACATCACGCCAAAAGGGCGGTCTGAAGGAATATAAGTCTGATATTATATAATGTTGACCTAATTTATCCAATATATTAACATGCTACCTTAGGGAGACCCCTTGTCAATGCAGTCGAACAATGTATACATTAAGAATCGGGCCTTGACCGAACAGACGCCATCTTGGTTTCGTTTCTCTGCCTCTTCCTTGCTAGTGAGGAAAACATGTCACCTGCTACTGTGTAAAAAGTCTTAGAGGAGGGTCTGGGCTACGAATGGACCATTGGTTCTAACTTAAGAAACTCAAGGTCGCATCTGTCTTTCTTGGAGGATGAGCACATTCCTGCAGGCGCCGTGCCCATATTCCCGTGCTCCTGAACGAAAGGTAGGCACCTTTACTGACCTACCCCCGGAATAGTTTGAGCTGAGTTTCGAATCAGTCAATTGTGCCTTTTATGGGTTTTCCTGTTGGCTTCAAAAGAAGTGGTACTTTTCCATGTACGGGGTTCTCATGAGGTATGCTGAAAGTATATATGCACTGTTTTTAATGTGATCCAGCAGTCTCCTCTCCGCACCTTTGAGGGTGTGGTAAATAAATTTACCGTTGCATTTTTTCATACAATTACAAGTCAAAGGATAGCTCAATAAATGAGAGGCAGAGTCCGTGGAATCTGAGTCATACGGGCTTTAATAATAATACCATATGGTATGGACATCGGGTTCCATCACCACGAAGGCTCAGGAAGGGATATTCAACGTTTTATTAACAGTACACATTATATATAGTAAAACAGTATACTGGGTTCCAATGCAGTAGGCGTAACAGGTGCAAAGAGAGAGATAAGAACACATGTGCGTAATAGGAGGCGTGTAAGAAGGCGTACACATGGGCGTGCACTTGACATGTCAGAGAAAACGTCACATGAAACGTCACAAGTGGGTGGATGTTTAGTGAAAGTTTGCAGAGTCGGCAGAAACTTCTAACCTAGATGCGCGCGCAGCTGAGCATGACGTGTAACTGGGGAGAACTGGGGGCTTTGACTTTTGCACGAGTAGAGGAGACTAATGTCTGGGGTGTCAGAGCGACCTGTACCTATAACATATCTGATATCTCATGTTTGGAGGATGTAGTATCTGAAGAGAAAGGTCTCTCGGGCAGAGGCCATTCATTACTGAATGCTAGTGCGTGCAAAGGGATCTCCATGTAGAGTGCGGGGGCCATGGGCCTACCATGGTAACGGGAGCAGTAAATTACTTGCATGGAGACAGGAAGGCAAGGCCCTTTTGCTCTGCAGCCGGGAATATGTTTACCTATTTCACTAGACTGGAATGTGTTTTCGAGGAGGCTGAGCAGATAACTATAGGCAAAATAATGTTTTGGCAGGCAAGCAGGCCGAGCCGGGCACCGCTCGTCTGTGCAGGAGGTAAGGCAGAGGTCAGGGATGCATACATAAACTGTAGCTTTCAGAGGCAGAAATGAACTTGGAGACTCGTTGAGGGCCTAGCTCGACTGGGCCAGGAAACATGGAGAAAACGTGTGCTTGATTCAAAAGTGTACCATGTAAAGACGTTGGCACCATAGGTTTAGAAACCTGATGAACTGGATATTCATGCATGACTGGATAGCTGACATGTTAAGGTTTGACGCAAATCCATATGCGTCTTTCTAGCATGAGCAGAACAAAAGTTACACGACATACATGGATCATGGGTACATGAATAGGGTGCGAGTAGAGGGTCACTTTGGCTACCTGAAAATTTCTATTACCTCATTCCCTCCTTGGCCCCTACTACACCCTCTAGGATATATCTATATTCATAAGACCATCTATCTGTTCATATAGCATCATTTGCTCGTCTCTCTTTATTCGGAAACGGGAACGTGAACTTGGACTGGGAATACAAGCTGTGGCGCACAAGCCGCAAATCGCTGGCCCACATTGCAGACATAGACAACAACTGAATAGGATAAGCAGTATTACTCCTAGGAATGATAGCAATTTCCATCCCCAGGCAGATATCACACTCCAGAGCCAACCGGACCAAGTCCAGGTGCCTGGATTCTGGTGAATCAGGTGAGCTATTTCGTGAAGCCTTGTTATGGCCTTATACACGGATGGTGCGTTATTTGGAATAAAAACACAACAACTGGATCCGATGACTCTACAAGCTCCGCCCCTATCGGCCAGTATGACGTCAAGGACCAGGCGATTTTGAAGAACTACGAGTCTCATAGCAGATTGTTCTTCAATCAGGTTGCCTAAAGCAGAAGTAGTCTCATTCACTACTGCTTCTAATGTTCTAGTTAATCTGCGTATCAATTTACTGTTTTGAATGGGGCCTATGAAGAAAAAGAATCCTTTATTGAAATCGGTATATTGTTCCAATGTTGTTTCGGTCTGATTGACAATTGGGGTCTTGATCTCCCTTCTGTGTCTTACATGTACAAGATGGGAATTTCGATGATAATCAGAGGGAGCTAGAAAAACAGGTGGCAATAGGAACGCAATATAACACGTCCCATCCCAATCAGGGGGCAGATGAACATAAGCTGTATGTCCACAAATAAAATAAGAATGGCGTGAGGCTTTGAAAGTAGACTTTCCTTTATCGCTGAATTCGACCACAGTATTACAATCACTGTGTCCTAGATGTACTGAACCATTCTTTCTAACACATAGCTCACCTTTCACTGGTAAAACAGATATAAACGATAAGTCCGAATTAGTCTCAGACTGGACGTTCAGGATCATGAGATTGAGGGAAAAATTACCTAATGCATGCACTTCATTTTCTAGATCGGTCCCTATCCTTTGTGGGAGACCGTCTGCGTCTGGGAAACATGCTTTATTCATGACTGTATTCAGGTTTCCCCATATCCAATTACCTTGGGAAACCTTGGACTTACTGTCTAAGGAAGATATTAAAGAAAACCATGCACCACATGAACCATTATGTGTGAACGGGTAAGGAAAGAGGGGCAGAGCTCCCTTGTATTTCTGATAAGGTGGGAGTCGGCCGCATACCCAACAATTCGTGGCATTGCTGGTCTGGTGAGTATGGTGTAACATGCGAATGAATGTATTGTTGCGCATTGCTAATCGTTAGGACAACTCGTGTGGAGGTAGGTCGCTGAAAGTGTGCTCTGCAGAATCATTAGAGGAAGTATGTACATGTGAATTGAAAGGAGGAAAGAAATCATGTAAAAAGAAACTTACACATATTATCAAAATGCTCAGAAGAAACATGAAAAGTAGTGTTATCACACAACGACTGTGCAAGTTTTTACAGTACTGGTCTCTCTTTTTTATACGCCTATCTCTCTGACTACTGGGGTCTATCTTATTCATGTCAGAAACCTGTCTAACCGCTTCACCCGAGGGGGACTTAAACAATTAAACGCTGTCTGACTTACTAGACCTTAGCTTTGTACAGTACTCCTCTTGAGGAGTTTTCTCTATCAGGGGAAGTTTAGAGTCAATGTCCGAAAGGGGGCAGTCTTTAATAAGAGTATCTGGACACAGTCCATGGAATTTTTTTATGTGGCTGGAATGTAACCACCCCTTCCTGCCTTCCAGCTTGACCGCGGTCCTCGTCGTCATCAACACCAACTTAGGCTGCTTCCATCTGGGTTCCAGCGGACTTTTCCTGTCGAAATTTCTCACGAACACGTACTCGCCGGGGACAACTTCATGCGGTGTCACTTGGGTGTTGTCTGGGAAGACAGCCGCAACCTGTGAACGACATGATTGTAGTGCAGACATCAAGGAAGCTAGGTAATCTGTCAACATATTACTTTCAACATCGGTAATCTTTTTCGGCATAGGCGTACCCCACATATTGGGAGGCCGCCCAAAAACAACTTCAAAAGATGACAATCCTGTTCTAGAGTGAGCAACCATACGCATATAGAAGAGTGCAACTGGCAGTGCTACGATCCAATCTACACCTTTTTCTACACATATTTTGGCTAATCGTGTTTTCAGGGTCTGGTTGTGTCTTTCGACCAAACCAGCTGCTTCGGGATGTCGTACACAGTGAAATTTCCACTGGTAACCTAACAGGAGTGATACCTGTTTCATAAGTTCGGACGAGAATGGCTGTCCGTTATCTGAGTACACGACACGGGGCAGGCCGTATCGCGGAAAAAATTCACGAACCAGCTGCTTAGCAGTGGTCGAGGCAGTATAATCTGGGACTGGATATGCTTCTGTCCATCTGGAAAGGGCACATACAACTACGAGGACATAATTGAATCCTCTACAACGGTCCATCTGGATATAATCCATCTGAAGGACTTCAAAAGGATGATCGGGAGGGTGGAAACCACCTTGTTCCACGGGAACACCTTTGCCTGGATTGAACTGACAACAGATCATGCAGGTACGCACTTTCTGTTTTGCTGCTGCTCGTAGATGCTTGTTGAACCATAAATTCTGGATGCTGTCTAACATAGCTTTTTCTCCTAAGTGTGCTGGACTATGTGCTGTGTTAATGATAACTTGAACCATAGAGTCGGGGAGGAACCATGTGGCTCTTCCCTTCGTCATCCATCCCTGATCTGTTTGGATCCCTCCTTGTTCAGTCCATTTCTTGATTTCGTCTGGTGTGGCATGTGTCTGTATGTCGAGTACCTCTAGTGTGGGATCCTTCACTGTCATACAATGTGTCTGTGTTGGTACTATAGTCTTCGTCGGGTTTGTCTGAGTCTGAGCTGTGAGTTTAGCTGTTCGATCTGCCAGGTCGTTACCCTGGGAAATAGTATCAGTGACTTTCGTATGTGCTTTGCACTTCATGATAGTAAAGGATGCAGGTAAGTATATTGCTTCTAACAGAGCTTGAATAAGTGGACCATGCTGTATCTTGGCTCCATGGGAAGTTAAAAAACCTCTTTCTTGCCAGAGGATACCGAAATCGTGAACAACTCCGAATGCATACTGTGAATCTGTATATATGTTTACTTTCAGGTGCTTGGCTCGAATGCAGGCTTGGGTCAGAGCGATGAGCTCTGCTGCTTGGGCAGACAGTGTGTCTATACGATGTGTTTCTAAGACTTCAGTTTCAGTGGTCACTGCATAGGCGGCCACTAACTCTCCTGTGCTTGTTCTCATACATGAACCATCCACGTAAAGTGTCAGGTCTGGATCGGGCAATGCAATGTCTGTCAAGTCTTGTCTGGGCTTCGTTACAGTATTGATGACTTCTACGCAGTCATGTGGTGTCGGGTCAATTGTACTCGAGGGTAACAATGTGGCAGGATTTAATGTATTGCAACGTCTGATCTCTATGTGTGGCTGAAACAATGTCAATTTGTATCCAGTCAGTCTTGCTATGGTCAGGTGTTGAGTCTGGGTTCGGTTCAAAAGAACTTCCACAGAATGTGGAACCTGTACTGTCAGGGGATGTCCTAACACTATTGAGTCGCTTTGTCTGATTGCTAGAGCTGTTGCTGCAACTGATTTAAGGCACGCAGGCAGAGCCTGGGCCACTGGATCCAATGTACTAGAAAAGTAAGCACAAGGCTTGTGTCTTCCTTCTTGATCTTGTGTGAGCACAGACAATGCTGTGCTGTCGCGTTCAGTAACAAAAAGTGTAAAAGGCTTGCTATAACATGGTGTCGCTAAAACAGGTGCTTGACATAAGGCTTTCTTTAATTCGTCAAAAGCTTGTGTGTGTTCCTGAGTCCAAGGGAGGACAGTCGAAGTCGCTGCCTCCTGTGTTGTCAACTGTATGAGTGGTTTGGCTAGATACGCATACTGAGGGATCCATTGTCTGCAGTACGAGGTGAGGCCAATAAAGGCCCGTACCTCTTTCTGTGTCTTGGGTTGTGGCAGATGTGCAATTAACTGAATGCGTTCTGGTGTCAGCTGTCTCCCCCATTTGGACAGCAAGTGCCCAAGGTATACCACTTGCTGGGCACAGAATTGTAGCTTCGAAGGGGACACTTTATGCCCCTTCTCGGCCAAGAAACATAGGACAGTCTGTGGTAAATATTTGATTTACCATCCTAATTTCTATGCAGGTAAGTACTTAAACAAAAATAACTCAATCGGAAAGAAAGATGCAGAGTCCGTGGTGTTAGAGTTCTTAGGGGTTTTATTCCTTAAAAAGGAATGGTTCAGGTACCGGATATCGTGTTCCTGCCACCACTGGGGTGCAGGAAGGGATAGAGCATACTTTATTGACAAGACATAACTTTTATACTTAAACCATATAATGAATACCAATACAGTAGGCGTACAGCTGAGAGAAACAAGATAACAGCATACACGTGTTAGCAATACGTAATCAGAAGGCGTGAACTGGGCGTGAACATAGAGGTGTGCGCTAGAAACGTCACATGTAAGTGTCACGAGTAGGTGGGTACAAAGCAGAATCTTGCAATGTCAGCAGAAATCTGAGGCCTGGATGCGCGCGCAGCTGCATGACGTGTGATTGACGTGGAGCTGACGTGGAGCTGGAGGGTGCAGGGGACTTGACATTTACACTAACGGAAAGAGACAGAAGTCTGGCATGTCAGATCAACTCGTACCTATATCATATCTAATATCTGATGTTTGGGAACCATATTATCTAGAGGGAAAGGTCTCTTGGGCAGAGGCTATTCTATACTGACTGTGAGTGCGTGTATAAGCGTCTAAGTGTCTGCATGAGATGCGAGGGGGCATGGGCCTACCATGGTAACAGAAGCTATGAATTACTTGCACGGAGACAGTGAGGCCGGGCCCTTTGCTCTGCAGCTGGAAAGATGTTTACTTGAACTAGTAGGCAGGAATGTATGTTTGAGGAGCGGAACAGATAATTCGAAGGTTGAATACAGTCTTGGCAGGCAGCAGGCTGAGCTAAGCGCCGTTAGCCGCGCAGGGAGTAAGGCAGAGGTCACGGGTACAGAGGCAGCCCAGGCTGAGGCGTTCAGAGTCAGAAGGCAGAAAAAGGCTCGATGGCAGAATTCAGAGGCCTACATCGCCAGAGCTGAAAAACGTGTAAAGTACACCACAAAAAGACGTTGGCATGGCATACTTAGGAACGGAATATTCAACCCATTCAGGGCGGATCTGAAAGAGGACATGTTAACGTTGGACGCAAATGTATTTGCGTCTTCATAGCTGGCACAGGAGGGAAGTTACATGCACTTTAAGCTGGTACATGGAGACGGTGGGGTACACGTTAGGGAACATTTCTTGACCATAAAATGTATATTTCCTCATTCCCTCCTTGTTCCCTACGGACCCTTCATGATATATCGATTCTCATAAACCGATCAGTCTGTTCTTGTAACATCATTTGCTCTTCTTTCTTCTTTTCGCGTTTTGAGTGAAAACTGGAATGTGGAATACATGAAGTGGCGCACAGACCACAAATCGCTGGCCCACACTGTAGGCACAGGCAGCAACTGAATACTATGACAAGGGCAATGCCTAGGAAGGATAGGATCTTCCATCCCCAAGCGGTCAATGTTGTCCAGAACCAACCGGACCAAGTCCAGGTGCCTGGATTCTGATGTATCAAACTTGCAATCTTATGAAGACGTGTAATAGCTTTATATACCGTTGGCGCGTTTTCTGGAATGAAAACACAGCAACTTGACCCGATGACCTTACAAGCTCCGCCCCTATCTGCTAGGATGACGTCAATAACAAGACGATTTTGGAGAACAACAACCCGCATGGCAGATTGCTCCTCTTTTAAGTTGCCTAGAGCGGAGGTAGTTTCATTCACTACTGCTTCGAGTGTTCTAGTTAATCTTCGTATCAGTTTACTATTAAAGACAGTACCTAAGTAGGGGAAGAAACCTTTATTGAAGTCTGTGTATTGCTCCCATGCCGTTTCAGTATAGTCAACAATCGGGAGATCTCTTCGGAGTCTATTCTTTACTAGATTTGTATTTCTGTGATAATCAGGAGGGGCTAGAAAAACAGGTGGCAGAAGGAATGCAATGTAACAGTACCATCCCAATCTGGAGGTAAACGTATGTATGCGGTATGGCCACAAACAAAGTAGGAATGACGAGTAGCTCTAAAGGAAGATTTGCCTTGATCACTGAATTCAACCACAGTAGTACATTTACTATGACCTAAGTGTACTGAACCCTTCTTTCTGACACATAAGTCACCTGTGACTGGTAATACTGACATAGCAGGGAGAACTGGTGCAGCTTCGGATTCGACAGTAAGAATCATAAGGTTAATTGTATAATTACCTAATCCATATACTTCATTTTCTAGATCAGTTCCTATTCTAGTGGGAAGTCCCTTCTTGTCAGGATAACAGGCGTTAAGCAGAACTAAGTTCAAGTTTCCCCAAACCCAATTTCCTTCGAAAACAGCAATATCAGGATCTAAGGAATTAATTATTCTAAACCATGCTCCACATGAGCCATTGTGTGTGAACGGGTACGGATAGAGGGGCAGAACTCCCTTGTATTTCTGATAGGGAGGGAGTCGGCCACATATCCAACAGTTTGTAGCATTATTAGTCTGATGGGAGTGATGTAACATACTAATGAATGTGTTGTTGCGCAGCGCAAGTCTGTAAGATAATTCATGAGGGGGTAATTCGCTAAAAGAATGTTCAGCAGTGACATTGTAAGCAGATTGTTCACGCTTGAAGATAGGGTAGTATATAGGCAGCAATATACTGGCAACAATAATCAAAAGACTTAGAAAAAACATAACCAATAATGTCACTATACAGTGACTACGGAGTGATTTACAATATGCATGTTTCTTGAGTCGTCTCTCTCTCTCTCTATCTCGGTCTAGGGGATACATGTCAGAAACTATTTAACCGATTCACCTAGGGGAGGACTTAAACAATTAAACTGTCTGACTTGCTAGACCGTAGTTTCGCTTTGTACTCCTCTTGGGGAGTTTTCTCTCTTTTGGGAACTTTAAAGTCACTAGTATCGAGGCAGTCCTTTGAGGGGGTGGACGAGTCAGTCTCTGGCAACAGTTCATTACATTTTTTAATATGACTCGTGTGGATCCACCCCTTTCGTCCTTCCACTTTAATCGCCGTCCTCGTGGTCAGAAGGACGATCTTCGGCTCCTTCCAGCGGGGCTCCAGCGGGCTTTTCCTGTCGAAGTTGCGAATCAACACAGTATCCCCGGGACGGACATCATGTGGCTTTACATCAGTGTTGTCGGGGAAGGCTGCGGCAACCTGTGAACGACATGATTGGAGTGCAGACATCAAGGAGGCAAGGTAATCTGTCAGCATGTTACAATCAACATCGGTTATTTTCTTAGGCATGGGCGTCCCCCACATATTCGGTGGTCTGCCAAAGACCACCTCATACGGGGATAGTCCTGATCTCGAATGGGGGACCATTCTCATATAGAACAGTGCAACTGGCAGGGCGACTATCCAGTCGACCCCTTTCTCTTTACAGATTTTAGCAAGGCGTGTTTTCAGTGTCTGGTTATGCCTTTCTACAAGGCCAGCGGCCTCGGGATGTCGGACGCAGTGGAATTTCCACTGATATCCTAGCAGAAGGGAAACCTGTTTCATTAGCTCGGATGAGAATGGCTGTCCGTTATCTGAGTACACGACACGAGGCAAGCCGTACCGTGGGAAGAATTCTCGAACCAGCTGCCTGGCAGTGGTCGGGGCAGTGTAATCTGGGACTGGATATGCTTCGGTCCAACGGGAAAGTGCACAAACAACTACGAGGACATACTTGAATCCTCGACAACGGTCCATCTGGATATAATCCATCTGGAGGACTTCAAAAGGGTGATCGGGAGGATGGAATCCACCTTGCTCTACAGGGACGCTTTTACCTGGATTGAACTGACAACAGATCATGCAAGTACGCACTTTCTGTTTTGCTGCTGCTCGTAAATGTTTGTTGTACCAGAGATTCTGTAAACTGTCTAACATAGCTTTTTCTCCTAGGTGTGCTGGACTGTGTGCTGTATTTATTATGACTTGAACCATAGAGTCGGGGAGAAACCATGTAGATTTTCCCTTCGTCATCCATCCCTGATCTGTCTGGATCCCTCCTAGTTCAGTCCATTTCTTGATTTCATCTGGAGTAGCATGTGTCTGAATATCGATTACATCTAGTGTGGGATCCCTAACTGTCATACAATGTGTCGGTACTATTGTCTTTGTCACATCAGTTGTCTGGGTGTGAGTCAATGCTGTATGTTTTGCTGTTTGGTCTGCCAGGTCGTTACCCTGGGAAATGGAATCTGTAACTTTAGTATGTGCTTTACACTTCATGATGGATATGCCTGAAGGCAGATGTATTGCTTCTAATAGTGCTTGAATGAGGGGACCGTGTTGGATCTTGGCACCGTGAGAGGTCAAGAAACCTCGTTCTTGCCATAACACTCCGAAGTCGTGTACAACTCCGAAAGCATAACGTGAATCTGTGTACATGTTAACATTTCTGTTCTTGGCTAGTATACAGGCTCGGGTCAGAGCGATGAGCTCTGCTGCTTGAGCGGACAGTGTATCAATACGATATGTTTCTTTAACTTCAGTTTCAGTGGTCACTGCATATGCGGCCACTAACTCTCCTGTGTTTGTTCTCATACATGAACCATCCACATAAAGTGTCAGGTCTGGATTTGTCAGTGGAACATCTGTTAAGTCTCGTCGGGGCTTTGTTACTGCATTAATGATCTCTATACAATCATGCGGGGCTGAATTAGTCATAATCGAAGGTAACAATGTTGCAGGATTCAGAATGTTACAGCGTCTGATTTCTATGTGTGGCTGGAATAGCGTCAATTCATAACCTGTCAGTCGTGCTATAGTCAAGTGTTGAGTCTGGGTTCGGTTTAGAAGAACCTCTACAGAATGTGGAACTTGTACTGTTAATTGATGTCCTAGGACAATTGAATCGCTCTGTCTGATTGCTAGGGCTGTCGCTGCAACTGACTTTAAGCACGCAGGGAGTGCCTGGGCTACTGAATCCAATGTACTTGAAAAATAAGCGCAAGGCTTATGTGAACCTGCTTGATCTTGAGTGAGGACAGACAACGCTGTACCATCACGTTCTGTAACAAAAAGTGTAAAAGGTTTGCTGTAACATGGTGTCGCTAAAACTGGTGCTTGACATAAAGCTTTCTTTAATTCCTCAAAGGCCTGTGTATGTTCCTGAGTCCAAGGAAGGGCAGTCGAAGTCGCTGCCTCCTGTGTTGTCAACTGAATGAGTGGTTTAGCTAGAAATGCATACTGGGGAATCCATTGTCTGCAGTACGAGGTGAGGCCTATAAAGGCCCGCACTTCCTTTTGTGTCTGGGGTTGTGGCATATTTACAATTAACTGGATGCGGTCAGGAGTGAGCTGTCTCCCCACTTTGGACAGCAAGTGACCCAAGTACACAACTTGCTGAACACAGAATTGTAGCTTCGAAGGAGACACCTTGTGTCCCTTGTCGGCCAGAAAATGTAAAACTGTCAGTGATGCTTGTTCACATTCGGGTTCACTTCGTGCGGTGATCAGCAGATCATCGACGTATTGTAGTAAGGCGGTATTAACTGGCATTTGAATACAATCCAGTTGTCTTTTCAGTGCTTGACTATAGATGCTGGGGCTTTCTGTGAATCCTTGAGGTGCGCGTGAAAATTTGAAACTTCGTCCATTTAAACTGAATCCGAAGAGGTATTGGCTCTCTGGATCAATGGGCACACTGAAGAAGGCGTTCTTGAGGTCAATTACAGTAAAGAACGTTGCTTCTGAATCAATAGCAGTCAATAGGGAAGAGATGTCGGGAACCACAGGGTACTGTGGAACAATGCATTTATTCAGTTCTCGTAAATCAATCACCAGCCGATATACTGGCGGTGCATTGGGATCAGTACGTTTAAGAATCGGAATGATAGGGGAATTACAGATATTGGAGTCGGTCTCTACGACCACTCCTTGGGCAATGAGCTCTTCAATGATTTCCAGTAAAGCCACTACAGCATCGGGTGGTAACTTGTATTGTCTGATTCTCGGTAAAACAACTCCTGGTTTGAGTGTAACACGGTATGGTGTGATGTGCATGCAACCTACATCGGTTGGGCCTTGTGCCCACAGGTGCTTCGGTACATTTTTCAATCTGACATCAAACTCTCGTAATACATAGTGACCCTTAAAGTCACGCAGGAAAAGTCTAACTCCTTCCGGAGAACAACATATCACAGCTCCTAGAGCCTTCAATGTTTTGATACCTAACAAGTTTTCTGGACATGATTTCGTGAGTAACAAGTCTGTAACACGTGATAATGGACCCACAGCCAGGGGGACTGGTTTCGATACCTCATTTACAATAGGCTGTCCTGAAAAACCAAGGGAAGCATTCTGTGAGCCTGAGAGGGGTGCCCCTGGGACTTCATTATGGCTGATTGTTGTGCGGCTTGCCCCTGTGTCAATTAAAAACTTTCTGTCTTTTCCCAATACTTGACTGTGTACATAAGGACCCTCTTGATCTACAGGAATCTCAATAAGAGGCAAGCCAACCTCCCTCTCTAGGCTGTTTCATGTGTATCGCTGATAATCGGGATAATCAGATTGGGCATACTGGTTCATCTGTCGTGAAACTTGTTGTGTCGCAGCAATGGGCTGTGGCTGTGGCTGTGATACCGCTGCGGTCTGTGCTGTATGTGGTGGAGCATGCATAGGTTGTGAATTCTGTGAAGTCTGTTGCTGGACCTGGTCTTGTCTAGGCGGATGCGGTCTTTCTTTAGTTTTACCTGTTGCTATATTGTGTTTCAGGACTGGACATTCATGTACGTAGTGACCGGGCTGCTTGCAATAGTTGCATGTCCCTTTAACGGGAGCTGCTGCATTACCTGTCTGGGTCGTACCCTTTCTCTGGCCGTCGGCTGGAACCGACTGGGCCACTAACATTTTCATTTTCGTGTCTTTCATACGTCTTTGTTCGTGATCCTGTTCTTCTCTAATTCTGTTCTGATGGTATTGTAACATTTGTAACATCTGGGATGGCGTATTTGCTTGCCATGTACTTTCAACTTTATATACACGGTTCTTAACTGATGTCAGGGAATTCTCGACTAACTTTGTTACAAAAAGATGCGGGTACGACTCGCTACCTGGTTTTAGGCCACTATTAATAATGAAACATTTCTCGAATCTTGAATAGAAGTCACTGGTATCTTCATCGTGTTTCTGTTTACAGGCTGAGATTGCGTCCCAGTCTTCCTTTTTAGCTGTCAATAATCTTGGCAAGACCTGTACTATTAGACCTGGTAATGCTTTTGCTTTCTCCCCAAGGCCTATCCCTGGAGTACAAATTTTTTCCTCGTCTTCTATTTCTGTCCATATAATCTTTTTATCTCCCACCTCCCATTCCTTTTCCTTGAGTTTCTCGTAGATGCCGGTGGGCAGCAGTACCTTTAACAATTTCATAATGTCTGTATATGTGTAATCTCCTGCAGGGTCTTTATCATGACAGGGTACTAGTTTCTTCATTTCTAATAGTTCTAACTTGGTCAGAGGTGTGTATACATACACACGTTTCAGGGTATTATCGGTACCCATAACTGGGTGTACTTCTCGTAACGGATTCTGTCTGTCGAAATGCTCAAAGTGACACATTTTTCTTTCTGGTGGCTGAGCTGAAACATATTGTGGGCCTAAGAAAGCGTTATATTTACGTCGTTGCTCTAGAATTATTTGAATTAATCTGGTACTTAGGCCTCTCCATCTATTCATAAGTAGTGCTTCTAATGTATCGGGTAAGGGACCTGGATCAGAATGTTGTTGTCTGTATAACGTGATGAGATGCTGGATCATGTATATACCAGCTAATTTCTGCTCGTCTGGGGAAAGGTTCAGAAATGTCTGTGCTACTGTATCATCATTGTATGTGTTAGAATTGTCAGCCCATAGTACTGCTGACCGGGCTAGTTCTTGTTCATCCATAGAATTGAGTACATGGTACCCCATTTGTTCTTGAAGCATTTTATCGGTAACTTGAAACAGATGTTCAGGCAAATTTGGTTTTAATATACCAGAGAGAAAAACTCTCTTGCTTTCTGGACGAATGCCTTTCCTAAGGTAATTTCCCTTACCTACATACGCTATCGTATCGTAGTCGTTTCTGGTTCTTCAGGTCCTTCCTCCTCCTCGGAGGAGTCATTCCTGTCACTTTCTTTTTCTTTTTCGTGTATTTCTATTACTGCCTTTCTGATTTTCTTGTACATGCTTGATATACAATTCATTTTATCATGCTTTCCTTCGGCTATATTTTGACCCCACTTGTTTAGTGCTTCCATTTCATCCTGGTCTACCCCAGGCCTGTCTCGGTCTCTTATTAAGCAATTTATGAAAAAACGTAATATATATGCTTGAGTGTCAACTTTCTGGTGTGCCAGGGCCTCCTTAATACTTTCGGGATTTTCCCCAGTCTGGACAAAATGATATATTCTATCTAGGTGATCAGTCTTCCCTGGGAATAACACTAGGTAATCTGTAGCTTGTCGCAAGCGTAGTGATGCTATCAACATCCTATCTTCTTTACCGGGTACTGGATCGTATCTGCGAACTGGAAGGGGTTCTTTGAGTATGTCGAGACGGGGTGATTGGGGTGTATGTTGCTTCAGCAGGTCTCTAAGGTGTAATCTGTGTGTTGTTGGCGGGGTCTGGAGACCCCCTGTCGCACCTCCTGAGCCAGAGGCTTGAGCATTATTTCTCTGTGGAGTCTGTATGTGTATCTGAACTTGTCTCTTACTGGGATCAGGCACAATCGGATTTGGTATATGAATCTTAGGTGCGGGAAGTGGTGGAGGTGGAGGAACAAGTGGAGCAGGCTGTCGAACGGGGGAACCTTGTTGCGGCAATGGCGGGATATGGTCTGGAGGCGGGTTGCCACCTCCGTCGCCGTCAGTAGGCGGGACGCGGGCACGTGGATTGGTGTAAGCGGGTGCTACATCGTCTAGATAGGAAGCAAGGAATATATCTTTGGTGGTACTGTGATTTACTTTAGTCGGAACCAATGGCGACGGCAGGTCTTTCGGTATATCTGAAGTGGCTTCAGGCGAACCCTCGGCCACTAAGTACATGCCATTTACAAGATTGTTTCGCATACGGTCTACTTGTTCTGCTTTTACTCGGATCCCTTCATTAACTAATTTGTTTTCTCGGGCTCTATCTGACTCTTCTCTATGTCTGTCTTCTCTACGGAGTGCTCTTTCAGCACGTTTATGTGATTCTTTACGCCAAAATTCTATGGCGTCTTTCTGAGATTGTCTGGCTTTCTTTTTCCATAGCGCTTCTTCTACCTTCACGATGCACTCGGCATCCCATGTTCCTGTAACGGGCCATCTGTGTCTCTCGTCTAGGTGCTTAGTATAATCGGCCCATAAATCTAGATACAATATGGCATCTAAGCCATGCTTATGGTACATAAAATTTCCAGGAGTGTCCCTAGGGGGGATAGGAATTTCTTCCTCTAGCATCCCTTTCCTAGTTCCTATCTGTCTTAGTTTATTGAAGAACGGCATCTTGTTGCTTAGTACTGGATACTCGATACTTGTTACTTACTCTGAACACAGCTAGTTACACAAAAACACAGTAATTGTACATCAAACAGTCACTCATACCACGACATTAATCACATGAAAACATTTTGAACATACATCACTACCCTTGATACTAGATGTACTGCTAAACAGCACAGATACACTGTCGAGAACAGTGCAAGAACTTGAAGGCTTGATATACTGCTAAACAGTACAGATACACTGTCTAAAACAGTGCAGACCGTGTTTGTGTACCCAAACACGTCTTTACCGGATACATAATAATGCACCTGTCTAGATACGTCCCAGCAATGGTACTCACCGGGAAGCACGGAACGGAAGGCCTCGGAAAACTCGACTGGACTGGACCGGACTGGACTGGACTCGACTCGACACGTGGATACTTCGGAAACTGGTGGGCCTCTTGACACCTCGGACCTTGCTTCTTTCGGCTAGGCTCTGGTCGGGATCCTCCGCACTCCTTACCGCCTCGTCTGGGTGCTGATCGCAGTCTCCGTCACCTCCGTGGGCCAGAGGGAGATACAGGAAATCCTGCGGGTACGCGCAGTGGTCCGTCTTGACTTATGGCAGGGGGCAAAGGTTGCAACGCACCAACCGGCGTGTAAGGTGGGGGAGGGGTCCCTATTCGGGCGCCAAAATAATGTGGTAAATATTTGATTTACCGTCCTAATTTCTATGCAGGTAAGTACTTAAACAAAAATAACTCAATCGGAAAGAAAGATGCAGAGTCCGTGGTGTTAGAGTTCTTAGGGGTTTTATTCCTTAAAAAGGAATGGTTCAGGTACCGGATATCGTGTTCCTGCCACCACTGGGGTGCAGGAAGGGATAGAGCATACTTTATTGACAAGACATAACTTTTATACTTAAACCATATAATGAATACCAATACAGTAGGCGTAACAGCTGAGAGAAACAAGATAACAGCATACACGTGTTAGCAATACGTAATCAGAAGGCGTGAACTGGGCGTGAACATAGAGGTGTGCGCTAGAAACGTCACATGTAAGTGTCACGAGTAGGTGGGTACAAAGCAGAATCTTGCAATGTCAGCAGAAATCTGAGGCCTGGATGCGCGCGCAGCTGCATGACGTGTGATTGACGTGGAGCTGACGTGGAGCTGGAGGGTGCAGGGGACTTGACATTTACACTAACGGAAAGAGACAGAAGTCTGGCATGTCAGATCAACTCGTACCTATATCATATCTAATATCTGATGTTTGGGAACCATATTATCTAGAGGGAAAGGTCTCTCGGGCAGAGGCTATTCTATACTGACTGTGAGTGCGTGTATAAGCGTCTAAGTGTCTGCATGAGATGCGAGGGGGCATGGGCCTACCATGGTAACAGAAGCTATGAATTACTTGTACGGAGACAGTGAGGCCGGGCCCTTTGCTCTGCAGCTGGAAAGATGTTTACTTGAACTAGTAGGCAGGAATGTATGTTTGAGGAGCGGAACAGATAATTCGAAGGTTGAATACAGTCTTGTCAGGCAGCAGGCTGAGCTAAGCGCCGTTAGCCGCGCAGGGAGTAAGGCAGAGGTCACGGGTACAGAGGCAGCCCAGGCTGAGGCGTTCAGAGTCAGAAGGCAGAAAAAGGCTCGATGGCAGAATTCAGAGGCCTACATCGCCAGAGCTGAAAAACGTGTAAAGTACACCACAAAAAGACGTTGGCATGGCATACTTAGGAACGGAATATTCAACCCATTCAGGGCGGATCTGAAAGAGGACATGTTAACGTTGGACGCAAATGTATTTGCGTCTTCATAGCTGGCACAGGAGGGAAGTTACATGCACTTTAAGCTGGTACATGGAGACGGTGGGGTACACGTTAGGGAACATTTCTTGACCATAAAATTTATATTTCCTCAAGTCAGTGACGCATGTTCGCAGTCACGTTCGGTCCGTGCAGTGATTAACAAGTCATCGACATATTGGAGCAGAGCAGTGTCAGCAGGCATGTGAATACTGTCTAGTTGTCTTTTCAGAGCTTGACTATAAATACTGGGACTTTCCGTGAACCCTTGAGGTGCACGTGCAAATTTGAAACTTCGGCCATTTAAAGAGAATCCGAATAAATATTGGCTTTCTGGATGAATGGGGACACTAAAGAAGGCATTCTTGAGGTCTAGAACAGTAAAGAACGCAGCTTCAGAATCAATAGCAGTCAATAGGGATGATATGTCCGGCACTACTGGGTACTGGGGAACAATACATTTATTCAATTCTTGAAGATCGATCACCAATCTGTAGACTGGTGGTGCATTTGGGTCAGTTCGTTTGAGAATCGGAATGATTGGGGAATTACATACATTGGAGTCAGTTTCCATAACTACTCCGTGGGCAATCAATTTGTCAATAATTTTCAGTAAGGCTGCTACAGCCTCGGGGGGCAATTTGTATTGTCGGATTCGGGGCAGTACAACTCCTTGCTTGAGAGTGACACGATAAGGTGTAATATGCATACAACCTACATCAGTCGGGCCTTGTGCCCATAAATGTGCCGGTACATTTTGCAATCTTGGATCAAAATCTCGTAACACATAGTGACCCTTAAAGTCACGTAAGAACAATCTCACTCCTTCCGGAGAACAACATATTACAGCTCCTAGAGCTTTCAACGTTTTAATACCAAGCAGATTTTCAGGACATGCTTTCGTAAGTAACAGATCAGTAGTGCGTGATAATGGACCAACTTCTAGGGAAACTGGTTTTGACACTTCATTAACAATAGGCTTTCCTGAAAAACCCAGGGAAACATTCTGTGAGCCTGAGAGGGGTGCCCCTGGAACTTCGTCATGACTGATGGTCGTTCTACTTGCCCCTGTGTCAATCAAGAATTTTCTGTCTTTCCCTAATACCTGACTATGTACATGGGACCTTCTTGATCTACAGGAACCTCAATAAGAGGCAAGCCAACCTCCCTCTCTAGGCTATTTCATGTGTACTGCTGGTAATCGGGGTAATCTGACTGTGCATACTGGTACATTTGTTGCGTGACATGTTGCGTGGCAGCAATAGGCTGGGGTTGAGGTTGGGGTACAGCTATTGTCTGTTGTGCTTGCTGTGGTGGTTGCGTATTCTGTGGGATATGCTGTGGAACATGTTCCTGTCTAGGAGGACGCGGTCTTTCTTTCATCCTACCAGTAGCAATATTGTGTTTCAGAACGGCACATTCGTTTATATAATGACCTGGCTGTTTGCAGTAATTGCAGTTCCCTTTAACGGGAGCTGCGGACTGACCTGGAGGTGCTGTACCCTTTCTTTGACTATCTGGTGGAACAGACTGAGCTACTAGGACTTTTATTTTCGTATCTTTCATACGTCTCTGTTCATGATCATGTTCCTCTCTGATACGGTTCTGGTGGTACTGTAACATTTGTAACATTTGAGAAGGTGTATTTGCTTGCCAAGTGCTCTCTACTTTCAGGACTCTATTCTTGACTTGGGGTAAGGAATTCTCAACTAGTTTAGTCACAAAAAGATGTGGATATGATTCACTACTTGTTTTCAAACCGCTATTAATGACAAAAACATTTCTCAAATCTGGAATAAAAATCACTAGTGTCTTCATCCTGTTTCTGTTTGCAGGCTGAGATTGCATCCCAGTCTTCCTTTTTAGTTGTCAATAATCTCGGCAAAACCTGTACTAATAATCCTGGTAACGCTTTAGTTTTGTCCCCAAGACCTAAACCTGGGGTACGTGCTTTCTCTTCGTCCTCTAATTCAGTTCAGTTAATCTTTTTATCTCCCACCTCCCATTCTTTTTCTTTGAGCTTCTCGTAAATACCTGCTGGTAAAAGTACTTTTAACATTTTCATAATATCGGGATACGTGTAGTCTCCCATGAGTAACATGTCTTTTAATTCACGGTGAAACCCTGCTGGATCTTTATCGTGACAAGGCACTATTTTCTTCATTTCCAATAATTCCATTTTACTTAAGGGTGTATATACGAATACGCGTTGAAGCGCACCCCCTGGAGTCTGGGCGGGATGAACTTCTCTTAAGGGATTCTGTCTGTCTATATAAAAGGGTTTCCCTACTGGAGGTGGAACGGGAACAAAATGTGGAGTCAAAAATGTTCTGTATTTATGACGTTGTTCAAGAATCACATTAATTAAATCAGTACCTAGACCTCTCCATCGTTTCAGTAGTAGTTCATCTAATATATTGTATAGGGGACCTGGATCAGAATGCTGACTCTCATATAGCATAATGAGATGTTGGATCATGTACATACCAGCTAAACGTTGTTCAGATGGAGTAAGACTCAAAAATGTTTGCGCTACTGAATCATCTTTATATACGCTGTTATTATCAGCCCACTGTACTGCGGACCGTGCTAGTTCTTGTTCACGCATTGTATTAAGTTCGTCGTAACCTATTCTTTCTTTCAGGATTTTATCAGTGGCTTGGAATAAATGTTCAAGAGAACATTGTTCTGGTATGGGAGAAAGAAAACGTTTCTTGTTTTCTAGGCGTATAGGTCTGTCAAAAGGTCTTGCTCTACCTACGTACGCTATCGTCTCGTGGCGGTCATCTGATTTTTCTAACCCATCCTCTTCTTCCTCGGTTTCACTCTCTTTATCGGCTCCCCTAGCTTCTTTCTCTTTTTCGTGCATTATTACTATTTCTTTACGGATCTTTCTGTACATAGAGTCTATGCAATTTTGTTTATCATGTTTACCATCAGCTATGTTATTACTCCAATTTATCAACTTGTCCTTTTCTTCTTGGCTCATTCCTGGTCTATCTCGTTCCCTTATCAAACAATTAATCAAGAATCGTAAAATCATACTTTGTGTCTCAACCTTCTGATGCGCCATGGCCTCGCGAATACATTCAGGTCTCTCCCCTGTTCTAATAAAATGAAATATATTGTCTAGGTGTTCAGTCATTTCTGGAAAAAGCATCAAATAATCCGTAACGCGTCGTAAACGTAGCGAAGATAACATCATGTCCCCCTTGCCAGGTACTGGGTCATATCTACAATCTGTTATGAATTGTCTAAGATTTTCGAATGTAGCTGGTCTAGGTGTACGCTGTAATGCTAGTTCTCTGTACGTTATTCATTTTGCTTGTGGCGGGGTGTGAAGATGTCCTCCTACTTAGCCTCCTGAGGCGGAAGCGAGGGCGTGAATGGACTGGGCAGTAGCTGCAGGTGTCGTGACGGGTATAAGTGACATATGTACCGGAGATGGACTCTGTGTTGCAGCTGTCGCGAAAGGATTATGAGGACCAATAGTAGGTGGGACAGTAACAGTAGCAGTAGCAGTAGGGGAAGTAACAGGCGCAGGAAGCGTGACTTGGGAACGTGGAGGGGTCGTAGCCTGAACAGACGAAGCAGGCTGCTGTACATTATTAACGGGTTGTACGGGTACATGAGTATATGCTGGAGCAACATCATCTAAATAGGATGAAAGGAAAATATCTGCTGCGGTCTGTTTATGTCGGAGTTTAGTTGGGACCAATGGTGGTGGCAAGTTACATGTTACTTCCGGGGTCGCCTTTGGCAGGCCCTCGGCTAGAACTGGATACAGTCCTGTAATAAGGGCATTTCTCTGTCTGTCTTGTTGTTCTATTCTGACTCGTTCTCCTTCTTCTAGTAATTCTTTTTCTCTAGCTTTTTCAGATTCTTCTCTACTTCTCTCTGCTTTCCTGATTTCTTTCTCGTTTCTTCTATGCGCTTCTTTACGCCATAATTCTATGGCATCTTTCTGGGATTGTCTGGCTTTCTTTTTCCATAATGCTTCTTCTACTCTCATGATGCAATCGGCATCCCATGTCCCTGAGACAGGCCATCTATACTTCTCTTCCAGACCCTTGGTGTAATCCGCCCATAAATCTAGGTACAGTATGGCATCTAAGCCATGCTTATTATACATAAAATGTCCAGGAGTGTCCCTAGGCGGGACGGGAACAGCTTCTTCGAGTATCCCTTTCCTAGTTCCTATCCGACGTATTCTAGAGAATAGCGGCATAGTGAGACTGATTTGAACACAATAAACACAGTAATGAATTGCAAACAATCATTCATACCACAACATGAAACACATTAAAACATTTTCGAACAGTTACTACCTGGAAACATGAAACACAATACTGACTCTGAATTACTAGATGCACTGGAATACTGGATTACTGGTTTACTAGATGCACTGCTAGAACAGTACAGACCGGTCCCATAAAGAGACACGTGTTGTCGTATTTACCTAAGCAAACACGTCCGGACCAGGTCTGTGTACCCAGACCTGTCTTGACCGGGCACAAATTATTGAACCCGTCTAGATGCGTTCCCAATAACGGTACTCACCGGGAAGCAGAAACTGAAGGCCGCGGAAACTGGACTGGACTGGACTGCGTCAGGTGACGATTCTCCTACGCATGCGCTTCGGAACAGGTGGGTCTCTGGATACCTCGGACTTTGCTCTCTCGACTAGGGGCTCTGGTCGGGATCCTCCGCATTCCTCACCGCCTCGTCTGGATGCTGGGTCGCAGTCACCGTCTCCTCCGTAGGCCCGAGGGAGAATAGCAGGAAAACCCGCGGAAGTGCACTGGTTCCGTCGCTGCCGCAGGAGGGGTCAAGGCCTGCGGGACATCTCCGGCGAGTGGGGAAGGGGGGGTCCCTGTTCGGGCGCCAAATTATGTGGTAAATAAATTTACCGTAGCATTTTTCCATACAATTACAAGTCAAAGGATAGCTCAATAAATGAGAGGCAGAGTCCGTGGAATCTGATTCATACGGGCTTTAATAATAATACCATATGGTATGGACATCGGGTTCCATCACCACGAAGGCTCAGGAAGGGATATTCAACGTTTTATTAACAGTACACATTATATATAGTAAAACAGTATACTGGGTTCCAATGCAGTAGGCGTAACAGGTGAAAAGAGAGAGATAAGAACACATGTGCGTAATAGGAGGCGTGTAAGAAGGCGTACACATGGGCGTGCACTTGACATGTCAGAGAAAACGCCACATGAAACGTCACAAGTGGGTGGATGTTTAGTGAAAGTTTGCAGAGTCGGCAGAAACTTCTAACCTAGATGCGCGCGCAGCTGAGCATGACGTGTAACTGGGGAGAACTGGGGGCTTTGACTTTTGCACGAGTAGAGGAGACTAATGTCTGGGGTGTCAGAGCGACCTGTACCTATAACATATCTGATATCTCATGTTTGGAGGATGTAGTATCTGAAGAGAAAGGTCTCTCGGGCAGAGGCCGTTCATTACTGAATGCTAGTGCGTGCAAAGGGATCTCCATGTAGAGTGCGGGGGCCATGGGCCTACCATGGTAACGGGAGCAGTAAATTACTTGCATGGAGACAGGAAGGCAAGGCCCTTTTGCTCTGCAGCCGGGAATATGTTTACCTATTTCACTAGACTGGAATGTGTTTTCGAGGAGGCTGAGCAGATAACTATAGGCAAAATAACGTTTTGGCAGGCAAGCAGGCCGAGCCGGGCACCGCTCGTCTGTGCAGGAGGTAAGGCAGAGGTCAGGGATGCATACATAAACTGTAGCTTTCAGAGGCAGAAATGAACTTGGAGACTCGTTGAGGGCCTAGCTCGACTGGGCCAGGAAACATGGAGAAAACATGTGCTTGATTCAAAAGTGTACCATGTAAAGACGTTGGCACCATAGGTTTAGAAACCTGATGAACTGGATATTCATGCATGACTGGATAGCTGACATGTTAAGGTTTGACGCAAATCCATATGCGTCTTTCTAGCATGAGCAGAACAAAAGTTACACGACATACATGGATCATGGGTACATGAATAGGGTGCGAGTAGAGGGTCACTTTGGCTACCTGAAAATTTCTATTACCTCAAGGGTGAGGACGAGAGTGAGGCTCCCCTATATAGGGCGCTTTTGCAAAATAAACTATTGAACCTTCTCCATTGCCGACTGACTTATTATTGGTAAATAATGTATATGGGCCATTGGAAAGTATAGCTCTATGATATATAATTTCAGTACTTCAGGTTCATTAATGAAATGACGGAACTGCACTCACTGGCTTGATCTTCCGCAATTGTTATTTCTGTTCAGGAATTGTTCCCTGGGGCAGATTCAGTTTGAGAATATTAAACATTCACTTTATTCCCGAACAATGGTATAATAGGACCTATAGTTACAGCTACAGACCGAGCTTCTGCGGGCAAGTTCAATTGATTTACTTTCTGTATCAATTCTTCTCTATTTTTGTTCAGAGCCTCAATTTTCTTTTCTTGGAGTACTCTATTTGTCGAGTTATCATGCAAAATTTGCAGAACTAAAGGAGTTGATAATACTGGGGCACTTGGAGGGACTACTCTATTTAGTCCTTCTTGATATGGCGGAGGATTTTTAGTTAACATATCCTCTAAAAGTTCATCTTCTGATTCACTAAACCTTGTCACAGTCAGTGTTTTGTTTTCTCTCCACACTGTTTGTTCTTCTGTCAACACTGGTTATAACCCTTCTGATAACATTGCTCTTCTCCATTGTTTCATCTGATCTTCTCGTGATCCATTCATATATCTGGGAAAAAATCCCTTCATTCTCCCACTTCCGTGTTTCTCTCTCTCATATGACTCAGTCTCCCATTCTTCCAAAGCTTCATATTGAGTTAATCGAGGTCTTTGTTTCTAAACTTTTCATTCTCATTCTCAGATTCTGAGGGACTCTCCCTTTAAATGTACCATACTCTGGGAAAGCTAAGACTCCATCACCTTTGGTGTAATCTATCCAATTCTCCAACCATACACAATTATGATAACCTCTCTCCATCATCATGAATGAAGCAGGTGTTTTTGAATCAGGATCCTGTCCCTAGTCAATATGGGCTTGTCTTTCTTAAAGGAATTCTTAATTCTGTTTGTCAATGACATTTTTCTCTCCTCCCCATACATTTTGGGTAAGTAT
This sequence comes from Lissotriton vulgaris, assembly GCF_964263255.1. NCBI lineage: Eukaryota > Metazoa > Chordata > Amphibia > Caudata > Salamandridae > Lissotriton > Lissotriton vulgaris. The sequence continues at coordinate 822,473,601 of NC_141699.1, read as the reverse complement.
CAATGTATAAAATTGTATTCTGCAAATCCTAAAAATCTCCTAACGGGGCGATTTCCTGCATTAGCCTTTTCCCAATTTCGCATATAATTTTTCGTTATCCAATCCTGAAGTAGCTTTTATTTTCCCAACCAATCAAATTCAGGCTCACACTTGTGGTTTGACCAATCTCAGCGCGGCCTTATTGTGACATCAGTATCACTCCTTACTACTGACCCCACCTTTACAATCTGCCTTTGCCACACACGACCGCTGTTTCCACTAATCCCAGCGAGCACACTGTGAGGTCAGTTTAACTTCAGCAACTGACCCTCGCTTCACATTGTAATATGATGACTTTCCACATTCCTTTTCATTAAATTCTTTGTTAGTAACAACATAAAAACATTTGCTACTCTGCCTATTCCTCTAAACAAAGGATAGATTTCTTTTCACTGTGAGTAACACATTCCGCTTACTCTTCACAAAGTAAGAACTTCTGTTTACTCTTCAAACACAGCGAGTAAATCCCTTCACTTACCCTTCATTCAAGCTCTGACTAACCTGCTACGTTGTTATGGTATTCTGATTTATAGAGCGCGCGTATACCCGTGGGTGTCTTGGCGCTATGGACGGGGAAGGGGTATGCACTGGCAGCTGGTATTGGAATAGCCAGGTCTTCAGGCCCTTCGTAAAGGTGATTAGAGTGGGGGCGTTTCTAAGCTCAAGAGGAAGAGCATTCCAAAGCTTGGATGTGTAGAAGTATAAGCTGCGCCCGCCCCATTGCACCGTGCGGATTTTTGGAACTTGCAGAAGTTTTGTGCCAGAGGAACGGAGCTGTCTGGGGGGTTCGTACCAGGAAAACAGGTTCTGAAGAAAGATCGGCCCTTTTTTGATCAAGGCTCTGTAGGCTAAAGTCAGTGCTTTGAATTTGATCCATTGCTCCACTGGGAGCCAATGCAGCTTTCGGATTTCAGCGGTGATTGAATTGTTTCTAGGGATATTGAGTAAAAGTCGTGCCGCTGCGTTCTGAACACTTTGGAGTTTTTTTAGGCATTGTTTTTGTGCATTTCCTAATAATCCATTGCAGTAATCCAGTTTAGACTGGAATAAGTCTGTAACTACAGTTTTTCTGGATCCTGCCGGAATGCATGGAAGAATCTTCCTAATCTTTTTGATGAGAAAATGACTGGCTGACACAGGAACATTGGTGTGTTGAATAAGAGAAAGTTTCTGATCCAGCCACACCCCCAGGTTCTTGGCTTTCGCCACCGGCTTTGGGGGTTCGCCCATTTCCACTGGCTACCATAGGTTGCTCCAGCTCGGTAGTAAGTTGCCAAAGATCAATATCTCTGTTTTGTCAGAGTTTATTTGAGGCAATGGGTGTTCATCCAAAGGTCGACGGTGCGAATGCAGTTTTGAAATTGTGCAGTGGGCGGTGTCTCATTTTTAAGTACTGTTACGACAATCTGAGTGTCGTCGGCGTAGGATGTGAGGCTGAAGCCAAAGCTCCGGATTAAAGGGGCCAGCTCTGAGACATACGTGTTAAAGAGTGGAGGGCTTAAGGAAGAGCCCTGGGGCACACCACAGGGGAGGGAGTATGAGTCTGAGTGGAAGGCATCAATCTCAACCGTGAGTCTTCTGTCTATAAGGAAGGAGGATGGCAAAGCCAGTGCTGCGCCCCCGATCCCCATTCTCTCGAGCCGCTCATGCAAGAGAGAATGGTCAACCGTATCAAAAGCGGCTGACAGATCGAGGAATATTAGCAGGGCTGTGACACCCTGATCCATCACCACCCTAATCTCTTCTGTAGCTTTGATCAGAGCTGTCTCAGTGCTGTGTTTGCGGCGAAAGCCGAACTGAGAGGAGTCCAACAAGTTGTTGTCATTAATAAATTGAGTCATTTGCGAATTCATAATTTTATCAATTATTTTGGCTGGTAGTGGTAGCGGAGCAATGGGCCGATAGTTATTAGGGTCCGCCGGCTCTAAAGAGGGTTTTTTCAGTAACGGTTAGATGAAGGTATCTATCCGGATGGAGGGAAAGAAGCCGGAACTAAACATGGAGTTAAAAATGTCTGTGAGACCAGGACTGACCAGGTCGGCAATTTCTTTAAAGATTTTTGGTGGACAGGGGTCAAGAGGGGAGCCTGATTTGGATTCTTGAATATATCTGGCTACAATGTCAGAAGAGACGGGTGAGAAAGCGAGCAACGTGTTGGCATTGTGCTCTCTAAGAGTGGCCTCTGTCAGAAATGAATGTGTGGAGTCCTGAAAGTTTTAAAGATACTCATTACTTTTGTTTTCAATGTAGCGGCAATGTTGTCACATAAATCTTGGCTACTTTTGATCCCTGGAATCTTTGCCGCGGTGAGTTTGTTTACCACTAGAAAAAGTTCCTTAGATGAGTTTTTTGCTTCCCCGATTTGTCTGGTATAAAATTCTTTTTTATTGGCTATGAGATGGTCTTTGTAATGGTATAGGGCTGTTTTAAAGATAATTTTCTTGTTTGTTGGGCAATAGTTGGCCCGCCAGCGTCTTTCTAGTTGCCGGCAGATCTGTTTTTCTTTACGAAGATCTTTAGTAAACCATGGTGCTGAGGGGATTTGCCTGTTTCCTGAGGTTTTTTTAATAGGTGCGACGATATTGGAAGCGTCGTGTAGCCATTTAAGATATTTTGGGGCTGTAACTTTAGGGGGCCCAAGAAGTAGAGGGCGGGACGCCTCTAGCAAGGAATGGAGGGATTGTTTATCCATGAGCTCCCAATTTCTTTTTGTTGTGGCAGAAGTTTTGGAGGCCTCGGAGGGTCCCAGGAGGGTGACCGGTAGTATGAATTTGATGCATGAGTGGTCAGACCAGGTTAGAGCCAGGGTATCAATAGGCGCGAGGTTGTTAACTGAGGTGAAGAGGCCATCTAGCGTATGGCCCGCTTCTTGTGTGGGGGTCTGGACTTTTTGCTTGAGCCCTAGTGCTTTGAGGGTCTCCAATATCACTTCGTTCTCCCTATTGTTCCTATCTTCGAGATAGAAGTTAAAATCTCCTAGGATGGTGAATTCATCATTTTGTAAAGTGGTTTCTAGAAGGTTGTCTAGGTTAGAGATGAAATGGCTCATGAAACCAGGAGGCCGATATAGGAGAATACCCTTAAAAGTCTGTTTAGTGTTCAGCTCAATCAATCAATCAATCAGTGATACTTATAGAGCGCGCTACATACCCGTAGGGTCTCAAGGCGCTGGGGGGGGGGGGGGGGGGGGGGGGGGAGGGCCGCTACTGCTCAAACAGCCAGGTCTTCAGCTTCTTCCTGAAGGAGAGGTGGTCTTGGGTCAGGCGCAGGTCGGGAGGGAGGGAGGGAGGGAGTTCCAGGTCTTGGCGGCCAGGTAGGAGAAGGACCTTCCTCCTGTAGTCGCTCTTCGGATGCGGGGGACGGCGGCGAGGGCGTGGTTGGCTGATCGGTGGTGGCGTTTGGGAGCGTAGAAGTTGATCCGGCTGTTGAGGTAGCTCGGGCCTTGGTCGTGTAGGGCTTTGTGTGCGTGGGTGAGGAGGCGGAAGGTGATTCTTTTGTTGACGGGGAGCCAGTGAAGGTCTCTCAGATGTCCGGTGATGTGGCTGGTTCGTGGGATGTCGAGGATGAGTCTGGCTGAGGCGTTCTGGATCCGCTGGAGTCTTTTCTGGAGCTTGGCGGTGGTACCGGCGTAGAGGGCGTTGCCGTAGTCCAGTCGGCTGGTGACGAGGGCCTGGGTGACGGTCTTCCTGGTCTCGGTGGGGATCCACCGGAAGATCTTCCGTAGCATGCGTAGGATGTTGAAGCACGCCGAGGAGACGTTGTTGACTTGCCTGGTCATGGAGAGGGAGGAGTCCAGGATGAAGCCCAGGTTGCGTGCATGGTCTGTCGGTTTGGGTGCGGTGCCCAGGGCGGGAGGCCACCAGGAGTCGTCCCAGGCGGAGGGGGAAGAGCCCAGGATGAGGACCTCCGTCTTGTCAGAGTTCAGTTTCAGGCGGCTGGTCGTCATCCACTCGGCTACCTCTTTCATCCCTTCGTGCAGGTGGGCTCTGGCGGAGGCGGGGTCGTTGGTCAGGGAGAGGATCAGCTGGGTGTCGTCGGCGTAGGAGATTATGCTGAGGTTGTGTTTGCGTACGATGGCCGCGAGGGGGCTCATGTAGACGTTGAAGAGGGTGGGGCTCAGAGATGATCCTTGAGGGACGCCGCAGATGACTTCGGAGGCCTCTGACTTGTACGGTGGTAGGCGGACTCTCTGTGTTCTTCCGTCGAGGAAGGAGATGATCCATTCCAGCGCCTTGTCCTGGATTCCGATGTTGCTGAGGCGCTGTACTAGGGTGCGGTGGCAGACCGTGTCGAATGCCGCGGAGAGGTCTAGGAGGATGAGGGCCGCTGTTTCTCCATTGTCCATCAGGGCTCGGATGTCATCGGTGGCGGCGATGAGGGCGGTCTCGGTGCTGTGATTGGCTCGGAAGCCGGACTGTGAGGGGTCGAGGGATCCGTTCGTCTCGAGGAAGGCGGCCATCTGCTTGTTGACGGTCTTCTCGATGACTTTGGCAGGAAACGGGAGGAGCGAGATGGGGCGGTAGTTCTTGAGTTCGGTGGGGTCCGCTGTTGGTTTCTTGAGTAGGGCGCTGAGTTCCGCGTGTTTCCAGCTCTCAGGGAAGGTGGCGGTGTCGAATGATGTGTTGATGATGTCTCGCAGGTGGGGTGCGATGACGGCGTCGGCCTTGTTGAAGACGTGGTGAGGGCAGGGGTCGGTCGGTGATCCAGAGTGGATGGAGTTCATCGTGCGGATGGTGTCTTCGGTGCTGATCGGGGTCCAGGCGTGGAGGGTGGTGGTGGGGGGTGGCTGTTCGGTCATGGTGTGCGTTGGTTGGTTGTTGAAGCTGTTGTGTATGTCCGCGATCTTGTTGTGGAAGTATGAAGCGAGGGAGTTGCAGAGGTCTTGCGATGGGGTGATGTTGTTGTTTCCTGCGCTGGGGTTGGAAAGCTCTTTCACGATGTTGAAGAGTTCCTTGCAGTTGTGTGCGTTGTTGTCCAACCGTTCCTTGAATGCTGTTTTCTTGGCGGCGCAGATCAGCTGGTGGTGCTTCCGGGTGGCAAGCTTGAAGGAGGTCCTGTTGTCCGGTGTAGATTCCCTTCTCCAGACTTTCTCGAGGGCTCGGCAGTTCTTCTTGGAGCTCTTGAGTTCGTCGGTGAACCACAGGGCTTTCTTGCTTCCGGGTCTGCTGGGCGGGGTCCTCAGCGGGGCGAGCTCGTCCGCGCAGCTGCTGATCCACTTTGTGAGGTTGTCGGCGGCCTGGCTGGGGTTCGCTGAGCTGGCAGGAGGGTGCTGGCTCAGGGAGGTGGCGAGCTGGTCTGCTGTGATCTTGTTCCAGCTCCTGCGGGCGGCCTGTTGCTGGTGGTGGTGGGTCATCGTTCTCTTGAAGGTGAAGTGGACGCAGCTGTGGTCCGTCCATTGAAGCTCTGTGGCGTGGCTGAAGTCGATGTCTGTGCTGGAAGAGAAGACTGCGTCGAGTGTGTGTCCGGCGAGGTGGGTGGGGGTGGACACCAGTTGCTTGAGTCCCAGGTTGGCGAGGTTGTCCAGCAGGGTGGTGGTGTTGCGGTCGTAGTTGTTCTCCAGGTGGAAGTTGAGGTCCCCCAGGAGGATGTAGTCAGCGGAGGGGAGGGCATGCGGGCTGACGAAGTCGGCGATGTCCTCGCTGAATTGTGTGCGTGGTCCAGGGGGTCGGTAGATCAGGGTGCCTCTGAGGGTGGTGTTCGGGTTGGTGTGGATCTGGAAATGCAGGTGTTCGGCGGTGGTCAGGGTGTTGTCGGTGCTGGTCGTGAGACGGATGGTGTTCTTGTGGATGATGGCGATGCCTCCCCCCATCTGGTTGGCGTTGCGGTCCCTCCGGACGATCTTGTAGCCCTCTGGGATAGCGATGGCGATGTCGGGAGCTGATGAGGCGTTCATCCAGGTCTCCGTGAGGAAGGCAACGTCAGGGGCTGTGGCGTCTAGGAGGTTCCAGAGTTCAATGGCATGTCTGTGGACGGAGCGGGTGTTGAGCAGGATGCACTTGAGGTGGGTGCTGCTGGTGTTCGGCTTGGCGGGTGCTGGTGTGAGGCAGGTCCGGATGCAGGTGAATTTGCAGGCGTGGCAGCTGAAAGGTCCGTGGGTGCGTCGTGGTGTGGCTTGATGGCATTCTGGGAGTCGGCCGGAGTTGAGAGCGATGAGGGTGGCGGCGGAGTACGTCAGGCGGGTCGGTCGGGGTCTTCGGGGGCCAGGGGTCCTGGCGCTGGTCGCGTTCCGGTCGCGGACGGGCGCAGACGGGCTTACCTTTGGCGCGCCTTCGGCGCACAAACGGCGCGCCCGCTGTGCGTGACCGCTGCGCGTTCGCACGGTCGCCATATAAAGACAAAGTGCGCGGGTGGGCGGAGCAGCTGGGAGGCGGTAGCGGGGAGGGAACAGAAGGAAAAAAGGGGCGGGGTCTGCGGTGGTGGCGGGAAGCGGGGAGCGGGGAGGGAAGACGGAGGGCGGCGAGGTAGGCGGGCAAACAGGAAGGACACAAGCAGAAAAATAAACAGGCACTAATGAAAAAAAAAGCTAACACGGGCAAGAAATGCAGTATAATACAAAACAGTATAACAAGCACAAATGGCGAACAAAACAAAATAAAAACAAACGACAACAGAGTCAGCCGGCGGCGAGGCAGGCAGCGCGGCAGGGACAAGGCTAAGGGGCACACACAGCAGCTGGTGGCCGTGCGGCGCGGGGGTGTCCCACAAGTGGGTCACACTTACCTGTGTCGCACGGTCGCCATATAAAGGCCAAGTGCGCGGGTGTGCGGAGCAGCTGGGAGGTGGGAGCGGGGAGGGAACAGAAGGAAAAAAGGAGCGGGGTCTGCGGTGGTGGCGGGAAGCGGGGAGCGGGGAGGGAAGACGGAGGGCGGCGAGGTAGGCGGGCAAACAGGAAGGACACAAGCAGAAAAATAAACAGGCACTAATGGAAAAAAACGCTAACACGGGCAAGAAATGCAGTATAATACAAAACAGTATAACAAGCACAAATGGCGAACAAAACAAAATAAAAACAAACGACAACAGAGTCAGCCGGCGGCGAGGCAGGCAGCGCGGCAGGGACAAGGCTAAGGGGCACACGCAGCAGCTGGTGGCTGTGCGGCGCGGGGGTGTCCCACAAGTGGGTCACACTTACCTGTGCTTACCTGTATTGCACGGTCGCCATATAAAGGCCAAGTGCGCGGGTGGGCGGAGCAGCTGGGAGGCGGGAGCGGGGAGGGAACAGAAGGAAAAAAGGGGCGGGGTCTGCGGTGGTGGCGGGAAGCGGGGAGCGGGGAGGGAAGACGGAGGGCGGCGAGGTAGGCGGGCAAACAGCTCAATTATAAATAGTAAGGCCTCGTAAAAGGGTGTGGAGATCGGGTAAAATCTAACCGGGAGGTGATCCCTTAAGATAATGGCCACCCCTCCACCTCGTTTAAGAGGTCTATCCACCCTAAGTGTCTGGTAGCATGCCGGGGTAGCGGTTATGAAGTCTGGGTCAGACGCTGCATCTGCCCAGGTTTCAGTCAGGCACAGTACGTCCAGGTCGTGGTCGGAGATGAGTTGGGAAATTTCATACTTGTGTTTAGCAAGTGATCTGACGTTTACAAGTCCTCCCTGTAAGATGGTGATCTTACTAGAAGGGGAGGCTTGCAATTTCCGGGGGGCTGGAATGTCTGGAAAGCCCTGATATTCTTAGGTTCTGAAAGGGAAAAGCTGCATGCAGAGGCTGTGTTTATATTGCCTGGTATTAGCTTACAGCAGTTGGAGATCGTCGAGTTAAGGCGACAAAGGTCTGTTGTATTGTAACAAATAGGACATGTAATAGTAGGGGCAGGGGTTCTGGCCCTAGGCCCCTCGAGGCGCGGACGGGCGCAGACAGGCTTGCCTTTGGTGCACCCGCTGCGCACATCCGCTGCGCAAAGCTGTCATCGCTGTCATTTATGTGGAAGGTCTACCCTCTATACAAAACACACAAAAGAACAGGCAAGGTCTGACAATGGTGTGTAACCGCACTGACGGCCGTGAGGTACTAGTGGTGAGCGCATGAGATGAAGGGTTGCAACAGTAGAAACTCTTTGTCACCAGCAGGACCAAAATAATTCCCATCAGACCACCCATGTGGTGGAGTTGCGTCACATAGGAATCGAATGATCATCCCGAACCGAATCTGACCATGTAGTGTCGATCGGGAGGGGACGTCAGAGAAATGTGGTCCTGCTGTGACCCCAAGAAGTATTGTGAATGGACAGCGTGCAGTGCTCAGGGAAAGTGTAAGATAAAATTGACTACCAGGACACCGAAGAACATTGCAATAGGGGTCCTAGTGTCAAAAATTAAAAACACGCCAAGTAGTACGACTACTCAGAGGCGCTGTGCAGTATGGTCGACATGTTTCAGCTGTAAGAGCAGATAGCTCAGCTTTCTTCAGGACCTTTAAAACAGAAAAACAGCTACTGCAACTACATATGGAATATATAAGTGAAAAAATGTACTCATCCAGAGTCATATATAAACCAGGAACTAGTATACTTAAAAGTCCACTGGAGGGAAGGAGAAGTGTCTTCTTCCTAACAGGAGAGAAAGAGAAAACACAAGAGACAGTGTGTCAAGCACCACCAAATCTCTCACGCACACCCATCGTACACACACAGCGACCATGCAGACACACCCGCAGGAATAGATTCTATTCTGCATTTAAACAAGCATATTGTCTTGAATCACTCGGAGGCATTTCCTCTAGGTGATACTCACCCAGCTTTGTGTGGGTGATGGCCTCACCTCAACCCGGCAACCGCTCGGGAGTATGAGGCCCCGCTCTGTGGTATAGAAAAGGACAAGGTAAGCACACAACTTTACGATGTCCTACCCAATGGTTCTATACAAATAACCAAACTGACGTGTGAAAGTACACAAAATGTCACCCAACACCGAACATCACAAAGATTCACAAGGGGTATACATATACAAAATTATATCACACCCACTGTGATCCCTAACAACCCATAGAGTCCTGATATCTGTGTGCATCTTAAGAAAATGCATTTAAAAGATGGTATATGTTCTGACCCCAAAGTGGAGTAATGCATAATGTACACGTGCTATATGCAAGCAGGGATCTGTGGTGGCATTGTCCCTAAGCCAGACCTAGTAAAGGCTGCTCAACTCCCTCCATATATTCAAAAACAGGGTGCCCAAGACCTCCCATAGGTGCAAGAGGAATAGTTTATATATAAATAAATAAATATGGGGACCTATTGTGTGATGCTGCACTACCTAATAGACCGGGGATGTGCTGATCTCAACACTAGTAAGAGGAAAGATGAGGGGTCTGTCGGGTCTTAATAGACTCGCTATTCCACCAGGAAGAGTTTACTCGCTAAACTGACAATATGAGCGAACTGACTTACCTCTCCGTCGGTGCTCTCGCTGCAGACCCGAGCGGAAGTGGAGGTGCAGAGTGCTAAAGACCTTCCTCCTTTTAAACCCGTTGACCGTAGAGTAATGGTAGAAAGCAACCGCTGAGGCTCGCGTTGCGGAAGCTGCTACCTTCTCGCGCATGCGCAAAAGGAGAAGATCTCAATACTATTGCGCATGCGTTTGCCCTTAGACTCGCCGGTGGGCTGAAGTCAAAGTGGGAATAAAGATTTAAGAAGCGAGTGTTCTGTGAATAAATAACGGCCGATCCATTATCAAGTTTACGGGCACAAAGTTCAAATGGCACCAAATCGGTGAGTATTATAAACCGGAGCTCCTATCAACACGTGTCGTCATTGGGTGATAGCGCAAGAATTAAATAACACCAATATCCCCATAGCGTGTAATTATTCATTTATTTATTTTCAGTTGAGAAGAGTCCAAGATCATGTTTATTATCGAAGACAGCTTCCCCAGGCCAAAAGTAAAAACAGCACAAGTCTCCAGCCGTACCATATGCGGTGGGACATATAGATAGAGTGGTCCTTATTGACAATGTCTGGAAAGAGACCACGTATAAAGTCAGAATAAAGGGCACACAGGTGATAAAGGGTAACCAAACTATATGCGGACCCTGTATGGGACTAGGAGTTAATGTCTAGGGGTGTCAGTGAGGGCAGACAAAGAGCTAGCTAACACACATTAGTTAGGTGAGCTAAGTGGTGCAAACATGGTTGGCACCATGAACAAAACGACCCGCAACTAAGAAGCTGCACTCAATACTATATAAACAAAACAGGTGTGTGGAGGGTCGGGGGGAATATTTATTGACCTTCCTGCTCGCTCCCCTATGCCAAGATACAAAACACACAAAAGAACAGGCAAGGTCTGACAATGGTGTGTAACCGCACTGACGGCCGTGAGGTACTAGTGGTGAGCGCATGAGATGAAGGGTTGCAACAGTAGAAACTCTTTGTCACCAGCAGGACCAAAATAATTCCCATCAGACCACCCATGTGGTGGAGTTGCGTCACATAGGAATCGAATGATCATCCCGAACCGAATCTGACCATGTAGTGTCGATCGGGAGGGGACGTCAGAGAAATGTGGTCCTGCTGTGACCCCAAGAAGTATTGTGAATGGACAGCGTGGCTACCCTCTAGCCCGGAAGTACAACATGCCTGGTGCTCCCTCCACATCAATCGGGTAAAATCCGTGGTGGACCGGGGAGCGCGAGGCAACCAGAGGCCGTCAGAGGGAGAGAGGAATCATGCAAAGTGCAAGTATGTCCGTAAGTAAGAACCAATTCAAGCAGCAGATACTTTAAAAGCAGTAAAATATTAATTTAAAACAAGGGGCAGCATAGAACTGAGAAAGAGCAGAGATGCAAGTGCTCTTACCCCGCGCGTCAGCTGCGTGAAGCTGTCATCGCTGTCATTTATGTGGAAGGTCTACTCTCTAGCCCGGAAGTACAACCCACCTGGCGCTGCCTCCACATCAATCGGGTAAAACCCGTGGTGGACCCGGGAGTGCGAGGCAACCAGAGGGCGTCAGAGGGAGGAGGATTCGTGCAAAGTTCAAGTATGTCCGTAAGTATCGGACATCTCCTTCGGTGTTACCCTTTCTAGGTCATGTACGAACAAAGTTTCACCAGCAAACTCTTTTGCTGTCACTCAAGCTCAGAAGAACCTTCTACCCCATCAGTGTTAGACTTTCTAGGTGATATAACACTAAAGTTTCACCAGTGAACTCTCTGCTTTTAATCACTCTCACTTTTACACTGAATAGTCCAGATTTTAACACTACCAGCCCTGCATAGCTTCTCAGTGCTATTCCAACAGACGAGTAACCTCAGAGTAGTGTGGCTACTTCCACCACCCGCTATTCCTTCCCGTGAGTTCCAGGTACGACTGTACCCGTGTTTCCAGTGAACCTAAAACGTGACGCAAATGGATTTGTTAAAACTTAAATCAATAATTATTACTCATCACCAAACTAGTCACTATTAACCATAACTCGGCTACCAGAAAACTGATCCAGCGGCGCACCAACAACAGATACTCCAATACCATATATTCACCTGGACCCATCAATTACTCCCAAACTCAAATTCCCTTGGTTAACCGCTGGGTTTGATTGTTTATCACTGATCAATAAGTTCTTTCCATTTGGTTGATGAACCAAATTAGTTGGAACTAGTTGATGGTGATGAGGCACATAACCTTTCTTTCTTGCAAACAATTCATTAATAAACACAGACTCTGTAGGTTTTCAAAACCTTTATCTAAAGTCAAATGTGAGTGAACCATTAAAATACACCACGGACACCATCAATCATTGGAAGGAAAGAATCAATCAATTCAAAAATTTCTCACAAACTCAATTTTCAATTTATAAATATCTAAAATCTTTGGGACTGAACTACATCTTTCTATTCCTTGTGACCACCTTTCCAAATCTTCGGGAGGGACTGCTGTTGTTCCTTTAGTGATTGGAGGTACCACTGTCCCTTGTTCCCTCCCATGTTCAGTTAAACTTCTTTTCGGCGTTCTAATTACTGGCTTTCCTATAGGGAGATTCATTAATGAAATGACTGAACTGCACTCACTGGCTTCATCTTCCGCAATTGTGATTTCTGTTCTGGAATTGTTCTCTGGGGCAGATTCAGTTTGAGAATGTTAAACATTCACTTTATTCCCGAATAATGGTATAACATGACCTATAGTTGCTCAGAAAGGCAAGGATAGAGACAGCAGTATATCAGATTATATACAAATCATATAGGGGCATATGTAGGAAGGCGTTTGCGATTCGCAAACTCCGAAATTGGCAGAATTCCGGCATTTGCGGCCATTTGGTATGTAGGTGCCACATGGCAAAATAAGGAATCACAACAATTGTGATTCCTTTTTTTTCTTAAGCATTTAAGGAATTGCAATTTTGCGATTCCTTAAATGTTAGGTAGGGGTGACTTTTAAAATGCGATTTTGGCTTAAGGAATTGCAAAATACCACCTACTCCAAGTAGATGTTATTTTGCGATTTCCAGTCAAAATGCATACTTTTTTATTATTTCAAAGTGCCATGTGGCGCACAGACATGCCCTTAGGGCATGTTTGTGCACCACATGTACTTACAGGCACATTCCAGGGGTGCAACAGGTGTCCTTTGGACACCCTGGAACCCTTGGAATTGCGATTCTCAAATTGCGATTTTCTCATTGGAAATCCCAATTTGAGAATGTATCCCCATTCATTCCTATGGGCCTCTTGGCCCATAGGAATGAATGGGACACTTTTCCTTATTTGCGATTTGCAATTTGCTAAATGCAATTAAGGAATTTTAGGGATTCGCAAAAAAATTGCGATTCATTACTTACATTCCATTTTGCAATTCTCAAATAGCGATTCCTTACAAATCGCAATTTGAGACTCGCAAAATGAAAATTACCTACATTTGCCCCCATAGTTACCACAGATGGTGTGAAGACCACCTCCCTGGCCAAAGGGCTGGTAAGGGTCCCCTGGGAAAGATCAGGCAACAAAGACTTCAGAACAGGAATTAGGACTGGATAGTGGACCTCTCTCGAAACGACGACTCGCCTCACCCCTCTCTGACACACTCTTTCTCCTCGAGATTCTTCTGCGATCTTCTTCTAAATATTTGCTTAAGTAATTCTCTATTTGAATCTTCTTCATCATCTCACAGTATCATCATTATCTCCGACAGCATCTCCCCCCTCAGCTTTCTCTCAGGATCACGCACAAACCAACTAACTAAACTACATTAGTTATACCTTTTGGGATTAATGTACCACCCCCGAAAAGTTGCAATATCGTAAAATTGCGATTTCTAATTGGACAGGCAAGGGGTGTTTGGTCATCACACCATGATGGCATAGCATTTTCTTTGTTCCCAAACCCACCCCTTCATTAATATTCATTTTATTTTATTCCCACCTGGGTTTATTCACAATTGAAACATTTCTATCAAAAATGTTCATATGACTTCAGCCACTGCACTCCCGACATCCACCTTTCCCAGGGTTTAGCGGTCAATGACCTTGGATGTGGTCCAGTCATGGGATCATTCTTCCAGGGGAAGTAGAGGTCAGTCAAGCGCAGGCAGCTTCTACTCATACACTCGTGTTGTGGCAAGAAGGCCCAAAATACGAACTAAATAAAAGTTCAATAGAGAGAATATTAATTCAAGAAAGAAATGATTTCACTATATACCAGCTACATCTACTCTACTACCCTTTATTCTTTAATACTTTCCCTGCGTTAGCTCTTAGTAAATAAAGCGTTTTCTAAATAGCAAAGCGGGTGCAAGGCATGTGGGTCTTGAAAACGCCATGTTAGTTCATTCTGCTCATGAGCGAGAAATTCCCTCCAAAGTTGCTAGTTGTCACATTACGTAGATGCAATCGACGCATGCGCAGTAAAGTTTTCCCTGTTAGAGCTGTACTTTTAGTCCGCTATTTGTATTAATGGTTAGCAAACACATAGGCAAGCTTTACTGTCTTCATTCTGTAACTGTATTGTTCGAGGATTAATCACAATATACAATTAATAATTTCATGTTAATAAATTAATAAGTTAAACGAGTGAATTGAATTGGAGCAAGTCTCACATAAATGAGTCCTCGCTCCATCAGTAATACCAAATATGGATCATAGAGGTTTGATTGTTGCAGCACACGAGGGTTTGGGCTCTGCGCATTCAGGCATTACAGCGATTATTTCATTGTCGAAACAGCGATACTGGTGGCCAGGTCTAACAAAACAAACTAAAGACTATGTCTTGAAATGTGACATCTGCCAGCAGATGAAAGGCTCCACAATAGTGGATTCATGCTCATGATTCCTCTTGGGTTGGCATCAGTGCTCGGCTTACGCTCAAACTGTTATCAAAGATTTGTGAGTCTTTATAGGGACATCGCTGTAGGCACGTTACATTCTGACCATGGCCCGGCGTTTAGCTCTCAGGCTTACAAGGAGGCCATGGAAAGTATGGGCGTAGCATTGCGGTACTCCTCTTTGTACCATCCTGAGGGAAATTTGGTTGTGGAGAGAAAAAAACAGGACTTAAAGCAACATTTAACAACTAGGGTATTAGGCAAAGGCGGTAGTTGGGTCAATCACTTGTATAGGGTACAAAAATCCCTCAACAACCAGCCAAGATTTTCTCTAGAGAGTGTCACTCCATATGAAGTCCTATTTTGGACAAGAAAGTGGGTTCCTGATTTTGATTGTGAAGGCGCAGGGGTGGATGAGAAACCATTTAATATCCATGATTGTTTGGCTGTTTTACAGGATTTAAATCATTCCAGGACACAACAAAGAAACGTCCACATGAAACGGACAGCCACTGGGGAAGTCAAGGCAGTAACGGCAGGACCTGTCTGGATTTGAAAAGTCAGGTATCTGGTCAGAGAGAAAATAGCGGATACAAAAGAATTTGGACCATCATACAGAAAACCTGTATCTGTCCTAGCAATTCAAGGAACAAGAACTGTACTTTTGCCGCCTCTTGCCGGGAAAAAGGAGAAACGATTTATCTCAATTGACTTCATCAAACCACACTATGTGGCCAATACTAAGCAGTAGACCTTGTGGACTTCACTGTAGTAGACACCCTCCTCTCGCTACAATCCAAGAAGTTCAAACAGAGAGACTCATAACGTTTGAAGAGCCTCCTGCACGGAATAGAGGACTATTCAACAATGCGATGGAACTCGTTGCCCTTGAATGCAAAGTTCAAGTTCAAAATTAAACTTAAAATAACAACCAAGTTGCAATTATGCCTCGACGAGAGTGAAATGCAATTTCAACAAATCCTGATGCAATTCCAACAATTGATCGAACTGCTTCTGGCTACTCCATGAACTTTGATACATTTTCTTTGGATCCAAGTGAACCAGAAATGACGCCAGCCCAACAAACATGCAAGCAACAAGTCAAGGACTATCTGAACTTTCTCAAAAAAACTTCCCCAGTATCACCTTGGGTAGAAATATGGGTAATTACTGGGATACAGTTCTTTCTTTTCTGGCTAGCTTAGTTATAACTTTTAGCGTGCCTATTAATGGATGATTCCTCCAACAAAACTCTATAGCCCAAAAAGTTAATTTGATTCTGAAGCCACATCAGTCCTCACATCGTGAACAAAGAAACTTGTTATCAGTGAACATTACAGCAGTTCCTATACCGGACGGTATATTTTGGGACAAGGTTTACATCAAAATATTGAGTCCGACTGAACCTTTAAAAATTTCTTATGTATTTAACATTTTATTAAGTGGTATCATTACCTCCAGTACATTTTCTGATGATTGGGACTCTGAAACTCTTCATGATATATTGTCTGATGTAGAGAAAAATGTTGCATTTCTGAACACTGAAATGTTAGAAGGTACTTCAGACTATGACACTTTGTACTGTTGCCAACATTATGGTCATCATTTCTTGCACACATCTTGATCACCTAGAAATGTTTTGGAGTACCACCAGTGGGAACATTGCCCTACACCACCAAAAAGTATTTCACTAACATTTGCACAGAAATTCTCATAGTTTACTCACACAAGACATGGATTTTAGGGATTTTTTACTAGGTCCCAGGAAACACCGTCTGATACGTTTCATATATGCTGGCATTTATGCTGCCTGTAATGAGATTTGGAAAGTATCCCAAAAAGAGGCCACAGAGAGAATACGGGAAATAGACAGTATTAACTTAGCGAAATCTCTAGCAGCGGTAGACAATGGGTTCACAACTTTGACCTCCAGGATATATTCCTTAAGCAACAATGTATCTTCTGCGAGAGGGATGTATGACGTTACAACGCACACTTTTACAACGCATACCTTTGCAACGCATTTTTTACAACGCAACATCCATTACAACGCATTCCATTACAACGCATGCCATTACAACGAAATTTTAAAAACTACATTTACAACGCATTCCATTACAATGCATACTACCTTTACAACGCATAACATTACAATGCATTACATTACATTGCATGTTTGGTAAGTATTGGATAGTGTAGGGGTAACATTTACTATTCTAACTCCAGGGGGTGCAACAGTAGGGTAAGTGTTGGATAGTGTAGGGGTAAAAATTACAATTCTAACTCCAGGGGGTGCTACAGTAGGGTAAGTGTTGGATGGTAATGTTATGCGTTGTAATGGTATGCGTTGTAATGACTGAGTTGTAATGACATGCATTGTAGTGGTGTGCGTTGTAGTGTCATGCGTTGTAATGGTTGCGTTGTAAATGCATGCATTGTAATGGATGTTGCGTTGTAAAGGTTTTGTTGTAATGGTAGTGCGTTGTAAATGTTGCGTTGTAAAGGTTGTTTCCCCTGCGAGAGACATACTGGAACAAGATTTAGCCATATTACAACTCGGTCAATCTCAGTTACGTTCTATTATGTTGTTAAGCTGGACACTACAATATTTGAGTGCAGGGTATGTGCCTTGGCGTTTTATCACAGTACGTCTCTGTTTTGAGAATACAATCTAACAGATAAACAGGTAGAAATGGCACAAAGGGGAGCAGAATATATAATGCTGCATACTAAAAAACTGAATATTCTACCATTCATTGTAGCGGAATCACCATCAACAGAATGACTAATCCATGGCCACATAACTATACCGGTCACTACTTTTCAGTTTCCGTATTGCCGCAAACAAAAGCAGGCAAGCAGATATGAAAAATGGGTAAGGAATACATAAAGGAATTTTGGGAGTTACCATACAGATTTCGATGCCGGAGTGGGGATCGAGAAGTGTTTCTAAGCGGCACCAACTGCAAGAATGATTTAAGCGGTTCTCTCATGTGCCAAGACATTTCACTGCACGGAGAATGTAAAGGTTCGGTAGCGTATTTGTCCTGCCACATGAAAGGGACTCCAGCGGCTATGATTACTCCGGTATTCAGGCTGCTCTCGAATGGGAGTTACATGATGCTGAACAGTCAAGGTTGCTGTGGGATGCTTCCGGGAATTGCCTATCTGGTCACTGTAAACTCCAGGGTTACTTGCTGTATGCAAGTATTGTTTCCCCCCAATGAATACAGTCAGGGAGGTGCTGTTATGGCCTTTGTTGAATGTTTCCTTTATATAATTGTACTTTGAGCAGACTGAAAGGCCTGGTTTTACAGCAAACCGTACCCTTAACCTCTGCTCGAAATACCTTTGATCTTCAAATTGCAAGGACCTCGACTGAGATACAGGCACTTATACGTACAAACTGCCCCTTTCATTTCGGGTGGGTCGACTGAGATACAGGCACTTATACGTACAAACTGCCCCTTTCATTTCTGGTGGGTCGTATCTTTAATATGTCTGATATGAGTGGTATTGTACACCTATTTAAGACCATAGGGTCAGGATTTCTAAGCACCTTTCAGACAATCCTCAGAGTTATTCCAAATGTTATACACTCCGTATTAGGAATAATTTTTGGAGGTCTACCGCTGATCCTGCTCTCTATAGCAGGAATCCTGATTGTCATTTTTTTGCTACACAATGGACGGCCCAATCATCAACGAGATGGCGAAAGCGCTCCTGGAGCAGAAATACCGTGAGCGCATGGTACTGCATCTGGGCACACCTTTCCTCCGGGAACTAAGTGCCTCTTGGTTCCTATTGTTTAGACCAGTCTGGATGGACTGCATCTTACCTGTTCTTCTATGTCTGTTTTGCAGGGAAGAGTGTGTGTTGGACCTCTGTCTGACACTTGCATCGGACACACCTCCAGACTTGAATGCCAGGCTGGAACCCGTGAGGTCCCATGCTCGGCAATATCCCCAGCGTATTCCTATATTGAAGGCTACATTCCTCGAGAACCCGTTGGTGCCTATTACAACTGGGTTGAGCATCAGCTCTTCCACTGGCACTCAGGTTTCCACTACAGCACCAGCTGCCTCTACTCCAGCTATTGGCAGTTCTGAATGTCATCTGTGCTCCATTGACGTACTCTGCGAGGTGTTACAGGGACCGTCCTTTGCAGCAGCGGGCAACAACAATGTTGCATCTCCCAGCCAGGACACTTGATCTATAATAGGCTCCTCTTGTGACGGAGAGAATTTGGATTTTCCTTTTGGTTTTAAAAATCAACTAAATTTGGAACATTTCCTAAAATGTACACTTTTTCGAATGAGAAGCATGGCCTTCTGACGCTTGTAGAGGCTCAACTTATATAAACGAACAAATCTAGGGCTTTTTCGTAAATAACAATTCCCAAAAACTAATTTTCAGAAGACTTTTTTCCCCTCTTAGAAAATTTGCAGATTTTAATGTTTTAAAAATGTTTTTATATGGCTCACTGATAGTTTAATGCACTGCTACCTAGTAAAAAGAGTAGTTTGCTAGCATTTTATTATTGTTGACTAATCGGAAGAGGAGTGGGAGTTGTGTTCCATACAGGTGCCCTAATATAGGCCCGGGTAATATCATACTCCTTCACCTACATTATCTCCCCTACACTACATAGTAACAAGCCTTTTAGGATTGAACCTTGCATTAGTTCTAGTCCTGGGCACAGAAGGAGGGTTTTCACTGAACAATAGTGTCCTGTAACTTAATCAATAGACTCACACAGTATGAATAAATATTGTTAGATCTGGGGGTCTCAAGTTGGCAGAGGTAGGTATCTTTGACCAAATACGGACCCTTGCGTCTAGTCAGGGTAAGGGGGAACACACTGTAGAGAACCCCTGCTCACTCCCTTGTTAGCTTGGCACAAGCAGACAGGCTTATCCCCAAGGCACTGTGTAAAGTACTTGCACCAACACCCACAATAATACAATGAAACACCACAAATGGACACCACACAGGTTGTTATAAAAATAGAGTATTTTTATCTAACTTATGCAAAACCAAAACAACAAAACTCCAACATACACAATAAAGCTTATTCTTAAAAAGGTTCTCTTATAGTGTTTTTTTCAACAACCAACTTGTAAGTTCTGTAGTGCACAGTGATTACCAACAACTAGACAATGAGTTGTTATTCTTGTATGCCAAAATCAGTCTCTGAATAAATCACTCGACACTAGTGCTCGGTGCCCCTACTGTCCTTATCAGACCATTTTACCTGCTGTGCTGACCCCGCCATCAGCCTCTATGGAAACTTGCCCCAGTACTGAAATCACACTGTCACGATCGAGAACAGGTCTCAGTGGTCCTGCAACCCAACCAAGGCAGTGGCACACTTGGCAACTCAGGCCCTTCAGCCCGAGCCCGATCGTTACCTGGGGGGGGGGGTTGATTTTCATCTCTGATCCCAGCTCTACCCGGCTATCAGGGCCTCAGACAGCCCCGTCAATCTCCTCTCACTCCTCTGCGACAAGCGCCGGCTTCCTGACTCAATGAGAGTCTCCTGGTCGCTAGGCAACGGCCCGCAGCTTTTCATAGGCACTGGTTGGGTACAAGTACATGCCCACAACAACGCCTCGCAGCTGATCTTGTTACGACATGGTCTCTCCCTCAACACCACCTCACAGTTGCTCTCGTTGTGGCGCGGCCTTTCCCACAACAATGCCTCACAGCCAATCACGTCAGTAGCACAAACGCGGGCCGGCGGCGGTGAAAGCTGGCACACAGACAATTACCGATTCTTCTCGAAGTGCTGGCACACACACTCAATGGTGCAGGGTCGATATTGACAAACATGTGGAGACAAAGCAGATTTCACAAAGGCACAAGCTGTGCACAGGGACACGCACACACCAACTGTAAAGATGTTTCCTGGAAACGTTTGTAACCCTGAGTTTCCACACAGGAGGCCAACTCTCCTCAGGCCCTTGTAGACGTTTGGACACAGCACACAGCAAGGTCCTTTCTTCGAGCAGGGGGGGGACACAGCACACAGCAAAGTCTCTTTGTCCTCTTCCTCAGTGAAAACAGCAAACTGCAGGTCAGCCCCAGAGCACACTGCAAGGGCAGTCTTCCTCCTCAGTCTCTTAAGCTGATCTTATTTGGCAGAGATTCCTCTTGATTGTAGAAGTAGTCTTGGAAACTTTTACATCCCTAAATCCAATCCTTCCTCCCTGGCAGAACCCATAGGGTCTGAATCATTCCCTTCCTCTCCAAACCCAGGGAAATCAACTGCGGAGTACCCCAGGCATCTTCACTCAGCCCCGTGCTCTTCAACATCTACATGGACCCCTCGGCGCCATCGTCAGACAGCATGGGCTCAGCATCGTATCCTACGATACCCAGCTTATCTTCTTGCTCATGAAGAATCCCGAAGACACCAGACTATGTTTCCAGGGAGGCATGAAGAACGTGGCAGCCTGGATGAAGGATAGCTGCCTGAAGCTAAACTCAGAGAAGACCGAGGTCCTCATCCTCGGTCCCTGCACCATTGCCTGAGACAACACCTGGTGGCCCTCCACCCTCAGGAGCCCACCCACCCATACAGACCACGCTCCGAACTTCAGCATCATCCTTGACTCCTCTCTCTCCATGAACCACCAGGTCAACGCAGTTGCCTCCATTACTTTCAACTGCCTGCGCATTATCCGTAAGACCTTTAAGTGGATCCCCTCCGACTGTAAATGGACCCTCACCCATGCACTCATTACCAGCAGCCTGGACTACTGCAACGCCTTCTAGGCCAGAATCAACAAAACTTTCCTGCACAGACTCCAGAACGCCGCAGCCAGACTCGTCCTTGGGACACCGCGCCATGAGCACCTGAACCAACACCTATGAGGCCTCCACTGGCTCCCCGTCAAGAAGAGGGTCACCTTCACACTGCTCACCCATGCCTACAAATCCCTCCACAATATCGGACCCAAATACCTCAACGAGAGAGTAAGCTTCTGCGCAACCACGAGGAACCTCCGCTCTGCCGACCTCGCCCTGGCAGAGGTCCCCCGCATCCGCAGACACAGACCCGACGGGAGAGATTTCTCCTACATCACCGCCAAAACGTGGAACGAGCTCCCTGTGAACATCAAATGCTCCCCGACCCTGCACAAGTTCTGGAGGCCCTCAAGACCTAGCTCTTCAACTGATCTGGTGCTGCCCTCCCCCCAGCGCCTTAAGACCCTCACGGGTGAGTAGCACGCTATATAAACTCCTGATTGATTGATTGATTGATTGATTGTGTTTCCACAACAGGAGGCCCGCTCTTCTCAGGCCCTTGGAGACTTTCTTTTCAGGATAAAGCACATGGCACAGTCCTTTCTTCAAGCAGGGGACACAGCACAAGGCAAATGCCTTCTCCTTCATTTGGCAG
Organism: Lissotriton vulgaris; assembly: GCF_964263255.1. Classification (NCBI taxonomy): domain Eukaryota; kingdom Metazoa; phylum Chordata; class Amphibia; order Caudata; family Salamandridae; genus Lissotriton; species Lissotriton vulgaris. The sequence goes on along the minus strand of NC_141699.1, from coordinate 822,451,908 downwards.
AAATACCAACTACAGGCCAAACCTAGACACATGGCAAGGGCAGTACTTCTCCTTCAGCTCTTCAGCTTTTCTCCTCAGCAAAGGTTCATCCTTGATTCCAAAAGTAGTCTAACTTTCAGTAGTTTCAGCTCTCACTTTTATACCCCAAAAGTATTTGTTCTCTATGTGTGAGGGGTCCTGTACCTAGTCCAAACCAGTTCTGGGTGCACTCTGCCAGTGCACATCTTCTTCCTTTCTGAGTGTGGGCCAAGGCCATCAGACGCACAGCAGGAGGCGGAGCCAGCATTGTGGAAGGCAGCCCAGCCCTATTCAGACCCAGGTGCTATTACCAGCCCTGGCACTCTCAGTGCACTTTACTAGGGAAATACTGGTAGAACAAAAATGCCAATCATGGATAACCAATCACAAATAACAATTTACAGGGAGAGCATTTGCACTTTAGCACTGATCAGCAGTGGTAAAGTGCCCAGAGTCCTATAGCCAACAACTACAGGTCAGAAAAAACAAGGGAGGAAGAAGCAAGAAGTTTGGGGATAACCCTGTAAAAAGGGCCATTTCCAACACAACCCCCTTCCAGCCTAAAGCCAGGGTAGACCAATCATTGCCTTGATGGGCTTCGCTGCTTGGGGGGACAGAACATGGAACCTGGCCCGAACAGCAGGGGACTATTCCTGTTCCACGCCTTCCTGAACCCAGTTGGATCCCTCTATCTATACCCTCAGGGCTCACTAGGCCAACCCTTGGGGGACCCTTCTCCTCACCTGGGGAACCCATCTGTGCAGTGCCTAAACTTACTTTGCTCACAGATGTGTCCGCACTGGTAGACAGTACCCGCCTGGCCAACACAGCACGTGGCCCAGTCCAACCCCAGGGTGTGACTCCAGCCCCCCTCATAAGGGCAACTCTGTCCACCAAGACACCCAGCCACAATGGCCACTGACCACTGTCAGTGATTAGAGCCATGCCTCATGCCTGTCAGGCCTCTCTAACCTCTGTGACACCAGAAAGTGGGGGCAGTAGCCCCAGGTGTCTGGCACCTTTTCTCTAATCTCCCTCCTGCCAAGTCAGGTATGGCATCCTGACACTGGCCCACCAGCCCAGGGTCTGTATCCTCAGGCTGACCAGAGGTCACGGGCGAGGCTCTCCTCCCCCTACCTCTCCTTCTGGGGTCCTGCCCTCTCCTCCCATTAGAGGCGCGCTCAGAACACAACTCTCCTACCAGTTCGGGACCTCTCCCCAGCAACTGGTCTACCAACCTGTGATCTAAACCCTCAGGTTGAACCGGGGTCAGAGGCGAGCACTCCCTCCCTCTGCACCCCCTTCCAGAGTGCTGCGCCCTACCACCTGGAGTGGTACCCCTGTAAGACAAACCTGTCAGGACACTGTTTACAGTTATCCTTCCCTCCAGGTCATGCAGAGCCTGAACCTGCCCTGTCAACCTTGGGGCTAAACCCTGTGGTTGAAGACTTGCCTGGCACACCAGCACTTCTGGGGTCTCACACAGTATCCCCCAAGTGTAACACATACCTCATGTGTCGTGTGAGAGTCTGCTTGGCCCAGATCTCCCAACCCCTGTCCATCTGACAGGGTGCGAAGATCCCCCAGGACAGAAGTGCTGTCACCATGGTCACTCCTAGGGGACTCAGCCCTTCTGGCTGGTCCTTGACCCACTGGTTCTCCCACTGGGGAACACATCCCCCTCTCACCCCTAAATGTGGATTCCTGCACCCTTCCAACTGGAGCGGCCCCACCAGACCCCAGACACCAGAACCTCTGGAGCTCCGTTTACAGATGCTCCAGGTTCTCCTGACACTAGGAGATCCCCCTCAAATGGTCTATTAGTGCAATCTAGGCCCCCAACCTGGTTTTTCCTTAGGGAACTCTCCAGGCCCTGAGACTGGGTTTTGGGCACCTCGGGACACAGCCCACACTCACTCCTTCTCCGCTGAGACAGGACGATAGCCCTTACACCCCTCGTACTACAATGGGACCTAGCTGGGCTACTCTGAACCTCTTCCACCACACAGGGCCAGAAGAAAACTTAGCCACTCCATTTAGGATCACTCCCCAATGCCTCTTCAGACCCTCTCGAATCCACCAAGAGGTCTGCCTCCAACGCAAGATCCCTGGAATCAGAGAACTCACACTCCACCAGGTGTTGGCATAGCTCTGGTAGACAGTGACTTAAAATATGCTCTCCAACAAATGAATCACATAGCCCCCCACATTTGTTCACCAAGCTACCCTCTGCCTCACCCTCCAGTGCCTCACACAAGCACCCCACGCCACTCAATTGAGATTGGCAAGACAGTGTCTGACTGTCTCTGTCACTCAACCCACACTCTTATGGGCGGTCTTCACACTCACACACCAGGATTTCCACCATAGGGGAACCCCTCTCCCTGCACTTCTCATCTAGACTCAGTAGAGCATCCTTCCCACCACTAGGAATATGATCCCCTGTGTCAGTTCACCAATCTACTTCAGGGACACTGCACACCACTGGAGCTATCTCATAAACCTGAACCCCCTGGTGTATGACAACCCCCTCCTTCAAGTCAGGGGCCACATCTATGGGTGTTTGTACTTCTCCCTCAGCACTAGATAACACAAACTTGCTGCCACCATCTAAGCTGGACTCCATCTCCAACTCAGCAAAGCTCACTTCCTGAGCTAAACACTTTTTTTCTTGAGGGGCTGAGACACTCACAGCCTCAAGCCTCTCGAGCTCCAAATCAAGCTCCCTCATTCTTAATTCCTGTGCCAAGATCAATTTCAGTTCTTCCAAGGCATACTTCTTCTTCCTCTCCAGTTCCAATATCCCCAACTCGAGCCTCAAGACTTCTAACTCATGATCTCTAATACTTTTGTTTTCCTCCAGCACCTCTGGGGAAAAACTTCCAGCAGAATGGTTGCTGCAAGCTCTGGAGGCTGCTCTGGACACACAGATTCTGTGACCTGAAACCATCCACCTCTGCAACATCTGTCTCCCCATCCCCTTTGGCCTCCCACCAGGCCCTTAAGGCCTTCTGCAGCTCCTCCTTCCTGGAGCTGCTCTTCGTGGGACATCCAAAGTTTCTGCAGAACTGCTTGAGTTTACCTATTTTGTAACCACTTAACATTTCAATATCAAACTCCAGTTCTGCAACATCACTTGCTGGTATACCCTCCTGAGACATGAGGCGTGGATGACTCAAGGATCAGATAAAAAAATACAACCAAAAAGAAAATACAGCATGTGGCTGCATAGTGGTCTGCACTAATCTAGTGATGTACACCAATCGCTACAGGTCAAGTACAAATACAAGTTCAAGTCATCAGCACTGACCACCAATGTTTGATCTGGGGGTCTGTATTAGGCAGAGATAAGTACCTTTGACCAAATAGGGACCCTTGCGTCTAGTCAGGGTAAGGGGAAACACACTGTAGATAACCCCTGCTCACCCCCTTGGTTGCTTGGCACAAGCAGACAGGCTTATCCCCAAGGCAATGTGTAAAGTATTTGCACCAACACCCACAATAGTACAGTGAAGCACCACAAATGGACACCACACAGGTTGTTATAAAAATTTAGTATTTGTATCTAACTTATGCAAGACCAGAACGACAAAACTCCAACATACACAATAAAGCGTTTTCTTAAAAAGGTTCTCTTATTGTGTTCTTTTCAACAACCAACTTGTAAGTTCGGTATTGCACAGTGATTACCAACAACTAGACGATGGGTTGGTATTCTTGTAGGCCCAAATCATTTTCTGAATAACTCACTCGACCCTAGTGCGCGGTTCCCCTACTGTCCTTATCAGATGCTTTTACCCGCTGGGCTGACCCCGTCGTCAGCCTCAATGGAAACTTGCCCCTGGTACTGAAATCACACTTTTCACGATCGAAAACAGGTCTCGGTGGTCCCACAACCCAACCCAGGCAGTGACACACATGGCAGCTCAGGCTCTTCAGCCCAATCGGTATACAGTCAAAATATTGAGTTTTTAATATCGAGTTGAATTAATATCGAGTTAAAAATATAGAATGCACACAATATCGAATGGACCGAATATAGACTACAAAAATTTCGAATAGAATAGCATAAATATCAAATCAAAAAAATATAGAATGGACAAAATATCGAATGGACAGAATATAGACAACAAAAATATAGAATGACAGAATATAGACAACAAAAATATGGAATGGAAAGAATATAGACAACAAAAATATCGAATTTGAGGTAAGTAAGTTAATATTAATTTTGTAAAGTATTTTTTATGTTAGTAAATGTGTGAAAAGTGTATATTTATTTTATAATTTATTTTAATTAATTTTATGGTATTTAATTTTTGCGTAATATAATTCTGTAGCAGGTTGTGGGTTTATAGGGGAATTGGGTGGGAAGTAATTTAATTATATTTAAATAAATATGTTAATTTATTTATTGGTATTTAATTAGAATTAATTGTTAATTAATAATTAATTCGTAATTAATTAAAATATAATTGTTAATTATTTTAATTAATGGATTAATTGATAATTATGTTAACTTTATTAATGTATTTTCTGTAACGGGTTGTGGGTTTATATCGGGAATAGGTTGGGAAGTAATTTAAATATAATTATTTAAATTTTTAAATGTATTTATTGGTATTTATTTTGAATTATTGATATTTACATTTTTAATTGGTAATTAATTAAAATATAATTGGTAATTCATTTTAATTAATTGATTAATTGATAATTATGTCAATTGAATTAATGTATTTTCTGTAGCGGGTTGTGGGTTTATAGGGGAATAGGGAGGGAAGTAATTTAAATATAATGAATTACATTTTTTTATTTATTTTTTGGTATTTATTTGGAATTAATTGATATATACATTTTTAATTGGTAATTAATTAAAATATAATTGGTAATTAATTTTAATTAATAGTTTAATTGTTAATTATGTTAATTTTATTAATTTATTTTCTGTAGCGGGTTGTGGGTTTATAGGTGAATAGGGTGGGAAGTAATTTAATTGTGAATAAATAAATATTGTTATTTATTTATTGGTTTTGTTTTGTTGTAATTTTTAATACATTTTTAATTGGAAATTAATTAATTGTTAAATGGCAAATAATTTGTATTAATAGGTAATTATTTGTAATAATTATTTTTGGGGAATTTTTTATTGATTATTTATTATATGATATAAAATTGTTAATTACTTTTAATTAATTTGTATGTGCTATTAATATTTAATTTATTTTTATTCATATATGAAGTATTTACTTTCTCTACTGTTGCACTCTCTGGAGTGTGAATAGTAATTTTTACCCCTATGCTGTCCAACGCTTTCCCTACTGTTGCACTCTTTGGAGTGGGAATAGTAATTTTAACTCTCCCACTATCCAACGCGTTCCCCACTGTTACACTCTTTGGAGTGGGAATAGAAATTTTTACCCCTATGCTATCCAATGCTTTCCCTACTGTTGCACTCTTTGGAGTGGGAATAGTAATTTTTACCCCTACGCTATCCAACGCTTTCCCTATTGTTGCACTCACTGGAGTGGGAATAGTAATTTTTACCCCTACGCTATCCAACACTTTCCCTACTGTTGCACTCTCTGGAGTGGGAATAGTAATTTTAACCCTCCCGCTATCCAACGCTTTCCCTACTGTTGCACTTTCTGGAGTGGGAATAGTAATTGTTACCCCTACGCTATCCAATGCTTTCCCTACTGTTGCACTCTTTGGAGTGGGAATAGTAATTTTTACCCCTACTCTATCCAATGCTTTCCCTACTGTTGCACTCTTTGGAGTGGGAATAGTAATTTTTACCCCTACGCTATCCAACGCTTTCCCTACTGTTGCACTCTGTGGAGTGGGATTAGTAATTCTTACCCCTACGCTATCCAACGCTTTCTATACTGTTGCACTCTCTGGAGTGGGAATAGTAATTTTTACCCCTACGCTAATTAACACTTTCCATGCTGTTGCACTCTCTGGAGTGGGAATAGTAATTTTTACCCCTACACTATCCAGCACCTTCCCTACTGTTGCACTCTCTGGAGTGGAAATAGTAATTTTCACCCTCCCGCTATCCAACGCTTTCCCTACTGTTGCACTCTTTGGAATGGGAATAGTAATTTTTACCCCTACGCTATCCAACGCTTTCCCTACTGTTGCACTCACTGGAGTGGGAATAGTAATTTTTACCCCTACGCTATCCAACGCTTTCCCTACTGTTGCACTCTGTGGAGTTGGAATAGTAATTTTTACCCCTACGCTATCCAATGCTTTCCCTACTGTTGCACTTTCTGGAGTGGGAATAGTAATTTTTACCCCTACGCTATCCAATGCTTTCCCTATTGTTGCACTCTTTGGAGTGGGAATAGTAATTTTTACCCCTACACTATCCAACGCTTTCAATACTGTTGCACTCTGTGGAGTGGGAATAGTAATTTTTACCCCTACGCTATCCAACGCTTTCCCTACTGTTGCACTCTCTGGAGTGGGAATAGTAATTTTTACCCCTACGCTATCCAACGCTTTCGATACTGTTGCACTCTCTGGAGTGGGAATAGTAATTTTTACCCCTACGCTATCCAACGCTTTCCCTACTGTTGCACTCTCTGGATTGGGAATAGTAATTTTAACCCTCCCGCTATCCAACGCTTTCCCTACTTTTGCACTTTCTGGAGTGGGAATAGTAATTTTTACCCCTACGCTATCCAATGCTTTCCCTACTTTTCCACTCTTTGGAGTGGGAATAGTCATTTTTATCCCTACGCTATCCAACGCTTTCTCTACTGTTGCACTCTGGGGAGTGGGAATAGTAATTTTTACCCCTACGCTATCCAACGCTTTCCCTACTGTCTTACTCTCTGGAGTAGGAATAGTAATTTTTACCCCTACGCTATCCAACGCTTTCCCTACTGTTGCACTCCCTGGAGTTGGAATAGTAATTTTTACCCCTACGCTATCCAACGCTTTCTCTACTGTTGCACTTAATGGAGTGGTTATAGTAAATTTTACACTTTCCGCTATTCTACGGTAAAAATATTGTAAATATTTTATTAATATTACGTTTATATATATATATATATATGTATTAACAAATTAATTTGTAAAAAATGTATTTTAACTTACAATAATTATTTATTAATTTTAAGGGTATTTAAGTAGTTTAAGTATGTTTAAGTGAATTACATTTATTATTTCATTAATTTTTAATTAATTTAAAGCATTTAAAAAATTCGATATTTTGACTAACTATATGTTTTACATCGATATTTTTGATTCAATATTTTTGTACTTACCTGTTTGGAGATAGGAGGTCGATATTTTGGTATTCTATATTTTTACCTCGATATTTTTGTAACTCGATATTCTTGACCTCGGTATTGTTTCAGTGATCCGCCCAATCATTACCTGGGGATGGGGGGGGGTGCTTTTCTTCTGGCACCTCCAGCTCCACGCGCTACAAGGGCCTTGGACGGCCCCGTCAAGCTTCTCTCACTCCTCTGCGACGAGCGCCGGCTTCCTGACTCGACGAAAGTCCCCTGGTCACTAGGCAATGGCCCACGGCTTCTCACAGGCACCGGCTGGGCACGAGTACACGCCCAGAACAATGCCTTGCAGCTGATCTTGTTACAACGTGGTCTCACCCTCAATGCCACCTCGCAGCTGCTCTCGTTTCGGCGCTGCCTTTTCCACAACAATGCCCTGCAGCTGATCACGTCAGTAGCATGAAATCTGGCCACTGGCAGTGAAAGCTGGCACACAGAGAATTACTGCTTCTTCTCGAAGTGCTTGTACACGCACTCCGTGGTGCAGAGTCAATATTAACAAACACATGGAGACAAAGCAGATTTCATGAAGGCACAATCCGTGCACAGGGACACACACACAGCAACTGTAAAGATTTTTTCGGGAAACCTTTATAGCCCTGAGTTTCCACACAGGAGGCCAGCTCCCCTCAGGCCCTTGGAGACTTTTGGACACAGCAAACATCAAAGTCCTTACTTCAAGCGGGGAGGGACACAGCACGCAGCAAAGTCCCTTTGTCCTCTTCCTCAGTGAAAACAGCAAACCGCAGGTCATCCCTGGAGCACACAGTAAGGGCAGTCTTCCTCCTTAGTCTCTTCAGCTGATCTTCTTTGGCAGGGATTCCTCTTGATTGTAGAAGTAGCCTTGGAAACTTTTATATCCCTGTGTTTCCACAACAGGAGGCCATATCTTCTCAGGCCCTTGGTGACTTTCTTTTGAGGACAAAGCACACAGCACAGTCCTTTTTGCAAGCAGGGGACACAGCATACCCCAAAGTCCTTCTCCTTCCTTTGGCTGTAATAGCAACTGCAGGCCAACCCCAGACACACAGCTAGGGCAGTACTTCTCCTTCAGCTCTTCAGATTTTCTCCTCAGCAAAGGTTCCTCCTTGATTCCATGAGTTGTCTAACTTTCAGGGGTTTCAGCTCTCATATTTATACACCAAACGTCTTTGTTCTCTATGTGTGAGGGGTCCTGTACCCAGTCCAAACCAGTTCTGGGTGCACTCTGCCAGTGCACATCTTCTTCCTTTGTGAGTGTGGGCCAGGGCCATCAGACGCACTGCAGGAGGTGGAGCCAGCATTGTGGAAGGCAGGCACAGACCTATTCAGACCCAGGTGCTACTCCTCCCACCACTCCAAATGCAGATAGGTCTATTCAGCCCAGTGCTCACTCACCCAACCTCCTGGAGCCACCCCAGCCCCTGTCACTCACAAACCAGAAAGTCAATTCACAAACAGGCAGAGGCACACAGAAATTTTGGACAAGAAAATAGCTGCTTTCTAAAAGTGCTATTTTCAAACACAATTCAAAAACCATCCTCCCTAAAAGATGTGTTATTAAATACTGTGTTCAGGGTCACCAGAGTTCAATTTTCTAACTTGCTTCTATGGGAAGATATGCAGGTAAACATTTTACACAGCATTCCCCATTCTGTCCCATGGGCAAGATAGCCTTTCAAAAGTCAAAAACGAAATTGGCAGTATTTCACTATCAGAAAATGTTACCCACACTAGTACATGTCCTACCTTTCACATACACTGTTCCCTGCCCAGGGGGGTAACTTGGGCCTACCATTGGGGTGTCCAATGTGTAAGAAAAGGGAAGGGGTAGGTCTAGCAAGTGTGTACACTGACCAGGACAACATGGCAATTAGCAAACTGCGTACAAGCACTGCAGTGGCAGGAGTGAGACATCTCTTTGGGGCTACTCATGTGGGTGGCACAATCAGTGCTGCAGGCCCACTAGTAGCATTTGAATTACCATCCATGGCACACTCAGTGCACTTTACTAGGGACCTACTGGTACAACAAACATGCCAATCATGGATAAACAATCACAACCAATCAATTTACCGGGAGAGCATATGCTCTTTAGCACTGATCAGCAGTAAAGTGGGTAAAGTGCCCAGAGTTCTATAGCCAACAATCACAGGTCAGGAAAAACAAGGGAGGAAAAAGCAAAATGTTTGGGGATAACCCTGCAGAAAGGGGCATTTCCAACAAATATTCATAAGGGCTCTTGGAAACCAGGCTGGGACTACACCACCTGCCTAATAGCTTCGCACAAGGTTCATCCCATATGTCATCCTCAAATCTAACAATAGCTAATACAAGACCGACAAAGGAACCCTAGATACTTTCTGTATAAATACAGCACATCATTATAGTGTTAGCTAGAGGGAACCGAGACTTCCAGGCTGACACACTGACCAGAGACGCTGAGGCTCCTGCATGCAGACGCTCCAGCTGACAGTGGTCTAACACATTCCTTGCGGGCTGTCCAACTCAAGACCAGGACGGGGACCCACACTCTCTCACTTCAGTTAATGGGGTTAAGAATAAATCCTAGATTTTGGCTTTACACCTACTCACATGCTAGGTACACTTAGGCACATCTAGATAGGCATCGTAGAAGTATGCACTTTCTTTTTATCATGCATTTTATATTCATGTATATATTCATGACTATTGCAAAATGGTACAACTTTACGATCCTTTTATCTTCACTGTACTGCTAATCATATATATCTACTACTGTCTAACGGTTGTCGCAGCACATTTATTCTACACCAGAAGAACAACTGTGCAATAAATTCTTATTGCAACATGCCCAACTGTTTCTTCTGTGTAACTTTCTGAGCCCGAATAAGTGAGCATGAGTGACTGAACAAAAAGTAGTACATTGTTTCCACGATTCTGGGGAATCAGGGTTCTCATGTTCTAAGGTTGCCGGAAACTATTCTTTGCCCGATAAGAGACGATTCTAGTGGCACCGTGAGCTAGCTAATGGAAACAGGTTAACATTCTCGGTGGGGGTGCTTGGAACCAGTCTACCACTGAACCCACAGTTTATGTTATCCGAACGTGCAGATTCTATATAGGAATATATAGGAACTACACAACATCCATTTAAATATATGCAGGACACATTCTGGACGATCAACTACATTACCCTTCATCTTCCACACCACACCACATTTCCATTGACACAGCCTTCAAATCTACCCCAAATTACATTGAATCACATGCAGTACCCTGTGTCCGGCAGAAGCTATCACAAACATATTTACTCCACCTAAGAAAAATGCCCATCTCCCAGAGACAGTAAAGGGCAATGTGTTGAAGTAAACCTTGGCCACAGTAGAATAAATATATGCGGATGTACTGCAGTAGCATGTCAGGACATGTGACCTTCCTAACCAAGATTGTGGGTGATGCAGGTGATGCAGCGCTACTCCAGAAATAATTTCTAAAACCATATCACCTTTACCCGAAGTATCAAATCATACATCCACTCATCAGTGGGGCCCATAACACTGTGAGTTACTCGCAATACACTTTCATCCTACTTCATGGATCAGTGATAAGTTTTAAAACAGAATACGCAATGATCCCTATACTTGAAAGGTAACATTTCATAGACTGCCCTCGCTATTCATATATCCTTTCACACCTAAGGTCCCTAAACTTGTGATGTGCGACAACACCACTTGTGATATGCGCAAATACCACTGTAGTATACAACAATACTACCCTTTGAAACAGACTATGCAATGTGCAACTTCACTTGCCAAACTTCCTCTGCCTGCAGACAGAGTAACCAGCTTCCCACAATCCTCAGAAGCCTTTCCAGGACTACATATAACGTAATACAAACTCAATTGATGTTAGTCATAATTCTGTACATAAAAACTTTATATCACTTTGTACATGATCCTAGCTAATTCTATAGCAACCAATGCTCTGCTACCAAGTTATATTACTGATGCAGCGCTGCTCCAGAAATAATTTCTATAACCATATCACCTTTCCCTGAAGTATCAAATCATACATCCACTCATCAGTGGGGCCCATAACACTGTGAGTTATTTGCAATACACTTTCATCCTACTTCATGGATCAGTGAAATTCTAGGAGAGCTGCTGTATCATGGCGGAGTGTCTAAATCAAAACAAAATATTTATACTATTTACACCTGCAGTTTAAATGAGCTTTACCATGGTTTTTTATTAACAAAACATTTATTCAGACACACCACCATTGAGATCAATGGATCTGCTAGTGAAAATTAGGCGTAGGAAAATACAAGACCAGCTTAATTCTCCATTTATCCAATTTTTATTAAAGGCAAAGTTCAGCATGTCTGACAGTTTATTCGCTTTATTTATTTCTGTATTCAAAATAACTTTTAAAGGAAATTTTATTTCAAATAGTCATTTTCATTTATTTAAATGATTCAGAAATAGACATTATATAGACTTCAGAATACAAGTTTTAGCAAAAGACAGATAGTTCGCAAAATTCATTTTCTCCTAACTTCCCTAACTAATAACCTCATCTAAAGCTCAGTCTCACTCAAAGAAATAAAGCATTTATTCAAGAAAATCTTACATCTCAGGAAAATCAGCATTCCGACAGCATCTCTGGAGGAAATCGAAAAGGAGCATAATTTTTAAGTAAAGTTAGGGGTTTTTATACACTATTTCACTAACTTTATCTATCTACAAAGTAACTATCAACACAAACTCGGTTTCTGTTTGGACAAATTTGGGGTGGATGAGCATCACCTCATCATTTTAACATTCAATTCAATTGTGTCAGCTAAATACTAATGGGTCCTTTGTTTAAGAAAGTCTTTAGCTCAGTCACATCCTCGACTGGCAACTCCATGCATTTTTCTCACGTTCAGTAACTTAAAAGTCCATCCTCTTGGCAGTCATCAGGGCTTCCAGGGCACACTGGCCTTGAACTAGCTTTGTTCATGCACAAGCAGCTTGCATTCAACTCGGACTTGGGCTGTGCATGCTCAGTTCATCATCTATTCGCAGTTAATAGAGCAGCCATATTTTCACTAGGCCACCCGAGCCAGAATGGGAACTATCGTAGAAACAAACACAAAATAATGTTAAATATGGAACTATAGCCCTTCTGTTTACCTCCCCCATACTAATGGTTCCCTGTTAGTTATTACCTAGCAAACAAGCAACATATATGCAATATATACTCACTTATCCTCCGGATTCTGCCACAAATACATGCACAAAAAGCACATTTATGCCATTTTTATTTATTTCAAAGCTTTGCATTAATTTACATCACGACCTCAACATCAATTAGTTAGTTATATTTCTTCATGCAAGCAGATTAGTTTTCCCACATGTATATATGTGTGCATTCTATACTTCGTTGGTTTCCCACATGTATATATGTGTGCATTCTATACTTCGTTGGTAAATATTTTCCACACCACACAATTAATAAAGGTTAATGTTATGAGGTAATGATTTCACGAGTGGTATACAAAATTTTGTTTTGCCAACTCGCTCCATCACAGGCATCTGTTTTTAATTGTATAAAAGATTACTCACTCTTTGTAAATATAATCCTAGAGTGCTATTCAGATCGAACTCCGCCCCAGGAGAGTTTAAGGTCACGGGTTGGCAATGTGAACAGTCTAGTTTAGATTTTTCTCTACAGTTGGAATATATTGTATGTGTTTGTTAATTTATCTGAATGGGAATACCTTGTGTTGAAATTATGACGCAGTCACTATCCGTTTACCTCAAGCCAATAAAGGGAAACATTTGATAGTCTCACTATAGAACAAGTTCAGACCGTATTTGTAAGGAGTAAAAGTTCTTGCAAGGACGTCATGTGTTCTGAACTAGACATGTCACAGAGCTTGATGACCGACACTAGCGCTGACGTCATCAGCCATTCTGACTGAAGAAGTGGAAGCTGAGCACGGACACCTTAAACCAAGCTTCACGATGCTCACCCAGTGACTGCTCAGCGTCCATTCCCGCCACTCCCTTCTTAAACCACACATGCTATACTAATGGCTTGTCCGGTACCATCTGGTAAGCGTAAGGGTGCAGGCCCTACAGGGTTCAAACCAGATGACCCTAAGAAATTTAAAGCAACAATAAAAACGTCAGGTAAGAGGTTGGATATTTTGACTTTCCAGTGAGTCATATGAGTATTGTTCTCCAAATATGGAGCCGCTATTTTTTGTGTATTCATCACAATTGTATATTTTCCATTGTCAAAAAGATTGTGCAGAATTTGGGGCGCAATTGACAAACGGGAGGGCGAGAGGTAGGTGAGTTGCTGACAACTGATACAATCCTTGGAAATCTGTCATTGAATCAGGAAAATTCGTTGCATCCTGTATTCTTTGAACTGATATATCCTCAAGTACACATCCATTAAACAAAATAATATCTAGGTCTTTGGGCAAACATTCGTATAACTTTTAGAATTCGTGATTTTAGAGAAGTGTTTTTTATCAATCTTGTGTCTAGTACTTTGAATCGAAGGCTAGAAAGTGCGGCCCTCCCTGTGCAGGAATGTGACAGTCAGGTGGAAGAACGTCATGCTTTAATGGCTTCACCAATTTAATGTTGAATTCTTGCGCTGTTGAACTCAAAACAAGGCCAAATGTGGGATGGCCACGGAAGGTAACATCTCTTAAGTTTGCAATGTTTTTGTGGATGTATAGTTTGCATTTCAGTTTCTGATTTCAAACAATCTTTCTTGTCTCATAAAGAAAAATGATTAGGATTCTTTTCAGGAGGTTGATGTAACATTACACTCAGCCGGTTTCTGTTGTATATTGTATATGTGAAAATGTGACGCAGAATGATGGCAAAGTAGATAAGATATTTTTAGTTTTCCTTCTTTAATGTATTTTCTTTAGGGTATATGAACGGTACAGATCTAGTCCTGGGTGAAACAGAGCATGTGTGACAATGTTACACAGGTGTTCAAATTAAGTGCACAAGAGTATAAGTGCACATGGCAATTGATGGTTGCAGGCAATGGTGCAAGGTTAGAAGTTGGCGCGCAGCAGTCCCACAGTGGTTCGTTATGTTTAGGGAATGAATAATTTAATTTAGCGTGGGAGGTTCGAGATTTCTAGTTCTTATATCTGGCCAGTGCTTGTATCTGAGGGTGCACACACAGCCCTTGCAGGCACACTGTAGGAATTTTTAGCACGCCAGAAAAAATGCTACTTTGCATCTGCAACTTACCCAATACACAAAACATTCACTGGCAGGTCCACTAGGTCTGGCTTTTTACTAAGTGAATTTGCTTCATCATTGATTGGCAAGATTGTGAATGTGTTTGAACGCATGGAAGGGTGAATGTGGGAAGTCTTAAACACATGGGTGACTAAGTGGACGGACAAATGCATAGATTACTAAGTTTGAAGTGCAAGGGTGAGTGATTGGATGCTTGAGTGAAATAACGAATCATTAAAAAAGTACTTGCGTGGGTGAATGGGCGAATGCGTGAGCACTGGATATATGCAGACAAGACTTTATAGGCAGAGACCTTGCAGAATTGATATTGTTATTAAAATGGTAAGAATTACTAATATCACGTCAGAGCAAGCATTACATACTGACTGGGTGCCATTGTGCTTATAATATATAAATCATTACTACTTCAATACCAGTGGGTCAAGAAATTTAGCAAGTAAGCCTAGGATCCTGATCATAGTGCCAGTTCCAACATTATGCCAGAAGTGGGTACCAGCTTTTCTTGGGTATCCACAGTATGTACAGAATTGAACTAGATTTGTAACGAGCACACTAATAGGAGTTCAGTATTCACTTTGGTTATAACAATTATAGATCTGTGTTTTATCAAATGGAATTACTAAATTAATACAATTATGGAATTGTATTATTTATAAAAATAGATTCCTGAAGAAAAGGGCCCTGTATAAAGAAACACATGTTTGCATGAGACTTTGCATTACACTTTTAAAAGCCACATTCTCTTCAGGACATTAGCTGACAACGTGTTACTCACTTGTGTGTTTGAAATCTGGACTTATTTTCTCACCTGGACTGACCTGGACCGACCACTCAATCGTCCACTTCAACACCACTAGCTCATTGACCTCTGCCCCAGTCTGGCCAATGCCCCCCCACCACAGCTGGAGCAAAGTCTCAAAGGACATATGAATTACCACCCTCAACACCACCCAGCCCATCTCTGCCAACAACTTAGACCAGAATGTCAGAAACTTCAACAACTGGATCACCAACTGCTCCGACAGCATCACTCCCATCAGCAACAACTCCTACAGAAAGCCCACCAAACAGGCTAGCTGGTACTCTGAAGACCTCAGAACCACTAAATGACACACTAAGCAAAGGAGATGGCGCAGAGCAAGGATACGACTGACAAGACCACCTTGAAAACAACTCTCAATCACTGAGAGGATCAAAGAAGAAGGCCTTGGCCTCCCAATTCGAATCAAGCTCCAATAACAGCAAAGAACTCTTCAACATTGTCAATAAATTCTCCAACCACTCAGCTGCAAAAAAACAACTTTACCCTCTCACAGGAACTCTGCGACAACCTTGAAAACCTCTTCACAACAAGATCGTCAACATCTATTGAAACGTCAAGCCCAAGGCCACCAACCTCTTCAAGCAACACAACAACCCTGCTACTACCACAGACATCCAACTAACTGAATGGAGCCAGTTTGACTGACAGGACAAGTCCCCATCATGAACTCTGTCCACTCAGGGGCCCCAACCGACCCTATACCCTCACAACATCTTCACCCTAGGCAAAGCCAGAATCAGCCATGTACTCACCACCTTGTTCAACATCTCAATTGACACGACCATCTTTCCAAGGACTGGAAACATGTTAAATTCAGCGCCCTACTAAAGAAACCATTGGCAGACCCCAGCAAACACAACTACTGACCAGTCTCCCTGCTCCTGTTCCAGGCCAAAGTATTAGGAAAAGCTATCAAACAGCAACACTCATTTAATCTGGAACAGAACCTCCTACCTGATTCCCCCTAATCCGGATTCTGCAGCAACCACAGCATGAGACAGACCTCACCACATCTACAGATGAATCAACGCCCCATACAACAGAGTATAGACTGCAGCTCTGATCGTCCTAGACCTCCCAGCAGCCTTTGATATTGTCTCCCATCACACACTCATCACAAGGTTGCACAACATAGGCATCCAAGGAGCCGCTCTTAGATGGATCGCCTCTTTCCTCACCAGAAGAATGCAAAAAGTCTGAACCCAAGGAAATCATCTGTAGAGTACCACAAGAATCCTCGCTCAGCCCCTCCCTCTTCAATAGTTATATGACACCTCTTGCCAGCATCAACAAAACCCATGGACTCAACATCATATCCTATGCTGACAACACACAACTCATCTTCTTCCTCTCCGAAGACACAACCAACACCAAGACCAACTTCTACAACTGCATGACAGACCTCATCAACTGGATGAAGGGCAACTGCCTGAAGCTGAACACAGACAAAACATAGGTACTGATTTTCTGAAACAAAAACTCTTAATGGGATGCATCCTGGTGGTCCTCAGAACTCTGGCTTACTCCTACCCCCCACTGACCATGCTAGGAACCTAGGAGGCATCATTCAGGACAACAAGCTAACCATGACAACCCTGTCTCCTCCTCCTGCTTCTTCATTCTCAACATGCTTTGTAAGATATTCAAATGAATACCCCAAATGTCAATGTCAATGTCAAAGGTTCTTATATAGCGCAACTTTTCACCGTGAGGTCTCAAGGCGCTTGCAGCACAAGGAACCAGAAAGGAAGATGACAAACAGAAGAGAAAAAATAATTAAACAACACAGGGGGTCCTGCTTGGGAACAGGCAGGTTTTCAGTGCTTTACGGAATTTCTGGTGCTCCACGATGGAGAGGAGGTGAGTGGGCAGTTTATTCCAGAGTGTGGGGGCAAGGTAGGAGAAAGAGCGTTGGCCATACCTGAAGGAACGCACACGGGGTTGTGTCAACAGAAACTTGTTGCTAGACCTTAAGGGCCTTTTCGGAACATACCAAGTGAGTTTTTTTTGGAGGTAGCGGGCCCTTTACTGTATAGTGCATTGTGGGCCAAGCTCAAGATCTTAAATTGGCTCCTTTGCTGAATTGGAAGCCAGTGCAACTTTTCCAGACACGGCAAGGAGGCAGTCCTAGGCGGCATGTCCAGCACTAGTCTGGCGGCAGTGTTCTGCAGGATCTGCAGCTTTGCCAGTACATCCCCATTCAGGCCATGGTACAGGGCGTTACCATAGTCAAGACGGCTAATGATGAGGCCCTGCACCAAAGGTTTTCTTGCCTCAATGGGGAGCCACCTGAAGATTTTCCTGAGGCGGCGCATTATTCCGTAGCAGGTACCCGTCATCCTGGCTACATGATTTTTCATGGACAGAGTGCTGTCAATAATTATTTCCAGGTTTTGGACCGCCGTCTTGGGGGTGGGGCATTCCCCCAATTCAGCGGGCCACCACTCCCGGGTCCAGTACCTCTCTGCCTTGCCAAACAGGATGATTTCTGTCTTGCCTACGTTTAGTTGGAGCTTATTCTCCCGCATCCAGCTGCTGATCTCCACCATGCAGTTTTTAAAGCGAGTGCAGGTGTCTGTGGGATCTACACCACACGTGATCAGCAGCTGGGTGTCATCAGTGTATGACACAGTTTTAAAGCCAAATGATTTAATAATTTTAGCCAAGGGATTCAAGTATAGGTTGAAGAGCAGCGGGCTCAAAATCGACCCTTGTGGTACACCCACTGTCACAGGGCGACTGCCGGAGACCAGGGAATCGACTCGAATGGTGGTGAGGCGGTCAGTGAGGTAGTCCTCAATCCACCCCAGGGCCCCCCTCTGACACCTATCTCCCACAGCCGATGTTTCAGAATGCTGTGGGAAATGGTGTCAAAGGCAGACGAGAGATCCAGGAGGATGAGGACAGCCGAATCGCCCCCATCCACTGCAAGTCTGATGTTATCCACTGTCTCAACCACAGCCGTCTCAGTACTGTGGGCAGCCCGAAAACCAGATTGAGAGGGGTCAAGAGCACCACATGCTTCTATATGGGCCGTCAACCGGTTGTTGATAAGAAGTTCCAACACTTTCCCAAAGAAAGGTAGCAGCGATATTGGCCGATAGTGGGATGGTAGAGTAGAATCATCCGAAAGCTCAAGACGCACTGTCCCCAGGCCCTCATCTCTAGCCAGCTTGACTACGGCAGTGCCCTTTACAATGGGATCGCAGCTCACCTCCTCTGATGACTACACATCATACAGAATGCCACAGTGAGACTCATCCTGGATCTCCCTAGATCAGAGGTCTTCAAACTTTGTGATGCCGAGACCCCCTTGTAAAACCTTTTTAGGCGTAAGGACCCCCTTCCAACAAAAGTTTCTAGAAACTGGTACTCCTCATCATCAACTTTTGACAACCATAAATGCGCCTGTTAGACCTCATCACATCCGTCCATCATTCATCCACCCACACTTTCACACATCCATCCATCCACCCTTTCATCCTTCCATCCATACATCCATCCTTCATCCATCCACCCTTTCATCCTTCCATCTATACATCCATCCTTTACCCATCCACCCTTCCATCCATCCACCCATCATTCATCCAGCCACCTTTTCACACATCCATCCATCATTCATCCATGCAACCTTTTGTTCATCCATACATCCATCCACCCTTTCATCCTCCCATCCATACATCCATCCTTCATCCATCCACCCTTTCATCCATATATCCATCCACCCACCCTTTCATCCATCCATCCACCCATCATTCATCCCCCCACCTTTTCATACATCTATCCATGCATCATTCATCCATGCAACCTTTTATCCATCCATCCATCCATCCATCCACCCTTTCATCCATCCATCCTTCATCCGTCCACCCTTTCATCCTTCCATCCATACATCTATCCTTCATCCATCTATCCTTCATCCATCCACCTTTTCATCCTTCCATCCATACATCCATCATTCATCCATCCACCCTTTCATCCATCCATTCATCCATCATTCATCCACCCATCTTTTTACACATCCATCCAGCCATCATTCATCCATGCAACCTTTTATCCATCCATACATCCTTCAGCCATTTACCCTTTCATCCTTCCATCCATCCACCCTTTCATCCATCCATCCACCCTTTCATCCATCCTTCACCCGTCCACCCTTTCATCCTTACATCTATCCTTCATCCATCTATCCATCTCCCATCCACCCTTTCATCCTTCCATCCATACATCCATCCTTCATCCATCCACCCTTTCATCCATCCATTCACCCATCATTCATCCACCCATCTTTTCACACACCCATCCATTATTCATCCATGCAACCTTTTATCCATCCATACACCCTTCATCCATCTACCCTTTCATCCTTCCATCCATCCATCCATCCATCCTTTCATCCACCCATCCACCCTTTCATCCATCCATCCACCCTTTCATCCATCCATCCTTTCATCCATCCATCCACCCTTTCATCCACCCACCTTTTCACACATCCATCCATCCTTCATCCCTACATCCATCCATCCACCCATCATTCATCCAACTACCTTTTCTGTGCATTTCTCATGGGGGGGTCAGTATCTCTCTGCGTCTTCTTCCTTCCCGCTCATGGGAGGGCATCTCTGTGCCTCCCTGCTGGGCGGGTGTCATGGGACCCACAGCTCCAGGCGCGCAACATCCATTGAACTCAAAGGGCTACACAACAGCCTGCTCCCCCAGGCCCCCCCCCCCCCTCTTAATTTGTAGTCCATTCCTTTTTTTCTAGGAAATTACGTACTATTGCTATTATCTACCAGACATGCAGCAAAATAGACTTACTTAGAATATCCGTGTTCCTTTTCAGATCCAACATTCATTGATTTTTTTTAGTTGCCCTTTGACATTACTATAACTTTAAATATGCTACAATACAAGAATTTTCAGCAATCGAGGAAAAATTCTCTTTTGCCACTGAAAACCTTTTAATACAAGGAAAATGTGTTCATATTTTTTTGGGGACTTTTGCTGTTATTTGGCACCACCACTAGATAGCGCCTGTAGTCTGCTGCCTTAACCCGCTATATTCAGGCACCAACCCTGGTTATGTGGAGGAAGAGTGACTAATTGAACAATTCAGTAATTCAGCACAGAAGAATAAAGATTATCCCAAACTGTTAAAGCTTACCTTTAATATCAGGATAATGCTTTGCATGCTGCACACTACTGCCTGTTCCCCCAGCCCGCACCCCCTCCTGCCCAGCTCGTGTATGTGAGCCCGGCTGAAACAGCTTCAGGGACACACACACAGCCACACCCGAGTACTTGACAGGTCTTTAAAAGACCTTTTACTTGTTAATGAGGCTTGGATGCTTTTCACACCGGTGTGAATTAGGCCTCCGCCGTGAGTACCCTCGATCAGCCCAACGCCTGAACTGCACTCTGCAGAATCTGCGACTCCCTTTCAAGGACTCCACGACCCCCCTGTGGGTCGCGCCCCACAGATTGAAGACCTCTGCCCTAGATGAACCTACAAAACTCTTAACCTCAGGGAACTCCACTGGCTCCCTGTACAGAAAAGATGCCAGTTGAAGCTCCTGACTCATGCATACAAGGCCCTACACAACTGCTGACTCGCCTACTTGACCAACCACCTGAACTTCCATAGGCCCACCAGACACCTCTGCTCTATGTCCTTTTCTCTAACCCTAATCCCCCGTATTTGGCGCAGCAGATGTGGAGGTTGCTCCTTCTCCTACCTAGCAGCGAAGACATGGAACAAGCTACCCTTTCATCGACGGACCTCCCCGTGACGCTTCCACAACAAACAGTGTTGTAGCAATGAAAATGCGACAAAGCTCTGGTGCAAAGAAATAAATACATGAAGATCTTCCAGATGCAGCATGCTTCTCCGATGATGCGAGAAGTCTTGGTTCGATGCGTCAGCTGCAGTGGCGACACCCTTGTTCAGTGATGCGACGGCAACAGCTTCGGCTGCGGCACTCTTCTCCGACGTTGCAAGAGGCTTCTGCACAATGCGACTACTACAGCGGCGGCATCAAGATGCGACAGCAGCAGCTTTGACTGCGGCGTGCTTCTCAGTGGATGCAAAGCGATTTTTTGACGTTGTGCAATACGACAGCTACAGCGGCGACATCCAAAATGCGACGGCAGCAGCAGCGACAGCAACGCGCTTCTTCCTCGTTGCGAGACACTTCTCTTGATGTGGTGCAATATGGCAGCTACAGCGCCGACATCCAAGATGCGACGGCAGCAGCAGCGACACGCTTCCTCTTCGTTGCGAGACGCTTCTCTCGATGCGGTGCTATACGACAGCAACAGCGGCGATTTCCAAGATGCAACGGCAGCAGCAGTGACACGCTTCTTCGTCTTGAGTCGCGCTTCCAGCTCCTTGCAACACACAGTTCCTCAGAAGGTCCAAAACAGCAGCAGGCACTTCCAAAAGAACTCTCTGGAGCTGGGGGTTGAAGTCTGTTGTCTCTAAGACTTCAGCAGCAGGCAAGCTCTGTTCCAAGCCTTTGGAGATCCTTACAAGTTGATGAAAGTACACAAAGTCCTTTTCTCCTTTCTTTGGCAGTCAGGCAACCACTGCAGGCCAATCCCCAAGCAGCACTTCAGCTTAGGGATAGACTCTCCTCAGTTTCTTCAGGTTCCTCTCCTCAGCAAAGGTTTCTTCTTGTTTGTCCAAAAGTGATCAAATTTCTTGGGATCAGGGTCCCAATATTTATACTCCAAAATCATTTGTCCTCTGAAGGCAGAGGGGTCTTTGCCCAGTCCAAACCAGTTCTGGAGCACTCTGTTGACATGACTCCTTCTTTCCTTTCACAGTGCAGGGTAGAAACATCTGACGCCCCACAGGAGGTGGAGCCAGCATTGTGGAAGGCAGGCACAGCCCTGTTCAGGTCCCAGGTGCAACTCCTCCCACCCATCTAGATGCAGATCTCTCTATTCACCAATGGGCTGACTCATTCTGTCTCTTGGAATCCCCCAGCCCTGTCACTCAAAAACACCAGACAAGGAATACACAACCTAGCAGAGGAAGGCTTGGATAATTAAACAAGAAAATACCTACTTTCTAAAAGTGGTATTTTCAAACACATAATGTTAAAACCAACTTCACTAAAAGATGCATTTTATCGTTCTGGGTCCAGGCATACTAAACTCGAATTTCCACCATGTTCTCTGAGTCAGTTAGGATTATTAGATGTAATATTCTAACTGCCCATTCTGGCCTATGGAGAACAGGTAGCCTTGCAATAGTGAAAAACGAAAATGGCTGTAATTCACTATTAGGACATGCCACCACACACATCAGGGCTTGTCCTACCTTATACTTACAATGCACCCTGCCCTTGGGCCTACCATAGGGGTGTCTGATATGAAGAAAAGGGAAGGTTTAGGGACTGGCAAGTGGGTGCACTTGCCTAGTCAGCATGGCAGTACAAGACTGCACATAGGCTCTGCAATGGCAGACCTTAGACACATTTTTCAAGGCTGCTTCTGTGGGTGGCACAACCAGTGCTGCAAGCCCACTAGCATCATTTTGATTTACACACACTGGACACACTCAGTGTATTGTACTAGGGTCTGACAAGTAAACCAAATCAGTCAATTATGGAATCACCAATTCATATATCAATTTACAATAGGGAGCACTCGCACTGTGACACTGGGCAGCGGTGGCACAGTGCCCAAAGCATCTAACACCAGCAAAAACACATGAGGCAACAGCAAAAATGGAAGGGAGACCCACGCCAATGGTGCCAGGTCTAACACTGATTGATTGATTGTCTGAGAGGGGTAGGTTGAGAACATCACTGATCTAACTTAGAAGCCGGTACCACTAATATCAATAAAAAAAAGATACTGGATGGCCACTCACTTTTTGTTTTCACAAAAGGGCCATTATGGTCTACCTCTAGGACTGCACTGGGCATGAAATCCTCCTCCCCTAAGGCACCGTCATTGTGCCAACCTCGTTCCTGTAGGAACTCTGAGAACACCTACAAAATGTAGGAAATCATCATTAATCACTGAAGGTCTTTACTGAAATCTGAAACTGTGCTGGAACCCCTGCATATAATTCTATATGGGTTATTGCATAACTGAAGCTAAAGCCATAATCCCCTTGAACTGCTTTGGATTCTGCATGTTTTGCACACAAACTGGTGCCACCTGATTCATATTCTGCTGCATTTGAGAATCCGTTTGCTACTAATTTTGAAACCAATTTGTGATAAATCAGATTTGTCCCTTCTTTACTAAGTTTTTAGAGGAAGAGCAGAATTGCCTGCTAAGCCTGAGGTGTCTAAAAGAGTAGAATGAAGAGAAATGTGACTGTGAGAGATTCAGAGTGTAAACAATAAGACATAATACACACAATTAATACATAAAGAAAATTACATAACATTGTACAACCGAATATATGAAGATTGACAGTAAACTATGTCAAACATTGTTACATACATATCACTATCGGAATCACAGCAGAATAATGCATGTTTTCAATACGGAAAGGTCAAAGAGGGTAAGAAGCGGAAGGGCCCTTCCGCTATGGGCACGGACTGTGATCTATAAGAGGGATTAGTTGTTACTCAGTATAGATATCTGTCTCCCTATCTCCTCTGTCTCATTCAGTCCCCTGGCTACTGTGTCAAGTAGGTGTATCCATCTGCTTTCTCTAACATTGAGGGTATTAGCAAAGTCCCCTCCCCTCGGGTTAGGTGTTACTTTTTCGATAACCCACCATTTTAGACTTTCGGGATCGTGGTCAAATCTAATAAAATGGTCCACTAATGGGGCTCCTTGGACCCTGCACCGAATGCGGCTACAATGCTGGAGGATTCTGCTCTTCACCTTTTGTATTGTTTGTCCCACGTACATGAAATTGCAAGGGCACGTGATTACATAAATCACCCCAGTAGTGTTACAATTGCTTTGTTCTTTCATGCAGTGGGTGAAACCATTATGGGTGAAATCTTTACACTCCCTAGTTAATAGGCATGCCCTACATTGTCCACATTTGTGGTGGCCCTTGATAGGAGGGAGACCCCAAAGGGTATTCACTTGTGGTGTAGTGGTATATGGGAGCAGTGATTTTACCACATGTTCTCTTATGTTTTTTGCCTTTTTGAAGGCATGCAGGGGAGGTGGTAATCCCCCTACATCCTCTTGGATCAGGTGCCAATGGCGCATGATGACTTTTTTAATGACGTTACTTTTAGTAGAAAAAGTTGTAACGCAAACCAAACGTTCTTTTTCATCCTGTTGTTTTGATTTTGGCATGAGCAGGCATTCTCTAGGATTAAACCATGCACGTTTACGTGCCCTCTTGAGTAGCCTATTCGGATACCCTCTGGCCTTCAGAAGATTCATAAGATCACAAGATTCTTCAAAGAAATCTTCCTTTTTAGCGCAATTCCTACGCAATCTCAGGAACTGCCCAAAGGGCAGATTGTCCCTGAGATTGCGCAGGTGATGACTAGTATATCTAAGTAAGGTGTTCCTATCACTGGATTTCCTGTGCAAGCTGGTGTATAACTTTTCGTGCTCCTCATTTATAGTTATGTCTAGGAAATTGATGCTGGAGATGTTAAATTCCATGGTGAATTGAATATCAGGTGACCGTGTATTAAGCCAAGAGTGGAAGGTTTTCAATTGGTCCTCACTACCTTTCCAGATAATGAGGACGTCGTCGATATATCGACGCCAAAGTTCTATATTGTCCCTGTGAGGATTGCTATCACACAGGACATGGGTCTGCTCATATTCATCCATAAACAGTATCGCTAGGTTGGGGGCAAAGCTTGCCCCCATGGCTACGCCCTTGGTCTGAAGGTAGTATGTTCCCTGAAAGATAAAAAAGTTTCTGGTCATAGCAATGTCTAGCAATTCAATGAGAAAATCTGTAGGTACCTGGTGTGGTCTAGGGCGTTTATTTAGTACATCATACATACATTTCAGAGCTTGTTCTTGAGGAATGTTGGTATATAATGCTGAAATGTCCATAGTGGCCAAGAGATTAGTATTGAGATTATATGGTCGTTCATCAATCAACTGAATGGTATGCATTGTGTCCCTCAGATATGTAGCAGTGCTCTCCACCAAGGGCCTGAGCAACACGTCTATGTACTTGCAGAGGGGCTCAATTAGGGACCCACACCCTGATATGATGGGTCTACCAGGTGGATTTTGTATTCGTTTATGGATTTTTGGCAAGGTATATATAGTGGGCGTTTTGGGATGGCTGTTATTAAGATAGCCATATGAATTTCTGTTGTCCCAAAATCTGATTCACATCACGCATGACAACTTGTTCATAGGCCAGATTCTATGTGTCATCATGTGTGTAGGGGGATTAACCCCCACATGCATCAATCTAGGATTTTGCATTTCTTAAATAGCGAAAATTAAGGAATCGCTATTTAGGAAATGCAAAATGCTATGCATCAAGAAATCCTAAAAGTTTTTAGGATTTCTTAATTTTCGGAAATTGCGATTCCTTAATTGCGAAGTGCAATTAAGGAATGGCATTACATTGATTCCTATGGGCCTAGAGGCCCATAGGAATCAATGTAGTCAATTGGAAGGCAGTAGCAAATTGCGAGTGGCACTTAGAAAATTTCATGGGTGCAGGGGGGGGGTCCAAAGGACCCCCCCCCGCACCCCTGAAATGCATTTGAAAGTGCATGTTTCACACACACATGTCCTAAGGACATGTGTGTCTGTAACTGGACAGTTTAAAAAATGCATTTTTAAGCATTTTTAAACAATTTCGCAAATTACCACGAGGTTGAACCTCGTGGTAATTGGCACTTCCAATTTGAATAATCGCAATTTTTTTTTAAATGATGCATAGCTTTTAAGGAATCGCAAATTTGCAATTCCTTAAAAGCAATCGCATTTTTGGAATTCGGTAAAAATACCGAATTACTCAAAAATGCTTGATGCATCCCAAACACATATTTAGGAAGTGCAAACGGCCAAATTTACCGATTCGCACCGTTTGCACTTCCTAAATAGGTTGATGCATGTGCCCCATAATTTTGATGGTGGCCTTAGACCCCTGGCTGAGAAAGTGGGTTGTGTAGGAATATTCTGGAAATAATGTTTCAGTCTAATCTTTCTAAAGAACTGATGAAGTTCCACTTTTAGATTGAATTGGTTAGGTTTAGCGTTACCCGCCCCTTTGAAAATAATTACCTGATCATGGTATTGACCTTGCAATATGTACTATTATGGTATACCACAGTAGTGTTGTGGTTTTTAATTCGTTAAATGTAGTTATTTGTCTGTATTGTGTTGTACGAGTTGAAAGTAATACAAATAGCTCACGAAGTGACTATTATGTTTTCAGAATTATTTTCAATTGATTTGTCGCAGCGGACTGACCCTGGACGGTCCTTCGCCTTTATACCCACGAGCCCAGAAACTAGGCATTATCCGCATACGTTTGAGAGCGGGTAAGAATCTTGTTTAAATGTGCAAGCCTTAAAACTTAGGGTTGTCTATCCTGAACCATGTCCTGATAGCATTCCTTTTTCTCATTAGATTTAAGTACTCTGTACCAGGGGTTGGTTGCCGCCTACAACAGCCCTCCCCCCACCCATCTCATCCTGAGGAAGACTCGCAGGCAAGGCTAAAACATTCTAGATGCCACAAGTCGAGTCGAAACGTCGACAACATTTTATGTACCTGGACCCCTTCCCCCCTTTTGTACTATTGTTACGTGCCACAGATGAATACAATCTGTGATTGTATCGAATATTTTAAATAGACCATGTAAAATAGCGTTTGGGACAGGACAGTAAGATTGATACACATGATCAATCCGACAAAAACTTTAATCTTGTTTTCTACCCTTCACTGTTGGGAATTATTCCCTCACTTACTTTACTTCTAGCACCACTCTTCTTGCACGTTCTTTCCTTTCCTCTCCTTACCCTTGGAGCAACCACAGAATGTATAGTATTTTAAAATCATTTGTGTAAATAAAAAGTTGGTATATGTGAAGTTTGTTTTCTTGCACATCTTTTTTCGAAATTGGCTCCAATTGTCTTTGCCAATTGGGCAGTGCGAATTTGGTTGTTCCACATAGAATTATGAATTTGTGATTAATTCAGATATTGTGAATTTTTTGGTTTGAGGACTATTGTTCTTCTATATTGATTGCTACCCAGGTCCACAAACTTGTAACCGGATTTCCCCTTACCTGTAATGGTGACCTCACACTACAAGGCCTGCACAGGTCATCATCAATTTATCTAGGGCCCCTTCTGTAACAGGCTACTTATGCACAGATACTGCATCTGTTCATGTACAGACATCCCAAAACCTCTTACCTCAGATGTGCAACGCAGTTCTTGTTCTAAAAGTGCTCAGTGGTTCCAAACCTATTTTGCCACACTAATATTCTGCTGGGAGAAATTTCCACATTGACCTGTAAGACAGCTGAATACTTGTAAACCTTTATCACCAGCGGAGAACCAATAATTGCCACAGCGTGGCTGCATACCACCACCTCTTTATAGATTTGGCAAAACTAAGTTTATATTTTAGTCATAGTAATTAAAAAAAACAATTTGTATCAAAGCAAACCATTAAAAATCTAAATATATCATGAAATAGAGTTCAGCAGGAAGAAAGGGCACTAAAATCGTTGAAGAATTGACTTTTTAAAGTTTTCTAAAATTGAATACTACACTTAATTATCTGGGCCCACAGCCTTTCCACTAGCTAGCACCTTGGTTGCCTCTTCTAACTACTCTACAGTGATGGGGGCATCCAATATTTCCTGTTTTGCCAAATCTAACATTGCAGTGTTCAGGCTTAGTACCATGCGAGCCAGATAGGAGCTCTTGAGATTACTTCCATTATATAACTCTTCGTAAAATGTGTGAAAATCTCATTGTTAGTTTCTACAATCCTCCCCCTGATACGGTCATAGTGTTAATGCACTGTGATGCTTCCTTGGATCATAGCCTCTGCACCAGACAGTGCCCTGTACTTTCACCATACTCATAAATCTCTTCTCTAAAAATTTCAAATTTACTGGCTAATTCCTTACTCCACACCAGATTAATTTTAGCCCTACATCAGGCTATTGCAGTTTATAATGGATCGAAGAGAACACCAGCAGATATCCCTTGCATAAGTCTCTCCTCCGCCATTCTAAGGTCATCCACAAGTGCTTGCATTTCAAGTTTAAGTTTCCTCCGTCTAAAGAATCTATAGCTGATAGCTTCTCCCTGAAGCCCAGCTTTTAAGACATCCCAAACTATGGGCCTGGAGGTTGACTCTCTATTGATGTAAAGAAATTGCAATAACCAAGTTTTAATATGGTTCACAAACTGAGCATCCAACAACAACTTCGTATTAAAAGAGAAGGAACTTACCCAACGTAATTCTACTAATGTCCGAAATATCCAACAAAAGTGGACCATGATCAGCTGTAATCCGTGGCCACACCTGCATCTTGGCCACAGTTGTAAATGCCCATGGGGTGAAAAAATAATCTAACTGGTCCAGTTTATTGTGTGGAAATGAATAAAATATAAATCCTGGATCCGGGGATTTCAAAGTGTGCCACACGTCCACCAGTCTGTGATCAGACAATAACCGCTTCAATGCCCTAAAAACCTTTGGTTTCCTCCCCTTATAATTGTTATAGATCAGCTCCAAATATTGGCAGCCCAAGTGGATTTTCAACACATCCAGGAATGCTGCCTCGTCTAGGTTCGAGCCATAAACTGAGCATAGCACAAACTTGGCAGCACCTACAACACATTCCGCAATAGCCCACCTACCATGTTTGTCAGCCAATATCCTCCCTGTGCTACAAATCCAATGGTTCGTCAAAATAGCAGCTTCCCTATTTGTAGTAGCCTTTGATGTACTTACTATTAATGAAAAACCAAGCTCAGTCAAGACCCTCCATTTACTCCATGGTACATGTGTTTCCTCTATGCATATTATATCTGGTTTCATTAGGCGCAGGTCGGCCACCACCCGTAACCTTTTTTCCCTACTATTTAGTCCACATACATTAAATGAACATATACCTATCCCTAAAGTCGTTGCCCTACACCCATGTCTTAAAAAAACCTTGACCCAACTGATGTCACTGCTACTGCTTATACCGGACACAGCTTCCTCCAACTTCCTCATGTTATGAAATGATATTTTCTCCCAGATAGCCCCCCACACCCCATCACCCCACCTCTGTCCCAAACCACCACATGCCCATCCCTGTTCAGCCACCCACCTCCCAAAATAATCTCTCCCCATCCTTCCCCAAAAGAGAGGCTAAAGGATTCATAGTCCTGTGAGATAGAAAGCGCTCATGCACCCTGGTGTACCCCCACATTTCGGGTACCCTACTCAATCCAAACAAACAGTGAGTAGGGTCCTTGATAATACAGAGATGCAACCCCCAAAGCTTAAAAAACCCCTACAATAAACCCAAATATCCCTTTGCTTGCACCTCTGAGGTGCAAAGCGCATCTGCTCTTTGTACACTACTTTTAAAGTTGTGGGATTTAGCAAAAAAACCTGGGCCCCCTTAGCTTGTATTGGTGCAATTAATGGGCACAGATGCCAGCGTCATTCTACTGTTTAGTGGCAGAAATCTGGCCTAAAAAAAAAATGGAAGCCCTTCCCCGAGCATTTCCTATTCGGACGCTCTAAATCGTATAATACCTGATGGGCCAGAAATTTGTTTAAACAAACCACAGTAGCTCTAGGCTTAGGAGCAGTTTTCTCCGCTCTAGCGGATTGCTGGTTAAACGGAAATCGGTGTGCCCTCTGAACTTCTAAGTCCCAATTCCACATTGCTTGCTCCAGGAAGGCCTCAGTAAAAAGGCCCACCACAAATTTCTGAGTGTCCTGCCCTCACAGCCCTCTGGTATGCCCAAAATTCTTAGGTTATTCTGCCGCAGGCAGTTCTCCATATCACCAAGTTTCCATTGTGTGTCCTCTTCATGTTCCCATATAGTCTCAGTTATGGCTTTCTGGATTGCCACTTCACCCTCGAGAGTTGATATTTGCCCCTCTGCTAAGTTAATCCTCTCTGCAAATTCGGTACAAGATTTAGCAATTTCCCTAACGGTATTTTGCAGTTTCCAACAGGCACTGCCAGGCGATTCACCTCCTGAGCATGTGCTAGAGCCCACATCGATGTCATCATCTTATGAATCAGAGGGGTCAGACATTGAGAATAACTTTTCCCCGGAGTCGCTTACTTTCCTGGCATCAGGAGGGTTACCAGAAGAGTTTAACCCCCGGCGGCCCAATAGCCTTTGATGTTCCCCCACCTACATGTGAACACAAAGAAGGACCCAACACTGCTCTGAGCATGTGAGACTGCATCAGGCTGTTTACCATTTGCCTATGTTAATTCCTGTAGATTTCCTGCTCTTCATTGACATGAACAGCGACAGGATTTTTTTCTCCTCTGTTCACCTCCAACTCCTCTATCCAGCTTATCCACGTTGGTGGGTGCTCTATCTGGCAGATCCATGCCATTATGGTGTACTCCAAGCCCGGAACAGCCACTGCCTAATCCGACAGCATCTACTGCTGCATGTGATTTTCCTCCTCTGTCTAATTTGGATGGCATTGTGAGGCAGGGCGTGTCCATGGATGTAGCGGACACACCTCCACCAAAGACCGGCAGCAACCACTAAAGTCAAGAAAGGGAAACACGGCGGTCCCACCAAGTCTGCAATTCATGGGCGGGGACAATCACCATGTTCAGGGAACCCTCTGCAGCTGCACTGCCGTAGAACTGAGAAGCCAGGTATGCATAGGGCGCGCTCAAAGCTGTGGACTTTACAGGTGGAGGGGACCGGGAGCTGCTGCTTATACGTCCGACCCGGCAGACGCCATCTTGCTTCCATCTGCCAGTTTCTAAATGAAGAATACAGAAAATAAGTGGCCCGCTTCCAATAATCGCATCTTTTGGCAATTACATGAGACCCCAAATCCTGTCCATTGCTTTTTTTTGACCATCAATGCTACCTCAGGTAGGAACCAGTTGTACATAAATCAGCCTAGCTCCTGCTCGAATAGAAACAGTCCAGCCAAACTGCCAGACCAGGTCCTCACTGAACAGCAACATAAGCAACCCCAGATTGGTTTCTGGTTCGTTTGGCTTCACCATGAATGCCACAGTGAGCATGGGACACATGTCTGGGCATACCCATTGCACTTAGGGCAGTGCACTGAGAAGTACAGCGTCTGAGAATAATTCAAGTATTTTTCCTATCATCTCTTCGTTTTTGCAGTTAATGCCCATAGTTCAATGGGTATGCACAAATGTGGGTACAGTGCTCACTGTGCCATAGTACTCAATCTCACTAAGAAAACAACAAACCTGCCTATGCTGAGCAGCTATTTTCTAGAAAACAACAGTTGTTGAAATGTACATGAAAAAATAGCATGAACACTTGCTTTAGGAATTGCAACGTTTACTTTAATTCTTTGGAGACTATTATGATTTTTAGTCTTTCTTTGTTTTTTTAGTGCATGAGAATACAAAAGACATAAAGAAAATATTATACATTTATATACAAGCAAAAAACAAACTTTGGTATGTACAAAATTCAGACAAACTCGCACTCAACACATTCTTGGCCATCCACTCCTACCAAAAACACATTCATACTGGTCCCAGTGTCATAAAACAGTTGTGTAAATACAAAGACAATATCATTTGCTGATTTTTACACGTTAATCAAACTTTTTCAAAATTTTGGGAAAAAGAAGGAAATGATCTTTCAGTTAATTGGCACATTCCATATAGAAAAGAATGACACGGGACCGGGTCGGGTCGACGCGTTTCGAACCCTATACTTCTGAGGGTTCTCTTCAGGACCACAGTTTAACTATAAAGAAAGAGGAGAACAATCGTCACTAACCGAAACCTGCGAAATAGTACTCAATCTCATCATCATCATAAAATCTTTATTCGATTGTAAATACAATCATAAAAGTACATACCACCATAAATACATTCATATATCAGCAGAAAAAAAATATATAAAGTTTAAATGTAGTAATATGCAGATGAAAAATGCATTTTTAAGACCTTAACCCCATTAATTGGGCCTGGAACTCCAAGATCTCACAGCAGCATGCAAAAAGCTGAAACTGCGGAAAGAACATATGCATTAGGAAGTAGCTGTAAACACATGAGCGCCAAGCAGGCTTGGGCAAAATCCATAACTTTCAGAATTGGTAAAAGAAAACGCTTCCTAGATACACAATATTAATATTAATATGTAATATTTACATAGCTGACAAAATGAAGGTTATCCTGTGGAGACACATTGTCGCAGCTACAGGGCCGAAATGCACCTAGGCTGACCCAGCCACTCGTAGAGGCCAAAAGGTGATGGGGGCCAGCAGACCACCATGTCCGTGATTGCTTTTAAATAAAGCAGTCTTTTTTTTGTAATGCAGCCCATTTTCCTTAAAGGAAAACTGGATGCTTTACAAAAGAGAAAATGAAAACTTTTGCTTTCATTTTCTAAGAGAATGCATTTATAGACATTCACAAAGGGGAAGGCATCCCTTGGGGACCCCTTCCCATTTGCAAATTGTTTACTTGAAGTAGGTGGTAAAAAGTGAATGTATTGCGACCACATTTCGGTTGCAAAACATTCATGCATACCGATGCAGTTCAGTATTAGGAAGGGACGCCACATAATTACACTCTAGTCAATGCAACATAAATACACACCACATAATACCACTAAGTGCCACATAATTACACACCACATAATTACACTCCACTCAATGCAACATAAATACACTCCACATAATATCACTCGGTACCACATAATTACACGTCACAATTACACTCTTCAATGCAACATAAATACACTACACATAATAACACTCAGTGCCACATAATTACATGCCACATAATTACATTCTACTCAATGCAACATAAATACACTCCACAGAATACCACTCAGAACCACATAATTACACACCAAATAATTACACTCTACTTAATGCAACATAAATACACTTCACATACACACTCTATGCCACATACCACCAATCAATATAAATGCACCCCATGACACAATTTCACTAAGCATAATTTCACTCAACACCGCAGTTCCAGGCTACACAATTCAGCTGCACACATTTCCAAAACACATCACATAATTAGACACCAAACAACATAATTCAACTCCACAACTCCAAAATCCACAATGTACCTCCAATCCACGCCATATAGTGGCACCACCTGAGCACCAAGCATCACTCACCATTTCGCATCAGCCCCCCACCTAAGCATCACCTACACCTTGCCTAAGCATTACACCAGTCTGCCATCGGAATCTGGCATCTGCTGATTCTCCCATACTGTCCATTCCCTTCTTGTGTTCTTATTAAAGTACTATTTTCCAACCTCTACTCCCATGTTGTTTATGTCCCGCTCCCCCATAACAAACAAACATTATAACAAGCAAGCGTGAGAACAGGCAGGAAGAAGTTGCCAGCAGTGCAAGTACACAAAAACTAGAAGACATTTTTTATGTTAATTCTTTTTTTAATTTGGTCGTTCAGTTCCATAAAATGCCTTCTTGGTTTGTATAAAGGTAACAAAAATACTTAACACTTTTTATTATAACTTTTCAACATAATGCACAGCAGCCACAATGCTATCTATAACATAACCAAAAGTTTTGGCTAAACACATAAGGTCCCAAAGGTGAGACCTATTGGCTATGCCAATGCCTGTTTATTTTGTGATTAAATTAATTGTTAATTGTTTCTCCGCATCCTTTATACTACCATTTTTATTGAAAATGTCAAAATCTTGGATACAAGTAATATTTTCTTGATTTAAATATAATTTACAGTATTTTATTAAATGTTATTAAGAATAAGGGGTGTTCTCCTGCCTGTTTGCTGGTCCCCGTGGAACCTTTCTGCTGGTTGTCACGCTGTCGCTATCCTCCTGAACACCCCTGGTGGGACGAGGGTCCCAGGTGCTACGCCAGTTCTGCTGCGACTTTTGCGGCAATCTGAGGCTGAGTCATCACACTCTGGGGCGGACTGCAATCCCCAGAGTGCATCGCTGATATTACACACCTGCCGCGAGTGAGGGGGAGGTGGGGCCACCGCGCTCATAGCGCAGCCTCTCCCACTGCGACGCAGGATGCGCGCAGGATGTAGCCCGGACCAAGGGCGGGCCCGTCTGTGCCTGTCCAGGACCGTCAGAGACCGGGCTGGGCCACCCCTCTAATACCTCTCCTCACTTGTATTGGCCAGTGGCAGGTGACTGATTTATGCACATTTTATTGCCGGGACTCTTGGCCGCTGGGGAATTGGAGTACTGATGTGAAAACTGTGTTCCTTTAACAGATCGGCCCAAAAAATCATTATCTAAGAAAAGGAAACCCCTGTACATAAACAACACGCTCAGAGAAATCAGGGTAGCATAGGAAATGCAACACTGAACACGCTTATTGAGGGACACACTCTGACCCTAAAAAATATATCTAAAAAGATCGATGAGATGTGCGCCCATATGAAGGGTGCCCTTGGGAAATTAGCTGACAGAGTGGCAACTCTAGAGGTCTGTTTAAAAGGTAGAAACACATCTGCTGAAAGGGTAAT
Organism: Lissotriton vulgaris; assembly: GCF_964263255.1. Taxonomy (NCBI): domain Eukaryota; kingdom Metazoa; phylum Chordata; class Amphibia; order Caudata; family Salamandridae; genus Lissotriton; species Lissotriton vulgaris. The sequence goes on along the minus strand of NC_141699.1, from coordinate 822,416,878 downwards.
GAACATACAAGGCTCTGAAAATCTTCCTAATCTAAACATACAAAGTAGCTTAAGTGGGTCGAACGGCATGAACCCTCCAGCTACTGCAGTCCCAGGCCAGTCTTTCAGGCTGCCTCCCCTAAATGACTTTCCCTGTGGAAAAGAACAGTCGGGAAGACCTGGAGATAAAATTCAAGACGCGTGGAAACATTACAACATAGGGAAAAGCGTAGGTGCATCAGACTTGACGACGAAACATACTTTAGCAATGTCAGTGGCGGATCGACTAGACTTACCCCCGGCGGCAACACCCTTTATAGTAATCTTGGCCAACGTTCCTAAATTGCTCACACCAGGGGATGAAACATGGGAAGAGCTTCGCAATAAATCACTGCATTGGCTAGGATGACACACTGACCTCAGGGAACAACTGTTTAGAACCTTTAAAATGGCTAGACGGGTCATGTGGGTGGGAAAAGAACGTAAAATCCTAGAGGGGGATTGCGTAGTGCTAACATTTAGTGACCCCAGATTGGTGCGTGCAATTTTGAACAGGAGAGGGAACTCTTCTTTTAACTAGATGGAAATAAATGTTTTACCATTGGGGGCTTTTTATCCTCCTTCACCCACACACTTGGAAATAACTCAAAATAGGAATCTGAGCCATGATGCAATTAGAACATGGACCTTGCCACTCCAAAACCGTTTTGAGTTATTAGGGTCGATGGAAGATTTAGACTGACCAAAAATACAGTATGGGAGGTGGAGTGGGGTAAGGGGGAGGATGAGGCTTGCGATAGAGGCAAGCATCATGGGACTACAGGTCCACGATCAAAACCTTACTACCCAGGTGGAAGTAAGACAAACTATATTGAATACTGAAGATAGCCGGTTAGGAGGGGACATACCGGAGGGTGTAACAGTGAGGCAACACATTAAAGAGTACAGTTGAAATAAAGAGGAAATACAGAGAGAGACAGGGGGACCGACAGTAGATAGAATAATAGGAAGCATGAAGCCAAAAACAAGTAAAATATGTAAAATAGTATCGGGGAATATTGCAGGGCTCGGTCGAAGGCGAGAGACCCCTTGTGGTTAACGCTTATAGAGGAGGATTCCATAGTGTGCTTACAGGAAACATGGGTTATTGAAGAAATACACATAAATGGCTTTCGCACCTTTCATACCCCTGCCAGCTTTTTTGGGGTTTATGTACTTATGTACTTATGTACTTATGCCTCAAACTTAGCGGGGGATTTGACTTTGAAGTTTGAGTATGGGTCTGAGTTTTATCAGATATTGTCAGTAAGAATTGGGAGGAAGTAGGGCACAGTACTAATACATTTCTATAATAACATCCCAAAAACCCAAATTACTAAGGTTACAGGGGATGTATGTCAAACGTTAGGACATCTAGATGAACATCTGCAGGGGGATATGCATATTATTTGGGTGGGTGATTTTAATTGTCCGTTATGTCTATATAGTAAACAGGGTATCTGTGGTATGGGCAAAGAAAAGGAGGACACACTAACCCATTTTTCTCACACAAGTATGGGGAATTTGTTGAATGAAATAACATTTCAATTTGACCTTGGTTATGCAAACGAACTATGCACACCCCCTGTACCCTTTGAGCCCACTTTTATTGGAAGGGGCTGTAAATCAGTAATTGACGTTGCCCTTTTGTCAAGTAGGTATGCCAATAAGGTTATTACTTGTAAAACTTGCGAAATAGCGATGAGTGACCATCATCCTATTAGGTTAGACTTCTCCTTAGAAGGGGACTCAAAATCATCTGAACTGGAAGAAAAAATCTATAACTGTAACATAAATTTAGGTAGAACAAATGGTTATACTCTAAATTGGGCGAAAGTGGACCCCGCAATATTTCTTGAAACCCTAGTAAAGAAACTGAAGGGAGATTTTGAAATCTGTCTCTCGCAGTCAGGCGATGATGAACAAATCGGTGCTGCCTTTCTTAGGATAACAGAGGAAACACGGAAGTTACTTACAAGGGAGCAGAAACGGTATGAATAAGGCACAGGTTTGGTTTAATAGGGAATGTAGTAAAACCCATTCCCATTTAATGAAAGTTCTAAAAAACAAAACTAGAAGCAAAGAAGAGGTGAGACTGGCCAGAATAGATTACCGACAAGCTATAAAAAAGCGAAAGAGTGAATTGAAAACAGAAGCCTGGCAGACCCTACACCGGGCATGTAACACCGGTTTTTGGAAGGTTGTCAATGCTCCCTTTTTCGTAAATAGGAAAACTGATATTATCAGCAAAGACAAATGGGTCAATTTCTTTAGGGACCTCTATAAGGGTGAAGCTTCTAATCCGAGTAAGGGGGTAACTGATACAGCACAGGGAATTGACTATGCGCATTATTCATCTTTCCCCATGGATATTGTAATCTCCTATGAAGAAGTCCTTACGGCTATAAATGTGAGTGCCACAGGGAAAGCCCCAGGACCCGATGGCGTCCCTGTGGATGTGTATAAATCTAATATCGAGCTATGGGCAACACTCCTAACAAATGTATTGAATAGTTGCAACCGCTATAGGTTTATCCCTACTTGGTCAGATGCAATCGTGATCCCGATTTTTAAAAAGGGTGACAGAAATGAACCCAGCTGCTACAGCCCAATCTCATTATTGGATGCACTTATGAAAGTCGCTGGGAGGGTGATTTTAAACAAACTACAAGTGTGGGTAGAAGAGAAAGATTTACTATCCAAATTTCAATATGGGTTTAGGGCACGGTTGGGAACGACCGAACAGGGTTTAAACCTAGCATTAATTATCAGCAAATATACATCAGCCAAAAGGGGGAAGCTCTACTTAACGTTTGTCGATTTAAGTTCAGTTTTCAACTGCGTAAATCACGAGAAATTATGGAGCACTCTAACTGAGATGAATGTTGATCCCAACTTGCTACTTTTTATTAAGGAACTGTACAGGGGAGCGGGGGCGAGCGTCGGTATGGTAAGCAAGGGGAATGTACATCTAAGTTCAGTGTAAATAGGGGGGTAAGGCAAGGATGCATACTTGCCCCGTTCTTATTCTCCCTATATATAAATAGTGTAGGTTTTCATCTGAGAGAAGACAGGCAGGATTACCCAGTCATCAAGAATACTCCAGTTCCAATTTTATTGTATGCGGACGACACCGTGATTGTGGCGCAGACGCAGATAGGCCTCCAAAGAGCAGTTATGAAATTTACCACGTATATGAAGGAGACAGGGCTTAAAGTAAATATAAGTAAGACCTTTACCATGAGCTGCGGGGTTAAGAAATGTAAACCATGTAAACTTTTAATTGAAATGGAAAAAATAGACAACATATATAGATTCTCTTACTTGGGAATCACTTTTGATAAGACTGGCTCATGGACATCGGCTGTGAACGCAAGAAAATTGTCTTACTCCAGAGCAATAGCTGCAGTTTATAACTTTTCTAAAAAATTGGGGGGTAGACCAGTCATGGAGTTACTGGATATCTACAAAGCTAAATGTATATCCACCGCGATATATGGGGCTGGGATCTGGGGAGTTGCGGATGTCTAGGTTATTCAACGCTGTGAAAATGCCTTTCTCTGTTATCTTTTAGCTGTTCCTGGCTCTACCTCCACGTATGTATGCCATAAGGAACTTGGTCTGCCGTATATATCTGATTTTATCAAATTAAATACTTTGTTACTGTGGCATAAGGTGTGTACTTCTGTTGAAACTGGTTTTCATAGAGATATAATAGAGGATTGCCTCAAACTAGACGGAGTTGGCAGTATACCTTGGATTAATTATGTTTTAAAAATTATCATATGACATTGGCCATCCTGAGTATTTTGACTCCCCAAATAGCCTGGAAAGGGTATAGAGAAAAAATCTGAAAGCAAATTGTTTAAGCCATCTAGAGGATGAACGCTGGCTCTGCAAAAAAACGAAGAAATCAGTTATAGAGAATCACCTGATGTTGCAATGTCAGGGCATCCAACTATATCTGGTTCAGGTGCAGAGATGCTTCTCCCGCATGCTATTAACATGTTTTTGCTGCGGGTCCTTCTTCAGAATAGTGACCTTTCCGGCAGCTAATGCTTGGTCTATAAATCTGCGTCCATGTCAGTGTGACGATACCTCCATCCAATCCACCCTTCACTGCACATTCTTCTGTAAATATAATGACTTACCAAGGAGAAGGTTTTTCATTCCTTTTTTAAAGAAATGGGGACTTAGTGTAAAACAGCACTTCTGAGGCTGCAAACCCTAGAAAATGATGAAATTACTATGGTTATGTCATCCTTCTTAAAAGCTATTATCAGACATAGGAACCCTATTTATTAACTTAATTTTATTAAATTGTAGTCTGTGTTTAAGACTTCTTTTCAGAAATATTATAATTCGTTTTTATACATTGTATGTACTAGGGAATATGGGCCAGATGTAGGTATCCAAATACCGGTCGGTAACGGACGAAAATACCGATTTTCGGCTGTTACCGACCGGTATTTGGATACGGAGATGTAGGGCATGAAAAAATACAGATTCTGTAAATTTACCGATTCTGTAAAATTACAGATTCGGTAAAATTACCGAATCTGTATTTTGAAATGTAGGTAGCACTGTAAACAGTGCTACAGGGCTTTAGAATTCGTTATTTACCACCAACTATTAGTTGGTGGTAAATAACGAATTCCTATGTAAATGCAAATATGTGCATTTACACCTGTGCCATGTGGCACACATACATGCCCTTAGGCACACAAGCACACAAGCCCTAATCAGGGGTGCAACAGGATGTCAAAGTGACACCCTGCCACCCAGGCCCATAGGAATGAATGGCAATTACTGAATCGGTAAATACCGATTAGGTAATTACCGAATCTTAACAATTCGGTAAAAAATACCGAATAATTACCTACATAGGTTTTACCAATTCTAAAATACCGAATCGGTAAAATTCGGTATTTTAGAATCGGTAACACCTTTTTACCTACATCTAGCCCTATATGTATTAATTTTTGATATACAATGGTGGTTGTTCTTTCTGTACTGTGCTTTTATGGTTTTTTATGATACAAAAATCGAATAAAGCAGATTTGATTTGATTTATTAAGGATATTCAAAACTATTTTATTAAAAAAATATGTTTACAAAAATAAAATAATATTTGATTTAGTGTAATAAAAATTTTATTTACTGTAATGTATTCTATATTTTCCTATGTGTTATTTTCATTGGCTGTCTTTATTGATTTATATGGGAACGTTTTGTGGTACCATTGGGTTGCAATCTGTGGTGCTTGAATTTTTTTTACAAGTCTGGTCTAGAGGATCTCTTAGCCTGTTTTGTCAGGCCTACTGTAGTAGATTAAAATTTGTAGTTTGTGAACTGCAATAGTCTTACTTTATGTGGGTGTGTGTTTTGTATTAGCTTGTCCCTCTACTTAAACCCTCCTTCAATTTCCCCTCTCCCCCGATTTAACAGTAACCATTCCCCATTTTCCAAAAACTCTGCTTCTGGCCCCCACACTTACTACTAAATCCTAGACCTATGTGTGGGATCTCGAACATTGAGGTAGAAATATGCCTATAGAAAAGATAAGAGGGTGTCAACAGGAAACTCTGACTTGAGGTTTGTGAATTGCATTTTGGAGTGCATAAAGTACTGCTCAATGATAATTTTGTGATTAGGCCCTGTATTTTTAGATGCTGTTAATACTCTGCCAGTGAATGGATGGAGGGGCTTCGAATGGGCTAAGTGGTCAAGATGGGCACGCAATAGCTATATTGCAGCTGATCAGTGGGACCAGCCTTAGGCATTTGACCAGTGTTAGTTGCGAGCACCAAGCTTTCAGGGACTTGTAGTATTGTTTTTTGTTTCATAATAATTTTTCAAACATTCAGGTATTTAGAATGGAGTTTGGCTAAAAAGACAATATTGACTGAAGGCGTCACACACAAGTCGGTTACTTTCCACTATCGTTATTACAAAGTTGTGAATTTCTCTACTATTGATAAAACGTACATCTTATTCTCATTACTGTTGGTGGTGCTTATCTTAGACTAATTAAATTGTCGTTTGTAGCTATTAGAACATAGGGCCTGATTTAGAGTTTTGGCAGACATCCTGACATTCGTCAGGGTGGCGAAGATCATTACCTCCACCATGCTGGCAGGACCACTGCCCACCATAATTAGAGATCTCTGCTGGTTTAGCTGAGTTCTCTATGCCTACAGAGAAAGTGGCACCAAGTGGCCCCTATGAAGGTACAGAGAATTTTCCCTCCACCATCATGTTTCATGTGGACATTCATCAAAGTGGGAGTTTGTTTTTGAAAAAAACAAAAAAACGTTGACCTGATACTCAGAGAGTTATCCGCCAGGGCAAGGGTGCCATTTTTGTTTTTTCTGTTCCGGATCTCCAGCCTTTCCCTGATGGCCTCCAACAGAAAAAAGTGCATCACACCATCTGCTCTAAACAGGGCGGAATGTTCGGATGTTCTTACAAAGTCAGCCCTTTCTCCTTCAGGCCAACGGTGTAGGATTTCTGCTTGCTGAATGAGAGGAGTCACTGCAGAAATAAACTTGATGGTAGATAAGACTGTAAGTAGGGGGGAGGAGCGACCATCAGTTTGGTGAACAGGGTACTCTGAAAAATTGTAGTAGAAGACCCTGTCTGCCAATCTCTAATCAGGCCCACAGTAACACCATTTTCTACAATGTAATCTATTTTGAGCTCTTGTCAATTAGCGGGAACTAACCAGAAGTAGTCCTATGAGCTAACATCTATGCACAGCCATTGTTGTACAGATATACGTCAGCCGAAAAATTAAACTTATATACTTGAATATCATTGTGTTACCATTGGGGCTAATATTGTCTTTTCTCTGCTGCCAAATGCCTACAATGTAGGTTTACCTCTCTGATTTGTACAGTATAGTTAATGGGTAAACAAGAATGGAGAGCTCTTGTTGGTCAACCAATCCAAGAATACTGAGGCTACTGTTACCCTTCATCTTTAGAATGTCCTTATTTTTTTCTTGCAGCCTTCAGCATCTGGTTATATATAGACTAATCCAGAGGGTAATATTTCTATGCTTGTTTGTAGCTTATCCATGGGATCGATCAAATTTGAAGTCTATGGCCATTGACCTGAAGAAATTTGAGAAATTGGATGCTTATGCTGCAAAGGTAATGGGCTTGTGATGGGTAGAAATTGGTAGGGCTGGAATCTTAAGTCTGGCTTTTGTTCATGCAATCATAGCTTTTTCTGCTCTTGTTTATCCTCTGTGTATTGTGCCAGACTTTTACATTGCTGTATGGATATGTTTTAAGGATTTGTGATTAGAAGTAGTTAAAGGTTTTTAGCTATGAAAACTATGTGACTGAAAGTGATATAAAGTTAATTTCATCAGAGTTAGTCATTTAGAGCCAAATTACTAGGTGCCTGGTTTTAGACACATCCAATAAAATCTGATCCTGAGGGGTTTGGAATTTATTGGTTGGAATATTTGTCACCTGTTAAGAAAAATTTCCCTTGCAGTGATGCATGCCATGCCGAATTTGTTGAATAGCCCACCAAAATCTGTATGTCCTATATTTTCAATTTTTTTTTCTACTTTTGAAATCTAGTTGATCTGACTTGCTAAAATTTGACGAAGGATGCACATTTGTATTGCACCCAATATGCACCAAGAGCAATAAAAACTGAAAAATTCATATTTCGAATATGTGCGGTGAGTTATTGGAAATTATCAGGGCACTCATAATAGGGATGTCAATGTAAATTAATTATGAATTAATTAATTTCAGGAATGGCATTTCATCTATGTCGCTTAGGCTAGTGTTCTATATAAAAGTATCAAACAAATATCCTATAGTTTTCTTTTAAGTGTGCTCCAACATGCCTGTATAAGAATACAGCACCAACCACCTGTGTGCCCGCTTTGCCAGAGCTTTTTTGTCTTCCACCCATCTTATACTCTGGATACATTTGTTCACTGTATTTTTAAAACACAACTTGGCTAATTGGAAGAGGCCAAAACTCCCCTAGGCCTAAGTTCTCGATTGATTTATCCAAGTATCTCTTGTAGCATGCCTTTCCTTTCTGCATGTTTATTTCCACCCATACACAGTAATTCAGAGTGTCATTTGTAGCCGTCCAAATCTTGTGACAGAATTTTAAAAAGTCCCCCCTACTGGCCACAGTTTGTTTAGCTTGGGAAAACTTAAGCCTTATTTGTGCTGGTGAGGCAGATCTGGGCAAATGAAATACACATTTGTACAATCTTGTCAAGAGGGTCTCCAGAAGCATCAACTCAGAAACTGCAGGTAGGAATTTTTACTTTACTGCAGCTAAAAGTGGGCTCAAGGTGGGGCCATGCAGTTTTTTAGAGAGGAGTATGATTGCAAAGATTAGGGATAAGGCTTTTCCTCAGATACTTTCCTTTTGTAGGACAAAGGACTCCTGTGCATCAAGGGTAAAAACCCAAGTATTTGTAGGTGAATACTTTTTCTATAGGGCAACCGTTGAGTAACCACTTGTCCTGTTTCGTGATGTGTACCGAAGAAAAAGCACCTTGGTCTTATTAAGCTTTATTTCTAAGGCTTTCCCCACAGTGTATATTCTATAATCTTGGTAATCAGTCTTTACAGGCCGGCTTTAGGGCTGTGCGACTTATGTGGCTGCACTGAGCGCTGGGAGGTGGAGGGGGCTTTTGACCTCAGGGGGGGGCGCTGTGTTTAGCAATATCTTATGATAGGAGAGATGAGGGGCACTTTTGAGGTGGTAGAGAGAGAGTCTGAGGAGGCGGCGATGGGACGATGGGGCGCCATAAGTGATTTTCGCACCTGGCGCCACTAGTGCTAAAGCCTGCCATGCACACTTATATCTAGCTCATCAGCAGTAGGTCGTCTGCATAAAGCAGCTTGGATATGGATCAACCGCTCAGGTTGGGTGCATAGGGGGCCATCATGTCAAGGTCAGCTAAAAGATCAGAGCTGTATAGATTAAACAGGGCAGCACAAACACACACCCCTGCACCAGTCCCATTGATGTTAGCACTTTCCTTGACAGGTGCCTTCCATCTGCTACCTTGGGGCCTGATTTAGATCTTGGGTGTCTTACCGCCATCCCGCGAGGATGGCTATCCCAAGTACTCCCTCAAGCTGATGGCTGTCTGCCTGCTGTCTTTAGATGTAGAGACTAGGGATAGAAGACAGCCGCAGCAATAGTATTCTTGCTGGCTCAAAGTACTCTGCTGCCGTCAGGCCAGTGGGATTGCACGAGACGATTTACATGTTCCTGCTGTGCTGGTGGTGTCCTGATGGAGTGAGGTACATCGTGGCATGGAGATAGGTAAGTACAACCTATTTCTACGTAAATACACTTGTCTTGTTTGTATGCAATCATATGTAGGCAATCTGTTTTGTCCCTTCATGTTACATATTGCATTCCACACACAAAACTCAAGCCTACAGCAATAGCAAACACATGATAAATAGTTACATTTTACAAGTAGTTTGCGTGCGGTCTCGGTGCCAACAGAGTCGTTTGGCATCATGCTGGATTCGGACCAGCAAAGAAGTGACCTGGACTATGGTGCACCAAAGTGGGATACCAAAAAACTGTGAGTTTTCACCCCTATTTCTTTGTTTCTGGCAACTTGAGCTTGGAGGTATCCCCGTCAAAGTTGTCTCGGCAGAAAGGCACTTTGTAACCCGGATGGCAGGAATCTTGATGGGACTCCATCCCAAAGCTGCTTTCAGCTTCGCCACTTTTAACATGGGAGTAGGAGTCTCGGCGGCGGCGGTGAGACCATGGCGGTCTTCACTCCAGTGCCCAGACAACAACTAAATCGGTCATGCAGACTACCAAGCTAGCGGGCAGGAAGACCACCAAAAAGGTGATGGCAGGACACGTTCTTCCAAGATCTAAATCAGTTTGTTGATCTTAATCCATTTTTTAGTGTACAACATCCTAATGGCCTTCAATATCCTCTGTTCAATTTAGCCCACAACTTTCCCTGTAGGACATCATCAAACGCAGCTTTGAAGCTTACAAAGCACATGAACAAGAGCACACAATAGTCACAAGATTTTCCATTAGGAGCCCAAATGCCATTAGATTTGTAAGGGTGCCTTGCTTCTTTGTGAACACTGTTTGGATCAATGGAACTCTTCCTGTGGTAGTTGCCCAATCAGAAAGGTCTTTTAATAATAGGGATAAAGTATTTTAATTCCACATCATCTAGTTGGGCTATAAGGCGGTAATTGCTTGGAGTGGAAGCCTTGCCACCTTTAAAAATAGACATTGCCAGCTTTCCAGAATTGTCCCTCCTTCTAAGATTTTTTTGAACATTGTTGTTAGATGCTTTGCCCAAACTGGTGAGCTGTATTTCAGCAGGGCTTGTGGTATACTGTTGGGTCCTGGTTCTCAGTTTGGATGAGAGCCCTCTATCACTCTTTTAATAGCTTCAGTTGAATATTGTAGCACATCAGGATTGATGAAAACAACATTTCCCGTGGATACTTCAAATATCACGTCTTCTGAGGTGTACCTGCTTCCCGGGTTCCCTGAGAAGTGAAGTTTAAGTTAATCCATCCATGTGGGCGCACTAATGTTGGTGTTATCAGTAGCATGATTTCCTCAGTGTGCTGCTGCCTCCATACCGGATGTAGTCGGTAGGGCCGCTGGGGGTGCTGACAGCGATCCTTGTCACCTTGACCTCATCATCCTACCCACTGCTCCTCTGCCGAGCCTGTGTTTGGAGAGTGGGCAGAGAGCTTGGTGTGGTCGCCAGCCAGAGCCCCGGCTACTAGCATGTGGACAGGATTGCTATGGAGCGGGGACGGCTTTCCCATGCCATCTCCTCCCACTGTAGCAGAATCTGCTTCCCAGTGTGTCCAGCGCTCATGAGTCACGCTCTGCTCCCTGCAGGGTGTACAGCTCCCCATGGAGCCTTAGGCTGTTCATGGTGGACACAGCTCCCACAGATGCACACGCTGTGTCCTGGGTGCGTACAAAGGTACGATCTGCACCTCTGAGGTTGTACACCCCCCAAAAGTGCGCCCTCTCTTCCGGAGAACAGACACATCCGAGAGGTGCACACTCCTCAATCTCATCAGATCCCTCCTTTGCAAGTGATCTCTGTGCACTGCGTACAAGATAGTCGACCACCACTCCGAGACTGGATTCCCGCGGCCCCAGCCTGGGCCAGTTGGCTGGTAATGTTGGAAGCTGAGTACGAGGGAGCCCAGTACTCTTTGGCGACATAGAGAGGGGGCGAGGAGCCTAAAAGGTGCTCTTCAGCAACGTGGGTCAGAGCCTGAAGGCAACTGGGTTGGGCTGCCCCTCCCCTCCACAACGTGTGCAATTCCAGCTGCTCAGGTCCGTAGATGGGGAAACAAAAGCCTACCACACTTACACTTGAAGGTGAGCCTCCCAACGCTTTAGACTTCTTTTTATTAAGAGCTATTGATGTACTGGACAAGAAGATTCAATCCGTTGAGCGCAGACTCTCCATGGGGGACTCGGGGGTACTACGCCATTTAAATGAGCCTTTACATAGTGAGCCTGTAGCGGTGACCACAGCTGACACCTCACACTCAATGCCAAAGCCAGCTCCTACTCGCTTAAAACCAGTGGTCGAAGTGGAAAAAAGTAGGGGAACTGTGGGCGGAGAAAAAGGGGGCGGGAATAACCCGAGGATTAGATCAGTGGGCGGGGTCAGAGGTGTGGCTAGAAATAGCAAAACATACCAATTTTGAGTGCGTTGGGTATTTCATTGACCAGTTATAGCTTGTAACGTTTTGAAGACAAGGACGGTGCACCAAGTAACAAAATTCAGAGAGACTCCAATTTTGCCAACATTAAGTCCTTTATTCTTTTCAATCTTTAAAAAGTCTCAGCCAACGCGCTTCGTTCCGTAGGAACTTCGTCAGGGTTCGGTAATCTCTTGACGTTCCAAAACGAAGGTAAAAAATAGGATATTCCAAATGTTTTCAGTCCTCGATCTCATCATTGTCCTTTTGTTCAAAAAAGCGACGAAAAAATGGTTCTCTGAGTTCAGATGCAATTCAAATAGCCCAGAATCCTCGCTCACGTACCTCTTGAGCAGTCTTTTATATAAAAAGACTGGCAAACTTATTCCTCAAGGATCAGAGGAGGTCCAAGTGGCCCATATACCTCTACGTTCAAAGATACACTTGGAAAAGCAGTATGTTTCGAGTTCGACCTCAGGTAATCCAAAGATGAATGATAAATATAATTGGGCCCGTAGTCCTTATCCAAAAGGCATATTTAACCCACTGTCAGAAATAGGAATGACGGCAACCGATATGATGGTTGTCCGTCGTCAAAAAGCAATGGGGCATGAATAACCCCCAGTTAAGACCAACTTATTAACGTTATTTGATTCAAACAATGGATACATATGTTTATTTGAGGTTTATTATATAAGATGTTTACATCAAAATACATTTACAATGTGGGACATGTTTCCAATCACAGAATGTCCCAAATACGCTTATAAGTGGAATCATAAGCCATTTGTCTCTGAGCCATGCAGTTTCTTTCATCAGCACTTCTTCTCCCTTTTTCGCATCATTTCTGAACATAAAATTCAGGTTTAAATTCTATGACAGGAGGCCCTACAATTTTTATGAACATTATAGAAGATATTTCTCCTTGTTCTGCCTTCCCTGGGAGGTGCAAGATTTTGACGCATTCCTAGTATTACAAGTCCCTGTAAATCTTTGATTGTGCCAAAAACCATGGGAGTTGCGAGGGAGACTTTTATTGTTGTAGGAAAACTACTAGGCTTACAGGGATCTCTGCAGTGATTTATGTGTTTTTAAGAGTGAGTCATTATGCTGCGCAGTTCTGCTGTTTTTTGTTAATGGGGCAGATTTTGCTGCATTCTCCGACGCAACACCCACAGCAACACCACCAGACAACGCAGTAGCTTGTGTTGCATTGCTCCATATTTATGAAGCTATTCAAAGACAGGCAAAGTGGCTTTACATGACTTTTAAATTATTACTTGAAGCTTTGCGTTGTGCATGTACCACGTTGCATGGTGCAAGCATGATGCAAGGCCCTTGTAATCATGCCCCTTAGTCTTGTGTGCATGCAAATTCTGCATTGCAAGTCCCTGTTGAGTTGCATTAGTACTGCTGAAACAAGGCCAATGTAGGTACCAATGAGTGAGGCAGATTGGCCTCAAGGGTCCTGGGACCTCAGTGACAAAGTCAGTGCTGCTCTAGGGTGTGCTTCTTCGTATGCCTGTCGACAAGACTGGAGGTGAACTTCAGTATGGATTGTGGTGGACAGGCCTTCAAGGTGAACTCACACTGGCCACTGGTAGGGACCACCTGCTGGTGCTAATAGACCAGAGCTTCAATGTTCTAGTAGGGCCTTCTAAGGTCTAATGGAGGACTGTGCTCCCTCAGGAGAGCGGTCTGATGAACTAGTCACGAAGGCTGGACCAGGTTCCCCAGGCCCAAATTCCGTAGCTCTGGCCATAGTGCCACATCCTATCCCCCCTAAACACCCTTCTACCCCACTGAGTGAAACTCACACTGTCTCCAGCTACCACCCAATTCAGCCCCGTAATAAACACCTGGATGTGACTCAATCCAAATTATGTACTGCCTGAAAAAAAGTAAAAACATTCTGGAAAAAGCAAACACTCATAGAGAATGCAGGATTACGTAAAGCGTGCAAAATATAAAGCAGGAACAACCTGTTACCTTAACTCTTTTACTCTCATTGTTCAGAAATCAATGAGTATTTTTTGTCTCAAACATTGAGGACAGGAATACAGGCTCCCGCTGTACATAAGTGTTAAACAGGGCTCAGAAGAGAAAGGGACACTTCAGGAGAATCAGATCTGACTCACGGAAACCCACAAGGGCTCCTTCATATTCATGTCAGTCAGCTAGTCGCTCAAACATAGTATAGTACATATGTATTCAAGTGTCCTGCAAAGGATACCTTTTGATTTGTACTGCTTGGCCAACTCTTCTACTCACAGAAAACAAGAGCGATCTTGACATTAAAAGGCACAATTATATTTTCATTCGGGAAATGACAAAAAGCAGTAACCCACTGAGCTATGCACATAAATTATTGCTCTTTGATATGCATGGTACAAGTTCTTTGCAGCAGGCATATTGACCCTCTGCGCTACCTTAGATGAGTCAAAACAGCCATTAGACAAACCCCCCCTCCATCTCTCTCCAGCAGGTACATCAATCACCAGAATTATCTTGGCACTTTTATTGTTGCCCGAAACCTGCTGAATATACAAGGAACTTTGCAGTGTTTTTAAAACTCTTGCACTGCTACAAAACCAGCCCCCACAAACTAAACCAGCCCCCTACCCTTCCAGTCGCCCTGGGAAACGCCTTATGCCTGGAATGGCCAGTCCGGCCTAGTTACTGTAAAGCCGTTTTCAATGCAATACTGCAGATATGTATGCTTATTTGATATAAACGTCACAAATCACTGTTAGTGTGAGACACAGATTCTTCCCGAATATCCTTTGAATTGGGTTCCTGCATGAATGATACACATGAGCAGTTTGGTACATAAAAGAAGGCCTCTGAGTAGACCTCTGAGGTAAGCACATTGATGTTATTTCTAAGGACCTTCACACAGGACCACTTGCCTTTTTGATCTTCCTGTAAAGTTCCTGCCTGTGCTTTACTGAGTGTAATCTTTTGGCAGATGTTTTAAAGTTTGCACCTTTAACATAAACTTTCTAACAAGCAATATAATAATTTGTTTTAACTTATAGACAATGTTGTACCTTTTTTAGGCCCATGCCGTACAGAATAGAAGTAAAGGCAGAATGCAATAATCTGTTCTGCAGTCCTGTGACATTGAGTCACTTTCAAAGCCGGAGAGATTTTGCTATTTGTAAACTCATTTACCAGTACATAGAAGCCTTAATACTATTGCAATTTCTACCAGTCATCTCTCATATGCAAAGGGGCCAATCAGTGACCAAATTAACCTGCAGTTTAGCTATTGATTCCAATTCTGGTTGACGCTTGACATTTTGGAAGCAAAAATTGAGAAGTATCGGCAATGGTTACTTTATGCAATAAATAATATGACATTTCTAAATGTTTTGTGTATTTCACAGAAACAAACAGCAATTTTTTAGAGGGCCCTATAAAATATGGGCTTAATCAGCATTAATCAATAACTGACCGCTGCAAACTACAGTTCGAGGGGCGACGCTGCGCCGAGGATTTTGCTTGCTGGCTGACCGGGATCAAGGACTCAAGTGCCCAGAGAACTGCGGGGGCCGCCACGAGACCGCCCCGCCCCTCCTCTCTGCACCGGGGGATAATTTAAACCTCTTGCGCCTCCCGCTCCACGGGAGACGCTGCGCCGAGGATTTTGCTTGCTGGCTGACCAGGAACAAGGACTCAAGTGCCCAGAGAGCTGCGGGGGCCGCCACGAGACCGCCCCGTCCCTCCTCTCTGCGGAAGTTCTTTGGGAAGCACCTGACTCCGCCACGAGGACGCGCGCCGGGCAAAGCCCGGGCCAAGGGCGGGCTCGTTTGAGCCCGTTAGAGGCCGGGAGAGGCTGGGCTGGGCCACCCCTCTAAGACCCCGGACTAAACGTCAAAACTACCTTGCCGGTAAGTGGGTCTTTTACATTTGAACCCAATACCTGATTAACTGTGAATACTCCCGCCCCACTAAATAGGAATCGCATTGACTATTTCAAAATGACAGCACGTGAAGGAAGAGGGAGGAAAGGAACAGGTTTGGGTTATGTAGCTGGTACTCTTGACCAGTTTATAACCAGGGCTTCATCTGTACTAGCACATGAGATTGCAATAACGGAAAGATGCCTGTCTTTGGATCCGGCATGTTCCAAACGCTCGTCCTTGGGAAGCATAATCAATGCTCGCACCCTGGAAAGGTCGTGCGACACTGTTGCTACTATGGAATTGCAGCTGGAGAATCCAGAAGCACATCAAGCCCCGACCCAAGCAGTTACTAATATGGAAGGAGATTCTTTGAATACCCGGGGGTAGCAAGGAGGAATTATGCAGACCCAAACTAGGAGCACAGTAGTTTGCGTGGCAGAAGTCCACAATGAACTCTCACAATCAATGGACGAAACAAAAGGCGAGGGCGGGAAGAGTAAAAGAGGGGGCAATCGGGAAGGACTGCAGCAAAAGGGAAAGAAAGCAAAGACTGCCAAGTCAACTAAACAGAGCAGGTCACCGCCCACAGCCACGCCAACAACTGAGGCCCCACAAGAGATTGTACCTATTGTAACTACCGCTGGAGCGGATTACACCGTAATCAACCTAGTGGGCCTAGAAGATATGCACCAGCAGAAATTAGGTGATCTCATATCATCACTATTGGGGCCACTAATGGATAAAATGACACTGATTGAAAACAGACTGGTGAAACTTGAGGGTCTGATAATGCCCACTCTAGGACGTACCGGAAATGATTCGGAGACTGGGGGCCGTGGAGGGGAAGGCGGGAGGGATCCTGTTGCCTGCTCTAGTGGGGAAATAGCCCCACTCACGGGTCCGGTCACTCGATCCGTGGGTCAAGAAAAGCTAAGGGGGATGCAGTGAGTAGAGGTCACATAGTACCCCAAAAGGAACGGGGTATAAGTAATGGCAAGGATAGTGCCACAGAGAAGCAGGAGACGAAGAATTTGTGTCCTCACCTAGACTTACCCCCCGAATGCACTCCCTATGTGGTCGTTTTGACTGGTGTGCCAGTATTGCGGGAGGGCATAATTAAATCCCATGAGGAACTAAAAAATAAAGTAACGCATTGGTTAAATGTAAACAGACCATTGCCTCAAAACACATGGTGTAAAATTCTCTCAGTAAGGAGAGTTAATTGGGTAGGAAGTAGGGAAAAAATACTAAAGGAGACTGTATCGTCATTAATTTCAACGACCCCAGAGTGGCGGAGCATGTTTGTTGGCGCGAAACCCACTTACTCTGCTTTCCATTACAAGTTTTTTAAGGGTGCCTCAAAATTAAGAGAGACAAGAGGTTCTGTGTAAAGACGTGGAGGATTGATATGGGATTAACGAACTATAATGAACTGTAATGAAGACTAATATGCCCTTTTCTTCTTTTTATTACTTCTTTTTACTTGTATAGATGATAATTATGTATGTATTATTGGTGTTTTTATCTGTAACTTTTATGGCGTTTTGCACAATACTGAATAAAGGAAAATATCTATCTATCTATCTATCTACAGTTCGAGCTTACCATTGCCCATTCTTTATTGGAACTTTGGAACATTTAATACATTTCTGCCATCTGTATGGTGCACGTTCTTTGCAGCAGGCATATTAATCCTGTGCACTACATTAGATGAGTCAAAACGCAAAACTGCCAATAAACAAAACTCCAGTCTCTCTCCAGCAGGAAGACAAACAACCAGAGATATCAATCTTAAGACTTTTATTGTTGCAGAAAAACGACTGGGTTTACAAGGAACTCTCCAGTGATTTGAATGTTTTTGAAAAGTGAGTCATTAAGCTGCACAGCTCTGCTGGTTTTGTTCCTGGGGGCCGATTTTGCAGCTCTGCTGCAAAACCGGGCCCCAATACAAAACCAGCCTCCCACCCCTCTGTCCCATGCCCTGTATGGTCTGTCTGACCGTAGGGCAAGGGCCTATTTTTTCATAGTCTGACTCTGGATGAGGTCCGAAAAGGGCTCTGGTGCTGGGGGGAGGGGGGATTGTTACAGAACTGGACATATTGTGCTACTTATATGCAATATATATATTTTTTAAGTAAACAGTATGTTTTTAAAAGATCACAATCCCTGAACACAGACAATGCAGTAGTACACATTTAATAAAATAAAATATGAAAAACAGTTGATAAGACTTTCAACGTTTTCTAGTTATTTAAAAAAAAATGCACCAGGTATTCTTTCATTTTCCCAACTTGATGTTTATTTGGGAGCCTGGAGTTCAGAAGCAGTCCAGGCTCCTCTTGCAGGTCCCAGTGCAGTGAAAAGAGCAGAGGTGTAAAGGAGGGGTAGGAGGACCTCGGGGCAGGCACGCAGAACAATTTCCAGGAGAGGCTGGTGGGGCTGGGTCAACTGTGGGTACAAGTTAGGGCCTCTTCTTCAGCAGCCACCCTCCTCCTATTTTCAAGTTCTGGCTGTGTAGAGAGAAGATTTACAGCAAGCAAAGAATTCCTCATTGAAGCCCTTTTCTTCTTTTCCAGGTGGCGTCCATCAGTCTGTCTGAGCCCGAAAATAAAGGGCAGAGGAGGTCAAGGGCGGTGCAGCCGAAGCATCCTAATGTGACTATTGTATTGGTCACAGTGGGGGCAGGGGGGTAGCATTCTCACTACATGAGGTGTGATCACAGCAGCAGCAGGGCCATCAGAGGTAGCAGTTTTCACGCTAATCTTTGACTAATAGCCCTGTCAGTGTCCCATGAGATCAAGCGGAACATATCTAACTTTCCTTTGGCTTCATTTCGTTTCGTCTGGGTTACAGCAATATCTCTGCGCATCCCTTTATGCTGCTGTGATATTTGATACATGTGATTCGCAGTTTAACAAGATTGTCATAATAAATGCTAATGCGATTTAAACAGGCAAATGAGGTTATTCCAATACAATACGTGGGGGCCTGCAATCTTTATAACAACCGATCTCTAATTTCCAGAGGTGAAGGGGGAAGAGGTCGGGGCACTGCAGAGGCCTTCCTCGATGAATACCACACCGGCTGAATGATAAAGATATAATTTCTAAGTAGGACTATTCCTTCCATCCCGGGACGCTTTTTCAAAACAAAGAAGTAGGGGAACGGACTGTAATCATTTTTAAAAGTAGGGGCACACCATGCCCTTCCGATCCCGCTCACTTCTACCACAGCTTAAAACACTTAGTTCCCCACACAGAAAGTATTATACTTTCACCCCTGGTACCTTCAGAACCACCCTCAAAGAGCAAAAAGAGGGGGAGTGTAACCAAGCCAAACTAACAGAACCGAGGCTAATACAGCGACTCTCTATTTAACAGGGGAAGGCCCAACTCATTCCAACTCGTCGGCTCAAGTAGTAGAGGCACCTATTCCCAATGATCCAAATCCTGCATCTTAGTGCCCTCCCACCCCACTAACTGTATTAATAACCTGGGCCCTACGAGAGAGGACAATAGTGGAAGGCCTATATACTCTTACTTAGGAGACATGACAGCAGGGACCCATGTAACCCTAGTTCAACCTCCAATGCAGCCATTTAATCACTTACCCCTTCACCCACCTTTTGCCTTAATGCCCCACGGTTCCAGGGGATATCCAAGGGTCCGTCATTGCCACTAACAAACCCTGAGAGAATGCAGCAGAAAGAGGGGGCGAAATAGACAACCATATGAAGCTGGGCCTTCCCCCAGGAGCTTGTCCTTATGTTATAGTTCTGGCAAATGTTCCAAAACTACACAGTAATCAATTGGAAACTGCAGACCAATTGATGTCAAAAGCATGCTATTGGATTAGTAAACATGTAGGGGGGCGGGGGGTGATATTGCCCCGAATTCTAATGGCAATAAGGGTGGGCTGGGTGGGGGACTCGTACCAACTGGTTCAGTAACTGTTTCATTGGCTTCCAATAGGGCTGAGATCCAGGGCCGGACTGGCCGTTTCCGGCACCGGGCAATCCCCCGGTCGGCCGCAAGGGTGGGGGCCGGTATTGGGCCGGTTTTGGTTCCCAATCCAGCCCTGCCATGATCACTCACCCCAATATTTGCGCCACCGCTGGGCTTTTTTCATAAACCAGTCAGGACCAGCCCCTGGGGACAAGATCCTGCGGCCCCTCTCAGTCTCCCCCACCCTGAGCCCCAATCCCTTTTAACGGGACAACCCTTTATCTCCTTTCCCACCCATAACCGATTTAATGTATTTACAGACTTAGAGGTCTGCGACTGACAGAGGACGAACATGGATGACCCCCACTCCAGTTCAAAGTCGCATTCTATCAGGATCAGAAAGCCCCAAGCCACCAATTGCATTATGTGATCAGACCAATCACGTCAAATGAATTGTTTGAAATATTTCTGGTTTGAGTTCCAAGCTGTCTGACCCTGATTGGTTAAAAATTGACAGACTTGATCTGTCTTTAAGAAACATGGGAAACTGGGCCAAATAATCTAGAAGGTTATTGCTCTTTCTACACCTTAGCCCTTCCGACTAAATCAGGTCGCTCCAGGGGAGGGATCCTAACTCTGAAAAAAAAGTCTGGTAGTCTTGTCATACTATAATGTTTCCCCTATTATCACCTACTACATTTAAAAGAACCAGGTGGTAACACAGTCCTACTACAAAATATTTCTAATAATAACTTCTTTGGTGATATGAAGGCAGTTGTTGACCAGTTAGAAGGGAAAATCATTGTACTTTTTAACACTCCAAAACATATTCCGAACATCGTATGGGTGGGAATTTTAATGTGCACTGCTGTCATGTCTTAAACTTAACAGCTTGTGGTTTAATCGATGAGGCAGGTGAGTCTTTATCCCATTTCACACATAACCATTATGGAGACGCCCTGAATAGATTACTTGTGATTAATAATCTAGAGATTCAGAATCCTATTGATTTAAGCGCAGGTATGTTACAAAATACGTTTGCCACACCTACCCAGAGTTCAACTATCGATTATATATTAATTTCGGACCCGCTTAAAAAATTTATTTGCAAGGTAGAAATTACGTATTTTAATTTTAGAGATCACGCTGCCATTACCGGTACAGCATTCACTTACCATTCAGCATTCAAGACACATCAAACCCACGATAGTAAGGAGTATTGGGATTGTCCTCAAATGGGTCACAATAGGCAAAGCAAGCATTGTTCCCCCCGTGGTTGCAAATAGGAAAAACAATATCATGACATGGCTAGAAGCGGAATCTGATCCTACCCAGGTAACTATGGCATTTGAACTGATATTATATGAGATTATAAACCTCCTAATCAGAAAAAATACTTCTGCCAAAACTTTAGGCCCCAGATGGATCTATCAAGCTTGTACCAAGTCCCTATCCGTCTTACATCAGGCTCTTAGAGCTGCGCCTTGAGACGTGGCAAGTTCCAGCTTCTCTGTCTCAGGTATAAAGAGGCCAGGAAAACCAGAATTGAAACTTTAAAGGAAGAAGTGTGGGAACAATTGCATCTAGCCATCATCTCAAATAATGCCAGGGACTTCTGGAGAGTTATTAACGCTCCCTTCTGTAAACCATCTACAGCCCAGAGTCTGGATTGCCATGTGGATGAGGAATCTTGGGTTGCACATTTCTCCCTAACATTTGACCCTAAAGCTGAGGGAGTGACCACACTGTAGGCAGCTATGCCTCCCCCTATTAAACCTATTCTTAAGTTTAATCATCATGAGATAAGAGAGGCCCTTATGCAATGCTCCTGCAATAGAGCCCCGGGCCCGGATGGTACTCCGATAGATTTCTTTACTGAGCTGCCAGATCTATGGGTCCGTTGCTGACAAACGTTTTTAAAGCAGTCAACAGAGTGGGTCCACCAGACTCATGGATGAAATCTATTTTAATCCCAATCCACAAGAAAGGAGACAAAGCTGAGGCCAAAAATGATACAGTTCTCTCTTGGACAGCACTGCTAAGCTTATGGGTCGGGTTCTTTTGAACAGGCTCGAGGAATGGGCCACCAGTAACAACGTTTTGATGCCAGTCCAATACTGTTTAAACAGGGCATGGATACCCAGTATCAGTGCCTCAATCTGAGTCTGTTAATTGCCGAAAATACCCAAAACAAGCAGGGCGAAATATACTTGCTTTTACGGACTTATCTGCAGTATTTGACTGAGTAGCACATTACCATCCATGGAGGTTAATGAAGGAAACAGGTATCGATGAGGCAATTATCCTCTTTATCAGGCATCTTTATTCCTCTGCTTCATCCTGTGTCCAGTATGGGAGGCAGGGAGAATACACTAGGGCGTTTCCACTCAAAAGAGGCATCCAACAGGGTTGCATGTTCGCCCCATTTCTTTTTTTATCTATAGTAATCGGGTGAAGCTCCCTTGTCGGACTCAACACCAGATGTTCCCAAGATTATAAATGTACGGACCCCAATCCTTATTTACGCAGATGATGCAGTGTTAATTGCCCACATGGGCCTAGCCCTACAAAAGTTATTAGAGGCTTATTTGAATTACATGTGAAATTTGGATCTCAAAACCAACAAAGCCAAGTCCTTCATTTTAATTACTGGATGAAAGGACAGGAAGGCTCCAAGCTTTTATATAGCTGGCCAGAAGGTAGCTTAAACTGATGCCTTCTCTTACCTAGGGGTGACCTTTTATAGACAACTAACTTGGTCTAATATTATTATTAATATTATTACTACAATTCATCTTTTGCTAGCAAAAAACTTTTATCGCCCTTTACTCTTTTATTTAAAAAACTAGGAGCCAAACCTATCGATATGGTGAAAAAAGTGGACACTGCCAAATCTGTTTCGGTAGCAACTTATGGGGCAGGCATCTGGGGTTATTCTGGGGTTATTCTAACTCCTCAGCTCTCCAGATCATCGAGGACACTTCTTGGAAAAAAATTGTAGGCCTCCCCGTAAATTGCTCAAATTTTATATGTCACGCAGAAATTGATGTTCCATATTTTAACAATATAATTAGCCTGGCTCTAATCATTTTATGGCATTCTATCTGGAGAAGAGAATCTAGCTCCATCACCCAGAAATTAATAGAAGACTGTCTCTCTCTGGAATATGTCCACAGGATTCCTTTTTTTTTTTTTTTTTTGCGTAGGAAACGGGGAAGAACCCACACTTCCTTTTTTTTAAAAAAATTTTTTTTTTATTATTGGCAAATTCAAACCATAAAACAAAAATATACAGGATAAGTAATATGAAATGATGTGGTATACATGGGTTACAAGGTACATACATAAATATATATAAACAAAGCTCTACCACAAGGAAAGATATAACTATTGAGAAAAAGAATACTAAAAAGAGAGAGAAAGTGGGATCAAAATCACTTAGAGGCCCTATATCTGGTTTCCCCTTTCTTGATTATACCACCTAGTAATAGGTCCCCAAATCTGTGTTCCTATTGCTCTCATTTTTCTACCTCTTGTGGCATATATTGAAATTTCTTGTTTATATATTGCTATAAAACGACTAAGCCACATATTAAAGGTAGGGGGCTCTGTATCTTTCCACCTAGCTGCTAGAATTATCCGTAACACGGCGTATCCCAGAAATAGTACAGCCTGTTCTTCTCTATTGTGTTTCAAAGAGTCATCATGACCCAATAGGAGCAATGTTATAGAATCATGTATTCGGTGCCCAAAAATTTGGGTCCAAAATTCCAGCATCATAGTTTTGATTGTGACCAATGTGGGGCATTCAGCAAACATGTGTAGGAGATTTGCTAGTGGTTGTTTGCATCTAGGACAGTTATCGTCATTCCTAAGCCCCCATGCAAACAATTTAGCTGGCGTATAATATAAATTATAAATGATTCTATAATATTGAGCCTTTAAGTTAGAGGCTATAAAATATCTTGTTGAGAGAGCTAATGAGAAATCTATATCTACATTAGGATTAGCTAATTTTAAGGCCCAAGATTGTTCCGTGCGCTCTAGATCATCTGGGGTATTGGCCAAAAGTAACTGATATAGGACCCCAATTCTGGTAGATTTTTTCCCTATAATGTCAAATAATGGGATATTATCTGGAAGAATTTTTGGTTTGGTATTGTAGATACTAGCTGATATTTGATAGAATTTTAAAAAGTCGTTCGCGGGGACATTATATCTCGCTTGAAAGAGCTCAAAAGAAAGTGGGAGATTATTACTAAAGAAATCTCCAATTGTTTTAATACCTAGGAGCTCCCACCTCTGAGATCTACTATCATTAAGGATATTAGAAAAAATTTTACATTGCCATAGCGGTGTATATTTTGTATATGTGGGAAGCCCTAGATGTTTGCCAATAGCTTTCCAGACTGAAAGGGCATCTAAAACAGTCTTTAATTTAATTTTTTTGTAATAAGATGTTTCAACCTGCCTTAAAAAAAGTCCCTTATGTTTTTTACCTAGGCTGAGCTCATATATTGATGGTATATAGGGAATTATAAAGGTTGGGCCTCCTGGTTTTGCGGTCAAAAGAGGATCCATATATTGCAATAATGATGCCCAAAAATATAATCTTAAATTTGGTAAAGCTAAGCCGCCTCTTCTTTGGGGAAGTGATAGAAGGGGGAGGGCCCGCCTTATTTTTCCGTAACTCCACATGAACTTTGCTATGAGGGAGTCTATAATCTTTATAGAGTGTGCTGCAGGTAACAGAGGGATTGCTCTAAACAAGTATAGAACACGCGGAAATACATTCATTTTAATGTAGTTGGCCCTACCTATAATGGAGAGGTGTAGACTGTCTACCCTTCTTAGATCGCTTTTAATTTTATCAATAAGGAGAGAATAATTAATATCGCTAATGTTACTTATCTCTGTCGAAAGTATTACACCTAAATAAGTGGCCTGATTAACCCTGAGAGTACTTTCATACTGAGTGTTACTAGTAGCCAATACCATAGTCTTATCTCTATTCAAAGAGTACCCTGAGTACTTCCCAAAAGCTTGGGTAATTGTCTCAATTTCATAGACTGCTTCAGACGGTTTAGTGGTTATTACGGCAATGTCATCCGCATATGCCATAACTTTGGTAGAAAAGGACCCTGTAAGTAATGGATGTATGGATGTTGAGGTTAGTAATTTTTGAATAAGGGGATCTATATAGAGTGCAAATAGAACCGGAGAGCATGGGCAGCCCTGCCTTGTACCCCTCTGAATCGTAATGACCTCCGACTCATTTCCTGCTATACAAATTTTTGCGGTGGGGTTGGCATAAATGGCTTTAATGGCACTGATAAAAGCATTTCCGAAATTTTTACTTTCCAGGATGTTCCAGAGAAATTGCCAAGATACTCGATCGAATGCCTTTTCGGCGTCGAGGAAGATCATCGACATCTCGCCCCCCGTGGTGCCCATGATGTCAAGTAGGGTTATGGCTCTACGAGTATGGTCTGTAGTGCCTTTGCCGGGTATAAAGCCGTGTTGCCACGGGGATACAAGCCGTTCGATGACTCCACTCAGACGGTTTGCAAATATTTTAGCGTATAGCTTTGAGTCGGAGTTGATCAGAGATATAGGCCTATATGAGGAAGGCAGGTGGAGTGGTTTACCCTTCTTATGGAAAATTATTATATTTGTTTGTTTCCAAGATTCAGGGGGAATTGTGTGATATTGGACTCCTAGAAACAAATCAAGCAGAAAGGGAGTTATCTGGTTACCAAGGATTTTATATAAATCCAGTGGAATTTTATCTGGTCCAGCCGCCTTGCCGTTGGCCATCTCGGCTAATGCAATCTCCACCTCAATGATCGTAATCTCTCTGTCCAAATGAATCTTATTTTCTTCATCGATATTTTGATGATTAATATGGTCTGGGAGCCAATTATTTAGGAATGTTGTAATTTCATTATCAGGATGTGAGATATCACTACTATAGAGTTTTTGATAGTATTTTTGAAATGCTTTAACAATATCTTTGGAGGTAGTATACTCGTTTCCCTCAAATTCAATCTTTTTAATATTACTCAATGATTGCTTTTGTCGTGTGCGTAGTGCTAACTGCTTCCCCACATTTTCCCCTGATTCATATAATCTATCCTTATTGGCTTGATAGGTTTCCGCGGCTTTTTGAATTAACGTACTATTAATCTCATTTTTTAAGATCATTATTTTTTTTAAGATTTTCCCAGGATCGGCGGTAGGATCGGCTTGGCCTCTACGAGACAAATTTAGCTGGGAAGCGTGATGGGCCTCAAGATTGGACAACTCCTGCATCATTTCCAAATTGGATTGTTTTTCTAGCTTTCGCTTATTAGCAACAAATGAAATGGTCTCTCCTCTCAATGCTGCTTTAAAACAGTCCCATACTATAATACGGGGAGCACTAAACTGATTACAGTCAAAAAAAAGACTGGGTCCATGATTTAATATACGCTATGTATTCTGGATTAACCAGTAGCCTCCTATCAAAAGTCCATTGTGTTATTGGTTTAACTAAATTAACCGTATCAAAGGTAAAGGTCAATGCATTGTGATCAGATAAAGTTTTCGGTGATTTAATTACTTCTATAATATCCTTACGGTTAATGCTTGACATAATATAATCGATTCTAACATATTTATTATGGGGGAAAGAGAAATATGTATAGCCATCCAAATTTGGCCCCCGGAGTAAACCCCAGACGTCAACCAAGTTGTGACTTTTCATCATCTGATCCAATGCTGTATATACCTTTGGTTTGCGCCCTTTATAATTTTGAGATAAAGAGTTCCCAGAAGACAACCCTATGTCGATGTTAAAATCTCCACAAAAGATCAGGGGACCTGACCAAGAGGCCAATTCAATTTCGAGCTCTCGAAAAACAGCAGGGTCATCTAAATTTGGACCATAGATTGCACAGATGGTGATATCCAGCTGAAGCTGAATTATAACCCATCTGCCATATTTATCAGCTGATTTACGAATTGGGGGGCCTATTATAGGTTTAGCGAAAATGGCTACCCCTCTAGTTTTGGATGTTTGAGATGTAGCTGCCATTAGGTTATAACCAGGTAGTTTAAGTAAATTCCTATCAGAATATGCAATATGTGTCTCTTGGAGACATAGTATATCAACAGGGTTTTGTTGTATTAATTGAAATAACTGGGCCCTTTTATCTTTATGATTGAGGCCTGCCACATTCCACGTACAGAGACTTATTCTCCCCATAAATTAATTTGAAAGGCTAGCCTGAAAAGCTTTAAACACCCATTTTCCTTAAAATATATAATACGGTTTTGCTTTTCTTTAACATTTCTGTAGCTTTTACTCTTAATATAACATAGTCTATGACCGAATTTGCCAATTTTTCTTTTTTGGTTTCCCCCCTTCCCTCCCCCCCTCCTCAACACCCTCCCCAAGGCCTTCCCCGAGGCCTTACCCCCCCACCTCCCCACGAACTCCACCCTATGAGGCATAACAGACTCTCACTAGAGTCTATAATGATGGAGAGACACCCTGTGGAAGGAAATGTTGAAGACCTAACACTGCCTGGGCCTGACTACGAAGGTGGAGCAGGAATCACGTCTGATACAGATGTGGAACCTCTTGAATTTTACACTATTTCTGAAGGCCGTGAGGACCCAGGGTGGCACCATGACTTAGACTCTGATTTAGATTCTCTATCCGACCTGCATACCGGCTCCAGTTCCAGCACCCAAGATAGCGATATGGATGAGCTATTGGGAGAAGCCACAGCCGGAAAGCACACAGTGATCAAAAAAAAGAGAAGCCACCATATCCCAGCAGGCCCTCACCGAGAAGGCACCCCCGCACTAGCTTCTAGCTCTCATGGAGCTTCTTCTTCTTCAAAGGAACAAAACACAACCTTAACTGCGGTAATGGACACTGTGTTGCAGGCAATCGCATCACACAGAGTGCAAACATCAAAGGATGGACGGAAAGCACAACAAGCTCTACAAAAGGTACAAGGAGTGGTACGCAAACTTTCAAAAACAGTGGCAGCATCCAATGCAAGAATGTCGGACATGGAAGATCGAATTGTGGTTATTGAGGCGGAAGCAACTGTGGTGAAAGAGCAGGTTGATGCACACGACGCCGAGATGACTGACGTAAGGTGGAAGCTTGAACAGATGGAAAATCGTATGCGTCGCAACAATCTTCGAGTACTGGGAATACCGGAAAAAAGTGAAGGAGATGATATACGCGTCTTTATGATTCAACTCTTTAAAGACACCTTTCCTGAGCTATCTTCATGGAACTGGGAACTGGAAGTTCAACGGGTCCACAGAACCCCTTCTACATTGCGGCCTACCAACTCGCAAAGCAAATATCCTAGGGCGATCCTCGTCTACTTTGGTAACTTTTTGCTACGCCAAATCATTGCAGAGAAAGCGAGACCTGAGGCCCATCGGATCCGAGGCGACATCTCATACTTTGTCAGGCCGGACTTCTGCCACACAACTGTGGAGCGGAGATGGCGCCTCCGTCAGCTAATCAAACCTTTTTTGGACAAAAAAGCTAAGGTCTATTTGAACAATCCCGCCATACTCAAGGTGTTGTATAATGGTCAGGTAAAATTTTTTTCCTCCGAGATCAAAGCAAAGGCTTTTTTAGATAGCTTGACCTAGTTTTTTCTTGAGTAAATATGTTTTTTCTTTAAGAGCCCTAAAATGCATCGGTCATCTTGATTACAGAAAAGCCACCGGATGGTGAGCTTTGTTTTGCAATTCCTAAGTTAACACCAACTCCAATGCTTTTCGGATAAATCGCTTAGAATAGGACTAGAATATGCTGTATAATCTATTATCGGTATAATGAATTTCTCTCCTAGCATTTAAGGGTTTTTTCGCATGGCTCATTGGGAATTGCGTGGCTCTAGGGTGTTTATTCTTTCATAGCTTTGCATGTTTTCCTTTTTTTTTACATACCCTTTCACTAGCCTACACATGTGTTATTTGAAGTATACAGAATTAATGATAAGGCACGGTCACAGGGTGTCTCTCCATCATTATAGACTCTAGTGAGAGTCTGTTATGCGTCCACAGGATTCCATGGATTATATATATTGAAAATAGTTAGAGCAATCATTTGTTTCGCCAAATGATTGCTCTAAAATTTCTAAACAAGAGATTAAAACTCATTTTCTCACACAAAGGGTATTGAACGATTGAAAACTAACTATCTAAAAGTATCAGCAAAATCCTATTTAGAGGGACTGATTGTCCAGAAAGAAATATCCCCATATTTACTTACGTTGACAACTTTACGTCACAGCTTCCTTTTACTTAGGTTTTGATTACATTTTATCCCTTGTATTTTGGCTCATCCATCAGGAATTTTCTCTATTCATTATCTCCCACCCTGTCCCCGTGATGGTGTTTTCGCTCAATCAAGCTAGCAAAGTCTTTTCTTTTGTACATTTTTGTGGAACATTGTAAACGATTCACATTGCCTCCTATGCGTAAACATAATTTTACACAATGCCGCATAGGAATTAATTTTTTACAATCACTGCCTGATTGCCTTGTTTATTACTCCGTGACGTCTTTTCTATCCTTATCATGGAAAACTAGGCGATTGTATAATACCCAAGAATGAATTGTATGTTATGTTTTTTTAGTAATTGCTTTTAACTGATTGCTTAGTTATCTGAACGCACTGAATGTTTTTAATGGATGTTTTTTTTGCTCTTTTAAAATTTTGTATTAGAATGGATGTTTTTGAGTCTGCGAATTTGTACTTTTATGATCTTAAAACTTGAGTATTGAATAAAGTAAATTGACTGACTGACTGACTAGTAGCTTGCGGGCTTTTATTTAAATCATTATTGATCCTCTGAAAACATCCCTGAGTAACTGCTTTTGGAGGCACATTGAAGCCTTGCCCAAAAGGTCTCATCTCGGCATTCTTTTAAAGCCCATTCCTCTCTTTTAAGGCTTTTGCATTCTTCCTTGTTTGAGCTTCATTCGAGGTCACTAGCACATTTGCAAGAGGCTCCTTGTCTGCCTGCATTACAGGTCTGCTGGTACACCCCCTGAGTCACTTTCTGGGCAGCATTAGAGACTGACCCTCATCCTCGTCCCAGCTTATCTACTTCCATATGTTCTCCTTTTTGGACCAGGCAGGGTTTTGAGAATCTAAAGTTGGAATGAAGGGCAGAACATTCTGCCCTGCGTCCACCTACCAAGTGCTCTGCACTTTCTAGAGATGTCTCAGTGGCTGTTGCATCCATCCCCTTGTGGGGCTGCTATAGTGGGGGTTCATGGTGCATAGGCTCTAGGTAGAGACAGAGCATTTAAGCATGTGCCCTGTCTCTTGAGCCTCCCAGTCTATTGTGTGCCTAGCATTATTTTGATTGCTGCCTTTTCCATTCTACTGGGGGTTGCTTTGATCGAGACGTGCAGTCTGTTCCTGCCAGTCTGCCATGAATTTTAATGGGACTATTTCCTTTGAGATTGTCTGGTTCTTGCTTGGCGTATCGTCGGTTGTATTCTGGACCTCTATCTTCCCGACCTGCACGATTTGTCGTGCAGGCAGTTCAAACGAATTCCTGGCATGGATTTTGTTCCTGCCTATTCTCACTTGTTTCATTTCTCACTTTGATAGACCCGATTTAGCTGCCACCAAGTTTCCCTCTTCTGCTTCATACATAGATGGAACCAGCGTAACCTTGGCATTGGAGCTTCCCACTCCTACGATAATTTCATCTGCAGCAACCGAGTCCAGGCTATGAATTTCTATCATTATGGCTTCCATCCATTCACTGGCCTGCCCTCCTCAGCCGGTGCCTGATGGCATCATATTATCCTCTTTCTTTGGTGAAACTTTGATTTCTATTAAAATTCAATTCAGAATTGAAGGTAGTTGGACCAGTTTATCGATGACCTCTCCATCTGTGCACATCTTAAAATGTGTACCTTTGCTCGCCTGTACTCGCAATATAAGATTATTAAGGTTATGCAGCTTGTCATAAATGCCTGAAACAAACACTGCTAGAGGATTTAGCAGGTCCTTGTATGTCCATCTTATCCGTGTGATGGTTGTAAGCTTCACTGTTGCCTTTATTGTATCCAAAATAGTTCCCCAAAGCAAATTTGAGTCTGTTACATCCCCATTACTTTTACTTTGCCCACACACATTTCTCAATTTATTGCCAAGGGGGCTAGGTTGCCCTGGAACTGGGGTTGTTTTGCCGGGGTCCCTACTTGAGTGATGTAGGGTCCCCAGGGAATACTTCTTGTCTTTGGGCTCATTGGTTATCCCTTTGTTGTGATCTTTTCCTGTTTGGAAGGTCTTATCAGCAGGTGAGACTGAGTAATCCTGTAAATGTTTTTATGATGGAACTAGTAACAAAAGCATGCTGAGATTGTCAGAGGGTAAGTTACCCTGTAGGCATTCCAAATTTTTGCGTTATGCTTACTAAGGAGTCCAGGATTGGAGAGGCCATTGAATGCTTCCCGCGTTCACAGTCTTTGGATCCCATGATATACACTCTTCATTTGCAGTATTGGGATGTGTACTCAGTCCCTCTCATGGTCACTATCATGGGCGAGAAAGGGTACAACCTTACTCCTGGACCAGCTGCCCCTGTAGGCGGTACCTCTGTGGACTGTGTCGACCACTCAGGAGCAGTACTAGCTATACCTTGACTCACGGTTTGTGGCTCCTGGGGCTCCCCTGGCCTCAAGAAATAACTGAACTAATTGTACAAAGGGAAGAAAGGGGGAAATGTGAATCTCATATGGGCAGGGGATTTCAATACCCATCTATGTAAACTTACTGGGACTAGAGTCTGTGGTGTAGAATCCACCGACATTAATCCCCTCCTGCATTTCTTGCACAATGGATATAGAGAGGCCTTAAACAACTTGTTATCCCAGTAGAATCTTTTTATATTAAATGAGTCTAATGAAAAAGGGCAAGGGTCAACTTTTAGAAGAGGCACTCAGGAAACCACTGTCGATTTTGATTTAGTGTTGGGACATCTACTACAGAAGGTAGACCTTAAGAGCATTAGGGTTTCACCATATAGCGACCATGCCATCCTATTGACTCATCTACATATCCTTCCTACACCCAAAGACCATAATCTGGTTCTTGCGGATGTGAACCTGTCCAGAAAAAATTGTTACCAACTGAAATGGACAGTTGAAATAAAATCAAAGTTGCTCCCCGAAATTCTGGCACACATACAGAAAGATTTAGTAGAATGCCTGGGAGAAGACCTAACCCCCACAGATATAGTCACCAGCTTCACTGCCCGTCTGGCAAAAATAAAAATAGCAATTACGCGGGCAAAGTCATTAAATTCAGTAGCAAAAAAGGGGTGGTTCGACTCAGCCTGCACTAAACCCAAAACAGATCTTGTAAATACTTTAAATAAGCTCCCCAGGGACTGTCCCAAGATCTGTTCACTACTCTTAGAATATAAAATAGCCAGGAGGGTGAGAGAGAATGACTTAAAAACACAGGCGTGGGATGATCTTGAACAAGCAGCCAGCACGGGCAGTAGCAAAGCTTTCTGGGAAGTTGTAAACGCTCCTTATTTTAAAAATATTAATGACCCTGTACTAGATGTTCACGTGGACGAAGGGTCTTGCCTGAGACATTGCGAAGAAATTTTAGGTTATCCCCTCCTCCATTCATACCAACACCCTCCCAACCTAACACTCCTTAAGAAGGACTAGTCTTCACTACACCCAAGCTCTGAGAAGCACTAAAATCTTGTAGCTCCGGTAAGGCACCAGGGCCGGCCGGTGTTCGGATTGACATCTTCCAAATTGATTGTGATATGTGGGTCCCCTTACTTACAAACACATTTAACAGCATTGTGTTAACAGGCCCATCACCTTCGTGGAACCATAGTATAATAGTCCCAATTTATTAAAAAGGGGATAGGGCTTCACCAAAGAATTCCCGCCTTATATCCCTCCTCGATACCACCGCCAAATTAATGGGGAGGGTGCTATTGGCCAGATTGGAAGAGTGGGCAGAAACACATAATATAATCATGAAGGCATAATATGGGTTTCGAAGAGGTGTGGGGAAAGTCGACCAGTGCCTAAACATTTCCCTAACTACAGAGAAGTACTCGAAAGCCAGAAATGGGAAACTATACATGGCCTTAATGGACCTAAAATCCATCTTTGACTGTGTGTCACATTCTAGGCTATGGTCCATGATGGAGGACATGGGTATAGACCCACCGATTATTGGGTTCATCCACCAGCTGTATGTCAATGCCACTGCCTGTGTTAGGTATGGTAGACAGGGGGAGTGCACACGTCATTTTAAAATTGAAAAGGGAGTTAGACAGGGGTGTGTGCTTACCCCGTTCCTTTTTTCAATCTATACGAATGGAGTCGAGTCCTCCTTGTCTGCTCTCTCTTTGGACATGCCCACATTTGATCAAACCCCCTTCCGATTTTGGCATACTCCGATGATGCGGTGCTGATGGCAAGAATGAGCCTGGCCCTACAAAAACTAATGAAAGCTTACGCCAACTTTATGGCTTCCCTTGACCTAAAAGTAAATGAAACAAAATCTTTCATAATTGTGGCCGTAGTGACCAGAGGAGAGAAACTGCCAAAATTCCAGATGGCCGGCAATGAAATTAAGGTGGTGGACTCTTTTTCATACCTAGGAATGCTCTTTGAAAAGGATCATTCTTGGTCCAAACTAGTAAAATCAAGAGCCCAAGGTATGCAATTGAGCCTAAACACATTTAAAAGATTTGCAAATAGATTGGGTGGAAGCTCACTGGACGTAACTAAAAATATTTACCAAGCCAAAATAAAATCAGCCACAACATATGGAGCAGGCATGTGGGGGATGGCCAATACTGGCCTGTCACAGCAAATGGAAGACTCCTTTTTTAAAAACCGTGTGTCCTTACCCCAATCGGCTTCAAATTATATTCCAAATCTCGAATTTGGTCTCTCCTTTCTGAGCGACGCCATAAGAATGGCCCGGTCCTCTTGTGGCTATCCATGTGGCAAAGAACTACGGTAGACTTGACACAAACCATTATAAGAGAATGCTGCAACCTAGATTTGTACAAAATAATTGGGTGGCTAAATCATGTAGAAACTGTATTGAAGGCTATAGGGATGGAAAAACTTGTTCAGGACCCTGCCTCCTGTAAGGGGGTCACAAAGAAACGGTTAAAAGATCTGTATTCCCAAAGAGCAGAATAGGCCCGCAGGGAAAAAAAACAGATCCATCACTCTACTATTGCGTATGACTTGGTCCCATCAATACCAGGAGATGGTTTCCATTACTTAGCACGGATAAACAACGCCCAGCACAGAATTATTCTACTTCGCTTCAGATTAAACATAATCCCGTTACTCCTGGGATATCCACAAAAGAAGTATAGGCTAGAAGCTCTTGATCGCTGCCCCTGTAACAACCTTGCAGCGCAGACAGATCTGCATATCCTACTATTTTGTCAAAAATATTCTGAGACAAGGAAATTGTTTATACTGAAAATTCTGAGGCATCATATTTTTAGGCAATGTCGTGTCGCAATGTATTTTTTAAAACCCCTACGTGACCCATTCGTCTGTTTCTGTGTTGCCTCAAATCTATGGGCCTGCCTCAGGAAGAGTGGGCATTTCTAGCAGCACCCTGTAACCATAGTGGAAAAGTGTGGCTCAATGGTTAGAGCGACAGACCCTGATGCAGAAGTCTGGTCTGGGCCCAGGGTTCAATTCCCGCCCTGGCAGTTCTTGGGCTCAATTTCCTCAGACCTGATAATTCTCGCCTCGGTGCCTATTCTAATCCTGAGTCCCACTCTGCAACTCTGGGCAATAGCTTGCTTAATCTCCACAACAGTCCTAACAATGCTAGGATACCTGGCCTCACCTTGGGGGTACCCAGAAGTGGGCACTTCACAGGGAAAGGCCAGGAAGGGTTCCTTAGCGGTATTCTGGGTAGTCGTGCGCTATACAAATACGTAATTATCATTTATTTATTATATTATGAACTGTTTTTCTATTATAACCTATTTTAAAGGTTTTAATTGGACCACAGCAACATTTGTGTAATAATGTTTTAATTATTGTATAGATGAATATTTATTGATCTGGATATTTTTTATATGTATTCTTTTGCTTTTATGAGCTTTTCGTAATGATCGAATAAAGCTGTGTGAAATTAAATGAACTGAATAGCCATGTGGAAGGGCTGTATTTTATACCCTCTGGTAACATGTACACCTGAGCTGTGGCTTGCGTGCTTAGGGCATGAGATAAGTCAGATATGTACCTAACTCTCCTCTCCACTGTGCTTGCTAGTAGTTGTAGCTGTCCCTCTTGCTTCTCTTTGTCAACCAACCCTATCTGGACACCCTGCTTACTCTTTTAAGCACAAGAACAGACCATGGTCCTGACCTTCGTGGATCTCATTTACTGAAACAGGGCCCCCAGATGCGGGAGCTGCACTTTTTAAAGATGGTTCACTGATGGATATTTAAGGAAAGATGGAGCGTCAAGAGGTCATGATCTGGTGCCACCTGGGTACACACCATGCTTTGCCTGCCCCGCCTCGCTTTCTCATTGTCTTGCTCCAGTCACTGTGTGAAAAAACAGACATACCCGATTGGGTACTTGGGTGCTTTTAATAGATTTTGAGGGGCACCCTGGATGCTCTTGGCATCTTGTAGCTTTTTTTAGAGGGCTGACAAAGCACTTCAACCAGGACCAGGTGCGGGGAAGTACATAGCAGAGAGCAGGCTGCACTATGGACCTAGCTGTACCGCCTCCATCGGCTAAACTCTTAGAGGGAGTACTGTACTCACTCCACACCCCTCAAAACCTAGCTATGCCCCGTTAAACAAGAGGAGCTTGCTGATTGCTGATTGCTGCTGATTATTATCAGTTGTTAGTTAGACACAGCCCCTCCAGGGATTTAAAGTGCGATGTATACTCTCCAGTTTGCTCTTTGCAAAGCTTCGGCACCCCTCACTTCTGACTCATGGAAAGGGTGTAGATCCTCTGTGCAGATCCTCCGCAGATGCCACTGCAGGCATGCAGGGCTGCCCTGCTCTTGGCATGATCCTTGTGGAATTGAGGTTAGAGGCAGGCCTAGGGGTCAGCTGGGCCCAACAAAGTTGCCCCCAAGCCGCTGCATGCTGGGCACCTGAAGGCTTAAGAACCTTGAAAGGTCTGAGGCTGCTGCACCACAGTCAAGCCACATGCCGGCTGTGGGGCTCCCTGCAAAGGGCCAGCAAAGAATGAGGCCACAAGAACCTCCAGGGATGAGGGGGGAAGTGAGACAGAATCCAAGCTGAAGCGGCAAGCCGCGATGGGCAGTAGGCCTTAATGTGATTGACTGTTCTTGGTAAAAGTGGATGATAGTTTACCTCAACCCCAATCCCCCCCCCCCAGATCCTGTTTATCCACATGAAGATCTTTCACTTTATCCCTTATAGCTGAGATGTCTTCTCATGAACTATTAAATAAATCCTCCAAAATGCCCCATTGACGGGGGCCTCTACCTCTGGGAATGCTATGGGCTGATCATATGACATGCTTGCCGACTGTGATCTGAACGGTGAGGTTTTCACCTTGGCTGCCATTGATTTGGAAAGCATTCTTTTGAGGGTAGTGTCCTTTTTATGTTTCCCTTTTGCCACTTGGAGTTATTTTATATGTGCTCGGTGGCCATGCTTTCTGAGTGCCTTTTGAAATGTGGCAAAGCAGCTGCTGGGTTATGTGGTTGGGTGAGTTGTGGCGCTGTGATCAGGCATTTTTAGTGGAGTTCTTTGTTCTGCTCCTATAACATTTGCCTATGTCTCATGCTACATGTGGCTACATGTGGCTGCATTGTGCTACATTGATAGACCAGAGAAGAAATTTGCTTTATATTCATTAGATCCGGGTGAGAATTCAAAGGTTTTGTTCCATATTTTGCGCAGGATAGGTGGGAGCCTCTTTCTGTCCTCAGGTTCAATTCACTGTCCCATGTGGCCCCCTGAACATTTGAATATATGGCTCAATATTAAGTTTCTGTGTAGTCTGTCCTACTCTTGTCCCAGAACAGCCAATTCTTTCTGTTTATTCCTTCTTTTTTAGCTCTCTTCTGGGTGGTTCCTTTTATAACTGTCTTTAAATAAGCAATAAGAGTGCCCAGCTAAATCTGTCAGATGGGCTGATGGGGATCACCACAATCTGCCATGGCCTTGTGATTCCCAGAGTTGGACATTTCTGCAGAGCGTCTGCAACCCCTTGCCCAGCACCTACGAAAGCAGCCTGCCTTCTTACCTCTCTCAGTGAACCGACTTACCTTTCCCCTTGGCTGTCACCCAGTATTCGGGACATGGGCTCCATTGTAGATTGGTAAATACCTGCATCTAGCCCTAAGCCATCTTACTGCATTTTTCTAGGCCAAAACGGTTTCTCTTCAGCCGAGTCACAGTGTTTGGGTGTACAGTGCATGCCTCAGTGACACTGCAGAAGATGTTTCCCAATAGCAGTCTCTCTGCTGGTGCTAGATAGCTTTATGGTTGTCTTTACCTCCTCAAAAGAGCTTTGTTTTTAGTTGCTCATGTTTCTGATGCCATCTTGTTGTATAACAGACTCTCTCAATTTTGAGCAGACTAGAGTATGACTTTATTGCCTCACCGGTTACTTCCCCAGCTCTTCATTATTGGTTGTCAGTTATTTAGATAGGCTTTATTCGATAAAAATGTTATCATAAAAGCATCTTACAGAATAAAAAAGTTATAAGGCAAATTTTTAAAAGACAGTTAGAAATTCAGCACGAATAATAAAATGTCATAAGAGTAAAACTGAAAAATCACATCATGTCTTTAAAATAGTCGTAAGTCCATAGATCCCAGATTTTCATTACAGAAGAAAGAAAGGTTTCGAACCATATTGTTCCCCGACTTGCGGTAAATACACTGGAAAAAAACAAAGTTCATTGTCCTAGGCAGTAGTGATTGCCTTACAATTGTCACGGTACTTTTGTCTGATTAACCAGGCACGCCTCAGGAATTTGGCCACACCACAAACAATTGTCAAAGAGGAGGTATCAGTTTTCAGGATCCGCAGGGCCGCAATATGGCTCATAAAGCCCAGTGCCGTGCATGCTGGTTTGAGCCACTTTTCTCTGGCGTTTTTGTATGCCGGGCATACCAGGAACAATTGGACAATAGACTCCTCAGGGTGGCCACAACTAGGGCAGGGTTCCGGGACATGATTAGGACCTTTCCATTGTGAAGTAAAGTGTTGACTTGCAGGGTTCCAAATCTCATCTGGATATACAGGGATCTATCCCTAGGTACCTGGATAAAATCAAGGTAGGGTTCCAGACTGCAGGTGCTTTTATGCTCAGTTATGTTAGTTTCCCTGGTTTTTTGGTAGTTTGGTCACGTTTCGACACCCATTCCCAGTAAGCGCGTTTTAGCTCCTGCTTCTAGGGGGGTGACTGAAGCCCAAGCCTCACTTAGCCCGATTAGGCCAGTGAGGTGTCTGAGGTCCGCCAGCCATTTTATCCTACGCCCTGAGTCAAGGGCCAACAGTTCGTCGAAGGCCCCAGCATAGTTGGACAGCTCTGCGGACCTCTTTAGGCGAACCCAGTAAAGCAACGGACGGAGTCTGGCAATATCCTGTATGTTCCTTCTACCTGTGTCATAGAACAAGGGTTTCAGGGGGGTTGAGGCAGGGAGCGAGGTAATGGATCTTAAAAATTAAATTTGTTCTCAGACTTGGTTAAGTCTCCAAGTGTCTCCTTTCCCCACAGTTCTGCTCCATCAAGGGCCGAGGGTAGTGCTTTTCCCTCATAGATAGCGAGCACCGGGGCAACCGGCCTACTCACAGAGAGATTCTGTTCCCTGATGATGGCCCCGGTTGGTTCTGGTCTGAGCTTGATCTGAATGAGAGGCAATTCAATCAGGAGAAGGCACTGAATATTGGTGATCCCTCCGAAGGAGCATGAGGCACGTCCTACTCCTCTGCAATCTTGGCTCCACCTCTGGCTGGTCCTCGTTAGAACTGTAATGATGGTACAATCAATCTCATGAATCATGAAATATGTTTTTTTAGAACTGAGATGTTAAACAAAAATGTATGTGATGTATTGTTAAATTATTGTTTAAAGCACTGATGGGGATTTTGGAATAATGTGAACAAATAGGACTAAGTATCTTGTACATAGGCTGACCCGTTGTTGAGATATTTGTAGAACTAGAGATAGTAATCCTGGTTTCTTATGGTGACAGAGATTTATTGTACAGGGCAAATAAAGTTTTCTTGGACACCAAGCTTTCTTAAAGGACAGGATGATGAGGGTAGTAATCTGAGGGAATGTAGAGATTTTCAGATGAGAAAATCAGGAACATTCTATTAGAACCTTCACACAGTGGTTCAGGCGCCTGGTATGAAGAGGGTTTCCATGGCCATTGGAAGCCATTGCAGTCTCAATGACTTTGATAGTAATTTTTAATGGTAAATTTGGACAATGCCTGCAATACATTAAGCAAGACTGTGTTTTAAGACTGATGTATAATTTTGATTGTGGGCTCAGCACGCAGTTTCCAAATGTGCCTGTTGGAAAATGGTCCTTTCTGCAGGGTCACGCTCAAATATTTTGCCTTCATCCTGCAATTTTTCTGACCTTGTATTTGTAGGCCATGGGACTATGAGCACTTTACCCCTGCTAACCGGTGCTAAAGTGCATGTGCTCTCTCCTGTAATCATGGTAAAATTGGCTCATACCCAATTGGCATATTTAATTTACTTATAAGCCCATAGTAAAGTGCACTACATGTGCCCAGGGCCAATAAATTAAATGTGGCCTGCAGCCCTGCTTTCCCTACCCACTTAAGCAGTTTTCTAACCATGTCTCAGGCCTGCCAGAGCAGAACCTCTGTATGCAGTTTATACTGCTATTACAACCTGGCAAACTGAACCTATTTCCATGGCCAACCCTTCCTTTTTAATACATGTCAGTCACCACCTAAGGTAGATCCTGGACAGCAATGTATTTAAAAAGCAGACTATGTACTTTTAAGTTTTACATGTCCAGGTAGTAAAAAACAAATTCATTTTTCACTACTGCAAGGCTTATATTTCCCATAGGATAACATGGGGATTACCTTATTACATTCTATAAGTGTAAGCACCAAATGGGAAGATATAACTGTTCCAAGTTTGGTGTCTCTGGAATCACAATTTAAAATCACAACTGATGGTGAAGTCAAATTTTAAATCACAGTTATGAAAATGCCAATTCTCAATGCTGTTACACTGCTATTGCTGTCCACTTTCCCTCACTGTGTCTTATTGCACTTATTACTTTTTTATCCCACATCCCTGGCTGCTGATGACACGTGCACTTTCTTACTTATTTACTTCTTTGCAGTCTGGTTGA
Organism: Lissotriton vulgaris; assembly: GCF_964263255.1. Lineage (NCBI taxonomy): Eukaryota > Metazoa > Chordata > Amphibia > Caudata > Salamandridae > Lissotriton > Lissotriton vulgaris. The sequence goes on along the minus strand of NC_141699.1, from coordinate 822,376,866 downwards.
CAGTTTCACCACCCGGTTGGGTTTTCCCTCTATCAATGTTGAGTCCTTATATTGCATATGTACATTTTTCTGAATATTGTTTATTTTTCAAATGTTGTCAGATTTCCCTGATGAAGGGCTAAACTGTAACGCCCGAAATGCATTGGGATTTTAAAGACCCTGTATGCTGACTTGAATGACTTGAAGCATTGCTCATCTTATTTCTGAGAAAATCTCCTTGAAGACAGTGAATAAATTTCACTTGGAAAACGTTGTCATCTTGATACTTTTGAGCTCCTTGTTTCTTTTGAAGTGTTATGATTACATGATTTACTTTTGTCAATGATATATAAGTATGAACATTTAAGCTGAAGTTTACATTCAATTACTGTTGAAACGCAATATTGCGACACCACTTGTAGTGCATCGGGTTTTCCCAGATAGATTTCTGGGTTCTGATTTTCTTGTTTCCCTAGATGGCTTGCAGGGCCTCTCACCCGTTGCACACATATTTGTGAACAACACAATTAATTTGTTACTTCAAGTTTATTGTGCCTACATTTGTTCCTTAAGTGCATTAAGGCTGCTATTTGATTACTGAATTCTCAAAAGTTGGCATTTTCCTACTTTAGCCATTTGGTGCCTGCTGGGCATTGTGTATTCCACCTAGACAGCAACACATAATGGCAGATTAGTTGTGATTTGGTGGGCCATTCTGGCAGGGTGAGAGGGTGGAGCTGGACCCAGCCTCACTTACACCTGATTAGGCTGTGTCCTCTTCCCACACAAAGGGTTGCATACCACCCTGAAGTGAGTCTGGAGCCAGGGCCAGAAGGGAAGGACCTCTGTGCACTTCAAAGGCCTGTCTTTGAAGTCTCTTCCACTCCAAAGCACAACTGGGTATAAGTACTGGACACACCACCACTTCAGTACACATTCAGACCTGTGGATACTCTGCCAGGCAGAAGGATTGCTTTTGTGCTGAAAGGACTGTCACTCTGCTGGACTGCTACTCTGAAGGTGGTGCTGCCTTGCTGTGCTGACCTGCTGCTCTCGTGCTTGAAAGGAAGGCCTGGACCTGTAACCCATCTTGAACCCAGGACCACAGAGGGACTCAAAGGGCTAGTCCGCTTGCCTCCTTATCTGAGCCTCAGGGACATAACAGGCTCCACACAGCTCATGGACCTGCCTTCAACAAGTTCCTGACCCCCAAGAGGCACCTCTTAGGTCCTGGCTCCATGGAAAAGGTCTTTTTGTTCTTAAGTCAAGATTTTCGGGTATTTGAGTTGGACCCTGACACAAAGCTTGAGAAGGTAAAACTTCAGCTGAACTAACCTGTGACTGTATCCTACTACTAGTGGGCCATCGCTGTCACGTTTGGATTTGACCCAGTCCAGCATGACCAGAAAACCCGATTGATGCTTTATGCTGCTAAGCGCTTGTTTACAGTTTATTCTTTAAAAAATCACAAGGCCGGATCTACTTATTGGATTTTTGTCAATTTGGTCTTATTTTATTTATGAACGTATGTTCTATTTTTCTAACACAATGTGGAGTCTTTTATGTGGCATTTTTGCTGTTTTACTGTTTGATTAATTATCAAAAAGTCACACACAAGAATATGACTCAAAAGGACAAAGACCGATTAAGATCTATTGCCAACAATGAAGCAATAACTTGCATCAAAGCAGACAAGGGCGGCGCCCTAGTAGTGATGAACTCATCCATGTATCACCACAAGTTGAATGACCATGTTTCAGATGAGAAGACATATATGAGCCTGCCTGGAAATCCTACGCAACAGTTTGCTACCATTCTGAAAGACATAGTTGAAAAATCTTTAACCCAAGGTATCATCAACCAAAGGACAAGAAACTTTTTAATATTACCTTATCCAAGGAGCCCCACTATACACGCTATGCCAAAAATCCACAAACACCTAACTGACCCACCAATACGTCCAATAGTATCAACTCGAGGAAGCTTGATTCCGTTCTGGGAAGGACATGGCTTTTGTAGTTCGGACTGGACTGTTCCCATGGGGCAACAGGGTCAGAGCTGATTTGTATATCGCCATTGTCTAACCCAGGGTGGTTTGGAGTGCAAAAAAACGATGGATTTGGGCCCAGATCTTTTGACTGGGGGAATGTGTGACATTGATCCACATTCGGTCCATCACTTGTAGTTTTTGCAATCAACTCGAGGAAGCATCCTTGAGCCAGTGGGACAATATTTTGATCGCAAACTTCAACCAACGGTTCAATCTTTGGCAAGCTACATACGTGACACAACAGATTTTCTATGCAAACTACAAGAAGTAAACATCGATCCCGATGAACCACTGTGGATGTGCACTGCCGGTGTCAGTGCACTGTACACATCGATCCCACACTCAGGTGGCATTGAGGCCATGGAACAAGCTATTTTGAAACTCAAGTCAAGTCAAGTCAAAGAATTTATATAGCACACTACATACCCAGAGGGTCTCAAGGCGCTTAGGGAGGGGAAGAGGATTACTTGTCAAATATCCAAGTTTTAAGTTGCTTTCTGAATGCTAGGTGGTTCTGGGTAAGGCGAAGGTAAGTGGGGAGTGAGTTCCATGTTTTAGCAGCCAGGTATGAGAAGGATCTGCCTCCCATGGTTGTCTTGTTGATGCGAGGTACAGTGGCGAGGGCTTGGCTGGAAGAACGTAGTTGGCGGGAGGGGGTGTAGAAGGACAGTCGTGAGTTGAGGCATTCTGGTCCGATGTCGTAGAGTAATTTGTGTGCATGGGTTAGCAGTCGGAAAGTGATCCTCTTATTGACGGGTAGCCAGTGGAGGTCTTTCAGGTGACCAGAGATGTGTTCGTTACGCGGGATGTCTAATATGATCCTGGCTGAGGCGTTTTGGATTCGTTGGAGTTTCTTCTGGAGTTTAGCGGTAGTACCTGCGTAGAGGGTGTTTCCGTAGTCCAGTCGGCTCGTGACCAGAGCATGGGTGACTGTTTTTCTGGTTTCGGTGGGGATCCAGCGAAATGTTTTTTTGAGCATGCGAAGAATGTTGAAGCAGGATGAGGATACGGCGCTGACTTGTCTGTTCATTGAAAGTGAAGAATCCAGGATAACGCCAAGGTTCCGTGCGTGGTCTGTCGGGATGGGTGCTTTTCCAAGGGCTTCCGGCCACCAAGAGTCGTCCCATGCAGAGGGGGATGTACCTAAGATGAGGACTTCTGTTTTGTCTGAGTTCAGTTTCAGACGGCTGTGTTTCATCCATTCGGCAACTTCTTTCATTCCTTCGTGTAGGTTAGTTTTGGCGGTGCTGGACTCAGATGAACCCACAAAAGTATTTCTAATGCAATTAGTGATATTCACTTTATATCAGAGCTACTTTAAACACCAGGATGACTGGTACTTGCAACTAGTGGGCACAAGTATGGGAAACCGAGCAGCTCCAGTCTATGCAAACATATATATGGGAGAATTCGAGCAGATCAACACATGGTCCAACCCCAATTGGAGCAACAATCTCAAAATGTATGTGCGTTTTATAGACGATCTGTTCATACTGTGGAAGGACACCAGAGAGAGTTTAGAACAAGCCTTAACTACTCTCAACACCATTAATGAACGTATCCAATTCACATGGAACATTAATGCAGAAACCATCACTTTTTTGGACGTCAGAATCACATTGAAGGACAATCAAATGATCACGGATATGTTTCGCAAACCGACAGACTGAAACAACAGTTTACATTTCAACAGTTTTCATCCGACATCTCTCAAAAAACATTTACCAAAATCCCAAATGATGAGAGTGAAACGTATCACATCCGACAACACATCGGTTGAAACTAGGATGGGTGAAATGATGGCCAGATTTCGCAAAAGAGGATATCCCAATTACACATTGGAATCAGCCAGAAGTCAAGTTGCAACACTCAATCGCCAAGAAAGTTTGCTATCAACTAAGACAAAAGTATCAAGCAACCGGATGGTTGTAGTTTCTAAGTTTTCCAATGTAAGTACCACATTTAGGAACATAGTACTCAAACATTGGCCATTGTTACAATTGGAAACAGATTTCAAAGACATGTTTAAGCCCCAACCACTATTTGCTTTCACCAGGGGGAAAAACTTGGGAGAAGTTCTCAAACAAACTAAGACCATCAAAAAACAGTCAATGGGAACAAGACCTTGCAATAACTGCAATAATTGTCACAATACCATCTTAGGCAACAAGGTTACCCATCCAATGAAAGGCCACGAAATAGCCCTAAACGTCACAGCAACCTGCGACACAAGCAATGTGGTGTATCTTTTGAAATGTCCGTGCGGAAAGACTTACATTGGCAAGACTGAACGCAAAATCATACTACGTCTCAATGAACACAAGTCTAATATTCGCACTAAAAATCAGAAATCGACAGTCGCGGTCCATTTTCAAGAAATGAATCATAACATCTCACAACTTAAATACACGATTCTGGAAGTCATCGATAAAATTGAAGGAAGAGACAACAACAACAAATATTTACTCCAAAGAGAAAACTACTGGATTTATAGACTCAAATCCATGAAACCACATGGTTTAAATGAACGGATCCAGTTTTCTTGCTATTTATAAACTCGCATGGCACCCCACCTCGGGGCCATTAGTTCTGGACAGTCTCTTTTCTGCATTTACCAACAACGATCATAGATCATTTATCTTTTATTTTATTTTATCATTTCCTTTTAAAAAAAACATTTTCACTGTTTGCCAAAATATTTTTCACTGTTTTCCAATGCTGTTGTTTAAATTCATTTATGTAACCATTCAACGTTTTTCGACATTGTCTACAACCATTAGGCACAGAACTCAGTCCTCTGTCTACTTTCACATTTCCGGTCACATGATCGACACACTCCGTTAGAATTACATAGTCACCTCAGATCCGTCAGTTTTACACGCAGCATGCCGAGTGTTTGAACTACCAGGAACCCGCGCGTAATCCTCACTCCCATAACAACATCCAAATGTAAGTAAACTCACACGCTTTAACGCGCTGAACACTACGGAAGCTCTATGCGCCCATAAGTTTTTACTGCTAACAGCTAAGGCACCAGATCTTTTCTTATGATTATCGGCAATTCACCACGACAATGTAATGTGTAACCGCCTACTCAGCACCATTCGTTTAATTATTTGTTTCGGATTGAACCTCAACACGGCACGGTAATGTTCTAACAGCATGCTTTAACACCTTTTTTCGTGCACAGGCCTTTATATGATCCCATTTAAGTTGAAAGACGATATGTTTGTAAACACAGCACGATCACCCCACCTAGTGAGATAATATAGTGAACAGTTCTGTTTTGACCAATAGGAAGACATTACATGCATGCTTTATATGTCATTTTGTAGATGCTCCCAGAAGAAGTGCAACGGCCCGAAATGCATTGGAGCTGAAGGATTCAATTATTGATGGTGGAAACAGGAGTTTGACGATTTAATCGTAGATGTTGAAAATTCAAAATCATACTCATTACGTTAAATATGTGGATAAACATACTTTAATGTCCACAATGGATTAAAAATAACCCTTGAACTTGATACAAGTGGCAAAGATTGTTTCTTTAAACTTTATAAGGAGGTAAATACCCCCGCTCTCTGTGTGTGCCCTAAAGGTATGCCATCAATTGTCAATTGAGAGCACATTTTTTCATTTAATTCCTACTCGTCTCCTGGGTGGAAGACGACACCTTCAGGAGCACCAACTTTGAAGAAAAAAACGTTTGTGTTTAACCACGTTCAATCTAGCTGTGCACCGGTCAACCTTGCCTATATCACTGTTTGAAGTATTGCACAAATACTTTACACATTGCCTCCAAAGTTAAGCCTCACTTCTCTGTGCCAAGCTACCAGAGGGTGAGCACCTGTTAATGTGGGGTGTGCTTGTGCTTTACCCTGACTAGGATTGTGGTTACTGCTTGACCAGGGCTTATACCCTAGGTACCCAATTTCTAACATACCCCTATTCACCCTCTCTTACCTCCCTGTACCCTTTCAGATGTAGGATACAGCAGGAGTATCCAATTCCATCATGCTGGTTTCTTTGGACCTTCGTTATATTATTGTCAGAGATAGGTTCTTACATTATATTCATGTTATAGTATAATACTTCATAACTGTATATTATTCCTCTTATGAAATATATCAATAAGATAGTTTGAACAAAACAACAAATAGTTAATTCAATTTTTATTTGCAACTGTTCTGATGAAATTGAGTTTATAATTTATTGGGAAAAGTAATCAAAAGAGTTTATAAATGGACAAGGCCATTGCAAATATGCAATACCGTGGCCTCCTCCTCAATTATGTATTTGCTTAATTTTCCATGGAATCCATCATCTGCTGTATAATTAGCATTTTTAACAACATAATTTACATTTGTTTCTAGCTCAAAAAGATCAAAAATTACTAAAATGTGGAAGGGAGGGGTTAAGCTGCGATTCACTAACTTGGAATCCAACATGGACTGGTGTTTGCAAGCAGAGAGGGTTGTCTATGAAAGCAGGGAATGCCCGCGCAAATGGTAAAAAATATGGGGCCCCTGGAATGAGAGTAGAGGCTTGCTATGCACCCTCTTTACCGACCCCCCCTACTAGCCCTTGACAATGAAACGCTGTAATGTCTTAACAGATTAAAGGGACCACGAAACTACTGATTGTGTTACAGACTCAATGTCATGCTTTGTTTTTTATTGAAAATCTATATTGCCAGCTTCACAACCTGGACGACAGCAGCTCACCGCACTTGTATTTGAACCGGGTCATTAAAAATCTATCATGTGCACTGCTTATACAAGAACGGTATGGTTCAATGCCTCTGACAGACTTAACTACTAGGTGTTCCCTCACCGACGGCTTGGCTAGCTCTATGTCTTCCCGGAGCATTGAAGCATATTTAAAGTATCAGTCCTTGACCAGAGCCTTGTCTTTCATACCCACTTTAGAGGGGTTGGTGAATAGATCTACGGAACCAATTTTCTCAAAAGTCCCCTTGACATATTTGAGCCAGGGAATTTTTTGCCCATGATCAAGGGAAAGGTGAGTTTATAACGGGGTGTACCCTAAGAACTCTCTGACCTGGGTCAGTTAAATAGATACGTATACAGTGGTCAGGGTCTATTGATTAATTATAACATTCAAGGTATCGTAGGAATATTTACATTAGTGAATTAACAAGATTCCATCCGTGTAGTACAAAAGCATTTATTTTAACATCTAGTAACCTGGGTGCTTAGTATCATTCAAAAAGTACCAAAGGTAGTAGAATACAAATTTAACATGTGGAAAGATCAATTACTTCATTGAATCAAACACATATTTAAGGACACAAGTCTCAATTGAATTCATATATAGACTTTGTATGTAGGTTCACACATATTGTCTGCATTGTGACATCTCAACGCGCTCAAAGTGACAAGGAAAAGAGGCAGTTAGGTGGGATGGGTGTGATGGGGTAAAGGTGAGGACTGGGTAAAGGTTGTTGTGACCATAAAACAATCACAGTGATATTCAGTGCGGCCTTTACAGTCTAGTTTAGATCGTTAGTTCCAATCGCTCTTTAGCATAGGATCTGTATTGCTCCATTATTTCTCCTATGATTAGAGGGTAGATATAATCTGGTCTACGTTTCGACCCCTGGTTTAAGGGTTGATTGAAGCCTCATGCTGGGGTCTTCTTCAGGACATAAAAGAACAGGAGTGCCTATAAATAATACATTTAAAAATGAATGTATCAGGTCTTAGGTGTAGATCACGATTGCACTACAACTGAGTGAAGAAAAGTGGGCGTCTTACTTATTATTGGGCCGTTCAGTGGCCTTTAGAGTTGGACCTTCTTCGGTTCCTCTGTAGGTGAAAATAACCTAAAAATGTTTTTGAAATAAAGGTTCGGTGTTACTATCGGGTATCTGTGGAACCCTATCTGTGTTTCGATTTGGGGGAAACAACAAAAGCCGGCACTTACTGGGACATCAAACGCTTTCCAATCAGTCTGTTTGGTATTTTCGTCTCCGGTTGAGACACTTCCAGGTGCGTGAACAAATCTCGCAGTCCACTTGATTTCTGAAGAATAAAAGCAATGGTGCATCTGGTCAGAATGAGCCCCGGTGTGGTTAAAAGACTCATTTCTAGATTATGTAGTCAAAGGGGATTCAAAATGATGCCTACACGAGTACAAATTCCAAAGGTTAAAGACTCGTATTATGGTAATTAAAAGAATCTTGGTTGGTTCGAGGGCCCCGAAGTAAATGTATACACTTGGTGAATGTGCCCGGGTACTATTCGAAGGGCTCACTCGGGCACCAAGTTATTCATACCTGAGCAGATTAGGCATTGTAATGGCATCTAAGTAAACTTAAGGCATATGAAGGTGATCTCCGGTTAGATGGCAAGGATCGAGTACGGCTTACCGTGGGAATCGCTCCGGAGCGTGTGCATTCATCTACGCTGCCGAGCCGCGAGTGAACAGCCGCGAGGTGCAGTCGCTCAATACCTCCCGAGGGCTCGACCCTGTTCCACCAATCAAGTGAGGGCAGCCAAACCGCGTTTAGGGAGTATGTGCAAAGCCCCGTCGGGAGCCTGCTGTATCCCTAGGGTGTGTTTAAAGAGTCTCTGGGAGTTTCTTGCGATTTGGAAATTAGTCGGGACATGTTTAAACAAAGGAATACTTTGTTTTATTTTAGGGGGTATCTATCGCTATGCGTTGACTTATTAGGATGGTGAATACATTTGACGTACAATGTAGTTGTGGACATTAGATTGCTCATTCAGCATATAAATCCAGTATTAAATTGTGTTAGGCTGCATGCAGTCCAACCGTTTAGTTTGGATAGTGTAATAAACTTCTATCGGGTTCTCACGATCAAATGAAATCAGTTATTACAAACAAAAGCACTGAATTGTTTTTACCGGCACATAACATACCAACATGTATGTATATATATATATATATGCATAAGAGTAGAGAACTCAAAGTTAAATTCACTGCTATACATTCACAAAAGAAGTGTGCCAATTATGTATTCCTGTATTCCAACCCATTGGATTATTCACAGTTAATCAAGGCCATTTGGGAGAAGGTGGCATCCATCTCATTTAGTCCGTTTTGGACAGAGTCAAAAAACTGCATCCATTTGCACTCTCTTATATTCATAATGGAGTTTAGATCTCCACCCCTGGGTCCCAGTGTGATTTTTCAATGACCACCCATTTGAGAGATTCAGGTGTGTGAGTCTTCACCAGGAAATGGTCTACTAGGGGAGCCCCCATAGTTTGGCATCTTATTCTGCTGCAGTGTTGCAGTATCCGGTTTTTAATTTTTTGCTTAGTTTGGCCTATGTAGATCAAGCCACATGGACAGAAGATGGCGTAAATAACTCCATTACTGGTGCAATTTGTTAGCGTTTTCAGGTTGACGGTCAGATTGTTGTGCGTAATTGCCTTTGTTTCTATGCACAGTGCGCAGGCCTTACAACTACTGCATTTGTAGTTTCCAATTATGGTAGGTAGGTTCCACATTGTTTGTATGGTTGGAGCCGGTGGGGTGTCAAGCATAGAACGGACCACAAGGTCTCTGACGCTTTTGGCTTTTTTGAAAGCGTGCATGGGGGGGTCTGGCACTTCAATTACATCTGATATGATACTCCAATGTTTGTTAATTATTTTGCGTATCTCATTGCTCTTGCTGCAGTACGTGGTAACACAGATCATCCTGTCTTCTGGGGGGTTACGGTTCCTGGGTACAAGCAGGGTTTCTCTGTCGCTGAACCACGCCCTTTTGCGTGCTCTTTTGACCAGCCTATTGGGATATCCTCTTTCCAATAAACGGGAGATGAGTTCATCTGATTCAGAAAAGTAATCATCCTTCATGGTGAAGTTCCTCCGGATACGGAGGAACTGCCCGAAGGGTAGGTTGTCCCGTAGGGCCCGGGTGTGGTGGCTTGTGTATCTAAGTAAAGTATTCCTCTCGGTCGGTTTCCTATACAGTGTGGTATATAGCAATCCGTCCCGTTCTTTGATGCTAATGTCCAGGAAATCAATGGACTCATTGCTGCAGTTGGTGGTGAATTTAATGTCCTCTGATTGGGCGTTAAGCCATTGAGTGAATGCCTCAAGTTCTTGCTTCTGTCCATTCCAGATCATCAGGATGTCATCTATATATCGGTGGTACTCGGATATACTGTTTACATAAAGGTTGTTTGGGGAAAGGATATGGTGCTGTTCATAATCCCTCATGTAGAGGATCGCTAGATCTGGGGCAAATGCTGCCCCCATCGCCACTCCTTTGCTTTGCATGAAGAACTTATTCTGGAATATGAAGAAGTTCTTCGTCATTTCGATCTCCAGTAAATCGGTTAGAAATTCAGTGGGTACCTCGGCCGGTTGAGGTCTTGATGCTAAGGCTCTCCGTATTGTTGTCAGCGCTGGTCCCTGCGGGATACTCGTGTACAGTGACACGATGTCCATGGTTACAAGTAATTGATTGTTCTTGTCAAAGGGTTTTTGATCCACAAGATTAATTACCTGCATGGTATCCCTTAGGTAGGTGGATGTTGCCTCTGCCAGAGGTTTCAAAAAATTTCCACATATTTACAAAGTGGCTCCAGGAGGGAGCCACAACCAGATATGATTGGTCTTCCAGGTGGTTTGGTAGGATTTTTGTGGACCTTGGGTAGGACATAGTTCGTAGGGATGCGTGGTTGGTCCACATTCAGATATGCATATTCTTTTTCTGTGAGGAAGCCCGCATCTTTCCCTTTTTCCGTTATGGCAAGGATCAGGTGTCTAATTTCTGTGGTTGGATTCGTTGCTATCTGCCGATAGCTGACTCCCTCTCTCAATTGGGAGTGTATCTCTTGTTTATAGTCATCAATATCCATGATGACTATAGCTCCTCCCTTGTCAGCTAGTTTAATAACCAACTTCTTGTTCTTCTTCAAATCATTCAGAGCGGCCCGTTCATTCTTTGTGATGTTATGTTTCACATATCGTTTTGTACCACATGTCTTAAGCACATCCTTTAGAACTAGGCTCTCATAGGTTAAGATCCGATGATTGATCATGGCAGTCTGGGGAGTGAAAGTAGAAGGTGGTCGCAGATTGGTAAATGCTCTTGCTACACTTGGAGTTTTGTGCAAGAAGAAATTTCTCAGCCGAATCTTGCGGAAAAATTTGGTTAACTCAGTTTTGATATTAAACACATTAGCATGAGATGTAGGCACAAATGATAAGCCCTTGCTCAGGACCCGCATTTCATCTTTTGTGAGCGTTTGGTTGGATAGATTCATGATTGGGCTTTCTCTGCTCACCAGCGGTAGGTTTTTCTCCTGGTGTTGATCTCTCCGTGGTTGTCCTGTTGGAATCTCACTTGTTTGTTGCTGTACCTTTGCTGTCTCGAGTCGTCCCAGTTCTGTGGGTTTTGTGGGTTTTGACCCCTGATAGGGCGTCTGTTCCAACCACCACCCCTCCCACGGGGGGTCTCCAAGTGCTGTCCTCTAAAAAAGGCTGTTGTTGTCTGTTCTGGGGATCCTGTGGGGGTTGATACCATTGGTCTTGGTTTTGGTAATTGCCACTGATTCCAGCTCCTTCGTTATCACTGCTCCCACTGTATGAGGAGTCAGAGAAATTTGTGTATCTTCTACCACCTCGTTGTCCGCCTCTGTAACCTCCTCTCCCTCTATAAAAGAAACGGCCCTGGTTGTCTTGTTTGAAGTAGTCCTCTGCCAAGTATGGATATGTCTTCTTTTTGTTATAGTATTGGATATCCTTAGCCAATTTTTCAAGTTTTTTATTTTGTGATTCTACGTCGAAGTCTTTGAGGGTTTTGTTCAGACGTTCAAGCGTTTCCTTCGCACTTGCGAAAGCTGAATGGCTGGTAATTTCCGCTTTAAGATCAGTTATCTCCTTTGTAAGCTGTTCCACCTGGTCCCGTGCGGTCTCCACCCCAAGGACCATCCAGTGGCGAGAACAGTTATTCGCCACAAAACTGAACCCCTCCTTAAATTTAGGATTGTCCACGAATATCGCTGGTTCGTTGCGGACCTGTAGGCCTGTAGGTATCGCATTCGCTCTGAGGTACCCAGTTAGGAGATGGCCATGCAGTTTAGTGCGTACAAGTTTTTTCTCTAAGCGTTCTAGTTTGTTGATTTTCTCATTGAGCGAGAAATCAACTGAAGTGGTTTTTGTTGAGAGGAAAGCAGACCCAGTTTCACCCCCAATGAGATCTCTAATGTGGTCTTCACTATAAGAGAGGGTTTCAGATTCAAACATGATAATACCCTCAATACAATCCTTGTGCGTAAATGCAAGTATATTTAAGAAAAACCCTCGCAAGACAGCTCTTGCACATAGAGTGGTGAGTTTATAACAGGGTGTACCCTAAGAACTCTCTGACCTGGGTCAGTTAAATAGATACGTATACAGTGGTCAGGGTCTATTGATTAATTATAACATTCAATGTATCGTAGGAATATTTACATTAGTGAATTAACAAGATTCCATCCGTCTAGTACAAAAGCATTTATTTTAACATCTAGTAACCTGGGTGCTTAGTATCATTCAAAAAGTACCAAAGGTAGTAGAATACAAATTTAACATGTGGAAAGATCAATTACTTCATTGAATCAAACACATATTTAAGGACACAAGTCTCAATTGAATTCATATATAGACTTTGTATGTAGGTTCACACATATTGTCTGCATTGTGACATCTCAACGCGCTCAAAGTGACAAGGAAAAGAGGCAGTTAGGTGGGATGGGTGTGATGGGGTAAAGGTGAGGACTGGGTAAAGGTTGTTGTGATCAACAAAGTGGGATGCTGAACTGTTCCTTAGATAAGGAAGTGTGTGTATCTGGCGTGACCGGAGGTGAAGATGTGACACCTTTGGGCATCCATTTTGTTGGAAGTATTTGCCTCACACACCCGTACAGGTGTCATGCTTCATCATCGGCGTTGCTCCTGGTCGGGGAGGCGGTGCAATCCCCAACGGGCTCACCTCAAAGAGGGGCTCTTTGGCAGAGATCTTTTAAATCCAACTGCCTTATGGTGAAGTGCGGGTGTGCGGGTGATGCAGTATGTAGCCTGGGTGGTGATTTAAAATGAAGTAGAGGGTACCGGAAACTACTTTATTCTGGGGGTCCCCTACTGCAATTAAAAGCGTGATTCTAACTAGGTGCCAGCAGGTTAGGTATAGTGGCCCTAGATTAGATTTGGAACGGAATTGGTCAACATGTTTCTCGCCTGGGTAAAGTGCCTGCGATTCATCAGGACCTATAATGGGTAAAAACAAGGTCTACAAACATTAAACAACATGCTGGTGTCATGTGCCTAATACCGAAAATGTGGAATACTTTGTGTTACCTCTGTAGCTTTATCCTATGCCTAGATGGGGAATAAGAGTACAGGGTTAATAGCATTTAATGATCGCCAGAATTGATACATGGTCCGAGACTAAATTTACACACAGTGTCATGCTAGTGATAGTGTATTTATACTAGCTTCAAATCGACGTGACTGACTGTATTGTGACAATGTGGATTAATACTGTCACACCAACATTTTATAAGTGAAAAGCAAAGTTTTTAAAACCAAAAGTGTAAAAACGGCAGCAGTCCATCAGGAGAGACACCCTCCTCCTCGTTTGATAAGCAGGTCCAGTGTGTGGTGAAGTTGTTCCCACTCGATGTGCATAGTGCATGTTGCTGTTATAAATGGAAACCCGACTCACCTAATGGTCAGGGACTAAATGCCACAACAATGCTCGGCGGGTTGGTACAGCAGGATGGAGCTCATGGGGTATGGCTGGAGGGGGAAGATATGTGTACGAAGTCAGAACACGACTTCCGTCAGGATTATCAAAGCCCTTTATGGGATCGGGTTGAGAAACCCCCGTCCTAGCTTCTTCACCTACCCATCGCCGCCGAGCTCGGATAGATACTGGAGCTCGGTGGCGGTCGCCATTTCTAGGCGGAAGCGTCAATGCTCAGTGCGTAACTCCGCCCCCAACGGCAGGTCAGGTGATATTGTAGGTAACTGTGGCGGCCATTACAGAGTGGAGGTAGGAGTCTTACTTAACCAGAAATTAGGCCAAGTTAGGTAGTTAGTGCTTAGTTGGAGGGGGTATGCCCTACTCGCATGTACCTTGAGGGGTGGTATTAATTAATTGAATATAAGGACACGTTATTAGACCCTTGTGGAAATAATATATTAGCGCATTATGTTGGTCACGGCTAAAGTTTGTTAAAGATTAGTAAGTAGACCGAGAGTGGATTAGCGCGCAATATGTAGGTCTCAGCTAGTCACGTTTAGTTCAAGATAAGTACATGTATAAGGAATTCCAGTTCTGCAATTTTATAATGAGTGCCACGGAATGTCCTCGTTAAAACCCCGACTGTCAGATGATAATCGGTGGATCCACCTTTGTTCTTTGTGAAACAAGGCTTGTTTTGGGCAATTGGGGCTAGATTCAAGTACAAGCCATTTTAGAGAGTCTGCGGTATGATTAGCCTCCACATAATGTTTGCACATCTTGGTATTGGTCTTTCTACAGCGAAAATTACTGCGGTGTTCAGTGATGCGGGTTTTAATCAGACGTGTCGTCATCCCAATGTATTGTAGTCCGCATGGGCAGGTAAGCATGTAGATACAGTGTGAGGTATTACGATTAGTGTGTCCCCTGAGCTCCCAATTGAAGGCGTCAGTGAGTTGTATTGTCTTATGTACGGCTGTGTAAGCACAAGCTGCACAAGAGCCACAAGGATAATGACCCTTCATAGGGGGTAAATGCCATAGTGTCTGTTGAGACCCCTTCTTGGTGACTTTGGGTCTCGTGCTGATCAGGATGTCTTTAACATTCTGCGATCTTTTGAACGCAAACCTTGGTTGTTCAAAAGTTAGGTCGCCTGTGTTCAGAATAGCCCAGTGGCGTTTGATCACACTTTTGACTTTAGTTGACACAGGGGTGAATGTTGTTACACAGGTTATAGGTTGATTCTCAACAGGTACCGGCTCCCGTTGTTCGAGGAGAGCCTCTCGGTGGTTATTTCTAGCTCGTTTTTGTGCTTTAGAGACATCTCTCACGGGGTATCCTCTATCCAATAGATTCCTAGAAAGGATTGTTGATTCTTTCATGTAGTCAGTTAAATCACTACAATTTCGCCGGATTCGGAGAAATTGCCCAAAGGGGAGATTGGTGCGTAGAGCTTTGGGGTGGTGGCTGGTGTAATGGAGCAGGCTATTGCGGTCGGTGGGTTTTCTGTACATCGTGGTACTGAGAGACCCATCTTTCAATTTTATTGTCAGATCAAGGAAGGCAATTTCAGTGGGTGATACAGACATCGTGAAGCGTAGGTATGGGTTAAGAGTGTTGACCCACTCAAAAAAGGCCTCATGTGAGGTCGGTGGTCCCGTCCACAGGATCAGGATGTCATCTATAAATCGCCTCCACTTCTTGATGTTATTGAGGAAGGGATTGGACTGGTGTTGTATGTGTCTACCTTCAAAATCTGCCATGTATAGGAATGCCACTGATGGGGCAAAAGTACTGCCCATCGAAGTACCTTGTGTTTGATGGTAGTAGTTCCCCTTGAATTCAAAGTAATTCTCTGTTAACGCTAAAGTGGCACACTCCATGATGAATGAAGGTGGGGTGGCTGAGTTCCAGGTTTCCAGCCCAAGCATCTCCTCGATTACTCCTAGTGTGGCCCTCTGTGGGATGTTCGTATAGAGGGCCTCCACATCGAGAGTAATCAAGAGATTGATCTGCCCGGTATCCTGGAAAGTATCCAGTATGCGCAGGACATCAGAGGTATCTTGGATGAATGAGGGAATGCGTCTCACTAGGGGTTGCAGGAAATGATCACAAAATTGTGAAAGTGGTTCAAGGACGTAGTCAATCCCCGAGGCGATAGGTCGCCCAGGTACTGGTCTAGTCTCTTTATGGATCTTAGGAAGAACATAAAAGTAGGGGACCCTGGGATCTTTTTTCATCAGAAAGTCCGCCTCTTTCTTGCTAATCCACTGTTCACATACTGCACTGTCTACCAAGCCTGTTATTGTGGTTAGTAGGCGTGGTGTCGGGTCACACGGGATTGGAGTGTAATAGCGTGTGTCACTTAGTTGCCTTGTGCATTCAAGGTCATAGTCTACGGTGTTCATAAGGACTGTGGCACCACCCTTATCCGCCTGTTTGATGGTAATCAGGGGGTCTTCAGCAAGTGATTTGAGTGTATGCATCTCATTTTTAGAGATGTTATGGTAGGTTCCCTGCTGATCTAGTGTCCTAATGTCTTTGAGCACAGCCTGCTCAAAAGTAAGGATTTCATTCGGAATCATCCCATTGTGGGGTGTGAAGGTGGAAGGGTTATGGAGGCCAGAATCTTCCGTTGGCTCACTTGGTCTCCCCTCAAAAAAGGCTTTCAACCTGATTTTGCGAAAAAAGGAATGTATTTCCCGAGTTTGTTGGAAGAGGTCAGTTTTTGGAGTGGGTACAAAGCCCAGTCCCTTTTGTAGGACTTTCTCCTATCTCTCTGTCAAGGGCCGGTCTGATAAGTTTACCACCAGACTCATTTTTGTCCCGACCTGTTCGTGTTCCTCGTGTCCATTCCCTGGGGGCGTGCGTCCTCCCACTGTACTTTTTTCTCTGGAGCGTTGCCTCACTTTCGCCCTCGCCCTCTGCCCCAGCCTCTGTCTAAAAAAGGGGGTCGCATGGAACCCTGTGGGGCATAGTAAGGTGGATATTGCGGGGCATAAGGTGGTTGGAACTGAGGAAATTGTGGATAAGGCCATATGGGAGGTCCATGGGGTGGCCCATGAGGAGGGAAGTTCTGATAAACTTGTTGACGTTGTCCCCTGCCCCTTCTACCCCTTTGTGGTATCTGTGGAAGTCCATCCTCCCTGTTACTATCAGATCCACTGTTAGATCCCCTTCTGGAGGAAGTAGTACTGGAATCCGAGTTGTAGTTTGTTCCCGGGGGGACATAATCTTCCTTTAGGTAGGGGTATACCTTTTCTTTAGAAAACCTTTTGATGTCTTTTTGTAATTTAGTCACTTTCTGATTCATAAGGTATTCTTTGTGCTCTGCAAGTTCCTTGTTAAGTTCCGCCAGTTTAGTTTTAAAACCTGGGTTTGGAACAGCTGCCTTAAGTGCACTTTCAGCTGCTTGAATGCGGATCAGCAGTTCATCCGCTAGGCGTTTGGCAGTATTAACAATCAGGATGAGGAGATCATGGGTGCACTTCCATGAAATCTGAGACCATTCAACCTTAAACTGTCTATCCTCCCAGAAAATTCTCGGGAAGTTCTTTACAATTAGGCCATTGGGTGCAATTTTGGCTTTAAAGTATTCGGCCATCATTGCTCCATGTAAGGTTATTCTGATCCATTCTCGTTTAAGATCTGACAATGATTGCCATTCTGCAGTGTTGCTACTTTTGGCTGGTTCTATATCCATACCGAGAAGTGATGGTGTTCTCAGAATGGCTGCTGCATCTTCTTCTCCGAAGGTCAACCCCTGGCCATCCATCTTGTGGAGGTCAGAGGGGTCGTGCTCAGTGAGAAGGAAGTCCTCACGGGGAGGACAGAAGGAGTGGAGAAAGTGAAACTGCCTAATCTGGGAAGCGAGTTGTGACTCACTGCGTGATGAGGAAGTCACAGGGTGGGGGATGGAACAAGTCTTACCCGCCAAAAGGAACTCCCACGGTGTGGACCGTGCAAAAGTAGTTATCAAGAGGAGGGAGGGAGATCAATCGATCAGTTGGGCACCATTTACCACTAAGGGAAGTGGAAGGTCCAGTATCAGCTAGTGCCCTCAAGTATAGATCAACAAAGTGGGATGCTGAACTGTTCCTTAGATAAGGAAGTGTGTGTATCTGGCGTGACCGGAGGTGAAGATGTGACACCTTTGGGCATCCATTTTGTTGGAAGTATTTGCCTCACACACCCGTACAGGTGTCATGCTTCATCATCGGCGTTGCTCCTCGTCGGGGAGGCGGTGCAATCCCCGACGGGCTCACCTCAAAGAGGGGCTCTTTGGTGGAGATCTTTTAAATCCAACTGCCTTACACTGGACCTGCTTATCAAACGAGGAGGAGGGTGTCTCTCCTGATGGACTGCTGCCGTTTTTACACTTTTGGTTTTAAAAACTTTGCTTTTCACTTATAAAATGTTGGTGTGACAGTATTAATCCACGTTGTCACAATACAGTCACGTCGATTTGAAGCTAGTATAAATACACTATCACTAGCATGACACTGTGTGTAAATTTGGTCTCGGACCATGTATCAATTCTGGCGATCATTAAATGCTATTAACCCTGTACTCTTATTCCCCATCTAGGCATAGGATAAAGCTACAGAGGTAACACAAAGTATTCCACATTTTCGGTATTAGGCACATGACACCAGCATGTTGTTTAATGTTTGTAGACCTTGTTTTTACCCATTATAGGTCCTGATGAATCGCGGGCACTTTACCCAGGCGAGAAACATGTTGACCAATTCCGTTCCAAATCTAATCTAGGGCCACTATACCTAACCTGCTGGCACCTAGTTAGTTAGATTCACGCTTTTAATTGCAGTAGGGGACCCCCAGAATAAAGCAGTTTCCGGTACCCTCTACTTCATTTTAAATCACCACCCAGGCTACATACTGCATCACCCGCACAACCGCACTTCACCATAAGGCAGTTGGATTTAAAAGATCTCCGCCAAAGAGCCCCTCTTTGAGGTGAGCCCGTCGGGGATTGCTCCGCCTCCCCGACGAGGAGCAACGCCGATGATGAAGCATGACACCTGTACGGGTGTGTGAGGCAAATACTTCCAACAAAATGGATGCCCAAAGGTGTCACATCTTCACCTCCGGTCACGCCAGATACACACACTTCCTTATCTAAGGAACAGTTCAGCATCCCACTTTGTTGATCTATACTTGAGGGCACTAGCTGATACTGGACCTTCCACTTCCCTTAGTGGTAAATGGTGCCTAACTGATCGATTGATCTCCCTCCCTCCTCTTGATAACTAAAGGTTGTTGTGACCATAAAACAATCACAGTGATATTCAAAAATGAATGTATCAGGTCTTAGGTGTAGATCACGATTGCACTACAACTGAGTGAAGAAAAGTGGGCGTCTTACTTATTATTGGGCCGTTCAGTGGCCTTTAGAGTTGGACCTTCTTTGGTTCCTCTGTAGGTGAAAATAACCTAAAAATGTTTTTGAAATAAAGGTTTGGTGTTACTATCGGGTATCTGTGGAACCCTATCTGTGTTTGGATTGGGGGGAAACAACAAAAGGGGGCACTTACTGGGACATCAAACGCTTTCCAATCAGTCTGTTTGGTATTTTCGTGTCCGGTTGAGACACTTCCAGGTGCGTGAACAAATCTCGCAGTCCACTTGATTTCTGAAGAATAAAAGCAATGGTGCATCTGGTCAGAATGAGCCCCGGTGTGGTTAAAAGACTCATTTCTAGATTATGTAGTCAAAGGGGATTCGAAATGATGCCTACATGAGTACAAATTCCAAAGGTTAAAGACTCGTATTATGGTAATTAAAAGAATCTTGGTTGGTTCGAGGGCCCCGAAGTAAATGTATACACTTGGTGAATGTGCCCGGGTACTATTCGAAGGGCTCACTCGGGCACCAAGTTATTCATACCTGAGCAGATTAGGCATTGTAATGGCATCTAAGTAAACTTAAGGCATATGAAGGTGATCTCCGGTTAGATGGCAAGGATCGAGTACGGCTTACCGTGGGAATCACTCCGGAGCGTGTGCATTCATCTACGCTGCCGAGCCGCGAGTGAACAGCCGCGAGGTGCAGTCGCTCAATACTTCCCGAGGGCTCGACCCTGTTCCACCAATCAAGTGAGGGCAGCCAAACCGCGTTTAGGGAGTATGTGCAAAGCCCCGCCGGGAGCCTGCTGTATCCCTAGGGTGTGTGTTTAGAGAGTCTCTGGGAATTTCTTGTGATTTGGAAATTAGTTGGGACATGTTTAAACAAAGGAATACTTTGTTTTATTTTAGGGGGTATCTATCGCTATGCATTGACTTATAAGGATGGTGAATACATTTGACGTACAATGTAGTTGTGGACATTAGATTGCTCATTCAGCATATAAATCCAGTATTACATTGTGTTAGGCTGCATACAGTCCAACCGTTTAGTTTGGATAGTGTAATAAACTTCTATCGGGTTCTCATGATCAAATGAAATCAGTTATTACAAACAAAAGCACTGAATTGTTTTTACCGGCACATAACATACCAACATGTGTATATATATATATATATGCATAAGAGTAGAGAACTCAAAGTTAAATTCACTGCTATACATTCACAAAAGAAGTGTGCCAATTATGTATTCCTGTATTCCAACCCATTGGATTATTCACAGTTAATCAAGGCCATTTGGGAGAAGGTGGCATCCATCTCATTTAGTCCGTTTTGGACAGAGTCAAAAAACTGCATCCATTTGCACTCTCTTATATTCATAATGGAGTTTAGATCTCCACCCCTGGGTCCCAGTGTGATTTTTTTCGATGACCACCCGTTTGAGAGATTCAGGTGTGTGAGTCTTCGCCAGGAAATGGTCTACTAGGGGAGCCCCCATAGTTTGGCATCTTATTCTGCTGCAGTGTTGCAGTATCCGTTTTTTTATTTTTTGCTTAGTTTGGCCTATGTAGATCAAGCCACATGGACAGAAGATGGCGTAAATAACTCCATTACTGTTGCAATTTGTTAGCGTTTTCAGGTTGATGGTCAGATTGTTGTGCGTAATTGCCTTTGTTTCTATGCACAGTGCGCAGGCCTTACAACTACTGCATTTGTAGTTTCCAATTATGGTAGGTAGGTTCCACATTGTTTGTATGGTTGGAGCCGGTGGGGTGTCAAGCATAGAACGGACCACAAGGTCTCTGACGCTTTTGGCTTTTTTGAAAGCGTGCATGGGGGGGTCTGGCACTTCAATTACATCTGATATGATACTCCAATGTTTGTTAATTATTTTGGTATCTCATTGCTCTTGCTGCAGTACCTGGTAACACAGATCATCCTGTCTTCTGGGGGTTTACGGTTCCTGGGTACAAGCAGGGTTTCTCTGTCGCTGAACCACGCCCTTTTGCGTGCTCTTTTGACCAGCCTTTTGGGATATCCTCTTTCCAATAAACGGGAGATGAGTTCATCTGATTCAGCAAAGTAATCATACTTCATGGTGCAGTTCCTCCGGATACGGAGGAACTGCCCGAAGGGTAGGTTGTCCCGTAGGGCCCGGGTGTGGTGGCTTGTGTATCTAAGTAAAGTATTCCTCTCGGTCGGTTTCCTTTACAGTGTGGTATATAGCAATCCGTCCCGTTCTTTGATGCTAATGTCCAGGAAATCAATGGGCTCATTGCTGCAGTTGGTGGTGAATTTAATGTCCTCTGATTGGGCGTTAAGCCATTGAGTGAATGCCTCAAGTTCTTGCTTCTGTCCAGTCCAGATCATCAGGATGTCATCTATATATCGGCGGTACTCGGATATACTGTTTACATAAGGGTTGTTTGGGGAAAGGATATGGTGCTGTTCATAATCACTCATGTAGAGGATCGCTAGATCCGGGGCAAATGCTGCCCCCATCGCCACTCCTTTGCTTTGCATGAAGAACTTATTCTGGAATATGAAGAAGTTCTTCGTCATTGCGATCTCCAGTAAATCGGTTAGAAATTCAGTGGGTACCTCGGCCGGTGGAGGTCTCGATGCTAAGGCTCTCCGTATTGTTGTCAGCGCTGGTCCCTGCGGGATACTCGTGTACAGTGACACGATGTCCATGGTTACATGTAATTGATTGTTCTTGTCAAAGGGTTTTTGATCCACAAGATTAATTACCTGCATGGTATCCCTCAGGTAGGTGGATGTTGCCTCTGCCAGAGGTTTCAAAAAAATGTCCACATATTTACAAAGTGGCTCCAGGAGGGAGCCACAACCAGATATGATTGGTCTTCCAGGTGGTTTGGTAGGATTTTTGTGGACCTTGGGTAGGACATAGATCGTAGGGATGCGTGGTTGGTCCACATTCAGATATGCATATTCTTTTTCTGTGAGGAAGCCCGCATCTTTCCCTTTTTCCGTTATGGCAAGGATCAGGTGTCTAATTTCTGTGGTTGGATTCGTTGCTATCGGCCGATAGCTGACTCCGTCGCTCAATTGGGAGTGTATCTCTCGTTTATAGTCATCGACATCCATGATGACTATAGCTCCTCCCTTGTCAGCTGGTTTAATAACCAACGTCTTGTTCTTCTTCAAATCATTCAGGGCGGCCCGTTCATTCTTTGTGATGTTATGTTTCACATATCGTTTTGTACCACATGTCTTAAGCACATCCTTTAGAACTAGGCTCTCGTAGGTTAAGATCCGATGATTGATCATGGCAGTCTGGGGAGTGAAAGTAGAAGGTGGTCGCAGATTGGTAAATGCTCTTGCTACACTTGGAGTTTTGTGCAAGAAGAAATTTCTCAGCCGAATCTTGCGGAAAAATTTGGTTAACTCAGTTTTGATATTAAACACATTAGCATGAGATGTAGGGTCGAAACGTAGACCAGATTATATCTACCCTCTAATCATAGGAGAAATTAATGGAGCAATACAGATCCTATGCTAAAGAGCCGATTGGAACTAACGATCTAAACTAGACTGTAAAGGCTGCACTGAATATCACTGTGATTGTTTTATGGTCACAACAACCTTTACCCAGTCCTCACCTTTACCCCATCACACCCATCCCACCTAACTGCCTCTTTTCCTTGTCACTTTGAGCGTGTTGAGATGTCACAATGCAGACAATATGTGTGAACCTACATACAAAGTCTATATATGAATTCAATTGAGACTTGTGTCCTTAAATATGTGTTTGATTCAATTAAGTAATTGATCTTTCCACATGTTAAATTTGTATTCTACTACCTTTGGTACTTTTTGAATGATACTAAGCACCCAGGTTACTAGATGTTAAAATAAATGCTTTTGTACTACATGGATGGAATCTTGTTAATTCACTAATGTAAATATTCCTACGATAAATTTAATGTTATAATTAATCAATAGACCCTGACCACTGTATACGTATCCATGATCAAGGGAAAGGCAGTCTTCTATAACGTGCCTGCTGAAAGCCGCCTCCTAGTTTGCTCAGATCTTTATCCAACAAACTAAGGGTTTGACTGCCATGCTGTCCTTGATATAACGGATACCCAGTTCCTCATGAGCAATGTGGGCTGGCGTACTCTGGGGTACTTTTAGCAGGCGCCGAAGATACATATTCTCTTCAGTTTGTAATGTTATGGCCTGGGTAAAACCCCACACCTCACTTCCATACAGCACTTTGGCACAGCACATAACATTATATAAGCTCAGAATCTACTCAGGGGACCAACATCCTAGCCTATGCGCAAAACTCATTATGGACCCGGTACATCTAGTCATAGCCCGGCGTTTCACTTCTATTAAATATTTAAAATTTAGTTGGTGGTCAAGTAAAATCCCCAGATCTGAAAAGGACTGTACCTTTCCTAGGTGATGCGATCCGATTGTGTACCTATAGGATTTACCCGTTTTTTTCCCCACTTCCATTACATATGACTTTACCAGGTTGGGCGATAAATCCAGATTCTCCATAAATGACACAAAACCATCAATTAGAAGCTGCAAGCCTTTGGGGTGCGGGCTAAAAGTACTGCATCATCTACATACAGCAGAACAGGGATCCCCTGAGTACCTATCCTAGGGGTTTTCACATGTAGCATGCTTAATTCATGGTCCAGATCATTTGTATATAGTGTGAACAAAAAGAGAGCTAGTATGCAACCCTGTCTGACCCCACTACAGCACAAAAAGGGTTCTGTTGTTTTCCCCTCCTGACTATATTTGACCGCTGCTGTGGTATTCAAATGCAGGGATTTTTAAATATTAATGAGCCCTGGGTCCACACCAAGCCCACCTATAATAGCCCACAGTTTCCCTTGATTAACCCTTCAGGAGCTCTCCCCAGTGAGGGAACTGGGGCTGCGAGCTGCGAGCACTTTCCTCTCGTGCTATTTGATTCTGCCTTTGTGTTTTATTCATTCCGCTTTTGGAGCGATTTTTAAAACGATAAAATTTGTAAAATTGTGCACCTCCTACCTTACTGTTCCGCTTTGTTTGGGGGGCCTGAAAAGTTAAGGGGAATATTTTAATTAGGCACACTGACACTTGAACACCTCCTGCAATCCCTCTGCCGGCACAACCGCTTTTGCCGAGACTCGGCCGCGGTGGGCGCCATTTTGAGTCAGGCGGGGACAGCGCTCTAGTCGCGCCGTCCTCCCGCCCATTTGTTTACTTAAGGGATCTCTCCCTCGCACTCGGTGCCCTTCAGGAGCTCTCCCCAGTGAGGGAACTGGGGCTGCGAGCTGCGAGCACTTTCCTCTCGTGCTATTTGATTCTGCCTTTGTGTTTTATTCATTCCGCTTTTGGAGCGATTTTTAAAACGATAAAATTTGTAAATTTGTGCACCTCCTACCTTACTGTTCCGCTTTGTTTGGGGGGCCTGAAAAGTTAAGGGGAATATTTTAATTAGGCGCACTGACACTTGAACACCTCCTGCAATCCCTCTGCCGGCACAACCGCTTCTGCCGAGACTCGGCCGCGGTGGGCGCCATTTTGAGTCAGGCGGGGACAACGCTCTAGTCGCGCCGTCCTCCCGGCCACCTCCCTTTCTATAACATGTGCAAACCGGCCAGACGGCGCAGCGGGCTGGCGCAGCAGGCGCGCCGGACGCGCGCCGAAGCCACGCCTAAGCCAAGCCCGTCTGCGCCCGTCCGCGACCGGACTGCGCCGGGCGCAGGGCATGCTGCCCAGCCTTCCCCTACATTCAGGTATGATAGAAAAAAAATTACTTGCCCTACGTTCACATACAGTTATTCACTACGCCGATTGCCCCCCCATTGACCCTCTATCCTGTCCAGTCTCATGTTCATATTGTAAATGGACACCCCCTGTTTTAACCTCTGAAGATTCTCACCCACCCTCCACCCTTAATACCAATCCTACTTACTTCAAGGGAGGTCTCATTAATGCTAGATCTCTCGCCTGCCACAGTCAAGACATATTCGACTTAATATCTGACCACAATTTAGATGCCCTCTTTATCACTGAAACGTGGCTAAATGACTCATCCAATCCTGACTTGGCTACTGCCCTCCTTCCTGATTTTACTTTTTTTAGACGGGACAGACCACTTGTACGAGGCGGTGGGATAGCTTTTGCAATAAAAAAAACTTTCCCCTGCCACATATTCGACCTAGAACATCTCAAAGAAAGTGAGGGCTTAAGCTTCTCCATCAAAATTAATGCTGTTACTTCCTTTTCGGGGGGACTTCTATACCGTCCTCCTGGGAATGCCACCCCTTTTCTTGATTCATTAGATGAGGCTCTGGGAACACTTACTTTGCGCTATCCCCATTTCACCTTATTAGGAGATATGAATTTGCATTTGGAGTCTTGTGTGGACCCCCACGCCATTTCCTTCCAACATTCATTAAACATCTTCGGACTAACCCAACATGTCACTGCGCCCACCCATCTCGCAGGTCATACCCTTGACGGTATTTGCTCTAACCTTACGTCCCTAACCACGTCCCCTCCGATACCACAAATTTGGACTGATCATTCCTTTATTCCGTTTGACATTATGACACAAGTTCACTCTCTGCCCAGCAAGATACATCCCCCCTCCTCCTTCACAGTCAACTGGAGGAAAGTGTTGGAACACATTAAGCTGGACTCTCAACCTTTACCCAAATCCCCGAAACCTACTGGAGATGTAATAGCCGACTCTCATAATTTCCATACGTGGATGGATCAAATTGTCTCGGTGAACTCCTTACCTAAAAACCAACATGTGAAACAACATAAAAGAAAACCTAATGCACCCTGGTTTACCCAGGCCCTCTCCGACAGTCATCTTCTATGTAGAAGACTAGAAAGAAAATGGAGAAAAACGTATGATGATGCCACAAGGGCACTTTATGTCCAACAAAGGAAACTATATCTCTCCAACATAAAAACGGCTAAAAAGGAACACTTTACTAAAGCCATAAATGAGGCCCATCAAAAACAAAAAACTATCTTTAAGATAGTTAAGTCCTTCACCCATCCTAAAACTCTCACGCTCGAAATCCCCCCTCTGCAAGCCTGTGCAATCAAATCGCAGACTTTTTCATTGAGAAAATTGTTAATATTCAGAAAGACTTCCCTTCTCCTCTGACCACATCTCATGTGGAAACAGACAATTATCTCCCTCTCTCTAACTTCAAACCTGTCTCCATTCAACAAACACGCAAGGCAATTCTGGCATGCAAATCAGGAGCCCCTACTGACCCCTGCCCTCCCAGCATCCTGCACCATTTGATTGATACTGTTAATCCGTATATCAACATCATTATCAATGAATCTCTTGAGTCCGGGATAGTGCCTAATGACTGGAAGAAGGCCATAGTGAAGCCTCTGATGAAGAAGCCGAACAAATCCCCCACCGACCTGACCAACATGCGCCCCATTTCATTACTTCCCTTCCTTGGTAAGATCACGGAACAATTAGTATATGAAGAGCTAAAAACTTTCGTCCAGATTGGTAACATCTTACATCCGCAGCAGTCGGGTTTTCGTTCCGGTCATTCTACCGAAACAGCCCTTATAGAACTAGCTGATTCCATCAAGTTCCTGCAGGATGGGGGCAGGCCGGCCGTCCTCATCCTGCTTGACCTAACAGCAGCGTTCAACACCATCTCGCACGTCATCCTTATCAACAGACTGCGAGAGATTGGCGTGACAGACACAGTTCTGGCTTGGGTTACATCTTTCCTATCTAATAGGTCCCAAACTGTGTCCCTGGGCCCCTACCTATCCAACGAGAAACCCATAACATCAGGAGTCCCCCAGGGGTCCATATTAAGTCCTCTCTTTTTCAACATCTATATGGCACCCCTCCTCGCTGTGATAGAATCTCATGGGATCCTTGTCACGTCATACGCTGACGACACACAACTTGTCGTCACGATTGACAAAAAGTGTACGAACGCAGAGTTGCGTTTCCAAAACTGTCTTTCTGATGTTTTCCAGTGGCTAAACAAAAATCATTTAAGATGTAATAGCGCCAAAACTGAAATCATACCGCTGAGTAAAGATCTATCCTTCTGCCCGAAGGACTGGTGGCCCATAGGATCTGAGGCCCCTCCCAGCGCTGTATCTTCAGCACGGAACCTGGGCGTGCAATTCGACTCATCCCTCTCTTTTGACGAACATGTCAGGATCACGGCTGGACGCTGTTTTGGACTTATTAAGTCCCTAAAGAAATTCTTCGACCTCCTCCCCATTGCAGCCCGAAAATCAGTCGCGGTAGCTTTGATACTCTCCAGGTTTGATTACTGTAATGGTTTAAGGGCGGGAGTGAAAAAGTCCACCCTCAAAAAGCTGCAGAGCATACAACACGCAGCTGCTCGATTAGTGCTGGGACTCCCTAGAAGGTCATCAGCCTCAATGGCGCTAAACACCCTCCACTGGCTACCTTTACACAAAAGGATCTACTTTAAACTCCTTCTTACCGTTTTCAGAGTTATGAATAACTCAGGGCCCCTTTACCTTGCAAAGCGTCTTACACGCTACCACCCCTCGCGATGTCTGAGATCCTCTGGCAAAAATCTTATCACCATTCCAAGATTTAAGTACAAAACCAGGGGTGGGAAGACCTTTACTGTCCTGGCAGCCAGGGCATGGAACACTCTACCGGTCAATCTTAGATTGACGGACAAAGAGAGCATCTTCAGAAAACTTCTAAAGACATGGGTATACCAACAATCAGACGCTTCAGTATTGGCAGCCATCTAATTTCAGCTTCTTCATTTTTCTTTCATCCTCTTCCACTTTCATGTACTCGTAGCACGCTTTCCTAGCGCCAAGATGCTCCTTCCGGAGCGAATGTCTGCGCTCTATAAATACACATAAATATCAAATATCAAAGGCCACAGTCAGGTCCATGAATGCCAAATACATCGTCCCTTGGTTGACTATTGTATATTTGGCTGAAATGAGGTAGAGATTAAGGCATTGGTCAGTGGTAGATTTTCCAGATCTAAAACCAAATTGCAGATCAGTTATGACCCGATGCTCCTCTGCCCAGTCAGTCAGCCGATTCAAAACCACCCGTCCTAACACCTTCGTTCACACATCAATAAGGGAAAATGAGTGATAACACTGCGGACTATCCTTATTGCCTTTTTTAAAAATGGGGAAAATTGTGGCAGTGGTCCAAGATGCTAGCATTACCGTGTCCACTGCTGCCTTTGTAACCCTAGTCAGGATTGGCGCCCAAAGTTCCACTTTACTGATAAAAAGATCCGGTGGGATCCCATCCGGACCTGGGGCCTTATTCCTGGTTAGGCCTTCAATTCCTGTTCTTACCTCTCCCAGTGAAAAATTTAATGGGGATGTGGCCTGTTCCCAGTACTCCACCAGTGACTGGTTCGTGCTTGAGTTATGGTTATAGAGCCCCTTGAAAGTGCTTGTACCATTGCTCCAACAGAATATTATTACTCAGTCCCGGTTTGTCGGCCTCTAGAAAAGAAGGGTTGTTTATAATTCTCCAGAAGGCGGTAGAATGCCTTAGTGCCTCTGCCTCTGATAGACCTTCCCAAGCTTGTGTCTGTAGTTAGCTTTTACGCCCTTTAACCGCCAACTTATAACTTTTCCGGCACAGGATCACCCGGTCTCTATCTCTTGGGGACATCTTTAAGGCGTTTTTCAATTCTCTTAGGGCACGTGAACATTGATGGTCAAACCATCTTGGGATGTCCAAATTTACCTTACGGACTGGGGCTCTCAACAAGCTGTCAACTATTTGGGCAACATCTTTGAAAGCATCCTCTAATTCTGCCCCTTCCATTTCAGGGACTAAATAGCTGGATAGCATGTTCACTCTCCTTTAAAAATGGTTCATAAAAAGCCTCGCCATCAACCTGTGTCCAACGCAACCTCCTACCTTGATCCATAGCCTTGGCCACCCCCCTCCCCACTGCAAGGGGTATCTGGTCCTGGTATACATTGGCAAGTCATAAGGCAAGAGGGTTATGGTCACTAATTGCACTACAATCAATACTAAACCAAGTCACACAATTTCTGAGTGATGCAGAGACAAAGATGTAATCAATAAATTGGTGCACAGTCAAAATATCGATTCCAAATTATCGACCAACATTAATATCGATTTAAAAATATTGAAGGTGAAGAGTATCGAGGTCAAGAATATCGTTGGACAGAATATCGACCCTAAGGTAAGTAATATCGATTTTTTTTTATATCGATGTAAGTAATATCGAAGTTAGTAATATCGATATCAATTATATCGATGTTACTAATTTCGATGTTACTAATATCGATATTTGTTTGTTGTTATGTATTTTATTATGTATTTTATATGTATGTGTTATATGTTTTTAGTTACGTTTTTTATTTGTTTTAAATTATATGTGTACTATTTTTTATATATTTAAAAATGTATATTTAATTTAATTTTATGTTTTAGTACTGGAGCAGGTTGTGGGTTTATAGGGGAATAGGGTGGGAAGTAATTTAATTATAGTAAATTAATTATTAATTTTTAGTAATTGTATATTAATTTTAATTCATTTTTGCGTTTAAGTTCTGTAGCAGGTTGTGGGTTTATATGAGAATTTGGTGGGAAGTAATTTAATTGTAATTAAGTAATTATTTATTTTTGATATTGATAATTATTTTATTTATAATTAAATATTGATTGGTAATTAATTATTTTGATTGCTAATTCATTTTTTTAATTGGTAATTAAGGTTTGGTATTGGTAATTACATTTTGTAATTAGCAATTACTTTTTTTAATTGGTAATTAAGGTTTGTTATGGGTAATTACATTTTTTAATTGGTAAATAAATGTTTTAATTAATTTTTTATTGGTAATTGATATTTTTAATTGTTAATTACTTTTTATTAATTGGAAATTCATTTTATTAATTGGTAAATATTTTTTCATTTAAAATATTTTTTATAAAAAACAAATGTTTACTATTTTTCAATTGTTTATCAATTTTTAATTATTAATATGTTTTTGTTTTGAAAAATATTTTAGTGTTCAATATTTATTATTTGCCAATTTTTATTTATTAAATAATATTTATTGTTATTTATTTTTAATTTATTGTTAATTAATTATTCAATTGTAATGATGTTTTTAGTCATTATGAATGGGTATTTGCAAATGATGTAGAGGTATTTAAAACTTACATTTGTAATTATTTTATTTGCAAATTATTTATAAGTATGTTATATTTAACTTCTACGCTATCCAATGCTTTCCCTACTGTTGCACTCTCTGGAGTTGGAATAGTAATTTTTACCCCTACGCTATCCAACGCTTTCCCTACTGTTGCACTCTCTGGAGTTGGAATGGTAATTTTTACCCCTACGCTATCCAATGCTTTCCCTACTGTTGCACTCTCTGGAGTTGGAATAGTAATTTTTACCCCTACGCTATCCAAAGCTTTCCCTACTGTTGCACTCTCTGGAGTTGGAATAGTAATTTGTACCCCTACGCTATCCAACGCTTTCCCTACTGTTGCACTCTCTGGAGTGGGAATAGTAATTTTTACCCCTACGCTATCCAACGCTTTCCCTACTGTTGCACTCTCTGGAGTTGGAATAGTAATTTTTATCTCTACGCTATCCAACATTTTCCCTACTGTTGCACTCTCTGGAGTGGGAATAGCAATTTTTACCCCTACGCTATTCACTGCTTTCCCTACTGTTGCACTCTCTGGAGTTGGAATAGTAATTTTTACCCCTATGCTATCCAACGTTTTCTCTACTGTTGCACTCTCTGGAGTGGGAATAGTAATTTTTACCCCTACGCTATTCAAAGCTTTCCCTACTGTTGCACTCTCTGGAGTTGGAATAGTAATTTTTACCCCTACGCTATCCAACGTTTTCCCTACTGTTGCACTCACTGGAGTGAGAATAGTAATTTTTACCCAACCGCTATCCAACACTTTCCCTACTGTTGTACTTTCTGGAGTTTGAATAGTAATTTTTACCCCTACGCTATCCAATGTTTTCCCTACTTTTGCACTGTTTGGAGTTGGAATAGTAATTTTTACCCCTACGCTATCTAACGTTTTCTCTACTGTTGCACTCTCTGGAGTTTGAATAGTAATTTTTACCCATACGCAATCCAATGTTTTCTCTACTGTTGCACTCTCTGGAGTTGGAATAGTAATTTTTACCCCTACGCTATCCAATGCTTTCCCTACTGTTGCACTCTCCGGAGTTGGAATAGTAATTTTTACCCCTACGCTATCCAACGCTTTCCCTACTGTTGCACTCTCTGGAGTGGGAATAGTAATTTTTACCCCTACGCTATCCAACGCTTTCCCTACTGTTGCACTCTCTGGAGTTGGAATAGTAATTTTTACCTCTACGCTATCCAACGTTTTCCCTACTGTTGCACTCTCTGGAGTGGGAATAGTAATTTTTACCCCTATGCTATCCAATGCTTTCCCTACTGTTGCACTCTCTGGAGTTGGAATAGTAATTTTTACCCCTACACTATCCAATGTTTTCTCTACTGTTGCACTCTTTGGAGTGGGAATAGTAATTTTTACCCCTACGCTATCCAACGTTTTCCCTACTGTTGCACTCTCTGGAGTTGGAATAGTAATTTTTACCCCTACGCTATCCAATGTTTTCCCTACTGTTGCACTCACTGGAGTGGGAATAGTAATTTTTACCCAACCGCTATCCAACACTTTCCCTGATGTTGTACTTTCTGGAGTTGGATTAGTAATTGTTACCCCTACGCTCTCCAATGTTTTCCCTACTGTTGCACTGTTTGGATTTGGAATAGTAATTTTTACCCCTACGCTATCCAACGTTTTCTCTACTGTTGCACTCTCTTGAGTTGAAATAGTAATTTTTACCCCTACGCTATCCAATGTTTTCCCTACTGTTGCACTGTTTGGAGTGGGAATAGTAATTTCTCCCCCTACGCTATCGCTTTCCCTACTGTTGCACTCTCTGGAGTTGGAATAGTAATTTTTACCCCTATGCTATCCAACGTTTTCCCTACTGTTGCACTCTCTGGAGTGGGAATAGTAATTTTTACCCCTACGCTATCCAATGCTTTCCCTACTGTTGCACTCTCCGGAGTTGGAATAGTAATTT
Organism: Lissotriton vulgaris; assembly: GCF_964263255.1. Lineage (NCBI taxonomy): Eukaryota > Metazoa > Chordata > Amphibia > Caudata > Salamandridae > Lissotriton > Lissotriton vulgaris. The sequence goes on along the minus strand of NC_141699.1, from coordinate 822,344,605 downwards.
TTACCCCTACGCTATCCAACGCTTTCCCTACTGTTGCACTCTCTGGAGTGGGAATAGTAATTTTTACCCCTACGCTATCCAACGCTTTCCCTACTGTTGCACTCTCTGGAGTTGGAATAGTAATTTTTACCCCTACACTATCCAATGTTTTCTCTACTGTTGCACTCTTTGGAGTGGGAATAGTAATTTTTACCCCTACGCTATCCAACGTTTTCCCTACTGTTGCACTCTCTGGAGTTGGAATAGTAATTTTTACCCCTACACTATCCAATGTTTTCTCTACTGTTGCACTCTTTGGAGTGGGAATAGTAATTTTTACCCCTACGCTATCCAACGTTTTCCCTACTGTTGCACTCTCTGGAGTTGGAATAGTAATTTTTACCCCTACGCTATCCAATGTTTTCCCTACTGTTGCACTCACTGGAGTGGGAATAGTAATTTTTACCCAACCGCTATCCAACACTTTCCCTGATGTTGTACTTTCTGGAGTTGGATTAGTAATTGTTACCCCTACGCTCACCAATGTTTTCCCGACTGTTGCACTGTTTGGATTTGGAATAGTAATTTTTACCCCTACGCTATACAACGTTTTCTCTACTGTTGCACTCTCTTGAGTTGAAATAGTAATTTTTACCCCTACGCTATCCAATGTTTTCCCTACTGTTGCACTGTTTGGAGTGGGAATAGTAATTTCTCCCCCTACGCTATCGCTTTCCCTACTGTTGCACTCTCTGGAGTTGGAATAGTAATTTTTACCCCTATGCTATCCAACGTTTTCCCTACTGTTGCACTCTCTGGAGTGGGAATAGTAATTTTTACCCCTACGCTATCCAACGCTTTCCCTACTGTTGCACTTTCTGGAGTTGGAATAGTAATTTTTACCCATACGCTATCCAATGTTTTCCCTACTGTTGCACTCTCTGTAGTTGGATTTGTACTTTTTACCCCTATGCTATCCAATGTTTTCCCTACTTTTGCACTCTCTGGAGTTGGAATAGTAATTTTTACCTCTTCGCTTATGCAACGGTTTCTCTACTATTGTGCTCTCTGGAGTGGGAATGGTAATTTTAAGTTCTATGCTATCCAAATGTAAATGTATGTAAATGTATAGGCATTTATATAGCGCACTACTTACCCGGAGGGTCCCAAGGCGCTTCGACCGCTGCGAAACCCTTCCTGGCTTCCCTGAGAGATGGTCCCTTAATGGGTATCTCCAGGGTGAGACCAGGCATCCCCGGCGGTCTGGTGGGGCCGTTAGTGAAGATGAGGCAAGCTAATGCCCAGAGTTGCCGAGTGTGATCGCTGATCAGAGTGGGCACCGAGGCGAGAGAATTATCGAGTCCGCTGACCCTGGTCCAGAAACCTGCCGCGCCAGGAATCGAACCCTGGTCCCGGGCCGTCCTCTGCTCTCGGGTCTGCTGCCTCTAACCAGTGAGCCACACTACCAACATTTTTATTATTGTATTTTTTTTACTTATGGATTTTGAATAGTATTTCTATTTATTTAGTTATTTAATTTTTTTAAAATAAATTTGGATAATGTAGTATATAATTAATTTTTAAAATATTAAAGGTATATTTAATTTTTTTAATGTATTAAACATAATTATTTACTTTGTATTTATGTTTATGTTTTATGTTTGTAAATGTATTTGTAATTTATAATATTTTGTATTAATTTATAAATTATTAGAATAATTATTCCAACTTATTGTTAAGTGTGTATATATTATATATTTTCTGTATATGTTTAATTAATGTATTATTATTATTATATATGTATTATTTATTAATTTGAAACATTATTAGATATTTTTAACTATGTTTATTTTATTTATTAGTGTTATTTACTTTATTTTAATATTTTTAACATCTATCGTTTTTTCCCCGATATTTTTGTACTTACCATGTTGTAGATAGGATGTCGATATTCTTGCCTTCGATATTTCTGCATCGATATTCCTGTAGGTCGATATTTTGTCAGTGATTCCAATGAATGAGGCACAACCTCTGCCTTTGAATATGGGATGAACCGTTTTGTCCTGCTTAATGGTAAAGAGATCCATTGTGTGTGTTAACACATGTATGTTTAAAAGGCCATTGAGTTCCTTTCCCTCCTTTGTGTGCTCCAGGTGTGGGCCGTCCTGAAGGGTACACGTTGACCAATCCCCAAGCAATACTCTCAGATTTGGGCACAGGTGACAGTTAAAATCGCCTGCTAAAACCAGCCGAGGAGCCATCTGCCCATGTTCCTGTGACTGATTTATTCTTGTATCCAATTCATGCAAACGTGCAGAGCCCTGGCCATTTGAGTTAACATTATACAAATTTATAAAAAGTAACCTGTAACATTTATTAAAATTATTTAACCCCTGCCCAACTTCTGCGCCCCAAGCTAGATCTAACCATCTTCCCTGCAATGTGAGATCTATGTAAATGACCAACCCTCCCTTGGCCCTACCTGACAATGCCTTATGCGCTGGGCAGAAGAAGGTTTTATATCCTTCAAAGAAAAACATTTTATTTACTGGTACCCAGGTTTCTTGTAAACAGATTATTTGAAACTCCTGTATATAGAGTAGCCATTGCTGGTCCTTAAATTTAGAAGACAGGCCTGCTATATTCCAAGAGGCCATTTTTATGTCTTTCCCAGTTAGCCTATCTCCGCTAACAATTGCCTGGATATTATGAGACCTGTGGGTTGGCTTACTTATGCCACTAACCTCGTGGACATACACCGCCTGAGGTTCATAGGTGTCTTGGTCTTCAACTGTCCCCAGGGTAAGCTCTCCTCCCCTCCATCCTGGGTCAGTATTAAGCACCCAGCTGTTATGTGCAATATCTGCTTCCCCCACCCGATTTAGTCAATCAATGTCATCCAGGTCTCTAAGTGGTACAAAGGTGTTACTTGTCAACACTATATCAGCCTACCAAGAATCGCCCTCCTGTCGGTCCACATTTCCGTGAGGCATATTAGGGTCGACGGAGCCCAGCGGAAGTATTTTAATGCTTGTATCCGCATTGGCTAAATAGGGCCCTCTACTCTGCGAAAGGGTATTACACACAAGTTCGGGGAACCTAAGTGACACAATCACACAGTCCCCTGGGAATACTTTCCTTGATCCACCGACCCAGGATACCCTCCTTGCCATTAAAATGTGTCTATGGTCTCTAATATTAAACCCCACATTTCTACACATCCAATGCGCCACCTTGATGATCAGTTGTGTCGTGGGTTCCTCTCTCTGGTTGGTATAAGCTGGCACACCTGTTAGAACAACTGTATACGGGCAGGGGAAAGGTCTAGAACAGGTAGGCCAGGGGTACTCTGCGCCAGTTGTGAAACCACCTCCTTTGCTTACTGCAGCACATTATCTCCCCTTCCTGGCCTTGCGGTATCCACTGGCTGTGTTGGAGGATTACCTGGGGTCACTGTCCTAGATTCCCTTGACCCCCCATTCACAGTACTTGGGTTTGGTCTCGATGTTTCAAGACACACACGTTGGTTACTATTAGCCCCAACACATTCCACTGATAACGGGTCATTGCCCCCCTTTACCCTCCACTCCGTCACATTGATAGGAAATGGGAATTGCACATTAATGACTTCTGATCCCCGCCCAGCAACACGTGAACATCTACATGCCCGTGTATTGGTTAATGTACTATCAGAGTTCTGAAGAAGCGACAGTCTTTCTTCTATTGCCTCTAGTTTACGTAAAAGGGGTCCCATAAGAATAGTCATCATAGTCTCCAATGTGTCCAAAGCTCCAATACTGTGCGATAATTACCATCTGGAATAGAGTTCCCGGCCGGTCCATAGTTAGGTTCTGAAGCCCGCTTATAGGGAAGCCTATTTGTTTGATGTTTAGATCTGGGCTTAGGCTTCTGTTTTTGTGCGGCTCCCCCCCCCGCGCTTTGCGGGCTGCTCATCAGTACTTGCTATCAGAGATTTCGATAGGCTTATCACACCACCCCTAGTAGCCCTTTTGGATTGGTTGATAGCCTCATCACGGACAGATTTAATTTCAGTATGCACTTTAGACGATCTTGAGATTTCTTCAATCAGTATGGGCAAATGGTCTGAGTTCTCATCTCCTACGGGCTTCTGGACCGGATTGACAATGTGAATCTGTACAGCTCTAGTCACTTCTGAAACCCCTGATGGTAAAACTGCAACCCCGTTAGTGCCCAAGGCCGAGATAACAGAACATAGGTTATCCACTGACTGCGGCGCACCTCTAGGGAATTTGGCCAAAGCTATGCCTCCCATTGAAGGCCGTTTTTGGGACGAAAGGGTGTCAAGCGAGAGTCTTTTTTCTGTGAGCTGGATCTGGTGGGTCAAGAGCGACTCTGCTCTTATCAAAAAAGCGTCCAGGGTCCCCGCAATCTCCCCCCCCTTGCTGGTGGTCCTGTGGCCTTACGTTTTTTCATTGTGTTAGATAACTAATGGGCACTAGTAGTCAATAACTGGTAAATCCCCACACAAACACAGTTCGGTACCTTGTTTAGTTGCAGAAGTCCCACGTGGAACATGCGATGTCAATGAGGTGGCCCAGCCCAGCTTCTTCCTTTCTCTGACAGGCGCAGACGGGCCCGCCCTTGGCCACACGCATCTCAGGTTGCGGGAGGGCCACTCGCAATTTGATGCGCCTTCTGGGACCGCGATGACGCCCTCAGCAAGCGTCTGGCAGTGCCTGCTGGGGCTTGTAGTCCTGCGCTGCCGTTCTCCTCAAGGCGGGACCTGGGAGGCAGAAGTCTTCACCAGCAAGCCGTTCCCCTCACGGATGTCAGGAAGGCGAGCAGGGCAAGGCAGGGTAAGTAACAAAAGCTGTTCCCCTCACGGCGATACCAACATCAGGTGAGCGCGTGTTTCTTTTCAATAAAAATATATATTTTTTAAAGTTACTAAAACGTAGCAACACTCATTGAAGGCCTTTCCCAAAGTTTGACTGGTCGCCTTTCAGTTGCTTATTGCTGTGCTTGCATGTTAAACTGGTACCAATGAGATGAAACCTTTGCCCAGATTATTTTATCTTGTATAAAAATTACAACATAATGAAGTAATACTCAGCAGCGGCTCCTCTGCTAAGGTGGAGGAGCGCCGCTCCACTGTGGAAAAAAGAAAAAAAGGAAAAATGCAATGATAACAACACAAAGTTATTATCATTTTAATTTTCCACTGAGGGAGATTTACGGTGCGGGCTGGGCTGTCGTCACAGCTAAGCATGGGCGAATTTTGCGAATCTCGCGTTCGCGAATTTTGCGGATTTGCGAACTCGCAATCCGGAAAATCCGCGAATTCTCGCGAATTTGCAGATTTTTTTTTGTGTTTGCGCGGGTTTCTGCCAGTTCGCGAGGGTTTTGTACAATGTCTCAAATTGCGAACTTACCTGTCGGCTCGCAAGTTTCGCGAACTTGTTGTTTCTACGTGTCCAGCCTGTTTGGGACACTCTTCTTCATCACTGCCACTCTCTGTCACCACTGCCACTCTCTGACTACTCATGCCACCCTCTGGCCCACCCATGCCACCCTCTGTTTCATCACAGCACCCTCTGGTTGTCCAGTCAGTGTACATTATTGTGGCAAAGCAAAGCACACCTTCCCTGCCTCAAGTGACCTGAATTAATTTGGGGCTGATTAATGTGTCACAGAATATTTTTTTAGCTGGCACCTGCTTCCTTAGTGCTTCCTGATTAGTGATCTTTTGCACTTGCTAAGTGCTTTCATTGTTGCAAAATTAGTTACAACACCTGCCCTGCCCCAACTGACAATAATGAATTAGGGGCTGATTAATGGATTTGAACTTCCAGCCTGGCTCCTGCTTGTCTCCCTTAGCTGTAATTCAGGACCTTTGTGGCATATGTGTAACTATTCTGAGGTTCAGAGCAGGGTCACATAATAGTTGCAACTGGCAACTGAACTCTGGAAGGGCCCCTCAGGAAGCACTACAGGAAATGGCTACTAATGATGAGCCTGAACTTTTGAACCTGGTAAGTAGTTTCAGTTTTGCTCGTATTTCTGCAATTTTGCACTTATTCGCGGGGCGCGAAGTTGTACTGGGAAGCCGCGAACTCACGCGAACAGTGCGAGCAAAATCCGCTGCTCGCGGATTTGCGGATTTTGCGGGAGATTCGCGAATCTCGCGGATTGCGAATTTACCGAAAATCCGCAAAATCCGCGAGCGAAACGGATTTTCCGCCCATGCTTAGTCACAGCCAGCAGGGGAGTAGTGGTTGGGGCACTGAAGTACGCATGATGGTTTGCCCGGCTGTCTTGGGCCGGCCAAACAGTCATGCACACTTTGCATGTTCTCCACCAGCTGTATTGTACAGTCTGGATAGAGAACGTGTACAGGCTCATAGTCCTCGTCTGAGCACTGAAACACGTCGCTCAGACCAATCACCACACTGCTGTTATGGTAACCGCAGCGTTGTTATTGGCTGAGGGGAGCCTGTGTGTGCTTCCTGCTTCTGGCAGGAACAAAAGAGTATGAAGACGAGGCGGCAGCCGGCAGACAGGTAAGTCAATTTATTGATTTTCTACCCTTCCTCCCATTGTATTGATTTTTTACCTCATCCCCCCCCCCCCCTCTCACTCCTCTGAAACTTTTCGCTAGCAGTCGTTACTGGTAATGCTATCACAAACGTTGCCTTATTACCTCACATAATTTACCTTTACTTGCTGTATAATTTAACCAAGTCTGCCACATAACACATAACTTGTCTACCCAAGCCACTTAATTCCTGTGGTCATGCAAATGTGAGTGTTGAATTAAACATTCTTTCAACTGCTAAGGAACATGTCATTGCCTTCATTTATGAACTTGACAAAGCAAGGACTTCTCATCCTTAACTAAAGAAAATGGTTCAGAGCGTACTGAGAGAGAGTGACTGTCCTTCCAAAGATAGGCATCGATTAAGGTAACATGACCTCCAACAGACCCACGTTCTCCCATTTTTCCTTTCCATTTTGTAGGAGATGAGTGACACATTAGAGCAGGCCTGTAATGGCCAGGTCTTGTCTTACATACATAAATAACTGAATTTGTCCTTTACAAATTAAGATCATACAGCCCATAAAATTAACAGTTAACATTTGTATTGCCTGCCCACAGGTCGATGTCAAAGACACCGTGGAGGCCCTGGTAGAAGTTCTGCTCCAAAAAGCTGACAGCGAGTTAGAAAAAGTTCGTGCCATCTGGAAATGGATCTGCCATCACATAGGTAGGGACCGGGGCCTCAGCTCCTGCATCACTGAAACATTCTCTATTGGTTAAATCTTTGCTGCAGCTGATAGGCCTTCAAATGTACCCTACCCATCCAGGCTCCAGTCCCTCGCCTTGTTACACCAAGACTGAAACCTTTAACCTTTTTTCAATATTCATTCTTTCCAGAGAAGAATTGGAGACTTGTTTACAAGCGCTCGCACCGCCGTTGCATCACTTTTTTATCAAATACAAAGTGACTCACCGGTGGCGCCAGGGGCTTGTAAATAGTCCCCTTGATTGGAATGAAACAATTGGATCAGAGAGAGCCCTCTCAAAACTGTGCAGCGGTGAGGCGTTTCTTTCTATAAAAGTGAAACCAGTTATTTAATAAAAAGCAACCTACTACATGTGGTGTTTCTGGGCCCTTTTCAAAACGAATATTGTGCATATGAGTACATATAGTCTTCTTTTCACGTAGTTATACAAAGCTGTTTTCCATTTGCGTTCCTCTATTAGCTTTCCATGAGTTCGCCTTGCAAACCAAGTCCATTTCTAGGTGGATTATCCACCATGGAATGTTTGTCTTTTTTTCAGACAAAGTAAGGTGAAACAATGTATTTGCAATTTATAGGTTTTTACATTTTCTCTATAGGAAAGTAAACCTCTTCCAATGCACTGCCATGAAAATTCTGGTGATACTGACCCTTCCACTTACCATATTGCTATCACATATAAGCTAACTTTTTTTGCACACGTTTACAAGAGTTGCTAATGGAAAACTCAGTGAAGAACTTTTGTGATTCCATAGGATTTAGCATCGCCAATATATTATTTGCAAATCATTTTGTCTGATTCCCCTTCCTTATTTCCGCAACTTAACTCAAAATGTAAATTCATCTACATTGGGTGAATATTCCTCTTCAGTTAGTGAATGTCCACGAGAGTAGTATACTTGTTTTATTCTGACGGGAAACAGGTAGTATCTTTGCCTCCTCTGACCTTAGTTCACTGTTCTCTGTCCAGTGGTGACCCCAGGGTATATCTCTAATTCCAGTTCTTTTTATTACATATGTTATGTCACTGACTCATTTCAGTAGCTCCAATGAATTCACATTCCACACATATATTGTCAGTAGCAAAACGGGTTTAAGCCTGCAAGGGGCTTCCAACAACATGGCTAAGAGTATGGCAAACACTGCATGGCAGATGGCCAGAAGTGATCTCAGCTCATTATAAATGAAACCGAAGTGTTAGTGTAAGCGAAGGAGACAATTTATCAAATTTAGAGCTGTCTACATTTTAATAACTGACTAACGGTGCCTATACATCATTTAGGAAATTATGTGGTTGACCAAAGAATTAATTATTATTTTTTAATCGCTTTCATGGCTGTGTCAGTCGTTTTAGCTGTAATTAATTTTCAGTCATGAATTAATTGGTTTTTTTTCGTAGGCAACCGTGATAGTTGAATTTGCACTGTGTTGGATTTACTGATTACCGACATCAAATACATACATTTTGTATACTGGGGAATTGTTAAATTTGAAGTGTTATTGTCTAGGGTTTGTAATAGTTATTTTTAATATTTATTTCCCAGTAGATTTTATGGTCAGAAAAATATTTTTATGTATATATTTTTACGATCTATGTTTTTTAACAAGATCGAATAAAGTTGTTTGATGATGATTAATATAACCGAATTGTTAGTTTTAGGTGGGCCACATTTTCTGTGGAATTCCTTTTTCTGGCCCCCTAACATAGATGGCTTCTCTTGACCTACCAATAACTTTCACAACAAGGGATCCCCGATTGGTCAGAAATTCACCATAGTCCTGCGTACACTGAAGGGATGTTATTTGCTTTGATTCTGTCTATCTAATCTAATCAGGAAGGTACCTACCCTTATAATCATACCATAAGAAATACTAGTAATAACTTCCATAACACACAATTGGTAACCCACCCCTCACCTTCTCCTCCCCGCCCTCCTAGGATCTTAGCCACGACCTTCATGTGTTTTATTTAGGTTTTGTTTGGGAGTTGTGCAACCAATATTAGAATGAGCAATGACTCTTTCAATCTGCAACATATTTATTGCCAAGTGTAAACTCCACCATAGAAGCTCGCTGTTGCTCTCCTTCAGTTGAGAACTGCAGTATTTGTCAGAAAGAATGTATATGATTATTATTTTTTCCATGGCGCTGTACCCTGCGCCCTGCTGCGGCGTGCGGGTTCTGGAGTGACACTACATCCCAAAGATACCTTCTCCTGTAAAGGTGGGCCCCTTGTAGAGGAGACATGACCCTCTACCAGGGTCGGATTGGGATCACAATTCGGCCCGGGCACTGACGAAAAAAGTGGCCCACATTCAAGAGGCGTGGCCCATATTTAAGGGGCGTGGCCCACATTCAAGGGGCGTGCCCTTTCATGAAACACCATTTGCACAGACAAGGAATGAAAGTGGGAGGATACTGTTCTTGCACACGACACAGGGCCAAGGTGACAATGGCCTACATGCTGAGCAACTAAAAAAAATAGCAAGGCCCCTTTTTGTCACAAAATTATTCCAGCCCTCCAGCACAGGAGCACCTGAAAAGCAGCAAAGCCCCTGCTGTTACTAACCTACTCAGCCCTCCCCAGACCTTCAGCTCAGGAGCACATGAACAGAGGTAAGGCCCCTGCAATTAGTAAATTAATCAACCCTCCAGGTCTTGGGAAAATGTCCTGGCTGTGGAGCACAAAACACAGCTTTCTGGGTCATCCAAGGTAGCCAGGTAGCCAGGGGGGAGGCTGAGGTGAAGCTGGTGCATGGGAAGTGCCTTCCCAGTGTGTTCTGGCAGTTTGAGTATTTACCATGTACTGTAGTATTACCCTTGTACCTATGTATGGTACCCATTTGTAACTTGCACAAGTCACTTTTCTCGTGTAACACACTGTTTGCTACCTCTCACTTTTGTTTGCTTTAGATACTTGCGCAAGTGCCACCATTGCCTACGTAACGTTTGTTCTTGTGCTGGAGTGTCTGCCATTAATTGCAGTATTATACCTCTACTTGTATTTTGTACGCTTTTGTAACCTGCACACATATCTCTTTTTCCTCCTGTAATGTATCGTTTGCTCCTCTTGTATTTTGGTTGCTCACTATTGTCACTTTTGATTCATGTAACTTAACGTTTGCTTTTGTAATTTGTCCACTTATAATTTTCTCCTCATGTATTATTGCTGTTCCTAGTGTGAAGCGCTCTGACACCTTCGGGTAAAGTCCGCACTATATAAAATCGCATAAATAAATAAATAAAACAAAAAAATTCCAAACATCACCAGGCCCCCACAGCAAGACCCATTCTTCCTCGCCCACTATGCCCTGAATGTGAAGGGCAGTGGGCACGGTGTTAAGACTAACACCGTTTCTGGGCTGCATGGGCGCCAGGGGGCCGAGGTGCAAATGGCTCAAAGGCCTGAGAAACACCTGGCCCCCAGGGAGGCCGATTATTGCAAACAGTCACCCCTGCCCAGCCTCAGCTTGATTGCTTGGCAGGGTAGGGGTGAAGGAGAGGCCACACTGAAAATTGCTGTCTGGCCGCACAGCGAGGCTGCTTTCATTTTCTCCGTCTCCGTGCACTCTGTGGGCCGTTTTTTTTCCTCCCCTTTCCTAGTCCACTCTCTGTGGACTGGGACAGGGGAGAAAAAAAACGGCCCACAGAGGGCACTGAGGCATCGGCCCTTCGGCCCATTCCCGAATGCCCGCCTTGCCAATCCGCCCCTGCCCTCTACAAAAGCAACTGCAAGTCCCTGAGCGTGGCTTCCAAAGTGAGACAGTCAGCACACCAGTGTTTACTGCTGGAGTGCGCCGACAAGTCATGGGCCTCGCGCCGGCCGGTATGAGCGCGTACATAAAAAAAAATGGGCGGAGCTGCAGAGACAGTCCGCAGTTCATTAATATAGAGTGCCCGTGTGTTCTGTGCTGCACGCAGCGAGGCACCAACACGCATCACACAACAGGGGAGCGCCCCTGCGCAATCACTACATTGGTGACGAGGAGTGGATCAACACACCCATAATTTGGCTCCAATAAGGCCACATGCAGACTTCACGAGAAGGCCCCGCCGGGCAGCACTGCAAGTGGCCCTGCCTCACTTCATCTCCTGCACAAGCAGCTGCCAGGAAGCAGGAGAACTCGGCAATTTGTCCCCGCCACAGCATCAGCTGGTCAGGCGATCAGCGACAAGCTACAGGGCTGAGTCCCACATGCCCCAGGGGAAGCCACAAGGACACAAAACTTGACCTTAGCCGGCCTGGCAAGTGCCACACGACAAAACACACGTGAGTCCCACATCATCCGGCGCCCACGCACCATCAACTGCACATCTAGGCCCACTACGTGTGGACAGGGTCCTTGCTAGACCGCACGTCAGCGCCCGCGTCTAGCGTTATGGGGGATCAGGATAACGATGCCCAGGTCCCTGCACCAGCAATGCTGCACCTTCCCCCCTCGGGTGTCCTGCCTCCATTCAGTGAGTCGGCAAACTCCACCACAGCTGGGCCAAAGGTGGCAGACCTGGATTGGTCGCCTGGAGAACTACTTCATCGCCATGAGGGAAAAGGATGGGGCAGTAAAACGCTCGCTGCTGCTCCATTATGCTGGTAAGCATCTACCAAACCCGGGGCCCCCGAAGACTACCCTGCTGCTATCACAGCCCAGAACGCCCACTTCAACCCCACAGATGAACCCAGACTTCGAACATTTCAAGCTGAGGCAAGCCAAGCAAAGAGAGGGTGTGTCGGTAGATGCTTTTTAGGCGCAGCTCAGAGAACCAGCCAATACCCACCTCGTGGGAGATCGAGCTGCAGAAGAAATCAGAGCCCTACTGATTCTGGGAATACGCAGCAAAGTCATGCGAGGCCTTATATTCAGGCAGCCGAAGATCCAGATGAATGACGTCCTCATACTAGCACGGTCTCACAGCCTTTCAGCTGCGTGGGTGGAAGAAATGGACATGGCGTTAGTCCGTGGGGCGGAGAAGAGCGTCGCTGTCAAAGCAGAGAGGACGGACACAGTCAGAATAAGAGACAAGGCCTACAGACCACAAGATCGCCAGCCACAGATCCCAAAGACCCACTGTGGATACAGCGAGTATGAGGAACACCCCTTACAGTCATGCCCGGCACAAGGGAAAACGTGCACTAACTGTGGCATCGCAAATCACTACGCCTCAGTGTGCAGAAGAAAGGATGGTCCACCACCTATCGCAAGTCTTGCTATCATCACAGTCCGGAGGGAAGAAGAGAGAACAGACAATCTACCAAGGAAACGATTCCCCATTGGAAGACGAAGGGGAGATTTATCTAGTTTCATTCACCCAAGCCCTGAAGAGTAGGAGGCAACTCCAACCTTGCTGCACAATACAGATTGCAGGGTCAGACGTCAATGCGGTAATTGACACCGGAGCCTCGGTAACAGTAATGGGGATCCAGCAATATAACAAGCTAAGGCCCAAACCGGAACTCAGACTGTCAAAGGCTCCGATCTTTGTGTATGGTAGCGACTCACCACTGTCTCTCCGGGGCAAAATGACCATGCCAGTGCGTTCAGAAGGTATAGAGATCACCATTGATATCCATGTCATTAACCAGGAGGCAGACACGTGGCTCGACAGCCATACGGCCGAGGACCTATGCCTGGTGACGTTCGCCAGGAGAGTACAAGTGGACCAGACGGAGAATATGCTGAGCCAGTTTGAAGACTGTTTAAGGGGCTAGGCAAAATAAAGAGAGCCCTCATTTGACTACACATAGACCTGACCATTCCGCCAACAGCCCTAAGACACCGGAGGATCCCTTTTCATCTCCGACCACTGGTGGAGGAGGAACTGCAGAAGCTTGAAGATTAAGGGGTCATAGAGAAAGTGTCTGGGCCCATGCCGTGGGTGTCACCCATGGTAATTATGGAACAGCCCCGCCAACCCGGGGAAGATCAGACTCTGTATCAACATGCGCCTTCCGAATAAGGCCATTAGGCGTGAACGCCACATAACGCCGACTATGGATGACATTGTGGCCGACCTGAACGTGTCCAGATGGTTCTCAAAACTGGATCTGAATGCGGGCTATCAACAACTAGGACTGGCCAAAGACAGTCGATACATAACTACTTTCAGCACACACCTACGCCTCCAGAGGTATAAACGGCTGAATTTCGGTATATCCTCTGCCGTGGAAATATTCCAAGGAGATCCTAGTCGGGGTACCTGGATTCTTTAACGTGAGTGATGATATCCTCATCCACTCGAAGACAGCTTGTAATGCACTGAGAAATACTTGCACTGAAATATACTTTTAAAGCCTGTATATATTTTAAAATTGCACTTTTAAAACTCGGATCCTACCTGCTCCCCTCACTTCCGGTCTAAGCCCCGTTCCGCCACGGCCTGTGCCGGTTGAGTGGAGGGCGTGAACAGACCTGTGCCCGGCCCCCCGAGGGTGACGCACTTCCGGCAGAGGCGGGACCTGCGCCCTCATAGCCGGCATGCCAGCACTCCCACGCAGCGGACGCGCGCAGCGGGCGTGCCGCTGGCGCGCCAAAGGCAAGCCCGTCTGCACCCGTCTGCGCCCGTCCGCGCAGTCCGATGCCAGACGTCAGAACCCCTGGTTGTCGGATGGCACAGTTACCCCCTTACTCCGGGGAGGACCTGTTTGCCCATCGCACCTGGGCTCCCTGCGCTGCCCATCTCTGGCACCCAGATACCACATAAAACCCCAGGCACCACCAGAGTCTTCCAAGCCCACAAATCTTAACGTATATAGCCTGAACTGCAGGTCCCTGGTAAAACACCACGAAGAAATGTGGACCTACTCTTCCTAACTGAGACCTAGCTAACCAGCGACTCGACTGCCGTCCCGGCCCTGGCCCTCCCGACAGGCTACACAATGCTTATTCAGAATAGACCCAGTGGTAGGGGGGGCGGGCTAGCTGTGATATCCAAATCTGCCTACCCCTGCACTCTCTCCCCCGTGATAATACTTGACTGCGAATGCGCTCTATTCAAGATCAGGATATCAGACAATTTCACTTGCACTGGGCTCCTTATCTACCGCTCCCCAGGGCCGGCGAGCACCTTTCAGGAAGCCCTGACCCTGACCATCTCTACCCTTGCCCTGCAGACAGCCAACTTCAGTATACTGGGAGATCTAAACTTACATCTAGAGCGCCTTGACTCCCATGACATCACTAACTTCCTGGGAGACTTGGGAGCCTGCCAGCTAACTCAGTTAGTCAAAGGTCCATCACACCTGGCAGGCCACTTGCTCGACCCTGTGTCCTCCAACATTGAAGGAATCAAAGTCCACGCCCCCCTTCCTCTCATCTGGACGGACCACTTCCTCATCCACATATGCATTAGCACATTAGCCACCTATCGGCAGAATCTCTCCCCTCCCCTCTGGAGGTGCCCTTGGCATAAACTGGACGCTCCCGGCTTCGAGTCCAGCCTTAAATCTTCACACCCAGATTGGCCCAGTAATCTGGAGGAAGCAGACAAAGCCTGTAGGGTTTGGATCAACAACACGCTAGACCACTATATCCCCAATAAAATGTCCCGCCCCAAACGCGAGCAGTCGCATCCATGGTACACCGAGATATTAGCAGCAGAAAAAAAGCACTGCAAGAATTTCGAGCAGTGCCTGGAGGCGTTCCTACGACCCTATAGCAAAGAACATCTATAGGTCAGCCACTAAAGCATATCACAAACGCATACAAAAAACAAAAGCTGCATTTTATACTAATATGATTAATTCCAGCCCCAACCCTTCTAAAACCATCTTTTCCCTGATAAAAGACATGACTAAAGCACCAGAGGGAACCAACAACACAATAGCCTCCAACTCGCAATGCGAAGATCTGGCCCGTTTCTTCATCAATAAAGTTGAGGGGATCTATAACTTGTTGGATATAAGAAGGTCTACCTCGATTTCTGGCCGACCCACCTGTCCACTTGACCCCCCTTACTCCCTACAAACCCTCCCATCCCTGGCCCACAAAGATCTCGAACTCTTGGCCACAAAGGTGAAGTCTGGGTCACCCGATGACACCTTTAGGCTATTCCGGGACTCCATTCTGTGTGAGGGATGGGAATTGATCAACAGGTCACTCCAGTCATCTATAATCCCCAGGTCATGGACACATGCCAAAGTTATCACTCTGCTGAAGAAGCCCACTCTGGATCCTTCCCTCCCAGAAAACTCCAGACCCATTTCCCTTCTGCCGTTCCTGGCCAAGGTGATGGAAGCACATGTGAATTCCATCCTGACCAGATACCTGGAAGCTAATGGGATCCTGGATAAGTCACAAAACGGCTTCTGGGCTAAGCATAGCACGGAGTCCGCTCTACTGGCAGTCACGGAACAACTGAGGGCCTCACAAGACCTAGGGAACACCTCAGCACTGATCCTGCTTGACCTCAGCGCGCCGTTCGACACGGTCTCCCACGAGATTCTGCTCAAACGTCTCAGGGAGACCAGGGTCAGCGGTGGGGCTCTGGCTTGGTTCGCGTCATTTCTATCCGACCGCTACTTCCAGATTCATGCTCCACCTTATTTATCTAGCAGGCTCCCTCTCAATTGCGGTGTTCCTCGGGGCTCTGCCCTAAGCCCCACGCTGTTTAACATGTATGTCCGCCCCTTGGCCCTTCTGGCCAAAGAACAAAAGATCAAAATGATCTTCTGTGCGGACGACACGAGGCTTATTCTCACCTTCTCTAATAACACCGTGCTGGACCAGGTCAAATTCCAGGAAGACGTCCTGGCCATCTCGAACTGGATGACAGAGAACTATCTCCAACTTAACTCCTCTAAAACGGAGGTGCTCCTGATTGGCCGTGACTCACTGAAGTGGGACTATAACTGGTGGCCTCTGACAATGAGTCCCCCTCCGATACCTAAGGAGGTAGTTAAGAATTTGGGGGTCTTAATGGACAACTCACTATCTTCTGAGTCACATGCAAAAAGGGTTGCTGGTACCTGTTTCGGCCGCCTAGGCAGCCTCAAACCCATCTTGGGCTTTTTCGAGCCACCCACTTGCCAAGTAATTGTTCGGTCCCTGGTCCTATCCCACCTGGACTATTGTAACGGACTATTTCTTGGAACCAACAAGACGGTCACTAAAAGACTTCAAAGGGCTCAAAACGCAGCTGCCCGCACCCTCTTTGCCCTACCTAAACACTGTTGCACCTCACATCTCCTGCGCCGGCTGCATTGGCTGCCCGTGAAACAAAGAATTCAATTTAAGACCCTCTGCCTAACCCACAACATTTTACATGGCCAGGGCCCCCAAATACTGCAGGGACTCTGCACCTTCTACGTTCCCACACGTGCCTTACGCTCTGCAGACCTCCACCTTGCCCGAACCAGCAGAGCAGGCGGCCGGTCTTTTAAGTACATGGCCCCAGCTCTATGGAATTCCATCCCCCTCAAGGCACGCCCCACACAAGATCACTGGCTCTTTCGGAAACAAATTAAAACCTGGCTGTTCGCCTCCATTTAGGGAGGCTGACACACCGGGTGCCTTAAAATGATCTCACTCCACCGTTTACCCGGCTACACTCCACCGGCGGGTCTGTCTGCAAGCGCTGGGACGCCCTGTTGCTGGGGCAGCCATGCGCTATATAAGCAAATTAACATAACATAACAGCGGAAGAACATTACTGGCACGTGAGAGCGACACTGAAGAGACTCATGGACCACGGGGTCACCTTACACGAAGAGAAATGCCTGCTGTTCCAGCAGAAGATAGAGTTCTTTGGCTACACGTTCACCCAAGAAGGCATACAAGTCGATCCACCGACATCCCAAGTCATCAAGACCGCAGTTGCCCCACTCACTGTGGTGGAAGTGCGCAGTTTCCTGGGAATGGCCACGTACTGTGGCCGCTTCATTCCGGACCTAGCCAACCGTGCAGAACCCCTCCGAAATCTCACTGGGCAGATGCCATGTGGCAGTGGGGTCCAGCTGAGGAGACGGCGATTCAGGCATTCCAGAAGGTCCTCCTTGACCACACCACGCTGATGTACTTTGACCCTGCGAAGAAGACTTAAATACTTATAGACTCAAGCCCTGTCGGCCTAGGGGCTGTCCTCACACAGGAACAGGAGCCCGGGCGATGACCTGCCCTTGCGTATGCCAGCAAAGTGCCATCCCCGAAAGAGAAACGATACTCTCAAATTAAAAGAAAAGCCCTGGCAATCTGGTGGGGCTGCAGACACTTCCACCTGTACATATGCGGTCACCCGTTCACTGTTGTCACAGATCACCTCTAGTGCCGCTATTCAGAGGATCAGTGTGAGAAGTTAGCCTGGCATTTGATGTCCACTAGTTCTAGTGGGCACCTTGCACCAGTCTAATCAACCATTATTGATGGTGGTTGTAAAGTCAACCTTATAGAAAGCTATCCTAGTGGCAGCATGGACCAGCAGTCATCCGGCTAAGACTTCAGAGAGCGCATTAAGCAAGTTGTTTTACCAATTATAATCCCTTGAGTAACAAATGAAAGCACACCACACAAGGTATATATCAAATAAATATGTATTTATTTATTCTAAACACAACCCCTCTGCACTCTTTATGAGGTCAGAGGTAAAAGTGCAATACAAGAAACTCAATTAGCATACGATAAGTTGCACAGTATACGTTATGCCTTAGAGGCCTCACAAACCATATACTAAAATAGTGGTAAAAGAACCACGTCTGAAATTGTAAGCAGGCCTAGGGCCTGTGGAATCGCTTGGGCTTCTAGGAACAACCAAGTGTTGGGAAGTAGGAGGCTGACGGGAGACACATGCAGTGTCTAAACACAGCCGCTGATTACCATTGACTTTCAATGCGAAACGAACAAGTTACAAATTTACAATTTAAGGACACTTCTAAATGAACTATGATGGAACCCTTTTAGATTTAGACACTAGGAGGGCCAATACCCTCGAGACTACTAGAGTACTTGTATTACCTGACCCACGGAAGCCGGGTGCATAGGTGTCTTTTGGTGTCGGTTTCGTCGTCAATTTCAATGGAGATCTGCAAAGAAGTGCTGCAGGCGACCAGAGGAAAAGTGTCCGGGTGGATCCAAGGGTGGATCGAAGACCTGAAGAACCTGAAAGCAGAAGGGACAGAGTCTGGGTCCCTTGCCAGTGACAAGGATGGCTATGGAAAGCTGCCAGCCCATGTGGGGTGATTTCAGGTGAAAAGGTGAAGCTTGTCTCTTCAGCCACGAGGTCCAGGAGGTGTCGACGATGACAGGAGCTGAATTCGATCTGATCCAGAAAGGATCTAGTGGACTGAGGTGTCGGTATCCAGATTGCACCCAACAAGCCTTGACAAACGTAATCCATGCAAGATGTCAAGATTGGCTTTGGTGCAGACCAGCAAGGTCTGTAGTACTTCTCCTTTGTAGGAAAGCTGGAGCTAGCCTGGAGCAACCAGGAAAGCGAGTTAAATTCAAAAGTAAGTCTTCAGGGGGCTTACTAGCCAACATACTAGGAACCAGGAAGATGCATCAAGCTGAAAGGCAAAAGCGGGGTCCACGGGACACTCGCGGAATGTGGACCTCTGAGCTTCGGTGCAAATGGTGCTCAGGCTGGGGCTTCAAGCACACCAATGCACAACTTCGAGATACCTAAGGAGTCGATGCAGCATGCAAAATGCAGGATGTCCAGGAGTTCCGGTCCCACTTCTCTCGTGTCCGCCACTGGTCTCAGTTTTGCTGTGAGCGAAGGTCGAGGTCAGAGATGTCTGGAAGTCTGTGTCCTGTGTCGCAGATTCTTCGGGATCCGGCGGGAGCCTCGAGAATGCAGACTGGCAAAGTTGTTGGTGCCTGTTTGAACAGGGTGGTCACTCCTTGAGCACAAGGGAGATGTCTTCCGTCTTCCAGTCGAAATGGAATGTCAATGGTCCAGGATATATGTTTCAAAGTTTCGTTCAGGGTGATCTAAAGTCCTAGGGACTGAGATCCTATACTTATACTAAGTTTAGGGGTTGGACTATTTTAAACATCCCTCCTATGGGTGGACCTGGGAAGGGGGTGGTTACACCCCTTTCCCTTTGCCCAGTTTCACGTCAGGGCTGGGGAGGAGTGTCCCAGCAACCGGTTTAAACTGGGAAATGCATGGAGCACCTTGTGTGCCCCTGGCAGTGTCTGGAAAGCATTCACTGAATGCAGCCCTCCCTGTCCCAATACACAAAAGCCTGTCTAGGGAGGTGACAGCACCTCCCTTGGCAGGAAACCTATTGTCCAGGCTTCCCTTGCCGGAGTTTCGTCCAGCAGTAGGGGGGCAGACTCGTGTCTGTGGCAGCAGCATCCATTTTGTGATGCTGAGGCTCTGTTTAACTTTAACCGGGTTTACCAGTAACTACATGTCTTCTCCCTCTAGAAGGGTAGAATGCTTCCCCCGCCACCAGAGCTTGTTGGGGTAGTATTCCAAAGTGTTTGACACCTTACACGACATGTTTTGATAAAGCCAAACCAAAGCTAGCATTAACCACGAGGATTATAATGTCATTAAGAGTATATAGTATGGCTATATCATAGAACAGCTATAAGGAGATGGTTCCGAAAGCTACAGAGGGGCTCAGCTCGTGCTAGGGCACCCACTCACATAAAACCAAGCACTCTGCCTCCAGGATTGTTAAGGCCTGCCATAGGAGTGACGTATAGGTTACTATGTGTCTATATATAAGGTAGATATAGACATACTATATCTGAATAAGGGGTGTTTACACCACCTTACCCAGGCTGTAAGAACAGACCTGTGGTGTTAGTTTGGAATGCAACCCAGGGGTGGCCCAATACATGCTGCAGCCCCTGGTAGGCCTAGGGTGCACCTATGCCCTGGGTACCTAGGGTACACTATACAGGGGCTCACAAGGGTGACCCAGTAACCAATCTGGTATGTACCTAAAGTACATGGTATCAATTTAGAGAGATAACAGCTAGGCTGTGGGCCTGATTAGCAGGGCCACAGCCAGACTAAAGACGAAAAACCAGAGAATCACAGCAAAAAGTGGGGGTAACCATAGGAAGCAGACCCTACTCTCCTACAATCAGCGCCTCACCCGCCACCACGCATTAAAAGATGGGCTATCGGGCTCCAACATTATGACATGGACGTCATCTACAGGCCCGGCGCCAAGAACCCGGTCGACTTCCTAGCAAGACACCCAGACACAACTGGAGGTGGAAGTGAAGAACCTAGCAGTGAGGACACTGAGGCACACCTAGACATGATCGTGGCACTGATGTGCCCTTGAGCGCTGATACATGAAGAAGTAGCCATCGCAGCCCGGCAAGACCCAGTCATAAAGAAGGTCAGGGACACTATCCATGGAGGGCTGTGGAGTCAATTCCTACAGTCTGCAAACAAATGGTCAAGCCCAGAGAAGGAAAGCCTGATGCACATGCGGAGAGTCAGGAACAAACTGAGCCTCACCAAAGGAGGCATTCTCCTGGGAGGACACTGCATCATCATCCTGGCATTTCTGCAGCTACGGGCAACACACTCATCCACAGAGGGCATCAAGGAGTGGAAAAGAGGAATTCCTACATGAGGGAAAAGGTCTGGTTCCCAGGGATGGATGCCAGGGTAGAAGAGACCGTCCAGAAGTGCCCATCCTGCCAAAAAATGAGCGAGCCGGAGAGACCAGCGCCTATCCACACAGAAGAACACGGCCAAAGCCCATGGGAAAAGGGGAGCGTGGACTTTGGGAGGTTCCCTGACGGGCGGGTCACACTAGCTCTCATCGATAGCTACTCAAAGTGCCTGGTGGTCGAAGTCGTGAACTCAACGGCCTTCCTACATGTTGGCCCTGCCCTAGCTACGCAGCGACAATGGGCCCTTATTCCAAGAGCATGAGTTCCGTGAGTTCATGCACCACCATGGCATCTGGCACCGGCGTATCACCCCACAATGGCCCCAAGCATTGCTGTGGCAGAGCAAAGCAACCGAAAGCAAGAACTGCAGAGGTTCCTGCAAGAGTATCAGAGCACGTCACACTGATCAACATGCCAAGCGCCCTGGGCTCTGATGCTCAACGGCAGCCGCAGGGATGGTATCCCCACTGCTCCTGTTTGGTTCCCCCCTCTATTTGATGAAGAAGGTGCCCTCAGGAGTAGAAAGAAACACAATAACTCTTCCAGCCAGGCTCGGAGTGCAGCATCCCGTAAGATACAGCAAGGAGACATCGTCATCATGAAGGACCAGAGACCCAGAAGAAAATTCCTGACTCGGTACGAGCAAGGGCATTGGACATTGGTCGACAGAAAAGGGACCATTGTGATGGTCGAGAAAGAGGTAGAAACAGTGACCCGCAAACTCTTGTGGTTCAAACAAGTGGACAGGCCCACTTCTCCGACTGCCATTGCAGACCACACAGAGGAGGCCGAGGTCAGCCAGGAAGAGCCTCAGAAAGATGATAACCCCTCTCCAGGAGCGATCCCTTCACCGGCAAGTCCGGAGGCCACCCGTGAAACCCCAAATCTGCCTCCAGTACCCAGCACCCCAGTCCCTTCCTAAACCACCAGCCGAGGCACTTCTAGGTATGCCCTGGGAGAGAATCCTCCGCCAAGCTCTCACCTAAGGGACTTTGCCTGTCAAGTAAGTGAACTACGAGACTCTCGAGATCCAATCAAGGACTGAGTTAAGAGGAGATGTGACAGTCAGCGCACCAGTGTTTACCGCTGGCGCGCACGACAAGTCACGTCCCCTGCGCGCATGCCGACCGGCATGAGCGCGTACATAAATAAAGATAGGCTGAGCTGCAGAGGCAGTCCATGGTTAAATAATATACTGAGTGCCCGTGTGTTCTGTGCTGCGCACAGCAAGGCTCCACCGTTCATTGCACAGCGGGAGGGCGCCCCTGCGCAATCACTACACACAGCACTGTTCCCTGCCCACTGCTGTGCCTTGCTGCCAGTTCTGGGGTGGGGCTCGGCCCACAAATACCTTCTGCTGTGAAGGCAGGCCCCTGGTTGAGGAGGAGTGATGCGCTGCAAAAGTGCACTGCAAGTCTCCCAACATGGGTTCCACTGCGCTGTTCCCTGCCTGCTGCTGTGTCTTGCTGCAGATTCTGGAGTGCGACTATGTCCCCTAGATACCTTCTCCTGTGGAAGCGGGCCTCTTGGTGAGGAGTGGTGACGCATACAAAATTGCACTGCAAGTCCCATAACACAGGACACGCCTGAGCGCTTGCACGGACCAACATAGGCCCATCATCGCCACAGGAGGCTGGGCTGGGCCAGGCGCCCTGGTCCCATCGATTAACTTATTCACAAGTGCCATCTGGGACCTACTTTCTACCCTGAGGTACTGTAGTGACTGCTAATTTTTATCCTCACTGCCTTATTATTCTCTTGCTGTTGATCCAGCTTGTTTCACAGTACCTCCATTTGTGTAATAGGGAAGAAGAAAGCATGCCCTCGTGTAATTACACCTGCTCATGCATCTATAGACAGCTTCCTAATGAGGGCTGTGGATGTGATTTCTAAGGAGATTGATCTGGCCAAACATAGGCTCTCTGTGGAAGTCTGTCCCTCCATAAAGCAGAGTAGAAGGTGCAGTAAAAGGCAAAATAAGTTTATTTAAGACACAGAGCTAGAGGCCCCATCCAGTAACAAGCTGAGGCTAACTGACACAACAACCCATTCCAACCCACTGTCTGGCAACCATCCTACATTCCATAACATGGAGGTTGAGAACAACATGGAGGTTAAGGACATCACACTCTCTCTGACCTTGGAGGGTTTGTGTAGCTCTCTCCCAGCTTTGGCCACTTTCCCAGCTGAAGACCCTGATACTAACCAAGCATGTGGAAGTCTTGAGGCCTGCGTTTATTCAGTCTCGCCATCAAGGAGTTTAAAAGTCCATGGTCCTGATGCCTCTGGGGAGGCAGAAAAGCTAGACACTTTGATAGGGGATGATTCGGACATCCTCCCCCCCCCCCTTAGTTCATGTGGACAAAATACATAAATGCCTGGGTAATCCTAGGAGGACCCACTCAAAATTGCTACCACAAGTAAAACCGAAAAGCAGTCTGCCCCAATTATTAGTGTCCCAAACTTTGGTGTGTTTCATTGGGACCCTTGGAATTGTGTTTGCGGACTGAAGGTGACTTACTGGTTATTGTTATGCTCATTATTTGAACTTCTCTCTGATGTTTAGGCCCTGCTATCATTTTTAAGCAACACGTTAGAGGAGCGGGCGAATGGCCCACCAGAGGAGCAATAAAGCGAAGCCAAGGTTGAAGAACCACACTCTGCCCCAATGGGCCATGCGAAAAAGACCAGTGCTCGAGGGCAAGGTCATGACAAAGTTGTTACTGGGGCTGGACCTGTTCAACTTATCAAGTTTCCCACCCCTCCTCCTGACCCAACTTTCGCCATTAAAGGACCAGAAGCAAGGGATGGGGGCTCATTGA
Source organism: Lissotriton vulgaris (assembly GCF_964263255.1). Classification (NCBI taxonomy): domain Eukaryota; kingdom Metazoa; phylum Chordata; class Amphibia; order Caudata; family Salamandridae; genus Lissotriton; species Lissotriton vulgaris. Next base: position 822,320,940 of record NC_141699.1, on the reverse strand, counting down.
CGAACGTTGGACTGAAGCCTTGTCAGTCTATTCTTCCTGTGGCTAACCTAATCCGTCCTCCTCCCCTATGTGGCTATCCTCACTAATGCTCCCAGTCTTGTGACTGGGGTGCATGAGGACACTTTGGACATTAAAAATAAAACAATACATTAGATTTCCAAACATGTTGGTTCTCCTTGTAACCTCTATGAGTAAATCATTTTGTGATGAAGGGATTTGGACACTGCCCGCTGCTTTCAGGGGGACTGCATTAACATAAACTTTCTTAGACCAATTGTGGTTATGGATATTTTCTTTCAAGCAAGTCTAGGTTTGTCCTACACCGGTCCATAAAGATTCTTCCTTTGGGGTTTTTCTACAGACACACAGCGCCTTCATCCAGAGTGGGGGGGTGTTAAGCAATCTGTCATTTTTATCAGCAGAACTGTCTCCTTTGAGGGAATAAGTATGCCACCCTTGCAAGCCAGAGGATATTTGACTTGTAAAACTCGATAAATCTGCTTGTGTTCCCTGTAAGGCTTCCATTGGGATGAGGGGGTATGGATGCAGCCAGAGTACCACATTATCCACCATCTTTCAAACCAATTAACACCCCCCAAAGTGCCCCTGGCCTGCCCGCCTACTTCTCATCTGGCTCAGTTTGACCTGTTTTGCCAGCTGTTTGAAGTATCAAGTGTAACTTGCCCTTAGCTCATAGTCTAAATTACTTGAGCCTCAGTTTGAGTGAGCACGTGCTGTCTTCATGTGCCCTGGTAAGGAATGATGGTCTACCACTTAAATTCCTTAGTTGGAATATTGTGGGTGTTCACTTTAAACTATGTAATGATGAATGGGTTGCCTTTATTAAGGGGTATGACATTGTTTTCCTTCATGAGACATGGTTATGGGAAGATATTGCTCTGAGTTTTTGCACACTCTTTTACTGTCCCACAGCCTGGACAGTACTATTCAGCCCATTCCTCGGCTATTACACCCACCTATATTGGGATGGGGGAGGCTCAGCAATAGATTATAAGTTTACCACTCTAAGTTTGCATCACCTGTTAGCTGAGGGGAGGGTGATTCCTGTATTATACAGCAACCATAACCCCTTAGCTATCTCCATTGAAATTGGCAGTAAGGTATCTAGTACAAAAGGTGGTACTCAGCCAATGGCAATTAAAGATGGAGTACTGCGCTTTGTCTGGCGCTTTACTGACATGAGTAAAGTGATGACCCATCTGGTCAGGGAATGTCAGGCTGCTCATCGTAGGCTGTGGAGCCCTCTATTACCTTTACCAATTGTAATGCCCTTAATACCCACATTCTAAGTTTTTTGTGTAAGCCTGTTTGCACCACTGTGAGGAAGGAGACATCTTGGTTCCATAGGGCAAGTTTAGCTGCAAGGGATAAGTTGTATCTTGCACTGAAGTTTAATCCAAGGGATTTGGGGTTCATTAGTGTCTGTAGGAAATAATACAAGTAAGACTTAAATATAAGAAAAGCTGAGCTGAGGGTCGAAAAGTGGGATATCCTAGTGTTTGTCAAGCAAGGGATTCCCAAGCATTTTGGAAATCAGCTAGGGCTGCTATTACCCGAGGGGGTTGCTTTGACATTGTAACTACCCACATCAGTTCCTGCTTCTACCTCCCTAAGAACATCACTACGTTGTACCTTAAGGCTCATCCCTCAGCCCAACCCTCTTCAGCGTATAAATGACACCCCTGGCCAACCATTAATCCCGGCAGCTGATTCCAGGCAGGTCCATATACGCAAAGTTCTGAATCATCAAATGTAGGTGCCTTTGACGTCTGTGCATATTAAAACAAACAACTGACGATTGATCCAGGACCTGGAATTTTTATTGGTCTGTCGTTACACAGCTTCCCTGTGCTCTATTAATCGACGATTAAGTCCTCCACTGAAATCTACTAAGCTGAACTTTGTGGGAGCACTTCGGAATAGATCAGAGTTTCCGGGTTGCCCCATTGAGACCAGCATGGTGCGTCACCGTTTACCTTCGACTTCACACTTTTATTGCATCAGTTAGCTGTCTGTATCAGTCAGAGTACGCTGTCCAGCCCTTTGTAGTGTATAAATTGCGATTATTGTTGGAATTTCAAGAGTTTCTCCTGAAGAAGGCGTTGTTACGCCGAAACGCGTGTAGAGACTGTCATCTTATCTACTCCATTTCTTGAAAACCCTTGTCATTTTTTACCGTTAGAGATACATGTTTTTGAATGTATTATTGAAATATGAGTTATTTTGTATGATTGTGTGTTGATGTTGTTTTTATTTTAACAAATAATTTCTTATGTATAAAAACAAAATAAATATATATATTTTCTTTATCTTTTTTGTGTTAGTATACTGAGACTTTGTTTATCAATTGTCTGTGTGAAACCTTATTCTAAATAGGTATTTGGTTGCCTAGGAATTATTATTATTGAATTCATTGTTACCCTGTCCTAGAAACATTAACTAGACTCAGGGGGTCCCTTTTATGACATTGAATTTACCCCTGGCCAACCTCATCAGGAGCCACAGACTCAACATCATCTCCTATGCTGACAACACCCAACTCATCCTCTCCCTGACAAACGACCATCAAAGACAGGTTCCAAAGATGTACGAAGGATGTGCCAATCTTCATGAACAACAACTGTCTCAACCTCAACACAGACAAGACTGAGGTTCTCATCTTCAGGAAAGGAAAGGAGGCCCTATGGAACAACAAATGGTGGCCTCCTGAGCCTGGCCCTACTCCCAAGCTCACCAAACACACCAGCAACCTCAGCATAATCCTCGACAGCCTACTATTCATGAATAAGCGGGTCAGCGCCATCTCGTCCACATGCTTCCTCACCCTCCGAATGCTCACAAAAATGTCTTCAGATGGCTCCCACCCAACATCAGGCGAAATGTCACACAACCTCTTGGCAGACTTGATGAAGGCAACTCCTTCTAAGTAGGAATCACTGCCCAACTCTTGAGGAAACTCCAGAGGATCCAGAACAGAGCAGCCAGACTCATCCTCGACTTACCCAGATAGACTTACATCACTCCTCACCTCAGCAAACTCCATTGGCCACCAGTCGCTAAGAGATGCCTGTTCAAGCTGCTCGTGCATGCTTACAAGGCACTACACAATGAATGACTGGCGTACCACAACAAATGAGTGAATTTCCACCAACCTACCAGAGAACTCCAATATAGATCCCTCTCCTTAGCAGCTACCCAGTGTGTCCACCGGGCGAACTGCAGAGGCTGCTTCTTCTCCCACTTGGCAGCTAGGACCTAAAACACCTCCACCTGCACCTCAGAGCAGCACCGTCGCTCCAACAGTTCAGGAAGGACCTCAAAACCTGAATCTCCAACCAATAGGAACAGGCATCGTAATCCTGCAGCAGGACCCAACAGCACCTCGAGACCCTCACAATTGAAACAGCCGCACTATACAAATCCTGATTGATTGAGGATTGATTGAATGATTGATTTATGGATTAGACACTTTAGCAATATTTATTTATCTAACACCAGCAATGATGTTAATGGGCTGATCGATGTCCCCCTGCCATTGGCCATTACCATCACTGAGCGAGAGGTCCTTGCCACCATCCAATATAGCTCTGATAAAAATAGCCCCTGGACCAGGTGGGGTCCCTGTGGACCTATTTAGGGTAAACCCAGATCTTTGTGTCTCTTTACTTGCTAATGTTTTTAACTCTGTGTGTAAGGCTGGTATTCCTGAGTCCTTGCTGGAATCGTTCTATGTTCCAATTTTCAAGAAGGGTAGCCTGCATAACCCTGCCTGTGAGACCCATCTCCCTCCTCAACTTATTCATGAAAATAATTATGCGCATTGTTCTGGGTCGCCTTTTTGGAATGAATTTCATGAAATAATACCATTTCCCCAGTACAGTTTGGTTTTCGGAAAAGGTTTAGGAACCGTAGAACAGTGCTTACATTTACATTTATTAGTAGCCAAATACAAGTTGGCCAGGGGCTCTTCTCTCCTGTTTGTCGTTCATGGAATTATCCAGCTCCTTTGATTGTGTTAACTCATCAAACTTGTGGGGTATTTTAACATCCATGGGCTTGGAGATAGACCTTGTTGCATTTCTATGACATCTCCACTGGGACCTAATATGATCGAAAGGTACCCCCTGGTTTAATTTTAGGTCCAAGAGAAGGGGGAAAAACACAATCAAAACCTCTGAAGGACCTATTGCAAAACCTATATTACTTTCGACTATAGCCCTTGGCTTATACAAACCTCCAAGAAAAACACATGTTCCTTCCTCAAGAAATTTTCTTTAGAGATGGAAAATTTTATTGAAAAACATTATTTTTAATTTTTAATTTTTTTGATTTTGTTTTACAAAAAATTAAAATGTATTTGTAAGAGTGCTAAATTCACAAATCACAGCATTAATATTTGCAATTAATCCAACAAGATTAAACATAAATATAGACACATGGAATCAAAAAAAAGAAGAACCATTCTAAATTGCTGCCATACCCCAACAAACTCATACAAACCAGCATACACACTCTATAGTATACCAATCATTCACTCTGACATACTGCATATGATTAAAAGAGTACAAATGTGCTCACGAATGGAAACCAACAGTGTATGTAGACAAAAAGTCCTTTCATTTGTTATATTGAAGTACATTGTATCATTTCATTGTTGAGTATATACATCATAAATGTCTCATTTCCTTTTCATGTGTTATGTATTTTACATTTCGGTGGAACACACTCTTTAAACCACCTTCATCAGGACTAATGATTCGATTGTACACAGATTATATTAAAATAAGGGTTAGCGGGGGGCGTGGCCTGGCGGCAACCAAGATAGCCACATAATACAGCGGCGCTTGTGAGGGAATCCCGAAGGCCCTGAAAATCCTATAGAAATCCTGCCGCCTCGCTGTCCTAGAAGGCAGATTCGAACAGCCGCTGAGCTTCGGAGCTGGGAGGTCCTTGTCCGGTTCCCCTCTGCCATACGGGAGCGGCGCAGCAGCCTCCAGCGGCCGAGGGCCTCCTGGGTCCTGGGCCACGAGAGGGAGCGCTTCAGGCACCTGCCTAGAGTGATTGCAGGGCCGGCGGCGGGGGAGCTGCATCGACTGCGGGCACGGGGAGAGCGGCGGACCTGCTTCTGAGTGCGGGGGCCTTGGACCAGCAGGCGGCATCCTCGAGCGACTATCCCCCCGGGTGGGAAATTGAGGCGGTGGACCCCGGGGCGCCTACCGGACCGCCGGAGAGGCAAGAAGTGATAGCCTGCGGCCTTGGTGAGCGGGGCAGGAGACCGGTGGAAACCCAGGCGGGGCAGTGGTGGCCCCCGGGTGAGTCAAGATATCGGGCCGAAGAAAGCACCTCCGGGCCCCTTGTTTGGCAGTCGCCGCCGGTAGGGCATTGGAGGGGCACTGGGGCCGAGCAGATAGAGGGCCATTCCACGTGGTGGTGCTTGGCAAGAGGAAGGAGCAGAGACTGTGAGGCCGAGAGAGGCACAGTGGGCAGGCACGATCTTGGTGGGGGAGCGAGGTGTCCCGGCAGCAAGGGCGGCGCATAGCCTGTGGGACAGCGCCCGACAACTGACCAGCACTACCGGTGGTGGGATATTGAGACGGCGGATCGTGCCCACCGAGAGGCGGTTCAGGCGGTTACCGACGGAAGGGCCCAGTGACATGGGGACTAGTGGACAGAAGGCCTGGGAAATAGTGAACACAGGAGGGGGCAGTATTGACAAGCGGCCCGGTCGCAGACTCAGTCTCTCTACCCACAAGCGACTTTTGGAGAGTGAGGAGCTAACGCTTGGGGTGCGGGCAGAGTGGTGGCGGAGTGTCCTTGTGTGTATCCCCCTCCCCCTTTGTGGATCCGATGGTTACAGAGACGGCCATGAAGCCCAAGAAGTCCACAACGACTCAGACAAACACCATGGACAACTACACGCCTGCTACGGGCGGTGGGGGCGAAGTCCAAGCCGGAGCCCAGGCTGAAGCGCAAGAGCAGTCCTTGACCTCTATCATGCAGGCCATACAAACGCTAGGCACCACGTTGGAATCAAAGATAGGTAAGGTATCCATCGAAATGGCGCTGCAGAGGGCGGTCTTAAACAAAACCTCGGAGAAAGCTACTCAGAACACCTTCGATATTGTAGAACTCCAACGCGCCACCAAGCAGCTGCAGCAGCAGGTCAGCAACTGACCCATCAGCAGAAGTTGGTGACGGCCTGGCTGGAAGATCAGGAAGGAAGGGTCCGCAGAAATAATATATGAGTGGTGGGCGTACCGGAGAAGATGGAAGGGCCAAGCGTGGACCTGTTCTTGGAGGATCTCATCCTCAACCACCTTAAGCCCAAACGCCTCTCGAAATTCTTCGCCATTGAACGTGCTCATAAGGCTCCGAACCCTCCGCCACGCCCTGGAGTTCCACCGAGGACAATTATTGCGCAGATATCCTTAATTTTAGGGGTCGGGATGCCATTCCACAAACATGGAGATCTGCGGATGGATAACGCCACCATCAGGCTCTTCCCTGATTTCACGCTGAAAGTGCAGCAGGAGCGCCGATCATTTGATGGAGTGAAGAAACTGCTTTGAGATAGGGGCATCAAATATATGATGTTTTTTCCAGCACGCCTCAAGCTTCTAGTGGATGGGAAATCCCTCTTCTTTACCTCCCTGGAGGACGTTCATGCCTGGCTGGAGGAACACGTACAGGCATTGGGGCCCCAGATCAGGGGGCGGCTGTAGGAACACCACGCCTCAATCACCAACTTCTTCGGTGGGCTCAACAGGGAGGGAGCGTCGACAGCAGAGTGGCACTCTGCCTTCCAGCAGGAGTCGGACTCGGAGTCTCTCGGCTTCGCCGGACATGGGGTGAAGTGGCCAGGACTAACTTGGAGAGATGGAGGCGGTCGGAGTACACGTGATGTATAGTGACTCTCCTATGTATGCAGTGACTGTGAAACAGATGTGGCGGTGAGCATTGTCCAGAAGGTTGGCCCGCAGGGGTGGCGGGGGCTTAAAGTTTGTCGGAACCATTGAATGGCCAACTAGTAATGTTTGGGGGGAGGGGAGGATGTTCAGAGTATCTGTGTTGGAGGCCAATATTTTTGCATTTGCACTGCTCCTGGTATTGGGATATGATGTGGCGGCTAACATGTTGTAGTGAGGGGCCGGTGGGAACCTTCAGGTTGCTGGAAAAGGTAGCAGTATTCTCCCCCTAGGTTTTCGTTGTAAGGGCTACAGGCGCTCTGCTTGTTGGGGGATGTCGGGCCATGTTGGCCGGCGTAGCAGGGTAGCAGGGAGGGGGGGAGTTTTAGGGGTTGGGGGGGAAGGTTGTTTGTTTGTTTTTCTCTTTTTTGTTCTTATATGATGTAACTGTTTTGGCTCCAAAGGCACTATTGGTGGGCAAGCGGGAAGTGGGGGGAGGGGGGAGGGGGCACCCATCTCTCCTGATTTTTGTGTTAGATACCTACAATGCATGTACCACACACACAACAAGTCAATCTCTTGCCCTGGAACATTAATCGCCTGCAGAAAAAGATAAAGCGCACCATGGTGCTCCAATACCTTCACATACAGGCACCAGACATTGTCCTACTCCAGGAGATGCACCTGATTGGAAACCATTGCAAGGCCCTTAATAGATTTGGCTATACACTGTGGGCGCATGCCGGCTTTACTACTGGCTCCAGGGGGGGTGGGGATACTTTTTAAGAACTCCTTGCCGCTGATAATTGGGCGGCAGTGGGTAGACCCCTTGGGGCGCTACGCGGCACTATCGGCTCAGTGGGAGGGTAAGACAATTAGAGCCAGATGTAGGAGAGGAAATACCGGTCGGTAACGGCCGATTTTGGCCCTTACCGACCGGTATTTAGGATTTACAGAATCTGTAAATTTACCGATTCGGTAAATTTACCGATTCTGTAAAATACCGAATCGGTAATTTTACCGATTCGGTAAATCCACATGTAGGTGACACGCCCTTAAGAATCGGTATTTTACCACCCAATCCAATTGGGTGGTAAAATACCGAATTCAGGTGTGCATGACCATCTGTGCATGCACACCTGTGCAATGTGACACACAGACATGCCCTTAGGGCATGTCTGTGTGCCACATAGCACACAAGTCCGGAATTGGGGTGCTAGAGGGTGTCAAAGTGACACCCCCTGCACCCTTGCAGGATTCGGTATTTACCGATTTGGTAATGGCCATTGATTCCTATGGGCTTCATGGCCCATAGGAATCAATGGGCAATACCGATTCTGTATTTACCGAATCGGTAAATACCGAATCCTACCGATTCGGTAATTCTTAAATTCGAATTACCTACATCTCCCCCCTTCATATTTACTGACTCTTAAATACCGAATCGGTAAAATTCGGTATTTAAGAGTCGGGAAATATGAATTACCTACATCTGGCCCTCAATCTTTGTTCGCTCTACATTCTTCCAAAGTTGCACAGCACCACTCTCCCCGACATTGGGAAACTACTACTGGATATGCCAACGGGGATCCTGATCTTAGGGGGAGATATGAATGAAGTCATGGCTAGGGACTTAGATAGATTGCAGACTCTGCCTGCCAAGGGGGGAATATGCCATTTCCGGGACGTTGTGCATGCTATGGGCCTGGTGGATCTAGGGAGGGCACATAACCCCAACGTGCGGCAATACACACACATATCGACAGCTCACGGCTCAGTATCCAGGATTGATTACATATTCACGCAGGTGGGGCATATGGGTCTATTTCAGGGCGGGTATCATAAGGCCAGAGGGATATCTGACCATTCCCCAGTGGGAGTACATCTGCGGGGTCCGGAGCAGGAATGGACCAACCCCCCCCGGCTTGACACGTTTTTATTTAAAGATTAGGAGTTCCAGGAGGTGTTCAGGGAGCGGGTAGACCAATACTTTGCTGACAATGTAGGTTCCGTCAGATCTCATGGCATAGTGTGGGAGGCGTACAAGACAGTGGCCAGGGGTTTTGTGCAGGCGGAGGTGGGAAAACGTCGTAAGGACAAATTTGCGCAAATCGACAAACTAGAACTGGAGCTTCAGGCCCTAGAGGAAGCTGGTGGGGGGACTTCAGAGCGGGATCAGGACAGACGGATAGGCGGCAGCTCCTGGAAAAAGAGCTACAGGATGTGCTTACTGACCTGGCCGGAGAAACAAGATTGGGATTGTAACTGGGTGCCAGGGATTAGAAGGGCAGACAGGACTGTGCAGGACACAGGCAAGGGGATAGCGGAGGAGTTCGCACTTTATTATGAGGCAGTTTATAGGTCACACACTACCAGGCGAGAGCAGGAGTGCCTGGATTTTCTGGCTCCCCGACAGTTGCCCATTCTAGAACAGGCGGATAAGGACATCTTGGAGTCCGCTATTACAGTCAAGGAGGTGGAAGATGCCATGGGGACATGCAGGCGGGGAAGGCGCCGGGGCCTTATGGGTTCCCTGCTGAGGCATTTGGGTGCGTATCGAGTAGAATCGCACCTCATATGTTACGCATGTTTAACGAGGCCAAGCAGGTTGGGAGGCTCCCTAAGGATCTTAGGTCTGCGACGATTGTTGTAATCCATAAAGCCGGTAAACAGCAGGATATGTGCAGTTCATTCAGACCCATATCCCTGCTTAATTGTGAAACAAAGGTTCTTAGAAAGATCTTGGCCAGGAGACTGGGGGCGGTTGTCCAGTCGTTGATCCACCCGGACCAGTCAGGCTTTATGCCCCATAGGAGCACGCAGTTAAATCTAAGGCGCCTGTTTGGTGTATTGCAGGAGGTGTCCGCACGACCTGAGGTGCCGGCGGCCTTATTATCCCTCGATGCCCATATGGCTTTTGACAGTATGGAATGGCAGTATATATACGCAGTTCTGGAGAAAATGGGCTTCGGCGACCACTTTCGATCGTGGGTACGGCTATTATATACTGAACCGCTTGCAAGGGTCCGTGTCAATGGCGGGTTGTCGAGGGAGTACAATCTGAGTCGGGGCACGCGTCAGGGTTGCCCCCTTTCTCCGACCCCGTTCGCTTTAGCTCTGGAGCCGGTGGCACACTGGATAAGGGTGGACCCCTTGGTGTGGGGCATAGACCTGGGAGGGGGTTGGGAAGAGTGTATCTCGCTATACGCTGATGACATTCTCCTATATGTACAAAGACCGTCCGCCTCAATTCAGAGGCTGATGGAAATTCTGCGCGAGTTTGGTGCCTACTCCGGATATCGTATAAACTGGGACAAGTCCCTGGGGCATGTACTAGCGGGCCGCAGCCACAGTTATGAGTAGACTGTAGGGGCTTGGTCTGGAAGGAGGTATTCCGATACTTGGGTATCTGGGTCACGAAGTCAGACTCGGAGTTCCTGCACCTGAATGTGTCGGTACAACTGGAGCGACTTCGCGGGGACGTGGAACATTTGAAGTCCCTCCCCCTCTCCTTGATGGGGCGTGACGCTTTATTTAAAATGATGGCCCTCCCCCGCCTGCTATATGTTCTACAGAATACACCCTTACCGGAACAGATTTTTAGGACGATTGAATCAGAGCAGCGTTCCCTGCTTTGGAGTGGGGGTTGCCCAAGAATAGCTCTTAAGAAGCTACAGAGGGGGCCATATGAGGGAGAACTCACTGTACCAGATGTCCTCCTTTACTACTGGGCGACGCAGTTGATTAATGTCAATGGGTGGGTGTTTGCCCCGATGGAGGAACCAGCCTACAGGGTGGACCGTTTAGCCCTCGGCAGCGGTACCTATTTAGCAGCTCTCTACACTAGGGGTAGGCGCGGTCGGCCTCAGCCTCCCCAAACGGCAGTGGTGGTAGGAGTGTGGAAACGGGCGATGAAATTACTTGGATGGGAGGCGAAACTCACGGCACAGACTCCTTTGTGGTCCGGGAACTTTCTCCAGGAGGTAGCGAAACGGCAGGATCTGCGTCAATGGAGCCTGATTGGTATTGATGTGCTGGGGGATATTTGGAAACGGGGGAGATGGTGGGATTTACTGACTTGCAAGCTGAATTTCAAATGGGGAATGGGGAGTTCTTGCACTACCGACAGCTTAGACATGCCCTGCACCAACACCTGAGCCAGGAGGAGCACTTACCTGAATATGCTCCGTTGGAGGACAGACTACTGCTAGATCCTATGATCGACAAAGCTACCTTTCTCACGTATAGGAAGCTTGTCAATAACATCACAGACACACTGGGATCCCTGCGGGAAAAGTGGGAATCAGACCTGGGGATGCTGGAGGATGACGACTGGGGGGAGGCCTTACAGTGTCCCCGGGAAGTGGCGATTCGCGCCCAGTTCAGGCTAGACCAGCTGCGCATCCTGCATAGGTCATACACCCCCGAACGACACAGTACAAAATGGGCTATGTAGACTCACGGTTTTGCATAAGGGGGTGTGGAGAGGAGGGCACTTTCTTCCACATATTGTGGGACTGCGCCAGAATCCGGGCATATTGGTCCAGACTGGCAGGCATCATGTCGGAGGTGGTGGGAAAGGAGGTCCAGCTGGAAGCCAGATGGCATGTTTTAGGGGTCACCAGTTAAATCACTTGGCCGAAATGGGACAAAATATGGTTAGCTCTGGCGAATATGGTGGCCAAGATACAAGATAAATATAGCAAGGTTATGGGGAAGTGATCTTTTGCTTACAGTGGAAGAGTGGGAGTGAGATTTGGACTGGTGCCAGCGGCCCGAAAAGGTTATCTATAAAAGTCGAGGTTGCCCCAAGAAATGGGAGAAAATATGGGCGGCTTGGAGGCGATATAGGGGAGAGTTGATGGATTCACAGACAGTGGAGGTACTTGATTGAGGGGATGTCTGTGTAGGACTCTGTATTTCCTGTCTTCTCACTTCGCAAAGTTGTTTCGTGGCATCCGGCCTTCACTGAGTCCCTCAAGCTGCTGGTGCGAATCAGGAGGGGCACAATAAAGACTTGGCGGGAGGGGGGGAGCGAATTGTGGATGATGATTACAGTTTGTCGGATTTGATGTGATGACAATTGGGGGACCCTTGGGGTTACATTAATGTCTGTTGAGGGGCTTTTTCTTTGTATGTAGGTCTAATCATTTTCAGCTATTCTATGATTGATTCTGCTTGTAACTGTCAATGAACTTCTGTTGCTAACTGATGTGCAATGTTATGGAGCTGGTTATTCTAATAAAAAGATTTTTTTAAAATAAATAAATAAGGGGGAGCAAGAAAATCTGTAAACAGAGGGAACATTATTTTATTATTTTATTTATGAAATTGATCTACAGGGGCTAATGTGTGCTATGGTCACATCTACAGTTACTTTATAAGAAAAATGAGATTAATAGTACCCCAAGGATGAGAGAGAAATGAGTGTGCCACCTATCACTTTACTTGCTTGTCTACTAAATGCTAAAGAAGGAGTGTCCAAGCTGCCTAAATATTAGTTTGTCAGACAAAAGAAAAAAATTAATTTTACAAACAAACCAACTGTAAGGTTTTAGGAAAATAGATTACTTGGCAAAAGTCAGTCTCCAATGATAAAGAGCCCGAGAGTGGCATAAGAAGAAGGACTTAGTGATATAGCAGTAAAAAGAAAAAGAGAGAATGGGAAAATGGGAACCTGGGATGTCCTTGTTCCAGTCCTAACAGGTGACTTCAATGCATCCTACGAGCCACTGAGGATAGAGCAAAAAGGTCTTCTACTTAATGCCTCGAGAGAATAATACAAAACTAGGAACCAATTGTCTTGTGCAACGACAAAAAAAGAATATGAACATGTTATAGCGCAGACATTATGCGTTCTATTAAGCACGGCAAAAAAGAGATCAGACCTAGCGGTATGTGCCCCTCAATAATTTTTTTGTATCGGACCTGGACCCTGGAATCATTCCATCGTATACAGTTACGTATTTTGTAGCATGGCTTAATTGAAGTGATGCTAATTTGAGATTTACTTGCAAGTATTCCAAGAATAAGGTAATTTTTGGATATTTGGATTATGGGAAGACAAGGAAAGATTGAGGTAAGCCTTTTCAGAAAACCGACTGCAAAGAACACCATTCTGGAACACAGTAGCTACTATCCGGTATGCCAAAAAGATTCAATCCCATTTGGGGAGTTCCTCAGAATAAGAAGACATTGTACCATCATGAAGGATTTTGTTGAGAATGCTGAACAACTTCAGAGGCGACTCCTTCTCAGAGGATATCCCAGAAGATTGGTGCATCAATTATTTAAGTTTGCCAAATACTATAATAGGGATGCCCCATTAGGAGGAAGAAACAAACAGTCCTCAGACAAGATAGTTTGTGTAGAAGATCATTCCATCATAAACTGCAAAATCAAACAAATCCTAATTAAGAATTGGTGTATTCTAACTGCCAATCAACAGATTTTGGAGAAACCCATTGTTGCCTTTAGGAGAAATCTGAATCTCCGAGATAAATTGGTACCCCAAAGACCTAAGAGTAAGGGTACCATGAGACAAACCACTTTGGCAGGATTCCCTCCTCTTGTGGATAACTACAGGTTTGGCAATTGCCATGCCTACCCATCTTCCATTACCACACAAACCTGGACATATGGTGGAAAGACAGGAAAGCTTACACATATGATAAAGTGTAGGAGCATGAACATTGATCAACTTTCTTGGTTAATTCTGGAACATGTTTTGACAACACTGGGAAAAAAGCTGGAAAAAATGAAGAAGATGAGAGAAACATACTGGATTTTCTCTTTGGATACAGTCGGTCTAGGACTGAATGAGGAAATCATTTGGCTGGTGACATGATTATAGTCTTCAGCACCAATATCATGTTTGATGATACCTTTGAATAGGTTTTTAACTCCTTCTTTAGTCTGCATAAACAGTAGAATATCTCCCAGATGAGAATCCCCAGTGTAGGATTTTTTAGACACACAAGTCATTGAATACATTATAAAATAACTCCTTTGCACAGTACCATTACTGTGGATTGTGTTTCTTCAATATGGCTCCCAGCATTATAGATAATCCCTAACATCCACAAATGAGCACCAGATGGGATCATTTGCTTATATCAGACCATAAGAGATTTGAGATCCCACACAAATACAGATTTGTTTCATCTAATGATTGTCCTAATAGCTAGGTAACTGTTTTTGTTTCTTTCACGAACAATACATATTAATAATTGGCATTTTATTTGACCTCCCTGAGCTAAGCCTGCAAGTTTGAGTGCACAAGTTGCATGCAGTTCGCGTTATTTTTGCTACAGCGTACAACATTAACAACAGGCCAGTAGGAACGGAGGTGAAACATCGAGTCATTTTGCACATTACAAAATGGCGATCCATTTCACTAAAGATTTTACGTCACACAAACAGGAAGTGACTCCAGATACGTTAGGATCATGTGGGTCTGTGAGTGATGCTAGTTTTAGTGGGTGTGTTCAAGATCAGGATATCGGCGCCCAGATTGTTGAGCATTACGGACGTTTGCCGAGGCCACGCCCTGTTTTCTGAAGGACTTCAGAAAACAGCTCAAGAAGACCTGGCTTTTCGACCACCAACCTGACGAACAAGGCCAGCACTTCCACCCAGCACCTGGAGACCCCCCGGGGTGACCAGCCGTGCTATACAAGACTTTTTGATTGATTGATTGTGGGGTTGGCAGGGGTGCGTGCTTGCCCCGATTTTTTCTGCTTTATCTTAATAATACATTTGAATGGGTTCTAGTAAATGTGGGGCTGGTGTTCCAGTAGTGAGCAAAAAGCCAATGCTGGCTCTCCTTTACGCTGATGATACAGTGCTGTTGTCCAGGACTGCAATGGCTTAAAACAACTGATCATATCCGGGAAACATCCTTTACAAAACAACTTTAACCACGCAGTGCCTTTACGACGCAACTTTTACAACGCAAACCATTACAACGCATTGCGCTGGGGGGCGCTCTAGGATAGGGAATAAGTTTAATTTACTATCCAACACCTTCCCTAGTGTCCACAGGGACTGGAGTTGGAATAGTAAATTAAACTATTCACTATCCGGCACCCCAAAGCGCTATGCGTTGTAAAGGTTTGCGTTGTAAAGACCGCGTTGTAAAGGCAGCGTGGTAAAAGCATGCGTTGTAATGTCATACATCCATCATATCCTTTGTCATTTTCTGGAGGAGCGGGACCTGTGGACTAATGTTTCAAAGATACACATAATGATATGTGGGCCCCAGAACACTAATACGCGCCCCATTTGTGTAAGGGGTAAACCCATTGCCAGAGTGAGCCAGTTCCCTAATCTGGGGGTAATGTTTGATCAGGTTTGTTCCTGGTCCCCTTGTGTTGTGAGTAGGGTAAATCAGTATTCTCTTGTGGTGGGGACCACCTTTTCTCTAACCAGTACTCTGGGGGGAAAGCCTAATGTCCCTATTATAGATATCTATAGAAGAAGTCTTTCCCTTCCCTGGTTTATGGCTCAGGGGTTTTGGGATATAGGGATACAGCAAGGGCACAAGCGGAAGCGAACAGTCTGTCAACGATTGTTGAGTGTTCCTCCGTCTACCTCCCACTTCATAGCTCATCAGGAGCTTGGCCTAGAATATGTTGAGGACCAAATTAGTCTTGCTCCACTATTATGGTGCTCTGTCTGGCTAAATAAAGAGGCTTACGTTAATCATCTCATTATCTCCAATTGCCTCTCGTGTCACAACAAATTCCCTGGATTAGGTACACTAGAGAGACAACCTGGCCCCAGGTCGAGCTTACATTTTTGACAACCCTAGAATTATTACTAAGAGGGATAAAGGGTGGCTAAAGGATTTCTTTCTTGCCTATAGAAAGTGCCAAGAGAGGGAGTAGCTAATGAAACCTTCCATTGAGACGCTGTTGCCCCCTACTTGGTACTTAAATACAAGCAAAGGGTTGGGAGTGATGCGGCAAGTATTGGCGCCTCTGATTACAACGTATGTGTAAACAAAAACAAGTAGTCAACGGTGCTACAGGTAAGAGGATAACCCCAAACCTCCAAACTGGACCGAAGTCCTTGAAACAGTAATACAGATGACCTGTGCACACGCAATTTACATTGACAGTATTATACTGTATGTATCACAAAAGCATCACAATCATAATGGACGAAATGATGTTTTCTCTTCAGTATGGTTTTATTGTTTTTTCAAGTGCCCAGCCAACACGTGTTTCGTCAGGGTGTACCCCAAGATTTCTTCAGGGCTATTGGACAGATGGCGACAGTGTCAGGCTTCTTTCTGCCAGTTTTATTTCCATCCCGGCTGCGGCGTCAAACATTCAATGGAAAGTGTGGTAATTAGGAATAGGCTGGTCAGTACCAATTGGGAGCCCTTATAATACCCCTCTCCACGCTGCAAACAACAATTCGGCTGGCGGCGTGGTTCTGCTTCTGGAGCCGGATGCCTCCCCCCATACGGAAGAGAAAACATCATTTCGTCCATTATGATTGTGATGCTTTTGTGATACATACAGTATTATACTGTCAATGTAAATTGTGTGTGCACAGGTCATCTGTATTACCCTACATGGTACTTGTCCAGAACTCCTGGGAAAGGGTGCTTTTAAAAGGATTCCAACTTTGATCAATTAGATGGCTGCTATATTTTCCTAAGGACCAATTTGCACCTGCAGTTATTTTATTATGCCCTGTGATGAAACCTCTCCCCAGTCGCTATTACCCTTTGTACTTTTTTGTAAATTGAATGCATCCTTGACTAAACAGGACTTCATTTTATTATTGAGAAACCAAACTATCTGGAGATGTAAAGTTGATTTTTCTCCAGCAACTTGAGTGCCACCTGGTATACAAAGTTGTTGGTTCCTTTTTAGGTCTTGCCTGCGTAGGCTGCGCACGCACAATCTCGCTGGCGAGATTTTATGATTGAGAGGGGCTTTGAGTATTGGGCTTTAAGCCCCACTCCTCTTTCCCATTGGCCAGCATCACCGTTTATGCTAAACGGTGGCCAGCCATTGGGAAAGAGGTTTTGATGACGTATACTTTTCTCTTCACCAGACGGCCCACTTGGATGGGCTCACCTGCATTACGGCTGTAGTAAGCTATTTCTTATCTTTATGGGGCCATGTGTTTCAAACACATGGCCCCATATAGACAAGAAATCGACGGACTGTGCTTGTTTCAACTAGTGTTCATGTCTTGTTGTTCATTGTAGTGTATTCACTGTTTTATAACGTAAGAATGGAAGTGCTCAGCTCGTGCACATTTACAATGTTTCATTGCATGTGCTTTTACCGAGTGTCTAAACTAGACGGTTACACACTTGTATCACATTTTTAAATCAGCACGCTTTCGGCACGCCGCAAAGCATTTGTTTGCTTGACTCCATGTTTGTGAAGTATCACATACTATGCCTGCTGGGTTTACAGTCACATTAAAGCACACACCTTTCATTTTTTTCTAGTTCTTAGTACTGCCGCCTGGTACACGAGATGCTTTGTGGGTGGGCCTATCCCTGACAATGCCTTCCTGAACAGTGTAACTGCCCCTGTGCCGATTGTACCAAGGCTCGTGGCAGAATCAGCGGAACGTGTAAAATAATGGATTAATAGCTACCTTGAGCAACATAGGACGTGTTACGGCTTCATCTCCAAGTAAATACCAGTGCGTGTTCCAGGTCAGCCATTGCCTGCATTTCAACTCGGGACAGGTGTTGATGAAGGAGTATGGGAATAGGTGGTGTCCGCATGCACCGTAGAATATTAACCTTGAATATAACACTGCCCTGTCCCCACTTCACTTAATGTGTGTTTCAAGTCGGCGCATCTGGAGGGGGAGTCGCCCACCCTCCCCCGCACCTCACTGAAATTATCAAGGACGAAGCCCCCTTGCTTTCTGTGTTTGCAATCACAGTTTGGATAAGGGTCAGGTTGCAGCCCTACCCTCTCAACCCGGCACGACCACGATGCTTAACATCCCTGCTCGCCTTTCCAGTCTTAGCAAAAGACGCCTCAAAAGAGTAAACAGATGCATTTTTATTGAGACCCATTGACTCATACGGCCTTATCATCCATGGGGCATTTTAAGAACTACAAAGTAAACATCTTCGTAGGTCCATTCATTTCTGCTTGACCCGCGACAAGGGGGGAGGACAAGCTCCGTGTGGGAGGGGGCAGTGGAGGAGTCCAGGGGCTGTGTGTATTTTCGGTGAAACATGAGCCCTGGCTCGATTGTGAAAACAGACCCCTTAGGACTTGTTTTCTCCTTCATTGTGCACGCTGGTTATCTGGGGACATTGCTGATTTTCCAGGGATACTTTGAGGGCTGAGCGTGCACGTGCATGGCTAAAATGTAGAGTGTCTAGAAAAAGAAGTTGCGCTTTGGGGCTCAGAGCGACAGCGCGCGCGGTAGCCTCGTTCATGAGCCTATTTCTGCACACATGACACAGAGCTGCTCCATGTTGACTTTTGCCAGCTAGAATTGAAAACAGGCCATATGCAGAACCTCTTGGGCCCCCGCAGCCACAGGACCATGAATATTTGTGACATGTAGAAGTTTCAGGGGCCCCCATCGTTTACTGTTAACGCCATTGGTAGATCAGCCTATCCCGATGCTTTTAATATTTAGTATCCTCCTGTATGATGACCACATTTTGAAACCGGGATAGTCATGAGTTGGACAGTTGGTTTATTTGTTTTGCGTATAAAACCAATTTTACCTCTGCAGCTCATTGAATACTTTTATTCGCATTCAGAGTTACTGATGGAAAAGCGAAAGTGTATCTAGCAGGACTTTGCAAACGATAAAACAGGCCAGGATAACCTGCCTGAGATGAGGAATGCTTTTTAATAAAGTTTAAAAAGGATGGCAAGCCCTGCCAAGTGTCACATGCATGATTAGCTGGTGCAGACCAATTTTCCCTACTTTAGTGCACAGGCCAAATCATCCAAGGTCTTAATCAGACGATGGGGTAAACTGAAAGATGGCGATTTCAAATCAGACCTTGACTCTCTTCCCTCTTTCTTAGAAACCGACAACAACGGGACTGCTGTGCAGCTCAACAACTGGCTGCTGTCAGCCGCCGACCAGGTCATTCCAAAAAAACTAGTGATGGTTAAAAGAGTTAAGATATCGTCACTGTGGCACACTCCAGAGCTTAAACCCTTAAAGATCCGCTGCAGAAGTGCTGAGCGTCTCTGGAGGCAGGACTACGACAGCCAAAAGAAATCTATATATAATTGTACCATCTCTCAATACATGGAGGCAATCACTGCTGCAAAAAACAGTTCTTCACAACAAAAATCAAGGAGGCGGGAAATTCCACAAAAGAATTGTCCAAATCTGTTAAAACGCTAACTAAACATCAACAAGACCATGCTTTTAAGCCCGACCAAGCCTTCTGTAACAGATTAGCTGAACATTTTCAACAGAATGTGCAAGGAATCTATAATGATTTTTCAAGGGCCGCAGTTTCTCAAGATATGAAAACATCAGTGGCGCCCCCCCCATAGACTGACCTGTTTTCTGCCCATAAACAACAAAGAAACGCAAAAACTCTTACTATCCATAAAATCAGGCGCACCCACTGATCCCTGCCCACCTCTTATTATGCACCAGGCTGCCCACAAGATCTGTGAAAATCTCACCCCAGTCTTGAACCAAGTCATGGCATCTGGCTGCTATCCAAAAATGTAGAAAAACAGCATCCATCACTCCCTTTCTAAAGAAACCCAGCTTGGACCAAAATGATCCTAATAACTACCGATCTATCGCCGGTCTGCCAATCATGGCGAGGTCCTAGAGAAACAACTAACAACCTGTCTGATATTTCTCAACACGGCTTCCGCCCACACCATTCCACTGAATCTGCCTTAATCGTTGCTGCTGAAAAGATCCCCAGGGTGGTGGACGAGGGGGGGAGAGCGGTCCTCGTGCTCCTTGATCTCGCAGCCGCGTTTGACACTGTGAACCATACTATTTTGGTGAAGCGGCTGGGGGACATAGGGGTAGGGGGGGCCGCTCTGGCCCTCCTGTCCTCCTTCCTGTAGGAAAGAGAGCAGAGGTTGTTTTGGGACGACATGAAGTCGGACAGCTTCCACCTCCCATGTGGCGTCCAGCAGGGGTCCGCTCTTTCCCCAACCTTGTTCAACCTCTATGTCACCTCTCTGGCCAACCTCGACAGGAGGCATGGTTTTGCTCTGGTCTCGTATGCCGATGACACCTAACTTGTCATCTCTGTCATTAACCGGCCAGAGACCACAGCAGCCAGGTTTCACACTTGTCTCACGGGGATTATGGCCTGAATGAGTCAGAATTATCTGAAAATAAACACAGACAAGACAGAGGTGATGGAGTTCGGGTCGGGCCAGCCCCTGTGGAATCAGTCCTGGTGGCCTATAGAAGCCGGAGACTGTCCTTGTCCAGTAGAGAAGGTCAGAAACCTGGGGATCATCTTTGATGCTAAATTCAACTTTGGCCCCCAGGTAAACAGCCTTATCTCATCGTGTTTTTTTCTCTTAAAAACTTTGAGAAAAATCTTCCCATAGATTCGGCAAGAGCTACAAAAGACAATGATGTTTGCTCTTTTTCTATCCAAACTGGATTATTGTAATGCTCTATTTTTGGGAATTGATAAACACCAGCAGCAAAAAAGGCAATCTTTGCAAAATGCTGCAGCGAGACTCCTACTGGGCATTCCCAGAGGACAGTCAACTTCGTCCGGCATCAAATCACTCCATTGGCTACCTATCAAACAACGTATCGAATTTAAAACCTTAACTCTTGTGCACAAGGCAGTCCATGGTGGTGGTGCCAAGGACCTTCAAAATCTTTTCTCACCATATGTTCCCACCCGTGATTTAGATCACTTAGCTTATGCCTTATTAAAACTACAAAAATAAGGCGGGCGAGATGGGGGTGGGGGGTAGAGCAATTACACACTGGCGAAACTCTGGAACAAACTGCTACTCCCCTTGTAGCGTCAATCTAAACTCCAGCTTTTTAGGAGGAGTCTTAAAACCTGGCTGTTTACAGCTGCATAGGCTTGAATCACAACGGTCCTTCCTGCCCACAAGTCACAGCGCCAAGACGCCTCGGCAATCGAGCACTATACAAACACGTAAACATAAACATTGACAAAAGGAGAGACAATAATAGTAATTACAGCAGTTTATTCTGGTTGGCCCACAGAAGATGGCCCATACAAACGAGACCATGTACAACATTTGAGCATGGTCACCGTTTGTAAAGTTGCACTGTCGTAGTCTGGGGTCACCAGTGGATCTGGGGGGAGCCTAGGCTTGCTGGCCGGTCCCTCCGGGGTGATTTGGACAAGTGGAACTAAGGGAGTCAGAGAGGGCAGGATTTGTAGCAAGTTAATAATAGGGCTCCGGGTCGGGAGCCTGCCTCTTCGCTGACCCATGACCCAATGGACAGTAGTGTAGGCAGTTTTAAAATGCTGAGGAAGGTGGGGTCACAAAGGAATCTTTGATTAACTCACCCATCTGTCTGGCTTGTGCAGGGTGGTGAGAGAAACAATGCGTTTGTAGTTTGTTGGTTGGGATGGGGTGGGGTATGCTTGGGTTGTTCTCCACAACAGGACAAGTGCAGTTTCATTGTCTATAGGTGGTAGTTGGGGGGGATGGTGAGTCACAAGCTGGTGTATCCATTCCTCAGGGGCAGGGAGCACAGAGCGAGGACTGTTATAGCTGGTTAAGCGCAAGACTGAAGAGTATTGGGGCATTCTTAGGTGAGCTGGCTGTAGCAAGAATGGACGTGAGATGCTAAAAAGGAAAATAAGATTGGGTGTGTGAGAGCTGTGGGTAGGAATTGGTTATGTGGGGGAGTGAATCATGACAGGCCAGGTAGGAAAAAGGCGCGACAGTATCCCATGAGAGAGGTTCCTCCAGTTTGGAGGGAAGGTGATGCAAATGCGAATCCAGCAATTCCCCCGTATTTTCAGCGTGTATGGGTACATGTCCCTTGGAAAAGATCTGAGGTTTTAGCGCTTTTGAGTGCATGATAGAACTCTTTGTAGCACCAGTATCCAGCAGAAAAGGCTCTGACACACCTGATGTAGTCACCTCAACATAAGGTCCATTCTGATCTACTGGAACTGAAACAACTCCCTCTCTTTGTCCATGGCTGTCCTAGCAATCATTACCCTCATTCTCGTTTTCTGCATAGTAGTCATCAGCATAGTACTGTGCTGTCCTAGAAGACACATTATTCTGTTGGTCAAAGCTGTTCATGGAATTCTGAGGCGGGAAAGAATGAGCATTCTGGGGGAAATTTCCACGACCCCTACCTCTAGGGGCCTGCTGAACACCTCTACCCCTTGACCCAGGAACACCATTCAAACGCTGTAACAAAGCCGGACAACTATTCTTGAAATGACCCTCTTCGTTGCAATACGCACACTGATTCGGACCATACGGTAAACGCTGTTGAGAAGACTCGTTTCTTTGCGAGTTTCTCGAATACTGCTGTGGTTGCTGATAATCGGGCTGACTAGCAGTACGAGGTGGATAAGCTTGCTGCAGTAGGACTTTAGTTTTCAATTCTTTAGTCTTTTTGTCTGCTTTCTCTAGCTCATCTTTACGTCTATTCTCATAGTACTGGGCCATAGCTAGAATCTGCGCTGACGTGGAAACAGCCCAAGCACTCTCTGAATCCTTCAACTTATTACATAGTTCAGGAAGCAAATTATGTACAAATTTGTCAACAAACAATCTTTAGCCACCCTCAGTAGCCATATCCTGACCACTATGATCGACGAAGGTTTCTTCAAACCGCGTGAAAAAGTCAGACACATTCTCATCTTTTTTCTGTTTGCACGCAGACAACTTGTCCCAATTCACACGCAATTCGGGCATTAAAGTCTTCATGTATGCAATAATTCTACCAGGAAGTTCTGCTACTAAAGGCTCGGGCTTAGAGCCACCAACTTGTCTACCATCGACAGCAGCAATATTAACCCATGTGTCACCTAATTCTTGATCATGATCTGCATGACGAATCTTTCCCCATAAAGGCTGTGGAACAACATTCCCAAACAACATGTCTACATCTACTAGATTCATGATACATGAACTGGCAGTGTGTGATAACTCCTTATAATACCCTGCAGGATTTTTGCGGGGATCAGGCAATGTCTGCTTGAGCGCTAAAACCTCAGATCTTTTTCAAGGGACATGTACCCATACACGCTGAAAATACGGGGGAATTGCTGGATTCGCATTTGCATCACCTTCCCCCCAAACTGGAGGAACCTCTCTCATGGGATACTGTCGCGCCTTTTTCCTACCTGGCCTGTCATGATCAGAAAGTGGTCTAGAATTGCTTCCCTTACTCCTATAGGACAACAACATGTCTATTGCTAGTTCAACATCGGCACCCACAATCATGCCTTCTGCGAACTTGAACTGCACACAGAATAATTCGCGCAGGTCGTACTCCGGATCATTTCCTCTCCAATCATCACAAAGAAATACACACATTTGTTCAAAACATATCTCTGTGTGGACGCTTCCCACTGACGGAAGACTTCCATAACGTACTGAACATCATACTTTACAGTATCAGTAACCCATTTGCGTGCTAATTCATTCAGTACTTCTCTCTCGTGATAGTCAGGCTGTCGACTCCGCAATTGTCTACATTCTGTGTTAGGGGTCGTCTTAGGCGACCCAAAGAAAGGTGAGAAAAGACCAGTGACAGTGTTTGCCACTCTCTGTCGAACAGAAGGAGAAGCTGGCGGAAAGGTAGAAATGCCGGAAAAGACAGGCTGATGTAGAGTAGAAGTCGAGGCAGTAGCAGAAAGAGTATTAGGATAAGCAGTTGGAGCAGTAGGCGAAGTCGTAGAAAAAGCAGATGGAGTATGTAGCAAAGGCGGCGGCCCCTGAGAGGGCTGCGCCGGAGGAGTAGAAACCAGCTGAAGAGGAGCTTGTGCTTGTATTAGAACCTGTTGTCCAACAATAGGGGGTTGTACAACTAAAGGTTGTTGCGGTGCTGTAGCACTTTGCGCATATGGAGGTGGAGAACTCAGTAGATGGGACATTAAAGGATCCTTCTCAGGTGTCTCTTTTGATCCTTGTCCTTTACGTGGCAAAACTGGGTAGCATTTATCTACTGCTAGCTTCTTACTTCTAAGTGTTTGTTCACTCTCTTGCTCTTCCTCATTATCCCTGAATGCAACGGCAGCTTGTACCATTGACATACCTCATTTATTCTTCTTTGCTAATTTCATTTCTTTCTGTTTGGCTTCCTTGCGCCATAGGCGAAAGGAGTCAAACATCGCCGGCCGGGCTTTCTTCTTGAAAAGTTTCACCTCTAGATTATCTAAAATCTCTGTATCAAAGCTACCATATTGTGGCCATTTTAGAACACCATCTTTTCTGGTGTATCGGATCCACACTTCATTGTATGTGATAGGGCCTACGCCGTGCTTCACATAGAGCTCATATGTTGGAGTTCCAATCGGAGGAACCGGACACGAATCCTCTAATCGGGAAACCCTACTACAACCAAGACAAAACAAGTTTCCAAGTCTGCTAAGACCAGGCATCTTCGCTCACTAGTCTAGCTTCAAACTTCAAAAGATTATCGAATACGATAGTCTCGTGAATACACGAGTCCCTTGGTTTTGGCGCTTGCAAGTTCCAAACAAAGCGTATCTCAAGGATACCAAAACTAAGAACCAAACTAAGGACTGGGAGACGCTCCACTTATACTTAACTGAAGTATTGAAGATCGATGACGTCACTAGAAGACTCGTCTATCGTTTCGCTCTACCAAGCATCAATGGGTCCAAAACAGGGCGATAGTCAGGGCAGCAGTCCTTCGTAGCCGTCGGGACGCGGGGAACCTCGCAGCAAAGACCTTCGCAACCACGTCGACATGCAGGGGTCGCTGAAGTGGCTGGCCGTCCTCTGGAATTTTCACACGAGGCTCCTCACGAACATCTGGCTTGGACCGATACCGCTTGATACCGCCCCGAGTTGGGCGCCAACTGAGGTACCGGGTTCTTAGGGACCCGGCGGTGCCAGGGGGAACACCCAGAGACCTCTTGAGTTCTTCCTGTTTTGGACCACAGAAACACAGTCTTCTAGGTGATGTCAAGGATCGATTTTATTGGCTGCAACCAAGTAACAAGCGTCCTAGAAGTACAACAGCATGGTGTGTATATTCTCAGGAGACTGTTCGTTTTTACAGAACCAGCCTTCTCCTTTTATACAAAAATATCAGCTTCAGGCAAGAATTCCTAGTTTTACAGTTTGGTCATATAAATATTTCTATTACAAAGAGAAAGCAAAGTCATGATGACAATCCCACATTTCAGTTTGTCCAGTTTGTGATAGATTACCCAGCAAGGCCCAGAACTTCCATCAGATATCGATGAACCCCCAATAAAATCAGGCACCTCCTCCTTGTAAAACAGACCATAAAGAAGAAACAGGGACAGGTGTGTGTGTGATAAAACATGGCTTGTATGCGATGAACGGTTTATGGCATGTTGTGCCTTGATGCTAATCTCGCTCGGCCATTGGGATGAGGACTGCCCGAACAGGTTTGGCTTGAGGCAGTGGAGTCAGCTCGCCCAGGTCACAGAGGAGTCAGGAAAGGTGTGCGTGTCCTTTTGGATCAAATTCGGCCTTGGACAATTGACTATGTAAGGGCAACCACAAGATGGATGCCGCTCACAAAATGGAACCCGAGGGTTCAAGACAGAAACTACGATTTTAAGGTGATTGCATAACTCGATCATGATGCAAATGCATAGGTATAATGTCCTCATCATTATCGGTCTGCTGATACCAAATTCGTCATGGTATGATGATATTTTCTAACACGAGTGTAAAGCTTCGGCACCACACCATAGTCGGGTCCAGAATTTTCAGTACCACAGTAGCAAAAAAAAAATGTAAACCTCTAGCGACGGGTGACGTAAACACGCAACCAGCAATGAGTAAATAGTATGCAATGAGGTTTATCCCTCTTCTACCCTACTACCCCTCTAACCTACTATACCCCTCTACCCCTCTTCTACCCCCGACTACTCTTCTACCCATCTACCTTTTTTCTACCCCTCTTCTACCCCTCTACCCCTCTTCTACTCTTATACCCCTCTACCCCCTTCTACCACAGCTCTACCCCTTCTACCCCTCTATCCCTCTTCTACCCTTCTACCCCTCTACCCCTCTACCCCTCTTCTACCCCTCTATCCCTCTTGAACCCCTCAACCCCTCTACTACCCCTCAACCCCTCTACTATCCCTCTACCCCTCTACTATCCCTCTACCCCTCTTCTACCCCTCTACCCCATTTTAGCCCTCTACCCCACTTCTACCCCTCTACCCCCCTCTACCCCATTTCTACCCCTCTACCCCTCTATCCCTCTTCTACTCTTCTACCCCTCTACCTCCTCTATTGCTCTTCTACCCCTCAACCCCTCTACTACCCCTCAACACCTCTACTATCCCTCTACCCCTCTACTACCCCTCTACCCCTCTTCTACCCCTCTACCCCCTTCTACCCCTCTACCGCTCTACTACCGTTCTACCTCTCTTCTACCCCTCTTCTACCCCTCTACCCCTCTTCAACCCGTCTAACCCTCTTCTACCCCTTCTACCCCACTACCCCTGTACTATCCCTCTACCTCTCTTGTACCCCTCTACCCCTCTTCTACCCCTCTACCCCTACCCCTCTTCTACCCCTCTACCCCTATGCCTCTTCTACCCCTCTACCCCTCTTATACCCCCTTCTACACCAATTCTACTCCTCTTCTACCCCTCTACCCCTCTTCTACCCTTCTATCCCTCTTCTATCCCTCTTCTACCCCTCTACCACTCTTCTACCCCTCTTCTACCCACTGTAACTAGCAAAGACACTGTGTCACTGCAGCATCACTCTGCACCACTACTGCATCACACTGCACCACCACAGCATCACACAGCGTCACCACAGCATCACTCAGCGTCACCACAGCATCACTCAGCGTCACCACAGCATCACTCAGCGCCACCACAGCATCACTCAGCGCCACCACAGCATCACTCAGTGCCACCACAGCATCACCAGAGCATCATTCAGCACCACCACAGCATCACTCAGCACCACCACAGCATCACTCAACGTCACCACAGCATCACTCAGCACCATCACAGCATCACTCACGGCCATCACAGCATCACTCAGCAACAGCACAGCAACACTTTGTGTCACCACAGCATCACTCAAGGCCACCACAGCATCACTCAAGGCCACCACAGCATCACTCAGCACCACCACAGCATCACTCAGCACCACCACCGCATCAGTCAGCACCACCACTGCATCAGTCAGCATTACCACGGCATCACTCTGGGCCAACACAGCATCACTCAGCACCACCTCAGCACCACCTCAGCATCACTCAGCGCCACCACAGCATCACACAGCGGTACCACAGCATCACTCAGTGCCACCACAGCATCACTCAGCACCACCACAGCATCATTCAGCGCCACGACAGCATATTTCAGCTTCACCACAACATCATTCAACGCCACCACAGCATCACTCAGCGCCACCACAGCATCACACATTGGCAAAGTCAAAAGCTCTGACTATACACTTATAAGGCCCCAAAGGTGAGACCTATTGGCTGTGCCAATGCTTGTTAAAGAATGGTTTGCGACTGCGAAAATCAATGTTATTTCAATAACGTTTGCTACCGGGTTTGATATATCTGAACTTGTTGTCATTTTTACCACGTCATTGGTACTTATACATGTGGATCTTGATAAACTCGTTGTTTTTTTTAAAGACCGTTGGCATTTTTATACGGAAAAGTGGTGCACTTTATTTAATGTCTTTATTTTGAGCTTTTTTAATTTAGTTTTTCCTATTGCTATTGTATATAATTTTTTATGTTGCTCTTTAACGATCCATTTACTTGTGATCGAATAAAGAAAGAATTAAGTTCCTTATTATTTGTTGTGGAGATGACTCATATATTTTGCTGGCAGATGATTTTACTGATGGTTAAACGTGTTTTTATCTCGCAGCTTACGCCACAGTGGGCTCCCAAATGAAAGAGGACAATTCGGGCGAGGACGATGATGACATTTTGAAAACGAGGAGGGATGTTTGTGAAGGATATTCCACGCTCCTATGCCAAATGTGCAGGTGACTGGAATTGGGAAAGACACAACTGTCACATGAGAAAAATTAAAATAACAGTGTTTGTTTTATTGAATCTTGTAGTGGAGATATTTAGTTTCAAATTCGTTTTTTAATTGAACTAATTTTTATTGATAACGCATTACTCAAAGTATACCCGCCAAGACGGTCATGTTGCTGTTCATCTAAAAAAAATTATCAATGCCATGGGAAAAATAGAACATAGACTTGGGCACTCTACTTTGGGGACTTCCAGCCCCAGAAGGCATCAAATTCTGCAAGGAGTGGCCGAAGGTGGTGGGCCTCTCCCACCTGTGGCGTACTATAAAGTGCTGCTCTAGTTCCAGCTGCGTGGGGCACAGGAACTCTACGGTGGGGACTTTCAGCTCCAAAAGGCATCACATCGAGTAAGCAGGGAGCAGAGGAGGTAGGCCTGTTCCACCTGTGGCGTACTATAAAGTGCTGTTCTTATCCCTGCTGTGGGGAAGGGCACCTGTGCAAAACGCGAGCCAAGGGTGGGTCTGCCTTCGCCTGTCATCCGCTGGAAAAGACAGAGCTGGGCCGGGCCACCCCAGCTGCATTTCTTGAGAGGAATATAATCTTTGATATTGAGACAAAGATTTCTGGTTTACAATTTCTAACTTGGGAGTGAAGCTTACTGTTGTGATTACCTTTCTTTGGTCTAGCCCATTTCTCCCTTTCCCCCCTTGGCACATTCCTTCCTCAACTGTCACATGAAGATTCTACAGCTGATTTTGCTCTGTCGGGACAGCCACACAATCACCCTCAACTAGTAACCCGGTGGCAGGTGTTTTTATAAATAGAAATACTTTATTTGATTTGATTTAAATCATACAAAGAGCGGGTTAACCGCTAAAAACACGTAAACACTTGTGACTTAAAATTCATGTATAAACACTAGTTAGTTAGTAAACCTTCCGTTTAAAACATTTTGATCATGAAAACAAAGGAAAACAAGGGAAAATAGTGCAATTAGTGCCTTTTTGTCTTCTGGAGTTGTTCTAGCTTGAGGCATCTGATTCTTGTACTTATATTTGCTTTAAAGTAAATGTCTAAGCATTTTCTGAATCAAGTTCCGTGTCTTTCTTTTTTAGCGCTTTTGCAGCTAGACTTAAAAGCTTTAATGATTTGCATGCCAATTGCACTCTTGACCCTCCTAAACATTTTATTACTGCGGATCTGCATGTCCTTATCTGCTCTTTTTTCAACAGCGGCCGCAGCAGTTTTTTCCGTTCGGATAATAGTGTCGGACAAATACAAAGTAGGTGGAGCACTGATTCGTCACCTTGTCCGCAAAGGCGACAGTCCATTGAAAGCCAGGTGCGTTTCCATTTGGGAGTTAAATCTTTAGTTGGTTACACTCCTAATCTCAGTAGAATTAATTTCTGTTTCATTCGGTTTACAAAATGTTCCAAAAGGTATGGTTGGGGCTTTAGCTTTTTATATGTCGGAAGCACCGTCCATGCATTTGTTTTCTTGGACAACGTGGCTTTATCCTGGTCTTGGGTCATTTGGTTAACTGTTTTGTTGACCAATTGTTTAAACTCCGAGTAGGACGGTGTAGTATGCCCTGCTTCCTCTAACTTTGAAGCCTCAATCGATTTTTTTTAAGGACGAATGAACTGAATTAGTCCATTTTGATTGCTTTTCGACCTCCAGCCAGCAGTAATGAACCAGGGAGTCGTCCTCTGCTGCTCGCATTCTCCAATAATATTTGACCAGTGCTCCCTATCTTGCCATGGTCTGATTCTTTAGCCCAAATTCAAGTCTTATCCGGTCTTGTGAGATATGGCGCGGGAAGTTGAACAGTTTTTTGAAGAGGCTGGTTTGGGCGATATTCAAGGATGTTGCATCCTTTGCATTTAGTAGTTCGGAACCGTATGTAATTGCGGGTAAAAATTTTGATGCCAGGACCTTTAATAAGTGAGTAGTGGAACTGTCACTAAGTTTTTTTTGCAAGGTTTTAAATGCAAACAGTAATTGTTTAGCTTTTGTTTTCCGATGTTCTTGGTGTTGCTTGTAGTTAAGGTGGCTATCCAGAGTTAATCCCAAGTAATTGTATGTCTCCTCGCGGTCCGAACTATTGCTGTTAATCGTCCAAGTGAATTTTGGTATTTTTTTCTGTGGACTGGAAAAACACATGACCTTTGTTTTTTTAAAGTTTATCTGTAGTTGGTTTAGGTCTGTGTATTCTGCCAATTTGTTTATTAGTCATTGTAGGCCAAGGGGCGTTTGGGAGAGCAACACAATATCACCTGCGTATTGCAAACTTACTGTTCTCATATTCCCCAATTTTGGAGGATCGCCTAATTCTGAACGTAGGTGGTTGTCTAGGTCGGCTGTGTATATATTAAATAAACAGGGGGCCAAGACACACCCCTGTTTTAGGCCATTGATGGTATTGATTTTATTTGTTAGGCTTCAACCATTTCCCATTTTTATTTGAACCCATGTTTTCGAATAAAGGTCTATGATTGCATTCAATAAATTTGTAGGTATGCCCCGGGATTCCATTTTTGCCCACAAGGCTTGTCTGGGGACCTTATCAAAGGCCGCCTTGAGGTCCACGAAACACGCATACAATACTTTGGAATTTGTAATGGATTGATTAGCCAGGAGTGTAACGGCGGAAATGTTTGCTAAAGTGCCCATTCCGGCTTGAAAGCCTGTCTGTGTGTTGGGGATCAGTTTGATGTTATCTACCCAGTCTTCTAGATCCTTAAGCAGGTTTTCAGCGTAGATTTTTGCCTCGACATCTATGAGGGCTATCAACCTGTAGTTTAAGGGATTTGCACGAGCCCCTGATTTAAATATTGGGTGCAATATACTTCCTCACCAGGAGTCGGGGATAGTGTGGGATTCCAAAATGTTGTCAAACAGTATGGCTGGATGTTTGGACCAAAATTGTAAGTCTTTTTTAAATAGGGCGTTCGGCAGACCGTTGGGTCCCGGCGCCCCATCTGATCTCTGCTTTTTTTTTATATTCATTACTTGTTTTTGTGAGATCTGACTATCGACAACTAATTGGTCTGTTCCTGATGTTTCCAGATAATTTTGCTGCAATTTTCCTTCCTTTTGTTTCTCTTGTGAGTTGCTATAATATTTCAGGTACAGGTTGCTAGTCGTATGGTTTGGGGCCTGCGAGGTTCGTAGCAGTGTCTCTACCTTCCTCTGCTCTCTTGTTGGAGGCTCACTGATGGTGCTATGGAGTGTTTGTATCGCCTTCCCTGTTTCGTTTTCAGTGGTAGCTCTGGGAGCTGTCTGTGAATTATAAGTAGCTTCTATGTGATCTCACCATGCATGCTCGGTTATATCTGAGTTGAAATGCCGATTTTTTTCCATTAGATAAAACATTAATCTGGGCCCAGAACTGCTTAGAATTTTGTTGTCGACTTACGTAGAGCATTTTTGTCCAGAGCTGCTCGTTGTATTTACGTTTAGCGTCCCGAGTCTCTTTTTTCAGGTCACTTTTCATTTGTTTAATTGTTGTCAGGACCTCCCGCGAAGATTGTTGACCATGAGTTCGCAGTTGTCTCAGTGCTCTGTTTATTTTTTGTTTTTATGTCCTTAACGCTTTTGTGTACCATTCTGACACGTTGATCCGGGCCGCTTTTTAGTTTTTGGAGCTGTGTATAAACATTCTGTGCAAGCTGTTAACTAAGGACTCCCAAGTCTCTATCCCCAATGGTTTTGCGCCTGTAGTAGTCAGGAAATCTGTGCAAGACTCCTTGATTTTATCTACACTGTTTTCATTCCATGTTAACCAATTTAAATTGTACAGTTGAGTAAAATGCGTCAGCGCACTTGATGGCAAAGACTTTTCCCTGAAGTCAATTAATGTGAATGATTGGGGGTAGTGATCACTTTCTATTCTTTCTATTATTTGAAAGTTTGTATTACTGGGAAATAAATCTGGGTCAGCTAAGGTGAAATCAATGGTTGCTCCTGATTTTGCCGTCACTCTTGTGAAAGCTGCAGGGCTATCTTGCGGGCCTCGACCGTTTAAGGTGTATAGTGCTTGTTTGTCTAACAGTGCAGCGCATTTCTTGCCCGATGTATCACGTCATGTTGTATTATTACGGTGGCAGGTGTACAATACATGTGCTCGAGGAGCGAGATTGCTCTTGTTTTACATATCACCTTAAAAGGTAATGACCCTTTACATCGGTAATACACTGATGCGCCTCCAAGCAGCAGATGCAGCTACATTTGAGCTTATTCTTAATAGAAGTGCCCGCAACTTACCATAAGGCTGATGAACTGTTACTTAGATGTAAGCCAATCTCCCTCAGCTTCAAAAGAGTCCTGTGCCAGCTGTGGGATCCTTGATTTCAGCCAAGTTTGGTTTTCTCTTGAGGCTTTTTCATTCCCCTACTGCCACCTGCCTGTTTTCAGTCAGAACCTGGACCCGGGCCATTCACTTTGCTTTCTTCTGCTGCCACCTTTGACAGTGAGAACTAGGGCCGCGCAACACTTTTCCTGCCTCTTTCAAGCTGCAGCATGTCATCTGTGAGAGCTGGCTGCCCGGCATTCTCCTTGCCTTTTCTGTCCCTGTCGTGCTGCACAGTTCAAAGAGTGTCTGCGCTCCTGCTGGAAGCTTAATTATATTAACGCATTGTTCCCCTGGGAGATCTGTGTGGGGAAAGCATCGAGAATCTTCAGCCCAGAGAGTGTAGAAATGTTCTAGTCTAATTCACCGGCTCTGTCTTCTTCTCTAACTCTCATTGGCTACTTCATGTTGATCACACAGGTGGTGTTCCTGTACATATGGCCACGCCTCTAGCTATGAAGCTAGTATGAGAACAGTGACTGTAAGCAACTTTTCTGGCTGTGGGAATAGACTTGTGTACACATTTTAACTATGTTCTCCAGGTAATTTTTCTATATCTCACTACTACTCGTATAACTCATATAAGAGATCATTGTCTGAGTTTCCTTTTCACTGTGTTTTTCCACTAGGTAGTACAAAGTATTATTCCAGTCAGTCAGTCAGTCAAAAATCTTTATTCGATTAATAAAAATCATAAAAGAATAACAACACATACATCCTCTTTTGCACCAGAATAATTACAGAAAAAAAATGTAATTAAAACCAATCAATCATATATATATATATATATACATTATATATTATTACAGGAGAAAAAGTCACTAAAAAATGTATCAATAGTTAAAATAGTTAAAAATAATCCTTCATATAAAAACACTTTTATACACTGAACAACTCCATCCATTAAAAAACCGTTATTTGGGGGAATTCACTAGGTCAGGCCTAAAGGCATTTATACAACTGTGTTTCCCAACTCCTGATCAATTCTCCCCTGTGCTATTATTTATACTCAAATGTTTTTTGTTAGCCCGTGCTGCAGCCACCAAAAAACTTGCCACGCTAAAAATAACGTGCACGCTACTTAACATTTGCAGGTATAAGAGCGCGGGCCTTACAAAAGCAGCTTCTCTCAGAATGGGATATAAAAATCTTTTCCTTGCCTTAGAGAAATGCTCACAAAACATTATGAGATGAAGTGTATCTTGTGTAGAGAAGTTATCACAAGAGCATGGTACAGTGTCTTCCGGTTTTCCCCAATGCGAAAAATTTCCCAATGAAAAATGGATTAAATTAAACCTAAATCTGGTCAACAGAAAGCGATGGAACGGCTTTGTGACGATCTTCAGGTAAGGTTCTTCCCTTTACATCTCCATCATGATCCGGAAGTTGTGTTTAATGCAGCTCAGACCTTCTTTCCTAATAGACTCCGGAGCAGTGTATAGGTCAGAGCGTCCCATCCTGGTACACGCCGCTCTAACGTATGCCAGCCATGGGATTATATCTGCCCCATCCAGGGCCAAGCAGTCCTTGAGGATTAGGCGATTTAAAGTGATCTCCTCATTAAGCCATGTCTTTGCTCAGCAAATCAGTGGGGCCAATTTTAAATGATCAGTTATATAG
The DNA here is from genome assembly GCF_964263255.1 of Lissotriton vulgaris. Classification (NCBI taxonomy): domain Eukaryota; kingdom Metazoa; phylum Chordata; class Amphibia; order Caudata; family Salamandridae; genus Lissotriton; species Lissotriton vulgaris. The sequence continues at coordinate 822,286,870 of NC_141699.1, read as the reverse complement.
CCCAGGCCTAATTCAACGTGTATAGCAAATGTCGGCGATGACTGGGGTACCGCTAGTAGAGATCTGAGAAATGTATTTTCGGCCAGTTGTATTTTCCCCACTGGTGCATAGCTCCATAATGCTGCCCCATAGGAGGCGATTGCACAGCATTTTGATTTGTATATTTTGAGCATGGCCTCCATGGGCCTTGCTCCTAGCCTCTTAGAGAAGCTTAGAAGTGCTGTTGTAGATCTTGCAACAGCATAGCACTTCTGCTGGAGACCCCAGGTGCCCTTTTCGTCGAAAAGCACACCCAGGTAGGTGAACACTGGGACCCTTGAGATTTCCGCTCCCATGCAGGTGAAAGACTTGACCTTACTGTTCTTCCTCCGCTCCCCTACGATCATTACATGGGATTTATTACTATTGACCTTTAGGTCTAGGGACTCCATAAAGCAGGCAAAGTGATCCAGCATCTTTGGTAGGCCTATACCTGTGCGAGCAATTAAAACAGCGTCATCCGCGTACAGGAGGACCGGCACGCGGGATGTCTTTGCAGGCTACGGCCAATGAATCTTCCAAGGCATTAATGTAGATCGTAAAAAGGAGGGGGGCCAGAATGCAACCTTGTCTGACCTCCAGCCTAGAGGTGAATTTGTCAGTACAGCGGACTTCCTGCGTCACCCTGACGACAGCTGAAAGGTCCTGGTGGAGTTCACTAAGGAAATTAACCAAAGGGGCTTCTATACCTATGTCTCACAGAATGCGCCATAATTTGCTACGATTCACCAGGTCGAATGCCGAGGTTAAATCCATGAACCCCAGATATAAAAGACCACCCTTCGCTATTGTATATTTACTTATGAGAAGGTGTAGGTTCAGACATTGGTCTATAGTGATTCTGTGCTCTCTGAAACCATACTGGAGGTTAGAGAGGACCCCCCTGCCTGACATCCAATCTCCCAGTTTTTGTAAGATTACTCTGCCCAAGATTTTAACAGACGAGTCCAACAGGGAGATTGGCCTGTAGCAGGCGGGGTCCCCTCTTTTCCCCTTTTTAAAGATAGACTATGACAGAGGAGGCCCATGTGGGTAGGAAACCTACTGACGATGACGCATTGAACACATTGGCTAAGATCTTCGCCCAGAAATTTGGGTACATGATGTAAAGATCACCTGGAACCCCATCCGGACCTGGGGCATTGTGTTTAGACGTGGATCTAATCGCCTTTTCTACATCGGCTAATTCAAATATAACTGGGTTAGTATGCCGGGAATTGGCAGTACTGCCTGCTAATGATGACTCCCTATGGTCTTTGTCATCATAAATGCTCCTAAAATGCTGGAGCCAACTGTCATCAGGGATGACGCAGTCCGTATCTAGGTTCTCATTTTCAGAAAAAAAGGGTGGTTAATAATGGACCAAAACTTTCTGCTGTCCCTAAGTACGTCAATAGATTGAAGGTTATCCCATGTCTCCTCTTTGATTTCTCGTTTGCGCTCATTGGTTGCCTGTTTGTACTCTTTGCGAAGAACGGCAACTAGTACCTTATCCCTCGGGCTTCTCTTAAGGGCCTTAAGAAGTGCCCCATGCGCCTTAGAGCAGGCCGTGTCAAACCACTTGTGTGCCTTCTTTAAAGGGGGTCTACTCTCTATCTGTAAGTTCTTGGCAATATGCCTGCACGCTGCTTCATAGGCTATTATAGTATCCGTACCCAATGTGGCTCCATCAAGACAGACGGCTAAGTTATCCTCAGCCTCCTTGGCTAGGTCCTCAAAAAAGACCTCTGGGACTACATCGTTTCATTTAATCCTCCTTCCCTGATCTCTAGTTGATAAGTTTCGTAGGCCCCTTCCCTCCGATTGTGTGCTCTGGGTGTGGCCCCCCACGTCGACCTCTAGTGAAAGCGGGTTGTGATCACTGAAGGTCGCAACCACCACTCTGTATGCCAGCGTCTTTGTAAGAATCAGGGGAGACACGAAAATATAGTTGATAAACGACTTTGCTCCCCTTCCTATAAAAGTTGGAACCCTCTCACTCCCCTCCTCCTTGCTTGGTTCAAATAGGTTTAAGTTGGATAGTAGTTCCTCAAGGGCATCGCCATTCCTGCTGTGTTCAAAATGGGGTACCCCCCCAACCCCCCCCCCCCGGGCAGCCCGTCATGATCATTTCCGTAACAGTCCCACAAACAGGGATGCATATTAAAATCTCCCATTAACAAAACTTCTGGTACACAGGACTCATTATGCTTATAGACTGACAAAAATGTTTCTAAATTACTAAAATGCTCCTTCTGCTGGGTTCCTTCCATTGCATTATATAAATTGATTAAAAGGTATTTCTGATTGGAAATGGTCCATTCAACTATAATAAAATTACAGGATTCCGTTGTCAGTTTTTTAAAAGTGCCGGCAAGGTTTAAGGAGAAAAGGAAGAGCAGGCCACCCTTTGGCCTCCCCACATGTCCTTGGGCCGCCGGGTTAGCGAAACTAAGGTAACCGTCAAATGCAAACCTAGAGGCGGCATCCCAGGTTTCCTGGAAGGCCAAGATATCAAATTGCCTTCTAAATTTCAACCATTGGGGGTCTGTGCTTTTCGAAGGAATCCCTGCCACATTCCAACTTAGGAGTTTACAGGGTACAGCCTGGTTAATAACTGAGCCACTTGTAGTACCCAAAACCCCACCCTGCCCTGGATTTTTCGTGGGTAGTCAATCAATTGACTCCAGCCCTGACAAAGGGGAGAAGCGATTGGAAATGCTTAAATCCCCCATGGAAAGCGAAACTGGCCGTGGGGCTGGGGCAATGTTTGTGGTTGAGGCTGTAGTTAAGGCTTCCCCCCCATGTAGATTTCCCTGAGCGGTACTCAACTTTGCAAAGTCCCTACCCTGGTGAGGAGCCATATGCACGAGGTTATGGGGTACATATACCCCCCTAGGTGGCTGAGGGGGTCTTTGCCGAGTTACTGATGGGGTAGAAAAAACCCAAGGGAAGTGGCCTGATACCCTTATTATCAAGATCTGAGGCGTCCCAAAAGAGTCTTTCCGCACTGGCCCTATTCTTAAAGGAAACCACCACGCAGTCCCCTGGAATACTCTTGTGACTCCGCCCTACCCACCCAACCCTCCTTGCCATTATTACTGTGTGTGAGATGTCAACTCCTCCAGTGCTAAATTCCGCAGACCACTGCCTAGCTTGAGACATGAGGTCATGGGTTGATTCATGTGAGCCCTCCCTTGATGGCGGTACCCCTGTGAAGACCGCCATCAAAGGGACGGCCTCTGGTGGCAAATCCAGGGATCGGCCATATGATCTATACTGCCTAGAACCCCCTTGTGCCTGGTTCTCCCTAGTCCTCGCTTCCGGGTTACGACTCCCACCCCCTGCCCTTGTGGGTGAGTGAAACTCAATGCCTACTATCCCATTGTCCTGACAAGGTCTACTGGGTGAGGGGCCCGTGGGCATTGCTCCTACCAAAGGCTTATTCCCCACGGTTACTTGTGGCAGAGTCGTAGGCACCTTCACCCCTGGTTGCTGTTTGAGGAACAAGTCAATTTTCTCACATTTAGACAGGATCCCCGCCACACAGGTATTAAGTGTGTCCACAATGTCTTTGGCAATATACACTAATGCAGGTTCTAGTCGTGAGGTTAACAAGTCCTCTATTAAGTCCTCAATTTTGTCTTTCAGGCGTTGGTCAGATTGACTACCCTCAACCCTTGGTTTTGTCCTCCTGCCGGCTGTTATAACTGTCTTGCGCTTTCTATGCCGCTTATGTGGTTGCACACCTTGTGGAGTCTCGCTCAGTAGCCCAGGACTGGCGAGTGGAGTTGGTAATGCAGGTTGCTGTAAGGCCAGACCTTGGTTAGGGTTCGTGATCACTATAGACGGTTCCAACGGTATGACCCTGGTGTGATTTGTGCCTGCTGCGGGGTCATTTTCCTTCCCCCCCAGACCTAGTTCTTTCTCCGCATTGGCAATCTCTTTAGACAGAACCCCCACCGCTGACATTAAATATGATATTATAGACTCGGACTTTCTGGGGTGCTTTGCTCTTTTACCTTCATCGGCGTCCCCAGCGCAGACCTGCTTCCTCTTCCCCATGGATGGACTTTAGGGGGGTGGCCCGTCCCGTCCTCTGCTGGCCCCTGATGGCCACAGATGGCCCCGCCCTTGTCCCGGGTTTCTCCCGCGCGCGACTCGCGTTGCGAGAGGCGTTACTTCCTCTTAAAGCGTCTCTGGGCGCCTTGGTGCCGTCAGCGATCTTGCGCCGGTCCCCAGGGCAGTGGGGAGTTGTAGTGTCCCACTGCTGGTGGGACCGGCATGTGCTGGGGCTACTGGGACTGCTGGGGTAGCTGGGACTTCTGCCGTTCCCCTCACGGCGTGGATTGCAGTGTGCTGGCCGTTCCCCTCATGGCGCGCTGGATTTCGTGGTATGTGCCCCCAGGAGCTATCAGCGCTCCTTCCTCTTAAAGCACCTCTGGGCGCCTTGGTGCCGTCAGCGATCTTGCGCCGGTTCCCAGGACAGCTGGGAGTTGTAGTGTCCCACTGCTGGTGGGACCGGCGTGTGCTGGGGCTGCTGGGACTGCTGGGGTAGCTGGGACCTCTGCCGTTCCCCTCACGGTGTGGATTGCAGTGTGGTGGCCGTTCCCCTCACGACGCGCTGGATTTCGCAGTATGTGCCCCCCATTTTACCATAAAGGCTGCAACAAGCATGTCGCCACCCCCACCGTTTCTGAATGATTCAGGAGAGTCCAATCCTCCATGGAAGCAATGGAAAAGAATATTTGAGTCACATCTCATCACTATAGATGGTGAAAAATGTACATCGCTTCAAAAGCAACATATATTACTCCATAATGTAGGCGTTGAGGGGCGAAAGACAGAAGAAGAAGAGGAGGAGGTATAAGGTTTGGAGCGTTAGATGTCTACCACGTTACATTCAACAAACTTGGACGTCATTTTGGGCAAAAGATTAAATGTGATGCTAGAAAGGCGCACATTCTTTGGAAGAACTCAAGGCAAAAGTGAAAAGTTAATTGCCTCCCTAAGGGGGATTATCGAATACATGTGCTTTTGGCCCTTTAACAAACTTTCTTATTAGGGACCAGTTGCTAAGATGTACCAATAATCCAAAAATACAGGAAAATGTACTTGTGGTCAATCCCGATTGAAAACAAGCTGTAGATATTGCAATAAGTGTAGAGCATACAGCGGATTGCATCAAAGAAATGAAAGCGTTCGCTAACCCCAAACCCAATAGGGTTTGTAGAGCTCTACGCTCTAAACCTGTCCCTGCTGTAGAACCAGGAGCCCAAGAAGGAAGTAAGTTAATTTTCCAATTACATGGCAGAACTGAGGGTGTTAACTTCCCTTCTTGTGAAATTACACTGGACAGTAAACCTATCACAGTTTTTCAGATTCCTGTTTACCCTATACATTAGTTAAAAAAGGACCTATTCCTTGCTCTGTTTCCGGTCAAGTAAAATCAACTTAAAGTACCAGACATCAAACCAGAAGGATATAATAGGGATCTCATCCCGTTGCAGGAACACAATGGGAAAGGTTGATGTAACCAAGAAGGGGTCGAATCTACTAAGATGGCGCCAACAAAAAGAGTTAAGAACAAACACAACAAATGCCTATATTAACCCCTCCCACGCTAGTGACTGAACGGTTCCGTCACGCCCCTCGGGTGGGCTGTGCTGGTGACGGAACGGATCCGTCACGGCCCGCTCGCCGCGCCTGCGCGGCGCTGATTTTGCGCCTGCGCGGCGCGTTCTATTGAGCGGGCGGGGCTGTGACGGAACCGTTCCGTCACAAGCACAGCTCACCTGAGGGGCGTGACGGAGCGGTTCCGTCACCAGCGTCGGAGTGCTGTGCGCCCCCCCGCCGCTTAGCACTGCGGTGGAATAGCTGCCGCAACGAAAGGGTTAATACTGATTTAAACATCACATTCATACCAGGGGCCAGAAGACCTAAACAGTCTGGTCTGAAAATGTTGTTTTTTATTTTTCTTTCAAGTCTTTTTTGTCATTTCATTCTTTTGTTTTGATGAAGAACTCCTTTTTGAAAAAAATCTATATAAATAAGTACAATAATGAATATACACTGAAAACACCACTACATTTAACAAACAAGAACAACAAAATTTGACAAATATACAGTGCAAATCACTGTACAATTATAAACAAATACGATACATTTGTAATTTTGATCCTCCGAGCACTCAATATTATCAAAAAGAAAGTCTTAATGTAGTTTTCATCTTTTAATGTTCAATCTGTATCCACATCAAATCCAATTCTCCATCAAACGATTGCTTGCAGCCAACGCGCGTTTCGTCAAGTCCGTGTAGGACAATTTGACTTCCTCAGGGCATATAGTGGTGGAGATAATATATATGTCAGCACTTCGTAGAGTTTTATTCAAATCCTCATTTGAGATGTAAGCAGAACGCCAGAGTAAAACGCGATACTGACACTGATATTGTCACAGCGACACGGACTCGTGTCATTGTACCTCTATAACTCGGAGGAATTGAAGATACATAAGGAATAATACGTTTGTGCACATATACTGGAGCTAAGGATTGATGGATTAATACTATGGAGCTCTGATCAGGAGTGTGGATTTGGACTAAAACTTACATCTCAAATGAGGATTTGAATAAAACTCTACGAAGTGCTGACATATATATTATCTCCACCACTATATGCCCTGAGGAAGTCAAATTGTCCTACACGGACTTGACGAAACGCGCGTTGGCTGCAAGCAATCGTTTGATGGAGAATTGGATTTGATGTGGATACAGATTGAACATTAAAAGATGAAAACTACATTAAGACTTTCTTTTTGATAATATTGAGTGCTCGGAGGATCAAAATTATTGTTTGGACCTTGGTTTGTCTTGGGGACTGTGGTAACCAGCCCCCCACCTCTTCCTGAGCACCTATTTTTGATAAATCTGATCTGTTACATAGACCTTGATAGTAGCTGTGCGCTCCTAATAGCCGTTACCACGATTTGTCTACGATACATTTGTAGTTATGGTTCTATCAGGCTTATGAACCTCCCTTTTATAGATGTACAATGCCTCTGATCTTTATTTTAAAATATGTCAATTTTGCTTTTAATGCAACAAGTAGAGAGGGAGGTCCCCGGCACAATGTGTTTCCAGGAGGATATTCTTTTTCAAGTCAAGGATAAAACGCAGCATAGCACTATTTTGTGGGAAGTTTTATCCAGACAAAGAAAGGCAAGGCTCACTATAAAGAGGGAAAATGCCCAATTGGGATGAGGGTCAATAGAATATCTAGGTCACACAATGTTTTACAATAGCATCAAGCCCAAGTTGAACCTTGTTGAAGCAGTAGAAAAAACAGAGGCTCCCACTAATGTATAGCAGCTTAAATCCTTTCTGCAATTCTTTGAGTACGTCTTTAAGTTTTTACAAAACTATGCATGCGTTATAGATCCCTTACATCATTATTGGAAAAAAGGTGACATTTTCATGGATGAAGAAGTGTTAATCTGCTTTTAAATCAGTAAAGCTCAGTATAAGAAAAGCCTCATCATTGGGTAGATCTGACCCCTAATACACATAGGGGTATATTCTCAAAAACGTGTGATAACCATCGCAAAAAATACTTAACACAACCCTCAACATCGCAGGAAATGTATGCCGTGTTAATCAGGTATTCACAACAGAGCCGTACCATGCAATAGTCTCCAGATAACGCGTCAACTGACCGCATTAAAATCAATGCCAAGCCGCAAAAATGCAAAACACGTACGCCAAAAACACTGCGATGAGGCCAAATGCGATACAAAAAGCAGCGAAAACCAGCAGCAGGCCCCCAAGTCCCACGTGTCTGGCAGGAAAATGCACTTTAAAAGCAACAAAAAAAACGCACCAGAATGAAGCCAAAGTGCATAGCAACATGGTTGCACCCTGACTGAGCGCAGAGGCCAATGCAAACCTCACAAGCCCCACAGACCACCTGCAAGGAATAACGGGCTTGGGGAAGGCCAAGGAGAAGAGGGAGAGGAAGACGGGGTGCAGTCTGCAGGAAAACAAGATCAGTGTCACTGTGGTGACAGAACACAACAGGCAACTGACCCAAAATCAGACTACCGTGACTGCAGCTGGAGTGTCGAGGAGGCCAATGGAGGAGGCCAAGAAGCGCTGGCATGACATGAAAATCTAAACCAGGCACAAAGCCGCTGCCAACAGGTAGGCAGCAACGGTGGCAGAAGGTGGGAGTCCAGCGCCACAGGAGGAACTGGAGGCCACAGTCAACAGTGTGAAAACGGTGCAAGGAGTCGAGCGCGTGGACACAGCTCGGGAGGACCTGACACAACATCAACAGCGTGAGTTAAGACCAGGGACCAGGGGGGGTGGGGGAGATGGGCACAATGGCACACATGCACAAATAAGCAGAGCACACTGCACACCCACAATAACCCTGGATCATGTCCCTCATCCCCGTGGCACACTGCAGCACACACGCATAGCAAGAACAGCACATCCACATTGACGACAATGTGTTACAATGTGCAAAGCCGACACTGCAGAACAGAGGACACAACTGGCTCCGCACACGTGCAGAAACAGGCCCACTACATCTGACAGAGCTGGAAACTGTGAAATGGAAATGTACACTTAAAACCTCAAACCCATCATGTAGTCCAAATGTACACTATCTCGCATCTGAATCCTGCACCTCCAAAACAGTCACAATGTACATTGTCATACAGTCTGCATGTAAACAAGAACAATGCGCCAACACACATGTCAACACAATGTCAACATGCATCTCCCCTTCACATTGCAGACACAAAACCTCCAGCAGAGCACAGAAGACCACACATCAGTGATGCCGAAGAGGAACACCACACCTTCGACACCGATGCCCAACAACAGCCTATGGACATCCCACGCAACCCAACACCAGAGCCAGGGCAGCCAAGCTACCTAGAGGAGAGCCCAGCCCCTACAACAGACAACACAGCATGAAGCACCCGCAAGCACGGCAGGCTCACAACACTTCACCAACCCACACATGGCACCCCAATGCCAGGTGTCCAAATGCCAAAAGGAGGTGGCCCAACAGGTGCAGGTGTGTTCCGAACACATGGAAGGTGAACTAGATCACATATGTGGGTGTCTATTACCCTTTAGGGACTACCTACACCCCACGAAGAAGACCCACGCTGCCATAGAGGCACATGCAAATGCACATTCCCAGTGCAGAACCACGCCCAGGGACACACACATATCAGTCACACACCCTCTTTGGCTTTGCGTATGACGGCACAGTCCACTGCCCTTACGAATTGTTTGGGTGACAACAAAGCCACATGTCCAAGCTCTAACCCGCTGCCTGCGGTGACATGTCTGCATCCCCTGTACACAGCAGAATGTAATGTCCTAGGGCCCAGGGCCCTCATGCATACAACAAGACCACAGGGACCAACGCAGATATCATGTTGAACTGGCTATGGGCATGTGCACCCAGCCCCTTTATTGGCAGGGCCACATGTACAGTGACGCCTGTGCTGGATGTGTGTGGGGTGAGTATAAGCTAGCCCGCACAAAGTGCTTGGTGCTGACCACAACTTGAACAGTGGACACCAGTGCAATGGAAACAGAAAACACTTGCATAACAGAGTCAACTGCTGAGCAACATGGAGGGAGCCTGAGCAAGTATAGAGGGCACTCAACATACAAACAGAAGTGTCTGTGAGTTTCATTGCGCTGCTGTGGGGTCCCCAGAGCTAAAGGTGCTCATGTGACGAAAATGTGGAGGATTGTGTCCCTTCTGGACATTCCTGATGCAGATGCAGCGGGGAGGTGTTACACCTGCATCTTCCTCATCGCCATCCCAGATCTTCCACACTGCCTGAGGTGACATTGTTGCGTGAGCTCTCCACAGCACATAACCAGAACAGTAATGGATGATGATTCATGGTGCAGAGAGCTAGTGGCCTCCTGTGGTGATGCGACGTCCGGGCCGATCAGGACTTTATTTGATGTGTGAGCCCTGGGGGGCTGCATTTGAGGCCGTAGGCAGCGGACAGCGCAGGCCCACAGACACATGCCATTGATGACCCCAAGGCCATCATCTCAGAGGCTATCCAACATCTCAGAAGAAGGGGTCCCGAACCTGACCAGCACAGAGTTAGTGGCCCCGGATGCACTGCGACCGGCACAGGCACCCCGCCACAGGATGGTGACTTGCGGGGCAGTCAGATGGGCCACGCGAGCTGAGTGGGTCCCCATCAGGGTCCGAGGTGTATGTAGCCGAGGGTTGGGGAGGACAGTGAAAGTGTCCTCCAGGGCATGATGCAGAGGGTGGAAGCAGCAAATGGAGGAGTGGAATGCCACAGCATCGTTTTAGCCACAAAGTCAGTATCACCGACATGATGGCGACGACAACCCCCAGTCCATGGACTCAATCGCCAACAAAGTTCAACCAGGAAGAGTCCATAGGTCTCAGGGAACCGACTTAGTGGCACCGGGGCTGAAAGGGGATGCAGTCTGCTTTGACGCCTGTACAATGACATCAAGTCAGTCATGCATAAATCTAGACTGAATTCGAATAGTGTGACCTACTCGACCGCAGTGGAGGCCTGAGGCAGCGGTCAGCATGGACCAGACGCGGTTCAGCGAGCTCCTCCTGGAACTCTAACACACGACGTTGACATGACATTTGGGGGTGACTTGTGGTTGACAGAGGCAAAAACACCATGACGTCTCCTGCCTGGTATGGACTGGATTGGATTGGCGTGAGGCCTGCTGGACTGCAGTGTAGGCCGACGGCGTAGTCAACAAGGTCCCACAGACACGTGTGGTTGGGATGCCAGGCACATACTTGGCGTCACCACTTCAATGGGAGTACAGTGATGTAAGATCTGTATTAATATGCATACTCGGACAATGTATGATCAAGACTCAGTCCCAAATGTGTGACTTACTCACCCGCAGCGTAGGCCTGAGGCAGCAGTCAGCAAGGGCTTACAGTCACGTGTCGTTGTCTTGCGATGCACGGAGTTAGTGACACCAGGGCAGTTGTCGGTAGTGTTAGATCACCTCCGTAACGATGATCCTTTTACCCTCTGGACAGACACGCGTCATCCTCTTACACCTCTCCTTCCGTGCAATGATATGTTCTCTTCCATTGACAAATCAAGACTCAGTCCCACATGTGTGAATGACTCGAATGCAGCATGGCCCAAGGGCAGCAGTCCGCGTGGGCCCACGGACACCTGTGGATGGACTGCTATACACAGACTTGGTGGCACCACATCGATGGGAGTATTGTGAAATAAAATCTGCCATAATTGATTTTCCCTGCCATAGTGTAATCAAGAATCAGTTCCAAATGTGTGACCTACTTTTCCGCTGTGCATGCAGTTGGAGAACCTAAATGAGAAGGGAGTACAGCGGGCTGCTGTCGCAGAGGTCGTGATGGTCTGAGGAGGCTGCAATGTTTGCAGCACTCTGGCTTGGAGCTTTCACCAGCACATGGTGGGCCTTTATCTACACATGCCGGTGTTGGCAGGTGTGCATTGAGGCCCGGCCTGGCAGGACTGGTACGGGTCCCTGTGACCCGGAGTGCAGCAGGCGCACAGGAATGCAAGCAACACCGCTCACGGTGACTGCGTCGGCCTCGTGGCGGGGTGAGGGGCGCCACCCTGGCAGAGTCGTTGGGCATTCCTGAAGAGGACTATGCCCAGAGCTACATGCTTTTTATTCACACTCCTATGCGTATCAGGCATATGCCAGGCCAGCACACTCCGCTCACGCTTACCAGGGGGGGCGTAGCAAGCTACATTTCCCGGATCTTCCCCACTGGCTAGGGTGACATGGCTGCGTCCACTGCACTCCATATACCAGCGGTGTATGTCCACATTGATATGTCAATCAAGCAATCAATCAATCAGAGTACTGGTAAAGAGCGCTACTTACCCGTGAGGGTCTCAAGGCACTGAGGGGAGGGGGTGCCGCTACTGCTCGAGGAGTCTTCTGAAGGCGAGTAGGTCTTGGGTCTGCCATAGGTGGGTAGGGAGAGTGTCAAAACACACAGGAGAGCAGACTAGGTCTGAAAGAAGGTGTGCAGCTGTAATGGCGAATGTGCAACAATGGGTGCATGTATGAACGTATGTTGTTGAAAACATAGGCTGGAAAAAATCCCATCAGACCACCCTTTATGGTGGATTTCGCGTCATGTGGGATGTTTTGCTGATCATTCCATATCACAACCGACCATGTAGTGCCGCTGTGGAAATGGATGTTAGTAATCTAGCCGTGATGTCCATTGTGAAGTAGTGTTTCCTAAAGTGCAGTGCTAAAGTAACAGTGATAAATTAAAATTGACTACACAGGCGCTGTACAACATTCAAAACGCAATCTATGTGTCAAATATTAAAAACACACCGAGTAGTATGACTACCCCATGGCGCTGTGCAGGACGGTCGACATGTTTCAGCCTGTGGGGCGTTGCCCCGGCTTTCTTCAGGACCATAGAAAAAAGGCTACTGCAACTATGAATAATGTGTTGAGTGAAAAGGACAAATGATGTACTAAAAAAGTTACATATCTACCGGGAACCATCACAATTGAATGCCCACTGGAAGGAGAGAAGAACATCTTCTTCCTAGAAAAAATGTTTACAAAACACTATATTACACACAAGCGACCACATGAATACACAAACACCATACCAACAAAGCACACCTGCCTGAATGAAATTTGCATTCAGCATTATATAAACAAGCATAATAGCTTAAACACCATGAAGCATTTCCTCACGATGCTACTCACCCAGCTTTGTGTGGGTGAAGACCTCACCTCACCCGGCGACCGCTCGGGAGTATGAGGCCCCGCTCTATAGTGTAGAAAGAAAAGGACCACTATAAGCACACAACTCTACAGTGTCCACGCCAATTGCTCTACACACCAACCCAACAGACGTGTGATAGTCACCCAACTGTTCAACCCAGAAACCAACCTACAACCAGACACTTGAAAAACATAACGCTATGGTGTAAAACATATAACCTCTGAATGGTTTCTTAATAACTCCCAGGCACCTGCCTAAAATCACAGTGTATACTCATTGATAGGAGTTCCTAGTGACTGACCCAGGGATTGTCCATAGTAAAGGGCTACTCGAGTGCCCAAGAATATCAAGCCACAAAGTCCTTAATAAGCCCCTGAGTCTAAAGGGCTTAGGGGGCCGTCCAAACTCTTCGGCTCGAGTTTGCTAAACTCAATTGCATAGAAAGGGGGCTAACTAATAGCGAAGGAATCAACAGGAGACTCACCTGTCCGTCGGTGCCCCCAATAGTGAGTCGAGCGGAAGTGGAGGTGTTGATCAAACCGCCCCTAGTTATTATATAGCTGCCGGAAATCATATGGTGAGGCAGAAAAGGGGCGTTAAAATCCTGTCAACTGTGGACAAACGCGCGAGAGAAGAGCGTGAGAAAAAGAGACACTGCTCTTTAGCACATGCGCAGTAACATAAATTTACCGAGAGATGACATACAGTTTGTCTTCACATTGTTGTTAGCAACCAAAGCGAGGATAGTTTTAAAGATTGCATCTTGCCAGTTAGAGCGGATAACAAAAAGAGCTTCTCGTGAGAGATTTGCTCAATTATGCGCACATCATGATTCATGCGCGTGGCTAATGGGGAGACACTGTGTGTGTGTCATGCGCCCAGTGAAGTTGACTGAATCTCACTGGAGAGGAGCGTGATAGGCTCACAAGCTTAAGTCTCCCAAGTAGGAAACCCAATGTGTGTCATGAACCCAAAAACTCACTTACAATTATCACATGAAGTGTAAAACAAGTAATTGGTAATCGTTTACATTGTAGAGAACGCCCAAACGTGGTTTGTGGAGAAGGTTAGTTCTAATTGTTCTCTGAACATGTGTATGCACGGGGACGATCTGACTAAAGTACCTCAACTACAATGCTTATTTTCAAGAAAGACTGTGCCCCAAAATGGAAATAATTAATACATAGAGAGTCACTCTATGGTGGAGTGTGTCATCCAATTGTAGGACCATAAAGAGTTGCTATACGCTGGAGCGTAATAAGACCCTTGTGAGGGATCAATATGTTCATGATTTAAGGGAGTTGTTTGTTATCATCAAGTGTCCAGGAAAGTAGGTATAGGACTAGGTGGACAGAAGGGATTCACACACAATTATGTTGGGTGAGCTTTTACGGGTGCAACAGAAAGTGCGTTGCAACCAATTTAGAAGACCCGCAACCAAAAAGTTGCTCTTAATACTAGAAAACAAAACATGTATGTGGAGGGTCAAGGGGAATATTTAATGACCTCTCTGCTCGCTCCCCTACTCTGAGATACAAAACACACAAGAGAGCAGACTAGGTCTGAAAGAAGGTGTGCAGCTGTAATGGCGAATGTGCAACAATGGGTGCATGTATGAACGTATGTTGTTGAAAACATAGGCTGGAAAAAATCCCATCAGACCACCCTTTATGGTGGATTTCGCGTCATGTGGGATGTTTTGCTGATCATTCCATATTACAACCGACCATGTAGTGCCGCTGTGGAAATGGATGTCAGTAATCTAGCCGTGATGTCCATTGTGAAGTAGTGTTTCCTAAAGTGCAGTGCTAAAGTAACAGTGATAAATTAAAATTGACTACACAGGCGCTGTACAACATTCAAAACGCAATCTATGTGTCAAATATTAAAAACACGCCGAGTAGTATGACTACCCCATGGCGCTGTGCAGGACGGTCGACATGTTTCAGCCTGTGGGGCGTTGCCCCGGCTTTCTTCAGGACCATAGAAAAAAGGCTACTGCAACTATGAATAATGTGTTGAGTGAAAAGGACAAATGATGTACTAAAAAAGTTACATATCTACCGGGAACCATCACAATTGAATGCCCACTGGAAGGAGAGAAGAACATCGTCTTCCTAGAAAAAATGTTTACAAAACACTATATTACACACAAGCGACCACATGAATACACAAACACCATACCAACAAAGCACACCTGCCTGAATGAAATTTGCATTCAGCATTATATAAACAAGCATAATAGCTTAAACACCATGAAGCATTTCCTCACAATGCTACTCACCCAGCTTTGTGTGGGTGAAGACCTCACCTCACCCGGCGACCGCTCGGGAGTATGAGGCCCCGCTCTATAGTGTAGAAAGAAAAGGACCACTATAAGCACACAACTCTACAGTGTCCACGCCAATTGCTCTACACACCAACCCAACAGACGTGTGATAGTCACCCAACTGTTCAACCCAGAAACCAACCTACAACCAGACACTTGAAAAACATAACGCTATGGTGTAAAACATATAACCTCTGAATGGTTTCTTAATAACTCCCAGGCACCTGCCTAAAATCACAGTGTATACTCATTGATAGGAGTTCCTAGTGACTGACCCAGGGATTGTCCAAAGTAAAGGGCTACTCGAGTGCCCAAGAATATCAAGCCACAAAGTCCTTAATAAGCCCCTGAGTCTAAAGGGCTTAGGGGGCCGTCCAAACTCCTCGGCTCGAGTTTGCTAAACTCAATTGCATAGAAAGGGGGCTAACTAATAGCGAAGGAATCAACAGGAGACTCACCTGTCCGTCGGTGCCCCCAATGGTGAGTCAAGCGGAAGTGGAGGTGTTGATCAAACCGCCCCTAGTTATTATATAGCTGCCGGAAATCATATGGTGAGGCAGAAAAGGGGCGTTAAAATCCTGTCAACTGTGGACAAATGCGCGAGAGAGGAGCGCGAGAAAAAGAGACACTGCTCTTTAGCACATGCGCAGTAACATAAATTTACCGAGAGATGACATACAGTTTGTCTTCACATTGTTGTTAGCAACCAAAGCGAGGATAGTTTTAAAGATTGCATTTTGCCAGTTAGAGCGGTGTTATGGCTGGATTTTCTGAGTAGGTGGGATCAGCCCCTAGGGGCCCCTCCAACCCAGCCAGAACGTAATCACATCCCTCCTCAGGACCAACTATCCAGGCACCTGGTACCTACCTGAGGATGGGGAACTCGCAATATACAAGCTCATATTATTAAAAAAAACACCACTAAATCTATAGGGATACTAAGAATACTCACTGATTACTAGGGATATCCATACCCTACACCACACTTATTCACATCAGTTGGTCTCGCGGCCACCCTGACCCAGACCATTCTACCCTAGGGCAGATATGACACACAATCCGGTGCGTCTACACATGGGCCTGCAGAACCCAATGCTCCCTTTTCCAAACTGTTTGCAATCCTGCAAAACTACACACTAGTTCGACCTCCTAGTGCTCTCACTTATTCAAGCCACAATCCTGTGGGTATAGGCACTGGTAATCCTCCCCAGTGTTCTCACTAACGCCGTATATCAACGACGACCACATTCCTATGAACACCTATATATATATATATATATATATTGGGAAGTCTCTTCACTAAGGGTCTGCTACTACAATAATATTATGGGATGGTGTACTAACTTAGTCCCTTAGTTGCAAGTCTCCTCTCTCCCTCACTATTACTTACCTGATCAGGGGTAGCATCTGTTCAAACAGCAATACCTACCAGGAAAGATTACCCTCACTGTATGGGGACAAAGATATACACACTATGTGATTGAGTTATTTCTTGATTTAAGCGCTCCTACTCCCTTTTGATCCATCAGTGGCTCAACAGCAACTGGCTTGAAGCCAGGATAACTTTATCATAAAAGAACTCATGCACACTAATTCACTAATTAATGGGGTCATTTATTATTAGTACAATATAAACCTTTACACAGAACTGACAAAGACTATAGGTAGAACACACCGCTGAAAGAGAAAAGATTAAACATAACAGGAACACTCCGCTGAAAGAGAAAGGATTTAAACATACAATGGCTTAGGGAATAAGGACAAGATTAAGATGCAAGTGTAAAGTAAACTAATGTGATGAAAACAATATCACCTGATTAGTGTGAAGTCTTGTTCTAGCTGTCATCTGGGTTCCTCTCTCGTCTGTGCCTTGGCTCATCTCAGACTCCCTCTCTCTCCTGCACTCTTGGGTACACCTCTGCGCTGATCACTTTGCACTGGACTCCTCTCCCCCTCACGAACTGTCTCCACCTTCCATCTTCAATCTTAATAGTTCCTGCCGCTCTGATCACCGTTCATTCCACTAGCTTATTCACTCTGTCTCTGCGCCAATGTCCAATTAACTCCATCTGCTCCCATAGGTTAGTCCACGATCTCTCCTCCGTCTCTTCTAAAAGGCATTACTTCAGACTCCAGCTATTCACACCTCCTCCTGATAAGCACCTGCTTCTGACTGCTTCCTTCAGTTCCAGCTCACTATTCAACTCAGCTCTTCTCCAGCTTGAACCCTCTCTCTCTGCCAACTCCACTCCACTGCTTTCCACTCCTCCACCTTAACACGACCCTCTGGCTTCGCCACCTTCACTCGACTGCAACTCTACTCGACTCCCTCTCTGCTTGACTCACTGACTCCGCCTCTGCACTTCACTGATATAGAATGCTGTTTCCTCATGGAAAGTTCCAGCCAGCAGCTTCCTCCCACCAATCCCATGCACCAGGCTCCTTGCGCTAGACGCTCCCACAGTGACCAGTCTGCTTGTTTCGTCTAGAGACCTGAGCCCGGGAACAATTCCTGATTAGATTCAGCTCTGGCCGGTTCTCTCCGGTCCGCTTAGGGCGAACAACAGTTATAACTATAAACTTTGCCTTTGCCCTGAAAAGCCTCTCAGCTTCATCAAGATGGAGTCCCTCTAGCTCTAGGCCTGTAGGCCTGAAAGGGGTGAAATGCTCCTTAGCTCTGTCAGAATACCTACATAAACCATACCAATGTGTCTAATATGTCAAAGCCAATAGGCAATAGACAGGTTAAAGTCAAGAATAAAGGCATATTAAGCAGCTATCCTCTTCTAGGTCTGGAAAAAAGGCTTAAAAGGGCCAACACAGGCTAAGAATACCTATACTAGATGCGAGCAAGATTAATGATCTATATCACTGCTAAATAAAGCCAAAAACTCTGCCATTACACTCCACCCTTAGATCCTTATCTTGCGAGCATCAATAAACAACAACAACCATCTAAACAAACATCAACATGATCTATCCAACATAGGCTAAGAATACCTATCCTAGATGTGAGCAAGATTAATGATCTATATCACTGCTAAATAGAGCCCAAAAACTCTGCCATCCACCCTTAGATCCTTATCTTGCGAACATCTTATAAACAATAACATCCAGATAAACAAACATCAACACAATCTATCAACAAATCAAAAACTAAAAAAAAAAAAAAAACTCCCTAAAAAGAATGACAACTTAAGGAAATTCCACCTGAAACTCAATGGTAGGGAATACAAACCTAACAACCAACTGAAAACAAATCGAAGCACCCTTGACTTGAATGCTGAAACATATCTGAGATTGGATCTGATAACAACAGAAACTAACCAAAGCATCCTCAAACTAAATGTGCCTCAATTTCTAATGATAACTGGTGAAATCTAGTGATGTAGGGACTTATGTGTTGAATGAAAACAGCAAGGGGCCTAAATGGGGCCTACTTCGGACAACTTAAGCCTAAATGAGGCCTACCTACTATTGTCAACTTAAGAACTAAATGTGTTTCAACTCCTAATGAGAAAACAACAAAGGCCCTAAATGAGCCCTACCTACTATAGGCAACTTAAGCTAATAAAACTCATAAAATCTATTGGTGTAGGGGCTTGTTTGTGGGATAAAAATAACAATGGGCCTAAATGAGGCCTACCTACTGACATTTGTCAATTTAAAGTGAAATCTGAGAAGTAGACATGACAAACTGTGTCAAGGTTTGGGCAAACATTAATACATAATCATACTAAAAGACACACCACCCAGAACAATCCAAAGTTTAAGGTAACCACCCTTTGATCAATCAAGGTGAAAATGTAAGAACAATAAAAAAAAAAAACCCCATTTCTACAAGATAGCTGGTGTAACACCAAGCTTAAAACATTCATTTTACATCATACTGTGGAACACATGTGTGCAGCACCATTCAAAAAAAAAAAAAAAAGAGTCCTTCATTGGCAAAAACTGTTTTGAAGAAAACAGGAAAACTATAATAGGTGACATGTTTTTTGCTTTAAAAGTGGGGCCTGCTTGTCCAAGGGATTATGCAACCAAATCCCTGTATGATTCTGTCACAAATAAAACATGTTCGTGTTTTTTCTTATAAGTGGGGCCTGCTTGTAGTGATGTCAACAACAAAAAAAAAAAATTGCAGGCCAAGGAATTATGTAACGAAGTTCATTGGTAAAAAAAAAGTCAATTATTGTTTCTTCAGTGTAGGCCACCACCCTGCATCTTCGGTATCCGGACACTTCCTCCGATGCGGCCATCCATCACCCTTCCGGTCTGGTCTGGTCTGGTTCCATCATCCAAAAATAATAAACTAAAATAAAAACATGAAAGTAAAAAACTAAAACAAGAAAGGAAGTGGGAGGGGGGATCGACCCACGCACAACCACAACCCAGCAATCCTAGAGACAAGAAAACAAGTATCATTACTCTTGCAAAATAAAATTTTCCATTTAAAAAGCACCCCGGGTGCCTTTCATTATTGAAAAGAAAATATCCTAATTAATTAAAAACATTCAAAATTTAACTTTTAATGACATTTAGCAGGGCCTAACATACCCTAATCCTCTCTAAGCCAGCCTTCTCCCTTCAGAGTAGGAGCCAGGCTACAGTATGAAGCTATTTGAATCACTGCCAGATGATGATCTTACAGCAGGAGCAGGGCACTGCAAGCCTCCCTTTTCCCTGGTCAGAGAAGCCCGCCCAGGCCCACTGCAACTAACTAACTCCAAGGGCAAGAGTCTGCAAGAGTCCCTTATCAGCAGGCAATGAAGCCGCCTGCGTCAACAGCCAGGAAGAGCGAGGTCCCCCGCCCTTAAATAAACAAGCCATCCGCGGAAGAAAATTGGATTGTAGCCAATCATAACGAACAGGGACGTGATCGGAACCTGCAGAGGGAAGGAAAAAAAAACTCGTCTGCACAAACCAGCTGGTCTGCCAAGGTCGACAAACAAATTCCTTGCCTGTTCCCAGGCCTGATTGTGCTAACCAACGAAAGCTAGCATTTTAAAAAAAACAATTCTGTTACAGTGTACTGCTAATTAAAAGCTCCAGTTTCTAAAAAGACTTTTGTCTAACTAATTCAGCTAAAGGCAAGACATTTAAAATATGGGCACTTATTTAGAAAGGGGCAACTAAGTTTAGCACACAAGATTATACATTCTGCATTTGAAAAAACGAATTAACATGGACCATTGTCAGCTGCTGAAAGAGAAATTATTTTAAAACAACATAATTGTACATTACAATGTAATTTAACATGTAAGCCATTTAAGCCAACCTAATAAAAGGGCCACATTCATACACTATTAAACAGCCTATTATTTTCTAACTGAGTTGGTTAACTTACCAAGAAAGGTTTTGCTGACACATTTTATAAAAGAATACATTTTAATTTACATTTGGGAAAATAATAATGTTACATTTAATATTTTTTCAAAGGCACACGGTTGCCTTTCACTAATTAAAAGCACATGTTACCATGCACTGTCGGGCAAGATTGATTATTCTCAACCTGTGATCATTGCAACCAGCACATTCCTGTCTAGATGGAAAACCCTCAAAAAAAAAAATAATTAATGAAAACAGCTCCGTAGCGTGCACTCTAACAGGGCCATTTTTTTTTTAACATTTCACTCATTTTCTCTCTCCGTGCAAACCCTTTATCTCAATCCGACTGGTTGATTTATAACCACATCAGTTCCAAGGCAAACCCACACAAATTCGTAGACGCATTTCAAAAAGAATGTGAAATGAACAGAACCCTTCGCAAAGCACAAGATGTTACCTTCCCGTCAAGAAGTTGACAAAGCACATAGGCAGACCAAGGAACCAAAAAAAAAAAAAATCAAACCATCAAATAATCCACTGACTTTTATAGTCAGGTCAAATAACCATGCATGTTGACAGCATGTTAAAAATAAAGACTGCCATCTCAACTCAAGATATTAACCCTTTGGCAGCTCAAGCAGAATCATTCCCCAACGTCTGCAGATACATGGGAAAATCATGAGCACATTTCTTCACGTTTACAGATAACACGTACACATATTTTCAAAAACGTTATCCCCAAGCACCCGAGAGAGATCCAGCTCTCTCCTGCCAAACGTAATGATAACATGCCCTGTCCAAGCCATGACCACATGGCGCTATTCACAAGCCATATTTACAAGACAAGCTTTTCACAAACAATATTTCCAAGGCGCAATGCACAAGGAACACAGCAGATCAACATAAGAACATGCATCTCACAAGCCACAATAATATGGCGCTATCCACAAGCCATATTTACAAGGAGCTATATTCAAAGAACTCCACAAATCATAGAACAATGAACACATTTCATATTGCACAGCATAAGCAGATGCAGCAAGCAATTTAATGGGCAATTTAAAAGCATTTTTTACACACATTTATACAATTGGACCATCACAAAGATGTAACTGGCTTCCTCATGTAATGCCATCCTTCAACTCTGACACTTTAAACACCAAGATGAAAACCATTCCTTCCACCCTGAATAAGCCAAATGCCATTATGTAATGCAATCTCCTCACGCTGCAACTGTTCAAGCCCATAGGTCTAACAGGCTACATAAACTGCAACATTACGCCAGATGGAACCAGCGTTCAGGGCACTCCCTCAGAACACATGGGAAACTCTCTAAGCACATGGCCAGATCACACAGGATTCGTAAGATGACGACTACGCCAAATGTTATGGCTGGATTTTCTGAGTAGGTGGGATCAGCCCCTGGGGGCCCCTCCAACCCAGCCAGAACGTAATCACATCCCTCCTCAGGACCAACTATCCAGGCACCTGGTACCTACCTGAGGATGGGGAACTCGCAATATACAAGCTCATATTATTAAAAAAAACACCACTAAATCTATAGGGATACTAAGAATACTCACTGATTACTAGGGATATCCATACCCTACACCACACTTATTCACATCAGTTGGTCTCGCGGCCACCCTGACCCAGACCATTCTACCCTAGGGCAGATATGACACACAATCCGGTGCGTCTACACATGGGCCTGCAGAACCCAATGCTCCCTTTTCCAAACTGTTTGCAATCCTGCAAAACTACACACTAGTTCGACCTCCTAGTGCTCTCACTTATTCAAGCCACAATCCTGTGGGTATAGGCACTGGTAATCCTCCCCAGTGTTCTCACTAACGCCGTATATCAACGACGACCACATTCCTATGAACACCTATATATATATATATATATATATTGGGAAGTCTCTTCACTAAGGGTCTGCTACTACAATAATATTATGGGATGGTGTACTAACTTAGTCCCTTAGTTGCAAGTCTCCTCTCTCCCTCACTATTACTTACCTGATCAGGGGTAGCATCTGTTCAAACAGCAATACCTACCAGGAAAGATTACCCTCACTGTATGGGGACAAAGATATACACACTATGTGATTGAGTTATTTCTTGATTTAAGCGCTCCTACTCCCTTTTGATCCATCAGTGGCTCAACAGCAACTGGCTTGAAGCCAGGATAACTTTATCATAAAAGAACTCATGCACACTAATTCACTAATTAATGGGGTCATTTATTATTAGTACAATATAAACCTTTACACAGAACTGACAAAGACTATAGGTAGAACACACCGCTGAAAGAGAAAAGATTAAACATAACAGGAACACTCCGCTGAAAGAGAAAGGATTTAAACATACAATGGCTTAGGGAATAAGGACAAGATTAAGATGCAAGTGTAAAGTAAACTAATGTGATGAAAACAATATCACCTGATTAGTGTGAAGTCTTGTTCTAGCTGTCATCTGGGTTCCTCTCTCGTCTGTGCCTTGGCTCATCTCAGACTCCCTCTCTCTCCTGCACTCTTGGGTACACCTCTGCGCTGATCACTTTGCACTGGACTCCTCTCCCCCTCACGAACTGTCTCCACCTTCCATCTTCAATCTTAATAGTTCCTGCCGCTCTGATCACCGTTCATTCCACTAGCTTATTCACTCTGTCTCTGCGCCAATGTCCAATTAACTCCATCTGCTCCCATAGGTTAGTCCACGATCTCTCCTCCGTCTCTTCTAAAAGGCATTACTTCAGACTCCAGCTATTCACACCTCCTCCTGATAAGCACCTGCTTCTGACTGCTTCCTTCAGTTCCAGCTCACTATTCAACTCAGCTCTTCTCCAGCTTGAACCCTCTCTCTCTGCCAACTCCACTCCACTGCTTTCCACTCCTCCACCTTAACACGACCCTCTGGCTTCGCCACCTTCACTCGACTGCAACTCTACTCGACTCCCTCTCTGCTTGACTCACTGACTCCGCCTCTGCACTTCACTGATATAGAATGCTGTTTCCTCATGGAAAGTTCCAGCCAGCAGCTTCCTCCCACCAATCCCATGCACCAGGCTCCTTGCGCTAGACGCTCCCACAGTGACCAGTCTGCTTGTTTCGTCTAGAGACCTGAGCCCGGGAACAATTCCTGATTAGATTCAGCTCTGGCCGGTTCTCTCCGGTCCGCTTAGGGCGAACAACAGTTATAACTATAAACTTTGCCTTTGCCCTGAAAAGCCTCTCAGCTGCATCAAGATGGAGTCCCTCTAGCTCTAGGCCTGTAGGCCTGAAAGGGGTGAAATGCTCCTTAGCTCTGTCAGAATACCTACATAAACCATACCAATGTGTCTAATATGTCAAAGCCAATAGGCAATAGACAGGTTAAAGTCAAGAATAAAGGCATATTAAGCAGCTATCCTCTTCTAGGTCTGGAAAAAAGGCTTAAAAGAGCCAACACAGGCTAAGAATACCTATACTAAATGCGAGCAAGATTAATGATCTATATCACTGCTAAATAAAGCCAAAAACTCTGCCATTACAAGCGGATAACAAAAAGAGCTTCTCGTGAGAGATTTGCTCAATTACGCGCACATCATGATTCATGAGCGTGGCTAATGGGGAGACACTGTGTGTGTGTCATGCGCCCAGTGAAATTGACTGAATCTCACTGGAGAGGAGCGTGATAGGCTCACAAGCTTAAGTCTCCCAAGTAGGAAACCCAATGTGTGTCATGAACCCAAAAACTCACTTACAATTATCACATGAAGTGTAAAACGAGTAATTGGTAATCGTTTACATTGTAGAGAACGCCCAAACGTGGTTTGTGAAGAAGGTTAGTTCTAATTGTTCTCTGAACATGTGTATGCACGGGGACGATCTGACTAAAGTACCTCAACTACAATGCTTATTTTCAAGAAAGACTGTGCCCCAAAATGGAAATAATTAATACATAGAGAGTCACTCTATGGTGGAGTGTGTCATCCAATTGTAGGACCATAAAGAGTTGCTATACGCTGGAGCGTAATAAGACCCTTGTGAGGGATCAATATGTTCATGATTTAAGGGAGTTGTTTGTTATCATCAAGTGTCCAGGAAAGTAGGTATAGGACTAGGTGAACAGAAGGGATTCACACACAATTATGTTGGGTGAGCTTTTACGGGTGCAACAGAAAGTGCGTTGCAACCAATTTAGAAGACCCGCAACCAAAAAGTTGCTCTTAATACTAGAAAACAAAACATGTATGTGGAGGGTCAAGGGTAATATTTAATGACCTCTCTGCTCGCTCCCCTACTCTGAGATACAAAACACACAAGAGAGCAGACTAGGTCTGAAAGAAGGTGTGCAGCTGTAATGGCGAATGTGCAACAATGGGTGCATGTATGAACGTATGTTGTTGAAAACATAGGCTGGAAAAAATCCCATCAGACCACCCTTTATGGTGGATTTCGCGTCATGTGGGATGTTTTGCTGATCATTCCATATCACAACCGACCATGTGGTGCCGCTGTGGAAATGGATGTCAGTAATCTAGCCGTGATGTCCATTGTGAAGTAGTGTTTCCTAAAGTGCAGTGCTAAAGTAACAGTGATAAATTAAAATTGACTACACAGGCGCTGTACAACATTCAAAACGCAATCTATGTGTCAAATATTAAAAACACGCCGAGTAGTATGACTACCCCATGGCGCTGTGCAGGACGGTCGACATGTTTCAGCCTGTGGGGCATTGCCCCGGCTTTCTTCAGGACCATAGAAAAAAGGCTACTGCAACTATGAATAATGTGTTGAGTGAAAAGGACAAATGATGTACTAAAAAAGTTACATATCTACCGGGAACCATCACAATTGAATGCCCACTGGAAGGAGAGAAGAACATCTTCTCCCTAGAAAAAATGTTTACAAAACACTATATTACACACAAGCGACCACATGAATACACAAACACCATACCAACAAAGCACACCTGCCTGAATGAAATTTGCATTCAGCATTATATAAACAAGCATAATAGCTTAAACACCATGAAGCATTTCCTCACGATGCTACTCACCCAGCTTTGTGTGGGTGAAGACCTCACCTCACCCGGCGACCGCTCGGGAGTATGAGGCCCCGCTCTATAGTGTAGAAAGAAAAGGACCACTATAAGCACACAACTCTACAGTGTCCACGCCAATTGCTCTACACACCAACCCAACAGACGTGTGATAGTCACCCAACTGTTCAACCCAGAAACCAACCTACAACCAGACACTTGAAAAACATAACGCTATGGTGTAAAACATATAACCTCTGAATGGTTTCTTAATAACTCCCAGGCACCTGCCTAAAATCACAGTGTATACTCATTGATAGGAGTTCCTAGTGACTGACCCAGGGATTGTCCATAGTAAAGGGCTACTCGAGTGCCCAAGAATATCAAGCCACAAAGTCCTTAATAAGCCCCTGAGTCTAAAGGGCTTAGGGGGCCGTCCAAACTCTTCGGCTCGAGTTTGCTAAACTCAATTGCATAGAAAGGGGGCTAACTAATAGCGAAGGAATCAACAGGAGACTCACCTGTCCGTCGGTGCCCCCAATGGTGAGTCGAGCGGAAGTGGAGGTGGGGAGAGTGTTCCAGGTCTTGGTGGCGAGGTAGGAGAAGGATCTGCCGCCAGAGGTTGTTCGTTGGATACGGGGGACAGCGGCGAGGGCGAGGCTGGCGGAGCGGAGCTGGCAGGTCGGGGTGTAGAAGTTGAGTCTGCTGTTCAGGTAGGCTGGTCCGGCGTTGTGAAGCTCTTTGTGTGCGTGGGTGAGGAGCTTGAAGGTGATTCTCTTGTCGATGGGGAGCCAGTGTAGGTCTCTCAGGTGGGTGTGATGTGGCTGCGGCGGGGGACATTGGCGATCAGTTGGGCGGAGGAGCTTTGGATGCATTGTAGTCGTCGTAGGTGTTTGGCTGGGATTCCTGCGTAGAGTGTGTTGCCGTAGTCCAGTCTGCTGCTGACGAGGGCCTGTGTCACCGTTCTTCTTGTTTCAGTCGGGATCCACTTGTAGATCCTGCGGAGCATGCGGAGGGTATTGAAGCAGGAGGAGGAGAAGGAGTTGATGACCTGTTTAGACAAGGAGAGGGAGGAGTCGAGGATGAATCCTAGGTTGTGTGCATGGTCGGTGGGTGTCGGTGCTGTTCCCAGTGTGGTCGGCCACCAGGAGTCGTCCCAGGCTGAGGGGGTGGGTCCAAGGATGAGTATTTCCGTCTTGTCTGAGTTCAGCTTCAGACGGCTGTTCTGCATCCAGTCAGCAATGGCCTTCCTTCCCTCGTGGAGGTTGGTTTTGGCGGTGTGCGGGTCCTTAGTGAGGGAGAGGATGAGCTGGGTGTCGTCAGCGTAGGAGATGATGTTGAGGTCATGTTGGCGGTTCTCTTGTACGAGGGGGGCCTTGTAGACGTTGAACAGCGTCGGGCTGAGGGATGAGCCCTGGGGGACGCTGCAGATGATGTCGATGGCCTCAGAACGGAAGGGCGGGAGGCGGAAGCTCTGGGTTCTGCCGGAGAGGAAGGACGTGGTCCTGTCTAGGGCCTTCTCTTGGATTCCGGCTTCTAGGAGGCCCGTCTATAGAGTGCGATGGAAGACCGTGTTGAAGGAGGCTAACAGGTCAAGGAGGATGAGGGCTAATATTTTGCCATTGTCTAGTTGGTGCCTGATGTCGTCTGTGGCGGAGATGAGGGCTGTCTTGGGTCTGTGGTTTCGTATGAACCCGGACTGGGAAGGGTCCAAGATGTTGTTGTCTTCTAGGTGACAGGCCAGTTGCATGTTGACGATTTTCTCTTTGACATTCGCCGGGAACGGGAGCAGGGAGATGGGCCGGAAGTTCTTGAGGTCCTTGGGGTCCGCCTTGGGCTTCTTGAGGAGTGTTTGGTCTGCATACTGCAGTCTGGCCATCACTTCGACGCCACACTTGACATTGTGCACATTGTAATTCATTGGTCAGTTGCCTCCTTCGCACATGCCTGGTCCCCACCTCTTCCCACAATCTGCTATTGTGTGGCTGAGGTGCCATGCAGTTGATAGCTTATGTGCATGGCTGGCCCAGGTTGCCAGAGTGAGTTGTGCTGTCATGTCTGGTGGGCGGGCATGTTGTCTAGCAGGTTGTATGTGAGTTTGTGATATGTGCATACTCAGTGTTGAGAGTTGCATGGTTGTGGAGTTGAGGTGTGTGGTGTGTTCATTTGGTACTTGCCAACGAGCATCGCATTTACGTAGGTGCCTGCCATTAGGCACCGGGTGATGATGGGCTGGTGGAAGATGTAGGACTCATGCACTCAGACTGGGTGGTTGGCGTCGAGGTTGGTAGAGATTCCCAGGTGGTCCACTATTGCCTGCACAGTGATGGTATGCATGTGCTTTCGGTTGCGGATATTGTATACAGTGTCACCAGGGGGCACAAGTAGGATGAGTGCATTCAATTGCCCCCTGACACGTGAGGGAATCCAGCTTTGGCTTTGACATCTTGTTTGGTCTACAGCTGTTCCTGCGCAGTGTGTAGGAAGGATAGGTAGTGTGGTACCAAGCTGATGATGGCATCCAAGACAGTTGTGGGGGCTTGGATGTGGCTGGCTGTGAGACTCTTCGGACTCTGGTTGGCAGGTCCCGGAGGCCAACAGGTGCGGCACAGCCAGCAGCTTTGTCTGAGGAGGGATGTTGGTTGTCCGCTGTGTTCACCAATGACCCCGCCACCGCCAGAACCAACCTACACGAAGGAATGAAAGAAGTAGCTGAGTGGATGAAGAACAGCCGCTTGAAACTGAACTCAGACAAGACGGAAGTCCTCATCCTTGGATCTTCACCATCTGTCTGGGACGACTCCTGGTGGCCCCCGGCCCTAGGCAGCGCACCCAAACCAACGGACCACGCACACAACCTGGGCTTCATCCTGGACTCCTCCCTATCGATGACCAGACAAGTCAACGCCTGTCGTCATCGTGTTTCAACATCCTACGCATGCTGCAAAATATCTTCCGATGGATCCCCACCGAAACCAGGATGACGGTCACCCAGGCACTTGTCACCAGCTGATTGGACTACGGAACACCCTCTACACCGGAACCACAGCCAAACTGCAGAAAACACTCCAACGCATCCAGAACGCCTCCGCACGACTCATCCTGGACATCCCCCGTCACAGCCACATCTCCGGACACCTGAAAGACCTGCACTGGCTCCCCGTCAACAAAAGAATCACGTTCCGCCTCCTCACCCACGCACACAAAGCCCTCCACGACCTAGGCCCCAGGTACCTCAACAACCGCCTGACCTTCTACACTCCACCAGCCAACTCCGATCGACCAGCCACGCCCTCGCCGCCGTTCCACGCATCCGAAGAGCCACCATGGGAGGAAGATCCTTCTCCTACCTGGCAGCCAAGACCTGGAATTCCCTCCCCATCCACCTCCGTCTTACCCAAGACCACCTCTCCTTCAGGAAGCAACTCAAGACCTGGCTGTTCGAGCAGTAGCGGATCCCCCCTCCCCAAGCGCCTTGAGACCCCCCGGGTGAGTAGCGCGCTATACAAATTTCATGATTGATTGATTGATTGATTGTTGGTACCTTCGGCCTGTGGGCAATGGTGGTTAGGATGCATAGGATTGTTGTCCTTTTGAGCCTGTGGTGGGCAATGCCATTCCCAGGTGTTGGGTCTGTGAGGTTGGTGCGTTTTCAGCTGGTCGTTGTCTTTGCCTGCGCTGCCTCGGTGTTGGTCCGGGCGGGGGATGGGGGGGCCTGGGGGTGGTGGTGGTGGGTGTTATTGCCGTATTGGGGCTACGGCGCTGCATGTTCAGTTGCCCAGGTGCATCTGTTGTTCGTCATGTTTGGCTCTGGGCTGTGCTCCCTTCTCTGTTGCCGGTTGTTGTCCGACTTTAAACCAGGTCAGAGCAGGTGTTAGTTTCCTGGTGCTAACACGCCTTATCGCCTGTATTGGAATGTTGTCGCCGATCTGGCTGCTTGTTGAGAATGTTGTAGAGTGGTATTTTCACGTCTTTTTGCACGTGAACGCCTACTCTGCATCTCATTAGCGATAGTTGCCGGGTCGTCTGTGGCGATGTTTTTTGCAGCTGCTATCACAGGTAAACTGGTGCTATGGGCTGTTGGCACCAGCTTGTATACGTCAACGTTTCAACCTCGAGTTTTACAGCAGTGAGGTCGGGCTGATTTGGTTCGTAGAACGGGATTTAAGGTAATCGCTGCGGCGGCACACATCCCACATTTCTCCACCGGCTGGTGAAGAAATTCTACATTTATTGCTGTAGAATACCACAATAAAGGATATCACTGTGAGGTGTCGGCAGATACCCCGTCCTCAAAAGCTGTTGAAGATACTTCTAGCCCATCAATTTCTCAGGCTGTCCTTCATTCTCCCTGTCCTGATGAAGACCCGTTCGAGATGCAATTAAGAATGCACCACATTTTAGGGTTGAAATGTCGACATTGTGTTGTCAATCCGACCATGTGAAGTCGCAACACAAGAAAAGAAAATAGTTGTGTTTATTGTGACTATTGAGTAAAAAAATGGACAGATGATAATTTATGTTTTGTATGTTAATATGTCATCCACCCTTTTCTCTGTATAGCACGGTCCTCACTTGTCACTATTAGTCACCTAAAGACATTTGACCCTGAATGTGATTTCATGTCACTTTTGTTTCAGACAGCCATTTTTCAATTGATTGATACATGGAAAATATCTATAATAAGAAAAATCTTTTAAATTAGGAGTTGTGTTGTGTGTTCTTGCATACTGTACTTTCATTGTTGATGGTGTGAAATGTGTATAAAGAGTATTTAGATTTATAGCATAACAAAGAAATTGCTTTATATATCCGAAAGAACCATTGTTTTTTGTCTAACTTTAGAACCCAGGTTCTGAGGGTCACTGGGCTACCCCATTATAATTATTGGTTATCCTGTTTACACTGGGGTCACCAGGGCTCACAATTTAAATTGAATTTTCAGTCAGTAATTACAGAGTGGAGTAGGCAACAAACTACAAAGTCCCTAAAATCTACATAATATCCATTTAGTATCCTTGCCTTAAGAACTTTTTTGATGTCAATTATTGCACCATTGCATGGTGCACACACACACTGAGTGCTTCAGGACCACTAACTCAGTGCAGCAAACCTCATGGACCCTTAATGACACAATATTTTGTTATTTTCAACTAAATAGATTACTGCATGCAATTGATACCTGTGGCCGTTCTTATGAAGTAAAAAATGTCTCTCCAATTGAAAAAGAAAAGATAGTTACTAGAAATGTTGAACAAGTAATAGCTGATGAACTTCAAGGGAGAGTATTGTAGTATACGTCAACAATCTATTGATATTTTACTACATTTTCTAAGACAATATAGAAAAAACTGTGAAACAGAAGGTTAAGATATTACAAGAACTAGATCCACAAAAAGTGAGAAAAAATACAGGGTTGCAAGGTCATTCTCTGGCTTGCCTTTCTAGGAAAGTGTGTCAAAGTGGTTTTCATCATTTAACAATGTTAGCAATACATCATTCCGAAATGCAAAAGTTAGTTAGAAGATTATACTACGTGAAAACTCCTGCATTATGTCTAAATTAAATTAGTACAGTTCTTTTGCATGGTTCAGTGTTTGATGTAAAACAAGTGTGTGATGATATAGAGTTACTGAAAATAAGAGTTTGATAAGTGTACGTGTAGAAGAAGAGATGGAAGATAGTACTGATGTGAAGTTTGAAAAAGAAATAACAAAGTTTAAAGCAGTTTGTTGTGAAAATCCCAACTATTGGGTCCATTAGGATGTCGGGCGGTGGCACCACCGCCGTGCTGGCGGTGTGCAAAAACGCATTTTTCCACCCGCGAGCAGCGGGAAACAAGTCCGCCATATCAGTATAGCAA
This sequence comes from Lissotriton vulgaris, assembly GCF_964263255.1. Lineage (NCBI taxonomy): Eukaryota > Metazoa > Chordata > Amphibia > Caudata > Salamandridae > Lissotriton > Lissotriton vulgaris. The sequence continues at coordinate 822,255,496 of NC_141699.1, read as the reverse complement.
AACATAGGTCAGTTCCCGTCCGCCGCAGAGCTACACGCACCGCCATCAAAGTGCGCCCACCACCGTGGCGGTCGGAGCCAATGGAGAGTCACCGTTGTGCGGAATGACATCCGCTCCGCTCCACAAATTAGCATGGCCCAAACAGGCAGACACCGCCCAACCAGAGACGGTGGAAACTCGACAGCGGAGCGCGATAGCAGCGACCCGGTCCACACCACCCAGTCACGACCGCCTTGGACCTAGCTCTACATGTGTTTTCCAGTGCCGTACCTGCTGCAGTACTATCATCAAATGGGCCGCCACGGATAACGCAGCAGGTACGTGTATTGCTTTGCCCACTTGCGTAATCTGAATTTACGCACCCCACTTACTCACAGGGAAACTCCAACACTCCACTGGAGGTAAAAATGAGCTTTATTAATATTGTAGGCAAAGGCAATAAGTCACTGCAACTAAGAAAGTCTTAGGCACCGAGTGAAAGGCAATAAGCAATGAATACACCACACTATATACATAAATATGAAACTGTGCATACAGGTATATAAACAGTTAATGTACAAAGCACCTCACCAGATTCATTTGAAGCACCGGAGGCTTCAACATCCCTGGGCCAAGCACTGAACACCAAGTCGGGAACCCTGCAGACCGGGGCTCAGGGAGTAATCTCTTCGGGCACCAAAGTTGTCCCGCGAGTGCGTCCACTCCAAGACTGAGTTCCTGAGCTCCACCCCACAGACACCGCTTTTTATAGCTTAAATCAACCTGTTCGGGAAGCCTCTAGCAGGCGCTCTCGCCCATCTATTCACAAGTGCTGGCCCCCATCTCTGCATCAGACCCACCGAGACAGACCTGGCCAGATTCTGTTTAGGCGGTGTCGAGGCAAAAGACATTCCTTTCCCAATCTCGTGCCTTGGAGACTGGCACGGCCTTCCTCCCTCTGTCCTAGCGATAAGTATGGAATGCATGAAAACTCTCTGAAGGTACAACATAACCTCACGAGGCATCCTCACGAGATGCCTCGCACCTGCTTGTACTGGTTTACGTGAATAAATGTTTATGTTACTGCTGAAGTGTAACTCCAGGTCAAGGCAGCTCAAAATGGAAGTGCGATGCAACAAAATGGAAGATCAGAGCATTGCATGGAATGGAGGTCAACATATGATTTAGCACGTGTAAAATGGCAAATGCAGCACATTCCACCCTTTGACCTTCGATTCACCCATCATACCCCATTGGTCTAAATACCATGGATCTGGGACGAAAAAGGGAGAGCACCCCTTGACCCTTGAACATCACCATTCACATATATCAAAAATAAAATCACTGAACTAAAGGCACAGCTATGACCGCATCTTTTAACTACAAAATTTGAATTATTGCAAAGTAACTAGCAACTGAATATCAAGATTGAAAAACAAAACTATCATTGGGGCACTGTATCTGGTAACTGTAAAAGCAGTATCAATACATAATAACCAGCAACTAAATAAAATCTAACTGAAGATCTGATTGTCATTAAAATATTGCATGTCTCGTTTAAAGGCAAAACCTTAAAAAACTAAATTGTCAGAGTGAAGGATACAAGACTGTAGAACATATTTGAAAGAGTAAAAACTGCATTACAGAATCAAAAACATAATCAAAAGCTCTCGTGTTAAAGTGACTACTCAAAACCATTGAATTCAAAGCAGATCATAATGAACTGGTTTTCTCTTTTTGTTCTTTTTAAACTTACTGCATTACTTGAAACAAGAACTCAGGTGAAATATCTAAAAATAATTCAGCTTGTGTCATTTGAACCTCTAATAATTAAACTGCAAATTATACTGCCAAGGCAACCAACTGTAGCTCCGAAAATATAAAACCACAAAACACCGCTGCCTCTTGTCAGGGTGCACAAGCAGTTCTCCTGTGCGAAAGACACACAGCTCTCATGCTTTCAAAGTCAGCCTGACTTGAAGGGGACAGTTCCAATTGTAGCACACTCTGCTGATCCCTTCTTCGCTTAGAAAGAAGCAGTCCATCTATGTAGATGACAGCTCTCTGGCATCCATCTTCATCAGTATCCCCTCAACAAGGAAGAACCCCATCTGATCTGGTTCTCCATAGATCATCAACTCCCGTCTGCCATCAGCCCCAGGACATCACCACCGTCCAGTCTGGCTCCAGGCTTGGGGGGGGTTTGGGGGTCCACTCTCCAAAAAATAACAAACTAAAATAATATAATAAAATAATAAAAGGGGGGGTGAGGGCCCATGCATACAGGGAGGGCATCACTTGCACCCCGGCACCGCAATCTGAAACGATAAACAAGTATCACATGTCTTGCAAAAAACTTCAATTCAAAAACACATAATGTTCTTTTTACATCTCTCAAGGTCCCATATTTTATTTCTGTCTGCAAAGCTCTCCTCTAGATCTGGGGAATAGTTCAAGAATACTACCTGCATTATATCCTCTAAATTTATTTGGGCAAAATCTGATTTTTTTCTGTCACAGTCAGAGGGGATGGGGAAGTCCCTTCACACCCTTCTCACTCCTTGCTATCAGGCCCCTCCCGTACAGAAATGTCCACGTCCCAGGGCTGGCTCAGTTTCAACCATAACAGAGACAGACTGCTCTCTGCCTCGCACCGCTCCCTTCGAGGAGCTCACATTCCAAGAGCGAAGCGCCTGCCAATTTCTGTCCGCCCTGTCTCTCTCCTCATAAAGAGGTAGCACCTCTGCAAGCCTCCCTATGCTTCCAATTGATGGAAGCTTTGTAGCCTGAGGAGTGGAATTACCCCTCCCTTACCCAAATTCCCCCAGCGCATTTCGGGCTAATCGCCCCTCAATCTGGGCTTGCCCTTAAAGGCATCCAGGTTTTGGGAGGGGTGGTTGATGCCGATTACCAGGGGGAGATCAAAGTTATCCTATTGAACAGTGGAAACAATGATCTGATTGTGCAACCTGGTGACCGTGTTGCCCAAATGGTCATCATGCCGGTGTATGGAGGAAATGTCATGAAGGGTACGGCCCCAGCCCTTCTAGCTGTGCAAGGAAAGGGCGGGTTCGGATCTACCAACAAGAACCCAGGGGCAAAATTGTGGGTGGAGTCCCCAAACAAACCTCCTGAACCTGCAGAATTGATCGTTAAGGGCAGAGATAACATCCTAGTCATCATGAAACCCGGACAGGAAAAGTGGGAAAATGTACCAGCTGAAAAATGTTATTTGCAAGAGTGATTATACCAGTTTGTTTTCTGTTTCTAGATCACAGTATGGCTTGCCGCTGCGATGCTTGGGCTGTGTGGTTGGTGTTTGGGCGTGTCCGGAGGGGTCCGGGAGGGCCCGGGGATGCCGAAGGGGATCAACCGCCTGAGTCGGATGACAGCATTGTTGCAGCAACCGGATAACATCTGGACCTACTTGGCCGGGAATGTGCTGAACACTTCCCACTTCTGTATGAGAAATCTTCAGAGTACAGCTGATATGATATCAACGTGTCTTGTTGCCGTACCTACCCCTGCACAGGTGCTTCTGCACATTTTCAACCAAACTAACTTTGATGGGGTAGTGGAGGAAAGTGATGTTCAAACACATCTGAGTCTTTATGAGTACTGTTGCTTTTGCCCAGAGGTTACAGATAGCCTCTGGAGGAACATGACAAGTATTGTTACCTACAATATCTCTACTGGAGGCGTTTGCTATCAATTAACTTGTGACCCTACCAAGATTGGCAAGTGTGGCCAATTAAAACTAGAGAAAAGCAAACAATTGACCCCTGATCAACAAACATTATGTCAGTCACGACATGACAGTTTTTGTAGTAATGTTACCAATTATATGGTTTGTAATCACACAGTATTAGCCGCTAGCCATGTTAACCATGTGAAATTACCTAAAGGATGGTTGTTCTCGTGTGGTAATATTTCATTCACTTACATACCAGCTAACATAACTGGAGGACCTTGTGCCTTATCACGATTAAGTCTTATGCTTTTTCCCATGCATTCTGTTACCCGTATTCGCTCTTCTAGAGCCGCTATTCAATTACCTGAGGATTGTGACTCCGATATTGATTTGCTTTCTAGAACAGAATGTACTAGTTTGGCTCTTTCCATTGTGGGAGTGCCAGGACTGTCCGCTTATAATGCCAGAACAATTGCTAAGCTTGCCTGTTTAATTGTAAAGAATCTCAATCACACTTCTGCCGCTCTAGCTGAATTATTATTAGATGTTCAGGGAACAAGAAAAGCTGTTTTGTAAAATAGGGCAGCTGTGGACTATTTGCTGTTAAAACATAACCACGGTTGCGAGGACTTTGATGGGCCATGTTGTTTTAATTTATCTGACCATTCTATGTCTATCCATGCACATATTAATGCTTTGAAAGATTTAGTGAAAGGGGTTACCCAAGACGTTGACCAAGGATGGTGCGATTGGTTGTTTGGGTGGCTGCCTAATTTTGGACAGCTTCGGTATATCTTAGGTGTTATTACAGTAATTATTTGTGTTTTTATCTCATTATGTTGTTGCATTCAATGCATTCCTAATCTTTTCTCCCTTTTGCGTCCCAGATCCATGGTATTTAGACCAATGGGGTATGATGGATGAATCGAAGGTCAAGGGGTGGAATGTGCTGCATTTGCCATTTTACACGTGCTAAATCACATGTTGACCTCGATTCCATGCAATGCTCTGATCTTCCATTTTGTTGCATCGCACTTCCATTTTGTGCTCCTTGACCTGGAGTTACACTTCAGCAGTAACATCAACATGTTTTTCACGTAAGCCAGTACATGCAGGTGCAAGGCATCTCGTGAGGATGCCTTGTGAGGTTATGTTGTACCTTCAGAGTGTTTTCATGCATTCCATACTTATCCCTAGGACAGAGGGAGGATGGCCGTGCCAGTCTCCAAGGCCGGAGATTGGGAAAGGAATGTCTTTTGCCTCGTCACCGCCTAAACAGAATCTGGCCAGGTCTGTCTCGGTGGGTCTGATGCAGAGATGGGGGCCAGCACTTGTGAATAGATGGGCGAGAGCGCCTGCTAGAGGCTTCTCGAACAGGTTGATTTAAGCTATAAAAAGCGGTGTCTGTGGGGTGGAGCTCAGGAACTCAGTCTTGGAGTGGACGCACTCGCGGGACAACTTTGGTGCCCAAAGAGATTACTCCCTGAGCCCCGGTCTGCAGGGTTCCCGACTTGGCGTTCAGTGCTTGGCCCAGGGATGTTGAAGTCTCCGGTGCTGCAAATGAATCTGGTGAGGTGCTTTGTACATTAACTGTTTATATACCTGTATGCACAGTTTCATATTTATGTATATAGTGTGGTGTATTCATTGCTCATTGCCTTTCACTCGGTGCCTAAGACTTTATTAGTTTCAGGGATTTATTGCCTTTGCCTACAATATTAATACAGCTCATTTTTATCTCCAGTGGAGTGTTGGAGTTTCTCTGTGAGTTAGTGATGTGCGTAAGTTCAGATTACGCAAGTGGGCAAAGCAATACACCCTGCCAACGTAAGTTCCGTCCAGATGGTGGAAAACATGTTTTTAGGTTCGTACTTTCCGTCCCTGGTAGTACATCGAACTTTATCTGCCATAGTGAATTAGGTATGCCATTCCTAGAGGACGCAATAAAAATTCAACCTGTTCTCGCCTCGACGGGGCTTGGGCTCAATAATTCCACGGACCCGATAATTCTCGCTTCGGTGCCTTCTCGACTCACGGGTTCACACTCTGCGACTCTGGGCAATAGCATGCTTAATCTCCACAACGGCCCCTCGCGACGGGATGCCTGGCTTTCACCTTGTGGATACCCTGCCGGGGTTATCTCACAGGGGAATACCAGGACGGGTTCCCTAAGCAAGCGCTTAGATGCCTGCGATGTGGGTAATTTGCGCTATATAAATACATGTACATTTACATTTACATTTCTCCTATGGCACAGGGTATGGACCACTGAAAAGGCCTCTTTTTAGAGATTTATTTTGAATGATGCTATGTCTCTTGATGGTGTTAATCACATGTGTTGGCTAAGGTATGGTAAACTTTTTGTTTCGCAAATTGGTCATCTAGAGTACTACAATGACCCTCACCCACTGAGTAACATATCGCGCAAAGAGCTTAAAAATATCTGTATGAAGTTCCTCAATGATGCACGATTCACTGCCGAAAAAGGGAAAAAGACAGTTCAAGCACATTCTTTAACCTTAGTTACTATGACTGCCCAACCTTATATTATGATAGTAAACAGCGACTATGAGAGATTTCTGCTAACTAGGCTTAGATTAAATATTTTTCACAGGTCAGTGAGCTTTCCTGTTCAAAATGACTGGTGCCGATCGTTAGGCAAATGCCCTTGTGACGAAATTTCTGAACAGTCAACGATGCACGTTTTGATGTTTTGCAGATTCTACACTGCATCTTGGCAGCAGTGGATTAAGCCACTATTAGTTAAATTAGGTTTGAGGCAATGTCGCCCTGCATACCTAGCCATACAATTTTTAGATAATGTTTTTACCATTTATTCTGTTGCCGCATTTCTATAAAATGTTTTTAAAACGCATAAATCAATTATGTTATGACTCCTTATGGAATATTGTAAATTGTTTTTACACTCATTTTTCCATTATAAAACTTAGCGTATTGACAAATTCTCATTATTAGCTTTTTGAATTGACTCGAACTGTAATTATCATATGCTGAGCAGATCCTAGATTTTAGACTGTATCTTAAATATGATGTGTGATATCATGTGCTTTTATGATTTTCTTGATTGGAATCAAATAAAGCTTTATTTGATTTGATTTGACTGGTTGTGTTTTATCTGTACTTACCTTTTCTGATGGCTCTGACCATGGCCTGATTGGCCCAGTCCTGTATTTAATCCCCTGTGAACATTGCCTGTGCCAGTGGGCACAGTATATATATGTATGTGATTGCATTCTAATGTATTTTTTATAATACAAAAGCTATTTTTTTATATAAACTTGTGTGGAGTTCCTTTTGTGTTGTGCCTGTGTTGTGCAAACGCTTTACACATTGCCACCGGGTTAAGCCTGACTGCTCGTGCCAAGCTACCAAGGGGGTGAGCAGGGGTTATCTTCGGCGTGTAACTCCCTTGCCATGACTAGAGTGGTGGTTTCTGCCTGGCTTTGGCGCAAGCCTTAGCCAACCAGAAATCCCATTTCTAACAATGAGAAACGTGTAGTGTGTTTAAAATTGAAGTATGTCAAAGATGGAATTGAGGTTCAAAAAAAGAAAACATTGAAGGATACCAGTTGGGAAATAGTTCAGGTATCAACTGTTATGCAAATGTGATTCTGAATGTTGTGTTTTATCTACAAGATCATCATCATGAAATCATGGGAAATCGAATCTTCACTACGATCACTCACCTTTCTCCTGGCTAAAGACTTTTTGGTCTCCTCCCGATCCTCTCTCCTATACGGCGGAATCCAAACCTTATCCAAACACTTATCCAGCAGCATGTTGCATGACCCTAAGATGTTGTCTACTTTCTGTTGCAGTAGTATTTACTCTCCTCACGCTGACCTAACATCATCATGCATAAGCGTCCCAAGCCACTGCTCTGCCGCTATTAAGGGAAGCCCACAAAATTTGACCATAGTTGAGTGGTTCCAGCTTTTGAAATTACCTGACATCATAATGGTGCCTGCATATCTGGTTCTTGGAAGCTTTGTCACTGAGCACACAACAATCATCCAGCAAGGCTCTACCTGCTTCCATTCTACACAAGAGCCTCACGAGTCAGAAGGTGAGCTGCGCACTTAGCACGACAGATTCATGCTGCAGCCCTTCTGCGGTACTGAAAATTCTGGACCCGTGTTATAAACATCATCGTATCATGACGATTTTGGTAGTAGCAGACCGAGAATGATTAGAATACTATGCACAAGCATTTCCGTCATATTCGGGTGACGAGATCACCCTGAAATCAGAGTTTCCGTCCTGAACCCTCGGGTTCCATTTTGTGAACGGCAGCCATTTTGTGATTGCCCTCACACAGGCCAAATGACTAGGGCCGAAAACGAGTCTGAAGGACACGTACACCTTTGCTGACTCCTCTGTGACCTGGGCAAGCTGACTCCACTGCCTGAAGCCAAACCTGTTAGGCCAGTTCCTTTCCCAGTGGCCGAATGAGATTAGTATCAAGGCACAACATGTCATAAACCTTTCATCGCACACAAACCATGCCTAATCTTACACACACCTGTCCCTGTTTCTTTCTTTATGACTTGCTTTACGAGGAGGAGGTGCCCGTTTTTATTGGGGGTCAGTCGATATCTGATGAAAATACTGGGCCTTGTCGGGTAATTGATTGTGGGCTGGACAAACTAAAATATGGGTTTGTCATCATGACTTTGCTTTTTCTTTGTAGTGAAAATATGTGAATGGTCAACTGTAAAATAAGGAATATTTGCCTAAAGCATAATATTTTGTATAAAAAGAGAAGGCTGGCTTTGTAAGTTTGAGCAGTCTCCTGAGAATATACACCGTGTTGTACTTCTAGGATACCTGTTACTGGCTGCAGCCAATAAATACGATCTTTGACTTCACCAAGAAGACTCTGTGTTTCTGTAGTCTGAAACAGGAAGAACTCGAAGTCTTTGGGTGTGTTCCCTGGCACCGCTGGGTTCTTAAAAACCCAATACTTCAGTTGGCGCCCAACGTAGGGCGGTATCAGCGGTACCGGTCCAAGCCAGAGGTTCGTGAGGAGCTTCGTGTGAAAATTCTGGAGGAAGGCCGCCAATTCATCGACCCCTGTATGTCGACGTGGTCCGAAAGTCTTTACTGCGAGGTTCCCCACTTCCCGATGGCTACGAAGGACTGCTGCCCTGACTATCACCCTGTTTTGGACCCTTGATGATTGGTAGAGCAAAACGTTAGACGAGTCTTCTGGTGACGTCATCGATACCTCAGTTAAGTATGAGTGGAGCGTCTCCCAGTCCTTAGTTTGATTCTTAGTTTTTGGGTTTCCCCTTGGGATCGCTTTGATTTGGAACTTGCAAGTACCAAAGCCGAGGGACTCGTGTATTCACGAGTCTATCGTATTCGATAATCCTTTGAAGTTTGAAGCTAGACTAGAGAGCGAAGATGCCTGGTCTTAGCAGACTTGGAAATCTGTTTTGTCTTGGTTGTAATAGGGATTCCCGATTGGAACTCCAACCTATGAACTTTATGTGAAACATGGCGTAGGCCCCATCGCATATAATGAAGTATGGATCCGATACACCAGGAAAGATGGTGTTTTAAAATGGCCCCAATATGGTAGTTTTGACGCGGAGATTTTGGATAATCTGGAGGTTAAACTTTTTAAGAAGAAAGCCCGGCCGGCAATGTTTGACTCTTTTCGCATATGGCGCACAGAAGCCAAACAGAGAGAAATGACATTAGTGAAGAAGAATAAACGAGAAGGAGGTATGTCAATGGTACAAGCTGCTGTTGCGTTTAAGGATAATGAGGAAGAGCAGGTAAGCGAACAGATGCTTAGGGCAAAGAAGTTAGCGGTAGATAGATGCTACCCAGTTTTACCGTTTAAAGAGCAGGAAGAGAAGAAAGATCTTGCGAAAGATCCTTTAATGTCACATCTCTTGAGTTCACCACCTCCTTATGCACAGAGTGCTACGGCACCACCACCACCAGTTGTGGTTGTGCAACCTCCGGTTGTTGTGCCACCCGTAATTCCTCCACAGCCAGCTCCTCTTCCGTTGGCTACTGTTCCTTTGGCGCAGCCTCCTCAGGGGCCGCCAACTTTGCTTTCCCCTTTGTCTGCTACTACTATGCCTGTCTGTAGTATTCCTTCTGGCCCAGCTTTGGATTCTTCTACAGTTGTTCCGTCTTCCTTTATTCTTCCATCGTCTCCTTCTACTAGACAGCGTATGACTGCTTCTGTTTCTGGTTTCTTTTCTCCTTTGTTGGGACAATTGGGTATGTCTCCAGTGCATGAGGATAGACAATCACGTAGTCAGTTGCCTGATACAGATGAGCGTGTAGTATTGGATCATATGGCACGTAGATGGGTTACGTATACCTCCCAGTACGATCTTGAGGGTATTATGGATGTTTTTCGACAATGGAAAGCACCAAAGCAACAATACGTTTTTGAAATGATGTGTGTGTTCCTCGATGAACAGTGGATGGACGAAGTGGGTAAGGCTCCTGAAGAATTATATCGGGTGCGTTCCGAGTTTGCGAAAGGGACAATTGTGAGTCTTCTCGACATCGAGAGAGCGGTGTCAACGTTGTTGTCGTTTCGTAATAATGCTCCTTCGAGCGATTGTTTGAGCCCGATTCGTCAGTGAGGAGAAAAACGCGTCAATATCCAATGCGTGAGGTTCCTCCGGTGTGGAAGGAAGCAGTTCAGGCTAAAGCTGCGCAGAATATTGTAGCTGCGCCTGCGCATTTTCAGCGAGTTTGGGTGCATGTTCCTTGGAAGCGTGTTGAAGTTCTGGCGATTAAGCAGACGTTACCCGAGCCGCACAAAAATCCGGCGGGATATTATAAAGAGCTCACTCAAACTGTGGGTTCGTGCGTCATGAATTTGGCGGACATAGACATGTTGTTTGGCAATGTTGTTCCACAGCCTATCTGGAACGTGATTCGACATACGGATCATGCTAATGAATTGGGTGATACCTGGGTTAATCTTGTTGCTGCAAATGATAGACAAGTTGGAGGTGCTAAGCCTGAAGATCTTATTACCGAACTGCCTGGTAGGATTATTAATTTCATGAAGACTTTGATGCCCGAAGTGCGTGTTAATTGGGACAAGTTGTCTGCATGTAAGCAGAAGAAAGACGAGACTGTCTCTGATTTCTTCACGCGGTTTGAAGAAACTTTTGTAGATCATAGTGGTCAAGATATGGCTACTGAAGGTGGCCAGAGATTGTTCGTCGATAAATTCGTGCATAATTTGCTTTCCGAGTTGTGCACTAAGTTGAAGGATTCCGAGAGTGCTTGGCCCGTCTCCACATCAGCACAGATTTTAGCTACGGCCCAGTACTATGAAAATAGGCACAAAGATGAGTTAGAGAAAGCGGATAAGAAGACTAAGGAATTGCAGACTAAAGTTCTTCTACAGAAAGCTTATCCACCTCGTACTAATAATCAACGTGATTATCAGCAGAATCAGCAGTATTCGAGAAACTCGCAAAGGAACGAGTCTTCTCAACAGCGTCTCCCGTATGGGCCTAACCAGTGTGCGTATTGCAGAGAAGAGGGTCATTTCAAGAATAGTTGTCCGGTTTTGTTGCAGCGTATGAATGGTGTTTCCCGTGTAAGAGGTAGAGGTGCTCAACAAGTGCCTAGAGGTAGAGGTCGCGGACAGAACGTACATTCTTTGCCTCCACAGAATTCGATGAATAGTTTTGATCAACAGCAAGGTTCGTCTGGTAGGACAGCACAGTACTATATGGATGATTACTATGTTGAAGGTGACGAAGTGAACGGTAATGATTGTTAGGACAGCCATGGACAAAGAGAGGGAGTTGTTTCAGTTCCAGTAGATCAGAGTGGACCCTATGTTGAAGTGATTATATCAGGTGTGTCAGAACCTTTTCTGCTGGATACTGGTGCTACAAAGAGTTCTATTATGCACTTGAAGCTCCCTGGCGCACCTTTGTCTGGCGAAATGAATGTTTCTGTAGGTTTTTCTGGCGCCCCCGTTACTAATCCAATTTCTGCTCCATTGTCTCTTTCTGTTGGACCGCGTAAGATCAAAGCACCCCTTCTATTGACTACCGGTTGTAATGAGAATCTGTTGGGTTTGGATTTATTGAAGAGATTGTATGCGACACTGTATTGTTTTCCGTCAGGAGTTTATCTTACCTTGGGTGAGAGAGTGATCTCTCCGATGTACCTGTCGAAGGATAGTATTCCATCTGAATTGTCTTCTTTACCGGATTCGTTATGGGCTATTGGTCCGAATGATGTGGGCTTATTGGACATTCCCCCATATGTTGTGACGCTTAAGGCGAATGTTAAGTTACCGCGCATTCCACAATACCGCATCTCGAGTGATGGTGAGCGTGCACTTTTAGCGATCATTTATGATCTGATCGACAAAGGTGTTATTGAGGAAACGAGAGGTAATGTGTGCAATAGTCCTATTTTGCCTGTCTTGAAGAGAACTGATTCTTCACAGCCTCCTGTATACAGGTTTGTCATTGATCTTCGCGAAGTGAACAAAATTGTTCCTCAATTTCCCGTTGTGCCTGATATTACTGCCTTGTTGACTTTGATTCCGGCTACAGCCACATGGTTTTCGGTGATAGACTTGAAGAATGCTTTCTTCAGTATCCCAATTGCCATAGAGAGTAGGGATATCTTTGGATTCTCTTTAGGAGGACGAAGTTTCCGCTTTAAGCGCGCTCCTCAAGGCTATTGCGAGAGTCCATCGATCTATAGCCAAGCTTTGAAAACACAACTGGATTTGTTGGTTTTACCTGATGGTGCAGCCCTTATTCAGTATGTTGATGATTTGCTAGTTGCAGCTGATACTGAAGAGATTTGTAAGGAAGCCACTTTGTCATTACTGCGCCACTTGTCTGACTGTCAGCATAAAGTTTCTCTCTCCAAGTTACAATATTGTCGACAAGAAGTAACCTACTTAGGTCACCTCTTATCGAAGGAGGGAAGGAGACTGACCCCAGAGAGAATTCAAGCTATTGTGAAAATGAGTGTTTCTAAGACGCAGAGAGAAGTGCGTGCCTTTTTGGGTATTATGTCTTACTGTAGACAGTGGATCCCTAATTTTTCCTTGCTAGCGAAGCCTTTGATAGCACTTACTGTTAAGGATACTCCACATCCTATTCCTTGGACTGACGAATGTCAGAAGAGCTTTTCAGAATTACGCATTGCGTTGTGTTCGGCTCCAGTGTTGGGTACTCCCGACTACAGTAAGCCTTTCACACTGTATGTTCACGAGAGAGAGGGATGTGCATTGTCAGTTTTGAGTCAACAGTTCGGCGATAAGCAGCGTCCATGTGCGTACTTTTCGTCGACTTTAGATCCTGTAGCTAGAGCTTTGCCGAGTTTCTTGAGAGCCACAGCGGCAGCGGCTGTTTCAATTCGACAGTCTGCTGGTTTAGTTATGGACAATACGTTAGTGGTGATGGTTCCACATGCAGTGGATACCTTGTTGAACCGTACGAAGACACAGCATTTAACTAGTGCTCGGTTGTCGGGTTACGAGTTGACGTTGTTAGCGAGTCATGTGCACATTAAACGATGCAACACGTTGAATCCAGCTACGTTGTTGCCAATTACAGGTGAGACAAATAGAGAAGAACAGCATGACTGTTTTCTGAGAACTGAAGAAGAGACGAAAGGGAGAGTAGACCTTAGGGACACTCCTCTTCCTGAGTGTGATGGTACTTTGTGGGTTGATGGTTCGTGATTTAAGTTGCCGAATGGTGATACGACTGCGGCATATGCTGTTACGACTTTGCATACGATTGTTGAAGCTGCACGTATCCCACCTAATTCAGCTCAAGCAGCAGAATTGATTGCACTTACAAGAGCGTGTGTGTTGTCAAAAGGAATGAGAGTGACCATATATACTGACAGCCAGTACGCCTTTTTACGTGGCTCATAGTTTTGGACGATTGTGGAAAGAACGTGGATTCCTGACTTTGCATTGAGCTAAGATACAAAATGGTCAGTTGGTGAATGAGCTTCTCGAGTCACTGACCTTACCGTTACAAGTTGCGATTGTGAAATGCAGTGCACACAAAAAGGTTACTGATGATGTTGGTCGTGGAAATGCATTTGCTGACGAAATCGCAAAAGAAACAGCAAAAGATGTAATGAATCGAATGTATGTTGCAGGCCCTGAAAGATGGATTTGTGACGTTGGAATGTGTGAAGATACGATAGAGAGTGTGAAGTCTATTCAAGCTGACGCTTCAGAGAAAGAGTTGAATGTGTGGAAAGAGAGTACGGGTAAATTGGATGCAAATGGTTGTTGGGTTGAATTGTCAGAACATCAGCGATGGTTGTTACCCGATGCGTATGTGCTTGCGGTTGTGACAATGGCCCATGGAATGGCTCATATCAGCGTGAAAGCGATTTGCAAGTTATTAGCTCCAGTATGGCAAAATGCTGGAATTCCTAAATGTGCAGAGAATGTGGTCAAGAATTGGATGGTGTGTCTGAAATACAATCCTGGTAGGGGAACCCCAACTCCAGCTGGTCATTTTGCGCCTCCAACGTATCCGTTCGAGGTTTTGCAGCTAGATTTCATCCACATGGAAAGGTGCAACAATTTGAAATACGTACTCGTTGTTGTTTGTGCCTTTTCGAGATGGGTAGCAGCATATCCCTTAAAAGACAACACTGCCATATTCACAGCTAAAGCCCTTGTCAAAGAATTCTTCCCTAGGTTTGGAATGCCAAGAATGGTCTGGAGTGATAATGGGAGTGAATTTGTGGGTCGAGTGATGAAGAAAGTATGTGAACGGCTAGGTATCCAGCAAAAATTCCATGCTGCAAATCACCCCCAATATGTGAATGGTCAACTGTAAAATAAGGAATTTTTGCCTAAAGCATAATATTTTGTATAAAAAGAGAAGGCTGGCTTTGTAAGTTTGAGCAGTCTCCTGAGAATATACACCGTGTTGTACTTCTAGGATACCTGTTACTGGCTGCAGCCAATAAATACGATCTTTGACTTCACCAAGAAGACTCTGTGTTTCTGTAGTCTGAAACAGGAAATACTCGAAGTCTTTGGGTGTGTTCCCTGGCACCGCTGGGTTCTTAAAAACCCAGTACTTCACTTACCCCATCAAAAAGTAGCCACAAAGGTCTCCAACTACTGAGACATCCTGCCTGGACTGACAAGGACGATGCCCCATGGGCGGATTCTAACACTGTTATACCATGCAATACATCATTACCCCTAAATTTACCACCAATGTATGTGCCCTTTGCCAAAGCACTCCTTCTCCCCTTGTTGGGGAGGGATCCAGCATTTATACCCAGGAGTCTCAGAGACCCCCCTGTGAGAGTCCACTGCGTCAAGGGAGCCACGTACAGCGGAGGTGTGGGAATGGCGCCCCTTGTCAAAGCACTCATTCTCCCCTTGTTGGGAAGGGATCCAATCTTTATGCCCTGGAGTTTCAGAGACCCCTCTGAGAGAGTCCATAGCGCTAAGGGAACCTCATACAGCAGAAGTGTGGGAATGACACCTCTTCCACTGGGATCACAACACACCGGACATCGGACACTGTTTCTCCTTGTCCCCCTGCTGTGTTTTCCTTCACCCTCCCCCACCTCTTTCCCTCTCTCATTCTTGGTCTATCTCTCCTGCTCCTATCCTCTTTCCCCTGAATATCTCTCCCCTTGCCTGCTTTTTTTCTTTACATCTATGATTTTAATGCATGTAACTTCGCTCCAGTAACTCATGTAACTTGTAGCTATGCTCTGAAACAATGTTCCTACTTATGTAAAGTGCTCTGATACCTCTGGGTCCAGCCAACACTATATAAAACTTTTCAAATAAATAAATAAGTGTTGAACATCAGACTCGTTTCGGAAACTGGGACTTATTTTTCACCATGTGACTTTGACCCAGAGCTAGAGAGAGAAAGGCGGGAAAAGGTGGAGGAAGAGAAAGACAGAAAACAGTGTCAAAGGGGGACAGCAGGGATGGAACGAACTTGCAAGAGTGAGATAAAGAGACAGGAAGTGTAGGGTTATGATGCTTGAGGTGCAACCAAGAATAGGCAGCCTTGGTATTTGGTAACCCTGATATATGAGGTAGGCTACTAAGTGAAGCATTTTACCCCCTTCACTTTCTTTCTAATATATTCATTAAGTATGGAATATAGCATTCACATGTGGACTGAGGGATAACCAACCCAGACCTGAAACCTTTGCCCTACAGCCTCTTAAAATGTATAGTGTAATGAGGCATCGTAAAGCAACAACGAAGATCGACTAGCTAAATCGCTTCAAATTGTTACTATTAACCACAGAAGAAACCACTCCCATTGTTCGGACTTGCCTAGGGTTGTTGAAGGGTGCGTTACTTTGTACTGATCAGACTCAAATACTTAGGGCGAGATTTAACATGTTATCACATAGCACACTGCAGCAGCCCCAAATGCTGTGCTGAGTTATGAAAAGGAGAGAGGAGAGCACCCAGTTTACTAAAATAATGCACTCTCCTGTCCTCCCCTTGTGCAAGTGTTGAAACCAGCTGCTGTGTGCCACAGAGACAGCTTTGCGCCAGGGTGCAAGGGTGTCTCCGTGAGTCTAACATAGATTTTGTACTGGAAGGGAACCCTTCCACTACAATATACTATGCTTAGACTAATGTGAAACCTTTTCCCATTTTGTATGTGTGCTGTACAGTGCAGCACACAGGCAAAGTCGGGAAAGGAAGGAGAAATCAAAGCATTTATCCTTCCTTGCGCCTACTTTGAAAGCTATGTGCTGCTTTGCATTATTTTCACATTATTTCCAGTGCTATACAAGTTTAGTTAGCACTGGAAAGTAAATTGGGAACAAAAGATTTCGTGCCGATTTGCGTCACTTTTGTGACACAAAAACGGTGTGAAATCTTAGTAAATCTCCCCCCTGAGGTTTATTTCTTTTATCTATCAAGACCATAAGATATTTTCTATAATAAAAAAGAGTTTTTATTATATTTATGTTTAGGGAATTTTCTTTGTATATGAAATGTTTATTACCCCTCGTCGTACATTCCAAAACTGAATGCACCCGATACACAACCAATATGACTAACAGAATTGCAAAAGTACTGTATGCTAAAGCTGGGTAATCATGTTTGTAATATAGCCAGCATGTTTCTAATGTAGCCAGTACAATGAATCACTCCCTTAAGCATCCATTGCCGACATCTGTGTTTCAGCACAGTAAATGACTCTGATAAATACATGAATAAAAATAACTTTATCCATTGCAGTCTTGCTGAAGTGCAGTGTGTACAGCTATCAGGATATGCCAAAGGTCATAATTACAAAATGGGAGAGACGTTCTCAGGGGATGGTAACCACGCCTGGAATGCTGTTTACCTGGACGAAAGATGGCACCTGCTAGACAGCACCTGGGGAGCAGGAACTGTCACCGACGACTGCACTCACTTTAAGTTTGAGTAAGTTACTGTCTATCTTCAGTATGCATTGCATATTTATAAATTCTTGGGTATAAGAGACACACCTTTGTATGTTGCGTTCATGTCTATGGCTCATGGTGCCGTAAATTAAACTTCTTTTTGAAAAAATGAGTGCTGGCCATACAGAAAGTTATCTCCTTCTTTGGAGTGACAAAAAAAGAATATTTCTGAATTTGTCTGGTATTATTTATTTATACCCTTTCACTTTTAGATTTTTCGATTTAGGAATTCATTTGTACGAGAAAGACATCCCATATACATTTGACATACATTTATACATACACTTATTCCAACAATACATTATGTATACACAGAACATAAATCAGAACATTTCATATATACATTTGCACAAATATTTGTGCACCAACATAGATATTCATTATTTGCACTATCTTTCTTTTAAACAAGAGAAAATATATAGACAATCAGATGAAGAAAACAATCAGATGGAGAAACAATTTAAATGTCACAGATACTACAAGTCAGACTGAAGGACTTAATCTCAATATCAGTCGTTCTAGGAGCAACTCATTGCTAGTTTTTTGATGAGAACACGCAAATTAATATAGCGAGTTCGAAAAGCGTTGGCCAAATGGAGACAAGTATTTGATAACAACTAGCAATGAGTTGCTCCTAGAACGACTGATATTGAGATTAAGTCCTTCAGTCTGACTTGCAGTATCTGTGACATTTAAATATTCTTTTTTTGTCACTCCAAAGAAGGAGATAACTTTCTGTATGGTCAGCACTCATTTTTTTCAAAAATATTATAGATGGTCCAGCTGACCTTACGTCCCAGGACCTACCTACCTGTTACGTAAATTAAACTTCGGCAGAATATCTATGAAAAAAGTTGTGAATAAATTAAAGGGATACATTTGTCAGTATGAAACAAGATATAAGGGATAAAGTACCCCCTGCCATAATTGATAAGGATATTGAAAGTCACTGAGGCGTTCCATAACCTTATAAAGGAACGAGGCTGAAAGCCGAGTTCTTTAATAAGGTTATGGAACTCCGATATGACATGCAATAAATAACCTTATCATGTAAATTAAGGGGTACATTTTCACATACAATACATTGTCACATCAACACTTTTACCACAAACAACTTAAAACATTGGCGCACAGCTGTTTCATATGAGTTAGCATGTTTGCACACAAAAAGAATATTAAAAAAAAGGGGCTGATTCACAGAACTAATTGGAGACAAAATCCTAAACGTTCTACTTTCGGTATTCACAGAAGGCACTTACGATTTTTGGTATTCACAGAGATCACTTACGACTCCTAACTTTATGTCTGCAGTCGGGCCGGAATCAGTGCACCCGGACCGTACTCTCCGCACCTGGACCGCACTCTCTGGCTAGGGCTGTACCCTACGGCTCAAGCCGTAATCCTCGGCTCGGGCCAGATAAAGTGTAATCAATGGGCTGGAATGCAATTTTTACAAAAAGGAACATTAGGAACATGTGATAAATGGTAGAGGAGTTCATGAAAAATAGTCTGGGCAGGAAAAGAGTATGGCCAGACACTACATCATAACCCAGAAAAGTTTGCTATAGGGAGGATCTGCGGTATTTGCTAGCTAGAAGGGGCGCGGGGGGATCCCATGGTTAAAGTACATCCAGCGCCTCTCCCAGGCCCTGGGTAGGGCGGATCTGTGGTCTTCCCCGGAGGAGGCCTGTGCCCTGCTCCCTAGAAAAACTCTGAGTTCGGTGCTGAGAGAGCATGGTATGGCTCTCTTATTATCAAACTCTTCCCTGGGTAGGCTTACTAACACCTTTTTAGAGACCAAGGTCCATCCTAATTTTGAGAGATTCTTGGACGACATCCAGCCCCCCTGGACTAGAAACTATACATCCAGTTCAGGCTCGGCTCACTTCCCCTAAGGGAGGCCACTGACAAGTGGTCAAAAGTCCCAGCCCCTGTGAGCACTTGCCCAGGGTGCACGGGTAGCAGAGAGACAGTTCTGCTCTTTTGCCCCTCTTACTCCCGGCAAGAGCGAAATGGATAATTCAATTCTGCAAGTCCAGGCCATAAGGGACTATAGAGAGATCTTTAGAACTCTCAAAACTGATACCACTTTTTTGACAGTTTATGTAACAGCAAAATTCCTTCTGTCCATGTGGTTTACAAGGTGTGCACTACAGAAGGAAAATAAAAAAACACAATAGGGGAGGTCTACCCCTTAATTAAAGTTACCTGGCAGTTCAGTATGGAACCCTTGTTGTTCCTGTGGGATACATACGCATGTACTTTTTTCTGTTTTCTGTTTTCTGTTTTTAAATCCTTCTATTCTCATTTATGAACGTTGTCTTATGAGGTCTTTTACTATTTTTTAAATATTTATATAGTATTGATGTATGTGTAAATGTGTAAATATGTCTTTTTATGGTTTTTAACCAAAAATAAAAAGCTTTTTGACTGACATGGCTGGTGAGCATGGTAACAGTAAAACAAACCAAAATTCAGCCACTGGCTTGGATTATCGTTGCAGGCTTTCTGTTGATGGTTGATGGTACAGAAGCGCTGGGCTGTGTTTATGCTCTGCAGTGACACCAGATGACCAGGTGGAGGGCCTGGTGCAAATGTATTTAAGCTGCAGGGCAGAAGTATATGTGTGTTTTTAGAGAGGTTTTGACACTATAGGTCACAACGCTACTCCTTAACAGCCAAAGCGTAGTCGGTTATAAGCTCCTAATTGTGGCACTGGACAACCAGTAGCGCAGCTGGTGCTGGCAGTGGCTTCTTTTATCGTTATATGAAGCGTTGTGATTCTTCCAGGAGCTATAGTATGCGTGACTAACACATTTTAGTACGGTGATGCGGACATCAGTACTAAAATGCCTTAGTCCAACCCCTGGTGCATGGTACTTGGCAAGACTAATACACTGCTGCAAAGGACCTGTGCCATGCATATCAAAGAATAATATTTTAGGGACACAGCTCAGTGGGTTACTGCTTTTGTCACAGAGATTCTGTTATTACTGTGTAGTTCATATGTTACATTCGTAATCTAGAACAGTGAGCTATGAACTGTTATCTAAGAGCTGCATGGTACATGTTAGAAAGTGATGTGTTTTTTCCCAGTCTTTCTATTTCGATGTTGCTAAGGAAGGTTTGTTTGGGTAGAAATACATTTTTATTAAATTCGATCCTAAACACTGTGTTATGTTCGGGGTCTGTTCTTCTCCAGAACAAGCACTCTTAACAAGTGCCTACCAGCATGGGTGGCATATGAATCCTACACCTTTTGGTCTTCTTTGCCTTATGTAACATTTTCTATGCACTAATTCACAAACGTATGATTCATTGTGTTTGGATGTGTGATTTTGAAAATGTGGAAAGGTATTGCTTTAGGAGCAGGGATTAATGGAGTTCTTTTTAAATGCGGACTGTAACATCTGCAGTTGTAAAGCAAGCATTCAAGCCTTTGGGCATTCTGGCTGTTAGATAAGATGTTTGTAACTGATAACCTATGTTTCACACAAGATTCCCTATTAGGCACACTATGTCATACCGCCTTCAATTCTGATCTGCTTTCGAGGCACCATGTTTGTTGAGACTAAGGGTCACGTTAGGATTGCGGATTTTCCGCATCCTCCGGGCCGGCGGAAGCCACCGCCGGCCCGGAGGATGCGGAAAAACCACAGCAGACCCACCAAAGACCCACCGCCGCATTAGGATGGCTGGTGTGTCCTGGTTTCAGCCCGCAGCTTTTCTGCCGTGGTTGGCTTACAACCGCGGCGGAAAAGCCCTAATATGGTGGCGGTGTCTCTCAGAGGATACAGGATACAGAAAAACGAGATGTGATGTCTGTGCACATTGGACACAGCTAGCACGCCCTGATGAAGTTCTGTTGAACGAAACGCATTGGCTGCCTAAAAGAAAATTTAATAAAGAAGAAACAAAACAAGACATAATACTTTTTGGACATTCTTTATTGATATTTACATTATTTGAACTCTGGTGGTGCAATCCACAGTGGGTTGAATTTTCATTGTTTTGGTTAAACAATTGCCTCTTGGGAGCAACAGGGGCAGTGGTAGTGCACACCATAGGAGCTAACAGCTCTGCATCAGATAAATAACGGAGACGGGCTGGCCCAAGGCCAATAGTGAGGTGCAGCACACTCAAAATTTCCTTTTGTGTGTATTGAGTTGAGTTGCTCAGGAATAGGGTTATATATGCTCCATAAGTAGCATGTACACACACTACTCCCTAGTGCTGACCCCAGTCTGTTAGCACTATCGTTCACCCAGTACAGAATCAGGCAGGGGTGTCTATGAGCTTCGCTAGTAGTATTCTTCCACATATACACAATGATAGAGATCTCATGTAAAACATGCACCATAAGCAGTATGCAACTTTATACTCCCCAGAGCTGCCCCAATTCTGTTTCCGTGTGACCAGGACATGGAGAACCCTATATGCCAACGAAAAGCAGGGTAATTGTATTATATTCCATCAATAGTCCTGTGGGACTTATGTTCTACTTCAATCTTATTTCAAAACAAATGTGTGTAGACTCAGTTCTATTAGTCAGAAGAAATGTACAGGATGCCTTCTCATTTGAACAGAAGTTAATTTGTTGTCTAGGAACGATATAGCTCATAAATCGAAAAATAGAAAATACTCATGTAATGAAAGATGTAATGAAGATGAACTGTAAACATCAGCGTCGTTGTCACAGTGTTCTGTGCTGTAAACAGGAACTGCATTGCTGACATGGATTATCTTTATGTTTTTTTAATGGCCATTATTAAGAAAGGTGTATATATTTTTGTTCACACTTTGAGCATCATTGAGATATTGGTCCATGCTTTTGCCTTGAAATTTAAGGAGCTCATTATAGTGCCCATTAGTGATTCATTGCAATGTCAGTTTTAGGAGCTGCTCTGCTTACAGCCAAGAGTGGCTGATAGGTTTAAAGGTGTTGCACAGCCTGAGATTTCACTGATCAATGGTGATATGAGAGCCTGACGGTGAGTATGATGAAGAACTATTAGCGGCGATACTACGTGTCTGTTGGACCTCTTTCAAGTGCTCGCCGTCCTTTTTCCCCAGCACCCTACACCCCAGGGGCGACAATCTGAGGGATAGCCCCGGGCGCCACAAGCTCTAGCTAAGCCTCTGACTGCAGACAAGCCCCAGACAGTGAAACCCAGCAAGGGCAGTTATTCTCCTCAGTTTCTTCAGCTGATCTTCTTTGGCAGAGATTCCTCTTGATCATGAAGTAGTTATAGCTCTTACATTTATACCCCCAAAGTATTTGTTATTTTTGTGTAAGGGGGTCCTGGGCCCAGTCCAAACCAGTTCTGGGTGCCCTCTGCCAGTGAACAACTTCTTCCTTTGTGAATGTGGGCCAGGGTCTTCAGACGTACTGCAGGAGGTGGAAGGCAGGCACAGCCCTATTCAGGCCCAGGTGCTACTCTTACCACCACTCCAAATGCAGATCGGTCTATTCAGCCTAGTGCTGACTCACCCAGACTCCTGGAGCAACTCCAGCACCTGTCACTCTCAAGCCAGACAGTCAATCCACAAACAGGCAGAGTCGCACAGAAAGGTTGAACAAGAAAATATCCTCTTTCTAAAAGTGCTTGTTTCAAACTCAGAATTTAAAAACAATCTTTACTAAAAGATGTATTATTAAATTCTGAGTTCATGAATACCAAACTCCAATTTTCAATCTCACTCCTATGGTAAGATATGCAGATAAACATGTTACAGAGCATTCCCCATTCTGTCCTATGGGCAAGATAGCCTTTCAGTAGTGAAAAACGAAATTGGCAGTATGTCACTATTACGATATGGTACACACACCCGTACATGTCCTACATTTTACCTTCACTGAACCCTGCCCAGGGGGGTACCTTGGGCCTACCATAGGGTTGCCCTATGTGTAAGAGAATGGAAGGGTAAGGCCTGGCAAGTGGGTACACTGGCCAGGTCAAAATGGCAGCTAGCAAACTGCATGCAGACACTGCGGTGGCAGGCCTGAGACATCTCTTTGGGGCTACACATGTGAGTGGCACAATCAGTGCTACAGGCCCACTAGAAGCATTTTATTTACTAGCCCTGGCACACTTAGTGCACTTTACAAGGGAACTACTAGTAAATCAAATATGCCAATCAGGGAGAACCAATCATATTCACAATTAACACAGGGAGCACTAGCCCTTTGACACTGATCAGCAGTGGGAAAGTGCTCAAAGCATCAGCACCCCCTTTTCTGAATCATTTTTGTCCACCATAAGCGTGGAAGGGTATCCTCAGATGTGAGTCCCTTGCTCATTGCACTATCAGGATTCAAGCAAGCCGGGCTGAAGACGGCTGAAATGCCAGAAACCGGTCCCCGGAAGCTTGTTTCCTTTCCAGTATAAGAATTGGCTTGGTAGTTTGGTCATCCCTGTTCCCATGATGCACTGGGCCAGGGTCAGACTAATTTGCATATAGCCAATTCTGAGCTGGGATGGTGCAGTGAGCTAAAAAGCGGTGATGGATCAAGCCCTGATCTTTGGACTGGGTAAGAGTGGTCTGCTTAATTCAGACACTCTGTTCATCACCACCCCCTTTTCTGAATCATTTTTGTCCACCATAAGGGTGGAAGGGTATACTCAGATGTGAGTCCCTTGCTCATTGCACCATCAGGATTCAAGCAAGCCGGGCCGAAGACGGCTGAAATGCCAGAAACCGGTCCCCGGCTGCTTGTTTCCTTCCCAGTATAAGAATTGGCTTGGTAGTTTGGTCATCCCTGTTCCCATGATGCACTGGGCCAGGGTCAGACTAATTTGCATATAGCCAATTCTGAGCTGGGATGGTGCAGTGAGCTAAAAAGCGGTGATGGATCAAGCCCTGATCTTTGGACTGGGTAAGAGTGGTCTGCTTAATTCAGACACTCTGTTCATCACCACCCCCTTTTCTGAATCATTTTTGTCCACCATAAGCGTGGAAGGGTATACTCAGATGTGAGTCCCTTGCTCATTGCACCATCAGGATTCAAGCAAGCCGGGCCGAAGACGGCTGAAATGCCAGAAACCGGTCCCCAGAAGCTTGTTTCCTTCCCAGTAGAAGAATTGGCTTGGTAGTTTGGTCTGCCATGTTCCCACGATGCACTGGGCCAGGGTCAGACTAATTTGCATATAGCCAAGTCCTGAGCTGGGATGGTGCAGTGAGCTAAAAAACGGTGATGGATCAAGCCCTGATCTTTGAACTGGGTAAGAGTGGTCTGCTTAATTCAGACACTCTGTTCATCACCACCCCCTTTTCTGAATCATTTTTGTCCACCATAAGCGTGGAAGGGTATTCTCAGATGTGAGTCCCTTGCTCATTGCACCATCAGGATTCAAGCAAGCCGGGCCGAAGACGGCTGAAATGCCAGAAACCGGTCCCCGGAAGCTTGTTTCCTTCCCAGTATAAGAATTGGCTTGGTAGTTTGGTCTGCCCTGTTCCCATGATGCACTAGGCCAGGGTCAGACTAATTTGCATATAGCCAAGTTCTGAGCTGGGATGGTGCAGTGAGCTAAAAAACGGTGATGGATCAAGCTCTGATCTTTGGACTGGGTAAGAGTGGTCTGCTTAATTCAGACATTCTGTTCATCACCACCCCCTTTTCTGAATCATTTTTGTCCACCATAAGCGTGGAAGGGTATACTCAGATGTGAGTCCCTTGCTCATTGCACCCTCAGGATTCAAGCAAGCCGGGCTGAAGACGGCTGACATGCCAGAAACCGGTCCCCGGAAGCTTGTTTCCTTCCCAGTATAAGAACTGGCTTGGTAGTTTGGTCTGCCCTGCTCCCATGATGCACTGGGCCAGGGTCGGACTAATTTGGATATAGCCAAGTTCTGAGCTGGGATGGTGCAGTGAGCTAAAAAACGGTGATGGATCAAGCCCTGATCTTTGGACTGGGTAAGAGTTGTCTGCTTAATTCAGACACTCTGTTCATCACCACCCCCTTTTCTGAATCATTTTTGTCCACCATAAGCGTGGAAGGGTATTCTCAGATGTGAGTCTCTTGCTCATTGCACCATCAGGATTCAAGCAAGCCGGGCCGAAGACGGCTGAATTGCCAGAAACCGGTCCCCGGAAGCTTGTTTCCTTCCCAGTATAAGAATTGGCTTGGTAGTTTGGTCTGCCCTGCTCCCATGATGCACTTGGCCAGGGTCAGACTAATTTGCATATAGCCAAGTTCTGAGCTGGGATGGTGCAGTGAGCTAAAAAAACGGTGATGGCCCAAGCCCTGATCTTTGGACTGGGTAAGAGTGGTCTGCTTAATTCAGACACTCTGTTCATCACCACCCCCTTTTCTGAATCATTTTTGTCCACCATAAGCGTGGAAGGGTATACTCAGATGTGAGTCCCTTGCTCATTGCACCATCAGGATTCAAGCAAGCCGGACCGAAGACGGCTGAAATGCCAGAAACTGGTCCCCGGAAGCTTGTTTCCTTCCCAGTATAAGAATTGGCTTGGTAGTTTGGTCTGCCCTGTTCCCATGATGCACTGGGCCAGGGTCAGACTAATTTGCATATAGCCAAGTTCTGAGCTGGGATGGTGCAGTGAGCTAAAAAACAGTGATGGATCAAGCCCTGATCTTTGGACTGGGTAAGAGTGGTCTGCTTAATTCAGACACTCTGTTCATCACCACCCCCTTTTCTGAATCATTTTTGTCCACCATAAGGGTGGAAGGGTATACTCAGATGTGAGTCCCTTGCTCATTGCACCATCAGGATTCAAGCAAGCCGGGCCGAAGACGGCTGAAATGCCAGAAACCGGTCCCCGGAAGCTTGTTTCCTTCCCAGTATAAGAATTGGCTTGGTAGTTTGGTCATCCCTGTTCCCATGATGCACTGGGCCAGGGTCAGACTAATTTGCATATAGCCAATTCTGAGCTGGGATGGTGCAGTGAGCTAAAAAACGGTGATGGATCAAGCCCTGATCTTTGGACTGAGTAAGAGTGGTCTGCTTAATTCAGACATTCTGTTCATCACCACCCCCTTTTCTGAATCATTTTTGTCCACCATAAGCGTGGAAGGGTATACTCAGATGTGAGTCCCTTGCTCATTGCACCCTCAGGATTCAAGCAAGCCGGGCCGAAGACGGCTGAAATGCCAGAAACCGGTCCCCGGAAGCTTGTTTCCTTTCCAGTATAAGAATTGGCTTGGTAGTTTGGTCATCCCTGTTCCCATGATGCACTGGGCCAGGGTCAGACTAATTTGCATATAGCCAATTCTGAGCTGGGATGGTGCAGTGAGCTAAAAAGCGGTGATGGATCAAGCCCTGATCTTTGGACTGGGTAAGAGTGGTCTGCTTAATTCAGACACTCTGTTCATCACCACCCCCTTTTCTGAATCATTTTTGTCCACCATAAGGGTGGAAGGGTATACTCAGATGTGAGTCCCTTGCTCATTACACTATCAGGATTCAAGCAAGCCGGGCTGAAGACGGCTGAAATGCCAGAAACCGGTCCCCGGAAGCTTGTTTCCTTCCCAGTATAAGAATTGGCTTGGTAGTTTGGTCATCCCTGTTCCCATGATGCACTGGGCCAGGGTCAGACTAATTTGCATATAGCCAATTCTGAGCTGGGATGGTGCAGTGAGCTAAAAAGCGGTGATGGATCAAGCCCTGATCTTTGGACTGGGTAAGAGTGGTCTGCTTAATTCAGACACTCTGTTCATCACCACCCCCTTTTCTGAATCATTTTTGTCCACCATAAGCGTGGAAGGGTATACTCAGATGTGAGTCCCTTGCTCATTGCACCATCAGGATTCAAGCAAGCCGGGCCGAAGACGGCTGAAATGCCAGAAACCGGTCCCCAGAAGCTTGTTTCCTTCCCAGTAGAAGAATTGGCTTGGTAGTTTGGTCTGCCCTGTTCCCATGATGCACTGGGCCAGGGTCAGACTAATTTGCATATAGCCAAGTTCTGAGCTGGGATGGTGCAGTGAGCTAAAAAACGGTGATGGATCAAGCCCTGATCTTTGAACTGGGTAAGAGTTGTCTGCTTAATTCAGACACTCTGTTCATCACCACCCCCTTTTCTGAATCATTTTTGTCCACCATAAGCGTGGAAGGGTATTCTCAGATGTGAGTCTCTTGCTCATTGCACCATCAGGATTCAAGCAAGCCGGGCCGAAGACGGCTGAATTGCCAGAAACCGGTCCCCGGAAGCTTGTTTCCTTCCCAGTATAAGAATTGGCTTGGTAGTTTGGTCTGCCCTGCTCCCATGATGCACTTGGCCAGGGTCAGACTAATTTGCATATAGCCAAGTTCTGAGCTGGGATGGTGCAGTGAGCTAAAAAAACGGTGATGGCCCAAGCCCTGATCTTTGGACTGGGTAAGAGTGGTCTGCTTAATTCAGACACTCTGTTCATCACCACCCCCTTTTCTGAATCATTTTTGTCCACCATAAGCGTGGAAGGGTATACTCAGATGTGAGTCCCTTGCTCATTGCACCATCAGGATTCAAGCAAGCCGGGCCGAAGACGGCTGAAATGCCAGAAACCGGTCCCCGGAAGCTTGTTTCCTTCCCAGTATAAGAATTGGCTTGGTAGTTTGGTCTGCCCTGTTCCCATGATGCACTGGGCCAGGGTCAGACTAATTTGCATATAGCCAAGTTCTGAGCTGGGATGGTGCAGTGAGCTAAAAAGCGGTGATGGATCAAGCCCTGATCTTTGGACTGGGTAAGAGTGGTCTGCTTAATTCAGACACTCTGTTCATCACCACCCCCTTTTCTGAATCATTTTTGTCCACCATAAGGGTGGAAGGGTATACTCAGATGTGAGTCCCTTGCTCATTGCACCATCAGGATTCAAGCAAGCCGGGCCGAAGACGGCTGAAATGCCAGAAAACGGTCCCCGGCTGCTTGTTTCCTTCCCAGTATAAGAATTGGCTTGGTAGTTTGGTCATCCCTGTTCCCATGATGCACTGGGCCAGGGTCAGACTAATTTGCATATAGCCAATTCTGAGCTGGGATGGTGCAGTGAGCTAAAAAGCGGTGATGGATCAAGCCCTGATCTTTGGACTGGGTAAGAGTGGTCTGCTTAATTCAGACACTCTGTTCATCACCACCCCCTTTTCTGAATCATTTTTGTCCACCATAAGCGTGGAAGGGTATACTCAGATGTGAGTCCCTTGCTCATTGCACCATCAGGATTCAAGCAAGCCGGGCCGAAGACGGCTGAAATGCCAGAAACCGGTCCCCAGAAGCTTGTTTCCTTCCCAGTACAAGAATTGGCTTGGTAGTTTGGTCTGCCATGTTCCCACGATGCACTGGGCCAGGGTCAGACTAATTTGCATATAGCCAAGTCCTGAGCTGGGATGGTGCAGTGAGCTAAAAAACGGTGATGGATCAAGCCCTGATCTTTGAACTGGGTAAGAGTGGTCTGCTTAATTCAGACACTCTGTTCATCACCACCCCCTTTTCTGAATCATTTTTGTCCACCATAAGCGTGGAAGGGTATTCTCAGATGTGAGTCCCTTGCTCATTGCACCATCAGGATTCAAGCAAGCCGGGCCGAAGACGGCTGAAATGCCAGAAACCGGTCCCCGGAAGCTTGTTTCCTTCCCAGTATAAGAATTGGCTTGGTAGTTTGGTCTGCCCTGTTCCCATGATGCACTAGGCCAGGGTCAGACTAATTTGCATATAGCCAAGTTCTGAGCTGGGATGGTGCAGTGAGCTAAAAAACGGTGATGGATCAAGCTCTGATCTTTGGACTGGGTAAGAGTGGTCTGCTTAATTCAGACATTCTGTTCATCACCACCCCCTTTTCTGAATCATTTTTGTCCACCTTAAGCGTGGAAGGGTATACTCAGATGTGAGTCCCTTGCTCATTGCACCCTTAGGATTCAAGCAAGCCGGGCTGAAGACGGCTGACATGCCAGAAACCGGTCCCCGGAAGCTTGTTTCCTTCCCAGTATAAGAACTGGCTTGGTAGTTTGGTCTGCCCTGCTCCCATGATGCACTGGGCCAGGGTCGGACTAATTTGCATATAGCCAAGTTCTGAGCTGGGATGGTGCAGTGAGCTAAAAAACGGTGATGGATCAAGCCCTGATCTTTGGACTGGGTAAGAGTTGTCTGCTTAATTCAGACACTCTGTTCATCACCACCCCCTTTTCTGAATCATTTTTGTCCACCATAAGCGTGGAAGGGTATTCTCAGATGTGAGTCTCTTGCTCATTGCACCATCAGGATTCAAGCAAGCCGGGCCGAAGACGGCTGAATTGCCAGAAACCGGTCCCCGGAAGCTTGTTTCCTTCCCAGTATAAGAATTGGCTTGGTAGTTTGGTCTGCCCTGCTCCCATGATGCACTTGGCCAGGGTCAGACTAATTTGCATATAGCCAAGTTCTGAGCTGGGATGGTGCAGTGAGCTAAAAAAACGGTGATGGCCCAAGCCCTGATCTTTGGACTGGGTAAGAGTGGTCTGCTTAATTCAGACACTCTGTTCATCACCACCCCCTTTTCTGAATCATTTTTGTCCACCATAAGCGTGGAAGGGTATACTCAGATGTGAGTCCCTTGCTCATTGCACCATCAGGATTCAAGCAAGCCGGGCCGAAGACGGCTGAAATGCCAGAAACCGGTCCCCGGAAGCTTGTTTCCTTCCCAGTATAAGAATTGGCTTGGTAGTTTGGTCTGCCCTGTTCCCATGATGCACTGGGCCAGGGTCAGACTAATTTGCATATAGCCAAGTTCTGAGCTGGGATGGTGCAGTGAGCTAAAAAACAGTGATGGATCAAGCCCTGATCTTTGGACTGGGTAAGAGTGGTCTGCTTAATTCAGACACTCTGTTCATCACCACCCCCTTTTCTGAATCATTTTTGTCCACCATAAGGGTGGAAGGGTATACTCAGATGTGAGTCCCTTGCTCATTGCACCATCAGGATTCAAGCAAGCCGGGCCGAAGACGGCTGAAATGCCAGAAACCGGTCCCCGGAAGCTTGTTTCCTTCCCAGTATAAGAATTGGCTTGGTAGTTTGGTCATCCCTGTTCCCATGATGCACTGGGCCAGGGTCAGACTAATTTGCATATAGCCAATTCTGAGCTGGGATGGTGCAGTGAGCTAAAAAACGGTGATGGATCAAGCCCTGATCTTTGGACTGAGTAAGAGTGGTCTGCTTAATTCAGACATTCTGTTCATCACCACCCCCTTTTCTGAATCATTTTTGTCCACCATAAGCGTGGAAGGGTATACTCAGATGTGAGTCCCTTGCTCATTGCACCCTCAGGATTCAAGCAAGCCGGGCTGAAGACGGCTGACATGCCAGAAACCGGTCCCCGGAAGCTTGTTTCCTTCCCAGTATAAGAACTGGCTTGGTAGTTTGGTCTGCCCTGCTCCCATGATGCACTGGGCCAGGGTCGGACTAATTTGCATATAGCCAAGTTCTGAGCTGGGATGGTGCAGTGAGCTAAAAAACGGTGATGGATCAAGCCCTGATCTTTGGACTGGGTAAGAGTGGTCTGCTTAATTCAGACACTCTGTTCATCACCACCCCCTTTTCTGAATCATTTTTGTCCACCATAAGGGTGGAAGGGTATACTCAGATGTG
Organism: Lissotriton vulgaris; assembly: GCF_964263255.1. NCBI lineage: Eukaryota > Metazoa > Chordata > Amphibia > Caudata > Salamandridae > Lissotriton > Lissotriton vulgaris. The sequence continues at coordinate 822,224,807 of NC_141699.1, read as the reverse complement.
AGTCCCTTGCTCATTGCACCATCAGGATTCAAGCAAGCCGGGCCGAAGACGGCTGAAATGCCAGAAACCGGTCCCCGGAAGCTTGTTTCCTTCCCAGTATAAGAATTGGCTTGGTAGTTTGGTCATCCCTGTTCCCATGATGCACTGGGCCAGGGTCAGACTAATTTGCATATAGCCAATTCTGAGCTGGGATGGTGCAGTGAGCTAAAAAGCGGTGATGGATCAAGCCCTGATCTTTGGACTGGGTAAGAGTGGTCTGCTTAATTCAGACACTCTGTTCATCACCACCCCCTTTTCTGAATCATTTTTGTCCACCATAAGCGTGGAAGGGTATACTCAGATGTGAGTCCCTTGCTCATTGCACCATCAGGATTCAAGCAAGCCGGGCCGAAGACGGCTGAAATGCCAGAAACCGGTCCCCAGAAGCTTGTTTCCTTCCCAGTAGAAGAATTGGCTTGGTAGTTTGGTCTGCCCTGTTCCCATGATGCACTGGGCCAGGGTCAGACTAATTTGCATATAGCCAAGTTCTGAGCTGGGATGGTGCAGTGAGCTAAAAAACGGTGATGGATCAAGCCCTGATCTTTGAACTGGGTAAGAGTTGTCTGCTTAATTCAGACACTCTGTTCATCACCACCCCCTTTTCTGAATCATTTTTGTCCACCATAAGCGTGGAAGGGTATTCTCAGATGTGAGTCTCTTGCTCATTGCACCATCAGGATTCAAGCAAGCCGGGCCGAAGACGGCTGAATTGCCAGAAACCGGTCCCCGGAAGCTTGTTTCCTTCCCAGTATAAGAATTGGCTTGGTAGTTTGGTCTGCCCTGCTCCCATGATGCACTTGGCCAGGGTCAGACTAATTTGCATATAGCCAAGTTCTGAGCTGGGATGGTGCAGTGAGCTAAAAAAACGGTGATGGCCCAAGCCCTGATCTTTGGACTGGGTAAGAGTGGTCTGCTTAATTCAGACACTCTGTTCATCACCACCCCCTTTTCTGAATCATTTTTGTCCACCATAAGCGTGGAAGGGTATACTCAGATGTGAGTCCCTTGCTCATTGCACCATCAGGATTCAAGCAAGCCGGGCCGAAGACGGCTGAAATGCCAGAAACCGGTCCCCGGAAGCTTGTTTCCTTCCCAGTATAAGAATTGGCTTGGTAGTTTGGTCTGCCCTGTTCCCATGATGCACTGGGCCAGGGTCAGACTAATTTGCATATAGCCAAGTTCTGAGCTGGGATGGTGCAGTGAGCTAAAAAACGGTGATGGATCAAGCCCTGATCTTTGGACTGGGTAAGAGTGGTCTGCTTAATTCAGACACTCTGTTCATCACCACCCCCTTTTCTGAATCATTTTTGTCCTCCATAAGGGTGGAAGGGTATACTCAGATGTGAGTCCCTTGCTCATTGCACCATCAGGATTCAAGCAAGCCGGGCCGAAGACGGCTGAAATGCCAGAAACCGGTCCCCGGAAGCTTGTTTCCTTCCCAGTATAAGAATTGGCTTGGTAGTTTGGTCATCCCTGTTCCCATGATGCACTGGGCCAGGGTCAGACTAATTTGCATATAGCCAATTCTGAGCTGGGATGGTGCAGTGAGCTAAAAAACGGTGATGGATCAAGCCCTGATCTTTGGACTGAGTAAGAGTGGTCTGCTTAATTCAGACACTCTGTTCATCACCACCCCTTTTTCTGAATCATTTTTGTCCACCATAAGCGTGGAAGGGTATACTCAGATGTGAGTACCTTGCTCATAGCACCATCAGGATTCAAGCAAGCCGGGCCGAAGACGGCTGAAATGCCAGAAACCGGTCCCCAGAAGCTTGTTTCCTTCCCAGTAGAAGAATTGGCTTGGTAGTTTGGACTGCCCTGTTCCCATTATGCACTGGGCCAGGGGCAGACTAATTTGCATATAGCCAAGTTCTGAGCTGGGATGGTGCAGTGAGCTAAAAAACGGTGATGGATCAAGCCCTGATCTTTGGACTGGGTAAGAGTGGTCTGCCTAATTCAGACACTCTGTTCATCACCACCTCCTTTTCTGAATCATTTTTGTCCACCATGAGCGTGGAAGGGTATACTCAGATGTGAGTCCCTTGCTCATTGCACCATCAGGATTCAAGCAAGCCGGGCTGAAGACGGCTGAAATGCCAGAAACCGGTCCCCGGAAGCTTGTTTCCTTCCCAGTATAAGAATTGGCTTGGTAGTTTGGTCTGCCCTGTTCCCATGATGTACTGGGCCAGGGTCAGACTAATTTGCATATAGCCAAGTTCTGAGCTGGGATGGTGCAGTGAGCTAAAAAACGGTGATGGATCAAGCCCTGATCTTTGGACTGAGTAAGAGTGGTCTGCTTAATTCAGACACTCTGTTCATCACCACCCCCTTTTCTGAATCATTTTTGTCCACCATAAGCGTGGAAGGGTATACTCAGATGTGAGTCCCTTGCTCATAGCACCATCAGGATTCAAGCAAGCCGGGCCGAAGACGGCTGAAATGCCAGAAACCGGTGCCCAGAAGCTTTTTTCCTTCCCAGTAGAAGAATTGGCTTGGTAGTTTGGACTGCCCTGTTCCCATGATGCACTGGGCCAGGGTCAGACTAATTTGCATATAGCCAAGTTCTGAGCTGGGATGGTGCAGTGAGCTAAAAAACGGTGATGGATCAAGCCCTGATCTTTGGACTGGGTAAGAGTGGTCTGCCTAATTCAGACACTCTGTTCATCACCACCACCTTTTCTGAATCAAAGCATCTAAGCCAGCAAAAACTGAATCCAGCATAGCATCAAAAACACAGGAGGTAGAGGCAAAAAGTCAGGGAAAACCACGCCAAGGATGCCAGGTCTTACAAGCTGTTTTTTTTTTAACGCAGCCTGTTTTTCATAAAGGAAAACAGGATACATTTAAAAAATAAAAATAAAACTTCAGTTTTATTTTTTAAAGGCAGGCAGCGGCCCCTGGGACCCCTGCCTGACCATAAAAATATTTTTAGAGCCACACACAAAGGGGAAGTTCTTGTTGGCGAGTGATTTACCACCCTTCTGTGAAGTGTGGTAAACTGCAACAGTTTTGCGGCCGCAATTGTGGTTGCAAAACAGTCATACATAGCTTCAGGAGTCGCTATTAGGAAGGAACGCCCTTGGAATGCCCCTTTCTAGAAGCATGTCGCTAATCCTATTTTGCGAGTCGCAAATTGATTTGGAACTCGCAAAATAGGATTAGTACCATGGGCGTCCGCAGGGGGGGCAAGGAGGGGCGCTTGCCGCCCCTGCGGACACCCATGAAAACCGTGACTTCAAGACTGGGTTCTCACTTTCTTTCCTCTCCTTTCTTTTATTTGCTTCCCTGTGAAATGGGTTTTAAAAAGAAAGGCGCTTTTGCTGGAAATGTCGTATTTTTCTGACATTTTAAGTGCAGCATTGGGAATAAAAGGCTAAAAATATGAAAAATAGATAACTAAATAAAGTAAGAGAGTGGTAGCAAACTGGCCAAACTTAATTTAGTCACACTGAAACACATTAGAGACACTTTTACAGAGTTTGCCAGTGAAGCACTATTTTTGTTTTCTTGTCTTTGTTTTTCCTGGACTTGGAACTAGTGCACCAATCCTGGAGGTACTGCAATGTGTGGATTGGAAAACAAAATATGTGCAGCGGCTCTGCGTCCAGGGATGTGGTCTTTTTACCATACTGCTAACGTTTTGTAAGGATATAAGCAATGGCCATTTAAATGGGTCCATTCAGGGCCCTGTAGTTGTGTCCTTAATTTTTCAGGCAAAAGCACTCACTGACTTCTGAATAGTGAGTGTAAAAGCATTAAGGTAACCATGTTGTTCCTGCTTACATTTCCCATGGTTTGCTTAATTTTGCATTCCCTATAAGTGTTATCTTTTTCCAGGATGTTGTTACTTTTTTTTTTGGAGACCGCATATTGCTCTTGTTTAGTGCAAAATTTAAATTGAGCCGCATCCAGGTGTTTATAGCGGGCAACAATTGGGTTGTAGTTGAAGACAGTGGGAGTTTTTTTCAGTGGGGCAGTACGTGTTCAGTGGGGGAGAGCATGTGGCACTATGGTCAGAGCTGCTGAATTTGGAACTGGGAATGAGAATTTGCCTAGCCTTAGTGCTGGTAAGTACCAATTCTATTAAGGACTCGGAGGCGAGTATTATGCCATTCTTTCATCGCTTCATTTTCCATAGCAGCAAGAAAAAATATATAACAAACTACTTTTCCCATGAACATTCAGGAAAAAAACAAAGTCGAACATGAGTCCTATCACAGTGTCCATGCACCGGCAGCTCCCATCATGCTCCGCTGTCCTGTCCTCCTCCTCTTTCTTCACGCCAAGCCCTTACACAGGTCCAATCACGCATCCTGTTTGGAATTCTCAGTACCTGCAAAAGAACATATCATCAGATCTAGCCCGTTCCAACAGAACGTCATCAATCAAAAGAAGAGCAGTACAATGCAGAGCAATATCAGTTCAATGATTAGAGTATCATAAACGCTTTACTTATATTGCATACGGGGAGGGTCCTCTTCCAGGAAGTCACTGGGGGGGATAATCCTCACCTCCGAGTCCTTAATAGAATTGGAACTTACCAGCACTAAGGATAGGTAAATTCTCATTCTATGGCAGGACCGGAGGCTTCGGATTATGCCAGTTCAAAGCTTATCGACAACCAGCCGAGCTACTTCTATAACTGGCTTGAAATAGAACCTCTTGAATGTGGAGTCCGAGGACCAATCGGCCGCTCTAATCAAATCCTCCAGTCGAGCCCCGAGGGCAAAAGCTTTAGAGGCCATAGCTCCTCTCGCCAAGTGAGCTCCAGATTGTTTGGTATCAATCCTTACAAGACAAGAACCTGTTCGGTTGCCAAGAAAGGAACAAATTTAATACTCTGTTCACGTCCCACAGGACGGAGTACCGAGGCTCTGGCGGCAACGAAAGGCGGATACCTCTCAAGAGCCTACAGACCAAAGGATGTTCCCCAACCGGGGAAACGTGTACCAAATCGTGCCCTGCTGAAATCGCAGACCTGAAGGTATTGATCGACCGATAAGCCAGTCCCTGTTGAGCCAGTTCGGCCAAGAAGTTCAGGACATGGACTACAGCTGCCCCCACGGGATCAAAATTCCGTCGCACACACCAACGACTCCATCTATGCCATGCAGATCTGTACCGCTTGGTGGTGCTGTCAGCCCTAGCTTTGGAAAGCAAGTCCTCTGCCTTTCCCGAAAGGCCCAGGAGCGTCCAACGACGCCTGAGAGCCTCCATGCCATCAGTCGCAGGGAGCCCTCTTGGATCAACCTGTGGGGAGCTCCTTCTGGATTGAGGAAAATGTGAGGAGACTGGGGTAGTAGGATTGGAGAATCCCAGGAAAGTTCCAGTAGAACCGGAAACCAAACTTGAGACCTCCACCACGGAGTGATCATCACCACCTGCGCCAACTGACAGCGTAGTAACGCCGACACGCGTGTTATCATCTACAATGGGGGAAAAGCATACCCCTGCTCGACCGACCAGTCCTGGAGGAACGCATCGGTCGCCTCCGCATGGGTCGGGGCGCCAACTGAAATACCTCAGGAGTTGATGATCCAGGCGTGACGCAAAAAGGTCCACTGAGAATGGATCCCACCGGTCCGAGAGCATGGAGAACAGAAGAGGGTCCGGCTTCCAAACGCTGGCGTCCAGGATGTTCCTGGAGTGCCAATCGGCCACCTCGTTCTGACGTCCCGGCAAATACTCCGCCGTGACCGACTCCTGATGGTCCAGGCAAATGTGCCAAAAGTCCCTGTCGAGGTCCGCCAGCATTTTGGACCTGGTGCCACCCAGATGGTTGATGTAACGGACCGCCGACACGTTGTCCATCCTGAGAAGGAAACAAGATTGCACTCTGTCTTTGGTCCAACATTGCACCGCGAACGAGCCCGCCAGTAACTCCAAGCAGTTGATATGTAAAGATTGCTCGAAAGCGGACCAGGCGCCACCCGTGGAGAAATCCCCGCACCTGGCTCCCCAGCCTGAATCACTGGCGTCCGACTCTATCACGATGTCGGGAGCTGAGCCAAAAATCGCACAGCCATTCCATGCCTCCATGTGTATGAGCCACCATCTCATTTAGTCTCTCACATCGTCTGATAAAGGAACCAATTGAGAGTACGTTAGCCCTTTCCTGAGGTGGTGCGCCTTCAAGCGTTGCATGGCGCGATAATGGAGGGGGCCTGGAAAGATAGCCTGAATCGAAGACGACAACAGGCCCACCAACCGCGCCAGGTGACGTAATGATATCAATGGCTTCGCCAGAGTTTGGCGCAATTCGTGTCTGATCTTCGACATCTTCCTGGCGGGTAGACTCAAGGTGGAAGACACCGAATCTATATTGAAACCGAGAAAGGTCGCGCACTGAACGGGGACCAGAAGAGACTTCTTCTTGTTGATCACAAAACCCAAGCCTTGAAGAAGGTTGATCGCGGACTGCAATTGAGATTGCAGGCGTCTCGGGCACTGGTCCATGAACAGCATGTCGTCTAAATACACGATCATTCTGACACCTCGAGCTCGTAAGGCCTCCACTGCCGGACGCAACACCTTTGAGAAGCACCATGGCGCTGAGGATAGCCCGAAAGGTAGTGTGGTGAACTCGTAGACCTGATCGCCCCACCTGAACTGGAGGAAACAACGGTGTGGAGGGAAGATTGGGACCGCCAAGTAAGCATCCTTTAAGTCGAGTCTGACCATCCAATCGGACGGGCGTAAAACATCCCGCAAGAGGTGAATCCCCTCCATCTTGAAATGGCGGTATACCAGCCATTCGTTGAATTCCTTCAAATTGATCACCGGGCGCCTGCCCCCGTCGACTTTGTCGACTAAGAAGAGATTGCTGATGAAACCTGAGGGTTCTTGGCAAGCGCAACAAATCGCCCCTTTTTGGAGGAGGGCAGCGACCTCGTCGCTCACCAAACCACATCGCGCTGGGAAAAGGTAATGGGGCGAGGACGTTGAGGCTGACACGGACGGCCATGGAACTCCAATTGGAAGCCCTGCACCATCTGCAGTACCCAGGCATCGCTGGTAAGGGAGGCCCACGCTGGGAAGAACTGCGCTAGTCGCCCCCCTACTCGCAAGCTCGCGGAAGGTAGCACACTCACCTCGTCCGCCGCCCTGATGTTGGCCTCTCTGACCACCACGTCCTCCAAACTTCTGCCCTCTGGTGGGGTAGAAATAGTTGAATTGGGCCTTGTCCTGAAACTGCCCGCGTCCGGAGCTTTGTCCTCTGTCTGAGCTGGCGCCCCGACCGAACGAGCGGCCCCTGCCTCGTCCGGTCTTGTCAAAAACACGAGGGGCGAAGACTTTTTTGATGTTGGACTGAGCCTGGTCCAGGGAAGTAAAGGTTGCCACGAACTTCCCGAGCTCCTTCATAAAGGGGTCTCCGAACAAACCACCTTGGGCCACAGCGCCAGCCTCGGACGAGGCGAGGTCACCCAGCTTGGGGTCCACTTTGATCAGGAGCGAACGCCTCCTCTCCGTAGAGAGGGCGCAGTTGGCATTGCCCAGAAAAATGATGGCGCGCTGGGCCCAGTTCGACAGTACTTCCAGGGAAATCATGTAGCCCGACACCTTGGCTTCCTCCGCCATGTCCAAGATTTTCGTCATGGGGCCGACCGCATCCAGGAGCTTGTCCTGGCACGTACGCCAGGACCTGTCTATCCCTTTCCGGGGATCCTTTACGAATTTCTGCAGGAAGGTAGCCATTTTCGGATCTATGTCAGGAGACATGGCTACCTTACCCTCAAGAGAGGGTCGAGGACACTCCGCCCGAAGGCGGCTACGGGCATCCTTATCCACCGGCCTCCTGAGGCGATTCGCAACATACTGGGCCACCTTGTCGCATGGGACCAATTCGGAGGATCTGGGGTGGACAATGTCGTCCGGGTCCAACATGTCGGACGGACCCGCGGAGGTGGAAGGTTGAGATGGCCGCCACGACCGGGAGGAACATGCCTCCTCCTCCGAGTCCGGAGAGTCGTCGTCCTGCTGAGGGTCCGGGGACATAGTACGGGGCTTAGGAGGAGGAACTTCTGAGGGGAGAGTTTGAGGAGATTGGGAGCCCTCCAAGGCCATAAAGGCGCTCTTCACCCTCGCGAAAGCTGTAGGGTCAACCCCCTCAGTACAAGGTTTTTTAGGGGGAGGGGGAGGAGGGGACGTGTCCAGGGCAGAGGCCGGAGCAGGTGCAGGAATAAGGGCGGCGAGTTTAGCGTACGCCTCATCCAGGCACGCCGAGAGCCGCTGCTCAAGGGGAACCATTGCCTGGTCTACCGCTCGATAGATTGAGTCATCAACCGCCTGATAAAAGTCATCGTCCAGGGGGACGTAATTCAGAGGGTCTTCCTTCGTATACTGGTCCGACTCCCTCTGCATGGCGAGGTAAATTAAGCTAAAAAAGCAGAGAGGTCCGCAAGGAGACCAAAATTGACCCCCCAAAGGGCACTCTATGGTCTGGGAAGGTCCCAGCGATATGGGTGGCCAGAGGCACACAATTAACGGGACTAGCCCTTGGAAACGCTGCAGCCCTCAGAGTGCAGGGGCGCCACCCGGCAAAGCGTTCCCACGCCGAACAATCGTTTTGTGGACACAAGGGAACCCAGTAGGGGACCTTCGGACCGTGGGTTACTTAACTTATTTCAAAGAACAGGGGTCCTAAGGAATCAAGATAAAACAAGAAGATAGCAATATAGACTACAATAAGTACTATATTTTTGAAACACGTCCAGCCGGGCGTAAGTTTATTCATAAGATAACATGAAGTTGTGTTGGCCCAAGGGGAGGCCAGAAATAGTGGCAAGATAGGGTACAGTCCTGTACCTATCCCGAGAGGTTTAGAAAAGATAAACCAGGAAGAGGGAGATAGAACAAGGAAAAAACTTTTCAGGCAAAACAAGAAGTTTTTGAGCCAAGAGGTGACTTGTAGTTACAGTAAATACAGTTACAACAAATTCACCCTGCAGTGACAACAATTTCAAATAACCATATTAAATAATATGCTACACTGCTTATTGCGTCGACGTTTCGATCCCTAAGGGCTCATAGTACAATGGGATCATCATCAGGACTATTTTTACAGTTATTGCCTGCAATACATAAAGCCTGTAAAAGAAAGGGGGGAGAAAAGACAATTTTTAGGCCTAGGCCCACAGCAAGGAAAAATAACCAGAGAATACTTGACAGGGCACAATTAAAAGTTAAAAACGGCCATTATTTGAGCTCGCCGGTTCTTTGCTGGTGTGTTTGTGATTTAAGAAAAAAATTTTACAAGTGAAAAAGTGCTTAAAAAACGGCGCAGTGACATGGGTGTCATTCATCAAGACTTGTGCTATATCCATGGTGACATTGGGGTCGCTTTTGTTGCATTGTCGTGCTCTGTGATTAAGTGACATAGTGAGTGAAATAGTGCCTAAGGGCATTCACATTTCAAATCAGAGCAGGATTAAATCATTGGGGGGCCAGGGTGTACTTCCCTGTGCAGCGTACTGGGTGCTGACAGGTGAGAAGATCGTGCTGCCATTTGCTGCAAGGACAGGGGTTTCAGAGTGTGCTTCAGTATGCAGGATACTGGGAGCTGCCAATTAAGAATTTATGCATGCTTCAAGGGTTGCGCAATCTATGTCGTTTACGCACCCACGGGTAATGCTTACCTGGCGCTAAAGCTAGTCGCCTTTTGCATAGAGTGATTTTCCCCGGAGGAACGGAATTTCTATCCGGTTTGCAGTATCAATTGCTAGGGGATATTAGATTGTAGCCATTAGACCGATGGTCAGTTTGAATTGTAAAAGCATTAGCAGCACGCAGGAGGGGGTGGCTTACCTGGCCACATATAGTGTGGGCCTTGTAGACGTGGAGAAATTGTTGTTAGCCGTATTAACAAGGTTTCCCTCTGATGGATCCTCGTGGTTGCTGGGGGTTAAATTTAAATTATAAGTGGCGCGGCTTCGAGATTGGGAGTACTACTAATTTCCGTTTTACGTTATGGCTGGCTTACCTAGCTACATGTGTTGTAGCCGGGGGCGTCAGAGGGTTTAGGCGATCTTCTTTTTGGGGAGGCTTAGATTCAAACCGTCCAGTTGCTGGGGATAAAAATTAATAGCTTGATAAAGGGTCGGGCTCCGTGAGTAGTGCAGTTTTGCGACTATCGGCGTTTGTAGCATGGGCTTACCTTGCTTCCAAATGAAAGCAGCGGCGGGTTGGGCGAAGCTCGATCAGCTTCTGCCCCCTTCTTAGTTACAGCGCGGGTCCGCTGTATGTGAAACCCTCGTGGGCCAGGCTTATGGGGGTGGCTTAGATTCAGACCGTCCAGTTGCTGGGGATAGAAATTAATAACTTGATAAAGGGTCGGGCTCCGTGGGTGGCGGAGTGTTATGACTATCGGCGTTTGAGGCATGGGCTTACCTTGCTTCCAGATGAAAGCAGCGGCGGGTTGGGCGAAGCTCGATCAGCTTCTGCCCCCTTCTCAGTTGCAGCGCGGGTCCGCTGTATGTGGAACCCTCGTGGACCAGGCTTATGGGGTTGGTTATTGAAATTGAAAAGGGACTAATTCCGGGAGTGTGGTAATGGCAGCCATCTTGAAGTGGTTGAAAAGTTAGTGTTGATTGACTGCTGTGTGGCAGACATCTTGTAATGGTTAGGAGGAACGGGGTCCAATACTTTCGATTTGCCCATTACTTATACCAGAGTTTTAGGAAGTGATATATACAAAAGGGCCTTATAATTTATACATAGGGCATTATGGCATGCAGTGCTGCTAGAAAAGTGGGGTGAATTGAAATAATGCAAATAGGCGAGTAGTGCTGACCGACCATGCTTTGCATACATACACATCTGAGTTAATATAGTAAAAGCATCAATATTCAAGTGTTCATATCAAAGAGAACACATTATCTGCAATAAAGGGCTGCATACAGTTACTTAGAGAAGTGATGTCCAATCCTCTGTTCGATTCAGTCCCTTGTGAATAGAGTCCAGTAGTATTATACATTTGAGCTCTTCTTTATTCAGTAGGTGGGGCATGCTGCCCCCTCTAGGTGGGAGCTTTAGTGATTTCAGGATAGTCCAGCGAATGTCGTCCTCATTATGGTTGAATTCCTCGAAGTGTTCCACCAGTGGGGCGTTTGGTGTGCGGCATCTGATGCGGCTTCTGTGTTGGCATATCCTGGTTTTGATTTTCTGAGCAGTCTGTCCTACATAATTTTTCTTACATGGACATTGGATCAGGTAAATCACATTGGTGGTGTTACAATTTGTTAGTGTATTGCATGTGAAGGTGACATTGTCGAATACAAAACTTTTCCCTTCAATTGTGAAATTACAAACTACACACCCACCGCACTTAACATGTCCGACTGTGGGGGACAGACCCCAAGCGGATTCAAGAGTGGAGGAGTTGCTAGGGCTAGGAAGGGCAGCACGGACCAAATGGTCCTTGAGATTCTTACTCTTTTTGAATGCAAAGAGTGGGCGTTCCAAGTCTAGGATTCCTGCATTTATTACAGGCCAGTGTTTCAGAATCATTTTTCTTACATTATTGGAAGCGGGAGAGAATGTTGTGACACAAGCTATTTTGTCTTGCTTAGTTTTCTGGTTAGGAACAAGAAGTGTCTCTCGTGGGCGATACCACGCTCTTTTGAGTGCATTTTTAACAATCTTTCCTGGGTATCCCCTATTTTTCAGCTTGTTCGATAAGATGGTGCTTTCACAGAAGTAGTCTTCCTTGCGAGAACAATTGCGCCTGATGCGTAAGAATTGGGAGAAAGGTAAGGAGTCCCTCAGTGCCCTAGGATGGTTACTTGAGTATTCTAACAGAGTATTTCTCTCTGTGGGCTTCCTGTAGAGTTTTGTGAACAGCTCACCATCCTTATGTGACATTGTCAGATCAAGGAAATTAATGGACTCTTTGTCAGAGGTGAGGGTGAATTGGAGACCCAGGCAGTTGTTATTCATCCAGTGTAAGAAATGGGAAAGCACATCGATGTCTAATCTCCATAGCATGAAGATGTCATCGATGTACCTTCGCCACATAATGACACCGGAGAAAAAGGGGTTGGAAGGTACAAGGATTGTTAATCTCTCCAACTCGTCCATGAACAGTATGGCTAGGTTCGGAGCAAAAATAGCTCCCATGGAGGTCCCCTTGATTTGTTGATAAAATAGGCCTTGAAAGGTGAAGAAATTTTTAGTCAGACATACTTCCAGAAGTTTACAGATAAATGATGTTGGAATGGCATGGGGACGGGGACGATTGTCCAAAGTCCGTTGTATAACAAGTAGGGCTGCTGTTTGTGGGATATTCGTGTATAACGATTCCACGTCCATGGTGCAGAGTGTATCCGAGGTGGGATTGAAGGGGTGGTGTTCAATCAGATTGATCATGGCCATGGAGTCTCGCACATAGCAGAATGTTATACACAGATGACTACTTAAAGCATCTATGTTCGCGCCCATCACTACTTTCTGACAATGCAGACATTTCCAACCAAGTTAATAACTCACTTCCAGAACAGCTTGAAAAACTGAGGAAAAAACAAGTCCGCCTACAGCTGATGATTCTAATGTTAACTGACTATCTTAAGGCAGAGGTTATCCCTTTGGGCTTACAAGTCCGGAATGTACCAGGTATTTTCACGGACAATCCGAAATATATAACAGGATTCAGTTACATAGGTACCACCTGCTCCCGTCATTGGCTGGCACTAGGGATAGACACGGCCTCCGAAACCCTAAAAACATTGGAGACAGAAATTGCAGAAATCTTGAAACAACTTGAGGCTCCTGACAACATTGCCGATAGTAAAAAGCTAATAGAACAAGTAGACAAAACCGTAGCAGAGTTCTATAGGATTGAGCAAAATAAGAAATCAAATAAAATTAAGAAAGACATAAAAACCTATAATATTGAAACAACATATCCTTATCTACAAAAAGATTTTTACACCACCAAGGCATACAGCAACCCCCAACAAAATAGACCTTGGGGAAGGTTTAACAGGAGACAGAACCTGGTCGGTTTCTCCGATACTTCTGCCGAATCTTCTGATAATTCAGACGCCGGCGAAGGCTCAAGTACATCAAGACGAGGCGGAACATATCAGAACCCGAATTCTTTTTTAGCCAGAGGCCAGCAAGAACCACCACAGCGAGGGAAAGTGAAAAAACCCCAGAGATGGGTAAACCCACCCGGGGAAAGGAGGACCAGGAACAATTACTACCAATGGTAATACAGCCTAGCCCCACAACAGAGACTATTCCCATCTTCAATCTTTCCACTCATGTGCTGGCACATGACGAACTCTCCCTCCTGAAAAAAGGTCTTACTTTTGTCCCAACTGTGGCCCCGAATTTTATGGAATTGCACACCGAACTCCTAAGATTCTTCAGAAGAATACGCCTAAAAGCATTTTTTCAAATCCATCCCTCTCCCGAGATAAATGCTCAAACTCCCTTTCGGCCACCATCTACCTTTCTACCATCAGCTAGTATGATTCCACCTGAGGTCACCACATTTGAGAAATTGGTTCTCAAGGACCTCACGCACCTGAAAGGACAAAAAAAGTTTGTACCATATAACATCACTCTTAAAGAGAAATAATCCATTGTCTCCCTAAAAAACAATAACTCCATCGTGATAAAAAGCGCTGATAAAGGTGGCGGCATTGTTATACAGGAGTTGGACTCCTATACAGCTGAAATTCAGAGGCAGCTAGGAAACAAAGACCACTACCTTAGACTAGCATCCAACCCAACCAAAGCCATTCAGGAAATAATACTGAAAATAACAACTGAGGCATTGCATGAAGGTTTTTTGACCAAAAAAGAATTTAACTACCTTAATGTAAAAAACCCAAGATTACCGGTAATATACACCTTGCCTAAGATTCACAAGAATCTAAATGCTCCGCCCGGCCGCCCAATCGTGTCGGCGTGTGGCTCAATATTGGAGCCCCTAGGAGCTTATGTTGACTTCTTTATCAAAGAATTTGTCCCCCAAACATTCTGCTATGTGCGAGACTCCATGGCCATGATCAATCTGATTGAACACCACCCCTTCAATCCCACCTCGGATACACTCTGCACCATGGACGTGGAATCGTTATACACGAATATCCCACAAACAGCAGCCCTACTTGTTATACAACGGACTTTGGACAATCGTCCCCGTCCCCATGCCATTCCAACATCATTTATCTGTAAACTTCTGGAAGTATGTCTGACTAAAAATTTCTTCACCTTTCAAGGCCTATTTTATCAACAAATCAAGGGGACCTCCATGGGAGCTATTTTTGCTCCGAACCTAGCCATACTGTTCATGGACGAGTTGGAGAGATTAACAATCCTTGTACCTTCCAACCCCTTTTTCTCCGGTGTCATTATGTGGCGAAGGTACATCGATGACATCTTCATGCTATGGAGATTAGACATCGATGTGCTTTCCCATTTCTTACACTGGATGAATAACAACTGCCTGGGTCTCCAATTCACCCTCACCTCTGACAAAGAGTCCATTAATTTCCTTGATCTGACAATATCACATAAGGATGGTGAGCTGTTCACAAAACTCTACAGGAAGCCCACAGAGAGAAATACTCTGTTAGAATACTCAAGTAACCATCCTAGGGCACTGAGGGACTCCTTACCTTTCTCCCAATTCTTACGCATCAGGCGCAATTGTTCTCGCAAGGAAGACTACTTCCGTGAAAGCACCATCTTATCGAACAAGCTGAAAAATAGGGGATACCCAGGAAAGATTGTTAAAAATGCACTCAAAAGAGCGTGGTATCGCCCACGAGAGACACTTCTTGTTCCTAACCAGAAAACTAAGCAGGACAAAATAGCTTGTGTCACAACATTCTCTCCCGCTTCCAATAATGTAAGAAAAATGATTCTGAAACACTGGCCTGTAATAAATGCAGGAATCCTAGACTTGGAACGCCCACTCTTTGCATTCAAAAAGAGTAAGAATCTCAAGGACCATTTGGTCCGTGCTGCCCTTCCTAGCCCTAGCAACTCCTCCACTCTTGAATCCGCTTGGGGTCTGTCCCCCACAGTCGGACATGTTAAGTGCGGTGGGTGTGTAGTTTGTAATTTCACAATTGAAGGGAAAAGTTTTGTATTCGACAATGTCACCTTCACATGCAATACACTAACAAATTGTAACACCACCAATGTGATTTACCTGATCCAATGTCCATGTAAGAAAAATTATGTAGGACAGACTGCTCAGAAAATCAAAACCAGGATATGCCAACACAGAAGCCGCATCAGATGCCGCACACCAAACGCCCCACTGGTGGAACACTTCGAGGAATTCAACCATAATGAGGACGACATTCGCTGGACTATCCTGAAATCACTAAAGCTCCCACCTAGAGGGGGCAGCATGCCCCACCTACTGAATAAAGAAGAGCTCAAATGTATAATACTACTGGACTCTATTCACAAGGGACTGAATCGAACAGAGGATTGGACATCACTTCTCTAAGTAACTGTATGCAGCCCTTTATTGCAGATAATGTGTTCTCTTTGATATGAACACTTGAATATTGATGCTTTTACTATATTAACTCAGATGTGTATGTATGCAAAGCATGGTCGGTCAGCACTACTCGCCTATTTGCATTATTTCAATTCACCCCACTTTTCTAGCAGCACTGCATGCCATAATGCCCTATGTATAAATTATAAGGCCCTTTTGTATATATCACTTCCTAAAACTCTGGTATAAGTAATGGGCAAATCGAAAGTATTGGACCCCGTTCCTCCTAACCATTACAAGATGTCTGCCACACAGCAGTCAATCGACACTAACTTTTCAACCACTTCAAGATGGCTGCCATTACCACACTCCCGGAATTAGTCCCTTTTCAATTTCAATAACCAACCCCATAAGCCTGGTCCACGAGGGTTCCACATACAGCGGACCCGCGCTGCAACTGAGAAGGGGGCAGAAGCTGATCGAGCTTCGCCCAACCCGCCGCTGCTTTCATCTGGAAGCAAGGTAAGCCCATGCCTCAAACGCCGATAGTCGTAACACTCCGCCACCCACGGAGCCCGACCCTTTATCAAGTTATTAATTTCTATCCCCAGCAACTGGACGGTCTGAATCTAAGCC
Source organism: Lissotriton vulgaris (assembly GCF_964263255.1). Taxonomy (NCBI): domain Eukaryota; kingdom Metazoa; phylum Chordata; class Amphibia; order Caudata; family Salamandridae; genus Lissotriton; species Lissotriton vulgaris. The sequence continues at coordinate 822,208,669 of NC_141699.1, read as the reverse complement.
ACCCCCATAAGCCTGGCCCACGAGGGTTTCACATACAGCGGACCCGCGCTGTAACTAAGAAGGGGGCAGAAGCTGATCGAGCTTCGCCCAACCCGCCGCTGCTTTCATTTGGAAGCAAGGTAAGCCCATGCTACAAACGCCGATAGTCGCAATACTCCACTACTCACGGAGCCCGACCCTTTATCAAGCTATTAATTTTTATCCCCAGCAACTGGACGGTTTGAATCTAAGCCTCCCCAAAAAGAAGATCGCCTAAACCCTCTGACGCCCCCGGCTACAACACATGTAGCTAGGTAAGCCAGCCATAACGTAAAACGGAAATTAGTAGTACTCCCAATCTCGGAGCCGCGCCACTTATAATTTAAATTTAACCCCCAGCAACCACGAGGATCCATCAGAGGGAAACCTCGTTAATACGGCTAACAACAATTTCTCCACGTCTACAAGGCCCACACTATATGTGGCCAGGTAAGCCACCCCCTCCTGCGTGCTGCTAATGCTTTTACAATTCAAACTGACCATCGGTCTAATGGCTACAATCTAATATCCCCTAGCAATTGATACTGCAAACCGGATAGAAATTCCGTTCCTCCGGGGAAAATCACTCTATGCAAAAGGCGACTAGCTTTAGCGCCAGGTAAGCATTACCCGTGGGTGCGTAAACGACATAGATTGCGCAACCCTTGAAGCATGCATAAATTCTTAATTGGCAGCTCCCAGTATCCTGCATACTGAAGCACACTCTGAAACCCCTGTCCTTGCAGCAAATGGCAGCACGATCTTCTCACCTGTCAGCACCCAGTACGCTGCACAGGGAAGTACACCCTGGCCCCCCAATGATTTAATCCTGCTCTGATTTGAAATGTGACTGCCCTTAGGCACTATTTCACTCACTATGTCACTTAATCACAGAGCACGACAATGCAACAAAAGCGACCCCAATGTCACCATGGATATAGCACAAGTCTTGATGAATGACACCCATGTCACTGCGCCGTTTTTTAAGCACTTTTTCACTTGTAAAAAAAATTTCTTAAATCACAAACACACCAGCAAAGAACCGGCGAGCTCAAATAATGGCCGTTTTTAACTTTTAATTGTGCCCTGTCAAGTATTCTCTGGTTATTTTTCCTTGCTGTGGGCCTAGGCCTAAAAAATGGCTTTTCTCCCCCCTTTCTTTTACAGGCTTTATGTATTGCAGGCAATAACTGTAAAAATAGTCCTGATGATGATCCCATTGTACTATGAGCCCTTAGGGATCGAAACGTCGACGCAATAAGCAGTGTAGCATATTATTTAATATGGTTATTTGAAATTGTTGTCACTGCAGGGTGAATTTGTTGTAACTGTATTTACTGTAACTACAAGTCACCTCTTGGCTCAAAAACTTCTTGTTTTGCCTGAAAAGTTTTTTCCTTGTTCTATCTCCCTCTTCCTGGTTTATCTTTTCTAAACCTCTCGGGATAGGTACAGGACTGTACCCTATCTTGCCACTATTTCTGGCCTCCCCTTGGGCCAACACAACTTCATGTTATCTTATGAATAAACTTACGCCCGGCTGGACGTGTTTCAAAAATATAGTACTTATTGTAGTCTATATTGCTATCTTCTTGTTTTATCTTGATTCCTTAGGACCCCTGTTCTTTGAAATAACCCACGACGAACAATGGCACAATTACGACCCCGTAGGGTGTTCAAAGTTACAATACAACCCAAGAGGGCGTCAAAGAAGGAAGGGGAAAGCTAATTGCGAACCCAAAGGGTGTCAGAGCCGGGCGGCTGGGTACGGGCTACACGCTGGTGACAAAACCGTGCCAGAGCTCTCCAGAAAGCACCTGACGGCGGTCCCGCAGCAGCCGAGACACCGACCCCTAGCGGCGAACTAACCACACCGCACACTACTGGGTACCAGAATCGCGTGAGGAGCGCCGAAGCATCCCGCGATTGAAGAAGGGAATCTGTGAGGGAGGAACAGAACAAGCACACGACCCAAGACCAAAACGCTCAACACAGAACCCACAAACCCAGGAGAGAAGAAAAAACCGACTTAACTTGCTGCGAGCAGCGAAGAAAGAGGAGCATGATGGGAGCTGCCGGTGCATGGACACTGTGATAGGACTCATGTTCGACTTTGTTTTTTCCCAAATGTTCATGGGAAAAGTAGTTTGTTATATATTTTTTCTTGCTGCTATGGAAAATAAAGCGATGAAAGAATGGCATAATCCGAAGCCTCCGGTCCTGCCATAGAATCAGGTTCAGCCTTAATAGCCAGTCCGCCAGACCACTCTCCTACGAGAGCACAATCACATGCTAGACCTTAGAAGGCTTCGCAACACCTTAGAAGTCCTGGTGTCTTCGCACCAGCAGGTGGATCCTAGCATGACAAGTGTAGGCACCTGCAAGGCTTGTCCACCACTATCCATACTGAAGTTCACCTCCAGTCTTGCGGGCAGGCATATGAAGCAGCACACCATAGAACAACAGTCACTGAGGTCACAGGACCCTTGAGAAGGGCCAGCTCTAGGGGGGTGCAACCAGTGTGACCGCACTAGGTGCTGACTTTAGGTTGATGACAGACCTTATAATACAGAGACCGACCTGATGGCTGGGTTAGCCATCAAGTCTCTATATACCAATATTCCGCATGCAGAGGGACTACAAGTGATTAAATCCCTCCTTGAAGAGCGACCCATGCCTCACAGGATACCGACGGATTTCATCATGGATCTCCTGAGAATTGCCCTCCAAAACAATTACTTTCTTTACCAAGAAACATTTTTCCTACAGATCAAGGGCGTGTCAATGGGGGCTTGCTTCGCCCCAAACTTTGCGATTCTCTTTGTCCACCACTTAGAAAAAAGTCTCATTCTGCACCCCCACAATCCATTTTCAAATAACATCAATTTATGGCGTCGATATATTGACGATGTCCTGTTGATATGGAATGGAACCAAAGAATTGCTAACATCATTCATGGACTGACTCAACCGCTCCCAGGAACATCTACGCTTTACTTGCAACTGCAGACCCAACGACCTCCCGTTTCTGGACGTGACGATACACGCGGATGATGGGAAACTAGGGACCTGCCTCTTCAGGAAACCTACGGAGAGGTACACCCTCCTTCAATACAGCAGTTATCATCCACGAGGCTTAAGGGACGGACTACCATACGGACAATTTCTTCGTATCAGGAGAAATTGTAAGTGGCGAAAGGACTACTTCAGAGAGGCGGAGGTTCTAGCCAATATACTGGCAGTCAGAGGCTATCCCAAACGGCTGATTTCAAGAGCACGAAAGAGGGCATGGTATTGCCACAGGGATAATCTCCTCACATTTCAAACAAAGAAACAAGTGAAAAGGATACCCTTCGTCTCTAGATTCAGCCCCAACAGCAACAAAGTGGCCCAAATCATCAAAAAGAATTGGAGTATTTTACGACCTTTTGAACAATTTAGGGAAGAACCACTGTTCTCCTACCAACGAGGAGACAACTTAGCATCCCATTTGGTCCATGCCATCACCTGGCCTCAAAAGACCCTTGACAAACATACAATAACGGCTGCTTGGGGGCTCCCACCAGTGGTCGGTCACTTCAAATGCCAAAATTGTTCGATATGTGAACTCACCGCCCATACTAAAGTATTCACTTACAAAGACAAATCATATACTCTCAGAAACCATACCAACTGTCGTTCATCCAATGTGATATATGCCATCAGATGTCCATATGACTTACTCTACATCGGAGAAACCACACAGATTGCCAAGAACAGAATTATCCAGCACAGAAACCTGATCAATTGCAAGGTTATCATGGCACCCTTGGTCACGCACTTTCTGGAAAAAGGCCACCATGACACTGACCTCAGGTGGTTGATCATTGAACAAGTCACACTACCACAGAGAGGTGGAGACATCAAAATACTTCTCAATAGGTGCGAGTGCAAATGGATGACCTTTTGTGACACGGTCAATAGTGGACTAAATACCATTGATGAGTGGAACAGCACTATATCTATCTGACAGCACACATTGCCTCTTTTCTCCCCTGGTCTCAATCTATCCCTGTCCCCTCTAACACTGTTACCACAATGCGCTAGACAGGTAGTTACTTCAGCACTTTGACTTACAACCATTGTGATTCCTTGCCTGAACAACTACCGTCAAGGCCACTAATATATTTAGAGACCACACAGGACCTATCTAAACTTGTAGTTACCTCTATTTTTAGACTTCAGATTAGATGTTTAATCATACAGACCAATTGTTGCTGTATAGCCTCTGATGCTATCAATTGATTTGAGTAAAATGTCTGTGACCACAAATACATGTGTGACATCGCCTGTTATGATACAGTTCATGTATACTGCCTGTTTGCCAAATACAATTGTTTCCTGTGTCAGGGCTCACTGCAGTATTTCAGTACCAATGTTGGAACACTCAGAATTGCATGCCGCAAATATTATAAATTGCCCGTGCCTTGTTTGCGGACCGGGCCGTGCAATACAACAGCCTCCTTTAACCCTTCCGCCTCAACCCGGGTCCCTTCCCCACACGCCTACCCTCTCGTGAACCTCCCCCCCTCAGCCAACCCGACCAATCCCCAGCCTTCTGACACGGACAGCCGCCGCCGTCCGTGTCAGCCACGCCCCCTAACCTATCGCACGCCAGCTACTAGACGAGGTTAACGCTTGTCCCGGTGCGGAGACTTTTGATCCCACGGACAGTCTGCGAGGTTGTTTTCATCTGAGGTACGTCTCTGGGGGCTCAGTGCAGCCAATTAATTACCGGTTTTCGATGAAACGGAATGGTACATTCACCAATTCCTCCCTCTCCCTCTCACCCCCCAGATTGACTCTCAGCCAGCCGACCACGCTAGGGATCGGCGGCCAGGAAACTAACTTTTTCCGGGATCGGGAAGGAACTTGATATCTCTGACCCGGGTAAGACCGCTTCGTTGTGTGCCCGTTACTCACCATTGTATACTAATTGTAATTTGGAGACGTTCTAATGCACACTTTAGCCATTTCTGCGGTTCCAACAGTACACTGACCCGATTCTCCCTCCCTTCCAGATCTTCACAGCCAACTGAGTATGCTTGTGATCGGCCACATTGAAGCCATTTTTCACCCGGGATTGCCACGGGACCCTACTACACGGACCCGGGTAAGATCGTCTCACCTTGCGATCACCTTACCCACCACTGAGCAGCACCTGGCCATTATTGACCTTCCCCTTTCCCCTTCCCCCCTCCCATTCCCCCCCCCCGTCTCTTTTCGTTGTTGCTCTCTAGGCCAAGAAGTCCCTTTTCACTTCGGAACTAACCGCTTGCCATCTACATAATCAGAAGCTCAACATACCATTTGGCTATTGTTGTCAACCGGCGATTGATTGCCAGTAAAACGGCCCCCAGGTAAACGCTACCGCCCCTTACCTACCACCGCAAGGCCATGTCCTTTTTCACCATGCCTGCATGAGGTTAATTGCTTTCCCTTGCTCTCCTTTGCACACCTGGACCAGTTATGTGTCCTTTCTGATGCAGTCGCAACCACCCTGGTTCACAGGCACAGAGTCCAGACCCTTGCTCCTACCTCCGATCCCTGCATGCTCACCCCTGATTTGCGCATGTCCACCAGCCCTCTCTTTTCAAATTGGTGACCGGTTTCCACTTTGCTTAGTTATCCCGCTTTTTCTTCTCACCCCGCGGTAATCCACTGGTACCAATGGGTCCCTTCCCTTTTTTTTCCTTTCCGTGTCACCCTCCCTACTCTCTCTCTATCCCAAATTCCAACTCCTCTCTTTGCCCCCTTGCAGCACTGCCCACGACCCAGATCTGATGAAGATCCTGTAGTAACCTGGATCAAAACGCCGTCGACCTTTCAGCGCAAATATAGGCGCGAGATACGAAGCGGTTGAACACATTGAATACTTTCAAAATGAACTTCTAATCTATCTGGAACCGCCGTATATCAATGAATACACTGTATATTTATTCACTAGTCACATTGCGCCACTCACGCTGTTTCACATTGTCACCTGTGTCGCTATATTGGTTTTCACTGTTACACCTAGAGCACCACGTACAATTTGGGTTGTCTTTTTAGTTGTTGTGATTTATATTATGCAGTGCTGCTATAACTGTAAACTATATTTCTGTTTTCTTTTCCTAAAAAAATGTTTTATACATAAAATGATGCTTTTAGCACATGTCAGAATTATATAGAGTCTCCTTGTTTCCTTTCAGATAATGTTTTTACATATCTTTACTAATTGTCTTTAATTAATACCAGTTGGGACATTGTTGTTCTTATAATAGACTTTAGGTGGAGGCATCATGTTTGCAAGTATATTATGGTTTTGAAAACGCTTGCTGCCTCCTTCCTGGCCTCCAGCAATTTTCGTCAACAATTAAAATGTCATGATGACTCTGGTGATTAATGTTCTTCGTAGAGAGAGATCAGAATTTTGCCTAGTGGAAGTTTTGACTCATGGAAAGGTAGCTCAGAGGGTTAATGTACAGGCTGCAAAGAACATGCGCCATGCAGATCACAAAGTGCACATAATGTAAATAGGTCAATGGGCTACTGCTTTTTTCAGAGAGATCCTTTTGTTACTTGCAGTTTATAAGTTAAAATCCTAACTTAGAACAGTGAGCTATTAACTGTCATCTAAGAGCTGTGTACAAACTGCAAGGTATAAATTAGAGCATTATGTCCCCCACCCCCAGTCTTTGATTATCCTAATGTCTCAAAAAGTGTTCTTTTGGACAGAAATCAATTCTGATTATTAAGGAGAACCCCAACCATGGTATTACGTTTTAAATTCCGGGTATTGTGTTTCTCCAGACCAATCACTATAAAACTACACGAGCTACTAGTATGGTTGTCATGTGACTCCTACACCTTGTAGTCCTTAGTCTTATGTAACATTTTCTATACAGTGATTTATTTATTTATTTGTTGGTTTATATAGCGCTTGAATCCACTCCTTCTGGAGTATCTCTGCCCTTTTGGAACCGGTAAGACAGCGGGCGTGGTATAGAGATGGAATTAGATTTCATTTTTAAACAAGATGGTTTTTAAAAGTTTTCGGAATGTAAGATGTTCTTTACATTGTCTCAGAGACAGAGGGAGTTTGTGCCACAGCTTGGGACCAGTGATGGACAGGGCTCTACCTCCGTGTCTGGACTTTTTGACGCGAGGGACCACGAGGAGGAGATCGTTACTTGACCTGAGGGATCGTGCTGGAACGTAAGGAACAAATTTCCGCTCAAGATAAATCGGCCCCTGTCCATTTAAACACTTATGGATCAGGGAGCATATTTTGAATTTGGCTCTTTGTCGAATTGGGAGCCAATGCAGCTGTTCAAGGAGGGGCTTAGAGGCAGTCCTTGGGGGAGCATTCAGAACAAGGCGGGCTGCCGTGTTCTGAATGACTTGCAACTTAGCCAACACTCCTTCGTTTGCAGAGAGCAGCAAGCCATTACAGTAATCTATCCGACTAAGGATCAGTGCTTGGACAAGGGTTTTCCTAACAGAGTCGGGTAGAAGTGGGAAGACTTTGCGGAGCAGACTGATGGTATAGAAGCATATCCCTGAGATGTAGCTTGTATGTTGTTTTAGTGACAGGTCGTGATCAAACCGAATTCCCAGATTCCTCACGACCTGTTTAGGTTCAGGGACTGATCCTAGTTCTGATGGCCACCATTCCGGAGTCCATAGTATTTTAGCCTCCCCAAACAACATGACCTCCGTTTTGCTGACATTACATTGGAGATAGTTGGTAGACATCCATTTTGCCACTGCCTTCATGCCTGAAGAAAAGGAGTTCCTAACCTCAGCGGAAAGAGTTTTAAAAGAGAAGAGGAGCTGTGTATCATCTGCGTATGATACGGGGATGAAGCCGTACCTACGCAATACTCCTGCCATGGGTGCCACATAGATATTAAAAAGAGTGGGGCTCAAACATGCACAACAAACACATATTGATTGTCTCTGTGTAATGTATGTGATGTAAAGTGCTCTGACACCCTACAATGGTATGAGTGGCACTGTAAATCAAATTAAATGCGTCTGAGGGAGAATGGTTATGGAGACTTGGGGGGCACAGTTAAAGGGTGGCAGTGAGCGAATCCATGGCAGAGGTGGTCATTGGGTGGCACTAACAAACATTAATGCACAGGACACCACCAGTACTATGGCTTGCCCTGCCCTTTAGGCCAGTCTGCCTCTCCCATAGGTACCTCCGTTGGCCTTGTTTCAGCAGTAGTATCTGCAACTTACCAGGGATTGGCAATGCAGGATTTGCATGCACACCAAACTAAGTTTGCAAACTTCACAGTCTCCCTGCTTCATTCAAAAGCACTTTTAACATGTGCTACCTGCTGTGGGGCCACTGGAATTAATTATGCAGCAAAGGATGACAACATTATGCCGTAGTGTTGACTAAATTATGCATTAAAAAAAGGCTGCAGCGTAATGCAGTATATGTTCAGATATTTTATTATTTTGACGTGTGTACACATGCTAACAGTCTCTCGAAAGATTTTGCCTTATTAGTACCAGTGTAACATAGAAACGCAGCAGTGAGAAAGGTGACCAGTTAACCTTTGCAATAGGCCATCCACTCCACAGCAACACAAGTCACATTTTATATTAACTTTTGATATGTTTGAGCTACAAACAATTTATTAGTTTAAATGGTCAGATCTTGCAGCAGATCTTGCATTATGAGGCAAATATGGCAGAGCCATGATTTTAGAGAAAACATTTGCAAACTAGGATATTTTGCCATTCATGTTTGAACTGCTGTTGTGGAAAAAGGGAGAAGTGCTGATGACAGAAACTCCATGGCTCGGAGACAAATGGCTTGTGTTTCCACATTTTATCGTATTTGGTACATTCTGTGATTAGAAGCATATCCCACGTTGTGAATATATTTTAATGTCAATAACTCATTATGACCTTAAATAATCATGTGTATCCATTGGTTGATTAAACTGGGTAGTGAAATGTCAAACAAATACTAAAAATTGGGATGTCTACGCATTCTGGCCACACCTCTGGTTCCACCCACAGATCCAATCCTTGGGTTATTCCCGCCCTCTGATTCTCCACCCACTGTTCCCCTACTTTTTTCCCCCATTTCTACCACTGTGTAAGACTCTGCATCCCTGGACCTGTGATGTGTCGCCGCTGCGGGCGCCGCATGTGCCACACATTTACGGTGCCAGACTTCCGCATAAGAGAGCTGGCCATTATTGTATCCCTAAACGTGCGCACGTTGTCAGTTTGACATTGACTACACGTAAAGGGACTCTAAGTTTCTTTTCAGAAATATAACTAACATTTGGACCTATAGATTTGATTTTGTATAAATTAATTGAATGTGTGTAAAACTTAGCAATGCCTGGGGAATTCTAGTAAAGGGAGCACCCATTGGCGAATCACTAGCGTGTGTGATTGCTGCATTATTTATTACTAAATTTGACGTTGTGCTTTAACTTTGGATAAAAGTTATCATGAATTCTAGCACCAAGAAGCGAATATTGGTAAATATATGTGCTGCAAATAATCCCTAACATATACTGTGCATACAGTATATTTAATCTGGTGCTTTAACCATAGGCTGTTCTAAAGTATTCTGATAAAAATCGAATCGTGCTGAAGACAGCCTTGATTGGTTTTGGATCGAGGACCCGGAAGTCTGCACACCTAGCAGACAGAGATAAAGCACCTTGTCAGAAAGTGTAGCGTTTTCCCTACAGGCGGTGTTTGTTGGCCTGTGGCAGGGTCAGTCACATGTCCTGGATTCCTGGGACCTTATTTATGAGGCCTTGTGTCAGTTTTGCGCCGCCGGTGCGTCACTTTTTGTGACGCACCAGCGGTGTAAAAAATGCGCCTCGTTGCGCCATATTTAAAAAGTGACGCATCTAGGTAGATGCGTCACTTTTTAAACCCCTGCGCCACATTATACCTGCGTCAGGTATAATGTATGCAGAGGGGGCGTTCCCCCGCAAAAAGCCTCGTAATAGTGACACAGTGAAATCTATGAGATTTCACTGCGTCACTTTTAGGACGCTGTTGCGTCAAAATCTTGCTCCTGCCTCACAGCAGGCGTAAGACTGACGCAAGCCCTTTCACATGGGTCTTTCCCCATGTGAAAGGACGCATTGCTGGAGTTGCGTCACTTTTGTGACACACTCCAGCAATGTGTCACTTTTGCGCTTACAGATACGTCAGAAATACTGACGTATCTGTAACTCCTTGCGACATGATGCGTCATACATTAAATATGACGCATCAGGAATGTCGTAAGGAAGGCGCAGTGAAAAGTGACGCATCGCTGTTTTCACGCAGCGATGCGTCACTTTTCATAAATGAGGCCCCCGCCATTTAATTGAGTCTGTCCCAGTTATGCGCCCCAGTGTTTCTTGTGCCCCACCAGGCACACATCATGTAAGAGGATGGTGATGACGTTAACATTTTGCCCCCCCAGGAAAAATGTCTGCGGACGCCTATGATTAGTACATTGGTAACATGTTTTTTGCAATCGCAAACGGGTCTTAAACCTATTTGCACCCGCAAAAAAACGTTTGAACATCTGGCCCCAAATGTAATGAGGATTGATAGTAGCACACCATATTTTATCTAAAGAGCGTGGAGACTTAGCAATGGCACTTTGCACAGTAAGCTCTGTTTTCTATCTGAAACTTGGCTGACTACACTGTCAGCCCCTGACATCCTGGATACTATCCCTCAAGAATATGGGCTCTTAAGGCTGGATAGGCAGGAACAAAGGGGCAGTGAGATAGCAATTATCTTTAAACACTCTCTGGCCTGTTCCTTCTCCCAAGTTACAGTCAGGGCAACGAAACAGCAGCCTTTACTGTGATATTATCAAGCAACTGTTCTTTAGCAAGACTACTGATCTACCGCCCTCCTGCCCCCCCCCACACAATTCCAAACTGCTCTGACCGATACCATAACAAACTGTGCACTCAGATACTCGAAATTTTCGATCCTGTGGGTCTGAATTTAAGCAGGGCCATACCCTGTGCCTTGAGTCCCTCGTAGGTGAGTAGTTGAGCTTTACAAACCCCTGATTGATTGCTTATTTGATACCCGGGCCCGCTATTTTCTAACTCCTCTCAGGTGACCACATACATTCCAACACCTGTGGCCTGCTCAGACCATTTTGCATTGTCTTTCCAGGTTAATATACCGTGCCGCACCTCTACATTATTAGGAAGTCAGTAACGACCAAGGAGAAAGTGGACTAAAGTCACACCAGCGTCCTTTACAGAAACTCTGGAAATAAACCGACCCACCCTGAGCAGCAATTTAGAGGCAGCTAACACACTGTAGAGCACTGGATCAGAAATGGCCTGGACCACTTAGCCCCTCTAACCACACGCCAAACAACTCACGTTTTACCATCTGCGAAGTGGTTCAATGATGAGCTCCAGCTACAAAGAAAATCTTGTGAGTGACTAGAGCCCCTATAACGCAAAGAATGTAATACTACAGCAAAGTCCAATTATGACAGGGCAAGAAAATGCTACTATAAGCAGGTCTTGGGTGTAGGTAGTTGATTCTACACCCTGGAAATTTAGCAAGCTCAAAACTCATCTTGAGAACTGTTTCAGATCACGAAATCTTCGCCCTCCTTGGAGCGAGTTGCCCCTAGCATTAGCATAGTTCCTCAGTGGAGAAATGCAATCAAATTGCTCAATATTTCTCCAGCAAAGTTTCTAAGATTTATAAATCTTTCCCCCTAGAAGCCAGAGAAAGTTCCAATTCTGTGATCTGGCTATAAGCATCAACAGCTAGATTCATGAAAGAGCCCTTTTGCGAGTCCTTACTAGCGATTATTAAGGAATCGCTATTAAGGACTTGCAAAACGGGATTCATGTAGGAATCGCAAAATAAATTGCGATTCCTACACATTCCTTATTTGCGATTAGCAAATTGCCAATCGCAAATACGGAATAACTCCCCATTCATTCCTATGGGCCTAAAGGCCCATAGGAATGAATGGGGAGTATTCCTTATTTGCGATTATCAATTAGCTAATCGCAAATAAGATAGCGATTTCAAGGGTGCCAGGGGTGTCCAAAGGACACCCTGTAGCACCCCTGAAAGGCAAATTTACACAGGTGTTGCGCACACACATGTCCAAAGGACATTGTGTGTGTAACATACAACTGAGAAAAATGCACAAAAGTGCATTTTTCTCACTTTTCACTATTTACCACAAAGTCTGACTTCGAGGTAAATAGCGGCCAAAAATAGCGAATTCGCTATTTTATAATGGTTCATGAATAGCATTTAAGGAATCTCAAATTGAGATTCCTTAAATGCAATCGCAATTTGAGAAATCGCATTTTTTTGCGATTTCTCAAATTGCGAGTTCATGACACATTGATGAATTTCAAATCCCATTTTTGCCGGCGCAAACGGCCGAATTCTGCGATTCGCACCGTTTGCGCCCGCAAAAATGCTTCATGAATCTAGCTGATTATCCCATAAATGGTCTATCCAGGATAAACACTTTGACAATATCAGAACTGAGCGCCCTAACCCTGAAAATAAAATCAGGATCCCCACTTGATCCAGCTCCTTCTGCAATCCTAGAATGAGGTTTAGAGGCCATACCCAGCTAATATGATCTGATCAATCAGTCGTTTAACTTAGACCAACTCCCTCAGAAATGGAAATATATACGCAACAGTGATGCCTTTTCTTAAAAAACTGTAGGCCTCATTTATGAAATCGTTTGCATCACTGAGTAAAAACAGTGATGCAACAGTTTTCACTGAGCCCTCCTTGGAACATGATGGATGCGCATTATATACAGTGCTCCATGTCGCAAGGAATGACAGATACATCAGGAATCCTGACGTACTTGTTGGCGCAAAAGTCACGCGTTTCTGGAGTTGTGTCACAAGCATGACACAACTCCAGCAATGCTCAGGGTAGGATTGTGCCTATGGCACTGTATCACCTATACACCTGCCATGAGGCAGGTGTAAGGTTTTGATGCAGTAGCATCCTAGAAGTGTTGCAGTGAAATCTCACAGATTTCACTGCAATACTCCTACGAGACATTCTTGTGGGGTAACCCCCACAATGCACACATTTTACCTGATGCACGTATAATGTAGCGCAGGACTTTACAAAGGGATGCATCTGCTTAGATGCGTCACTTTGAAAATAGGACGCAACGTGAAACATTGTTTACAATGCCACTGCGTCACGAAAAGTGATGCAACGCCAGCACAAAGGTGTCTCAAGGCCTTCATAAATAAGGCCCTGAACATAGATGCAGACAAGCCTGAAAATACCAGGCCAAGCTACCTGCTCCCATTCTTTTTAAAGGTGGCAGAGAAACATGTCAATCAACAGCTGAATAACTATATCACAGGTGAGAATCAGCGACATAAAACCCAGTTGGGGTTCCGTCCCCAGTTTAGCATAGAATCTGCACTTCTGCTCGCTTTTGAGTCTCTGAGACTCATAGCCGATGAAGGCAAAACCGCAGCACTGATTATGTTAGACCTGAGCACAGCCTTCGTCACAGGCCTTGCCTTAAAATGGCTGGCCAGCTTCCTTCAGACCGGCACCTATCAGGTGGTTCAACAGACTTGTTCTCAGTGGTGGTCACGCTCCAGCAAGGGGTCCCACAGGGCTCCACATTAGCCCAACTCTGTTAAACTTGTATATGAGACCTCTAGCTGATGTGGATGAGCGTCATGGTGTCAAAATCATGTCTTATGACAATGACACCCAACTTATCATAACCCTGTCCTGGATAGTGAGAACCCCATGGCTAGTTTTCATTTTTGCACTTGTCTGGTGAGCCTGGCGGCCTAGATGGACCAAAGCTGTCTGAGACTGAACGCAGAGAAAAGGGATGTACAAATCATAGGAAAGCAGCCCTCTATCTGGTCTACAGTATGGTGGCTGGAGGCCCTAGGCATAGTTACAACTCCAAACCCAAAAATAAAGAACCTGGAAATGTGGTCTGAAAATAATTTTAAGTTTGACAATGAGATATCCAAACTAGCAGGAGTGTGCTTCAGGATATTGAAAATACTATGCAAGATTCTTTACCTCCTCCCAGCCGCGGCCAGGGAAACTGTAATTCAAGCTCTCCTGACCTCCAGATTAGACTACCGTAATGTGCTCTATCTGGGTGTCATTCAAGGTAGACTAAAAGTGCTGCAAATATTGCAAAATGCAGCAGCTCGGCTACTCCTGAATATACCCAGGCTCTCTTCCATAGGATCAGTGCTCAAAAAATGCATTGGCTCCCAGTAAAAAATGGAGTAGTATGAGTAGTATTCAAGCACTTTGTTTTTGCCAGAATTGTAAATGACAAAGGACCACACTCCCTTCACACCTTGATCAAGCTTCATTGCATTAATCAATGCCTCAGATCCTCTGAGGCCAGATTGGGGTCAAAGTGAAAAGAGCCCAGATAGGAGGCTGTTCTTTTCGTCTACTGGCCCCCAAATTGTGAAACTGCCTCCCTTCGGATCTAAGACAGGTAAGCTCTAAATGGATTTTCCCCCCAAAAATCAAAACTAGGCTGTTTTAAATAAACCCAATCTGTGTGGCCATAGTAGTCTGACCTCCTAGCTTGGGGACACTCCATTTTGGGGGTAAGCATGCGCTTTAGAAATACTATAACATAACATAAGCCAATCCCTGTACGAATTTACCAGGATTTACCAATCTGAATTGATAGTCTACCAAGTGGGAGATTTGCCATGATTCTGTACTACAATGTCTCTGTGGGTAGGAATATCACTGCCTTACATCAAGAGGCATGTCTACATTTTATTAATATTACCTTATATATGTGATATTAATCAGAAATCATGTTTCCTGCCCTATAAAAACTTTACTATTATAATCTTGTATTTTATCTAAAATAACTGATTTGTTTTACAAATTACATTTTGATTGCATTTCTATGATCATATGCATTTTAGTTTTCGAACTAAATGATTTGTTGATGTATTTTGTGTGAAGGTGTGGACACTTTGGTCTAATACTGCCACAGTGATTTATGTGCTTTGAATGATCACCTTTTCATTAGTTGAAGATGTTTATGGTGTGTATTCTGCTTGTGGTTATTCTTGATGTGGTCACTAGTAGTAGATTCCATACGACTCCATTTGAAAACAACATTGTGAAAGTCAGTATGAAGTTTGGGTTCCCTGCAGGGATGTCTAGTGCATATGATAGGAGTGTAATGGCTGTGATACTTCTGAATCAACAAATGTAGTTCCAGATGATCAGAGGCTCTATGTGTAAAGACATGTCAGACTTTGATATTTTCATTACGTTTTGACAGCCATTTGAGGATAGATCATTTTTGTGGTTTAAATCTTTTATTGAATTTTCAAAACAGGAAAAACATACAGACCATATTTCCCCATTAGCTGGAACAATGTCGAGCTCTTCCTGTGCGACCCAATCAAAGGTGTGCGGCAGTGAGAATAATGGCAACGCCAGACATGTCGGGTCTCTGCAAAGGGGAAATATCGTCCGACCCCCCGACCCCCCCTCCTTGTCCACAAAGCAAAAGAAAAAGGAAATGGGAATCACCACGCCACTAAGGGAGGGCAGTAAGCCGATCATCAGCCCTGCGTCTTGGGCCTGCGCGTCGAGGCCTTCCGCTCCTCGATCGGAGTGTCTGCTAGGCGCAGTAATCGCAAGTAGCGAGGGCAGCTCAATTCCCTAAACTCCCCCGTGAGCAGAGTTAAGAATGGTCGCCAAAGTTCCGCAAACTCCTCTCTCCTTCCCGCCCTCGCCAAGGACAGCTTCTCCATCCCCAGAACCATCCAAAGCCTGTGTAGCCAACCAGTGTGCAGGGGAGGTTGTGTGGTCCTCCAGTGTGCCAGGATGTTCTGCAAGGCTGCCCCTAGTGCGATCGCTATAAGCCTCCCCCTGTTAGACTTCAAGGGGTACATCAGAGCATTGGGGAGTCCTAACAGAATGTAAGCGGGGAATCTAGGGAGCTGAGTATCCAAATGTTAGTCTATGTCATCTATAATCAAACTCCAGTAGGGTTGCAAATGGTCACAACTCCAAAGTAAGTGTTCCAAGGTGCCAAGTCCCCCGCACCCCCTCCAGCAGCGGTCACTGATGCGGGGATCACATAGATGTAGGCGTTCAGGTGTATGGTACCAATAGGTGGCCACCTTGGTCAGGGTTTCGGTGAGGCCCGTGTGGTAAGCCGAGTGTCTGGCCCTATGGTAGATGCCGCCCCATTCTTTGTGCGTGAGTGATCTCCCCAAGTCCCGCTCCCACCTGTTCCTTCCTGCGTTATGTGTGTAGATGTTTGTGAGGAGGAGCTGCTGGTATAAGTCGGAGATCAGCTTCTTATCAGAGGTGCGGGTAACCAGCCACCTTTCATACGGGGTGAGGGAACGTTGCGCGCCCAGTCTGAATTCCGGCTGCAAAGCCCAATGTCGGACCTGCAGATAGGGTAGGCGATCAGACTCCGGTATACCATAGTCCTCCTTCACCTGCTGAAAGGAAAGGATACTGTTTAAGTCAAACATTTGTCCCAGGGCTCTGCAGGGCGAACGTATCCAAGCTACACATGCCCTGGAGTCAAGTCCCGGGGAAAAATCGGGATTATTGAAGAGCGGAGTCATCGGGGAGGGAAACGAGGTGAATTGGTGCTGGACCGCCACTCGATCCCTTACCTCCAGGACGGTGCTTGTAATCTGTGATGCGTATAGATTGGGGACGGTGACATCTGGGGAGGAATGAAACCCCTTGTAAGGGCTTGCCCGCCACAGCTTGGTCTTGAAAGAGCCAATTCTTGCCCGATTCCAGCTGGTACCACTCCACCAAGGTGCGGAGTTGTGTCGCTTGATAATATAGAGAGAGGTCAGGCACACCGACCCCACCGTGGGCAGGCGGAAGAATCGCAATTGCATGCTTAAAGCGTGGACGGCGACCGTTCCAGATAAAGCGCGCCAGGTCAGACTATGTCCGTTGGAGCCAACCCGCTGAGGGGCACAGATGGAGAGTGTGAAACACGTAAATGATTTGTGGTAGCAGGGTCATCTTAGTGGCTGCTATCTGCCCCAGCCAGGAGAGCGAGTGATGTTTCCACCTCCGGAGTTCGTCGCTGAGGCGCGAGCGGAGCCTGGCGTAATTTGCCTCAGCAGTGGCTTGGATGGTTGGGGCCAACAGAACTCCCAGATAGGGGATGGTGGTATTTGACCATTGCGTATCGAACTCGCCTTGAACCTCGTTGAGCGTCTCCGGAAACATGGAGATATTCAGGGCTTCCGATTTCTCCACGTTGATCTTAAACCCTGAAGCCAGTGCAAAGGTATGGAGTTCGATAAAAAGTGCTCGGAGCGACTGCATCGGCTCCGTAAGGGAAAGAAGGATATCGTCCGCGTATAAACTGATTTTATGCACGTCGCCGCCAAAGGGGATGCCCTTGTTGAGGGAATGTTGCCTGACCCATTGCGCTAATGGCTCCATGTACAGGGCAAAAAGGATAGGGGAGAGAGGGCACCCCTGCCTGGTGCCCCTGCCGATTGGGAAGCGCGGGGAGGTGTGTCCATTAACATGGACCGTGGCGTTGGCTTAGTGATAGCAGTTCATTATACGTTTGCAGAGAGCCTCTCCCACCCCGAAATGTAGTAGCACCAGTTCCAGATAGGGCCAGTGCACCGTATCGAAGGCCTTATCGACATCGATGGTAAATAGCATACAGTCTGGCCTCGTCCGCGACCCTGCCTCGATGAGGTGGAGGACCCGTTTGGTATTATCGCTTGTCTGCCGTTGGGGGATGAAACCAGCCAGCCTGGTCTAGTTCCACCAGCTGCTGCATATATGGTGCCAACCTACTCGCGAAGATGCCCGTGTAGAGCTTGAGGTCCAGGTTTAAGAGGAATATCGGCCTATAGGAACTACAGCGTGTGAGGTCACGGCCGGGTTTGGGTATGACTGTTATCGCTGCCTCCAGAAGGTCCTCCGGAATGCCCCCGGGTTGGCTGAAGGTGTTAAAAAGATCCCGCAGTAGTGGGGCAACCTGGTGACAGAACATTTTATAAAAGGCCGCCGAGTAGCCGTCTGGGTCAGGTGATTACCCCAGTTTGAGGCGGGATATCGCCGAAATCACTTCCTCCAGGCCAATGGGCCGATCGAGGAACTCCGCTTGCGCCTCGTTCAGGGACGGGAGGGGCGTGCCTTCCAGGTATGCACGACCAGCCTGGAGGTCGAGCGAGTCAGCTACATATAGAGTTTCACAGAAGTCCCCAAAAGACGCGGCTATGTCAACACCGTCGACGGCAAGGTCTCCCCGACTGGTCTGTATGGCTCTTATGCCCTGCCTTTGGCATTGCTCTCTCAATTTGCTCGCCAGGAGCTTCCCGCAGCGGTCACCCCCACTATAGTATGCATGTCGGAGGCGGAGAGCTGCATTTTCTGCCACATCTTGGTCTAATGTCGCAAGCATCTTCCTCTCTGTACAGAGTTGGCGCCATGCACGGGCTGCCCCCGTTTGTTGGTGCATCTGCTCCAACTCCGCTACCCGTTTGGTTATTTCAGCTCTTTTCTGGGCGCGGTCTCTGTTGTTGGCTGTGGTGATAGAGATGAACTCTCCCCGCAATATTGCTTTGAGCGCAGCCCATTGTGTGGCCTTAGTGGTGTCAGTGTTGGCATTGTGAGTTAGAAACTGGGTGGTGGCGGCTTTAATCCGCTCCACCACGGTAGGGCTTTGGAGCAAGGCATCCCGCAGGCGCCATTGTCGGGGCAGGGCAGGCACATCCAGGAAGAGGAAAGTGGTCATCACCGGGGAGTGATCCGACAGGGAGGTCGGGAGTATATCAACATCTTGCACTCGGGGCACCAGCTGTGAGGAGCAGAGGAAATAGTCAAGCCTAGCGTAGGATTTATGGGCCGCCGAGTAATAGGTGTATGCCGTGGAGTGTGGGTGGAAGTGTCTCCATAGGCCGACCAGGCCAAGGTCTGAGAGATGTGCGTGGCCCGCTGTGGAGAGTGATCCCAGCTGCCCCGAGCGTTGGCATGAACGATCCGCCGTGTTATGGAATACTAAATTTAGGTCGCCCCCCAGTAGCAAGTGTGGTTGAATGTTCGCTGCGGCTATCTCTAAGGCCGTGTGTAGGAATTTTTCCTGACCCTCATTAGGCGCGTTTATGGTGCCCAGCTATCAGAAAGCGGTGTATCAGCAACCTGCCCTTGATCTCCGCCTCCCTCTGCAGAACTTGACCCCTACAGAATTTGGACACCAGAATCGCCACCCCTGCCACCTTCTTAGATGCGGATGAGAAAAACTGCAAGGGGAAGGTCCGGGACCCCTCAAACCTCACCATCCCTGCAACTCCCCATCCCAACCCCAACCAATCTCCCACTGACCCCCCTCCCACCTTCCGTACCCCAACATGAAGTCCCATATTGTAAACCATAGTCTCGAGCCTATCAGAACAGAGATCAGGTCCATAGAGTTTCATTGTGGAGGAAACGTGGTAGTGACAGCCCCAGTGGCTCCCCGGCCCCTCCCCCTTTTCAAAGGTAACATAATAGAGGCATCTCCCTTGAGCAAAGCATCTCAGGGCTGGACCGCAGTGTCTTTGACCACCTCCTGGAAGGCCGCGATCTGTTCCTGGGCCATCGTTGCCGGGTCAGGTTTGAGAATCGTCTGAGAAGAACGTTGTCGTCGTACCTGCTGCCATCCGCCTCTGGCTTGTTGCGTGAGCCCATCCTGCGATTGTCACGGCGAGGTCTCTCCAGAATCCCCATCACCTGGCAGATCGATGTTTAGTAACTTGCATGTCTCACGGAGGGATCGGAGTTGGTGCAGGGCCCCGTTCCATTTGAATAACAGGCGAAATGGGTAACCCCAGGAGTAGGGTACTCCTTTATCGCCCAAAACGGTTGTGGCTTCTTTGAAGGCCCGTCTCTTCTGCAGCGTGATGGCTGATAAGTCTTGAAAAAGGGCTATAGCGTAGCCCCTGAAGTGAAGAGGCTGCTTCTATCTGGCCTCCTTTAAGATCCGCTCTTTCAAAGGGAAGTCCAGTAGGCAGGCTAGAATGTCCGGTGGGGGGGCAGGTGCCCGCCGCGCCATGCCAACTCTGTGCGCGTGGTCAATGCGAATGTCAAACTCCGCAGGTTCCCCAATGATCTCTCTGAGGAGCTCCTGCAGGTAGCAAGTGACACCGGCCCCTTCTGCTTTCAGTGGCACACCCCGGACCCGAATGTTGTTCCTCCGGGAGCGGTTTTCGAGGTCCTCTGCGTGGGCTTGGAGGTCCACCTGTTGCTCCCGGAGGCGAATAGCTTCCTGCTGTAGGAGTTCCACCTCTTCGCTGCGGGTGTGGTCTGTGCCCTCCATTGTGGCCACGCGTTCTCCCAAGTCATCAACATCCCTGTGGAGTTCACGCTGCTCCCCCGCCAGATCTTGCTTCAGGGCCAGGAAATCGTCTCTCAGAGTGTTGAAGAGTTACTCAAGGAAGGTCTTCGTGATGGGCGCCCCTCATCATCCTGCTGCTGGGCGTTGGGCGTTGTCGTGGGTGAGGGAAGTGTCTGGCTTTTCTCCCCTTTTGGGGCACCCTTGCTAATCATGTCAGTGATTGTGCGATTGTTTCTGCGCCCCACATTGGCCATGTCGCCGTTGTCTCTCTGGCTCCCAAGGGTCAATGGGAAATCGCGTCGTCAAGTGGGGGAGCTGTAGGTGCCCACCGCCAGAGCAACCCAGCCCCCCAACACCGCTCAAGCCAGGTAGACCGGCAGCTCCCCAAGGTGCTCACAGTTGGGCCCCCTGGTTCCTGAGTCCCCTCTGACCTCGAATAATACGGGTGCCTCGGCCGGGCCAAACGAGATTCCAACCTCTGGCAGTATCGCGTTGCAGGTACGAGCGCCAGGGATCCCCGACGACCCCTTCCTATCCAGCGGTGGCCGGGCCCCCCCTTGTCCTGAGCCGGGGCCCCAAGACCAGCCCCGGTGGGCGAGTATGCAGGTGGCCCCCAGGCAGCAGCGGCAGTGCCCCCCAAGTCCAGGTGTGTAAGCGTTGCGGGGCCGGTGGCAGAAAGCTACTCTCCCGGTGGCAGGGCCAAGGGCAAGTCCCCGCTCCTGTCAGGCTAGGTCCGGAGCCGGGGGCTCGAGTTTGGCGGCTCCTCGCGCCGCGTGCGCAGGCTCCCAACCCTCGCCCCTGTCTCCATAGGCAGTGAACACAGGGGGGGGCTGAGTGTTCTGAGATCTGGGCAGCAGCGGGTGGGTCCCCTCTTCCTCCCCGAATAGGCCCAGAGCCGGGGCCTCAATTTAAGCAATCGCCCGTGCTCCAGCCTCTCACCCCCGTCTCCCTCAGTCGCTTCTCGAGTCGGGCAGCCAATGGTGGAGAGCCTCCACTCCGCCCCCGGAGCGGGCGATTCGGCCCAGGCGCACCGCTGGAAGCTCCCGCCCGGGAGCACAGCCCTCCGTCGCACTGGGATTACCGCAGAGGGCCAGAGAGGGGCTACAGCGGTCCAACCAGTGCTGTACTCCGGCCAAGGGTGTCGTGCCACAACACACAGCGCAGCGCTACCGGATTCAGTGAGTTTTAGGGAGGTAGCCGGCTGATGAAGGGGTTATACTGGGATCAGGGCCGGGGAGCCGAGCGAAGCACGTCTTGTCAGGCCGCCATCTTGGCCACGGCCCCCGGATAGCTCATTTTAAAGCTTGATGATCCAGACCTTTTGAAATAATTTGTCAAGTATTGGTACACTTACTGTAGTTGGGGTGTCACTTTCTACAACTGAAATTTAGTCTATAGATTGATTGGTCTATGTCCAGGCTGTTCGTGCCTTCACATGGGGCAAAGTCGACTGCAGAGTGATCAAACCTCTGAGGGGCATTTGTGATCATGCGCATTTACACCTGAAAAGGAACATAAGTATAGGGGTGTTGGGCATCATGATTCGTCTCTAAAATGGAAAGGAGCATGAGCGGCAGGAGTGTCTCTACTAGTGAGAAATGACCATGCAAGTTAGAGTGTGTCTCTCATTCGGGAGCATGAATTTGGAAGTCAGGGTATTACGAGTCATCTGCAATCTAACCTGTGGGGATTCTATTAACTGTACTGTGATCAGTTGAGCAGACCTTTAGTCTATGGAGGCACAACCAAGCAACGGAATCCCAAGGAGTCAGGTGGCAACCTTGGACATTACTGAAGAATGAAGAATAGCACCAACCATTGGGAGGCACAATCATATATGAACATATAGTCAAATGAGGTGTGTGGATTACAACTGGTGCATGGGAAGATGGATTACCCAGGGAACAGACACAGTTGTGGTATCCAGATTCAGGCTAAGAAGGGTTGACCTAGTGGAGGCCTTTTTGGCTGATGGATGCCGCAGGAGTGATGCCATAACCAGCAGCAAGTTGGAGACCAGAGAATAAATCTACCTATGAAGCCATGGTTAATGGGCAGAGGTTGCAAGGAGTACTCTTAAGGATTGGATTGGTTCTGACCTACTGTGTTACTACTGTAGATGGCTGCAAGAACTCTTTGGGCGGATCAGCAGCTATGCACTTAGGCCAGACTGCCATGCACCTTTTGATGGCAATGCACTTCAACACCACTCCACTGTAGTCTAGCCAATCCTGTTATTATTATTATCATTATTATTGTTGTTATTATTATTATTATTATTAGTAGTAGTATTATAGTAGTAGTAATAGTAGTAGTAGTAGTAATAATAGTGATAATAACAACAACAATGATTTTCTGTCCTTTTGCTGTTCAACCCTTCTTATCCTCTAACGCCTAAAGTTCGGTGTCACAGGTGAACTAATGTGCCATGTGGGGGCAAATCATTTGCAACAGCCTGGCTGTGATTTGAGGAGACATTACTATATGACCACAATGGTTTTGGGAACATGAACCAAGTAACTCAGATCATGCCAGACCATTGTTCTTTTTAAAATGCATCACTTCTTTTCTTTTTCGTGTTTTTTTGGATATCATGTGATGAATCTACGTGTTTAAATTTATCAGGCTATTGAGCTCTCAGGGGGAGTATTTACCTGTTTATTCTAAATCTTTGTGGTGTGGTTACTAAACTGTGGTGAATTGTGCAGCTTGGAAGCCTGTTGAAGGAAGTGAAAGGCTGAGCAATCCTGGCTGAGCCACAGTGAGGTAACAAGTCATTGCAGTGAATGCTAGAGAAACTAGATGATCTGATAAAGGGTGGTGAGGGGCATGTGATCATTCTAAAAGACCGTTGTGGGGGCAGTCGGGTGACCCTATCCTGGTCTTGTGCAATAAATTCAATCAGGATCTTAAGCATTTATGACTTGTATAATCTAAGGTAAATCGCTATATATCTAAAACCGTATAGTCTCAGAGGTGTCTAAGCAGTACGTTTGTGAGACTAGCATAGTTCTCAATTTCCTCATCCTTTCCTTTCAAGTAGGTTTTAAGGCATAACACCTACCTGCAAGCAACAGGATAGGAACATTTAGGAAACTCAATCAATCAAAGCATTTATATAGCGCACTACTCACCCAGAGGGTCTCAAGGCGCTAGGGGGGGGGGTCCGCTACTGCTCGAACAGCCAGGTCTTGAGCTGCTTCCTGAAGGCGAGGTGGTCCTGGGTCAGGTGGAGGTGGGTCGGGAGGGAGTTCCATGTCTTGGCGGCGAGGTAGGAGAAGGACCGACCCCCTGTGGTGGCTCTTCGGATTCGGGGGACGGCGGCGAGGGCATGGGCGGTCGATCGAAGCTGGCGTTTGGCAGCGTAGAAGTTGAGCCGGCTGTTGAGGTATCCTGGTCCTTGGTTGTGCAGGGCTTTGTGAGCGTTGGTGAGGAGACGGAAGGTGATTCTCTTGTTGACCGGGAGCCAGTGCAGGTCTCTCAGGTGTTCGGAGATGTGGCTGCGACGGGGGATGTCCAGGATGAGTCGTGCTGAGGCGTTCTGGATCCGCTGAAGTCTCTTCTGGAGTTTGGCGGTGGTTCCTGCGTAGAGGGAGTTGCCGTAATCCAGACGGCTGGTGACGAGGGCCTGGGTGACCGTCTTCCTGGTCTCGGTGGGGATCCACCGGAAGATCTTGCGTAGCATGCGCAGCATGTTGAAGCACGACGAGGAGACGGCGTTGACTTGTCTGGTCATGGAGAGGGAGGAGTCCAGGATGAAGCCTAGGTTGCGTGCGTGGTCTGTTGGTTTGGGTGCGCTGCCTAGGGCGGGGGGCCACCAGGAGTCGTCCCAGGCGGAGCGTGAGGATCCCAGGATGAGGACTTCCATCTTGTCCGAGTTCAGTGAGCTAAAAAACGGTGATGGATCAAGCCCTGATCTTTGGACTGGGTAAGAGTGGTCTGCTTAATTCAGACACTCCCGTTCATCACCACCCCCCACCCCCTTTTCTGAATCGAGTTCCGTTTCAGGCGGCTGTTCTTCATCCATTCGGCTACCTCTTTCATCCCTTCGTGGAGGTTGGCCCTGGCGGTGGCGGGGTCGTTGGTGAGGGAGAGGATCAGCTGGGTGTCGTCGGCGTAGGAGATGATGTTGAGGTTGTGCTGGCGTGCGATATCTGCGAGGGGGCTCATGTAGACGTTGAAGAGGGTTGGACTGAGCGAGGAGCCTTGAGGTACGCCGCAGATGACTTCGGTGGCTTCAGATCTGAACGGGGGGAGGCGGACTCTCTCTGTGTCCTTCCGGCGAGGAAGGAGATGATCCACTCCAGTGCCTTCTCCTGGATTCCGACGTTGCGGAGTTGCTGCACTAGTGTGCGGTGGCAGACCGTGTCGAAGGCCGCGGAGAGGTCTAGGAGGATGAGGGCTGCTGTTTCTCCGTTGTCAAGCAGGGCTCGGATGTCATCGGTGGCTGCGATCAGGGCGGTCTCGGTGCTGTGGTTGGCCCGGAAGCCAGACTGCGAGAGGTCTAGGGATCCGTTCGTCTCGAGGAAGGCAGCCAGCTGCTTGTTGATGGTCTTCTCGATGACTTTTGCAGGGAACGGGAGCAGCGAGATGGGGCGGTAGTTCTTGAGGTCGGTGGGGTTGGCTGATGGCTTCTTTAGTAGAGCGTTGAGTTCGGCGTGCTTCCAGCTCTCCGGGAAGGTAGCGGTGTCGAAGGAGGTGTTGATGATGTCCCGCAGGTAGGGTGCGATGACAGCATCGGCCTTGTTGAAGACGTGGTGAGGGCATGGGTCGGTCGGAGATCCGGAGTGGATGGAGTTCATTGTGCGGACGGTGTCTTCGGTGCTGATCTGGGTCCAGGCGCGGAGGGTGGTGGTAGGGGGCGCTGGTTTGGACGTAGCGTGCGTCGGTTGAGTGCTGAAGCTGTTGTGTATGTCCGCGATCTTGTTGTGGAAGTAGGAGGCGAGGGAGTTGCAGAGGTCTTGCGAAGGGGTTATGTCGTTGTTTCCGGCGTTGGGGTTGGAGAGCTCTTTAACGATGTTGAAGAGTTCCTTGCTGTTGTGTGCGTTGTTGTCTAGTCGTTCCTTGAATGCAGTTTTCTTGGTTGCGTGGATGAGTTGGTGGTGTTTTCGGGTGGCGAGCTTGAGGGCCGTCATGTTGTCCGGTGTTGGGTCTCTGCACCAGGTTCTCTCGAGGGCTCGGCAGTTCTTCTTGGAGCTCTTGAGTTCTTCGGTGAACCATAGGGCTTTCTTGCTGCCGGGTCTGCTAGGCGGGGTCCTCATTTTAAATGTTAGTGAGACATTTTTATATTATACCCAACCACCAGTGTTCCCTTGGGTGGGGGGGTTGTGATTACTCAATTTACCTTCTCACTATTTGTGGTTAGATACATGTTTTTACTCCCCAATGGTTTAGAAATTCATCCTCTTCCACTCAAACAATTTCATTTATGGATGAGTATGCGTTCAAATGTAAAATACCTGTAAATAATGCAAACACACAAAAATACCAGTCATGATCACATCCACAGGGTTTCCAATGTTCAATATAAAATACAATTGTGGGGTAATTCAACAATAAATAATGACATATTCAATATCAGAGGCTTTAGAACCACACAAATGCAGTCTCTGAGCAACTAAGAGTAGCACTCTGTTAGAAAATTAGTTATTGTTTGAGAAGGGCAGAGACCCTTATCAAAAAACAACCACAAACCATGTTTGTGTGAACCACAAAAGTTACTAAATGAACCTTTGCTTAACCCTCTGTAGCTTGCCACAAAAGCAGTCAGACCTAATTTGGAGGCAATGTGTAAGGCACTAACAAAGCACTCAAACGGTAATAAAATGAAACCACAGCACAAGAAAAATCCCAACCCAATTTAGACAAATAGAGAACATTTTAACCCCTTCGCTGCTGATGACGAGCTCAGCTCGTCATCAGCCACGGGTGGCGTGTGCTGATGACGAGCTGAGCTCGTCATGTAACGCGGTAAAATGAAAAAAGCCGCACAGCGCAACAATCGCCGCAGCAGCGATGCGGTTAATAAATAAAATGACATCAAAATGAACTAAATCTAATCAGTAGAACACAGTTGTGAACTGTTTACTTTTTTGGTAGATATAGTGCCTAAAAGCACACAGCGTCACTCGTGGTCATCTGGTTGTGACCGTGATGGAGTGCAGGCTGAATACAGGGACCAGGTCAGTCCTGAAAAGGGCACAGTCTCAAAGTCAGGTATAAAGCGTCAAGAACTTCATGATTTCTCCTTTTATTTTAGAATAGTGTTGTTGGATACCATGCACTGGTCCAAGACCTGGGCAGGCACCTCTTGGGGATCGGGGGATCACTCTAGGAGAGGCCAGCATGGGTGAGGCAACCCCAGTTGCAGGACCAGGCATGTCCAGTTGCAGTAAGTCAGCTGTTGCAGGGAATCCTCTGGAGCTTGTTGTGTCTCTGTAGCTCAGAATAGAAGGGTAGTCAACTGAAACGTGGAGTCACTCAGGTAGCCTAGGATGAAGGGAGGCCTGTCTTCCTTTGCATAGAGTAGGGCTGGCCTCAAGGAGCAAGGCAGTACTCTGAGGAACAAGGCAAGCTTCAAGCAGCAGGGCTGTCCTCTGGTAAACAAGGCCGTCCTTCCTCTGTAATATTCACAAATCAAGGTGTGTTCTGAAAATGTTGTTCTATCCTTAGACAACTATTTTGCCACCAGAAACCTCCAAAGGCTGTTGAACTGCAAAATACTACCGATAACTGGTTTGACCAAATTTCATCTTCCAGTGCCAGGAAAACACAGATATGCCAAACACTATAGACGTTCCACCTACCTCAGGTCAATTCTACACCTTCTCCACTGTTGTTCTACCTACTACTCTACTTTCTAAACCTAGCAATCTATATACTCCGGTATTGTGTAAAACCCCATTCAAATTGTTTCATGCTGATGTAATATTTTCTTTTTCCTAAACATCAATATGACCCAAAAATGATTTTGATACATACTTAATTCCCCCTTCATTTGTTCAGTTATATTTTGATCTTGCTGTATTCATTACAAATTTGAAATAAAGATTGTTTTGAAATCAACAAGAAAATGCTGTTCTGATGGACCAATATTTAGACATGGTGCTAGCCTTCAAACTGGGAAAACCTTTGAGGCTATTATAACGTCTGGTTCTGCAAAGTTCCATCCTTCCCCTGCCAAGGATACAAAAAGTCTAGAATGACAAAATTCTGGTGTTAGGTTTTTTGTGTGTGCTATTGAAGGGCAAGTGGGAAACGTGGTACCCCCCACCCATTGTGCCAGGATGCCCCATTCTGCCTTCACCTAAGCCCTATTCTCTCACTATGTGGGAGGAATACATAAAGCCTAACTGCAGGGCCATGTGGCTCACTACACTAGCAGTCGACACCAAATGATTAAGACAAGGAAATTTCAACTTTCTAAAAGTGGCCTTTTCAGACTTGTGACTCATCAAAATCTTTATTCGGTTATTAAAAGAGAACAACCATAAAAGTACAATAAAATCACAATTTACAAAATCTCATCATAAGATATAAGTAATTCATCACTCAAAATCCTACTTTACCATTAAAGAGGATTCTAAATTGTAACTCATTTGAGACCAAACATAATATGTTGACCTGATCCAAATCAAACGTTAACACTTATTAAATATACTTAGGTAACCTAATATTATCCTATGAGAAAAGTAGGCCTTCCAGTAGTGAAAATGAATTTAGGAGTTTTCCACTACCAGGACATGAAAAAACTTGTCCCACTTTATAAATACAAAGCACCCTATTCTGTGGGCTGTCTGTTTAGAGCCTCCCTAGGGGTGACATATATGCACTAAAAACAAAGGTTTAGGCCTGGCAAAAGGTTTATTTTGCCAGATGGAATTGGCAGTTTAAAACTGCACTACAGGCTTCAGTGACAGGCCTCGGACACGTTTTAAAGTGCTACTTCAGTGAGTGGCACAATGAGTTCCACAGCCCCACTAGTACAATTTAACATACAGGCCCTTGGTACATGTAGTGCCATATATTAGGGACTTATACATACATTTAATGCACCAATTAGGTGTATGCCAATTTTACCATGACATGTTTAAGGGTGAGAGCAGAAACAAATAGGACGGATGAAGGCAAATATGTTTGGGGGAAGAGTAAGACCACACCAAGGATGTCTTTTTCAACATACCCATTCTTGTTGTGTGCATTTATACTGCACACTTTGTTTATCTCTGTAAACCTGCAAAGTGCCTTCCTCTGTAACACATCCTTTTGACTGGTTTGATCAGTTAGTTCCAATTTATAATTAATACTCTAAGGAGAAGAAGATCTTATGGGCCAATGTGCTTTTTGTCTTAAATTGTTGATAAATATATTTGTATTTCATGGATATTTTGGGGTAATATATTTTTTAGGAGGATTGATACGCAAGTAGTAGATATTTGAGGTCCTATATAAATACCTTTAATGAATAAAATCTGCATTAACTACATTTTGAGCGGATAAGAATTCCACTCTCGGTTTCAGGATAGCCGGACTGTCTGGCCAGGACAATGACACTGTGGGCACAAAGCACTTGAGAGAATTGGGCACTGGATGAATGTGTCCTTCCTCAGTTCTAGCTACATGGGGTGGGGCACTGAATGTAAATTCTCCTCCTCAGGGCCCTCAAGAGCCTGACTGTAAGAGTTAGGTATGGAAGGGAGAGTGCTTAAATTCTCCTAAGGCAATGTTTTCTGAGTTATAGTCTCTTAAGGCATCATTCTAACCCGGCAGCTTCTTCCCTCAAAAGATTCACATTCTTCCCAGCTGAAAAAAAAGCCCCTCTGCTCCTGAGGGCTCCATTAGGAAACACCCAATGGGAAACACCAACAATTATGTGCAGTAAGACCAAGCCTAACTTTGCTGCATTTCAATGTCACTCAAAGGAGCACTACACTGTAAGTGTATAACGATTTCCTCTCCATGCACAAGATGGCCATGGACCTCCGCTTTTGGACAGAGAGACAACCATACACAGATGCAAGGTTAGAAAGTGTATTGGACTGAGCTCCTGCTATGCACTGATCTATTATGAGCCTTTTCTGCTGTTGGGTGGGTCTGCAGCTGATTTGATGGTGGGAGCTTCTTTCACTCTATGGCTAGACAAGCAACATCAACCATCTGCTGTAACTGAGTGGGTCTCCTGCTGTTTTCCCGCATCTACGGTCCCTCTACACGGTCCCTCTACACAGGACCACAAACTCCAGAAGCCCCAGCGTGCGGATGCGCTATAAAGACAAGATGTGCCCTGCGGCACCTGGTAACCGCTGTACCTGTGTGGGTCCTCTGCTGTTTGCCCGCATCTACGGTTCCTCTGGACAGGACCACAACCTCCAGAAGCCCCAGTGCACAGACGCGCTATAAAGACAAGACGTGCCCTGCAGCACCTGGTAGTCGCCGTAACTGTGTGGGTCCTCTGCTGTTTGCCCGCATCTACTTTCCTTCTGGACAGGACCACAACCTCCCGAAGCCCCAGCGCGTGGATGCACTATAAAGACAAGACACACCCGCGGTGCCTGGCAGCCGCTGTAACTGAGTGGCTCCCCTGCTGTTTGCCCGCAGCTACGGAGCCTCTGGACAGGACCACAACCTCAAGAAGCCCCAGCACGCGGACACGTTATAAAGACAAAACACGCCCCGCCAAGGGCGGGCCCGTCTACTCCCGGAGAAGGCTGGGCTGGGCCCACTGGGCCCACCTTCCTTTCATCTGCACCTGTCTGAGGTACTGTTGACTTCATTTATTTTCCTGCAGCACACATGGGGAAAGTAAAGGGAATAAAAGAGAAACTTGGAGGGGGGTTAGAGCTACTCTGGACTCCTTCTTTGTAAGAGCAGCCAGCGTTCCCTCACATGAGATTGAGCTGACTGAAAGGGGTCTTTCCATTGAACCGACAGGGTCCGTCCTCAGGCCTTGTGATTGATATTCTTCCAGATACAAGGGGCGCAGATCACTCCCACTTGAATATTTCATCACTGGACCCTTCACCTATCCCACTGACAAAGCAGACAAGAGCAGGGGGTGTTTTTAGTGGTACTAAACCAAACCAAACTAAAAAAGAAATCTGACTATTATTTTGGATGGGTGACTAGCCACCTCAAGAAATAATCACTCACCTTGTACGGGTGCCCCTTTAAAGTCACTAAATTAACTTCAGCGCAAATGGAGAGTCACATTTGTGTGTCACTATGGCAGCCCCCAACGTATAGCTGGTTAATAATCATTGCTGTGGCAGAGCTATCACCTCATAAATTAGTGAATGTATGATGGATGTTTCACTAGTATGATGATAGATCAAGAAAACTGCACTTAGCTGGGATTCCTTATGACAATTTATTTATCTATTTATCTTTGTCCTCCTGTTGATAAATAGATTTATATTAGGAGCATAGACACTGGACCTTTATAGCTCCTTGGTCACCCCCTCTTTGTTTATTATAATAAATATTCCTTATGGCAATGACAACCTCTGAACCAGATGACTCATTAATGATCTTTTTTAGAATAAAATTGTTCATAACACCAATATGACTTTCTCTTGATCGTTTGCAGCTATGATGAGTTGTATTTCTTTACTCATCCAGCCATTTTTGCTGAGGATCATTTCCCCAAAGATCAGGATTGGCAGCTACTGAGCACACCACTAACCATAAAGCAATTTGAGAACAAGATGCGCCATGAAAGGGGCTTTTACAATATGGGGCTTCTGTCTTCATTTCCAGACACACCAATCATCAAAACAGGTATGGCCTAGTAATAAGTGTTGTTGCAGGGAGTGCAACATGCTTCTGTGCCCGCCCATGAGTTTGACTTCCAAATCCCCCAATTGCTTGTGGTTAACAAAAGGAATGTTATGCATCGCTTACATAGAAAGCCTCTATTGCTAACTCCAGATTCTAAATCTGGTAATTCATTGCAAGTGTATATTCTGCCACAAAACCCCCAACTAGATGATCCAACACCATTATCTGATGTGTAAGAATATAGGACCCCGTCTGGGTCACAAACTGGACACCCCTATCTGAGATGTCAATCAGCTGCTGGGCAAAAGCTTGAAGTCAGCCAAAGCGTCTCCTCTGAGCCCCAACTTTTTTGTTCCCAAGTCCAGCATACCCCTCTAGTAGGAAAAAGGAAGTTTGGGACAGGATAGCTACCAGAGGGAATGCTGTTGGTACTACCCTGCGTCCACAGAATGACATTGGGAGGAGGTGGACTGACCTCAAGTTGAGGGTACACACCAGGTACAGCAATCACCACTTGGAAGCCCAGAGGACTGGTGGTGGCCCTCCCAGTGCCCCATTTCAATTATTTCCCTAGTAGGAGAAAGTCTTGGCCATCCTGCATTGTGAGGGTTTGACATGAGTAGCTGGGTGAGTGAGATCTGGTAAGTTACACTTCAATAACTGCCACAATATTGCAATGCCCTCACAGCTCTCAACTCTGCTTTTGCTATTGTGCTCTCTATCTATTTTCTAACATGCAATACTCATAGTATCTGAGATGTTGGTTTGTCTGTACCAATGTGTAGTGTTGCTTATAAGACCAAATATATCCAACTCCATTTGGATTTATATTTATTAAGTGTGACATTCATCCCGAGGGATAATACAGCGCTAGGAAAACGTTATTCTGTTATGGGAAAGGCAAATGCAAACAGTTTAAAAGGAGGGACTTCAGCCAGACTAGTAGTAGGTAGCTTTGGTTAAGTTCTAGGGAACATTGATGTTTTTAGTTTCTTTCTAAAGAGTGAATATTCGTCCATTAGGCGAAGATCCTGTGGAAGTTTGTTGCAGTGAACGGCCACTAGTTTGGAAAAGGAACGGCCTCCTGCTCTGACCCTCTTGGTCCCCTTGATCCTTGCCAAGGCATGATGGCAGGATCTCAAGTTTCTTGAGGGAGTATACAGTTCTATTTTATCTTGCTACATGCGGGCCACTTTTATGTAGCGCTCTGTGTGCGTAACAAAGGAACACAAACTTAGCCCTTTGTTTGGGGCAGCCAAGGCAATTCCCTCAAACTTTCCGATGCAGGTTTGTATTTGCTTTTATTGCAAACCAGTCTAGCAGCAGCATTCTGGGCCACCTGTAGTCGGTAAGAGAGAAACTTGGGCATACCCAGGTATAGCACATTCCCGTAGTCAAGTCTACTAGAAAATAAAGCCTGGGAGATGGACTTTCTGCAGTTTAGGTGGATCCAAGCAAAAGGTATTTGTAATAGTTTCAGTGTAGCAAAGCTTTTACCGCACAGTCCTTGGACTTGGTCCTGCATTGTCAGTGCATTGTCAATGAGTATGCACACATTTTTCGCAACTTGCTTAGGTTCTGGGGCGGTTTCCAATTCCCGGGGCCACTAGGTGTTATCCTAAACTAGGTGTGCTCAGCCAAAAAGCCTGATCTCAAATTTTCCAGCATTCAATTTCAAGTAGTGTTCCATCATCCAGTTTACTGTTTCTGTTAGATAGCTAATTACAGTATTTTTGGTATCCTCATGCCTTTCTCCAAAGGCAGTTAGTATCTGCGTATCATCTGCATAGGAACAGATATAGAAGCTCAATTTCCTGCTAATCACAGCTAAGTAGGAGACAAAAACATTGAATAGGATGATGCTCCATGAGGACCCCTGCAGGACTCCATATTTGATAGTTTTAGATCTGGAAGAAAAGCGGCCCATTTGGATTTTGTGCATTCTGTTTAGTAGAAAGGAGGTGAACCGCTGAGGAGTTTTCAATTGTATTCCTTTTTCATGTAAGATACGCAGCAGGCGGTTGTGAGATCCTGTATCAAAAGCTGCTGTTAGGTCCAAAAGAATCAGTGCAGCAGCTTAACCTTGGTCCACCAAGGATCTAATGTTGTCTGATAAGGCAAGTAGGGTGGTTTCAATATTGTTGGCAGCTCTAAAACTGGTCTGAGAGTGATCGAAAAGTTTTTTCATTTCTAAAACATTGACTGGTTGTTTATTGACCAGTTTCTCCAGTAGTTTAGATAGATGTGGTAGTTGAGGTCTCGGCCGGTAGTTTGCTGGATCAGAGATTTCCAAGCCAGCTTTCTTTAACTGTGGAAATACAACAGTTTCCTTCCGTAAAGCTGAGAAAGAAGCTGAATCCAGAGATTTATTGAAGATATGGTTAACATCCGGGCTTAAGACCAATACAAGTTGTGAGAAGATAAAATGAGGGCAGGGGTCAAACGGGTATCCTGCTTTAACCTCGCTCATGGCTTTTGCAACCTGTTCTCCCGAGAAAGGAGCCAGATTGCTTAAGTAAGCATATGCTTTAGGGTGTGGTGCTCATCTTTCCCAGACTGTATTATTAGCAGTGGGCCGGCTATTAAAGGAAGACTAGATTTCAAGACTTTATCGGTGAAGAAGCTGTTGATTAACTCACAACTGTTGGTTGTAGGAGTCATAGTATGGGACATACTAGTTGGTTTGCAGATTTCTCTCACTAATTTATATAGTTCTTTAGATGAATTGCAGTTATCCTCTTTTCATTTTGCACAGTTGTTGATAAATATATTTGTATTTCATGGATATTTTGGGGTAATATATTTTTTAGGAGGATTGATACGCAAGTAGTAGATATTTGAGGTCCTATATAAATACCTTTAATGAATAAAATCTGCATTAACTACATTTTGAGCGGATAAGAATTCCACTCTCGGTTTCAGGATAGCCGGACTGTCTGGCCAGGACAATGACACTGTGGGCACAAAGCACTTGAGAGAATTGGGCACTGGATGAATGTGTCCTTCCTCAGTTCTAGCTACATGGGGTGGGGCACTGAATGTAAATTCTCCTCCTCAGGGCCCTCAAGAGCCTGACTGTAAGAGTTAGGTATGGAAGGGAGAGTGCTTAAATTCTCCTAAGGCAATGTTTTCTGAGTTATAGTCTCTTAAGGCATCATTCTAACCCGGCAGCTTCTTCCCTCAAAAGATTCACATTCTTCCCAGCTGAAAAAAAAGCCCCTCTGCTCCTGAGGGCTCCATTAGGAAACACCCAATGGGAAACACCAACAATTATGTGCAGTAAGACCAAGCCTAACTTTGCTGCATTTCAATGTCACTCAAAGGAGCACTACACTGTAAGTGTATAACGATTTCCTCTCCATGCACAAGATGGCCATGGACCTCCGCTTTTGGACAGAGAGACAACCATACACAGATGCAAGGTTAGAAAGTGTATTGGACTGAGCTCCTGCTATGCACTGATCTATTATGAGCCTTTTCTGCTGTTGGGTGGGTCTGCAGCTGATTTGATGGTGGGAGCTTCTTTCACTCTATGGCTAGACAAGCAACATCAACCATCTGCTGTAACTGAGTGGGTCTCCTGCTGTTTTCCCGCATCTAC
Organism: Lissotriton vulgaris; assembly: GCF_964263255.1. Taxonomy (NCBI): domain Eukaryota; kingdom Metazoa; phylum Chordata; class Amphibia; order Caudata; family Salamandridae; genus Lissotriton; species Lissotriton vulgaris. The sequence continues at coordinate 822,173,880 of NC_141699.1, read as the reverse complement.
GGTCCCTCTACACGGTCCCTCTACACAGGACCACAAACTCCAGAAGCCCCAGCGTGCGGATGCGCTATAAAGACAAGATGTGCCCTGCGGCACCTGGTAACCGCTGTACCTGTGTGGGTCCTCTGCTGTTTGCCCGCATCTACGGTTCCTCTGGACAGGACCACAACCTCCAGAAGCCCCAGTGCACAGACGCGCTATAAAGACAAGACGTGCCCTGCAGCACCTGGTAGTCGCCGTAACTGTGTGGGTCCTCTGCTGTTTGCCCGCATCTACTTTCCTTCTGGACAGGACCACAACCTCCCGAAGCCCCAGCGCGTGGATGCACTATAAAGACAAGACACACCCGCGGTGCCTGGCAGCCGCTGTAACTGAGTGGCTCCCCTGCTGTTTGCCCGCAGCTACGGAGCCTCTGGACAGGACCACAACCTCAAGAAGCCCCAGCACGCGGACACGTTATAAAGACAAAACACGCCCCGCCAAGGGCGGGCCCGTCTACTCCCGGAGAAGGCTGGGCTGGGCCCACTGGGCCCACCTTCCTTTCATCTGCACCTGTCTGAGGTACTGTTGACTTCATTTATTTTCCTGCAGCACACATGGGGAAAGTAAAGGGAATAAAAGAGAAACTTGGAGGGGGGTTAGAGCTACTCTGGACTCCTTCTTTGTAAGAGCAGCCAGCGTTCCCTCACATGAGATTGAGCTGACTGAAAGGGGTCTTTCCATTGAACCGACAGGGTCCGTCCTCAGGCCTTGTGATTGATATTCTTCCAGATACAAGGGGCGCAGATCACTCCCACTTGAATATTTCATCACTGGACCCTTCACCTATCCCACTGACAAAGCAGACAAGAGCAGGGGGTGTTTTTAGTGGTACTAAACCAAACCAAACTAAAAAAGAAATCTGACTATTATTTTGGATGGGTGACTAGCCACCTCAAGAAATAATCACTCACCTTGTACGGGTGCCCCTTTAAAGTCACTAAATTAACTTCAGCGCAAATGGAGAGTCACATTTGTGTGTCACTATGGCAGCCCCCAACGTATAGCTGGTTAATAATCATTGCTGTGGCAGAGCTATCACCTCATAAATTAGTGAATGTATGATGGATGTTTCACTAGTATGATGATAGATCAAGAAAACTGCACTTAGCTGGGATTCCTTATGACAATTTATTTATCTATTTATCTTTGTCCTCCTGTTGATAAATAGATTTATATTAGGAGCATAGACACTGGACCTTTATAGCTCCTTGGTCACCCCCTCTTTGTTTATTATAATAAATATTCCTTATGGCAATGACAACCTCTGAACCAGATGACTCATTAATGATCTTTTTTAGAATAAAATTGTTCATAACACCAATATGACTTTCTCTTGATCGTTTGCAGCTATGATGAGTTGTATTTCTTTACTCATCCAGCCATTTTTGCTGAGGATCATTTCCCCAAAGATCAGGATTGGCAGCTACTGAGCACACCACTAACCATAAAGCAATTTGAGAACAAGATGCGCCATGAAAGGGGCTTTTACAATATGGGGCTTCTGTCTTCATTTCCAGACACACCAATCATCAAAACAGGTATGGCCTAGTAATAAGTGTTGTTGCAGGGAGTGCAACATGCTTCTGTGCCCGCCCATGAGTTTGACTTCCAAATCCCCCAATTGCTTGTGGTTAACAAAAGGAATGTTATGCATCGCTTACATAGAAAGCCTCTATTGCTAACTCCAGATTCTAAATCTGGTAATTCATTGCAAGTGTATATTCTGCCACAAAACCCCCAACTAGATGATCCAACACCATTATCTGATGTGTAAGAATATAGGACCCCGTCTGGGTCACAAACTGGACACCCCTATCTGAGATGTCAATCAGCTGCTGGGCAAAAGCTTGAAGTCAGCCAAAGCGTCTCCTCTGAGCCCCAACTTTTTTGTTCCCAAGTCCAGCATACCCCTCTAGTAGGAAAAAGGAAGTTTGGGACAGGATAGCTACCAGAGGGAATGCTGTTGGTACTACCCTGCGTCCACAGAATGACATTGGGAGGAGGTGGACTGACCTCAAGTTGAGGGTACACACCAGGTACAGCAATCACCACTTGGAAGCCCAGAGGACTGGTGGTGGCCCTCCCAGTGCCCCATTTCAATTATTTCCCTAGTAGGAGAAAGTCTTGGCCATCCTGCATTGTGAGGGTTTGACATGAGTAGCTGGGTGAGTGAGATCTGGTAAGTTACACTTCAATAACTGCCACAATATTGCAATGCCCTCACAGCTCTCAACTCTGCTTTTGCTATTGTGCTCTCTATCTATTTTCTAACATGCAATACTCATAGTATCTGAGATGTTGGTTTGTCTGTACCAATGTGTAGTGTTGCTTATAAGACCAAATATATCCAACTCCATTTGGATTTATATTTATTAAGTGTGACATTCATCCCGAGGGATAATACAGCGCTAGGAAAACGTTATTCTGTTATGGGAAAGGCAAATGCAAACAGTTTAAAAGGAGGGACTTCAGCCAGACTAGTAGTAGGTAGCTTTGGTTAAGTTCTAGGGAACATTGATGTTTTTAGTTTCTTTCTAAAGAGTGAATATTCGTCCATTAGGCGAAGATCCTGTGGAAGTTTGTTGCAGTGAACGGCCACTAGTTTGGAAAAGGAACGGCCTCCTGCTCTGACCCTCTTGGTCCCCTTGATCCTTGCCAAGGCATGATGGCAGGATCTCAAGTTTCTTGAGGGAGTATACAGTTCTATTTTATCTTGCTACATGCGGGCCACTTTTATGTAGCGCTCTGTGTGCGTAACAAAGGAACACAAACTTAGCCCTTTGTTTGGGGCAGCCAAGGCAATTCCCTCAAACTTTCCGATGCAGGTTTGTATTTGCTTTTATTGCAAACCAGTCTAGCAGCAGCATTCTGGGCCACCTGTAGTCGGTAAGAGAGAAACTTGGGCATACCCAGGTATAGCACATTCCCGTAGTCAAGTCTACTAGAAAATAAAGCCTGGGAGATGGACTTTCTGCAGTTTAGGTGGATCCAAGCAAAAGGTATTTGTAATAGTTTCAGTGTAGCAAAGCTTTTACCGCACAGTCCTTGGACTTGGTCCTGCATTGTCAGTGCATTGTCAATGAGTATGCACACATTTTTCGCAACTTGCTTAGGTTCTGGGGCGGTTTCCAATTCCCGGGGCCACTAGGTGTTATCCTAAACTAGGTGTGCTCAGCCAAAAAGCCTGATCTCAAATTTTCCAGCATTCAATTTCAAGTAGTGTTCCATCATCCAGTTTACTGTTTCTGTTAGATAGCTAATTACAGTATTTTTGGTATCCTCATGCCTTTCTCCAAAGGCAGTTAGTATCTGCGTATCATCTGCATAGGAACAGATATAGAAGCTCAATTTCCTGCTAATCACAGCTAAGTAGGAGACAAAAACATTGAATAGGATGATGCTCCATGAGGACCCCTGCAGGACTCCATATTTGATAGTTTTAGATCTGGAAGAAAAGCGGCCCATTTGGATTTTGTGCATTCTGTTTAGTAGAAAGGAGGTGAACCGCTGAGGAGTTTTCAATTGTATTCCTTTTTCATGTAAGATACGCAGCAGGCGGTTGTGAGATCCTGTATCAAAAGCTGCTGTTAGGTCCAAAAGAATCAGTGCAGCAGCTTAACCTTGGTCCACCAAGGATCTAATGTTGTCTGATAAGGCAAGTAGGGTGGTTTCAATATTGTTGGCAGCTCTAAAACTGGTCTGAGAGTGATCGAAAAGTTTTTTCATTTCTAAAACATTGACTGGTTGTTTATTGACCAGTTTCTCCAGTAGTTTAGATAGATGTGGTAGTTGAGGTCTCGGCCGGTAGTTTGCTGGATCAGAGATTTCCAAGCCAGCTTTCTTTAACTGTGGAAATACAACAGTTTCCTTCCGTAAAGCTGAGAAAGAAGCTGAATCCAGAGATTTATTGAAGATATGGTTAACATCCGGGCTTAAGACCAATACAAGTTGTGAGAAGATAAAATGAGGGCAGGGGTCAAACGGGTATCCTGCTTTAACCTCGCTCATGGCTTTTGCAACCTGTTCTCCCGAGAAAGGAGCCAGATTGCTTAAGTAAGCATATGCTTTAGGGTGTGGTGCTCATCTTTCCCAGACTGTATTATTAGCAGTGGGCCGGCTATTAAAGGAAGACTAGATTTCAAGACTTTATCGGTGAAGAAGCTGTTGATTAACTCACAACTGTTGGTTGTAGGAGTCATAGTATGGGACATACTAGTTGGTTTGCAGATTTCTCTCACTAATTTATATAGTTCTTTAGATGAATTGCAGTTATCCTCTTTTCATTTTGCACAGTAGTTTTTTTTGCACTTTTTTGAGCATTGTGGTAGCTTCACAGCTCCCATTTATAGATCTGTCTATCATTGCTATCTTTGGATAGTCTCCACTTATGTCCCAGAGATTTACATCCCCTTGTTAATATTTTCAGTTCTGATGAATATCATTTCTCTGATTGTGTTTTCCTGCTGACTTGCTTTCTAGTTTAGGACCGCACTGATTCAGTACCTTGGTAATCTCATTATGCAGGCATTCCTCCTCTGCCTGGGTAGAGAGTTTTCTAACGATGCTTGGGTCGCATGGGGAAAAGTTTGCAGCGAACAAATTGGGGGTGATAAGATTCCATGGTCTTTTTACCTTTGCTGATAGTGTGGTAATGTGGGTTGGCTTAATTGGAAGGTTAAAAGAAAAGGAAATTAGGGAGTGGTCATTCCAAGACAGAGGTGTAAATTTGGAAACTTTAATAATCTCTATGTTGGAGAAAAAAAGGTATAGTGTGTGCCCGGCCATGTCTGTTAGCCCTTTGATCCATTGTTATAGCTGCAGTATATGCATATCATTTTTCAAGTGTTTTGCCCCAGGGTCCCTAGAATTTTCAAAATTAACATTGAAGTCACCAATAGGTAGGAAGTGTTTATGTTTTATGCATGGGGAAATAGTTGGGACAGCAGTTTGGTACTGAAATTTGCCATGTAACCGGGGTGATTGTAGACTACTGCTCTACCAAGTAGTTAGTGTTCCCAACTGGACACTGAAAAAGCAAGGATCTCATGTTAGCCAAAGTGGGCCACTAACTGGAGAACGCAGGTAAAGCTGTCTTTGAATGAGATGGCTATGCCCCCTCCCTTCCGTCCCTTCTTATCCCATTTTAATAGCTTATATCCAGCTGGTAGGGCAGTGGCAATATCGGGGGAGTTATTCTCATCTAGCCAAGTTTCAGTAATGAATGCTAGGTCAGGTTTTGTGTCTGCTAAGATGTACCAGATTTCAAGGCGATTTTTAGGAATTGACCTACAGTTGAAATAAATTCAAGTCATTTAGAGGCTATCCAAACTGATAGCTTTCCTAGTGTATTGGTCAAGTGTTGCTTAACAACCCCATTTACAGTGGAGGAATGAAAATGGACACTCTGTATCCCCAGGAGATGTTTTCATACAAGGGTTTTGTAATCTGGCTGTGGTTTTGCCAATTTCAGAAGCATTTCTCTAGAGTATTTGTGATAAGTACTACTGTTTTGTAGTACAGGGGCAGGGTTCGTGGCCCCTGGTCCTGGTCGGTCGCGGGCGGGCGCAGACTGCTTGCCTTTGGTGCGGCTGCTGCGTCCGTGCTGAAGCCCTTTTTTTCTAGTCTCCTATGTTTGAACAACTAGACTGTTGCCCCACCTCCAGCGCTACTTCAAGTAACCTCCAGTTTGCGCTGACTGCGGTATTGCGCCCTCCCACTAGGGCCAAATGTGGGTAAGTTTCAAACCACAGAAAATGATGTATTCAATCACCTTATACAACTACAAAGTTCAACTATCAAGTAGAAGTAGTACATTTGCTATATAATCACCTAATATACTACTTACCCATCCTGACAGAGGAAGTCAGGAACTGAGGATTCATGTATATAACCCCAACGAACAAAGGAAAATATCAATTCAAACTGAACGTCCTATGTTTGCCTAATGCTATTGTTTGTTAAAGTTTCCCAAAAAGTACTCACATAAAGGTATTCGGCAACCAATCACAATCTTCATCAAACAAATATTATGTTGTCCAACATATACTGTGAACAACGTGACAATCATTCGTAGTGTTGCTCCTGAAATCAACAAATCAATTCACCAATATATGAATTCCACTTCAATCCCAAATTCTACATGTTTACCCCTTCCTACTCCTACAGTAAACATCCATTCTCAATCAGTCTCCACTAGTCATTAGCACACATTAATCCTTATTACATAATTAGATAAACATAAAAGCTTCTGTCACACTCCCATAATTCACTCATTTTTAACCCCCCATATAATACCATAAATACTGCACACTTAAACCCAAATCCTCACCAATCACAAGCCCACATACCACCAACATACCAGTCAATTAACACTAGTCCAAAACCGTAGACCAAATCCAGACCTATCATCATCATTTATTCACAATACATTCAAACTACTCCATTAAGTAATTCCAATCAATCATACCTAATGAGCTCCTCAGACATCCATGTTGCCTGAGGCAACTTCCTAAATTCATACTGTCCACATCAATAGCTCACAGTTATCCAAAAGAAGGTATCATTACCACATTGGAGAAAACCAGTCCAATCATGCATAACTGATACCCACGCTCCCCAAAACAACATAAATCTATTCTTTTCGCATCACGCTTGTAGTTACATACCTTTACATGTAACGCATTCACTTAAATCAGATCAAATCAGATTTCCAATCCATTTGACTTCATAAATTAAAACAATAACCTATCAAACTCACTTTCATTAACACACTAACACAATCAAACATGCACAGTAACTGTCAGTACACTCTCACAAACATTCACCTTTAACATACCATATTGTAACGCGTCGTGTAACTTCCACAAAAAAATCAAAAGTGGCAACCAGAAACACAGCAAAATTGAAAAACTGCTCTCACCAATCACACCCTCTCATATCCCTGCTACACAAATCACACAACAATTTCAAATTTTTGTAGGAAAAGTACAAACCTAATACTATCATTCATACGTAAATAGTTCAGAATACTACATTGGATAATTTCTAACCAATCACAAAATACAAACACCTCCCAGCACCTGACACCAATCTCCATTCAAAGGTGCCTTCTGCGTTATTCGAGGCAGTATAATTGATTCATCAAGCCTGTGAGAAGTTGGCCTGATATGTAGTGCTCACTATTCTAGTGATCACTGTGTATCATTCCAAACGACCCTTATTGATGATTGGTTGTAAGTCAACCATAGACCAGCTATCCTAGTAGCGTGGACAAGAGCAGTCTTTAGGCTAGACTCTAGAGGGCATGTTAAGCCAGCTGTTATACCATCACATATACCCCTTGAACACCAAGTGAAAGGACACCACACAAGTTGTTATGAAAATAAAGTATATTTATTTAGAACACAACAGCCCTGGACTCTTTATGAGGACAGGGCGCTAAGCACAATACAAAGCTCTTAGGAAAATACGCAAAGTCGCACAAATTACACAAATGCCCGAGGGGCACGAAAAACCATATACTCTAAAATTGGAATGCGAAATTACTAGCAGGTAAGTACTACTCTAATAGGCTTTAGGATCGCTAGGACTTGACTACTGAACCTTCAGATTACTAGCAGGAGGCCTAGGGAGATCGGGTGCAGAGTGTGCACTCTCACGCGGGATGCGGGACAAAGTCTATGGATGCTAGTTTTCGTAAAGTTAGTGTTATCGGACGAATCCGACTAGGTAGAGCTGAAACGAAAAAGGATCTGGACCTTTGGATAGCAAAGCTATGCTGGAGCACCAACATGCTGAGTTTACCTAGCCCAGGGGCTGCGGATGCATAGGTCTGGAAAGACGTCGGGAATCCTCGTTGCAGTCTATGGAGCCTGAAAGTAGAAGTTGCTGGCAGGCGACCAGTGTTGAAGTTCGAAGTGATCCAAGCCTGGATCGAAGATGGAAGACACCTGTAAGCAGAGGGGACCAAGTTCTGAATCACTAGCCAGTGATTAGATGAGCACCAGGATGGCACCGGATGGAGTCACCTCGACCAGGTGAGTGGGCGACGCTGGGCTCTGCAGTCTCACGGACCAGGAGGCGTTGTCGGCGACCAGGATGGAGGTGCGAGCTGTCCCACGATGGTATCTGCTGTCGACGTCGCTGGACCCAGGATTGGGGCAACAAGTCTTGGCAAATGCAAGCCCACGCGGTGGACTTAAAATGGCGTCTGGAGTGGACCAGGAGGGTCCGGGGTGCTCCTCTGTTGGAGGGGAGCAAGGGCCAGTCTGGAGCAACCAGACTAGCGTTGAAAATGTCGTCGTTCATCGTTGAGAAGGCCACAAGCCAGCAGGCAAGTAGCCAGACAACGCGGTGAGCAGCAAAGAGCAGAAGGGCCCCACGCAGATCTCATGGATGCTGGAGGGCTGGACTTCGGTGCTGGAGCTGCTCAGGGTTAGGGCTTCTCACACCCCAAAGCACTCACTCGAGGATCCCTCGGCGGTCGTGCTGGGCAAGCGTCGTGCAGTCCTGAAGATGGCCGGTCCCTCGAAGGTCTCGTCACACCCACAAATCTCAGCTGGGCTGATGATGCAGGTTGAGGTCAGAGGTGCCAGGGAAGCCGGTTCTCGTTGAGCTGGGCAGTCTTGATCCGGAGGAGAGACTTACAGCAAACCGCAATGCTTGGATGCTGCCTGCGGGTGCAGGGTGGTTACTCCTTAGCCACAAGGGAGAGTCTTCTGAAAGGTTCAAGAGTTCTTTCGTGGAAAGTCATCAAGATTCAGAATTATCTAATTTGGAAGGGGTCCCCGCTCCCACCTTTATACTAAAGAAAGGGGCTGGTACGGGACTAGGTCCTGCCCATGGGTGGGACCAGGAAGGGGGGTGGTTACACCCCTCTCCCATGCCGGACTTTCCCCAGCTCAGGGGCTGGAGTGCCCCTGGAACTGGTTCTAGCCGGCAGATGCATAGTGAGCACCGGGGTGCCACTTGCAGTCACCTTCCTATTCAGCCCTGCCTACCTTGGATACACAAAACCCTGTCTGGGTCGGTGCTAGCACCGCCCCTGACAGGAAACGCTTTGTCCAAGCTCTCCTCTCTGGAAGGACTCCCAGCAGCAGGAGGTCAGACTTGTGTCTGTGGTGGCAGCATCCATTTTGTGATGCTGAGGCTCGAGTTCACTTTAACTGGGGTTCACAGTTACATACATGTCGTGTCCCTCTAGAAGGGTGGAATGCTAGGAATGCTAACCCCGTCGCCAGAATTGGCGAGGGGTTAGTATTCCAATTCGTATGACACCTTACTCGACATGTTTTGATAAAGCGATACCAAAGATAGCAAATAACCGCGAGGATTATAATGCACTTAAGAGTATATGGTACGCGTTATCATAGAACAGCTATTAGGACTTGGTTCCGCAAGCTGCAGACGGGCTCAGCTCATGCCAGAGCACCATCTCACATGATTCCACGCACTCTGCCTTCAGGATTGTTAAGGCCTGCCATAGGAGTGACTGATAGGAATCTATGTGTCTATTTTAGGGTTAGATATAGGTATCCTATATCTACAGCAAAGGGTGATTACACCACTTTGCCCCAGCTGTCGTGCAGCGAGTTGTGTCAGATTTAGATGGCCAGCCAGGGGTGGCATAATACATGCTGCAGCCCCTGGTAGGCCCTGGGTACACCTATGCCCTGAGTTACAGGGTCTGATAAGGTGGCCCAGTACCAATTGGATATGTACCTAAGGTACATGGAATACATTTTACAGAGAGAGCAGTAGGCCTGGGGCCCTGAATAGCAGGAAAATAAATAGTCGAAAAACCAGCAAAACACCAGGCAAAAAGTTGGGGGTAACCATAGTCAGGTATCCACCCTCCTACAAAGCCCATACCAATCATCCAAAGACATTCAAAAAGAGAGTAACCACTTCATTGGTGAGAAACCGTCCAATTATACCTAACTCACACCTCAATACACCTAACATCAATCTTTACTCCTCGCGCATCATATTGAGGATCATGTGACTATTGTAGTCAGGGCCTGTATTCTTAATTCGTCTTGCCTGCACCAATCATTTGCAAGTCTGGTTTAAATCTGTCACGATTGCCGAAGTCAAGACCGGCAAGATGGCATACGCGAGTAGGTCAGGCAAGCTTAAAGCCTGACTCTCCTACGACAACAGCGCTTTGCGTTCAAGTGGTGTTTTGCTTCCGGTCGTCTTCATTTTCTCTGGCCGTCGCGTTCCCCTCACTCCCTGCGTCGGGACTTCTGCTGTGCCTCCATCACCTGCATTTGGCACCGGAAGCCCGTCTTGTGTATTGAGGACTTGCCTACTTGCTGTTTTCCACGTCACCTGCATTTTCGGCTCCTCTTGCTCCTGTGCCTTTGGATATTGCTCCTTGCTCTTGTCAAGTTGCCCCGAGTTGGACTGAGACACCTCTTTGTACCCAGCATCCCTCTGGCTGACCGGACTTTCGAGTCCTTGCTCCAGTTGGTGGGCCGGACATAGGGGATCAGCGTTCCGCTGACTGGCCGGGCCAATTGATGCCTGGTTCCGCTGGTCAGCCGGACGTCTGGGCTGCTTGTTCCACTTCCTGGCTGGACTCCTTGGCCTCTATTTCCGTTGGCCAGCCGGACCTGGAAGCAGTCTCCTACAGGACATTTGGAATCACCAGACCGTGGACACGGTAACAGCGCTATTGGCGCTGCATTTCTATGTTATTTCTTTAACAACCTTAATTGAGTATTCCTGAACATGACAAGAGGGCTTTTTATCCCTCAATGTTCCGTATGTAGTCAGACGCACAGTGAGACATCCACAGGATAATATTTTCTCTTGGTTTTGAGCTAGTACAGGTGGGCTACTTATTTTAATACCAGATATACTGGAGTGTAACATATTTGAATACTCACAACTTTATTTCTTTCCATGCAGTCAGACACTCGCTCAACACTACACCTCTTATCTTCATTTCTACGCTATAGAAGGGATCAGTAAGGTAATCATAAAGTTAATCCTTTGAGTATAGTCCATAGAGTGATTACATTATCTTCTAACCTATTGTCCCTATCTTTCAGCTTTCTTTGTTTATGACGAGAAGACCTGTGGAGTTTGTTTTGCGTCAAGGGATCTCTTCCCTACCTACCTTTGTTTTGTTTCCCTTCTTCCTCTGGATTACCATTGTTGATTGGCAATAGTCAATCCCAATAGGTGATTGGGGGAAGTTGTGGATCTTTCTTCAGTTCCGTGGCGTTTCCGCAGAAACTAAGGTGAGAACCTGACAAAATCTACACATATATCAATCCAAATCCTTTTCAAAAGATGACGACCCATTCAACTATATTGTATCCAATTGAACCCCATTTTTTATCCTGCACTATCCTAAAATATCTAATAACATATAGAACCTCCACCAACATCAACCTTACCCCAAACTCATAACAATGAACACCAGCTTCCTTGATTTCAGCTGCCTGTAGCAATCATATATGGACTTCATTCAAAACAGCCAATCGCCAATGTCCTTCCAAAACCTTTATGTAAAATGATCAGTCAATAATATTGATCATCATCATCTAGACATGTCAAATTTCCATCCTGAAATCCTCTGGCAAATTCTAGCCCCTATAAACAACTGTTGATCTCAAACAGGAGCAATTTAATGCCATTTTCCAATATTATAAACAAACATATCCCTTACCTCATTATCTATCTAAAACATATTCATATCAAAATCCATTCATAACCACCCTTCACAGTTTGATATCTATATTTATCTTAAAAAATATTCCTCCATTCATTCACATTAACTCGACTAATATCAAAACAATCTTACCCAGTCACATTCTTCAACAGGTCTCAAGAAATAATGTCATTCATTCTCGTTATTGAGCCCTTTCTCCAAAGTTCACAATCTACTAATCTACCTCACCTTTGATTGGCAGAACCTCAATTCCATATCATCACTTCATGGATCATTCTCAATCCTCTGTAACCCATAAAACGTAAAATTAATTTTGTCTTGGTGGGGTTCTTTAATATGTTGGGCCAGAGGAGAACGCATATCTTGATTCTTGATAGCCCTTCAGTGTTCTTGTATCCTGATTTTCAGGGTCCTCTAGGTACTTTCAATGTACACCATAGAACAATAACAAATAATTTAAGCTGGGCGGAGTTCACGAAGGAACTCTGCAAAGTGCAAAAAAAGACTCTGCCTCTCTACGCGGATCTCCGCAAGTAGCAGAGTGCATTAGATAAATGCCATTTGCTGTAATTTTCAGCGCCAGGTGCTTGTCCGCACCGTGCAGTCATCGCGAACCACACCATGCACAGCGCAAGCGGGCGCTGCTTCCTTTCTGTTGCACAAGTAGATTTTTACTCAAGTCGCAGCTTTCTCAACACAAATGGACGGTTTCTCAATGTGAGTGGTCACGAACATATGCGACCTCGCGTAATAAGAAATCTGACCCCCCGCGTTGAGAAATCTCGCTGGGAGGTTGATTTTCCACACTTGCACTCGCCATCTTCATGTTGATGATCGCGAACAAGGAAAAATCTCGCCAGGAGGTGGATTTTTCTTGTTCGTGCTCGCCAACTTGATGTTGACGAATGCGAGTGAGGAAAAAAAGTCTGCTCCGCTAAGCAGAGCGGAGTTTTTCAGAACTCTGCGAGCTCTACGTTATACGGAGTGCGCAAAAAAAACTCTCACTTCGCGAGCAGAGCGGAGTTCACTGCCCAGACTTACAAATAATTGCATATATCACATAGGCACTATTACAAGTAATACATTGTTGAATGTGTTATATCTTAGCCTTGTTCTATCTAAAATTCCTGAACTTGTTTAGGCCATACTGACAAATGACAGTTTCTCCAGCTGTGGAATCCCTTAAGTGGACCAGATAACCAATTATAAGGCAATAAGCCTGCCTGGGGCAGTTTTCTGGGGACCAGTACCAATTGTGTAGTACCCTGAGAAGGAATTTGAGGCAAGAGTCTCAGAGTATCTGGTTGTGGGAGCAGGGTAAGTCTTCCCATTCTGTTGGGGCATTATCTCTACCCAGGGTAACTTGCCACTTGGTCCTGGTCTTGGACATGATAAGTTTTGAATAGACGTCTATAATAAGAACTCTGTATAGGCCTGAGATCAAACGCCTTTGCCCACCCCACAGATGGAGATTATGCTGGATGGGGGAGATCAGGGGGGAGTTCTACCAGCAGGGGACTAAGCATGGAGTGGAGACAATGGGAGATCTGGCAACATTTCCAGTAGTAGGTTTGGGTGAGGTTACATTCCCTCCTAAGCAAAAGGAAGGGCTGGTTGATATGTACCACTCTCTTTTTTCACCAGCCCCGCTAGTAAAAATGGGAGCCGGCAATGTGAAGAGCAGCATTGAGTCAAACAGTTGCTGTTCTGTGGAGGATAGAATCAATCCCTATAAGGCTGTGGCCTGACTTCCAGGCTGCAGCGGTACTGCCAGTATTGGGTTGGTCTTCCAGGGTGGGAAAGACATTGGGAGATACCACAGTGGGGTAGGTCACTCTGAGTCTGTGAGTTAGTGCTCAATAACTACGCACATTGGGGCAGGCTTGGGGTCTCCCATAAAGGGCGTTATTTGAGAGAGCTGGAAAGCCAGATAATGAGTGGAGATGTGCGGGAGGTGTACTCACCAGCTATCATATCAGCCCACAAACACAAGACCCTCAGTGTGGGGTGTCCGCCTCTTAAGAAATAAGAGCAGATTTCAGTCTTTACATCTAGCAGCATTCCTCCGGGTACCTTCAGAGGCAGTACGGCAAAGACATAATAATATATTGGCACCACCACCATCTTTATTGTTTGCACACAGTCCCAGATGTAGAGGTTTAGATGGTCACACTTTGAAAGCCCTGCTTGGACCGTTAACACAGTGGGTGGGGAGGAGTTTATCCTCCACTATCCTGTGAGGCTGCTATTGATAAGATATTGATTGATATTGGTATTGATATGGATTCCTGTTAGACCTGGCACCATTGGACTGGGTCTCCCTACCATTTTTGCTGTTGCCTCATGTATTTTGTCTGGTGTTAGATGCTTTGGACATTGGGCCACTACTGTCCAGTGCCACAGTGCAAGTGATCCCTATTGTAAATTGATGTATTAATCAGTGGTTCCATGATTGGCTGATTTGGTTTACTTGTCAGATCCTAGTACAGGGCACTGAGTGTGCCCAGGGCGTGTAATCCAAATACTGTTGGTGGGCCTGCAGCACTAGTTGTGCCACCCACAGAAGCAGCCTTGTAAAATGTGTCTATGGTCTGCCAGTACAGAGCCTGCGTGCAGTCTGATACTGTCATGCTGACTGGGCAAGTGCACCCACTTCTCAGTCCCTAAACCTTTCCTTTTCTTCATATCAGTCACCCCTATAGTAGGCCCAAGGGCAGGGTGAATTGTAAGGATAAGGTAGGACAAGCCCTGGAGTGTGTAGCATGTCCTAATAGTGAATTACAGCCATTTTCGTTTTTCACTATTGCAAGGCTACCTGTTCTCCATAGGCCAGAATGGGCTGTAAGAATTGTTCCATTTTATTATCCTAACAGGCTCAGAGAACATGGTAGAAATTCGAGTTTAGTATGCCTGAGCTCAGAATAATAAAATACATCTTTTCGTGAAGTTTATTTAAATATTCTGTGTTTCCAAATTCCACTTTTAGAAAGTAGGTCTTTGCTTGTCTAACCATTTAAACCTGCCTCTGCTAGGATGTGTATTCCTATGTCTGGTTTCATGAAGTGCCAGGGCTGGGGAATTCCCAGACACAGGTTGAGTCACCCAGTGGCGAATAGAAAGATCTGCATCTAGTTGGGAGGGAGGAGTGCACCTGAACTCTGAATAGAGCTGTGCCTGCCTTCCACTATGCTGGCTCCACCTCCTGGGGAGCGGCTGATGTCTCTGCCCTGCACACTGAAAGAAGAGGAGTCCTGTCAAAAAAGTGGTCCAGGACTGTACTTGCCTTCCACAATGCTGGCTCTACCTTCTGTGGGGCGTGTGATGCTTCTGCCCTGCACTGTGAAAGGAAAGGAGAAGTCTGGTAAACAAAGTGCTCAGGAACTGGTTTGGAATGGGCACAGGCCCCTCCCCCCTCAGAGAAAAAAGTATTTTGGGGTATAAATATCGGGACCCTGCTCCCAAGAAATTAGATCACTTTTGGACTACAAGAAGAAATCTTTACTGAGGAGAGGAACCTGAAGAAACTGAGGTGAGACTATTCCCAAGCTGAAGTGCTGCTTGGGGGATTGGCCTGCAGTGATTGCCTTACTACCAAAGGAAGGAGAAAGGAACTTTGTGTACTTTGCTATCAACTTGTGAAGGATCTCCAAGGGCTTGGAAAAGAGCTTGCCTCCTGCTGAAGTCTCAGGGACAACATACTTCACCCCCCAGCTCCCCAGAGTTCTTTTAGAAGTGCCTGCTGCTGTTTTGGGCCTTCTGAGGAACTGGAAACGCAACTCAATGAGAAGAAGTGTGTCGCCGTCGCTGGGCCTGCAGTCGCAACTCTGAAGGAGGGTGTCGCCCCTGGAACTGTCGCACTGCATCGCATCGGAGAGAAGTGTGCCGCAACGAAGAGGAAGCGTGTCGCCGTCGCTGCTGCTGCCATCACAACTCCGAAGAAGGAGGGGGTCGCCGCTGGAGCTATTGCACTGCACCGCCTCAGGAGAAGAATCTCGCAACGAGGTCGGAGCGTGTCTCCGTCGCTGTGCCTGCCGTCGCAACTCCGAAGAAGAAGGGTGTCGCCACTGGAACTGTTGCACTGCATTGCATCGACCAAGGGCACCTCGTATCCCCGAGAAGCGTGCGTCCATCAGAGCTGCTGCCGTCGCATCTTAGATGTCACTGCTGTAGTTGTCGCATTGAGCAGAAGCTTCACGCATCGTGGGAGAAGAGCGTCGCCGCTGGAGCTGCTGCCGTCGCATCGTAGATGTCGCCCATGTAGTCCATGCATCAGACTGAGAACTTCTCGCATCCCCGAGGAGCGTGCCGCATCTGGAAGATCTTCACGTCTTAATTTCTTTGTACCAGAACTTTGCAGTATTTCCCATTGCTGCGACATTGCTTGCCGTGAAAGCACAACGCAACCTAAGGTACATTGACGCAGAGGGTTGCATCTAAGAACTGAACTGAACTAGGCTTAAATCTACCATCTTAAAGTAATCATAGTGTGTATTTTTGTCGTTTATGGTCTTATAGTAACTTTATTTAAAGTCTACTTATTTATTTATTTATTTATTTATTTATTTATTTATTATAGAGTTTTGTATAGCGCGAATGTGGTGTCCATTTGTAGTGTTGTCACTGGGTTACTGTATGTGGTCACAACTGCTTAAAACACCTCTGAAGTAAAGTCTTGACTGCTCTCGCCACGCTACCTAGAGGGTGAGGAGGGGTTATTTTACGAGTGTAATCCCCCTTATCCTGACTAGAGGAGAGGATCCCTGTCACAAGTACCTACCTGTGCCAACAAGAGACCCCCAAATCTAACAATTCCCAAATATTTCAGCCCACGGGACCTCATTTGTATGGAGTCAAGTCCTCATGGTCTCTTTTGACAAAGGTATTGCCTTGCTTTTTGTCCAGTTAATTTTATAACCTGACAGCCGGGAAAAGGGAGCAATGAGCCTCCAAGGAGGATTGCTGTCGAGAGAATAGGAGGATATCATCAGCGTATAGTAGGACCTTTACCTCACAGGGGCATGCATTTATCCTCTTCACCTTGTCAGACTGGCACAAGGCAGCTGACAGGGGCTCCATCACAAGGAGGAACAGTAGAGGGGAGAGGGGACAGCCCTGATGGGTGCCCTGGTGGATTGGGAAGCACAAAGACACAAAGCCCCTCACATTGGACCATGGTGGATGGGGCATTGTAGGAAAGTAGGATCTACTTCTTATGGTTACCCCCACTTATTACTAAATACAGCTTTTGACTAGTCAGACTGGGATCCTGCTAATCAGTACCCCAGTCTATCTGTTTTCTGCTTAAACTGTTATGCTATGTACTTACTTAGGCACATTCCAGATTGGAAACGGGTGTAACCATGTCAGTCCTAGTATATGGTACCCATATACCCAGGACATAGGTAAGCCAGAAACCTCCCATGGGCTGAAGCATGTACTATGCAAAATGAAACTACAGGCCTGCCAGTGCAGCATGTGTAAGTTGGTGCATGCACCACTTACTTAAGATATAGGTTTTCTATATTTAAGAGTCACTGCACTTAAAACCTATAAGTCACCGCTCTAGCAGGCCTTTATAATCCTGAGGGTAGGGTGCTTGGTTCTAAGTGAGAGGGTGCCACTGCATGAGCAGAACACCCCTGTAACCTACAGAGTCCATTCTCCTGGGTTGTCAGTGAGGCAGCCATTTACAACATATAGAGTGGCATTATGCGACTGCATGGTAACCAACTCTAAAAAGGCAGAAACTAACCTTATTGTGTTTGGTGTCAAACATGTTGGAATCATACACCACACCGGTAACCAGTGTGGGAGGTATGGTTCAACCCCTCAGAAGCAAGCTTTGTGGGATCCCTGTGTTCCTTGTACCAGCTTTCTAGTCCCAGACAGCACAAAATGATTGCTGTCGACCAGAAACACATTTCTGCCCCCCCTGCTGCTGAGCCAAACTCATATATTTACAACAAGGGGTGGTGAGGGACAGAGTCTCTGAATTAAACAGAATACTCTCACCCAGTCAAGAGATCAGGGCTAGATCCAACACCGTTTTTTAGCTCACTGCACCATCCCAGTTTCAGAACCTGGCTGTATGCAAATTAGTCTGTTCCTGTCCCAGTGCATGATGGGAACAGGGCAAACCAAACTACAAAAGCCAATTCTTACACTGGGAAGGAAACAAGCTACCGGGGACCGGTTTCTGGCATTTCAGCCTCTTCGGCCCGGCTTGCTTGAATCCTGATGGTGCAATGAGCAAGGGACTCACATCTGAGTATACCCTTCCACGCTTAGGGTGGACAAAAATATTTACAACAAGGGGTGGTGAGGGACAGAGTCTCTGAATTAAACAGAATACTCTCACCCAGTCAAGAGATCAGGGCTAGATCCAACACCGTTTTTTAGCTCACTGCACCATCCCAGTTTCAGAACCTGGCTGTATGCAAATTAGTCTGTTCCTGTCCCAGTGCATGATGGGAACAGGGCAAACCAAACTACAAAAGCCAATTCTTACACTGGGAAGGAAACAAGCTACCGGGGACCGGTTTCTGGCATTTCAGCCTCTTCGGCCCGGCTTGCTTGAATCCTGATGGTGCAATGAGCAAGGGACTCACATCTGAGTATACCCTTCCACGCTTAGGGTGGACAAAAATATTTACAACAAGGGGTGGTGAGGGACAGAGTCTCTGAATTAAACAGAATACTCTCACCCAGTCAAGAGATCAGGGCTAGATCCAACACCGTTTTTTAGCTCACTGCACCATCCCAGTTTCAGAACCTGGCTGTATGCAAATTAGTCTGTTCCTGTCCCAGTGCATGATGGGAACAGGGCAAACCAAACTACAAAAGCCAATTCTTACACTGGGAAGGAAACAAGCTACCGGGGACCGGTTTCTGGCATTTCAGCCTCTTCGGCCCGGCTTGCTTGAATCCTGATGGTGCAATGAGCAAGGGACTCACATCTGAGTATACCCTTCCACGCTTAGGGTGGACAAAAATATTTACAACAAGGGGTGGTGAGGGACAGAGTCTCTGAATTAAACAGAATACTCTCACCCAGTCAAGAGATCAGGGCTAGATCCAACACCGTTTTTTAGCTCACTGCACCATCCCAGTTTCAGAACCTGGCTGTATGCAAATTAGTCTGTTCCTGTCCCAGTGCATGATGGGAACAGGGCAAACCAAACTACAAAAGCCAATTCTTACACTGGGAAGGAAACAAGCTACCGGGGACCGGTTTCTGGCATTTCAGCCTCTTCGGCCCGGCTTGCTTGAATCCTGATGGTGCAATGAGCAAGGGACTCACATCTGAGTATACCCTTCCACGCTTAGGGTGGACAAAAATATTTACAACAAGGGGTGGTGAGGGACAGAGTCTCTGAATTAAACAGAATACTCTCACCCAGTCAAGAGATCAGGGCTAGATCCAACACCGTTTTTTAGCTCACTGCACCATCCCAGTTTCAGAACCTGGCTGTATGCAAATTAGTCTGTTCCTGTCCCAGTGCATGATGGGAACAGGGCAAACCAAACTACAAAAGCCAATTCTTACACTGGGAAGGAAACAAGCTACCGGGGACCGGTTTCTGGCATTTCAGCCTCTTCGGCCCGGCTTGCTTGAATCCTGATGGTGCAATGAGCAAGGGACTCACATCTGAGTATACCCTTCCACGCTTAGGGTGGACAAAAATATTTACAACAAGGGGTGGTGAGGGACAGAGTCTCTGAATTAAACAGAATACTCTCACCCAGTCAAGAGATCAGGGCTAGATCCAACACCGTTTTTTAGCTCACTGCACCATCCCAGTTTCAGAACCTGGCTGTATGCAAATTAGTCTGTTCCTGTCCCAGTGCATGATGGGAACAGGGCAAACCAAACTACAAAAGCCAATTCTTACACTGGGAAGGAAACAAGCTACCGGGGACCGGTTTCTGGCATTTCAGCCTCTTCGGCCCGGCTTGCTTGAATCCTGATGGTGCAATGAGCAAGGGACTCACATCTGAGTATACCCTTCCACGCTTAGGGTGGACAAAAATATTTACAACAAGGGGTGGTGAGGGACAGAGTCTCTGAATTAAACAGAATACTCTCACCCAGTCAAGAGATCAGGGCTAGATCCAACACCGTTTTTTAGCTCACTGCACCATCCCAGTTTCAGAACCTGGCTGTATGCAAATTAGTCTGTTCCTGTCCCAGTGCATGATGGGAACAGGGCAAACCAAACTACAAAAGCCAATTCTTACACTGGGAAGGAAACAAGCTACCGGGGACCGGTTTCTGGCATTTCAGCCTCTTCGGCCCGGCTTGCTTGAATCCTGATGGTGCAATGAGCAAGGGACTCACATCTGAGTATACCCTTCCACGCTTAGGGTGGACAAAAATATTTACAACAAGGGGTGGTGAGGGACAGAGTCTCTGAATTAAACAGAATACTCTCACCCAGTCAAGAGATCAGGGCTAGATCCAACACCGTTTTTTAGCTCACTGCACCATCCCAGTTTCAGAACCTGGCTGTATGCAAATTAGTCTGTTCCTGTCCCAGTGCATGATGGGAACAGGGCAAACCCAACTACAAAAGCCAATTCTTACACTGGGAAGGAAACAAGCTACCGGGGACCGGTTTCTGGCATTTCAGCCTCTTCGGCCCGGCTTGCTTGAATCCTGATGGTGCAATGAGCAAGGGACTCACATCTGAGTATACCCTTCCACGCTTAGGGTGGACAAAAATATTTACAACAAGGGGTGGTGAGGGACAGAGTCTCTGAATTAAACAGAATACTCTCACCCAGTCAAGAGATCAGGGCTAGATCCAACACCGTTTTTTAGCTCACTGCACCATCCCAGTTTCAGAACCTGGCTGTATGCAAATTAGTCTGTTCCTGTCCCAGTGCATGATGGGAACAGGGCAAACCAAACTACAAAAGCCAATTCTTACACTGGGAAGGAAACAAGCTACCGGGGACCGGTTTCTGGCATTTCAGCCTCTTCGGCCCGGCTTGCTTGAATCCTGATGGTGCAATGAGCAAGGGACTCACATCTGAGTATACCCTTCCACGCTTAGGGTGGACAAAAATATTTACAACAAGGGGTGGTGAGGGACAGAGTCTCTGAATTAAACAGAATACTCTCACCCAGTCAAGAGATCAGGGCTAGATCCAACACCGTTTTTTAGCTCACTGCACCATCCCAGTTTCAGAACCTGGCTGTATGCAAATTAGTCTGTTCCTGTCCCAGTGCATGATGGGAACAGGGCAAACCAAACTACAAAAGCCAATTCTTACACTGGGAAGGAAACAAGCTACCGGGGACCGGTTTCTGGCATTTCAGCCTCTTCGGCCCGGCTTGCTTGAATCCTGATGGTGCAATGAGCAAGGGACTCACATCTGAGTATACCCTTCCACGCTTAGGGTGGACAAAAATATTTACAACAAGGGGTGGTGAGGGACAGAGTCTCTGAATTAAACAGAATACTCTCACCCAGTCAAGAGATCAGGGCTAGATCCAACACCGTTTTTTAGCTCACTGCACCATCCCAGTTTCAGAACCTGGCTGTATGCAAATTAGTCTGTTCCTGTCCCAGTGCATGATGGGAACAGGGCAAACCAAACTACAAAAGCCAATTCTTACACTGGGAAGGAAACAAGCTACCGGGGACCGGTTTCTGGCATTTCAGCCTCTTCGGCCCGGCTTGCTTGAATCCTGATGGTGCAATGAGCAAGGGACTCACATCTGAGTATACCCTTCCACGCTTAGGGTGGACAAAAATATTTACAACAAGGGGTGGTGAGGGACAGAGTCTCTGAATTAAACAGAATACTCTCACCCAGTCAAGAGATCAGGGCTAGATCCAACACCGTTTTTTAGCTCACTGCACCATCCCAGTTTCAGAACCTGGCTGTATGCAAATTAGTCTGTTCCTGTCCCAGTGCATGATGGGAACAGGGCAAACCAAACTACAAAAGCCAATTCTTACACTGGGAAGGAAACAAGCTACCGGGGACCGGTTTCTGGCATTTCAGCCTCTTCGGCCCGGCTTCGGCCAAACTCAAGCAAGGGAGGGCAGAACAATAGGCATCTTGTCACAGGTAGGTGTGACCACCTCCCAGACAGGATTTAGTGTACTAGGGCTGGGTGGGTGCGCTTCCAAGTGGCTGACAGTCTGCATAAGTGGCACATTTAGTGTCCAGGTGCATAGTACTGTACAAACCAGTCATGGGAGCCGCTGGCTCCCACTCTGGCGCAAAACTGAACAAAGGACATGGTAGTGACCGCCCCACTGTTCATACCCTACCCTGGGAGGGTCCCCTGAATCTTGCCAACCCTCTTCCGTGGGCACTTAAGGGCTTAACTGGCTGTAGGAACTTAGCTTAGACCTGGACAAGGTTCTGAACCAGAAACCACTGAACTTCAAACGTCTGGACGCTCTGGACTTCGCTAGACTTCGTTTGAGCCTGACTTTGTCTCCCTCTCAGTCTGAAGCATCCTCTGTGTAAATGCATCATTAAGGATCCATGCAAGACCTGTGGAGCATCAAGGACAACCACAGATATCTCCCTTGGAGTGAAGGAGTCACTCCCCTGCATTCACAGAGACCGCAACACTGCTGTCTGGTCTGCTGACCTTGAGCTCCTGTGGGCTTCAAAGCCTTCAGCAGCACAGGAGGTGAGTTTCTATGTCTCTCAAGGGCCAAGCTACCCTCTCCCCAATTTTGAGGTCAGAATCCCTTGTGGGGGCTGCTATACCCGAACCCCTGTGCACCGTGTACATTTGTAAGTGCATATGCTTGTTGGTGTTTTCCGGACAAGTGCTTTAGGCTCCAAGTATCCCAAATCTCTTGCACCATTTCTTGCCAAGAGCTTTGACCTCCTCACACTAAGCTGTTGTTTGGTGAAATCACTTGAGGTCCTCTCACAACTCCTGTCCCTTTGGCCTGTGGGTCCATTGGGGGTCAACTTTGCTTTTCTTGGGCTCCCCTGCTTTCTCCAGGCATGCCCTGACTCCCCTGAGTTTGGTGAGTCTCCTGAATCTTGCTGGTCTGAACCGTACACATCTTTGAATTCTGCATGAGTTGCCGTTGCCAAGGCTTGTTGATGCTCTCGCCAGACACTGACCCCTCAGCACTTGACATCCTGCATGGGACAGCTCATATCCAGTGCCTAATTGTCCTCAACTTCTCCGGGTCCCGTAGCTGCAGAGTCAAGGACTCCATCAAAGCACGTGAAGCACCTGACATTGGTTGGCATTCGTCTACCGAGCCCATGGTCACTCCTGAGAGACCCAGACTCTGTCCCCTATGTTTTCAGGTACTCATTGACAAGAATCCACCTTTTGGATTCCAACGGACAATTTTCTCCCTTCCAGCAGTGGCTCTTCTTCGAAGTCCTCCTTTGGGTTCAACAGCGGTTTCCGATGCCAATTCAGACCCATGCACCCGGCTTCCCTTGGATAGGTAACTTGGGTACCTCAGTATCCATGGGTGGGGTGGCTCTCCAACCTTCTGTCTTCCATTGGGTTCCTTCGAAGTCCACTGGGAAGGGTCCTTAAACTCTAAACCTTCAACCAAGACCGTCCCATAGAAATGTATGGAGCATGTGGTCATGTTCCCACACTTCACCCGTCCTCCGTGGGGTCCCATCTTACTCACCTTGGGTGGTTCCTTGGGGTCCCAGCGATTCTACATCCTCTCGACACTGTCTTGACTCGAGCTGTGGTTCTTATATAACTTTCTTAGTATATGGTGTGGTCCCCCCCTCGGGCCCACTGTGTGTTAGTGCTTATTACTATCATTTCTGTGCTTAAGGATTGTGTGCTTTGTGATTATCTCCATGTAGGAGATACTGTGTCATGCTACATAGTGTTAAAATAATAAATACATATTTGTATAACTACTGAACTACTGTGTGGTTCTTCTTTCATTTAACCAAAACTATAATGTTGCATTCTGATAAAACAAGCTGTTTAACATTCTTTCAAGACTAGGCCTGAAGGCTGCTCTCCACAGCTACTACATGGATAGCTTTCTAAAGTTGTCTTTGACCTCTTAAATCACCATAAGGGTTGTTTGGACAGGTTCAAGGTGCCCACTTTAATTAGTAGGCACCTTGAACCAGTCCAAACAACCCTATGGTGTCTTTTATTAGGGAGCAGCATATATCAGGCCAACTTCACTCAAGCATCATACAGGAGCTATACTTTGGAGATAGACACATTTTCTAGACTCACCATCTCCATTATTCTAAAAAGATATGGCCATTCCACGTGATCAGACGCCTTTTTGACATCAAGGGAGAGCGCTCTTCTTTCATTCAAGTGCTTTCTAATGTACCATAGAAAGTGTGGGCTACCCGAGAGGGATGGATACGTTGCAGGCTCAACTCCCCTAAATGGATAGCCAGGACCTTGGCAAGACTCTTAAGGTCAACATGAATGAGCGAGATGGGTCGGTAGCTGACACATTCCAATGGGTCTTTACCATATTATAAATAAATAACAATGATGGTGACAGTATTCAAGTCTAGGCCTTGGGAGCTTGCGTCTATAACTTCCCTATAGGCATGGGTGAGAAGTGGGGTCAGGAGCAGTTTGCCTATTTTGTAGAGTGATGATTTGCAAGTAGGGAGGAGTGAGATGGCCTCCCCTAAATTTTTACTTCCTCTTCTAAGATGGATCAGTCCTCATCTGTAAGGGAGAGTAAGTGGAGTGGTGCAGAAAAACATCTGCCACATCAGGGCAGGTCACAACCTCAGAGAAGTAGAGATCCAAATACTAGTCTGCAAACCTCTCCACATTGTTCTGGGGGGGTGGTGTCAGCAATGTTCCGGTGCCATTTCTGACTTTCAAGACCATGAGGTGTGTCTCTCATTGATGCAACTGTGTTGCTAGAAGCCGACCAGCCTTCTCACCTCAATCATATTCGTGCAATTGGAGTTTCACCAGTGCCTTCTTTGCCGTGGTTGTTAAGAGCGAGAGAATTGGGGGTCTCTAGTTGGCACAGGTAGGCACTTGTGACAAATAGTGACCCTCTCCTCTAGTCAGAGTAAGGGGTGTACACTCCTAAAATAACCCCCGCTCACCCCCTTGGTAGCTTGGCACAAGCAGGCAGGCTTATCTCAGAGGCAGTGTGTAGTGCATTTGTGAACGCATACAGTACACAAGTGACAACACTAAAAATGGACACCACACAGGTTGTATAGTTATAAAAATAAGTATATTTTATATAGAGTTACCCCAAGACCATAAACTACAAAAAAAATCCACCATACTATAGAATTCAAGAGTTCTGGTTAAAAAGGCTTAAATCAAGGTTCTGTGCGAGTCGGTAGCCCTGTCCGGCTACAGCGTTGTTGAAATAACACAGAGTCTAACAAATCCAGCGGACTGCGTCAATACGGGCCCACTCAAAGGTCGACAGACTCGATCACAGTACCTTTTACTTGATCGGGCCAGCATGGACGTGCGAGCTGGCTCCGTTGTTCGTCGCGCTGCAGAAAGGAAGCGTTGCAGGTCACGTTGTCCCTCGATGCGGTGTAGGCAACGGCCCGAGAGTCGATGGGTCCGAGGCGTGCGTTGCAGGGCAAGACGTTGTTCGCTGCGGTGCTTGCAGCTTGCGGTGCGGCAACAGAGCCGAAGTTCAGGAGCTAGCGTCGATCAGTCCGGACAGCGGTGCGAGTCAGGCGGTACGTCGTGAAGCGTGCGATACGGTGCCCAACTCTGATGCGTTCACAAGACTCTAAGTGAGTAGCAATGACCGTGTCGGTCAGACCAGTACGAGTCGGTGTAGCGAGGCATTGCACGTCGCGGTGTCCACCAGTTGCGGTGCAGGCAACGGCTCTGTGACGGCATCAGGACTGAGTCGGTGAGCTCAGAGCTTGCATTGTTCAAGGCGGACGTTGTTCGATGCGATGCCTACAGGACACCGGGCCGGTCGTGAGAGTCGGTCACAGCTCCCTACCTCTGTAGCCACTGAAACAGCGTTTCCAGCAGCAATCCACAAAGGCTGGTGAAGTCTACTGGTCCTGAGACTTCGGTCAGGAGGCAAGCTCTCTTCCAAGCCCTTGGAAATCCTTCACAAGTTGAAAGTAAAGTGCACAAAGTTCTTTCTCCTTTCTTTGGCAGTCAGGCAACCACTGCAGGCCAATCCCCCAAGCAGCACTTCAGCCCAGGGATAGTCTCTCCTCATTTTCTTCCGGTTCCTCTCCTCAGCAAAGGTTTCTACTTGTAGTCCAAAAGTGATCTAATTTCTTGGGATCAGGGTCCCAATATTTATACCCCAAAATCCTTTTGTTCTGAGCCCGTTCTGAAGCACTCTGTTTACCAGACTTCTCCTTTCCTTTCACAGTGCAGGGCAGAAACATCAGACGCCCCACAGGAGGTGGAGCCAGCATTGTGGAAGGCAAGTACAGCCCTGGAGCACTTCGTTGACAGTATTCCTTCTCTTCTTTCAGTGTGCAGTGCAGAGACATCGCCCCCCCCCCCTAGGAGGTGTAGCCAGCATTCTGGAAGGCAGGCACAGCCATATTCAAGGTTCAGGTGCAACTCCTCCCTCCTATCTAGATGATGATCGCTCGATTCACCACTGGGTTGACTCATCCTATCTCTTGGAAGCACCAGCCATGTCACTCACAAATCCCAGACAATGGAATGCACAACATCGCAGAGGCAGGCTTGCAAGGTTAGGCAAGCAAATACCTACTTTCTCAAAGTGGTATTTGCAAACAGAGAATGTTAAAACCCACTTCACTAAAAGATGTATTTTATCATTCTGAGTCCAGGCATACTAAACTCGAATTTCTACTATGTTCTCTGAGTCAGTTAGGATTTGCCATCTCAGGACACATACCAAAATACTCAATCTGGAAACGGGAAAAACATGGCACCAAAGCAAGCACACGAACTGCAATTCAACCAACCTAGTGTACTTGATTGAGTGCCCATGCCAGCTCCGATACGTGGGGATGTCCACGAGAAAAGTACGCACCAGAATCACTGAACACGGAAGTACGATTCAGTGCAAGAAGACTATCAGCAAACTCACAGACCACTTCCTTTAGCTTGCACATACCACCAATGACCTCAGATGGACAGTCATCGAACAGATCCCTGTCCACCCTACAGACAACGAGAAGCAGCTACTGTCCAAAGAACAACGCTGGATCTACTGATTGTCAACCCACATGGAGGGACTGAATGATAATATTCAGTGGAACTGCCTCAGCAGATGAGGCCCCCCCTTCTGTCAACACCTGACACATCATTTCCACTCTCCCAGTGCCATCTCACCAACAGCGCCCTCACAGGGCCTGGGATGACCCTGCCCTGTTACATACCCCAACACCAAACGTTCTCAGTGCGTCGTACTGGCTCTAACACCTAGGATGTGTCCAACTCACTCACAGTTCCTTCTCAAAATGCGCTAATCATCACTCTGTGGGACGACACCAGATCCCGCCCACTGATGCCCCCTAAACCTTACTCCACCCAGCAGGGCACTTAATCTCCACTGCCCGCCTGGACCCACTACACTGTGCCAGGGTATACACCCACACAAGACCATTATGACCCCGCGATGTCCCTTCCCTGAAGAGCACATGAACCCCCCATGTGTAATCCCCCTGCACATTCTCATGAGGCCCCCACACAGTGGGTTCATCACCTCCACTCATGGCAGAGCCAATATGCAGCAACATCACTGCATATTAGCGTACGTTACCACCTTAGGTCCGCCTAGTTGCTGCTTTATACACAAATAGAGAGGGCGTCCCTCCATTATAGTGCACAGATGGAGCTCGACTCCCCTATATGGATTAGCACTCTTCTAGATGACCGCACATTTGCACGTGCATGTAAGCGATCTAGACATTCAACTGCGCCATGAAAATAAATAGAGAGAGCGCTACATACACCTGCATGCGTGTCTTTCTTCTATTTCCTCTACTACAGGCATCTCCTTGTCACAACAGGAAGCTGAACATACACCTGCATGTGAGTCTTTCTTCTATTTCCTCTACTACAGGCATCTCCTCGAGACAACAGGAAGTTGAACACACCCCGTTACACGTGCCCAGGCCAGAACACCTGACACAGCTAACAAGCAACACCTGGCGCTTTCTACTGGTATTTAAGCGCTCTCTACACTGAAGCTCACTTCTCATTGAGCCTCTGCCATGACAACAGGTTAATTGCTGGCCCAGCGACATAGCGCAGTAAGTACCTGAACTCGACTTTGTTAACGGTACAGCCACCATTCATGCTGCCCAAGGCCGTGTCTGTATGTGCATCCTTTTACCGTTACCTTGTTGGGTCCAGACTACCCCGCTCCCCCAACAGCCTTTTTCCTTTTCTTTCCCCAATTTAGAGTGCACATGGTCCTGGCCCCCGGCTGAGCTTCATGCCGAGTTGTTCACTAAAATCAGGTGTAAGCAACTCCATTTTAATGTTTTTTATTCCTTCACCACTGTTTACGCTAACTCCAGTTATGGTACTTAGGCCTAATTTCACATATAATTGCGCATATTGAGAGACCGGCCACACTTTCACTGCCCGCCACTGATGCCAACACTATCACCTTGTCCGTGGTCACCACTAGGCACCCAGCGCGGCCTCACTGAATGCTTTTAGCCCGCCACAAGGAGCCTTGACTTAAATGTTATGTCTGTCCTTTTTTACCCCCCACAGGTACAACTCGGGAGGAAACACCTCTTGCACATATAAGCACCGTAGCGTGTGCTTTACATACAGGGCACTGTGTTTGAGAGAAACAAGTTATTAGGAACTGGTTTTCACTAAAGGGCAGAACCTGACAAGCGACAGCAAACACTATAAAGAGACAAAGTGCATGGTACAAAATTATGGACTTTATTTTATTAAGTTATAGTTATTGTATAAAAAACATTGTTACTTCATCACAAATTTTTGTTATGTGCGTGCTTCCACTATACATGTGATAGTTAGATCTACATATATATACACATTATTATGTCCTTAGTGCACTTCAATACATTTCAAAAAGGATTATGATTTGGGCACTGTATGAAAGCTTGTTTTAGCACACTATACATAAAAACATGGCTAGGAATGACATCTACGCGCGTTTCGGCTGAGGGCCTTCATCAGGGAGCCATGTGAGTATCCAAATGAACCTGGATGAAAATCGGTGCAGAGTCTCACAGGAAGGAAAGTTAGTTGGTCTGATATGCAGGGCTGTCTGTCTTAAAGCGTAGGTTACTTTGGTTGGGTGTTTTGTTCGTTTATTCTTTGGTCAGTTATCCTGATACCTATATATCTGATGAGAGTAGGTGGCTCTGTATAATTGGTCCTACATAGTTGAGGGGCTACGAATTCCTGATGCCAATGAAGCAGGTATGCAGGTAATCTGTAAGTTATGCTCAATTGTTGTCTAAATGGAGATCTGTGGACGATTCTTCAAGCGCTGTAAGTCTTTTGGTTGTGTCCACTAGGTGTCCAATGGGGGTCTGTGGGTTTCTTCACAGGCGGTGAAATTTTAACGAGCGGGTGCCGTCATGGTAAAAATGCTGCGGTAAAGGTCTGATAGTCGAATTCCGTTCACCTTCCAATGTGGGGGTCTGCCGGCGTCTGCATAAGTAGAGCCAGGTGTGGCACTGACAAACTCATACAAACCCCTGTAACACCCTACACATATAAGGTCCTGACGAAAGCCAGTAGAAGAAAAGGCCTGGCTGAAACTAGTTGACCACACAGGACGTTGGAGGCCATAAGCCTACTGTGCACGTCCGAAAGCCTTTGTTTTTATTGACTGCTTGGGGCCCACCATTAAAACAGTCTTTCGGACACCTAGGACAGTATTTTAAACCTCACTCAGAGCACACTCACAGCACCCTCACAAACCAAAATACCCGCTCCGCAGTAATCTGGCGTCGAAGCACACCTGAGGTGGAATGCCCTGCCTCTGGACCTTCGCCTGGAGCCATCTGAACCCAGTTACAGAAAGAAGCTAAAAACATACCTGTACACACGGCAACCGAGCGGAATCTGAGGCCCTGCCTGCACGAGTTCCTCTGTCTTAGCGCGGGGACACGTCATCTGAGCGTAACCATGCGCTTTATAAAACTCCCTTATTATTATATATATTATAAGGTACAATCGGTACCTCGGGTGGGGCCCGATGATGAAGCATGCCACCAACTAGGTTGATGGGTGAGGGCCTTCATAAAACCTTATGGTTTTCCTCCACCCGCAGACATACAAACAATTTAAACAAGAGCTAGTTCTCATTGATTCCTAACATAATTCTAACAGCCCATTCTGGCCTATCGAGAACAGGTAGCCTTGCAATAGTGAAAAACGAAAATGGCTGTAATTCACTGTTAGGACATGCCACACACATCAGGGCTTGTTCTACCTTATACTTACAATGCACCCTGCCCGTGGGCCTACCATAGGGGTGTCTGATATGAAGAAAAGGGAAGGTTTAGGTACTGGCAAGTGAGTGTACTTGCCCAGTCAGCATGACAGTACCAGAGTGCACGCAGGCTCTGCAATGGCAGACCGTAGACACATTTTACAAGGCCGCTTCTGTGGGTTGCACAACCAGTGCTGCAAGCCCACTAGCAGCATTTGAATTTACACACCCTAGGCACCCTCAGTGCCCTGTACTAGGGTCTGACAAGTAAAACAAATAGTCAATCATGGAATGACCAATTAATACATTCATTTACAGTAGGGAGCACTTGCACTGTGGCACTGGACAGCAGTGGCACAGTGCATAAAGCATCTAACACCAGCAAAAATACATGAGGCCAAAGCAAAAATGAAAGGGAGACCCACACCAATGGTGCCAGGTCTAACAAGCCAGTTCAAATGAGTTTTGGTGTGTTTGAGGGCTGTGTAATGGGCTCTAGTGTGGGACGCACATCTTTTGGCCTAATGTCTTGTTCTCAACTCCGTTTCACTCACCCATATGGGCATGTTTTCCTTTTTTTAGCATGTTTTAGACTATGATCACGAATAACCAGCATGTTTCATCACGAGTACATCTTGTTACATACCTACCTGCATAACCAGTGTATTCTCTGTTTCCTGTTTCATTTTGTAGACTAAATTTCCCTGATGAAGTGCGTGCCCAAAATGCATTGGGTCTGTTCCCACTAATTTGCATCCTCGGAATGTAATCATCTACTATTGAATGACCCGTTTCCTTTGAAATGAATTTGGAAACCCGGACCATGAAATCATATTGAGAATTAAAATGTATCATATCTAAGAACACTTACTTTGGTCTATTGGATTAATTACGTCACGTGGAGGTGGGCTGTGCAACTGGGGGATGTTACCTGTTCGGGCTAACAACTTTTTCATACATCACCACACAAGGGCCAGTTAGAGGGATCCATTGATAAAGTGCAGTAATGGGGTAAAAAGGAAATAAAGAGAGTCAGACCATTGGATAGACAACAGAAAGGAGTCCGTTCAGGTGGTCCTCCAAGGCCTGCTTTGAGCCTGATTTGAGGCAAAACCTAGATTTGTCTCTTACCCGTTCTCTGTTGAGGGCTTTGACTGCCTGTTGGAGGCCTTGGTTATGTGATTCCCAACATTGCTGGGCTGGAGGATGGTGGTGTTTCTGGTGGTGGGAAGGCCGGGCCTGCTGCCTTGGCACAGACTTCTGCTGCTCCATCCTGTGTCCTTCTTGTGATCATTGCAGAGTCCATGAAGTTGTCCAGGAAAAGTTCCAGTTCTCCCGGGTCATGTAATCTCCATGTTTTCCACTCCAAAGTCATTTGTGATAAGGTCCCAGTGGTGAAGTCGGGGATGAAGCACCAAGAATATTTTGCTATTTGCATTGGTGGCCTGTGAGCAGTCTACAGCAAAGGACATGCAATTCCCCTAAAAAAAGTAGCTCCGCCCCTCCCCTGGTAGCCTAGATGCTCTTTCTGAAATGTTGATGGCACACAAGGCAGGCACTTATTGGGTGTGGAGATCTATCATGAGCCATTGAACGGGAGAAGACCCTGTGTGCCCCCTGGAGCGCCAACAGTTCAGTAAAGCTAGCACCAAGGAGTGTAGGTAAATGTCCCTGAGGAAGGCCAGCATGTGGTTCCCCTCCTCCCCCTATGGGACTCCAAAGACACAGGCATTGTTCCTAAGGGACCTGCCCTCCCAGTCTTTGACTTTGGATAAGACATTCCATGTCTCTGCCTCAATCTGGTAGGGCATTGTAATAAGTATCCAATTGATCTACCCATGTGTCCAGGGTGTCAGGGCAGGGTTGAAAGGAGGACATCTTAGAAAGAAGGGATTTGACTTCCGTGGCAAGGTGTGTTATTTTATTGTTCATGGTGGAAAGAGAGAGCTGATGGCAGAGATCTCCATTTGTAGGGCATCCATCTTCCCTGAGGACAGGGCGTTCTCCTCTGAAGGTGTGGCACTAGTAGCATAGGTTTGGAGTGTCCTACGGTCTCAATGAATAGCCGCTGACAGGTTGGTGTTTGTGGTGCTGCATGAGGGGCAGAGGAGTGCCGGCAGAGCGGAGCCATATGTTGATGGCAGGAGTCAGCTGCTCTCTGTGTGCAACGGACCCCGTATTTGCCAATAGTCTTTACAGAGTTCCCAGATAGGGACCCTCGGGGAGGCAATTGCATCAGTATCACCATATGCGGAGAGGTTAGCTGCAAGCAGTAGACCAGGTTGCAATACATAGTCACTTGCAAGTCTACAGATGTAAGGAAGGCAGTTCCCATATGTTTATTCCAAAGGCAGCCGAGCTCAGTCCTTTGATAAACAAGGATTGGGGTTAACACCAGCCACATGCAATGCCATTCAAGCCAGCTTCTTGGTGCTATGCAGGTAGGGCACCCCTCCCAGGGTAGGATGCGGGGGCCCAACCAGATTTCCAGCCACTGCATCAGAGAAAAACCCAGGCACTCACCGCAAAGCACCCTAAGATCCCAGGGAAGCCCCAAGTAGTGAGGTGGGACCAAGGCATAGGGCCAAGCTAGATACAGCATACCATGTGATGGCTCCAGGTATAGGACTTGGTCCTCTGCTGCTGCTATAAGAGAGAATTCAGGAGTGGGGGTGTCCTTTTAGGTCCAGTGTGGTAGGTGGGATGTCATCGCAGTTGCCGGGGAAGGTGCTCTTCTAGAATGAATTTCAGTTGGCCCTCGAGGGCTGCCACGCATGGGCAGAAGGTCACCATAGGTCCCTGGTAGGGTGGGAATGATGTCCACTGTCTCAGCGATGCAGAGATCTTGCCAAGCCACAGCATGAGCCCGCTCTGTCGCGCTGAAAGGTGACCCCCCCATTCCTCCATTGTTGAGCCTCCGTTCTGGGATTGCAGTGTCAGTAGCTCACAGACGCAGTCAGGTCATGCAGTCCGGAGCTCACCCGAGCGGCTGTGCTCATGCGGGACTATCCTCTGGTTAGTGTGTCACAGTCCAAATCACTGGTGGTGGCCGCATTCTCTCATGAAAGGCACGCAGCATCTGCCGGGCGATCACCGGGGCCACTCTTCTGCTCTCGGGGTACTCCATGGGGGCACGGCCTCTGCCACTGGCTTAGGTTCTGGAATGCTCCTGTGGTGGAGGAGCTAGGGGCCTTAGGGGGGGGGGGGGGGAGGGGGGAGGAAGCTGGACAGAAGTTTCACCAGGATGTGGCCATCTTGATCTCCACCAAGCTCCTCCTCCTGTATCATCTTTCTTGAGGATGTCCTGCAAACTTATGAATATGCAATGTGCTAAACAGAGGACTGAAGTATCACCTGTTAGCCATGGTTTTTACAATTCCACTATCATTGATATTAGCAAATTGTCCTTACTTAACCTTCCGCAGAGTACTCCCTATCTCCCATTGCTTCTAGACATGGTATACAATCCTATTTATTTTACTGTCAAGCTGAGGCCTTTGCTGTTCCGGCATAGGCTCTGTTCCACCAAGGAACTAGTGGCCTATAGAATACCATTAAAGGAGCTTTTAAACACCCAGGGCCATCTAAGGCCCAGCGCCATCTAATAATTAATTAGTTCGCAGCATACATCAAAAACAAGCTCTACAGTTTAGATCTCCACTCTATGCAGGAATCTTCTGATGACGATTCCACAGTATCCAAATAAGGAAACTGAGAAAGATATAGCGAGTATCTGTGGAGGGAGGAACTCAAGAATTGGAAGATAGGCAGCCTGACCAACAAATTCTTAGTTCATTAAAGTGCCCCCACATTCAAACCATCTTTTGACAACATTTGAGGTCTCTTACCCAAGCAGCTGTACCTACAATTCACAATTGGGGCCCCACCTATCCTCAGCTATACTGCCAATTGGGTAAATAACATTAGCTTGAGCATCCTATGTCCTGCATGCAAGTCAGAG
Organism: Lissotriton vulgaris; assembly: GCF_964263255.1. Lineage (NCBI taxonomy): Eukaryota > Metazoa > Chordata > Amphibia > Caudata > Salamandridae > Lissotriton > Lissotriton vulgaris. The sequence continues at coordinate 822,139,823 of NC_141699.1, read as the reverse complement.
CCCAAAACCTAACACCATCATGTCTTCCTTTGTAGTACATATTCATCGCCACATAAGAAGTGAATAAAACTGGTGGGCCAATTGTTAAGATTTATACAATATATGGTCACCCTAATCATTAGTAGCGGTGTGATTGCCATTAGTGTTAAAAGATTTCTACATGCTGAATGGTTTATATGTTTAAATACACTCTGGTAGCACTTGATACAACGGTCAGCCTCATTTTCTTCTGAAATTGCCCCCCTTTTGCTTAAGAACCTCTCTTGTATTTTTTTTTGTTCTAGCTTCAAAAGTTATTGCTCTCTTTTTATGATGATTCACTCGCTTCCCAGAAATTCCTTTTAATGCAATTTATTTTGGATTTACTTAAATGTTATCCGGAGCGTGATTGGTTCTGTGTGAATTTCATCCCTTCAAGAAATCGTGCATTGGAATTGCAATACTGAGCTCCTGTAATTTGGCAATTTTCAGTGTTCTGGAGCATAAACCATCATTTTAAACTTTAGATTTTGTTTTCTTATTTTGTTAATGATTATTCAAATGTGAAATTTTACATTTGTAAAGATGTCAGATTTTACATAGCTGTGTTTTTTATGGATTGAGAATCCGAAATAAACAGACTTAATGATGATGACATTATGATGATATTGGCAAATTAATCCAATGCTGAGACCTCTGTTCTGAAGGTATTCGCAGACTTTACTTTGCAAATAATCTAAGATGTTGGTAGCTGTATGCGATTTCTCCATAGTGACTACTGCACCTGTTGCACAATGCTGAATGCCTTGAAAATCATCTTCAGCGGTGAGATCAGCATTCATATTTTTTACACCTTTGAAGGACATCCATTGTGCAGTGATGCACAGGTAAATTGCTGCTTGACAACTGGTTCACACATCTGTTGTGATGGACTGAGCAGTGCTCTCTTTCAGTGCTTCACCAACCAATTGCAGGACTTGTTGGTGCAGCGCTGAAACAGCAACAGTGGAAAAATACTCTGACTTGGAATATTCCATTTTGGGGAGAAGGAGTTCACAAATTTCAGAAATGCTTCTGCTTACATGAAAGAAAAAAGGAGGTCAAGCTCCAACATTGTGCCAGTTTTTTTTTTTTAATTTATTTATTAAGAAGTTTTTATATTTTACAGATAATCCAGCCAGTGTTACAGCACACTTAATCAAGCCATTACATATCAAATGTACACACTGCCCATCATATAATTATATTTTTACATATGCACTTTCTACTTCTTAAAGCCCAAATATTACTAACCCTCCATTAACCGTGTATGGGTAAAGCTCTAGCCGCAAACCCAGCGTCCATTCTTTTTTTCCATTGTTCTGTAGGTCGCCAGATCTTCACCCCCAATGCTCTGGCTCTACGACCTTTCCTGTCATATATTGCTTTCTCAAGATTATAGGTAGAGAGTAACCTAGCAATCCAAGTTTGAAATGGTGGCGGAGCTCTATCCAGCCATGCCTTTGCTATGCAGATACGGTAAACCGACATAGCCATAAACAGGAACTCTGTAGGGTGTCCCACTGCCCCTCCCTGCACCCCCAACATTATCAATTCAGATGAAATTGCCACCCTCACCCCCAGTGATACCTCAATACATTTCTCGATTGCTACTATAAGGGAGTATAGTTGTGGGCATTCCGCAAACATGTGAATAATATTTGCGTTGTTCGAGTCACAACGGGGGCAAGTTGATCCCGAAGTACCGCCCCATTGTGCTATTCTAGCAGGAGTATGGTATAGAGAGTGTCTTATAATGCTGTGCTTGTAACGTTGCTAAGCATAAAACAGTACGTCCCAGATCTAAAGAGACCTGTAATCCCTCCTGAGGGGAGCCTACTTTCACTGCCCACTTTTTAGCATATTTTTCCCTGTCATCAGTCGAGTACATATAGTTCTGCATATAGCCGTCGAATTGTACAGTGTCCACTGCTCTCTACGTAATCCATTATCCGACATTGTCCAAATCCTAGTGGCCCTCCTTGTTTATTTGCAAAAAAACTTCTCACCTGCAAATACTGAAAAAAACTCCTACCAGATAAATTAAATTTTGTTTGCAGTTGTTGAAACTGAAGGATACCCTCCTGATCACACAAATCCCCTACTTTCTTAATGCCTTTATTCTCCCATTCCCTCATCGCTGAATCCCTAAAGATATCCTTGGGTAGTGAGAGGTTTGTGGATAATCGCGTGTATCTATTGTACCTTCCTAGCCCTAGCTTTTTTGAGACTGCTTTCCAGATATTGTATGCTGCTTTTAAAGTCTTAAATCTTGTGTGCTTAAAGTAGCTAAAGTCAATCGTAGGTAAAAACCCGTTTTCAGCCTCCCCACCGAGTAGTGCATTATTTAGATTCGTTAAGGCAGGTTTGTAAACCACTTGCTCATTTCCTCCACCCCCTATCAATCCCTGAAAATACTGCATGGCCATTGCCCAATAGTAAAGCCTAAAGTCTGGGGCCCCCAACCGCCTTTTCCCCTAGGGAGAGTAATGTGGCGATATGCTCTCCTGGTTTTCCCCTGCGCCCAGATAAGCCTATTAAGTATTAGTTCTAGTTTATTAAACCATGAATGTTCAAAAATAGTGGATAGCTCTGAACATTTTTAAAAACATAGGAAATGTAATCATTTTGATAACATTTATGCGGCCCATCAGAGTTAAGTGTAAATTGTGTATTCTTTCTGTGTTCTTTTTAACTTTTGCTAACAAAGGCTCAATGTTTATCTCTACCAGTCTATCTAAATCAGCTGTGACTTTTATCCCTAGGTAGACTGCCACAGGAACCACCCTAGCGTCCTGATATGGTGAGAATCTATTTTGTACAATCTGCATCTTCCCCATATTAATCGAGTAGCCTGAGAGTGTGCCAAACTCCATTGCCTCCTGCTCCCTGGATCCGGTGTAATAATAGCCACGTTATCAGCGTAGGCGAATACTTTGTATTCCTTACCATGCAAGTTAACTGGTCGGATATTATTGTTGCCAGCTAACCTTCGTAATATAGGATCAAGGTATAATGCAAACAATAAGGGTGAGGCCGGACACTCTTGTCTTGTCCCACGCTTTATCTGTACTGCGTTTGTATAACCTTTGTTAACCCTCACCCTTGCAGTCGGTTCCATATAAAGGGCCTGTATTGCTTTAATATACCCCCTGCCAATGCTGAACCATTGCATAACCTTCCAGAGATAGTTCCAGGAAATCCTGTCGAAGGCCTTCTCCGCATATAGGAGTATGGCCGCGACAGGATCTCCTGCAACCTCTGCTGCATCCAGGAGGGTTATCATTTGCCTCGTATGTTGAGTGGTCCCTTTACCTGGGATAAACCCGTGCTGTGTACTGCTAACCAGGCTCTCGATAACCTTGCCTTGCCGAAGATTTTAGCATCCGCATTCATCAGCGTAATTGGCCTGTAGGACCCTGGTTCTAATGGAGATTTATCTTTTTTTAATATAACTATAATATCTGCGCCTGCTCAAGACTGCGGGACTGAGAGCCCTAACTGTGCCTGGCTAAAAATCTTGTGCAGCTCTTTACCCAGCGTACCCCAAAAAGTTTTATAGAACTCTGCCGGGATTTGATTCGGGCCTGTGGCTTTCCCAGATTGGAGGTTATTCATGGCTAATTGTATTTCCAGTAGGGTAAGTTGAGAGTCTAGCTCTTCTCTCTCCTCTTCTTCTAGTGCTAAGTGCGGTATTTCTGCTTGGTATTCCATAATTTCTGGGCCTGTGTTAAGAGGGCTTTGGTCATACAAGGTTGAGTAAAATTTCCTAAAGACCTCTCTCACGTCTTCTATCTTATTTACCACCCCTCCTATCCCGTCATTGATTTCTTTTATTTCCCCTGCTGCCAGATTTTGTCTTGTGCGAATTGCGAACAAGTGACCCACCCACTCACTGTACTCATAGCATTTTTCTTTTTTGAAGAGGTAGTTGCTTGCTGCTTTCCTTGCTATACTTTCAGTTGTCTCTGCTTTAGTTATTTCAATTTTTCAGTTCAGTTCAAAAGTCTTTATTTTGAATATCAATTCATAAAAGACAAGACATAACAACACCCATAATTTTGTAAAACCACGGTAACAATCATTATCTAAAAGTTTTCTTCATCTAAAAAAATATTAAACAATTTAATAAGCAATTTGGGTTGGCTACCTTAATTATTATATCGGGTTGGCTACCTTAATTATTATAAACCAGCCTGTAAAGGACCTAAGGGTCGCCCTTCAGGAGGTCTGGTTATTTGGATTAGACAATCCTTAGCTATTACTATTACGGACCTTCCTACCCTGAGCAATGACATTCTAGCCTTGAAATTAACCGGTAAAAATAACCAGGACCTTTTCCTGATTAATATATATGCAAGAGGGCAACCAGGTGGGAAGCCTGCGGGAGTGGTAGCTGAACTAGACTCCCTATTGAATAATATTAGTAGAGACAAATGTGTCATGGTGGCAGGTGATTTCAACTGTTCTTTCGAACCGTTTCCTAATCTTGACAGTGGGGGATATGGGGAAATTGATCAGATCTGGAATATTCCCCCTTTGTCTATTCCTCCAATTAAAAAAGTTACGGAGGCAGTTATGCAGTGGTTGGGTCTTTGTCTTGAATGGGATTTGCGTGCAGCAAATGGAAGGACCAAATCAGACTCGATGGGAAAGGTTACATTTGATAATTCCCAGAAATCGAGCCGCATTGATTATTTTTTGTTAAGGATAGAGTTTTGGAAAATATTGGTGGACATGGAAGTAGTCACAAGAGCTGAGAGTGATCATAATCCCCTGGTAATAAAATTATCAGTGTATGAGGGTCTCCTCATGAATTCTGCAACCAATATTGCTACAGCAGACGCTGGTCTTACGAATGATTGCAGAAGGGTACGATGGGCTAGGTTCCTAGACAACCCTGCTACTACCAACAGGGTTGCCACAGAGGTCTTAGCGGCTACAAACCTGATGGTACCCATACTTGATGCTGGAACCTCACTTGATCAAATCGGGACGATTCATGAGTCTCTTTTTAGTAAAATTAAGTCTTTTTTTATTGAACCCGTAAAAGGAAGAAATAATGGCCCAGCACAGACTAGGATGAAATGGTATGACAAGACTTGTCGTATTGCCCATAGCTCTCTGTTAACTGCTATTAAATCCAAATCACCTACGGATATAAGGATAGCTAGGGTTAATTATAGGAAAGCATTAAAAGTGGCAAAAATTACATGGGATGATCAGCGTTGGTTAGATTTATATCAGGCAAGTACCTCATCTAACCAACAAAAATTTTGGGAGGTTGTGAAATGGGGAGGGTCGGGGGAACTGCATACTCCGGTAAACCATGTCCCTGCAGAGCAATGGGTCAAGCATTATGAGGCACAGTTCAGCCACACGGAACGGATCTCCCTTACTATTAGGGAAGATGCCAGTGTGCAGTCTGAGGTGTCCTCACTTGATCACATTGTTTTCAATGAAACTGAAGCTATTTCTGCTCTTAAACAAGTGCAGAATGGCAAAGCCCCCGGCATGGACTGCATCCCTGCGGACCTCTTTAAGTATGATCAACCACACTGGGTCCCGTACATAACAAATTTAGCAAATGCAATAGCCAGAGGGACTAGGATCCCAAACTCCTGGAAAGGGGCTGAGATCTTGCCAGTGCACAAAAAAGAGGATAGATCTGATGCGGGAAATTACCGACCCATCAGCCTCATCGATGCCCTACAAAAGGTAATAGCCAGAATGCTGTTAGGGAAAATCCATACGTGGATGTCAGAAGTCGATATTCTGTCTCCAATGCAGGCAGAATTTAGGGCTCACATTAGCACAGTTGATCAGATATTAAGATTTGTCATGATCTATTGGAAAACCGTGTTACTGAGAGATGGGAAGATTTTCGCTGCATTTGTGGACCTCAAATCAGCGTTTGATCTGGTCCCCAGAGGGAAGATGTGGGCAGCTTTGAGAAGGATGGGGGTCCCTATTGCACTACTAGAACTTACCATTAGGATGCATGAGGGAAACTTTGCAAGAGTCAGATGGGGTCGTCAGGGCCAGGTTACCGAATCCTTCCCCGTGACTCGCGGTGTGAGGCAGGGCTGTGTCCTGGCCCCCACCCTATTCATACTCTTCATTAATCAGGTGGTTAAGTTCCTCTCAGAAACCCCTACTGATGCTCCTTCACTGGGTGGGACTAAATTCCCTCTTTTAATTTTTGCAGATGATACTCTCATACTGGCCAAAACACAGAAGGGTTTACAGGCAGCAATAAATAAATTTATGGACTTTTGCAATGAGAACGATCTTGAGATCAATATTAATAAAACCAAGTTCATGGTCCTGACAAAGAAAAAACCACTGAGGGGCCATGTTTTAATGAATGGGTCTAGACTGGAGCAGGTTGATGTAATGACTTATCTTGGTGTTACTTTGGATTATAGGCTGCGATGGAAAGAGCAAATAGCGGCACTCAGTCTGAAATTTGCTCGCCTGTCCGGTTGTCTAGTAAAAGAGCAGCGGTGTTCCCTGACCAAAAGAGTACTGCCCGCACTTAAAATTTATAGTGCTAAAATTAGCTCAGCCATATTATACGGGCCGATATTTGGGGTTGTGTGGACCTGGCTGTCCTAGATAGGATACAGAATAAATTCCTTCGAAATTTAGTCAGTCTCCCTCCCTCAACACCAGCCCTTCCACTCTTGATGGATATGGGCATTTATTCCATTAAACACCAGGCCCTCTATAGGATGGTGGCGTTATGGAGACGCATATGGTGTACCCCGGAACTGGCTATGTTTGCCCTTGAATTACAGGATGTGAGAAAGCAACAAGGGGCGGGTGATATACCATGGCTAAAGCTAATTAAGAATACTCTTACCGAAATGGGCCTTCCCTTGCTTTGGTCTGAGCCGGGTTCTCATACCTTCCCTACAAAGAAAGAATTTAAACTTCTTTTTTGGTCCATGGTAAAAACGGAACACGTCGCACTCTCAGAGAAATTGAACTTGACAGGCCAGTTTTTGCTCCATAAAGCAGTTCCCCATAAAGAAGTATATTGGGATGTTATCCTTAAAACATTAGATAGGAAACTATACAATCAGTTTCGTGTAGGTACATTGCCTCTGAGGGCTTTTACTAGTGGCTGGCAGAAGACTGAGTCAACCTTCTGCCCCTGTTGTACCGATTGTAAAGAAACACTAGGTCATTTTTTATTTGTTTGTACTGCTTATCGTGAACCGCGTTATAAGTGGCTGAAACCTATATGTACTAGACTAAACACCCGAGTGAGTAGTGAAGCACTGTACATTTTGAGAACTAACACTTCTGAATGGCTAACCATTGGATTGGCCAAATTCCTTGGGTGGGCTTGGCTAATAAGGATTAAGTCAGTTCATAGCATCATGACCTGAATAACTCATATAATATGTTAGTCTACTATTTTTTGGCCTTTGACTTTACCAGTATTGATGATCTGCCTTTTTATATATGCTTAAATGTTTCTACAACTTCTCCTGACGTCTTTATATGTATGTTTAATTGAGATTTTTAACTATTTTTGTCTTGCTTTAACTATTCTTGTCTTGTTTTTTCTTGATTTTGCTTAGTATGCTCTTATAAATATTTATGACTTTATGACTCTGTCACATTAATTGTATTTTATGTAATTTTTGTTTATATGTGTGTCTTTTATGATGAAAAATCGAAATAAAGACGTTAAAAACTGAAAAACTGAAACTGAATAAGCAATTTAATAAAGACTTCTGGTTATAATAACAGACAGCTATATCAAAATATAAAATATGTAAAAGACAGACATTAAGAGGCATTGGAGTTCCTAGTTCGTATAATCCAGGCCCAGCCTAGATACTTGGCCACACCAACCACTACCATCTCAGATGTGTTAGTACGAAATATCCTTATGGCTTCTAAGAACCCTTTGATTTCAAGATTACTACAAAGGGGTTTGAGCCATTTTAGCCGTGGAGCACGGTAGGCTGGGCATGCAAAAAAAAATGACCCATACTTTCCGATTGATTGGGGCAAAAAGGACAAGTATGATTAGAATTCGCAGACCATTTCCCAGCAAAGGAATTGACTGGGAGTGAACCGACACGGAACTGGTGGTATAGTTTCCGGTCGAGGGTTTTAGTGATCACATCCCAGTAAGGTTCTAGGGAAGGGGTTAGTTTATGTACCAGAAAAAGCCCAGTTAAGTTAGAAGCGTCTGACTGGACCACTACAAGATGCTTTACTGAGGCCCAGTATATATCCATGAAATCCTGTTTGGATGGAAAGGGGGACCCACCCGGGTTAGTCCAAAGGTGGTTAAGTCCCATCTCTTCCAACACAGATTTTACTTCCCTTAACCAGGAGATTCGAGATGCCCCCCACAGTGACCTAACTTCGTCCAATTCCTTGGCAAATAGGCTAAGCTCTGGTGTAATCCAGAGCCGTCGCCATAGGGCCACCAGACGGAAATGAGCCAAATCATTGAAGGGTTTGCAGCCCAAATCTAGCAACAATGGTTTGGTGGGTGTAGATTGAGGAAGACCCACCAAATTTCGCAGGAATTTATTTTGTGCCTTAACTAGCAGAGACAAATCTTTAAACACCCCACACATCTGCACCATATAATATGGCTGTATTAATTTTTGCTTCATAGATTTTTATCGCCGGGGCAATATGTTTGGTCAGGGACTTCTTTTGCTCCTGTAATAGGCAGCCCGGGAGGTGGACAAACTTAAGATATAAAGCCTCAATCTGGGGTTTCCAGCTAAAGCGGTAGTCCAGGGTCACACCCAGGTATGTCATTGTGTCCACTTGTTCAATTTGGGTACCATTCAGGGTAATAGAGCTTTTAATGGGGATATTGTTGCTGAAAACCATAAATTTGGTTTTATCTGTGTTGATCTGCAGATCATTAACCCTGCAAAACTCAGCAAACCTGTTGATGGCTATTTGCAACCCCCCTCGTGTTTTAGAAAGAAGCAGGGTATCGTCTGCAAAAATCAACAATGGGTATTTATACCCGCCCAAAGATGGTGCGTCGGTCGGGGTATCAAAAAAGATTTTTACAACCTGATTGATAAACAAAAGAAACAAGGTGGGTGCCAACACGCATCCCTGTCGCACACCGCGTGTAATTGGAAAACTATCGGTCACCTGACCTTGTTTGCCCCATCTAACTTTAGCAACATTTTCTTCATGGAGTCTAACCACTAAATCGAGAAGTTCGGGTGGCAGACCCGTGAGTGTAAGGGATTTCCACATTTTCTCTCTTGGTACCAAGTCGAAGGCCGACTTAAGGTCCACAAAAGTGGCATAGATAGCACCACCACCCAACTGGACAACCTTCCAATACAACATATTAAGTCTGAAGACCTGATCTAGGGTACTGGTGCCTGCTCTAAATCCTGCTTGCATAGGGGACAGAATATTTTCTTGCTCCATCCACCCCTGGATTCTCGCGAGTACCATCCTGGCAGCTATTTTTTGAAGAGAATCTATCAAGCTTATAGGGCGATAGTTCCCTGGGACTGAGCGGTCTCCTTTTTTAAATACTGGTAGAATCTCCGCCCCTTTCCAGGAGCCCGGAATCCTTGCCCCTGCAGCAATTGCATTTACAAGCATAGTTATGTAGGGAACCCAAATGTCAAGATTCATTTTAAAAAGATCAGTGGGTATTGCATCCATCCCAGGCGCTCTACCTGAATGGACTGCACCCAGAGCATACTTTGTGTCAGAGGTATTAAAAACAAGCCGACAAACTGGGTTAGAGGGCAAGACTGCGTCCAACTCTTGATGAGAATCCTGATCCACACTCGGAGCTTTAAACTGCATTGAATAGCTCTACATCGCTCCGCTCATCTTTTCCCTACAGCACCTGGAGGTCTCGGTATTTAATTATGCCGATGACCTCCAGCTCATCTTTAATCTTTCTTCTACTCCTGACTCTATCTCTAATTTCCAATCTACTTTATCTTTCATCAGGGACTGGATGAACCTCAACCACCTGAAACTCAATCCCGATAAAACGGAACTTGTGGTAACGGGTGGTTGTTCCAGTCCCTGGAATTCTCTTTTCTGGCCCCCCTCTTTTGGTTCTCCTCCCACTCCGGTCTCCTCTGTTAAGACTCTCGGTATTAAGCTCAACAATCAACTCACTATGCACTCCCAGATTGGTTCTGTGGTTTCTTCTTGCTTTCTTACGCTTCGCACTATTCGCTCTATTTCCCGTTTCTTTTCCTTCCCTGCACTCAAGCTAATTATGTCCGCACTGGTCCTGTCCCGCCTGGACTACGGGAACATTCTGTATAATGGCATCCCTCAGTACAGCCTCCGTAAATTGCAATTAGTGCAAAACCAGGCTGCTCGTCTTGCCTTTGGTCTCCCTAAATTCCACCACTCTTCCCCCCTCCTGAAAACTCTTCACTGGCTCCCGGTGCGGGAGCGTGCCCTATTTAAGCTAGGCTGCATGGTGTTCCAGGCCAGGACTGGCCTGGCCCCCTCATTTATATCATCGGCCATCAAGGCTTATGTCCCTGGCAGAGACCTTCGCTCCTCGGCCCAACTTCTCCTAGATGTGCCCCGTTACCGGAAAAAAAAACAGGGTGGCTCAAAATTTTCCATCCTTGCCCCCATGTTTTGGAATTCTCTCCCCTTTTATCTTAGGTCTCTCACTGACTACTCCGCTTTCCGTAAAGCTTTGAAGACCTTTCTATTCCCTCAGGCTCTTCCCTAGTCCATAGTCTATTCTCCAGCCCTGTCTCAGTGACTGTCCCCGCTCAGTGGGCTGTCTTCCACTTTAGCGCCAAGAAACCGTTCAGGTGTATGTTGCGCTCAATAAATACTTTAAACTTAAACTTAAACTTAATAGAAAGCCACCCAGTCTTCCACAGAGACGTGATTCACGGGGAGTTGGGAATCCGGGTTCGCACCCCACTTAACGATTTCCCAAAACTTAATTTGGTTTGATGTTAGACATGCCGAAAGGAGTTCTGACCAGTGACGGTCATCCCACTCCTTCTTCGCAGCCCATAGCGCCTTTTTATAGGTCAGCCGAGCCGTTCTAATAACGGCAATGTCTCTAGATTTGATCGCTAAGATCAGGCTACTGTGCGCTACCCTACAACTTTTATTATACCATTTGGTCCGGGCTTTATCCTTCCTTGGTAATAATGGGGTTGTTAACAAGGTTTTTAGTTTCGCAAAGCACTGGTCGTGGAGATCACTAATCTGGGAGATAGTCCCCTCGGGGGATGATGCAACTTCCATTGCAACCAATGTTTTCGCGACTTCTTCCTCTATACCTTTTATTATGGAAGGGTCTGCAACTACCCTAGACCATTTTACTCTTCTCCTATCCTTACACAGAGTGACCTCTGACGTTGAACAGGCAGTAATAGAAGGCCCACCTCCAACACCTGAAAGCTTGAGACTCAGTGAAAGATGGGTTATGATCGCTCTCTGGGCGTTCCACAACCTCCATGTCGATAATCTGGGACCAGAACTCAATTTTAACAAGAAAATAGTCGATACGACTCTTACTGACCCCATTGTTAAAGGTCTGTGGCCTGATTTATCGGAGGGCGTGCGTCCATTAACAGCACGCAGCCCCCACTCCAAACATAGCCCCAGCCAGTGAAGTGCTGCCTCAGTGCCCTTGACGCCCCTTGTTATTAATAAAGGCAGGATGTCCCATGCCGCAACTTCATCGGCCCCCAAATCCTCCCCCACATTGTTCAGAGGCTCAAATGAACAGTTCAGGTCACCAGCGACCAGAATAAAACTGTCACTGGCTATTTTCCTAAAAAGTGAGTCCAGATCGTCTATAACTGGCTGCTTCCGACCTCCAGGACGTCCTCTAGCATAAATATTTATAAGTAATAAGTCCTTATTGTTGCCTCTACTACACTTAATACACAGGAGATCCGGATTGTCTACCGAAATCTCTAAAAGACTATACCCCATAGACTGTCTTATCCATACCACTAACCCTCCTGAGGGTCTACCCTTAGGGCCCTGTATAGCAGGCTTGAAAAAGTTAAGGTACCCTGCCCTATGAATCGGGGCGACTGCCCAGCTTTCCTGTAGAATGACAATGTCAAAGGAGTCAATGAAATCAGCCCAATATGCACTAACCATACGACCCCTTAGCCCTGCCATATTCCAGGAAACTATTTTAGCTGTCCCCACCTGGTTACAAGTTGGGGCTACATCTAAGGTATACCTGTCCTCCTCTATTTCAATTTTTAATAATATGTCCTCTAAAGGGTCTTGTTTGGCTACGGCCCCTATAAGAAGATCTTCTAGATCTGCCAGATCTTTAAGCCTTCTCTCCATATTAGTCCTCTCCTGTCTATTCCTATGCAGAGTATAGCTCAGGGTTTCCCCCCTAATTCCAGCCTTAAACGCATCCCAAACAATGCCCGGGGAGGCTGTCCTCCTATTAGTCTCCCAGAAGAATGCGATCCACTAATGCATGTACTTAATATATTCTTCTTCCCTTAGGAGCCCTCTCTCCAAAGTCCATGTGTGCTCATTCTTCCTTCTATTGCATAGTGATATTGTTAAAACAAGGGGATTGTGATCTGATAGTAACCTTGGCAGCCTTTCCAACTGACTGCTACCTACCAAAGAGCTGGAAATAAAAAAGTAATCTAACCAAACCACAATCCTATGCGGGGCAGAGTAATATGTGCTCCCCGTCCCTGGCGGATTATTCTGGGCCCACATATCCACTAATGCATTGTGCCGTGCTAAGTTGCAGGTAGCCTGACATGTCCTCTGTTTTCGTCCATCATACGACCTTCCCCCCATCGTGCCTAGTCCAACCAACCCATTAATATTAAAATCCCTGCAACATATTACTGGTTCTGGCCAGAGAGGTAGCTCCGTATCTAGAAATTCAAAGATCTCTGGTTCATCATCTGTGGAGCCGTAGATAGAAACAATTGTGCAGATTCCAGCCCCCGTTTCCCCCTCCACCATTACTCACCTCCCCCACTGATCTTCTTTTTTCCTTTTAACCTTAACCTCTCCCTTCTTGGCAAAAATGCCTACCCCTCTTGTTTTAGTGCCCTGTCTTGTGTGGGCAAGTACCTCAAAGCCTAATTGCTCTAAAATGTATTTGTTGTTCCCCTCAATGTGAGTCTCCTGGAGACAAAGTACGTCTAGTTTTAACATTCTTAACATAGCAGCCACCTTCGGTCGTTTTCCGCCATCATTAAGGCCGCAGATATTCATAGAAGCAACCCTTAACGCTATCTATATTTGCTCTGTTTTTCCTTTCTAGTGCCAACCTTCCCTCTCCTCCTCCCTAGTGCGATTGATAGCAAGAAAGTGTGTCTCTGTGTCCTATTAGTTTGTGCCGTGTCTACCATAATGCTTCCACCATCCACTCCCTCTTCCCTCCCTCCCCCCCGAACCTCCCTCCCACTGACTCCCCTCCTGCCCGTTCTACAGGCAAATAGGTCAGGCGTGACCTATGTGTGACTGCTGTAGGTTGTAGTGTCGCTTCCCTCTCCTTCCCTTAACCAGTCCAGTAGTTGCTGTGCTCTCCCTATGGGCCCCCCTTACTTGCAGGTGGACCTTTTCCTCTGTTCATTTGTCCCCTTCCCTGTTCCCCTAGTTCCTCTAAAAACTGCCTTGCCTTTATCTCCGAGTAGAACATCCAAACATACCCTCTAGTAATGACCTTTAGTCTAGCTGGAAACATTAGATATGCTTCTGAGCCTTGTCCTTGGAAGGGTGCAATTAGCTGTCTGAGTTTCCACCTTCTCTCCACTGTCACGTGCCAAAAATCAGACCTTGCAAAAAATGTGACCCCATCATGTGTTTTTTTTTTAGTCTGGTCTGGCTTTATCCATAATTTCTTGTCTTGTCAAGATATCCCCAACAAAAACCAATATTGCCCTAGGCAGACTATCCTGGTTGCCATCCCTTCTCTTTTTAAGTGTCAGTGGGAAACTGTGTGCCCTTTGGTTCCCAGTCTCCCACTGCCACTGTGACTCAGGCAAAGCTCCCTTCAATAGCGTTAAGACGTACCCCCTTGGATCCTGCCCTTCCACCCACTCTGCCAATCCAAGAAGTCTAACATTATTACATCTCTGTCGATTTTCAAAGTCTTCAATCTTCCATTGAAGATCTTCCACCACTTTTTCTTGATCTGCTTTAAAAGTCTGCCATTCCCCCAGATCATCTTCAAGTCTGCCAATTCTTTCTTCCACCTGGGTCACTCTGTCCTCCACTTCTTCGTACTTCCTATTAATTTTCCTAAGTGATGCTTGGATCTTCTTAGATGCTTGTCTAGCTCTCCGGCTTTCCGTTCTGGCTTCCCCCGGCATGTGCTTTAGCGTATTAAACAGTAGGTCCATCGTGGCATGCTGCGGTGGAGGTTCACTCTTGCTCCCTGCACCTGCGGCAGCCGTAGGGTTGCCTTCTTGATAAATTCTGGAGGTATCAGAGTAATCCCATGATAGTTTTTTATTCACACTAGCGGGAGAGCCCCCAGGTGGTAGTCTGGCACTTGATTTCCTTCTTTTTTTCGTGTGTGTTTTACCCTCTGAGTCATTGGGGCTTAATGCAGAGCCCAAGCTGCCCCCCGTGAAGCTTTCCCCTTCACTTGACAGGTTAGAGTCTGTTTCTTCGTTGACTGAGTTGAATTTATTCCCCTCGGGGGAGCCCCCTCCTCTGGCCCCTTTATTCTGGGCACTAGTCTCTCTGGGTTCTTTCTGCGAGTCCAAGCTCACCAGACTCCCCCACTTTGTTTCAGGAATCTGCTTGTTGCCCAGCCCTGCCTCGACCTGCAGCAATGCGTCCATCATTTACTCGTTAATCGGCCTGTCTGTGCCCCCCTCCGCAGCCTCCGCCTCCACCTGGGAGCCCTCGCTCACCTGCTGCACGCTCTCTGTTCCATCCAGGGTCTGTACGATTGCCGCGGATGCCACGCGTTTCGAGATGAGCTTTGCTCCTTGGAGTTGCCTAGCAACCGCGTTGCTTGCGTCCTCGAGGACGGCTTTCCCCTGCTTGACCTCTTCTACAGCAGGATGTTTTACCAGTGTCTTGTCAGCAGCCGGTGCTGCTACTGTAGTTCTGGAGAGGCCGGGGGGGCCGGGGACCTTTGCGCTGAAGACCTCTGATAAGGTAGGCTGCCGTAGAGTTCCATTTTTGTTGGTTAAATTAGTGCTTTGCCGCGCTCTTGTTTCCACAGCAGCGCTTGTTTCTTCACCCATGGTTGGCTCAGGAGGCTTGGGTCTCAAATCCATTTTCTTTTCCTTGTCACTCTTCTTTTGTGTCTTTGCTGCCGTGCTGGCAAGCGAGGCCGATCGCTTGCTTAGGGGGGCAGTTTTGTACCATCCTTGTGTCCGAGCACCTTTGTCGGGCCGGATGGAGCTGGTGGAGCTGGTGGCGGCTTCTCCTTCTCTTGCGGTGAGACATATTCCAAGAAGCCTTGTAGGTGCTCGCTAGTCTGCTCAGTCGTTTTTTAATAGCCCTTAACGCTGTTGTTATCGCCCAGTGTGTCCACACGTCTGAGCTTATGACCGGCGTTCTCTGATCCTGCGTCATCCCATAGATCAACAGCATACCGAGCTTAATCGTCTATCAGCATCATGGGTTTAGGAGAGGGAGTTAGGTGCGACTGTCCTCTACACCCCAACAGCGGCCATCTTGCCTTCCATCTCATTGTGCCAGTTTTCCATTGTATAAATGGACTTCATAATGGGTTTGGTGCTAAGGTGACTCCTTGCTGAACGTTGCCTTAATAGTTGCTTGTTGTGGCTATTTTCCTTGTGCTACCTCCACTAGTGACATATATGTAGATGTAGGGTGCTAGGGCACTTAGGGGTGACTATATCCCTCTGTCCCATTTGCCACTCAGAGGTTTCTTTGGTGATGGCTGCACAGTATGAACAACAGTCACAGGGCTGTTTCATATGATACCGGCATTCTCTTCTTCCTCAACACCACTTTGTTCTATCAGTTTGACTTCTTCTTTCTCACCAGCATCTATCCCATTGACTATCTCCTTCTACACAATTGTCCACTGATTGTACAAATGGGTCAGATTACCCCGGGTACTGTAATGTCCACCTGCCTTACCACTACAAACCTTTTTGTGGAAAAGTGCTCATTCTGTGATGTCCTCCTTATGCAACCTGAGTGTAAAGAAGTCCAAAACTGGGAAGGAGAGCTTTGGTATTTTGTCAAAACCTAAAGAACTCATTGAGGAGGACCCAGGGTTTGGTTGCCTTTTACTGGGGCTTGCTGTTGCTATTATAGGGGTGGTGGTTGAAGCAGGTTTCTGCGGTCCTGAAAAGATGGATACATACACACACACACACATACACACACACACATGCACACAGGCGCAAACACACAAACACACACACTCTCTCTCTTGCTCTCTCTCCCCCTCCCTGCCTTACTCTACACCTCCTTCTCTCACACATACCCACATAGTCAGTAAAGGAGGAAACATGGAGGAGAAATAACTTAGACAGTCGAAACGCTTTGGTGATTGCTGAGTCTTGGATAATATTTGTTATTAAATAATTTGAACATCAACAACTTCCGTGACTTCAGTGTTATCTTTCGTATCTACAATTATTTTATGGAGTGTGGTCAATCTCCAACGCTTGCAACGGTGGTCAGGGTGCACCGCAAAGCTGACCGCTTTGTTTAAGGATATATATGTGAGATGCCCTTTTAGTAATCTTAGAGAAAAAAAATGTTTTTCGATTTTTTTTTTTTAAATGAACTAAATTACTTATAAGGACATGAGATAACATAAGCAGTCTAAACCTTTTCTATATACATATGCATTTATTTATGAATCTATATATTAATGGCAATATATATTGGTCTGTCTTCTCATTCACAGCTTCTGTTTTCTTGCAAAGGCAATAGTCTGTTGTCAATGACCATTATTCTTGTGTGAATCATGTGGTGACTATTTAAAACAGTGTTTACATATGCAGTGCGATTGTGATAAAGGCCAAGGATTTGGCCGAAATGCGTCATAGACATGATACATTTTTTTTTATAAAGTGCACGTACTAAAAACGGAGTCTGTGCCCGGAGTTATCTATCACTGGATTGTCGGGATTTCGCTGATATATATATATATATATCCAGCTAGAAGAGAGGCAGAGCCTGATTCTGGATGAAAAACCATGCATTTATTTTCATAATGAAAAGTGACTGCAACCTCATTTCCTTATGCGCTTCAGCTTAATAAAGCCTTGAGGGGGCGTGGTCAAGATGGTGGATGAGTAGGACGTGCCTGCTTGGCGCTCCGGTCCCTTTCTGATGCCCTGGCCTTATGAATGAATGAATGAATGAATTCGGATTTCTAAAGCGCGGGTAGCTGCCCTGAGGCGTCCAAGCGCTAAGAATATTGCTGAGGTTTAAGTTGGAAGGAAGGCAGATTCAGCTTCATTGATTATGCAGTAAACAGTAGCGTTTTCAGCTGTTTGCGGAAGGAGAGAATGTCAGGGTTTGATCTGAGATGCTGAGGCAAGGCGTTCCACTTTTTTGCGACATTGTAGGAGAAGGAACGGCCTCCGGACCTTGATTTCTTTATTTGCGGCACAGTGGCTAGATTAGCAGAGGTGGAACGCAGCTGTCTAGTGGGTAGGTAGGGTGTGATGAGAGGGAGATTGATAGCCGGGCCTCGAGACCAGAAAGTCTGGTGTGCGATGCAGAGTGATTTGAAATCTACTCTTTCCTTTACGGGGAGCCAGTGCAGTATCCTTAGTCCTGGTTTTACTGAGGATCTGCGGGGGATTTGTAAAAGTGTTCTGGCTGCGCAGTTCTGTATTAATTGTAGTTTGCGTAAAGTGAAGTCAGGAGCTCCGAGATACAATGCGTTTCCATAGTCCAGCCGCGATTGGATCAGGCCCAGGCCTACGGTTTTTCTTGCTTCAAAGGGGAGTAGAGGCAGGATCTTCCTGATGACTCTCAAGATGCCGAAGCAAGTGGCAGAAAGTTTTGTTGCCTGTTGGTCAAAGGACAGGGACCTGTCGAGCCAGACACCAAGGCTCTTAATAGCGTCTTTGGGAGCTGGAGCCGGACCTAAGCTGGGGGGCCAGAGAGTGTCTATGGTAGATGGTAAAGTGTGACCCAGGAGCATGAGCTCTGTCTTGTCTCCATTAAGTTTGAGACAAGACTTGGTCATCCAGCTTTTGACCGTCTCCAGGCAACCTGCGAGATCTACATTCGCCGAGGGACCGCCTGCCTGTGCCAAGGAGACCACCAGCTGGGTATCGTCCGCATAGGTAACGATCTTAATACCAAACGGGCGGACGATCTCAGCCAGCGGTCTCATGTAGACGTTAAATAACGTCGGGCTTAGGGATGATCCCTGCGGGACTCCGCACCCCAGAGGCTTGCTGGAGGAGGTGACATTGCCCTCGTACACCTGGAAGGATCTATCGCTCAGGTAGGATTTGAGCCACTCCAGAGCTCTGTCAGATATTCCGATGTCCAGGAGACGCTGCAAGAGGATACCGTGGTTAACGGTATCGAATGCGGCGCTTAGATCGAGGAGGATGATTGCCACCGATCCTCCCCGATCTACGATTCTCCTGGACTCCTCCGTGACTGCCAGCAGTGCCGTCTCGGTCCCATGCTTGGGGCGAAAGCCAGTCTGGGATGGATCGAGCAGATGGTATTGTTCGAGAAAAGTTGTTACTATACTGTTTATGTGTTTCTCCAGGATTTTGGCTGCCCAAGGCAGCAGGGAGATCGGGCGGAAATTGTTGAAGTTCTTGGTGTCAAGGTTAGGTTTTTTGACCAGGGCCCTCACCATAGCCTGCTTCCACGCTGTTGGTACTGTGCTGGTAGCGATCGAGGTATTGAGTACTCCAAGCAGTGTGGGAAGGATGGTTTGAATAGCCGAGACTAGAACATATGGGGGTGCTGGGTCTCTGGGGGAGCCCGACTTCACTTGGTGCATGAGGGAGCTTATAGTTGCGCACTCCTGACCCCAGATACTGTCCTTTCCTGCCATCTAGCCGGTGACTGCTGTTAGTGTAATCCGGCCCCGGGAGCGGAGCTGATACAAGAACTGGTGCAGTGATTGGTGTGGATGACGCTCTCCCACAGCTTTTGAGGCCCGGTCTGCAGGCTGAGTTGTGGCTGTGCGCCGTGCCGGGATCGTTGCACGAGCTAAGCCCTGCTGACAAGAACTCGGGCCGCCTCGCTGGAGGTAAAGTCCTGCCCGAGCAGAGGGCGGTCTGGCGGCTGGAGCTGTCTTGAACAATGGCCGACTCTGATTCGGCCTGGTCTCCGTGGCGTGAGGGGGACCGGACCTGCCTCGCCTGGGTGCTGCGCCGGCAGTTGCCCGCACCAGCAGCAGGAGAGAGTGATCCTGTCCCACCGGGAAGGATGAGCCCTCTGTTTGAGCCTGAAAAGAGCCTGCTGTGACACCGGTGGTTGTTGCGGCATGGGCACGGTAAGCCCGGCCGCAGTGACAAATGGATTCTGTCCCTCCCGCACAGGCCTGGCGCTCCGCCTGTGCTGACGAGGGACCTGCTTGACCACCGCGCCTGTTGCAGCCTGGGACGGTGAGCCCGGCCATGAAGCAAGCGGAACATATCATCCCAGGTAGGCCTAGCCCTCTGCCTGAGCTGGGGAGGGGCCTGGTGAGTCCTCGTGGGGCCGAGAGAAGACAGGCCTGCCAGTTGGAGAGTCGGGCCGGTGGCGGCCCGCCAGCTTGCCTTCACACACTATTTGTTACGGAGAGGTGACATTGCGTTCGGCAGCCCCCCCTTGAGTGGTGTGATAGTGGCATTCGTACAGGCTGCACTGGGTTATTGTCCTGAGTGGAGGAAAACACTGTGGGACCTGACCTAGTTGTGCTGCCTGGTGGGGGAAGCGAGCAGTGCTGCACATTTCTGGGCCACCCTACACACCGAGGTTTCGGGTGCTTCGAGATTGGAGGTTGACCCTTGAAACATTCCCTCTGCACCAGCCCACGTGTTGTTTTGCCTTCTGCGGGACCAACACGCTTACAGGTGGACATCGGCCCTGAGGGCGGCCCTCGAGAGGCGAGTGCTTTGAGGTAGTCACCCTGGGGAGCTGGTGGCAGCACTCTGCGGTCTGCAGATCTTGAGGTCTTTTTGCGATTCCTGCTGTCGCAGTGCCTGTGCCTGTGCCCCTGATACCAGCTCTCGCTGTGGTCGGCGATCCCTCTGGACTATGGCAACCCTCAAGAATAGAAAGGAGGGACGAGGAGATTGCCTAGCTTCAGCAGGAGGTTCTCCGTCTTTAAGATCAGCACTTCGACCTTCAGGCCCACGCGGAAGACCTCGTGAACCGATCCCGGCAGACCAACATCAGGATCCGGGCGGTTCCTCAGGGTATTGAGGGACAGGATATCAAATCCTTTGTTGTGGAGCCGTTTTGGCATATCTTGGGTGCTCTCCCGAAACGACAGACCAAGCTGGGCCGGACCCATCAAGGCGACTGTTCCCCCCGGACATTTTAACGTACATCCATGATTTTCAAATCAAAGCAAAGATACTGCGGGAAGCACACACAGACCAACCACCAAATAGAGTTTCGTTCAGCTAAACCTCTCCTTTTCCAGGACTTAGCCGCCTCCACTCTACAAAAACAGCAAGAGTTTAGGCCTATCATGCCATACCATGTGGCTACTCACCCAGGATACTTATGGACTATTCCAGTTTAGTGGGATTTGTTTTGTTGTTTGGGTATGGGGTCCTCTCCTCCTCCTTCTACGCTGGAATACCCCTTTAGATTTATGAGATGCAGTGGGTTTTGAGGTCTTTGTGCGGGTAATGTTATGGCATGGCTGTGGGCAGGACTGGGCCCTTCCTCTCCATACTCTTCATGGGCATTTTGATAATTTATTTAGCAATGGCTTCAGTTAAAATCCAGTCGCTCTATGTTAAGGGCCTTAACAGCCCCACCAAGAGGCGGACAATATTGTCATACCTGGAAAACTCAAATGCCAATGTTTGTCTTCTCCAAGAAACGCACCTTCTATCTTGTGATACCCAAAGGCTGCGGTCCAGAGCATTCTCTCACCAACTGTTTTCCTCCTAATCCACAAAAACAACAGGAATGGCAATCCTAGTCGCTGCAGGGTTTCAGGGCACCATAGGTCTCAAGCGGGCTGAGTTCAGGGGTCGACTACTAGCTTATACCTTCACAGTAGGACAACACCCCTTTACGGGGTCGTCAGCATACGTCCCTAAGGAAGGGCAGGAGGGGTTCCTACGGGAAGCGATCAAGGAGCTTACTAGTCTCCCTTACAGATCTCTAGTTATACGGGGGGACTTTAATTTGGTTTTTGACAATGAGATGGTTAGGTCCTCCCAGCTGACGGGTCAAACAGGGGCCATCTTTAGCAAAGGGAAGTGCCTGCTCACGGACACAGGTTATAGATATCTGGAGGGCCCATCACCCGACATCCAGGGAATATACCTTCTCCTCGCATTCCCACAAAATGCATGCTAGGTACAATTCCATACCTGGACTTGCAGCTCTCTGCCGATATTCAGACGACTACTAGCATAAACTATACAAAGATATTACGCCATGTCTAGGACTGTCCTCGGAAGTGGCGGCCTTATACGCTCTCATGGCTGGGCCGCATCGCAGCCATAAAAATGACCATACTTTCCAACCTGATCTACCTGTTTCAAATGCTTCCGCCGGCTCCCCCATTGAGAATTATCCTCTCCCTTTAAAGAGATTTAGAGCGCTTTATCTGGCGTGATCAGAGACCCCGGATGTGCAGGGACCTGAGCTATAGAGACCCTGTTGACGGTGGCTTGGGTGTCCCCAACCTCTGGGCTTACTGGTAGGCGGTGCAGCTGAGAGCATTGGTCGAATGGTCTCACCCAGAATCTGAGAAGCACTGGTTATTTATGGACAGGTCTCTGGCTAGCCAGCCCTTGTGGGGTATTCCATTTCTCTCTCGCTCTGCCAGGCCCCAGAATCTGTACCTCTCCAAGGTAACCCACCCAACCTTGCTAGCATGGGATAGAGTGGCTACCTCCCAGGGACTCACAGCTTTCCCATCACCACTTCCACCCGTAGTGCACAACTCAGACTTCGCCCCGGGACTGGACTAGGTGAGAGTCTCACATTGGACCATGGAAGGCCAACGCCCTATAGGGCACTTTTTCGACATAACAGGTCCCCGGTCTTTCTCTGACTTTTGGCTGAACGAGACCATTCCTGAAATGGAGTGGTTCCATTTTTTACAGATAGGTCATTGGGTGATGCACCATGAGGTGCGGGAGGGAGCAGCTAGGCACCTTATGAGACACACTGATGCCCACTTGACAACAGACTTGTATACATTCGTAAGGGATGCTCCTAGCAATGGGAAGTCGTCTAGTCAGCTGTGCTGGGAAGGGGAACTGGGACGCTCGCTGACACAGAAAGAATGGTCTGATATTTACTATAGAGCTAGACACTGCTCAAAATGTGACATCCATTGAAACGGCCACAAAAATTGTCACCTACTGGTACTTAACCCCTCCCCGGCTACACAAAGGGAACCCTTCTTGCAGTCCTCATTGTTGGAGGGTGTGTGGCTCTCTGGGTACTCCCTCTCACCTATGAGATTGCCCCTTGCTGTCGGGATACTGGGCACAAATCCTTGACGGCATCGACTCCTATTTCGACACTGAGAGCCCTCGCTTCCCAGCGTATGTCCTTCTTGGCCTTCCTTACCCACTCACCTTTCCACTCAGGGCCCGACGGGGTCGACAGATTGTTGCGTGTTTATCTAGGTTCCTGATCGATACTGTGACCTTATGCCCCTATTCGGCTATAAATCCATTTATTCCCTATATTGGCATAACCGTTCAAGTGCGATTTTCTGAAAAGTCATCTCTGGCCTCACACGAACAGAGCCACATTCCAGCATAGTTCCCTCTGCCACTTCCTTTGCGACCAATTAGTGCAATGACAGAGCAGTAGTCACTATCTGATATTCCTAGATAACACTCCGAGTTCTTCAACAAGATAAAAACTCAGCAAACCTGGAAATCCCTGCTTGCTGTGTTTTGATTAGTAATGGAACTCTAATGAGCAACTGATAACTATCACTTCCTAGTGACATCTTTAATTGACGTCTTATGTCCAGCAAACTTGCGTCAAACCCGGCACCTGTCAGGTATAAATATTACCAACGTTGCCTTAAGCAATGCGAGCTACTGTTGCTGATGCCAGCTGCCTGCAAGACCCAGTGTTGGTAAATCTAGCACTCTGTCGCTGCAGCCTGCTGTCCCTGTGGTGGTGAAGCTGCTGATACCATTATCGCTGCTAAAGCGCGAACTATGGTGCAGTACGCTTAAGGAGCTGAACAGCCGTCCTCTGCGAAGACATCCAGCAGATTCCAGCTGCCCGCGGATGCTGTCCCCCCTCCTTCCTCGACGCGCTGAAGAGAGCCGCTGCCTTTCTCGTGCAGAGAAATCCAGCTCCGGCGTTTCCGGTCTACCTTCGCGGGTGACTGGGATATCGAGAGAGACCCCTGAAGGAGATACCAATCCTCCATCATTCTAATCAGAGGTATGGTGTTGACTAAACCCTTAGACGAGAATTCTTGAAACAAACCTTGGCAAAACCAACTTAACTTAAAGCTACTTACTTACTCCCCTTCCACGTGTTAGGCTTAGGTCAGGCACACTGGGGTAGGCTTTGTTAGAAGCACCAGTTGAGTATGTTAGCCTAATGTATATATGACTGTATATATGTTTTATTACTTTTAAACCATTGTATGGCTAAGAAACCATATCAATGCTTTTACAGTTCTATTTCGCAATACTTATCTTACTGTACGTACTTTTTATAATAACAATTATTGCAATTGTGGCAATACATTTCTCTTGTACGAGAAGAAAGACTGTTCAATAAATGTTAACCTTTATTGACAAACGCCCGTCTCTCTATTCTCTACATCTCGTGAAAGTAAACTGCACTAGACTGACTGAGTGAAATACCTATCTATTGTTTCACACGACCCTAGAGATCGACTCTTGATCTGAGGAGCAAAGTTGTCATGTTGCACGGTTGTTGGAAAGCTGAATCCCTTCTTGTCTGTGCCAAGGAAGCTGATCACTTCCTATGCAGAGAAGAAAGTTTCCAGTGACCTCTGAGCTAGTTGGTAACACAACCCAATTAAGTTTAGCATAGTCAGTGGAGGCCTGGAATATAAGCAGTTCCACGTCGATACTACTGTTTATGTTATTCCAATGCGCAGGGCCTAGTGGGAAACTAGGAACTACACTACATGGCGCCCAACGTTTGGTAAGGCGATAAACTAACGCAAGACTTTTAGAGTAACTCAGTCGTGCATATTTCACACAGACCCATTTCTCCCGTAAATACTCCAATAGACGTCTGGAGTGGGTGAAAGGTTAAAATCCGCCCGACCTTAGTAGGAAGAGATTCCTATATAAAGCTCTGGTTTATTCAACGTTGAAGGATACAGTGTTCCAAAATATTGTGCACCTAATCTTTGTCTCCTTGGAGACCTACTCTGCAAAACTGCATTTATAGAATGTCAGTACAAAACAACGGCACCACTGGGGCCGCAGTAGATGCGACTCAGCAGGGTCCCAAATACACAGACCCGGATGCTATTATCATCCCGGCACACTTAAGAAGATCTATAACATTAAAACTTATAGAGAACGGACTGACACCTCTAGGTGGTACAGTAGTCTTCGTGATAGAGGCTCACGAGTATCGGCAGACAGAGGTATTCTATTCATGGATAAACTTTCCAGCGGTAAACGCTATAACAAAAGAGTTTCACTATTACAAAATAGAGAAACCTCCGGAAGAGTACGCTCCTTTCGAGGAGATTGAAATTCCACTTAAATTTCAAGAGCACCTGCTCTGGTTTAATGGCGCCCTAAAACACAATGATCACATAACTAGGCTCGGTCCACTAGGTAGACCAGGAGCCACGTGGCTGGTTCTAGCCAGCTACACACCACATCCTGACATTGTAAAAATGTCTAGAGATGAGCTGTTAGTACAGCTAAACACATTAATAAAAATACATAGGCAATTAGTCCAATATGTAATGCGGACTACAACAGTCCAGCCAGCTGTTAATACACCACAGCTGACCCCTCATCAGGGGAATACAAATAAAATTACACCACAGAACATACAGTCATGTCTTGGTAAAACACCCGTAAAACGGGAACAAATTCCTTTCTGGTTAGCACAGAAAATCACTCAAATAGAGGCAGTATTTCCTGATACTACCCCTATAGAGAAACACAGAATCTTGACCATCTGCCTTCCAATGGGAATCGCACCACACGTGGAGGACTGTGACACTTGGGGTACAGTCTTTGCTTCCATTTACACAAAAACACACGGTGTTCCGTCTATGGCGGTAATACCAGAAGTGCTAAAACAGATTCAAAATGAATTCGGTCCAGAGCCCGCTTTAAATCTAGGTATGAAATTACTGAAAGACTTCAAGCAGGTTTCGGCTATATTATTAGCCAACATTAAAGGAGAAGCAGCATCTGTGGCGATCCGCCAGAAGTTGAAGGAAACAGATATAAAAGATCCTCTTGAGCTTGCAAAAATCATAGAAAAATGCTATGAAGAATTAGGTAGAGACAGCTTGGGTGGGAAACCGGTAAAGCCCCAACTGCTCGAAATTCCTGCAAAAATTATTTATTAAAAATAATTTAAACACTCCTAAAAAGAGCTGGGATGGAAATAAACAATCCACTCCCAAGGAAAAAGTTTTCCAGTCCAGAGGAAGGTCTCCTCGACGGAGAGAAAGAACTCCGACTCGAGAACGCCAGTCTCCCCAGCGGGAGCCCTCTGAGAAAAGATATAACCTTAGAAATAGGGATAATCTGAAAAAAACCTGATAGATATCAAAGTATTGATACACGTCCCTCTCGATCTCTTCCACAGAATTCGGAAAGAAGAGGACGGTCAGACCCAGGAGAGCACACCAAGTCCAAAGACAAGGAACCTGCTCAGAGTAAAAAATCTCAATTTCAGAAAAAGAAGGTAGCCAGTATTAGAGTAATCAACCATGCCGAGAATACTGAGGACACAGTTGAAAAACGGGGAGTGGGCATTGACAATGTTGGACAGTGCAGCAGAAATCAGTATAGCGCGCAAGATCTTGATGAGTCATCTGGAGACAGTGGACACGAATGAATACATTCAGGTTGAAACTGCCGACACCAGACTTAGCGAGCCCCATAAAATATACGAAATAACATTGCGTATGGAGGGTGATAAGACTAGGAAAATTAAGGGTCTATTTTGGGATAAGCTCTCAAAAGGCTATGATATTCTGTTAGCTGAAAAAGATTGGCCCCCAGAGTTTGTCAGGGAGTGCCCTAGTGGCGAAGAAGTGATTATGCCAGCCTTCTTGAATCACATTCCGATTCACAAAAAATATACATATGCAAGGAAATGGGCAGTGGCCCAGGCACCTGCATTATATAAAAATCATGTAGGATGGGATGAGGATTCACCTCCTCACAAAATCCAACTAAAAAGTGAACCAACTGCCCAACGGCAGTATCCCATAAAGCAAGAAGCTAAAAAACAGGTCAGGGAGATCTTAGATCAACTTGAATACCAGGGGGTGATTGAAACATGCACCTCTCAAATGAACAATCCTTTGTTTCCTGTCTCCAAGCCAGACAATTCATATCGTCTAGTTTTGGACTACAGACATCTTAATACATGTTGCAAAACTTTTGCAGTACAAAACTCGCATAGTGCAGCCCTAATGAATAACATAGTTAGGAAAAAATACAAAACGACATTAGACATATCTAATGGTTTCTTTTGTCAAAACATTGCACCAGAAAGCAGATGTTTGACCGCTTTCTCTGCATTTGGGTCGCAGAAAAAATTCTGTCGACTCCCACAGGGGTTCAAGAACAGCCCAGGACTATTCTCAGCTAGGGTAACAGAGTTACTACAAATCTATGATGATGAAGCATTATCTTACGTAGATGATATCTATCTCACAGATGACGACTTGGATACTCACTTGAAAAGAGTGAACACCATAATACTTGGGTTCACAGCAGAGGGTTACAAATTCAACTTTAAAAAGTCCCGAATTGCCCATCTGACAGTACTATTCTTAGGGTACGAATTATCAAGTGAAGGGAAAAGCCTAGCAGACAACTTCTTAGAGAAGTGCGCTGTACTCCAAGCTCCAAAAACGCTGAAGAATTTACAATCCATACTAGATTTTCTGAATTTCGGAAGAACTTACATCCTAAATTACGCAGAGAGGGTTAAACCTCTCTACGAACTAATAAAACCTGATTTTAAACAAATCAATTGGACTCAAAAACACACAGAAATTTTGAGATCACTGCAAACAGACATGTTAGCAAAAACAAAATTAGATACACGTGACAACACGATCGATCTTGTAATCCCAGGAAGATGCGGATTCACGTACCTAACCTCTAATGAGGGAGAAAAGGTACCAATTTCAATTAAATCTCACTTGTACACACAAGCAGAAAAAGCATTCAGTCACACAGAAAGAACTGTGAACGCAGTGCAAATCGCATTAGCAAATGAACGAGAACTAGCACACGGCAAACGGATTAATATCCTTACAGCGGAATCCGCCTTCGAGGCGCTATTCAGCCCAGTAAACCTGCCTACAGTGTCACTGGATCCGAAATGGATACAGTGTATAGATTCTCTAGGAGCGGAAGATGTGAAATACTATTTCGCCCCGCAATACAAAGAACTGAATGATTTAGAATATGAAGAAGAATATCCTCTGCCAATCGAAATTCTGCCTCTCCCACAA
This sequence comes from Lissotriton vulgaris, assembly GCF_964263255.1. Lineage (NCBI taxonomy): Eukaryota > Metazoa > Chordata > Amphibia > Caudata > Salamandridae > Lissotriton > Lissotriton vulgaris. The sequence continues at coordinate 822,111,994 of NC_141699.1, read as the reverse complement.
TACGCCTGTATAATCTATACAGATAGCTTTGTACAGCATTTCAACGTAGAGAGAAAATCCTATGATGCAGCATGTGCGATCATTAAAGGTCGTTGGCTGTGCGGTAAATTCAGACCGAAAGTAACAAAAACTGAATCTGTAAGAAACTGTTCGGTTCAAAGAACTGAAATCAGATCTTTAAAGATGGCGCTCGAAAATGCAGAACGTGAATTCCCGACACTTATAGTGTGCGATTCTCATTTTTGCGTCAACTCTTACAACAATAAACTGCAGAGTTGGATCGAAAACGACTACAAAGATGACACAGGTGCCACAATAAAGCAAAAAATGCTTTGGGAACAAGTAGCTCTTTTACACAAAGAACTACAAAAGACTCACGTGATTCACGCACAGAGTCTTCGACGTGATGGCGTTCACGTTGCAGGGAATTCATTGGCTAATACAGCCAAAGCGGAAGCAACTAAACCGGCTTCCGTAGCCACAAAAAAGCATACAGATAAATACATAGACGGGGAAACCATGCTGGCAGTAAAAACGACCGTAAAAGGCGACTGTGCAGCACTACCCGTAAACTATCCACTCAATTATGCATACATAATCGATGCAAACTCCGTTCCTTTTGCTCGAATCCCTGGAGTGGGGGACAGAGTAATTCCAAACAGGAGCAGGAGGGGCTTCCTCCTACTGGAAGCACACATGGGGTTGGGTCTGAAACACCAAACAATCAAAGCCTCTCTGAAAGAATTGCAATCAGAGTACTGGTGGCCAGGAATGAGTATAGATATTCAATGTTTTTCTCAAAATTGTGAAGACTGCAACAGAGATCGCAGTAATGAACAGGCCAGTGTAGTTTCAGGATCCCTTCAAGACAGCATAAGGCGGTCTATCTGCGCAATCAAAGAAGAGAAGCGCGTCCCAGTGTACACCATTAAGACGAAAAGCACTTAAAGAATGAGGCCTCCAGCGCTCGGCTGACGCTAGAACGGTTATAAAAGATTTGCGAGTCTTTATCGGCACATACGCAATTACCACGTTCCATTCTGACCAGGGTCCTGCTTTCAGCTCTCGAGCCTATAAGGAGGCCATGGCTAGCATGGGAATTGGGTTGTGGTATTCTTGTCCGTCATACCCCGGAAGGGAATAGTGTGGTAGAAAGAAAAAACCGGGACATAAAGCAATCTATAACAGCGAAGGTATTAGGTTCAGGCGCTGGGTGGGTCAAACATTTAATAAGTGTCCAGACTAGTCTTAACAACATGCCAAGAAATTCTCTAAAAGGTTTCAGCCCATACGAACTATTGTTCGGAATTAGAATGCAAGTTCAGGACCTCGATAGTCAGATGTCAGTGGTACAAGAAAAAACAACAAACTTTGACATCAAAGATCGTTTGGCTGTTTTACAGGAACTGAATGAAACAAGAAAATCATTAAGCAACATAAAGTTAAAGCAACAGCCAAGTACCACTGACGAGGCACCACCAGCAACAGCCCCAGCAAGGCCTGTCTGGATTCCAAAGATCGGGGATCTAGTCAGAGAAAAGATCGCGGTTAAGAAGGAATTTGAGCCTTCTTACAGAAAAGCAGTACCTGTCTTGGCAGTCACCGGAACAAGATCAGTTGTGCTACCGCCCCTTGCTGGTAAAAAGGAGAACAGAGTCGTGTCCATCGATCTGGTAAAACCACAAGCATGTGGCCTATAATCAACAGTAGGCCCAGTGGACTCCCAAGAAACAACAGAATACCCAAACTTGCAACAATCCAAGAGGTTCAAACTGAAAGACTAATCACATTCGATCAGCCTGCAGTGCACAATGAAGGACTATGCAATAATGCCATGGAACTCGTGCCTCTTGAAACACAGATTGAAACAGTTCGTCAAGAAACAACACCAGTCTACACTGATGTGGCATTAGAAAGTGCTACCGAGAGACAGATTGAAAGAACAATCCCATCAATTGACAGAACTGCCTCTGGTTATTTCATCAACTTCGACAACTTCTCTGAAGATCAAAACGACCCCGAAGTGATGCCAGAAACAAAAAAGTATTCTAAAGAAAATACAACAGGACTCCTTCAACAAATCAAAGAATTATATCTGGATTCACCGTTGATTGAGCATTGGATTATCTCAGGGGTATTCATACTCCTACTATGCCTAATTTTAGTTTTAATTTTAGGAAAGTTCATTACAATTGAATGGACACAGCAAGTCAGAACATCAACCTAGTTCTGAAACCACACAGATCATCCCACGTGAAGAAAAGAGAACTGTCAACAGTAAATGTCACAGCAATTCCAATACCTGGTGGGGTAGTATGGGAGAAAACAGACTATGAGATCTATGGTCCGGTCGAAATCCTGAAGTATCCTCATCAACTAAAGGTTTCCTTAAGTGACTTTGTGACACCTAGTACATTCTCTGATGATTGGGACTTTAACAGTATTAATGACATGATGTCTGATTTAGTAATGTCAGCTAGATTCACAGATCATGATTATTTACAAGGTTCATCTAGTTATGAGCAATTATTCTGTTACACCCACTATGGGGATCATTACTTGCATAAATCTGCACAGCCTAGAAATGTTTTTATGTATAATCAATGGGAACATTGTTCTACACCACCTAAAAGCAGTTCTAAAGCATTTTTTGAGAAATTCAAATACTTCTCAGGGTTTAACACCAGTAATGAAGAAACGTTTTATTACAAACTGTTAGATAAAACAGGAATGAAAACAATGCTGGCAAATTCTAAATCTGGAGAAATCACTTTCTGTTGTAGACAATGGGTTAATGACTCTGGCTTCCAGAATATATTCGTTGGACAATATTGTATCCTCTGCCTTTGATGTGATAGACAGAGATTTGCTAATGTTACAACATGGCCAATCTCAATTACGTTCTATTATAGAATTAGGCTGGACGCTGCAAAATCTTCGTTCAGGCTATGTGCCTTGGCGTTTAATCAACACAACGTCATTATTTTCCAGTTTTAACCTTACTGATAAACAGATCAGTTTGGCACAGAAAGGAGCAGACTATACAATCCTGAGCATCGAAAAACTTGAGAGATTACCATTGACAATGTCAGAGAGTCCTGTCATTGAATGGATAATACACGGAATTATCACTATTCCGATAACAACTTTCCGATTTAAAAAGTGCCTTGAATACATACCTGCTGGCCAATATGAACAATTGGGTAAAGGATTTGTAAAATCTGAATGGAAATTACCATACACTCATTCTTGCTATAGTGACAGCGACAAAATGTATTTCTTAGTGGTGAGAACTGTAAACATTCACTAAGTGGTATACTTTTGTGTCAGGGTATTAATTTACACGGAGCATGTGATGGAAATTCTAACAACCTTTCATGCCACCAGCTAGTCACACCTGCAACTCAGATAGAGCCCTTCTTTATGCAACTCGCGAACGGGAGTTACATTCTTAGAACGGATCACAGATGTTGTGGCCTCGTGCCAGGGAAAAGTTATCTAGTAGAAGTAACATCCATGGTCAAATGCTGTATGCAGGCATTGTTTCCGAGTGGGCCTCCAGACACAGTGACTCCCATCTGGCCTCATCTGAATCTCTATTCTATACGAATTGATACTTTAAGCAAAATGAAATCTGTACTTTAACAGACAACAGTGCCTATAACGTCATCAAAAGAGACGTATGATCTTCTAGTTGCAAGGACAGCTACTGAAGTTCATGACCTTTTATCAACAAATTGCCCCGTGCATTTCGTACAAATGCTCGACCAACTCCTTAACATGTCTAGTGCCACAAGCATCCCAGGCATATTTAAGACAGTCTTTACGGGACTGCTAACACCCTTCCAGGCAATTTTGGGAATCTTTCCTAATTTTGTGCACTCCATTTTTGGCGGAATACCATTATTTTTGGGACTTGTAGCAGGGATTTTATTTTTGACCCTCCTGCTTCGTTATGGCAAGCCGAAACTCAGACATAGCTCCCATGGGAATGGAAGAGACAATCCTAGCAATGCGCTACCGGGACAGGATAACTAACGTCCTTGGATTGGCCAGGCTGAGAGATCTAAACATGACCTGGTTCCTTTCATTCAGACTTATATGGCAGAACTGTATCTTACCGGTACTACGGTGTATGCTTTGCGGAGATGAATGCGTGTTGGACATCTGTCTTTCACTTCCATCAGCATTACCAATGGACGTCGATACTTTGCTCAGTCCAATAACGGCTCACGCATTGTGTTGTCCCCAGCGGCTACCAATCCTGATGACGGCATTTGTGGAGACTCCTGTACTACGACTAGGTGGTAACAGTGGAGCAAGCGACAAAAGCAGCATCACCCAGGTACAGCCATCTGTGAGCATTGCTGCTCCTGAATACGATGACAGCAATCATTCTCACACCTGCCAAGTTACAACGCTATCTAATTTGGTTGAACTGTCACCTGATTTTGTAGACCAATTTTTTGAGAGCCTGTCTGATACGATGTTCTCACCCGTAGAGAAACAATAACTTTTAGAAGCTTTCCGACACACAGCGTTCCCATGAACTCTGAATTCGGCCTTCAGTTTTGATCAACAAAAACTGCAATATGCTTTGGAACTCTGTTTCCCCGTTCAAGCATTAATTTTTTGAATTGGACATTTTTAATATTGACCATTTTTTGGCACGAACAATTCTTTGCTTAACGTAAAAACTATTCTTAGAGAACAGAAGCTTCACACTTCTATTTCTAAACACATCTAGAGACATAACAACATTACACCAGCCTCTAGCACACATGTTATTACAATGCATTTTTATGTGATGATTTATCTCGCTTTTCTTCTGTCAGAGATACTTCATGTGTAATTCTTTTTGCATAATCGTTCATTGATTTAATATGCAATAATTTTTTTAATGATTTCTATGCTTTAAAAAACGTACAGTACCTAAATTTCATGTATTACAAGTACGCCTATTTCGAATGCATTTATGTATTTTGGGGTGGGCTATGTTACACATGCATCTAATTGCTTTAGTTTTAGTAATTTTGATGGACATTAACCCGTGGAGTGGGTGTTGCGTGTTTATCTAGGTTCCTGATCGATACTGTGACCTTATGCCCCTATTCGCCTATAAATCCATTTATTCCCTATATTGGCATAACCGTTCAAGTGCGATTTTCTGAAAAGTCATCTCTGGCCTCACACGAACAGAGCCACATTCCAGCATAGTTCCCTCTGCCACTTCCTTTGCGACCAATTAGTGCAATGACAGAGCAGTAGTCACTATCTGATATTCCTAGATAACACTCCGAGTTCTTCAACAAGATAAAAACTCAGCAAACCTGGAAATCCCCGCTTGCTGTGTTTTGATTAGTAATGGAACTCTAATGAGCAACTGATAACTATCACTTCCTAGTGACATCTTTAATTGACGTCTTATGTCCAGCAAACTTGCGTCAAACCCGGCACCTGTCAGGTATAAATATTACCAACGTTGCCTTAAGCAATGCGAGCTACTGTTGCTGATGCCAGCTGCCTGCAAGACCCCGTGTTGGTAAATCTAGCACTCTGTCGCTGCAGCCTGCTGTCCCTGTGGTGGTGAAGCTGCTGATACCATTATCGCTGCTAAAGCGCGAACTATGGTGCAGTACGCTTAAGGAGCTGAACAGCCGTCCTCTGCGAAGACATCCAGCAGATTCCAGCTGCCCGCGGACGCTGTCCCCCCTCCTTCCTTGACGCGCTGAAGAGAGCCGCTGCCTTTCTCGTGCAGAGAAATCCAGCTCCGGCGTTTCCGGTCTACCTTCGCGGGTGACTGGGATATCGAGAGAGACCCCTGAAGGAGATACCAATCCTCCATCATTCTATTCAGAGGTATGGTGTTGACTAAACCCTTAGACGAGAATTCTTGAAACAAACCTTGGCAAAACCAACTTAACTTAAAGCTACTTACTTACTCCCCTTCCACGTGTTAGGCTTAGGTCAGGCACACTGGGGTAGGCTTAGTTAGAAGCACCAGTTGAGTATGTTAGCCTAATGTATATATGACTGTATATATGTTTTATTACTTTTAAACCATTGTATGGCTAAGAAACCATATCAATGCTTTTACAGTTCTATTTCGCAATACTTATCTTACTGTACATACTTTTTATAATAACAATTATTGCAATTGTGGCAATACATTTCTCTTGTACGAGAAGAAAGACTGTTCAATAAATGTTAACCTTTATTGACAAACGCCCATCTCTCTATTCTCTACATCTCGTGAAAGTAAACTGCACTAGACTGACTGAGTGAAATACCTGTCTATTGTTTCACACGACCCTAGAGATCGACTCTTGATCTGAGGAGCAAAGTTGTCATGTTGCACGGTTGTTGGAAAGCTGAATCCCTTCTTGTCTGTGCCAAGGAAGCTGATCACTTCCTATGCAGAGAAGAAAGTTTCCAGTGACCTCTGAGCTAGTTGGTAACACAACCCAATTAAGTTTAGCATAGTCAGTGGAGGCCTGGAATATAAGCAGTTCCACGTCGATACTACTGTTTATGTTATTCCAATGCGCAGGGCCTAGTGGGAAACTAGGAACTACACTACAAGATAGCTCTATCTTTAGGGGCTGCCCTACAAAATATACTCTGCTGCTTGGGTACTCCAAAGGCACCGACCTACCTGGGGTGACTCCACATGCTTTGGGGAATCATTGGGATGGAAAAAATCCCACTCTCTCTCACACACCCGGGTGCTGCTTACATGACCTGTGGAAGCCATTCCTCCCCCTGCTGACCTCAGAATTCACAGAGCTTACCTACCCTAAGTATTTGAGGCTCTTACGATTCGCGGACCTAGCCACCCGCATAGGCTCAGACACTCACCCACACCATTAGAACCCCACCATTGGGAAATCCTTGTAGTGTATTCTTTGGTCACTCACTGTTTTGAGTTGTATAGGTTGGAGGTTGGAGAGGGGAGGGGAGAGAGGGTGGGTGTTGGACTTGGCCCTTCCGGCAGGTTCACCCCTAAACTTTTTGCTTTTAATGGTGACCTGGTGATGGTGATTTTTGGTTTCTGCGCACTTTCACTGTGTCCCAGTGGAAAGTGTGTGCGCACTCTGAGTGCATGTGGTGAGATAGGCCTGCCCTCCCATAGGAATGCATGGGGAATGTATGTGTCCCTGGTAGTTCCTGATGCGTGGGGTGTGCAGGCTCGAGTCTGGTATGTGCGGACTTGTGTGATTAAATGCTGCGCAAGGATGCATGCGGCGTGTATGTGTCTAGTGTGGAAGTACCACTTCTAGACATGGGTGTGCGTGTGCAGTAAGTGTGCTGGCGTGTGATTGGCTGGAGCTGGCTGGGGTGCCAGGCTCCATGAGTCATGATGGGTCTGCCCGGTGGTGAGTGTTGAGATTAGCATGTGCGATGTGAGGGAGTGGTGCACCTGGGTCCTGAATAGGGCTGGGCTTTCCCCACACAATGCTGGCTCCGCCCCCTGTGGTGCGACTGATGACCCTAGCCTACCTGGTGAATGGAAAGGGTGGCTGGGGGAAACAAAGTACTCCAAAACCAGCTGGCACTGGTTTCTCCCCCACCCTGCACCCTTAGACAAAGGGATTTGATGTATAAAAAGGGACTGTGTCCCCTTGCAAGTTGTTCTCTTCCAGGATCCTATCTGAGGGGGGCTGCTGCTGGGCGCCAGGAGGACCGCCACTTGGACTACCTCCCTGCCTGGAGGTCCAGTGATCTGGCTCTGGGCCCAACCTTGCCCCCCTGCCTACCTGAAGGACTTTATTGCTGACTTTTGGGCCCCTAGAGCCTGGAAGCGCTTTATTTGTTGTTATAGCGCCTGGGAGCGCTTTATTTTACTTAAAGAGCCTGGGACCGCTTTATTTTACTTATATAACGCCTGGGAGCGATTTATTTTACTTATAGCGCCTGGGAGCGCTTTGTTTTACTTATAGCGCTTCGGAGTGCTTTATTTTCCTTTCACGGCTGCCCACACCGCGTTTTGCCGTGTGCCTACCCCGTACTTTTGCTAAAGATCACCACGCCGCCATTCCCCAGCGCGTCCCAGAGTCAAGGGGCCTATCCCCAGGACCGCACAGCCATTGATGGCCCCAAGGAAGAAATTCCGCGCTGTGATTGGTCCCCGGCCGCAATGACTCCCTTGCGTCATTCCTGGGCCGCGCAGGGATTGGCCAAGCCCCAGGGCTTCCCCGCGCGCACCCAGGAAACAGCCCGACCCCCCAGAGAAGTGAGGGAGGCGTGCGCAGGGCTCTCGGAAGTCCGGAGGGAGCCCCGCGGTCCCGGAGAGGACCTTCACCCAGAAGCTTACCGGGAGGCGGAGAAGAGCTGCAGAGCCGAGGGGAGAGAGAGCTTCCCCTGCAGCCGCCGCTGAGATCAGGAGCCGAGCAGCACCCGGTGAGTGCGAGTGACCTAAGGGAGGAGAGGGGGCACCGGGGCACATTGCCAGTGCCCGCCCCCCCCAGTAACACGATCTCGGGCGCATTGTTGTTGTGAAGCCCACGAGGGCTTATGGGGCATTTCCGGTGGTTGGAGCCCATGAGGCTCTAGGGGCATATTGTGCGAGAGTACTCCGAGCGGGACTCCGATGTCCGAGGCCCACGAGGACCCCCGGGGGCAGATCTTGGTTCCGAGTCCCCTGAGCGGGACTCCAACGAAAAAAGGCACAATTTTTTTGAGGAGCCCATGAGGGGCTCAAGCGCATTATTGTTTTTGAGAGCCCACGAGGGGCTCAAGGGGGCATTCGCCTGGCGTGATAGAGCGGCCCCAGAAGGCAGCGGGCCGCTCCCACCTTGCCCCACATTGTTGTGCAGGGCCAGGGAGGCTCTAGGGGGCATCACTTGGTTTAGAGCCCAAGAGGCCCCTGAGGGCAGTCAGTTGTTCAGAGCCTGCGAGGCTCCCACGTGGCCCCATTATTGTATCTGCAGCTGCCCAGCACTTAGTGGGCAGCTGCTCCGTTTAGGCCCCTGACACTGGGACACAGGGCGTCCTAGCCCCAGAGAGGCCAGTTGGCCTAGGGACTGCCACAGGTGGTGGCTTATGTAAGTTTTGCGCAATTGTGTTTTTCTTCCCTGCACCTCTGAATGTGTTTTTATGCGTCATGTGCCTTGTTCTTACACCTCTGAATGTGTTGGTTATACATCATGTGTTCTCCTGTGCTGCACCTCTGAATGTGTTGTTTATGCGTCATGTGCTTTCCTTCCCTACACCTCTCAATATTTATGCATCATGTGTAATGTTCCTATGCATATATCCCTAAATGTATGGTGATACTTAGGTGGTTGTTTTTCTCCTAGTACAGGTGTTGCTAGTGAGGTCCTGGTTCCCTGCGTGACCTTTTCCTAAGGTGTTTAGGGTTGCGTAGGTGGTACTTACCGGTTACCAGTGGTTACTGGTTGTGTGCTTTATGTTATAGATTGTGCTACATTTTCTATTTGGTTCCACAAGTGTTCTATGTGCTAATTACCTTTCCTACAAGTGCTAATTCTACCAAGTACTAAGTCTGAAAGTGCATATTCCTGACAGTGGTCCATGTGGCCCTGTCTTGTACATATCCCCTGTAAATTCTGCCCGTGCCTGTTGGCACATTGTAAAGTGTGTGTTTTTATGTACTGTGTTTTGGTAATACAAAGGCTATTTTTATATATAACCTTGTATGGAGTTTCCTTTGTGGTGGGCCTTGGGTGTTGTTGCTGGGTGCGCGCGCAAACGCTTAACTTACATTGCCTCCGAGATTAGCCTTACTACTCGTGCTACGTTACCAAGGGGGTGAGCAGGGGTTATCTTGGCGTGTAACTCCCTTGCCCTGACGTGGAAGTGGTGGTCTCTGACTGACTTTGGCGCAAGCCCTGGCCAGCCAGGGATCCCATTTCTAACAGTGGGATTATGGGTTGTTATTCAGTTGTGGTTTTCTCCAATCGAGATAGCCCTCCTGTTGGGTCTTAGTATCATGCTCATTGCTTTTTCTGGGCTTTTAAGTGGATTTTTGTTCTTGAATTCAATAAAAAAATCTAAACATAAAGCCTTGATCACAGGTGAGTAGAATTGCAACACAGGAAGGTGCTTGTGTCCATCGACCCACGTGATTTGATGTCACACTACTACTTGTCCCAAAATGCACCAGTGTTGTAATTATAGTCCATGTATATGGTGCAAGATTTAATTAAACTGAATAGCATCCAAAACACCTTATTCAGGTTTGTTTTGTTATCAGTGCATCTTGTCTACTTCAAATAAAGTTCTCACGTGCGTGTTGATAAAATGGCAAAAGCACATTGTCATGATAAAGAAATCGGGAATTGTCCAAGAGAGGATGTTACCTCTCTCTTCACCCTTTCTCACCTCCTATGCAGAAATTCCTCGGCATATCCATTTAAGTCTAGTACCAAGCAACCAGGCCATGCCCCCATAAATATGTCACCATATATCAGCAAAACACTCCATGAAACGGGGCCCCCAACCTTGTAGGGCGGCTGCTACGAACAGGAATAGGGATCCTGTAATATTAATCCAGCAAGAAGAGATCCTCATTCCGGATAAAAAACCATGCTACTACGGATCCCAAATGCACCAGTGTTATAATAATAGTCCATGTATATTAATTTTTTGTTTTATATAATGCGAACAAGATCCTGAGGGATATTAGAGCACTTTACAAGAGAGGACATGAGTGTTTTAACAGCAACAATTGGGAAAAAGAAGACCATACAATAAGCAGAAGTAAGCGGGTAACGAAGGGGGCAATAATATGCAGAATAGAAGAACTGTATCAAATGGAGGTACCATGATAATACAAACAATGTCATCCGATCCCGTGAGCCTAGCCCGCTTAGGGTAAGAATTTGCTTCATTTTTTCGTTTCCAATTTGAACGCCGTCATTGAGGTGAGACTACGTACTTCCGGTGGAAGAGAGTTCCAAATCTTTGGGGCTGCCCCTGAGAAGGCTCAGAGACAAGTTCTCTTTTTGCTAAAGGTGCAAGGTTTCAGAGGAAAGTAGAGGAGCTTCTTGATACTCTCTCCCCACAGGATAGTTCAAGTTTTTGTGCCAGGTACCTGGGAGTATTGAAGTGAAGGGCTTTGTGCGCCAGTACTGCAATCTTTAGCTGAGTTTGTGCTTCAAAGGGTAGCCAGTTGAGAGATGTCTTGTTTCATTTGGCGCCAGTAACCAGTCTAGTCTCGATATTTAGTAAAGCCTTTAGTGGAGTCAAGGCGTATTTGGGAAGGCTACAGAGAGTAGCACTGCCATAGTCTAGCCTCGGCAGGACAAGTGCTTGGACCACCTGTTTGAAATCATTTTGTGACCGGAAAGGTTTGATATTTCTGAGAGATCTAGTCAAGTGGTTTACGCCCTTACAAACATTGCTGATGTGACTATTCATATTCTGGTGCTTGTCCACTGTGACTCCTAGTGATTTGCCTGAATCTATGATAATCAGGGTGCAATTGAAAGCAGTGAGGTGAGTCAGCCAGAGATCTAATTTGGGGATGTGTATTGCAGGGGAGATGAGCTGGAACTCCATTTTGGAGGTGTTGAGCATGAGATGGTTCTCGGTTAACCAATTTTGAGTGGAATTTAGGACGGTGTTGAGTGGGATGATGTTTTCCGGGGATGAGATTTTCAAGTAGAGTTGAGTGTCGTCGGCATACATGTGGAAGAGAATATTCGTGGAATTTCTGATCTACTGGAAAAGGCTGGGAGAAGGAGTGGTTTGCCTTGAATATTTGTGATCTGTTATGGAGGAAGGATGAGAACCATTGAAGCACCAGATCAAAGAAACCCATTCTGTGTTGCAAGATGGATAGGAGGTTGTCATGATTGACTGTGTTGAATGCTGAGGAAAGGTCAAGGTTGATCAGCAGGCAGGATTCATTTTGGGCAAGCATTTTCAGAATGTCGTCCATAACGTGTGTGAGGGCCGATTCAGTGCTGTGCCCCCTCCGAAAACTGGATTGATGCTGGTCTAGGAGTTGATAGTTCTCTATGTGAGCACAGAGTTGGGGTTACACACATTTTTCAAGGAGTTTGACTAGAATGGGGATGTTGGAGATGGGACGGAAGTTATTGAGAACAGATTTGTCAGTGTTGTTTTTTTTTTAGAATAGGTGAGACCTGAGCTGCTTTTAGGCAGTCAGGGACCATGCCATGAGATTAGGAGGCATTTACAATCTTAGTCCAGATGGGGAGGAGAGTGCTCTTGATCTCTTTGAATATGGATGTGGGCAATAGGTCAACAAAGTGGTTGGACGGGTTGATAGACTGAAGAATTTGTTGATGTCTTTTTCAGTAAATGGGGAAAAGATGCCCCAAGATGCATTGTTCTTAGCGTTCAAGATGAGGAGTTATACTTTTCAAAGAAGTCAGGGGGTGAGGCGGCAGTAGAATAGGGTACTAAAGCTTTCTTAGAGGCGAGGTCAATAGAGATGAGCCGTGATTGCTCAGTGAAGAAAGCATCAAAATCTTCGCAGGAGGGTGGGATGCCACCCGGATCAGAGAGGATTGGACCAGTAACCGATTGTTGTTTGACCAATTTGAAAAGTTTCTTGAGGCGGTTTGCCGCTTGGTCAAGTTGTAGTCTGAAGTAGTCGGCCTTCGCTCTCTTGATCTGTTTGTTGTAGAGGCTCCTAACCTCTCTCAAGAGTTTTAGTTGATCCGTGGAGGGATTGGATCCCCAGGAACGTTCCGCAGCTCTATGGTTGCAACGTTCTTTGTTTAAGTTGTAGTTGTACATGGTTTGGATATTTTAGATGATTCATTTTTAAGTTGGAGTCGAGCAATGTCATCCATGATGTTGGTAATGGTTGAATTGTAGGTGTCAGTGAGTGTTTGCACCTCAACCAGGTCGGGTTGGGAAGAGTACAGATTTACAGTGGGCAGCAAGAATATCGAGTTTTACTGATCTGAGGTCCCTTTTCCATACCTTTGCTTTCCGAGGTTGATCCTTCTTCGACATCACGCCCCTGTTAATATAGAAAAGGATGCTGTGATGGTCAGACCAGTCACAAGGGGTTATGGAGTCTAAGGTGAATGGTCTGTTCTTTGGAAATGATTAGGTCTAGAGTTTCTCCTTTAATATGGGTTGGTTGGTCACAGTGCTGAGTCAATTCTTGCGCATTTAGAAATGATTTAAGGCCGGCTACCACGTGGTCATTGGGGTTAGACCAATGCAGCTTGAAATCACCCCGAAAGATTTGTGACACAGCAGAATCGACATTGCTAGAGATGATTTCCATTAATTGTGCAATGAAAGGGAGGTTGTCCCCGGGAGGTAGTAAAAGGTGTGTAGTTTGCAGATCGGTAGATTCTTACTTGAGATAATGGGGCCAAGGTATTCACAAGCGGAAGGGGAAGAGGACTCTAAGTGAGAAATCGAGAGAGTGCTCTTGTGGATACAGGCTAGACCCCCACCCAACTGCAGAGCTCTGTCTAGCCTGATTACATTATTTGTGGGAGGAACTAGGAGGTCTAAGATAGGTGTGGAGGCTGGCTTTAGCCAAGTTTCAGTCAGAACGATAATATCTAAGTAATTATGTTGGATGAGGTCAAAGATTTCTGAGGCGTGTTTACTGGCTGATCTGCAGTTTAGTAGTACACATTTGAGAAGCAGCGGATTAGGGGGGGGGAATCTGGGTGATGTTTACCTTGGTGAGGTTGTCAGAGTTGCTGCATCTCAGATTGCGGGGAGGTTCTCTGTCCATGTCGGCAAGGATGGAGTGTATTTGCTTCAGCGAGGTCAAGTTAAAGTTAGCAGTGGCCGCTGAGTGGGTGAAGGGTGTGAAAGAGAAGCTACCGGCATAGGAGAGATTCAGTGAGAGCCTGTGACGTTCGAGGTGATGGTGGGTAATTCCTGAGTAGGGAGTTGATCAGTAGGTGCTAGAGAATCTGTTGACAGTGATGTTGTAGCCTTCTCAAGGGGGGAGAGGTCATTGAGCTGAAGTTTGAGTAGATCAGAGATCGAGGAGTAAGGTAATCCAGATTCTAACCTAACATGGAACAAAGTTATAGGGATGGAGGAAGGGGCATCATCACAAAAGACTGTGGTACATGAGGGGTCCACCCACCACAAGAGTCACCCTGTAGCGGACAGACAATCGGTGAGGAGATTGAGTCTGGATACTCGTCAACCAGCTGAGAGGGTGTTCTAGAGGGTTGACCTACCTTGGACGATGTGGTACTGGGGTCACCTGACTGGGAGGGGTTTAGGGAGACTGGAGTACTCATAACTGTTAATGGGGGAGTGCTAGATAAACTCATCGAGGGGGTTGTGGTTGAGTAGAGGTCAGTGGCATTGCTGTAAGCCGCTTTTTTGAGTGTGGGTTAAATCTTGGCCATCTTAGCTAGGTTGTCATTGGAGGCTTGTATAGAATGATCCCATTATTATAAAGAGTAATAGTGGTGGTGGCCTGAGGGGGGGCGAGGGAGGCGTTGTTAGCCTGAGACCATGCGGGGTTTTCTTAGATCTTGTTATTCTTAGCAAGGAGTAGAGCACGGTTTGCCAGCAAGCCCATTTCCTGGTATGGAAGATGAGATCATTAACCAAGATACCCCTGTTTATGCAGAAATAGGGGTCAGAGAATAGAGTATCTGGTCTAGTTTTGAGGACTCCATGTTTATGTTTTTTTGCAGCATTCTTGGGGAGGTTAGGTGGGTAGTTGATGATTGAGCCATTGAGAATATTGGGATCAGTTCTTAACTCCATTTTGAACAAGAAACCACATGAGGAAGTAGGTTCATAGAGGAGGATGTGGAGGAGAAAGGATGCAGCAATAATCCTAAAAGACATCAGTGGAAGGAGTGGGGGCGTAAAAACATCACCTTTGTGGGCGCAGAGGTCTTTTTGTGCAGATCCAGTGATAAAAGCCGCCTAATAAAGTTATTGGTGGTGGCAAGTTCCATATTAATAGCCGGTATAGCATCAAGACCGGTGTTGAGACTAAGAGTAAGGCTAAAAGCATCCCGGGGGATCCAAATTATAAAAGCACCTGAAGTCCATATAGTGGGATAGTGAATCTTCAATAAAGTTTGTAAAAAAAATTTACAAAAGCAATAGTGGTGGAATGCACCTCAAGAAATGTAGGCATAGCATTGAGATTCAAATTAGTACCTGAGAATAAAGCTGCTGAAGCAGTCAGAAAGATCCAATTTTAAAGCCCATCCGGCAGTATAAGGGCTATAATAACCCAATTAGGATTGATATAGAAGAACCACATATGAAGGACTGAGATTAATAAGGAAGAGATTCCACATACAGTAATACCATTGTTTCGATGGCCTGTAATGCAACACTAAATGTAAATATCGAGGATAAGATAAACAAAATACTATATAGATGCGGCCGTTTTAAAGAGAGGCACTGCCCGGCAGATCCGTTGTCTTCAAACCGTCCTCCATTTTAGGGTCAGGCAGGGATTAGTATGCAAGTCCTCAGACTACTGTAGAAGATCTTGAATTTAACTCTCATTCAATAACACATTCTCCAAAAAGCGCTTGCATTCCGCCTTGTTTGATATGAGTAGTGACTCAAAACAGAAAAATGTCCCCCTGGCTATTTCAGAGCCGCCATTTTGGATCCAGGCCAGCATTCAGCCCATGCTCATTGTACTAATCAATTTACAAAACTGTGAAAAGTACCTCACGATATGACGCATCAAATTATAATAGACAGAGGGACCGGTCTCATTAAACTTCTCCCTTGTCGCCTAGCCGTGCGCCATAAAGTACCGGGTGACGCCGAATGTGAGGGCGACTTTCCTGAAGGATGATGAGTTCGGGGGGGTGCGTTGCTGAGAGATGTTGAATTCAGGGGGTGTCGCAGTTAGTAGTGCTGGAGAACCAGAGATTACCCCTGGCCCCCAGGGTCTCACACCTGGCTAAGCAGGTCTTCTCAAGCAAAATCGAGGATGGGCTGCCAGATTCCAGGCATGTGTGGAATGAAACCAGGGAAGAGGCAGCGCTACAGGGGTTTGCACCGGAACATAGATGATGTTGGCGCTCAGTACTGGGCAAGCCTGACTATGAGCAGGACTAAGAGAAAGCCAGACCATACTAGCAGGTGAATCAGTTGTGTATCAGGGAAGCCCAGCGAAATGGCGCCAGCCTGGAGGGCCACCCCCTTTGCCACGCGATTGAAGACCTCTGCACGGCAGGATGTGCGAAAATAAAAGGAGTCAGCTGCTACAGAAAACTCAGGGCTTGTTGCAGTGTGATCCCGTCCTAAAGCAGCAGACTGCCCTGGTAGTAAAAGGTACACCTAGCGGTATTGTAGTGTCCAGGTCGGGTTGGAACGAACTGGAACCACTGCTGGGGTCAAAGCAACAGGTAAGAAGTATCTCCCAATTTTACTTCTTCTGTGTAGTATTTCAGTAGGAGGAGGTAATCCAATCCAAGTGCAGGTAGTTAGCAGGCGGTTGGAGGGCCGGTGAGGCGGTTTGAATGGGGATCGCTACCAAATTGGTAAACTCCAAACCGGGAGCTCCTTGGGAGGCTCCTACTCATCGGCCATCTTGGGTAGACATATATTGTACGATACAAAACAACATATTTAGGTTTGCATTGATATACATATTACCTTCTGCCAGTCACCAGTAGGTAGTTATAGTTAGGATCTGGTTTCCATTGGAAAAGCGTTTTTTGGTTTGCTTATAACTTCGGCGCCATTTGATGAAAGATCGTCATGGAATTTGCCAAATAAAGTGGCCCGATTTGTCTAGATTTTCACAGAAACACTCCGAGTGATCCGTCAAGCGGGGACTGAGAAAAGGGGTGGGGCAAAAAAAGTCAGTTTGCGTTCAAACTATTAGATAGAATAGTCTTTATTTGATTTTATAACAAAAACACATACATATTTTACAATCAATTACAATTAAGCCTTTTACATACAGATAATTAGGAGGAAATCTATAACATAAATACAGATGAATAAATAATAGTGCCAAAAGATTTCAAGCAGAAAAAGACTTATTCATCATTAAAATATCCAAGTTTAAAATGTCCTTAAGAGCGATTTATAAAATATATAAATGAAACAATTTATACTAGGACTAAAGTGCATGATGTATTCTGGTTTTTGAATGAATTCAGAGAAATCAGTCACTACGTTCTGTGACATCGATTAACGAGTATTTACATCTTCGACGCCACGCATACAGCTAGTATCTAGATCGGGCAAAAATCAGCCATGCTGTAGTATCACTTAAAGTATTCTGATTGTAGGTCTCATTTGATTTGTTGACAGAATGCGGTAAATCAGAATTTACCAAAATTCTCCTACAGGACACATGAATAAGAAATGCTCTTCGGTTTCAAGGTGGGCCAAGCAACATGGGCATTTGGAGGAAAAATGTAGCCCCTTCCACCTCCAGCAGTATCCGATAAATGATAAAGTTCCATGTCTGAATTGCAAGCATAACGATTTCGCATGAGGGGATTTGATTTGATTCAAGAACTCTTCCCAATACACGTTATCTTTAAACAGCAGGAACTTTTCTGTTAAAACATCTAGGGCCAGATGTAGGAGCCCTAATACCGGTCGGAAATGGCCGATTTCGGCCGTTTCCGACCTGTATTTAGGATTTGGCATGTAGGGGCCATCTCATGTACAGAATCGGTATATTTACCGATTCGGTAAATATACAGAATCGGTAAAATACAGAATCTGTAAATTTACCGATTTTGTAAATGAGACGTAGGTGGCACTTCAAAGAGTGCCACAGGCCCCTAAGAGTCGGTATTTTACCACACAATCCTATTGTGTGGTAAAATACTGAATTCAGGTGTGCATGCACATCTGTGCATGCACACCTGTGCAATGTGACACACAGACATGCCCTTAGGGCATGTATGTGTGCCACATGTCACACAAGCCTGTACTTGGGGTGCTAGAGGGTGTCCAAGTGACACCCCCTGCACCCTTGCAGGATTCGGTATTTACCAATTCGGTAAATACCGAATCGGTATTTCCCATCGATTCCTATGGGCTTCAAGGCCCATAGGAATCAATGGACAATACCGATTCGGTAAATTCTGAATTACCTACATCTGCCCCCTTCCCATTTACAGACTCTTAAATACCGATTCGGTAAAATTCGGTATTTAAGAGTCTGTAAATGGGAATTACCTACATCTGGCCCCTACTGAGCCATGATTTACCCAAAGGTCACAAATGTAAGGACAGTAACTCTTCTTCAGGGACGCCAAGCTACCTTTCGGAATGCCAATGGGATTGGACCAGAGTTTGTTAATCCCAAGTCTATGAAGCCATGACTTAATATGTTTGAGCCAGGGTATGCTTTCTTTAATATCATGTGCCATCACTTCATGTAACGATTGTCTCATAGGGAGCGGTGAGTTGTTATACCAGACTCGGATCCAGTATGCTAAAGGTCTGAATGCTGCTATGTGGGTTATGTTATTTGGTCCCAAGTCCAGTCACATTGGAGTCAGAGGGCGCATTTCGAGGTAACCCCAGAATCAATCTCATAAAGATATGTTCTATTTTTACAATTGCCTCTGGATTCTGGACTCCCCAGATCTCACAAAGTGCCTATCAACCCCTTTTGCTCAATAAATGTCAAAAGCTGAGGCAGCCGGCCAATAGGTACATACTTCCAACCTTTTGACTAATGCAGAACTCACTTGCTGAAGTATTAATTGACTCTTGGAGATAAATGGGGTCCATGATAGAGTATCTGTGAACATAACCCCTAGGTAGTTAAATTGTTTAACTTGTTCTAGATAGTTGTCACCCATTTCCACCTTAGCTTTAAACGCCTTGTGAGGGTTGGACGACATAAATTTGGCATCATTGATGTTAATCTCTATACTGAGTACCTCACAAGCTTCCAAAAATGTATTCAATACGTTTTGTGGCCCCATTGGTCTTCTTGCTACAAGTAATGTGTCAACACGAACATCAGAGGCACTACTGGACAAACACTGGGCGACCTGTACCATGATGGAGTATTGATACCCTATGAATCACTGGTCGTGGATGCTGGGCTCCCCCCAGGAGGCTTTCTCATGCACAGGTCCCTAACGGCACATATGGAGGCTAAATGGGGTGATGTGGCGGTAGAGCCACCACAGCATCTGACGGTGCAGTACCTGCACGTTATGGGCAGGGGCAGGCACTTAGTCAAATGGTTTGCTGCATCCCTATGGACACATACGGAACTGGACTTAACTCCGGTGCGGGTGAAATGGGAGAGAGACATGGGGCGAGAATTGGCAGACACAGAGTGGGAAAAGGTCCTAAGAGGCCCGGTACGCATCCCTAGACACACGAGGTTCTGCCAAATCCAAGTATACATAGTGCACAGAGCCTATCTCACCCCAGAACTAATAAACAAACATTTTCAGAGAACGGACGCGTCTTGCCCCAGATGCGGAGAAGTGAACGCGGACCTACTTCATATCCTGTGGCGCTGTCTGGGCCTTGGCACCTACTGGACGGACATTCATACATTACTTGCACAGGGCACCGGTCGCGCCATCCCCTGTAATTGGCCCAAGTATGTGCTACACCACTTCAAAAGGCCACCTAAGGACAAAGCGTTGTCTCGATTCCTCGACCTGGGGATGGTGACGGCAGTACGACTTCTCATTAGGAGATAGAAGGCGAGGGACTCGCCTAGCACAAGGGCGTGGGTTCTATTGTTCTCATCCTGGGCGCGTGCAGAGTGGACAGCCATTCGGAGGGAGGAAACTCTGGGACTCCTAAGGAGCCCATGGCAGAGAGGTGGAAACACATGCTAAGCACTCTGCAGGAGGCAGGAGACGCTACAGCAGAGGGGGCGGCGGGGCACTAGGCTGACACCACAGGAGAGAGGGAATGGGGCGCAGCAACTGCCGCACCAGAAGCATGCCTTGGGGCAATAAGCGACGCAATGGTGGGTCGACGCCTGCTGCGGAACCACGCAAGTCAAATGAACGGGAGTGGGGGGGGGGGGGGGTTTGGGCTGGAGGGGCCTGGAATTGGGGCAAACGGTAATGTAATTTGGTGACAGTGTCGCAGTTAGCTGCTTTTGTTCTTGTTCTATTGCACATGGTTATTATTTGGGGTTGGGAGGATTACACTAGCTTGTCCCTTCCCTTGTAGAGGGGTGGAGCGCGTTAACTCCTGTTTATCAACTGGAAGGCACACTTGGGCGCTTGTATACTGTCCGCGAACTATTAGCATGTATTGGCATGTCACTCTTGATGAATCGTACTGTTGATGTATTGCCACCCATACAAATGGAAGAACTACTTTGACTGTACAGATGTGCCTAATGTGTTTTTGAAATTACAAATACCAATAAACAGATTTATAAAAATAAAAAAAATCAGAGGCACTACTGGACTATCAGCAAACTTCCCCAGTAAATCCCCATTACAATGATGTAATGAATTAATTAGCCAATTTGTGTATAATTCTACAGAGTTGGTGCCAATACAAACCCCTCTGTTCACACTGATGTGCTCTCTGAGCCAATACGCACGCCTGTCTTACCCCTCTGTTCACACTGATGAGCTCCTTGAGTTCTTCATTTTGGCCCTATCTTATTTGTGCATAATTTCCTTGATGGACCCCAGTTAATATTTTTAAGAGGTAGTTTGGGACTCCTAGCTTCTCTAAGGCTGCCCACAATTTAATTCTGGGAATGGGGTCAAAAGCTGCAACTAGATCCACAAATACAACATATGCATGTTGAGTCTTATTATCACATATTTCCATACGATTGTTAAGAACCTAAAAAGTTGGTGAATGGTACTGGTGTTCTCTCTGAAACAAGCCTGGAGGGGTGAGAGAATCTGATTGTCTCCAGTCTCTCTAACAAGTGTATGCAGGGCAATGCCTGTGATATATCTAAAAGGCTAATAGGCCTGTAATTCGCAGGATCACTTTTGTCCCCCTTTTTGTATAATGGGACCACCTCCGCAAACAGCCATGAGTAAGGGACCTCCACTCCCTTTAGGATGACGTTAAAATTAAGATTGAGGATGATGCACTGTACATCTGGTTCACAGAGAAAAAGATCTCCTGAAATGTTATCTAATCCAGGTGCTTTCCATATTTGTAGCATAGTTAGGACTGTCTTAGTTTCCTCCAGGCAAAAAATAGACTGATCACCAGCCCACAACTTCCCATTTGTGTCAGTGTAGCATAAACCTCTACCCCTGCTCCAGCCCAGAGTGTGCTAAAATTGTGTTTCCCAAGCCAGGGATTGAATGTGGTACTCATCATCAGTAACTAGTTTCTGTGTGCCTTTTGCTAAAGAGTGCCAACATTCTTTGCTATCCTTGGTTTCTCCCTAGGTGTTCTTCCCAGTTTCTTTTGGGCTCTTTTCGTACCATTTTGTAACACTCCTTTTAAGGGCCACTGTATTTCTGCAGATTATTTAAGTGGCCACCATCAGGTTTTTCCTTGCTGACTTACTGTGTTCATCAAACTATTTGTCATTGTTATTATGTGTGGCAGTGTACTTCAATGTTTTATTAAAAGAAGGTTTTATTCTTGCCCATCATGTTAGTACAAGTGTTTGAAGTTGCTTGTGCCTCACCATCATGCTTTCCAAAATTGATGAGTTATTGTGCTACTATCTCATATATCTGAGCAAGGATATCCTCATTCCCCTCAATCTTTGGACATCCTCTACCTATTAAAAATGGTAACTATTGGGAAGGCCATCACTCACTAATTGAAGTTTGAAGGGGTAAACTTATTGTCCATTTGTAGGGCCAGTGCATTGAGATCACTATCTTGCCTTTCAATTATCATCATATCAATCATGTGGCACCAAGATGGTAAATCCAGTAGGATGTAGTCTATTCTGGTGCGGGTATTAGTCCTTTTGAATGTACACTTAGAATCTTTATCTGAACTTGAGTCCCCATTACAGGCTCATAGTCTGTGCCTCACAGTGTGGAAGGCTATATGAAATGCAACTATTGGGTTTATGGAGGGGCTCACATGTCTTAACCCAGGGAATTCCCACTCCTCATCCTTCTCCTCAGGCACACCAGCCAACACTTCCAAAGCTTCATATGTGATATTTAGATCTCATGCAAATAATAGGTGGTCCGTGCCCTCCACCTTGGCCAGGAAATCATCAAGTGCAGTTAGAGTAGAGGAATCATGGTGTTGGGTTGTGAATCTGTCATTAATGTTGACTACCATAACGGACTGGTCCCCCTTTAAACTTTGGAGACTGATAGCTAGTAAGTCCTTCAAATTAGTGTCCATCTTTGTAAATCTTGACTTGAGTTGTATTTAACCCAGATGTTGTAGCCCCCTTTGGTCGACCCATAGGAGAGGGAACTGCTTCTATGCTAAAGTTTGTAAACCCCACCCTTTGAACCACACTAGTGTCCCAAGTCTCCTGAAAGAGCCAAATGTCAAAAGTGTCAATGAAGTCCCCCCATCCTTGCAGATGAGCTTGGGCATGATGCCCACAGATTCCAAGGGAGATTCCTTAAGTTTTTGATGACCCCATATTGCTGGGCCTGCACAGGTTTACTAGGTTGGCTCCTCACTTCATTAACTGGGGATTGCCTGCCCTCCTCACAATAGTTGCTAAGATTGGTGCATGGATCGATTACTGTGGTACAATTAGGGCACAAGTTTGCTGTCATTGATGCTGCTCAGTTGTTTTATGTTGGCAATCACTTCTCCCATCTTGCTCTAGTATCATCTTTCCCTATATTAGTGTCCACCTCCCTCGGAATCTCAGGAACATCACATATCTGCTTTGGAGGTGGCCCATCGTTCCCTAGACTATATGCCTCCCTTCTACTAGGTAGGGAATATTTGAATTGAATCTTATAACCATTAACAGGAGTGGTGCAGTGGTCTAGACTCACCAGTCCCTCTCCTAATTTTGCATTGGTGAGCCCTAGAGGGGTGTAATCGGAGTCATTATTAAAATGTTATTGTCTTGCAGCTACTATACCAGATCTGATGAAGGAACGGCATTGTCTAACTTGTAGTATACAATGCATGACTTTATTTATTAAAAGTCTCACCATTTTCAAAAGATGAGGAGGATATTTTGGGGACATTAACCATGCAAATTTTACTTCTACCTCCTACTGGGTAATGCTCATTTGCAGTTAGATAATTCACCTACATGGTCCTAGTTTGTACACTCTGGGGCTGCATTACTGACCGCAGGAATAGTCCATCCGTTCCAGCCATGCAGCTTCCCTGTGTGAGGTGATGTGTTTACATGGGCCTCTTGAAGCCTTTGGATCATATGACTTGGTGTTACCCTGACTCGTATTAATCTGTATTATCTGTGTTAATTCGGAGCTCTATATCCATACCACATTGACTCCCGTTAGACCCCACATTTTCTCTAAGAAGCAAAACTTCTTTGACTAGATTTTTAGTAGTCAAATCAAATCAAAAAAGCTTTATTCGGTACATTATGCATGACTATAAAAGCATTCTAATAACATTAATAAAAGACATGTTACTTATATATCCTCACAATTATTTACAAAAATACAGTCCAATTTTTAGTTAATAATCCAAGGAAATTAATATAGTAAAGGTTCTTTAAGATCTTTTAAAATCATTAGTCTTAAAAAAACTTCTCCAAAGTGAGTATAGTGCATTCAATTCCATATATCATACATTTGAAATAAAGGGCGTTATGACTCCAACTTCAATCATCATAATATTAATAAGTTAATGCCTCTAAATAGGAGTAGGTCTTTCCTTTCTTAATAGACATTTGTGGAAAGTTACAGCAGCATTAATGATGTTGTCATTCTCCAAGCTACAGATAAAATGTAAAGGTTGTTTATAATATTTATTTGCTAAAAAAAAGGGGTTTTAAAACAAGTTTGTGAATGTCCCTATAAAAATTACAACATAATAAAAAATGCTGCGTGGGTTGAGGGGATTTTCCATCACATGGGCACATTGGTAAAATATGGTACCTTTTCCTGGACTTAGGGAATGCAACTGGATAGTGTAGGGTACCGAGTCTTAGTCTTGTTTAAAAGAACCTCTGTTGGGTATTTCTTATTTTAATGAGTTACGTTTGTATGTAAGCATGGGCGAAATTTGCGAATTCGCGAATTCGTGGATTTCCCCGCGAAATCGCAAAAAAATTCGCAAATTTTCCTGCGAAATCGTGGATTTTTACGCGATTTGCCCTGGAGTACTTTTTATTGGCGAATTCTGTAAGTGCTCCCTCATTAGGTAAATGTATAGTGCTTTTACTACACTGCAGCTGCGTAAAGGGCCAGAAGATGTGTCTCCAGGGACCATGTGTGCCTGTAACACAGGCACAATTCAGAAAAGGGGGTGGTGATGGACAGAGTATCTGAATTAAGCAGAACACTCGTACCCAGTCAACAGATCAGGGCTTGATCCATCACCGTTTTTTAGCTCACTGCACCATCCCAGCTCAGAACCTGGCTACATGCAAATTAGTCTGTCCCTGGCCCAGTGCATCATGGGAACAGGGCAGACCAAACTACCAAGCCAATTCTTTTACTGGAAAGGAAACAAGCTTCCGGGGACCGGTTTCTGGCATTACAGCCGTCTTCGGCCCGGCTTGCTTGAATCCTGATGGTGCAGTGAGCAAGGGACTCACATCTGAGGATACCCTTCCACGCTTATGGTGGACAAAACGATTCAGAAAAGGGGGTGGTGATGGACAGAGTATCTGCATTAAGCAGAACACTCGTACCCAGTCAACAGATCAGGGCTTGATCCATCACCGTTTTTTAGCTCACTGCACCATCCCAGCTCAGAACCTGGCTACATGCAAATTAGTCTGTCCCTGGCCCAGTGCATCATGGGAACAGGGCAGACCAAACTACCAAGCCAATTCTTTTACTGGAAAGGAAACAATCTTCCGGGGACCGGTTTCTGGCTATACAGACATCTTCGGCCCGGCTTGCCTAAATCCTGATGGTGCAGTGAGCAAGGGACTCACATCTGAGCATACCCTTCCACGCTTATGGTGGACAAAACGATTCAGAAAAGGGGGTGGTGATGGACAGAGTATCTGAATTAAGCAGAACACTCGTACCCAGTCAACAGATCAGGGCTTGATCCATCACCGTTTTTTAGCTCACTGCACCATCCCAGCTCAGAACCTGGCTACATGCAAATTAGTCTGTCCCTGTCCCAGTGCATCATGGGAACAGGGCAGACCAATCTACCAAGCCAAGCCAAAACACAGGCACAGGCACACATGGTCACCGGAGCCACATCTTATGGCCCTTTACACAGCTATAGTGTAGTAAAAGCACTATGGGGCAGATTTACAAGCCGCTTGCGCCTCTTTTGCGCCGCAGTTGCGTCACTTTTGTGATGCAGCGGCAGCACAAAAGATGTGCCATGGTGCTCGGTATTAACAACGTGATGCATCTGAGAGCTGCGTCACGTTGTAAAGCCCTGCGCCATCAGGAGGCGTTCCGGCGCAGGGGAGGGCGTTCCCGCGCAGGAACGCCTCCTAAAAGTGGCTGAGTGAAATCTACAAGATTTCACTCAGTCACTTTTAGGCCAATGCTGCGTCAAAACAGGCGCAAGGCTTGACGGAGCATTTGGGAGATAGGGCCCCCCAGAGCATTGGTGGAGCTGCATCGCGCTTGTGACGCAGCTCCAGCAATGCGCTGCTTTTATGGCACAGATGCGTGATGCATCTGTGCCTTTTTTGCCACATGGTGCGCCGCATTGTAAATGCGGCGCACCATGGGTGGCGGAGCTGCGGCGCACAATAACTGGCGCATCCCTGGGGATGCGCCAGTTATTGTAAATCTGCCCCTATACATTTAGCCAACGAGGGAGCACTTACTGATTAGACAGCAGAAAGTACTCCAGTTGAGTAGAGGTATTGCACAAAAAGGTGGCATCTTCGTGGACAAACACGCAGGGCGGGATTCATTCGGCCCCCTGTTAGACTCGTTTTTTGTGCCCTTCTGCCCTCTGTTAGAGTCGTTTTTCCCTTGTTTTTCTGCCCTCTGTTACTCGTTTTTCCCTTGTTTTTCTGCCCTTCTGCCCCCTGTTAGACTTGTTTTTTGTGCCCTTCTGCCCTCTGTTAGACTAATTTTTCCCTTGTTTTTCTGTCCTTCTGCCCTCTGTTAGACTCGTTTTTTGTGCCCTTCTGCCCTCTGTTATTCCCTTATTTTTTGCCCTTCTGCCCTCTGTTAGACTCGTTTTTTTGCCCTACTGCCCTCTGTTAGAATCGTTTTTGTGCCTTTCTGCCCCCTGTTAGACTTGTTTTTTGTGCCCTTCTGCCGTCTGTTAGACTCGTTTTTCTGCCCTTCTGTCCTCTGTTAGACTGTTTTTTGTGCACTTCTGCCCTCTGTTAGACTCATTTTTCCTTTGTTTTTCTGCCCTTCTGCCCTTTGTTAGACTGCTGTTTGTGCCTTTCTGCCCTCTGCATCACTACATCATCACTCAGCGCTACCCCAGCATCACTCAGCACCACAACATTATCACTCAGCACCACCGCATTATCACTCAGCACCACCACAGCACCACTCAGCACCACCACAGCACCACTCAGTGCCACCAAAGCATCACTCAGGACCACCACAGCATCACTCAGCACCACCACATTATCACTCAGCACCACCACAGCACCACTCAGCACCACCACAGCATCACTCAGCACCACCACAGCACCACTCAGCATCACCACAGCACCACTCAGTACCACCACAGCATCACTCAGCGCCACCACAGCATCACTAGTACATGTAAAGGGGATCCCCGTAAGGAGAAAGGGTGTTGTGTCAACAAACCAACACTAATTAATACAAACACTTTCAAAAACTGAAGCAAAACATCAAGAAAAACATCAGAGTAGTCTTTCTCGGAAAGTACTGTAGTTTATTTACAATACCTTGCACTGTTATTTTGAAGGACATTTTTTTCAATTGTAATAATAATAAGTGCCCCAGAAAGAAGGGGGGGTGAGGAAGGGAGGGGAAGTGCTCAAGGGAGTGTAAGGGAATGGTGAACACAGTTGGAGATGTAAGTGGTAAATACACAAATTAGCAAAACAGTCAACAAAAATACAAATTCAAAAGCCAAAAATTCTAGGCATACAATAATTGATTATTTCGCAAGGTAACTTTCAACGGACACACAGTCAGTACAGAACTGTAGAGGGTAGGTGCAGGAAGTTGTATGAAGAAACAGCGTCAACGTTTCGACCCCTATGTGTAGGCTGAGTTCAGTCCTTAAGTGGGGTCTTCATCAGGACAAAAGTGACAAGGGGAGAGGGGCAATCCTGTTGAATAAATAATGATAATTTACTAAGTGGTACAACATAGTCAATAGATTCAGACTATGATGAAACTCAATTGGTAATAAGGCAAAATTTACCATGGGATCGTGGCCCCACAGAGCTCACGACGTGGAACAGCAAAAGACTGTGCGTAAATCACCAGTCGATCGCCAAAGGAATGAATCTAAAGAGGAGGGAGGAAACAACCAGTAAGACCAACCAACTCATATGGATGGGCAATCAATTAAAACCAGGTTAAAAACGATCACCACTGATGTGGGATCGACTGCATTATGTGCGACAAACGTTCCACTGTTGTAAAAGTGGGATGGAGGGACCTGTATCAATCCGTGAATGTTATACCTATTGGGAACCGATAAATAAGGTCCATTAGATAAAGAACTGAGGAAGTATGGGATGCTAAGGGGAACAATTCCAATGTTCAACTATGGTCAGACCAGAAATCGTCCAATCACACATTAGCGAGATAGAAGTTACAACATACCTTAGCGACAGGTGTAACCGTTACTTGATAAACGTTCACTGCACTGTATTTGTGAACCGATAAATGATAAATGGCAATCTGGGATCGTGAATCTGAAAAGATGGAGTGAGTCAGGCGAGAGGAAAATGGAAAGGCTAAAATAACACTTAACCAGCATAAAAGCCTTGTGTGGCGCTACATACCTTAGCCCACAGCAAAGAGGCAATTCAAATTTCAAAGTTAATTGCGGCCAATATCATCAGATGCTGCCTGCACTCGGCTGGCTACAGAGTCAAAACCATGCATCAATCTAAAAAGAAAAAGAAAGGTCGAGGGCGAGCGAGTTAGGGGCTTTACTAACGGGACGGAAAAAGATACCGATGAGTCTGTAGCTTTACGCTGCGTTACATACCTTCACATGAAGGAAAAGGGCAATTGGTGTTCAGAATCGAGTGAAGCCGTTAACTTCGGACGCACGATGTGCTCCGTTGGCTCCAGTTGCAGCAAAGGGCGTTAATCTGAAAGAAGTCGAGGGAAAACTAGTTAGGGGCATGGGAGTAACGATGCCGTGAATCTAAACAAATTGCGCTTGATAAGCAACATACCGCTTGTCAACTCGTCAGTCCATGGCCTGGAACTCCGTAAGAACTGCTACGCGAAGTTGTGGAAGGTGGAGCCTAATTGGGATAGATTATAACGTATGAAAACAGAAGAGTTACTTTGAAACTCCTGTTGGGAGCAACCAGTCTAGAAAAAGTGGTTTACGAGTGAGTTACATTTCACAATTGTCATGCGATTCAGTGTGGAAGAACCGTCAATCATTTAGAGAAAATTAAGATTAAACGTGAATTAAATGTAAAATTGAAACGAGTTAACTACATTTGTCCCACACTGTTGGACATTGTGTGCAACTGTCGGAACTAATGGTTAAAGCGGATCCATGAGCCTTTCGTTTGTAAGCACAAGTGATGGACATTTGGACAACCGCGCAACTCTCAAACATGAGGTTGAAGGCGGGGCCTTAGGTGTGTTTAGTGGTTGTACAGCATTAGGGAAGACAAAAAATGAGAATTAATACAAACAATTGACAGGTTAAATCAAAATTTTGAAAAAAGGGCAAACATAATCATTGACAAGCTCACATCCCAATAAAGGATGAATGAATGTATTACCAACAATTTGGCACTCCGCGCAACTCTTGAGAACACGAGGTTGAAGGCGGATCTGTAGATACTTTAGATGGGTGTACATGAATAGGGAGAATAATTATTATTATTTTTTTTTTAAACGTAACATTTGAAAAAGTACCTCTGACGATCAACCTGCTAGGTGTTGCAGATGATTAAATTCTACGTTAGCTCAAGATACACTTAATGGGGTGTCACAATATTGGCAGTGCCCCTGCAACTCTCCAACATGAGGTTGTAAGGGGAAAAAACCTCACAATGTGAACTCACAGCCCTTGTACAGACCCATCCCAGTGTGCAGGAGGGGAGAGGCAAATCTCATAGAAAGTCTATATCATCAGTTAAAAGGAATTAACCCAAGGCTGCCAACTGTGCTAAACTGCTATCTTGCTCGTTTAGGCCATTTTTGATGGAGTCCAGGAGGGACATCCATTTGGATTCGCGGGTGTTGAGTACTGCCAGCAGATTGCCGCCTCTGCGGCCCAAGGAGACCTTTTCGATCACAAACCATCTCAAGTCTGAGACAACATGACCTGCCTTTTGCCAGTGATCAACTAAAGGTGCACCGACAACATTGCAGCGTAACCTGCTGCAGTGGGAGGAAATGCGTGACTTGATCTTTTGTTGCGTTTGACCTACATATACTTGTCCACAGGGGCACAAGACAATGTAAATGACAACACTTGAATTGCAGTTAGTATGATGTTTTAATTTATAAGACCTTCCACCATGGTCAAAGGTCTTAATTTGCAGAGTGGTCTCACATGCGGTACATTTGCCGCATCTGTAGTGTCCAGATAATGGGGGTAGGTTCCAAATGCTTGTGATCGTTGGCTGGCTCACTGGTTCCAGATATGAATGAACCACCATGTCTCGTATGTTTTTTGATCTCTTGAAAGAATGTAGGGGGGGCTGGGTCTGCATGATCTCATCAGATATAATGGGCCAGTTCTTATTGATGATACGTTTGACCTCATTGCTCCGTGTGGAGAAAGTGGTCACACAGATGATCCAATCAGTTTGGGATCGTTCGGTATTGTCTGGTCGTAACAAAGATTCACGGGGTTGTACCAAGCCCTTTTCCTGGCCCGTCTGACCATTCTCGAAGGATATCCTCGTGAAATGAGGCGTTTGCTTAGAGTTTCAGATTCTTGGAGATAATTTTCACGGGTGGAACAGTTTCTCCTGATTCTAAGGAATTGGCCGACTGGAAGGTTATCTTTGAGGCCTCGTGGGTGATGACTGTCATATTGTAGTAGGGAGTTTCGCTCCGTCGGTTTCTTGAACAGGGTGGTCAGCAACCGATCATGTTCAACATAAGTTGAGATATCAAGAAATGGAATTTTTTCATTGCTAGAGTCCATTGTGAATTGTATATGAGGGTTTCTAGAGTTCAACCATATGTGAAAATCCGAGAGGAGTGTCTTGCTTCCTTTCCAAATGCTAAGGACATCGTCTATATATCTGACCCATAATGTCAAGTTGTCATGAAAGGGGTTGTCCATGGAAAAAATATATTGCTGTTCAAAGTGATCCATGTAAATAATCGCCAAATTCGGAGCGAAAGTGGCCCCCATTGCTACTCCCTTAGTCTGCAGGTAAAACTTCTCTTGGAAAATGAAAAAATTCTGTCTCATTGCAATGCTGAGTAGTTCGATTATAAAGTCTGTCGGAACCTGAACAGGGGCTGGTCGATTGTCCAGGGCTTGTCTCATAACTTCCAGAGCATCGAGTTGTGGAATGCTGGTGTATAGCGAGACAATATCGCAGGTTACCAATAATTCGCTCGCTGGATTGAAGGGCCTTTCATCAATGAGATTGATAGTTTGTGTGGTATCACGAAGATACGTTCTAGTATTCAGGGCAATCGGTTTCAAGAAGAAATCCACATATTTGCACAAAGGTTCTAACATGGAACCACAGCCTGACACGATTGGGCGGCCAGGGGGACTCTCTAGGTTCTTATGTACCTTGGGCAAGGTGTAAATAGTCGCAAGCCGAGGAAATTTTTGGTTAAGGAATTTGAATTCCTGCTCACTGAGAAAACCTGCGTCTAATCCCTTCTGAGTGGCTTCCAGGATAGTAATTGCCAACTCACGTGAGGGATCAGTTGTAAGTAACTGATAGCTGACTCCATCCGATAATTGTCTATGGATCTCTTCTTTGTATTTACAAAGGTCCTGTATGACAATTGCCCCGCCTTTGTCGGCGGGCTTGATAATGACTTCTTTGTTTTGGCATAGGTTGATAAGAGCTTTCTTCTCAGTTTTAGGCAAGTTGAGTCTCACAAGTTTACGTTGGTCC
Organism: Lissotriton vulgaris; assembly: GCF_964263255.1. Taxonomy (NCBI): domain Eukaryota; kingdom Metazoa; phylum Chordata; class Amphibia; order Caudata; family Salamandridae; genus Lissotriton; species Lissotriton vulgaris. Next base: position 822,080,784 of record NC_141699.1, on the reverse strand, counting down.
AAAGCACAGTCAACTGCACTGGTCACAATTTCCTCAAATGCCAGAATCTTGTGGCTCATGGCATATGTGGGTGGGAAGAAGGTGGAGGGTTCTTTGAACCCTGTGATGGAACTGTGTAATCTTGTGGTTTGATTACGGAAAAAATATCTTAATCTGATTTTCCGAAAAAAACGATACTGTTCGGTTTTAAGAAGAAATTTGTTAGGTGGAGCAGTGGGGACATAGGAGAGGCCTCTGCTCAGAACTTTAACCTCTTCCTCAGTCAAGGTGTGATGGGAGATGTTAATCACTGGGTTAGGAGGTGAGCCGTCCACATTGAGTGGCATCATCTGATCTTGAATGGGTGCACTGTTTAACACCAGTAAGTATTTCTCCTGGTTGAGATTTCTCCGTGAGGTTCGGGACGAAATGTCACTTGTTTCTGTTGTTTGCCTCTGTTGCCCTGCCAGCCACCAGTTGGCTGTTGTTGACCTCTCGCTGGACCTCTTGTCCACTGATTGCCACGGCCTCTGGGTGGACGCCATTGTCCTCGGCCTTGATCTAAAAAAGGCTGCTGAAATTGTGGAGGATATTGCTGGTATCCAAATTCTTGAGGTGGATAATTGTAAGAGGTGCTGGGTCCTGCTTCCACGTCGCTCCCTGAACTATAAGAGGAATCTGAGAATGTTGTAAAATTCCGGCGTCCTCTGTAACCACCGCGATTGCGGTTGTTAAAACGCCCTTGAGTATCTTGCTTATAATAATCTGGTTGTAAATACGGATACACCGTTTTTTTGTCGAAAAGTCTCAGGTCTCTCGCTAGCTTTTCTAACTTCTTGTTCTGGGTTGTAGTATCAAACTCTTTGATGGTAGCTTCTAAGTTGTCTACGGCTTCTTTAGCTTTGGTAAGGGTATTATCACCGAGAATCTCTGCTTTTAGATCAGCGATTTCCTTGCTCAAAGAGACCACTTGTTCTGCGGCAGTCTCAACCCCCAGCACCATCCAGTGCCGGGAGCAGTTATCTGCCACGTAGCTGAATCCCTCTCTAAATTTTGGCACATCCACAAAAATCGCTGGTTCAATCTTAATTTGTAAACCAACGGGTATTATATTTTCTTGTAGATATCTTGTGAATAAGTGCCCATGGAGTCTAGTTCTTATCAATTTTTTCTCTAGTCTCTCAAGACGAGATATTTTATCATTCAAAGAAAGGTCAATTAATGGGACAGTTGTAGATAGAAAAGTGCTCAGCACCACCAGAGCACCACTCAGCACCACCACAGCACCACTCAGTGCCACCAAAGCATCACTCAGGACCACCACAGCATCACTCAGCACCACCACATTATCACTCAGCACCACCACAGCACCACTCAGCACCACTACAGCATCACTCAGCACCACCACAGCACCACTCAGCATCACCACAGCACCACTCAGCGCCACCACAGCATCACTCAGCGCCACCACAGCATCACTCAGCGCCACCACAGCATCACTCAGCGCCACCACATTATCACTCAGCACAACCACAGCACCACCACAGCACCAATCAGCACCACCACAGCACCACTCAGCGCCACCACAGCATCACTCAGCGCCACCACAGCATCACTCAGCACCACCACAGCATCACTCAACACCACCACATTATCACTCAGCACCACCACATTATCACTCAGCACCACCACAGCACCACTCAGCACCACCACAGCATCGCTCAGCACCATCCCAGCATCACTCAGCACCATCCTAGTATCACTCAGCACCATCCCAGTATCACTCAGCAGCACCACTCCGCACCACCACAGCACCACTCAGCAACACCACAGCACCACTCAGCGCCACCCCAGCATCAATCTGCGCAACCATTCAACAACAACTGGTTCAAATATGTTCTCTCAATGTTTCAAGCTTTATTACAAATGTCACAAAAAGATGTTAATATTTCACTTCTATTCTTGGATTTTCGTCACAATTAAATACACTGAACATAATCTTCGCAAAAGTTATTTACAAAAGTTTAAGCTATTGCCATTATAAATTAAAATCACTTTTATTTAAGTATTAATTATTTAAAAAAATAAAAGCCATTGTATTTTGTAATATCAATACATCTAAGTCACGTAAATACAAAACATGTTCCATTACAAATGCTATAGGTGTCATATTTGCGAAAGTTATAACTATTGGCATTGTAAATGACAAAGCTATTAATTTAGCTATTTTCAAAACCAACACATAAATAAAAAAAATTGTCATTTACAAGACCAATAGCTCAAACTTTCCTAATGCGAGACCTATTGCATTGCAAATGCTTGTTTTTATATCTGTCAGTGCTTCCTGTTGAGGTGTAATTTTTGTGACAGGCGCCTCATTGCCTACTTGTAACTATTCTCTTACCCTGCTTCAAGGGTCATAGCAGGGTCAGAGAATAGTTGCAAGTAGGCAACGAGGCGCCAGGAAGCACTTACAGGCTTACAGCAGCAGGTGCCCAAGTTGAAGTTAATTTCTTTGTAACCCTTTTGTAAAAGGTTACAAAAAAATTAGCTTCAACTTTTGCACCTGCTGCTGTAACCCTGTAAGTGCGTGGCTGAAAATTCGTCCCCGCTGATTTGCGGATTTTACTGTGATTTTGCGAGATTCGCGGATCGCGAAATTGCGGAAAATACACAAATTCCGTGAGCGGAACGAATTTTCAGCCCGTGCTTAGTTGTATGGCTATAAAAAGTGGATGCTCATAGTAAGAGATGATACTTTGTTTCGTACTTGATTCACCATCCCTTACCAAATCCATTGCAGTAATAAACCTTGTTTTTAACTCTTTTGTTACTATCCTCTTGTATAAACATAGGTTCTTTACACTCTAGGGTTAATTTATAGCTTTTTAATAAAGTTTGAATATATTCAAGCCACTGTATTTTCCTGTTTTCTGTATCTAGAGCCAAACAATCCAGTATTATACTCTTAGTAAACTTCTTCTCTTGTCCATATCCCATGCCATAGAGTAAGACCAGCTGTTCTTATAAAATCACAAATGTAAGGGACAGACAATTCTCTGTGGACTAAACAATTAGATGTAGAGCTTGGAACTGCTTGCAAACGTTTTAAAAACGTGTTCTCTTGTATTTGGAGAGTTACAGTTTAAGCTCTTCCCCATAGAGCTGCACCATAGCATGCAGTTGTAATATATTTGCTTCTATATAGGGCGAACATTTCCCTTATGGGTTTATTTCCTATTTTTGTAGATATTCTAAATGTACCCTTTATTGTTCGTATACATTTTAAATTTGATAAATTATTATGCGACCCCCATATACTATTTTCGTTAAACAGTAAACCCAAATACATAAAACTTGAGACTCTATCAATCACGGTGCCGCCCACATAATGCTTTTTAATCCTTGTTCTGTTTTTACCACAGGTCATAACGAAAGTTTTTGTTAAATTCAGATTTAAATCCTTTTCAATCATGAAATGAGCACATTTTTCCATCAAACATTGCAGGCCATTTGCCGTCCTTGAAATAAGGATGGCATCGTCTGCATAAAGGAGTACTGGAGTGGGACGAGCCCTTACCTTTGAGGCATCGGCCTTTCGGTTCTGCAGAAAAGAGTCAACATTATTTATATATAATGAAAATAGAAGGGGAGCTAAGACACATCCCTGTCTTATTCGACGAGTTACCCTAAAGTCCAGCGTACATTCTCCCTTTATTCCAAATCGGATTCTGGATAGTAGAGAGGTATAAATCTGAGACAAGTAAATAACAATATCTTTGGGGGCGCCTAACTCAACCAGTGTTTGCCACAGTTTATCATGATTTACCAGGTCAAAAGCACCGGTGAGATCATCGAAGCAAAGGTGTAGGGACCCTCCCTTTGCTAGGGTATATTTTCCCACCAAGAGATCCAAGTTTACACATTCGTCCCAATACCTCCCCTAAAACCATACTGGGCCTCTGGTAAGATGTTGTTCTCAGAGACCCAGTTTTCTAGTCTTCCCAGCAGGACTCTCCCTATCAATTTGGAAATAGGGTCAAGAAGAGATATGGGACGATAACACTTAGCATTCCCTCTATCCCCTTTTTTGAATATGGGGACTATTATACTTTCAACCCAAGATGTAGGTAGCATTCCATCAAAGGTTGCATTAAAAAAGTTCAATAGGATAGGTGACCAGAATTCGATATCATGCTTAAAGACATCGATTGGGACCCCATCGGGTCCGGCGGCCTTGCCATTAGCACTTTTATTAAGTGCCCCTTTAATTTGTTCAAAGGATCAGCCGTAGTAACCCAACAGGCTCAACTGTAATAAAGTAACTCTTTTTCCCTTTGCATGGCTATTGCACCTTCTGGATTGAAAATACCTTCGAAATGCGTTATCCATTCCTCTAATGGAACTAAAATATCTATTGTTACTGCTGAAGTATCTCTAAAAAAAGGATAGTTAATAGTTTTCCAAAATAGGGTTGTATCACGAGTTGTTGCAGCTTGTATTAATTTATCCCACGCCTCTTCTCCGATCTCAGTTTTCCTAAGGTTCAGGGCAATTTTATACTTTCTCCTTAGGTTACTTATTTCAGATTTGTTCCTGGGTTTTGTATTTAGGGTGATTTTTATTTCCTTGTTTAACCTTGAACATTCCTGATTAAACCATCTAGGTTCTTGGTTGCGCACTTTATTTTTTTGTTTTATTTTTGAATTGTCCTCTATTTCAATAATAATTTTAGAAAAGGCGCTAATAATATCTGAATTAATAGATTAACTATCTAGGCATGTATCAATGTCAAACTGTTTTTTCCAAGTAAGATTTTCCATAAACAAAGAAGGGTTTACACCTGACCATTTTATTGAGACTCCGTTGTTACCTTGGGTCTCAATGTTAATATCGGCTGCCCTCCCTCTTTTAATCCAAGACATATTGAACTTCAAAGTCAATGTTAAGCTGTGGTGATCACTAAATAGTCTTACACAAACTATAAAAGATTCCACTAGATTCCTACATTGTTCTGAGACAATAAAATGGTCAATGGTTGAAGACGACTTAAATGTCTGGGTGGGTGACAGTCCATCAAAATCATTTAATTCCATAATTTCTACATTATATTTATGAATAGCAAAATGAATGGCTTCACCATAAATGTCATGGGAAAAAAGGGAGATTCGGTCTCCATAATAATCAAGATCGCCACATTGTTCTCCTGCTAAAACTTCAAATTTTTCGATATTAAAAACACCAGCCCAGATAAGCATATAATCACCCCCCATCCCATTTAGGAAACCATCCAAATCCTCTTATAGAGAATTAATTTCCTTGGATCTTGTATTATCAAAAATGTTATTATAAAAATGAATTACAACAATGGACTGTTTCCCCTGAACTTTAAAATAAAGTAATTGATAAAATTGTGATGCGATATATAATTTTTTTTAAATGAGGAGAGAGGATACTGGAATTGCAGTTGACCCATTCTAGATGGTGTGGCATGTGAACATATAGTTTGATAGCCATTTATAAAGAATGACTCAGTATGCCATGTTTCTTGGAGCAAAATTAGGGCACAGTTCTCAATTTTTTTTCGACATTCCTCATCATTTAATTTATTTTTTACCCCTGCCACATTCCACCACATTATACATACATTTTCTTGAGGAAGGTGATAAACACCTTACTTCATTTTCACAATCTGGAAGCCTCTGTTCAACGGGTTGTTGACTAGCACAGTCTTCTTGTACAATAGTCCTATATTCCTTTTCATAGTATAAATTGCCATCATGCTGTATCCTGTTATACTTAGAAGGGACTTTCTGACTACTTGCTGGTAGCCAATGTGCATATAATTCTAAGGCCTGACCTCTGAAGACTGCCCCAACTGAGAATCCTTTTTTTACAAAAAGGGGTGGTGAGGGACAGAGTCTCTGAATTAAGCAGAAAGCTCTCACCCAGTCAAAAGATCAGGGCTAGATCCAACACCGTTTTTTAGCTCACTGCACCATCCCAGTTTCAGAACCTGGCTGTATGCAAATTAGTCTGTTCCTGTCCCAGTGCATGATGGGAACAGGACAAACCAAACTACAGAAGCCAATTCTTTCACTGGGAAGGAAACAAGCTCCCGGGGACCGGTTTCTGGCATTACAGCCGTCTTCGGCCCGGTTTGCTTGAATCCTGATGGTGCAATGAGCAAGGGTCTCACATCTGAGAATACCCTTCCACGCTTAGGGTGGACAAAAATATTTACAAAAAGGGGTGGTGAGGGACAGAGTCTCTGAATTAAGCAGAAAGCTCTCACCCAGTCAAAAGATCAGGGCTAGATCCAACACCGTTTTTTAGCTCACTGCACCATCCCAGTTTCAGAACCTGGCTGTATGCAAATTAGTCTGTTCCTGTCCCAGTGCCAGAAACCGGTCCCCGGTAGCTTGTCTCCTTTCTGGTAAAGAATTGGCTTGGTAGTTCAGTCTGCCCTGTTCCCATGATGCACTGGGCCAGGGACAGACTGATTTGCATATAGCCAGGTTCTGAGCTGGGATGGGGCAGTGAGATAAATAACGGTGATGGATCAAGCCCTGATCTTTGGACTGGGTAAGAGTGGTCTGCTCAATTCAGACACTCTGTTCATCACCACCCCCTTTTGTAAATCGATTTTGGCCACTATAGGTGTGGCAGGGTATACTCAGACATGAGTCCCTTTCTCACTGCTCCATCAGGATTCAAGCAAGCCGGGCCGAAGAGGCTGAAATGCCAGAAACCGGTCCCCGGTAGCTTGTCTCCTTTCTGGTAAAGAATTGGCTTGGTAGTTCAGTCTGCCCTGTTCCCATGATGCACTGGGCCAGGGACAGACTGATTTGCATATAGCCAGGTTCTGAGCTGGGATGGGGCAGTGAGATAAATAACGGTGATGGATCAAGCCCTGATCTTTGGACTGGGTAAGAGTGGTCTGCTCAATTCAGACACTCTGTTCATCACCACCCCCTTTTGTAAATCGATTTTGGCCACTATAGGTGTGGCAGGGTATACTCAGACATGAGTCCCTTTCTCACTGCTCCATCAGGATTCAAGCAAGCCGGGCCGAAGAGGCTGAAATGCCAGAAACCGGTCCCCGGTAGCTTGTCTCCTTTCTGGTAAAGAATTGGCTTGGTAGTTCAGTCTGCCCTGTTCCCATGATGCACTGGGCCAGGGACAGACTGATTTGCATATAGCCAGGTTCTGAGCTGGGATGGGGCAGTGAGATAAATAATGGTGATGGATCAAGCCCTGATCTTTGGACTGGGTAAGAGTGGTCTGCTCAATTCAGACACTCTGTTCATCACCACCCCCTTTTGTAAATCGATTTTGGCCACTATAGGTGTGGCAGGGTATACTCAGACATGAGTCCCTTTCTCACTGCTCCATCAGGATTCAAGCAAGCCGGGCCGAAGAGGCTGAAATGCCAGAAACCGGTCCCCGGTAGCTTGTCTCCTTTCTGGTAAAGAATTGGCTTGGTAGTTCAGTCTGCCCTGTTCCCATGATGCACTGGGCCAGGGACAGACTGATTTGCATATAGCCAGGTTCTGAGCTGGGATGGGGCAGTGAGATAAATAACGGTGATGGATCAAGCCCTGATCTTTGGACTGGGTAAGAGTGGTCTGCTCAATTCAGACACTCTGTTCATCACCACCCCCTTTTGTAAACCAACTGAGAATCCAGCATTGTGGATTATCTTGCTGTAAAAGAACTAAAGAGTTTACTCCCTGAAAGCTACAGGTTAAAAGAGCTCAACTGGAACATCACCAACTAAATCTACACCTTGGAGACCCATCAGTGGATTTGTAAGGGTTTTTTTACCAATGGATTGTGGCAACTGACGTCCTCAACTTTCAAGGACCACCTTGGAGCTTCCAGACCCTTGGGGTGAGTTTGAGACACTTTGGGACCCCTTGAGGAACTTCAGGAAGAAGTTCAAGAAGTTTGGAGAACTTTGGACCAACTTTGAAAAAAATAGCTCCATAGAGGGACCGACTTAACCTGGCCAGCCAGGTCGCCTGCATTCAACCGCGAGCCGGCCAAGCTTACCAGGTTTGTCTCACTAAAAGCTCTATATCTCCAACTTCCAGAGATTGACTGGGACTAGAGACATTCTGAAGGCGGCGAACCCTCACTGGATCCGGCTACATGAGGAGCATCAAGAGACATCGCGAGAAAAAGCTCCAGAAAAGTTTCTAAGTCAGCTCATAGAAAAGGTGACCAGGAGCAACCGCGAAAGCCAAGCCGCCTGCCTTCCATCGTGTGTTGGCTTGGATTCTTGGGTTGTCCCGCTGAAGCAATCTTGAAATATTTTCTAAGTCCGCTCCAGAGAAGTTTACAGAGACCTCGTCACAAGTCAAGCCGGCGAACCCTCACCGAATCTAGACTGGCTGGGAGCTTCAAGGGGCCTCAAGGAGAAAATCTCCAGAAAAGTTTCTAAGTGTGAAGGTAGAAACTGAGACCGGGACCTGCTGTGAGCTGTAGCCGCTCAGGGCTCTATCGTGTCCGGCCTGAAACTTTGACTTTGGTCTGGTCTGGCACGAGCAGGTATCACAATATGGTGCTATAATCTTCTAAGTGCTATATTTTATTAAATCTTTGAAAATTCATATCTCTCGTTCCCTACATTGTATTTTTGTCATTTTGGTGTCATTTTAAAGATACAAATATTCCCAATTTTTATAAATTGGTGTTGGATTTTCATTATGTGTTGTATCTTAATCATTTACTGAAATTTTGTTTTTAAATGCTTTACATACTTGTCTTTGAAGTTAAGCAGGTCTGCTTGCAGCCACATTGCCAAGGGTTGAGCATAGGAATACTTTTCAAAGAAGTATTCTGGGGCCTATCATGTGTTAGTGGCCTTATTGCCAGTGGCAGACTTACATTTGCCCCTACCAATAACCCACTTTCCAACACCCCCTCTGATTTATACTTTTCAGAACAGGCTCCGTCAGGTAGGTTTTTCAAGGCTTATCCTGGCCCACAATTTGCAGCCAGTCACTGTTATGGAAGCAAGTTACACTCTCCTGGCGCATATGTAAAAACAACGCCCAAAAGAATCAAATGTCATTTTGCTTGCCATTGGGATGGAAGGATTTAGTCTGCAGTGGAGCAAAAAGACTGTTGAGGCTTTAGGGGTGAGGGTGGAGCCTGATGTTAGAAAAGAGAAGACCCACCACATTATTTTATTAAAATATATAAATATTCCTGCCATACAGTGGGCTTTATGTCCACCAGGTGCAAATTGGGAGTACACCTCATGTCTGCCGGGAGTCGGGGGGGAGACTTGCTTGTCCCTTTTGGGTTGGGGCCAATGCCAGAGTACAACAGCTTTAACACTTTGTTTTGCCCCAAAGGCAAAATCTCTGGTGTCAGGTGGATTTTCTACACCCCCGCCTTCTCGGAGGCAAGTTTGGGGGACCCCTCAACTTGGAAAAGCCTATTACCTGCCCCCAGGGGGGCAGAAAGACACTAATGACCCTACTGGGGTGTAGAGGTATTGCTCGATAACAGGGAAGGCTGCTACATTATTTTATTTGTTTTGGCACCATTTTGAAATCTCTGGCATCTAGTGGACTTTCTGCCCCCCCTTGGAACAGATTTGGAATAATTGTACACATCCGCCCCCAGGGGGGCAAAAAGACTGATGGCCAATTTGTTTGGGGGGTGAGGCATGGCCATGCTCGTATTGTGTCACCTGCACCCCTATATTTAAAACTAAAATCTTTCGATGTTGTCGAGTGGGTTTTCTGCACCCGGGGGTTTAGATTGGGTGTAATTACTCCCATAAGCCCCCAAGGGTAGAAAGAATGGGGCAATTACATCTGATAGGGGAGAACAAGCATTTGCCTAAGGGGCCGCTTCCCCCTTCCATGGTGGCTAATTGGTGGATCTCTCCCACTCCTGTGGCGACCCCCAAGCGGGACTTAAATCTTACAGAAAAAAGGCCCTCTTGGGTATGGATGATCGCAAAGGTCGCATTGGAAAGGGGAGATTCTCCCCTTTCCAACAATACCTCCCTCAAAGGAATCAGAGCTCGGGGCCCCAAGGCACTGATGCAGTGAAAATCAAACACGCCCATTGGCTTGTTTTACTTTAATTTCCTGTAATTACGTCAGTCCTACGTGCTGATCGTCACTGCAGGAAACAAAACAATTAGGTTGCTCAGCTCAGGGAGCTCTACCTGAACAGTCTGATGTAGAAAAATAATAAAGGCCTCCCTCTAGTGCAGAGCACCAAAGGCGCCTGTAAGTGACTCCTCAGTATATGCCAAATGTTCGACACGTGCACTGAGGAGGTAGTGCAGTCCTCGGCAATTGGCGCGTTAAAAGTTTAAAGAAATTGACATATTGAAGTTGATTCAGAGTCATTTTGATGCACCTAACACACCTAAAGCAGTTCTCCTGTGTTCATTTTTACATACTCTTTCATGTCTTTCAGAATTGGCCCCAAAATATCTAAATGAGTGAAATGGGAATATTCAGCGATTTGATACAAATAGAAAGAAAGGGCTGTACACTCTTTGCACTTTTACCAATAAGGAGCTTGACATTCATGGGTCGATTGAAAAAAATGGCATCTAAGAGTACACAAAAGAGTATTCTTGTAGAACTACTTCCCATACTCATAAAGGCTTTTGTGAATCATCACACTTGTATTTTATTCAAACCAATTCGATCTTGCCGATGTTTTAACAGTTTATCTCAATTATGTGTTTCAGTTTATATATTGCTTTTTTATCTGGAAATACCCCCCAAAAAACTAAAATATGAATATATGTTCTGCTACTGGTAAATATTCCAGCTTGAGGCACAAATGAGTACTAATGCGGCGATCAAAATAAACAAATGTTTGTGATGATGGCATTTTTATGATTAGTCAGTATAGGAGAGATACATAGGTGTGCATTTGGTGAAAGAATTCTTTCTTCTTCTGTTGCAGTGAGAGGAAAGGCAGTAATATATGTGGAAGCCCGTCACCGGACTCTCTTCATGTTTGATTTTGATGGAGCTGACAATGCTGGTCTGATGACACTGTGCAGGTTCAGGATGAAGCTTGAGATCTATCCACCAGAACCTGGAAGTTACCAGCTACATATTTATGCAAAACCCTTCAGCTCATCAATGCACTCAATGGAGAACAATACCAGGGTACTGAGTTATAGAGTGAACTGTAACTCTGTGGACAGCACAATGAAGATCCCCGTAGAGATGAATAACCCAGTGGGTCCGAGCTGGCTGACAGAACAGAAAGGATTCATGCAGCCTTCTCACCCTGGCGCGATTATCCACACCCAAGATGGCCTTTGTTCTGTCAGCTTTGGGCTTAAGGAAGACATGGATATATTGGGTACTTTGCATTCTGATGACATGGGAATGACTGAAAGTATGACGAGGAGGCACATATTCAAGGCACAACAGCAAAACCGGGTTGTGCTGAAGATCCAACTCCCTACGACGGGAACCTTCCTCCTGAAGATCTTTTACCGGAAGAAGGGTGCTCGGGCCAGCACCTATATATATGCACTGTGCTACATTCTCTCCTGTACCAATGCCGCAGTGAAGTGGCCTGTGTTCCCTGAAGCTTACAGCGCCTGGTTGGATAGCTATGATCTGGTGGAGCCAACAGCTGGGGTTCTGCCTGCTAATCTAAATGTACAATTCAAACTGATGGTTCCCGGGGTGAGCTCTGTGTTTGTTAATGACAAAAAGACAGGAGCTCTGACTCTGAGTGCTGAAGGCTACTGGGAGGGATCCTTCAACACTGCTGGGTCTGAAGACGTTGATGTCCTGATTCAGGAGACCCCCAGTACAAAGCGCTATATTGTCATCTTAAGTTATCAGGTGGAAACCAAGTAACATTCGCTCCATCTTGGTACTCACTACCAACATCAGCATGTTCAAGCTCATCCTTTTGTTCCGGAATGATGCTTAGCTCACTGAGCAAATGAATATTTGTTGACAACGCAACACTGCGCTTTTTTATATATCTTATTTTGTACTGCACAACTATTACAAAAAATAGTTTAAAATATTTTGTGTTGCCAAATAACACAAGGTACATGTATAAGTAATACACATTTCATTCCTTTACTTAGTCATAAGTCATCATCATAATCAGAAACAGTTTTACTTTGTCTACAAGTCGATGTCACCTTCACACTCTAAGAGATTATATTTGGGAGCAGGGTGAATACCGCAATGTATTAGTTAATATTGTATATTGGAATGTAGACGTAATATCAGGAAGGTGCTCAACATCTCTAATAAGTATGTAAAAGTAGGCGTTCACATAAATGTGGCAATACTGTTTAGAGAAAATGTGTGGTGTTACAGACTCCATGAGTAGAGGCGTATAGACTTCGATAGCTGGTATTAAGAAAGTTTCCCCTGAAGGATACTATTCTTGTATTTGAAGAGCAATGTGAGTTACAGTTTCTTTTTAGAGTCAGTTTACAGACAAGATCACCGGCTGAAGTTGGTAGTTTGCAAAGAGTTGATGAAGAATCAATGGCAGGTCTGAGCCAGGATTCTTACGGATGTACAGACTCTGGGGAGTCTTGGGAGGAGACTGAAGCTGAATATCTTCTATTTATTATTTGAATTTATTTTTGCAATTTTTTATGACCCGAAGGCGCCAGAGCGCTTTACAACAGTAGCAGGATACATGGGTTACAGCGAGTTCCAGTTACAGTAATTAAACTCAGACATTTACTTTGGAAGATGTGTGCAGGAGTTACTACATGAGACAGTTAGAGGAGTTGGTCCAAGGCCGTAAAGAGTTAAAGCATCAATTTAGATGGTGGGCTCACAATATGAAGATAGATCAAATCCTGTTGGAGTGAGTACTTAAGTATGATCAACGGTGATTAACCAAGGTGTCCGTCAAATAGGTCTGTCAAATAAGCGAAGTTTGGAGTCTTTTTTGAAGGTAACAAGGCAAGTGGTTAGGTGGAGAGTGGGAGGCAGAGAGTACTAGATTCTTATGGCACTACCAAGGAAGGACTGGCTCATGTATCGTTCGTGACTGAGAGTGGGGGGTAGCAGGAGCAAGGATTGTGCATTTCTAGAACCCCTATTTGCTTCAGAGATTGCCAGTTTCCTGTTTAGATAGGTAGGAGGGTGAAGAGAAGTGCAGCGCCCTGTGGGTAATGCAGGCTGTTTTGAATTGGGCCTGCATTTCAATGGGAAGCCATTGGAGGGTTAACAGGTGAGGGAAATGTGGTAAATGTCTTGAGACCTAAAATGAAGCATGCTGCCACATGTAGTGTTGCTCTCAGTGGGACTTGGTGAACTATGGGAATGCCTGAGAGAAAGGTAATTCCATAATCTAGTCTCGAGAGAACTAGAGACTGCACCACTGTTTTGAGGTCTTGTTCCATGATTAATTGCCTGATGCCCCAAAGCTGCTTAAGTTGGTGTTGTGCGGTTTTGGTCAAGGCTGCAATGTGGCTGTGAAGATTGAGATTGTTCTCAAGGGTGACACCAAGTGATCTGGCATTCTGGACAATGACAGGGCAGCCATATCCAGCGCAGGAAAGTTAGTCATCCATTCCTGTACTGGAGTTTTTGCTTTCAGCGATAAAATCTAAAGTAATTCTGTTTGTATTATTTGGGTTGAGTTTTAAATTGTTGTTAGACATCGAGTTTAGAATCTTTAAGAATTTGGTTGTAAGCAGGGAAACATCTTCTGAGGATGAGATTTTCATGTATATTTGGGTGTCGTCAGGGTTGAGTTGGAAGAGAATCCCAGAGTTTCTGAGAATCACACATAGTGGTTCTAGGTAGAGGTGAAAGAGGGTTGGAGAGAGGATCGATCGAGCCTTAAGGGACCCCTTGATGTACACTAAATGATCTCAAGAACGAGTTACCCATTTTCACAATTCGGTATGAGAAGAACATGTTGAGGACAGTGCCTCCTCATCCCATGCTTTGTTCTATAGTTCAAAGGAGGTCCAGATAGTTGAGGGTCCAATGCGGCAGATAAATCCTGGAGGACCAGAAGTCAGGAGTTACCAGAGTCGAAGATTCTAAGGAGTCATCAACTATTTGAAGGATCACAGTTTCTGTACTGTGGCCCTGGCAGAAACCTGATTGGAGAGTGTCTAGGAGGTTGTTAGCTCAAAAGTGTGAAGCCAGTTGGGACACTATGCAGCTTTCAATAACTTTGCCTAAATATGGGAATGTGGAGACTGGGCTGTAGTTGTTTATGATCTCTGATTCAAGCAGTTATTTTTTCAAGAGAGGAGAGATTTTACCCACTTTTAGTCATTCTGGAAATAAGCCATGTTTGAGGAGGAGTTGACCGAGTTGGTCCATATGGAAAGTAGGTGTATGGCAAGAAATTTGCTAAAAGAAGCTGGAATGACGTCCTGAAGGTGGTTTGCAGGTTTTACTTTCGAAATTATTCACTGTCTGTCCCGTTCAGAAATTGGGGAGAAAGATAACCATGAATGGTGTGCCTTGCATGGTGAATCTCAGCTGTTACTAGTGAGTCGCTGGAGGGTAGCAAGATATGGATGTCTCTAACTTTTTTAAATCAAATATCTTTTTATTCATTTCTATATCACTGTAAATTGCAATACAGTCTCTACAATAAGACCATAACCTAGCACCCAGTTGCTATATTCATGTTCAGCATTCCTCCATCTCTTATGGTCTAGAGGTACTTTGAATACTCTTTTGTATCATCAAGTATAAGAGCCAAACAGATCTTACTTTTACCCCCTAACAACTGCCCCGCCCCCTCACATGAAAAGAAATAGTAAACAAAAATAAACATAACAAGGCACTCAGTTGAGCTCAGAGGAGCACGCCTTGTATGGGGACATCTTCTAAAAACAGAAACGTGCTTTGCAGGACTTGGACAGAAGCAACACTTGCAATCTTTAGATGTAGGCCACCAGAGACTCGTCCCCTAATAAGCAAACACCCAGATCACCTCACTGACCCCACCCATCCACACTCCTCCCTGTATCATATTCCCCCCACCCAGCACCAGTTAAAGAGAGGAAAAGGTTCTTGTATCGCAGGGTAGTCGTATGAGGTCCAGCGGGGCGTACATCCCTTGGGAACGGGTTTCTGATTTGAGGATAGCTACTCAGACCTAGAAAAGATGTAATGCCCGTACTCTGGAAAAGCAGGCTATAAGTGGGAGCCCTCTGGAGACGTTGCTGATTTGGGAACCCCAGGAATATTCAAAGTTTTTCAAATCATTCTTGATCATGTCACTCATTCTTTCCATCGTGACTGCCTGCATAAGCGGGCATGCCACTGTGTTAAGGCTTGTGCTTTATTTTCCTTCCATGCTGTGGCAATTGCGGTCTTCGCTGTGCCCAGGCAGAGCCCTAGTACATCTTTTGCTGCGTTTGTTTGGTATTTAAAAAAAGAATCTCTTAGCCTCAGGAGTGCAAATGTTGGGGTGTCTGAAATCGGATAGCCTAACAGATCTTTAATCTGGGCCAGAATTTCTGTCCAGAAGGGCCGAATAAATAGTCAGTCCCACCAATAATGATGAAAGTCATCTGAGAGACCACAGCCCCTCCAGCATAGATCGGATATATAGGGAAGCATATTTTCAATTTGGCAAGGTAGAGGTACCAATCATATCGTTTTTGTAATGAGCTTCCCGCAGGGAGCGGTTATGTAGGGGTATGTCTTTCCAGAGTGCTCTCCAGAGCTCCACTGGAATGTTGTGTCCTCAAAAGGTAATGTGGGGTGGTGACTGAGACGGTAGTGTGCGAAGCAGTAGGGGGTATAAAATGGAAATGGTGCCCCTAGTGGCCCTTGTTCCCCTTCACAAACCATTCCAAATTGAGTAAGGTCCACAGACGCCACTTCCTGTGTATATGGGTGTAGCGCCCTTGTGACAGAGTTGCTGATATCTGGAATGCTCAGCTTCAGAAAGGTGGAATGTCTCACTTGCAGTGCTCAAAGGTGAGTATGTCTGAGTTGTGAAAGAGGTGCAATAGTGTGAGACAACCCCCCCTCCCTCCATGCATAAAATGGGCCTGGTTGAATAGCCCCGGGAATGCTGGGTTATGGTGTATTGGGGTAAAAGGAGAGGGGAACGTTGTCCATATGGCCCTTTTAACTTCCTTGTCCCATGCTCTCAGGGTCGTTCCCATGGGCGTGCTAAGATAGGCATTAAGGGGGCAATCCAAGTTTTGTTTCCACAACAGGTCCCATATAACCCTCCCTGTAATCGCTCTGTCCATATGGAGCCAGTGCTTATCTGACTCTCTCTGGGACCATCCGGTGATGAATCTTAGTTGAGCGGCTTTATGGTATAGTGTAAAGCATGGAAGGGCCACACCCCCTTCCCTTTTGGGGCATCGAAGCAGCTTAAAGAGGCAATGAGCCATTGGTTACCAGCGTTCTGAGCGTATTCAGATAGTGCCTCTTGAGGTCAATAGACAAGCTTTGGAATATATGGAGAAACTTGGGGAACACCACCGTCTTAATTACGTGTATCCTCCCCAGCCACAATAAGGAGATAGGGCCCATCATTTAAGGTCATCTTTTAATTGACGTAGGAGTGGTGGGTAATTGGTCTGAAACAGCTTTGATATCTTGGGAGTTAGTTTGATGCCCAGATAGATGAGTTCTTTCTTTGCCCATTGAAAGGGAGTCGCTGCCATCAGCCTTCCCAATTCCACACCAGGTTGCATTAAGTGTTGCAGGAATGATTTGGACTGAATTATGCATAGGCCTGCAACTGCGTCAAAAAGTCAAGTACGCTCTGAAGGGCCGGCAGGTCCATTAGAGTTAATAAATGTAATCGGCAAACAATTAAATATGGTGATCCACCGATCGAAACCTGATCGCCCCATCGTCTGGTTCTCCCTTATTTTTGCTGTGAGGGGCTCGATGCTGAGTGCAAAGAGGAAGGGGGAGAGCTGGCACTCCTGTCTCCTTCCCATCCCCAGCCGAAAGGGGCCTGAACCCACCCCATTGACGAGTACTCTGAACGCCTTGCAAAAGGCGCATCGTTTCAGGGTGCAAAATAAAAAGGACAAGTCCACCCAGTCAAACACAATATCTATACAAGTGGGGTCGCACACCGCTCACTCATCAGCGGGATCGCCCCTAAGAATCTTGGTAATTGTAGTTACCTTTTCTCAAACGCCGTATCTTCTATCAAACTTTCAAATATCTTCATCTTCGCCATCCCTGGACACGTTTTTCGGGGTATGTACCCCTCGTCAGCAGGGATTAGGCCATCTTCTGGGGTTGCTCATGGCTGCCAAATATCTCCAGGTATAGTACCATACAAGGGCGCGCAGGTGCGGGGTCCCGTGCTTGTCAGCCAAAAACAGAATATCTATACAAGTCGGGTCGCACACCGCTCACTCATCAGCGGGATCGCCCTTAAGGATCATGGTAATTGTAGTTACCTTTTCTCAAACGCCGTATCTTCCATCAAACTTTCAAATATCTTCATCTTCCCCATCCCTGGACACGTGTTTCGGGGTATTTACCCCTCATCAGCATTGATTAGGCCATGTTCTGGGGTTGCTGATGGCTGCCAAATATCTCCAGGTATAGTACCATACAAAGGCGCGCAGGTGCGGGGTCCCGGGCTCGTCAGCCAAGAACAGAATATCTATACAAGTGGGGTCGCACACCGCTCACTCATAAGCGGGGATCGCCCCTAAGGATCATGGTAATTGTAGTTACCTTTTCTCAAACGCCGTATCTTCCATCAAACTTTCAAATATCTTCATCTTCCCCATCCCTGGACACGTGTTTCGGGGTATTTACCCCTCATCAGCATTGATTAGGCCATGTTCTGGGGTTGCTGATGGCTGCCAAATATCTCCAGGTATAGTACCATACAAAGGCGCGCAGGTGCGGGGTCCCGGGCTCGTCAGCCAAGAACAGAATATCTATACAAGTGGGGTCGCACACCGCTCACTCATAAGCGGGGATCGCCCCTAAGGATCATGGTAATTGTAGTTACCTTTTCTCAAACGCCTTATCTTCTATCAAACTTTCAAATATCTTCATCTTTGCCATCCCTGGACACGTGTTTCGGGGTATTTACCCCTCGTCAGCAGGGATTAGGCCATCTTCTGGGGTTGCTTATGGCTGCCAAATATCTCCAGGTATAGTACCATACAAAGGCGCGCAGGTGCGGGGTCCCGTGCTCGTCAGCCAAGAACAGAATATTTATACAAGTGGGGTCGCACACCGCTCACTCATCAGCGGGATCGCCCCTAAGGATCATGGTAATTGTAGTTAACTTTTCTCAAACGCCGTATCTTCTATCAAACTTTCAAATATCTTCATCTTCGCCATGCGCGCCTTTGTATGGTACTATTCCTGGAGATATTTGGCAGTCATCAGCAACCCCAGAAGATGGCCTAATCCCTGCTGACGAGGGGTAAATACCCCGAAACACGTGTCCAGGGATGGCTAAGGAAGATATTTGATAGTTTGATAGAAGATACGGCGTTTGAGAAAAGGTAACCAGAATTACCATGATCCTTAGGGGCGATCCCGCTGATGAGTTAGCGGTGTGCGACCCCACTTGTATAGATATTCTGTTCTTGGCTGACGAGCACGGGACCCCGCACCTGCGCGCCTTTGTATGGTACTATACCTGGAGATATTTGGCAGCCATCAGCAACCCCTGAAGATGGCCTAATCCCTGCTGACAAGGGGTAAATACCCCGAAACACGTGTCCAGGGATGGCGAAGATAAAGATATTTGATAGTTTGATAGAAGATACGGCGTTTGAGAAAAGGTAACTACAATTTCCATGATCCTTAGGGGTGATCCCGCTGATGAGTGAGCGGTGTGCGACCCCACTTGTATAGATATTCTGTTCTTGGCTGGCGAGCACGGGACCCCGCACCTGTGCGCCTTTGTATGGTACTATACCTGGAGATATTTGGCAGCCATCAGCAACCCCAGAAGATGGCCTAATCCCTGCTGACGAGGGGTAAATACCCCGAAACACGTGTCCAGGGATGGCGAAGATGAAGATATTTGATAGTTTAATAGAAGATACAGCATTTGAGAAAAGGTAACTACAATTACCATGATCCTTAGGGGCGATCCCGCTGATGAGTGAGCGGTGTGCGACCCCACTTGTATAGATATTCTGTTCTTGGCTGACGAGCACGGGACTCCGCACCTGCGCGCCTTTGTATGGTACTATTCCTGGAGATATTTGGCAGCCATCAGCAACCCCAGAAGATGGCCTAATCCCTGCTGACGAGGGGTAAATACCCCGAAACACGTGTCCAGGGATGGCTAAGGAAGATATTTGATAGTTTGATAGAAGATACGGCGTTTGAGAAAAGGTAACTACAATTACCATGATCCTTAGGGGTGATCCCGCTGATGAGTGAGCGGTGTGCGACCCCACTTGTATAGATATTCTGTTCTTGGCTGACGAGCACGGAACCCCCCAACTGCGGGCCTTTGTATGGTACTATACCTGGAGATATTTGGCAGCCACCAGCAACCCCAGAGATTGGCCTAATCCCTGCTGACGAGGGGTAAATACCCCGAAACACGTGTCCAGGGATGGCGAAGATGAAGATATTTGATAGTTTGATAGAAGATACAGCTTTTGAGAAAAGGTAACTACAATTACCATGATCCTTAGGGGCGATCCCGCTGATGAGTGAGCGGTGTGCGACCCCACTTGTATAGATATTCTGTTCTTGGCTGACGAGCACGGGACCCCGAACCTGTGCGCCTTTGTATGGTACTATACCTGGAGATATTTGGCAGCCATCAGCAACCCCAGAAGATGGCCTAATCCCTGTTTACGAGGGTTAAATACCCCGAAACACGTGTCCAGGGATGGCGAAGATAAAGATATTTGATAGTTTGATAGAAGATACGGCGTTTGAGAAAAGGTAACTACAATTACCATGATCCTTAGGGGCGATCCCGCTGATGAGTGAGCGGTGTGCGACCCCACTTGTATAGATATTCTGTTCTTGGCTGACGAGCACGGGATCCCCAACTGCGGGCCTTTGTATGGTACTATACCTGGAGATATTTGGCAGCCATCAGCAACCCCAGAAGATGGCCTAATCCCTGCTGACGAGGGGTAAATACCCCGAAACACGTGTCCAGGGATGGCAAAGATGAAGATATTTGATAGTTTGATAGAAGATACGGCGTTTGAGAAAGGTAACTACAATTACCATGATCCTTAGGGCCGATCCTGCTGATGAGTGAGCGGTGTGCGACCCAACTTGTATAGATATTCTGTTCTTGGCTGACGAGCACGGGATCCGCAACTGCGGGCCTTTGTATGGTACTATACCTGTAGATATTTGGCAGCCATCAGCAACCCCAGAACATGGCCTAACCAATGCTGACGAGGGGTAAATACCCCGAAACACGTGTCCAGGGATGGCGAAGATGAAGATATTTGAAAGTTTGATAGAAGATACGGCGTTTGAGAAAAGGTAACTACAATTACCATGATCCTTAGGGGCGATCCCGCTGATGAGTGAGCGGTGTGCGACCCCACTTGTATAGATATACTGTTCTTGGCTGACGAGCACGGGACCCCGCACCTGCGCGCCTTTTTATGGTACTATACCTGGAGATATTTGGCAGCCATCAGCAACCCCAGAAGATGGCCTAATCCCTGCTGACGAGGGGTAAATACCCCAAAACACGTGTCCAGGGATGGCAAAGATGAAGATATTTGATAGTTTGATAGATGATACGGCGTTTGAGAATAGGTAACTACAATTACCATGATCCTTAGGGGCGATCCCGCTGATGAGTGAGCGGTGTGCGACCCCACTTGTATAGACACCCGGTCGAACACCTTCTCTGTGTCCAGTCCGAGCATAACTGCTGGGATAGTTTTCTTGGTGGCCTTTTCTATTAGATGTATCACCCTCTGAATATTATCATGGTTCTGCCTGCCATTGGTAAAGTCCAATTGATCCGAGTGAATCAATTAAAGCATCAGGTCCTCCAGCCACAAAGCTAAAATCTTTGAGTACAGCTTCACATCGAGATTAATGAGCGCTTTGGGGTGGTAGGAGCTGCATATTCTAGGGACTTACCCAGCTTTGGGTATGATCATATTTACGGCCTCACTCATTGAGGGTGTTACTGTGCCAGTATCAGCATATAATTAAAGAGAGAGGTAAGATGAGGGACCAGTTATGTGCTAAATGGTTTATAAAAGTGTGCAGTCAGCCCATCTGGGCTGTGAGATTTGAGAGTTTCAACAATCCTATAGCCTGTCGGTCCTTGTCCTCACTAATACAATCCCCCAACTGCTCATTTTGTGCCTGCGGGACTTGTGGAAGCTTTATTTAGTCCAGTTGGGATAGTGAGTCGGCAGGGTCAGCAGTGTATTACGATTTATAGAACTGCCTAAATATGTGTACCTTTCCCAGATCTGCTGTTTCTCTGTCCCCTGGGGGGTGACAGATATCCCCAATGTACTATTTTCCCTTACGTATCCTAAGTTTTCAAACGAAGTGTGCCCCTACCTTGTTGCCATGTGCATAGGTATTTGCCTGAGTCAGAGGAGTGTCAGTTCTGCTATATTTGCATAGATTGTATTGAATTTCCCTTTCGCAACTGTCACTTTGTGCTGGATGTTTAGTGTAGGGGTCTAATTATGGAATTGTTCAAGCGTGTGTAATTCTGATTCTAGAGTCAGGCGTTCCTTGGTCCTCTGTTTATTGAGCTCCAAAAGTAACGCCACACACTGTCCTTTCAAAACTGCCTTAAATGTATCCCAATTGTTAGAGGGAGACGTGTCATGGGGGATTATTCCACTGGAACAACTCTCTAATGGCCTTGTGCATGTCGTCCCATGACAGTTGTGGGGAAAAAACTAGCGAGTGCGTTTAGGTGTGGGGTTAGTCCATTCAAGAGAGACAGTCACTGGGGTGTGATCAGAGATAATTATGGCACTGGGGCATGATCAAAGATAAATATGGGCGAATCTCCACTTCTCAAATGCTTCGGGCAAGGGCCTGACTGAGTAATATATGGTCTAGCCTGAAGTAAGTACGGTGGATATGGGAAAAAATGTGTTATCTATATCTTCAGGGTGAGAATCCCTCCTGGCGCGAGTTGAGACTTTTGGGGAAGCTTCCAGTGTGAGCCCTGTGAGGGTAGGTACTGTCCGTGCCCCAATTACATGTGATGTTAAAAACCCCAATAAGTATGAGCTCTCACTCTGCGAATCACCCTAGAATTATTGAATGCTGATAAAAATGCTATCTGTTTGGTGTTGGTTATCTAAATCACTGCAACGGTGCACATATTCCCTCAAAGACGCCCCTTCACTAGCACCACCCTCCCCTCTTTGTCAGTTTTGTAGCCTTCAGGTTGGAATTTTAATGCAGAGTGAAACAGGAGGGCCACACCATTGCTTTTCATGGAGCCAGAGGATTGGTAGATCAAGAGGTAGCTTTTATGTTTCAGCGTGTTATTCTTCGATGTTTTAAGATGTGTTTATTGTAGAGCCACAATATGGTTGCGCCAATCTAAGAGGTATTTCCAGATCTTGTGTCGCTTAGCTGAGGCATTAAGCTCCCGAACATTCCATGTCAGTGCTTTGACCACCATTTTAATGGCTGTAATCTTTGGGGCAATCTTGTCCTTCTTCACGTTATCTCCCCCTCAGTTAAATCTAGCCCTCTATGCTTCCAGCCTTGCGCACTTACTTCCCTTCCCAAACGTTCCCTCTCCTGAGCTGTATCATTGCCTGCATTTTGCGTCAAGTCCCAAGTCCAGGAACGAAATCTGAGTACCTGTCAACAAAAAGTAAAACAACCCCACAACAAAACCTTAAGGGATAATGGGTCCCGGAACTGTTCCACTGATGTAATCTGTGAAACCCATTGGAGACGATTCGGTCCATTATCGCTATCATGGCTGTGGAATTGCTACTATATGCAGGGTTCCACCAGTTCGGTAGAGATGGTCAACGTAGCTGTTTTCCATACCCTCTTTGTGGCCCCCAGGCCTGAAAAGAGCTTAGATTGGTCTAGGAGATCACAGATTGTGACAGTTATTAGTGCTATACCACATAGAGGCAGCTGATGCTTTTCTCTCATCGCCCAGTAGATAAGACCATTTGCGTACTGCGGTGCAATCCCCAGTCGGCAAATGCGGGGTGATCTTATATATGCAGGCATTCAGCGTTTTCCCTGATGTTTGGGGGGTCGATGGGAGAGCCAGGGGCACCCTCCGTGAGTCCCCACGGCCCCCCTGATGCCCTGGTATCTTGGTCCACTGGTTTGTTCTCTGACACTGGTAGGCCCAGGAGGGTCATAGCTTTCTCTACTTCTGTGATGTGATGCGCTCTTTTGAAGAGTTCAAAGGCTAGCCCAAAGGGTTAGGTCCATCCATATTTAATATTGTCCCACCAAAGTTTGTCTGTGACCAGTCAGAACTGATGACGTCGGCCTAAAGTCGCAGGAGCAATGTCTTGGTACACTGTGCTTGTGGCTCCCTGGAACATCAGTGTCAGTTTTCCTGGCAGCCTGTAGAATAGCCTCTTTCGTTTTAAAGTAGTGTAGTTTGGCCTGGACGTCTCTTGGGCACTTCTTGTCTCCCAATGTCTATTTGCCCACTCTGTGTACTCATTTTATTTTGACCTTTATTGTAGTTGTGCCCAGTATCTCAATGACAAGCCCCATCACAAACTCTTCCAGATCTGGTCCCTCCACCCCCTCCTCCAGGTTGCCGACCCTTATGTTGTCTCTTCTAGATCTGTTCTCCTTGTCTTCACTTTTGAGCAGAGCTGCCCGGAATTGCCCCTGAAAAGAGTTTGTGGTGGGCGTCATTAGATGCGTGCGTTTTTCTAGCTTTGAGGCTGTGGTTCCAGCTCTACCACCCTGCCCCCCACTGAATCGATATCTTACCCTGGTGCAACTAATTTCTCATTCAGGTCACCCTTAAGTGTTTCAAGGGAAGTGAGCACGTCTATTTCAAGCTCCTCCCAGAGTTCTTTTTTAAAGTCATGCAAGGAAGTGAGAAGATCTCCTTCTTGAGAGCCATTGTATCTTCCACTCCGATGTCTGTCGGTTATCACTGGAGTCTGTGGGAGCAGAATAGCTGAATAGTATGTTGTTCTGCTGTTTGTTTTTTTAGTCGCATAGAGGAAATCTCTGCTTAGCCAAGTGGGGTCATGGAATATTGACCAGTGGTCCCCTTACCAGCCTTCTCCTAGCTAGACCGGTCCGACCCAGAAGCAAGTTTCGGGGGTGAGCACCTATTAGATTCCACTTGGGGTAGTGTCTCTAACGGCACTGCTGTGGAGGAGCCCCATCAGTTACAGCCTCTGCCGGCCCCTAGCGCAACCAATACATCTCCCCTTCTGTCATTTATCTTCTGGGCCTCCGAGTGAAACCTGCAACCCCCTCAAGGAAGGTGGAGATGCAGTCCCTCCATAATGGGAGCCTCACCTACTCGCTACTTGCAGATCTCAGTGTAAGCTCTCTGTGCGAGCTCATGCTATGTCCCCGGTGTGGCTGCCATCAGCCTCATGTTATTCTCACTGGGTCACGTGTTAGGGTCAGGCACTGTGCCCATAAATATAACTGAAAGACCTCAACGTTCTGGAGGGGCAAATTGCCTTCCAAGTCTTTCCACTCCTGGTGGGCTTCTCCTCCCACAGAGCCCTACTCTGGAATCATTTGCTTCTGCTGGATATCACACACACCTCCAGACGCAGGACCTCTAGCCAACATCCTGAGGTCCGGAACGTCTCCGCAATTAAACTATCCTTTCGTGTGCAAATGATGCATTCACTGGCCTTGCCTCGATCATCTGCCTCTGGAATCTCCTGGCCCCCCGTTGGCCGCCACAATCATTCAGGCTTCCTCCGGTAAGCAAATATTCTTGGGCTGTTGGTATATTG
This sequence comes from Lissotriton vulgaris, assembly GCF_964263255.1. Lineage (NCBI taxonomy): Eukaryota > Metazoa > Chordata > Amphibia > Caudata > Salamandridae > Lissotriton > Lissotriton vulgaris. The sequence goes on along the minus strand of NC_141699.1, from coordinate 822,055,922 downwards.
TACGGTGATCATGGCTGTGTCCCTGCAATTCTATATCAGTGATAGTGGAGCTGTCGTGGATCACGTTCACACAGCCATCTTGGCTGGCCACGCCCCCGTCTCCAACTTTTTTAACCAATATACAAAGTTGTTACAGCAGATCACTGATGACTTATGAAGTGGTGGGGGAGTTTTTATTTGCAATAACCACGAACAGGCGCTTCGGTCTGCTCTTTGCAGAATTCACAAGGGCTCTGAAATGGGAGGATTTGGCTTTGAGGATTCGGTCTTTGTATTGTTTTCTCACTTTGCGAAGCTATTCAAACTCAGGTTAGAGGGCGCTAGTCTCCCTTTTTTCTCACATTTTCTAATTAGCTATCTTCATAACATTATTTTGCAAACCAAGGACCAGAGGGTTTTGGTCTGGATAATTTGCACTTCAGGGGTGCACATTTGTCGATAAGGGAGCCCCTGCAGGACTTGTACTTGTCAGTGGCCATGTTAATATCAAGATGAGGCATAATTAAAATTAGCTAAGGAAGGGCCATGATGGCCATGGCTTCTGTGTCAAAGTTTAAATTTGTCTCTGAACCATATTTTTCCTTCTTGGGTTGCCCGGATGTTTTGGTATAAGAGCTGGATAAGGAGAGCGTGATCTCTGTGGTAGGACCAGTCAACTAGAATAGAGTCATATCATTGAAGGCTGGGGGAATTGGAGATCATCAGGTCCAGAATTCTGTGGTGTGTAGGTTTATGGCAGTGTTGTTGGAGATCATTGTCTATGAGAAAGGAGGTAAAAGTGTCCACATAGCTGTCACCCTAGCCTCCACAGTGGATGTTGAAGTCACCTAGGAAGATAGTGTTGTCTGAGCTGATAAATTGAGAGGTGAAGGGATCCATGCATTACTCAATGACGTTTTTGATCCAGTGGATGGTAAATCACATTCAATCTGAAGTCGCAGGTAGTGGATGTGGACATATCTTGTTATGTGGATTCAAATTCCTGAAAATGAATCTTTGGGAGGATCCTGCATCTCAGGGAGATTCTTTGAATGAGTGAGAGACCTCCACCTTGTCTATCTTCCTAATCCCGAGGTAAAATGGTGTAATTGGGAGGAATTAGAATGCCTAGAGAGTGGTTAGATGAGTCAGTAAGCCATGTTTCCAAAAAGATCAGCATGTTGAGATTACCATATCTCTAGACAATGTTTGGCTAGATCAACAATTGTATAGCATGCAGTTCAGGCCGAAGCTGTTGTCTTACTGACTTGACTGTTCAGGGAAGGAAGATGAGACTTGTATCAAATTAAGAGGGGATGATCATACACCAGGATGGTGTGTGTGAGTTTGACCGTGGTCTAAAATGATTGTACAAATTAGGCAGCTCACTGCTGGAAGGAAAGACGTGGGGTGGAGGATTTTGAAGCTGTTAAACTCTCTAGGAGATAGAATAGATATGAATTGACTGGGGAGATTGTGTCTGTTTGGGTCTGGGTAGGTGGCTGCTTCTCAGTATGATGGTAGGATGGGCAAGGGTATGTAAGGTTGATGAGGAGAGCATCAACGAGAGGACAGAGAGTTGCTTTGATGTAACAGAGCCAATGTGTGGATGTCCATTGTTCAAATGAGGTGAGAGAACGAGGAAAGGAGGTTGTTGAACAGAGGCCGGTTATGTTAATCAATTATAGTTGCGATGAGCCGTGGGTTGTTGGTATCAGGTGGTGGGATATGTTAGGACTAAGGAGATAAAGGTGGGAAGGAAGGGGAAGGCTTATGGGATGACTTTGTGGTGGAGAACAGGGTGGAGAAGGCAGCAGGAGGGAGAGATAACTGTTTTGGGAAGTTGGAGTGGAATGGTGTGGGGATGGTCTGTGGGGCATTCAAGGTATGTTGTTGGCGGTCAGCTATGAGTTGTTGGGGGCATATCGTACAGCAGCAAAGTACGGGGTGAAAGGAGTTGTGTGGGTCGACCAGAAGGGAAGAAGAATGGGTTAGGGGTTTTAGTGATAACAGAGAAGTGGATAAAAGAGATTCATCGAAGGGCTTGAGGGCGATTGTGCTCAGAATTGTGTCTTTGGCTTGGAACATGGTTTTCCCATTGTGGTAGACGGAGCTAGAAAGGTTGCCAGGGTGGCCAAAGTGAGAAAATCATTGGAGTTTGCGTCCGAAGGGGATGTTAGAGAGAGGGGAGAATGAGAGAAACTTGTTAAAGGACCTGATCCATAGGTCAGTGATGTGTGTGAAAAGGAGAGGTTGGCTTTTGGGGCACCTTTGCATTGGCAACAGTATTGGTCTGTGAAGAGGGTTTCTGGGAAGCTTCTCAAGGGTTTGTGTTTCAGGTTTTTCATTACATATTTGTAAAGACTTGAGGGTATTTAATCTTGAAAGCATTGGTACCAGATTTGGATCTGTGCGATGGGGGGAGCTAGGGGCAACGGCTGTCACCATCATGTTGAAGGGTGATACTGGATTGAAGGTTATAGGTATGACCTATACACGCATTGCTTGGGTAAAGATGGGTGCAACGTGATTTTATGCAGTCTTACAAAGCACACTGCATTCGTCGGGTAGGAGAAGACTGCATTTAATAGTGTTTGGTAGAGCGAGAGATGAGGCTGGGATTAGTATCCCAATGTCATTGATATGTTGAGCTTGTGGGATTGGACAGTTTTCTAAATCGGTTGGGCTTGTTTTTTTGGGTCGGTGAGCCGGAGCAAACAAGATGGCGATGTCCAAGAGACTTGTGACCTCATTAATCAGCGTTTAGCCCAAGCAAAAGGGTTCTGGTAGCCTGCAGTCAGTATTACCTCCTAGCACACCAAGATATCTGATATTGAAGTTCCACTTCTCATGAAGCTTGTCCAATAACGGAAGACTGATAATATGCAGAAGGTTTAAAAATTATCCAAATTAGCTTTTTCTTAACTGAAGTTAAAGCGCATTTTGTTTTGAAATCTATGTATAAAATCTACTATAGCCTTAGAGCCCGATGTAGCGGGCTCTACAGGCCATTAAAGGTCCACTCCAGCCTTTAACAAGGGAGCGGGCCTTTAACGGCTGGTAGAGCCACTTTAAAAGGGAGCTAGGGTTAATAGAGCATTCTGCCCATTGAGGGCAACATTTTCTAATTTTTTTTTTTTTTTTTTTTTCTAATTTTTTAAAAAACAAAGGCCTCTCGGAGCCCCAGGCGACTTAAACCCACTTGGGCTCCGAGAGGCCTTTGTTCACAGCAGCAGCTGTGAAATGAAAAAAATAGGAATGTTGTTCTAAGGGCTTCTACCAACCAGTAGAAGTCTGGATCACTTTATTGTCTTTAATGGAGCACCCAACATTCCTTTGTTCTAATAAGTGGCATTTGTAAGAGGTAGCCATAAAGTGGAGATAGCCTGCAGAGTACACGTCATCAAGAAGAATGGAAGAGTAAGTTTCTGTGGGTTGTAGGCTTCACTGAAGAATGCATACTACACAGCGCAAACAATAGTAGAGGAGCAAATTTGCACCCGATATCATTGGACCTTGAAACAGGAGTAATGACTTAAGGAGACAGATGAAGCATTTTAGAAAAACCCTTGCGATTGACAATACCTTTTTTTCTCTCAGTTCTTCAGGAGACTAGAGACTTGCTAGAGGTCGGGTGGCAGATTTTAAAACAGCAGTAATAATTACAAGTAATTGAGCGACAGAGAAATAATAAAATAGTATTTGTTCACCACACAAAAAAGAACAAGAGTGGTCAGAATAAATTAATTCCAGTGTTATATTTATTTTTTCTTTTAGTGAACATGACAATGTCAAGCCTGCCAGTAATGTGCCACCTTTTACCAATAAAGGTTGACAGTTGATCCTAAGTCTACCTAAAGCAAGTACACCTTATGTGTATCTCCAGCTAATGAGAAGTGAGCTACTATTCCCTTAAACAACTTTATTAAGTAATTGACAGTGGTGATAGAAATTAAATAATCAGGATAAAAGGCTTTTTTTTTTTTGCACACATACCTTTTCTTAAAGGCTGCCGTTTGGTCTTCTCTGTCAGTATCCAATTATTCCACCATGACTGTGGTCCATCACCTTCCATCATGTGTTTAATGTGAGCATATGTGTTTCAGGTTTGATAGATGAGGATTGCAAAATGGTAGGGGTGCGCTTTGTATGCTGTGTATAATGAGCAAAAAGGCGTAGCCTTCCTGCGGGTTTACCTAATTCTCCGTGTGCACGAAGGACGTGCTGTCCTTTCTTCAGCACCTCCTCAGGTAGAGCTTCTGGTGGAGTGGGGAGAATCGCTATTCCTCCCTTGTAGAAAAGATGTGCCCTTCTCACGCCCCTGCCCCGTTTGCCCTTGAACCCAATATTATCTGGTTGGAGTAAATATCATTCATTTATTTGTCAAGATCAGCTACACTTTGGGGAGCTCGCGTCTGCCAGTGCCTCCAAAGTAAGGCAAACAAAAGTCAAATCAAGTCAACAGCCTGCATTTTGTATATTCGAATAGGAGTCTCTGCACATCAACAGAGAGAAGACCTCTGAAAGGCTAGGTGAGGCCCTGTTCGAGTACAAGGAAAGAAAGCCTTGTTCTCTGGAGCATCTGCCTTGATGATCTGCACAAGGCCCGCCTGATTGCATATTATTCATTGACACTGTGCTGATGAACTGAGTCACACAGGGGTCAGGACAGCCCTGCAGCCGAGTTGCTTAGACTCGCCAATTCATCAGTAGAAATTTAAACAAAAACAGTCACTGTGGTGAGGGAGCACCATCACTGACTGCCTGACAACTTAGGGATTTACAGCTGATCCATCCTCTTCAGTCCAGATCTTGATCTTATATCTCAAAGACCACAGACAGTCACCCTGAATTCAGAAAAGGTGGTGACTGTACTCTAAGCCTCAAACTGTAGTTGCATTGGTTGTGGTTCTTACGAGTGTAAGCAGTCGTTGCTCCAAGTTCACTAGCAATTTTACCTCAGCACTTTTAAGATTTTTGATTTCTCATTTTATAGCTTATATCTTGTTAATTTCTCAAAAACACTACTAGAAATATCCAAATATTGACACGATAAAATCGAAAATTGGAGAAAAAAAATGGTAGATAGGGATCAGCAAAACTAAATATCAGGGAAAAAGATTGGAAGGAAGAGATAAAAAATAAGAAGGGGTTTTACACAGGGGCAAATGGCTAAAAAATTCAAAACGAGGGCACGAGATGAGGAAAGAAAAAAAGAAATATTGTTAAAAAAGAGGGCCGGATGCTTACCTCAAAGGAAAAAAGATGGATATATAAAGACAAAAATAAATAAAATGGGTACAGGCAATACGAAAAAAAGTAGTAAGGCCACAATACATAAAACAACATAAGTAAACAAATGAAAGTAATAATATTGGGATAAAAAAAATGCATTTCCATTGAGAATGGGGGCATTACCAATGGGTATCACCATCAACCAAAAGTGTGAGCCAAGCATTCAGAAATATATGCTCCTCGAGTTTCACACCCTGTTGCCTGTTTCTAACCTATGTTCACCTCGATTGCATTTCCCTGACGTCCGTTAGGAGCGTAAATGGTATTAGGACATTTAGAACCGGTGACTGCTTGACCGCGGTGGCGCAGTTAAATATTTAGAAACTTTGGGGAATTTTAATTGGGTGCTTACAGACCTTTGGTAGAACCAGTTAGGTTTGCTGGTGCCTTTTGTTTTCTAGAAATTTTAGACTACTCGAATGGATTAATCGCCATTCAAAAAAAAGCTTAGACATAACATTTCTATTATGCTTCTCACTATTTCATTGTTTGGAATTGTTGGCACATTGACATAGAATCTAAGCAAACTAATGATTCACAATTTTTTTTTCAAAAAGTCGGCTCGGCAAAATTTCAGTTAAACTGGTGTGATCTCGATTAATTTGTGCAAATTCGCATTACACTGGAATGCAAAATGCCAGAAATTACACTGTTACACCGAAATATATCCAAGTGCATGATAACAACATGAACAACCAGAATGCAAATTTCAATAAATCAATCAATCAAGGCACTTGTATAGCGCACTACATACCCGTGAGGGTTTCAAGGTGCTGGGTGGGGTGGGGTGCTGCTACTGATCGAAGAGCCAGGTCTTGAGGAGTCTTCTGAAGGCCAGTAGGTCTTGGGTCTGCCGTAGGTTGGTGGGAAGGGTGTTCCAGGTCTTGGCGGAGAGGTGGGAGAAAGATCTGCCGCCGGCGGTCAGTCTTCGGATGCGGGGGACTGTGGCGAGGGCGAGGCCGGTGGAGCGGAGCAGGCGGGTGGGGGTGCAGAAGATGAGTCGTCTGTTGAGGTATGCTGGGCTGGTGTTGTGAAGAGCTTTGTGTGCGTGGATGATGAGCTTGAAGGATACCCTCTTGTTTATGGGGAGCCTATGCAGGTCTCTCAGGTGGGGTGTGATGTGGCAGCGGCGGGGCATGTCGAGGATCAGATGTGCAGAGGCGTCTGGATGCGCTGCAGTCTACTCAGGAGTTTGGCCGATCTTCCTGCGTAGAGGGCGTTTCCATAATCCAGCCTGCTGGTGACGAGGGCCTGGGTGACTGTTTTTCTCATTTCGATGGGGATCCACTTAAAAATCCTGCAGAGCATTCAGAGGGTGTTGAAGCAGGATGAGGAGACAACATTCACCTGCTTAGTCATGGAGAGGGTGGAATCGAGGATGACCCCTAGGCTGCGTGCATGGTCGGTGGGTGTCGGGCCTGTTCCTAGCATTGTTGGCCACCGGGAGTTGTCCCAGGCTGAAGGGGTGGAGCCGAGGATGAGGACTTCCATCTTTTCTGAGATCAGCTTCAGTCGGTTGTTCTTCATCCATTTGGTGATGGCCTTCATTCTGTCGTGGAAGTTGGTTTTGGCGGTGTGAGGGTCTTTGGTGAGGGAGAGGATCAGCTGGGTGTCGTCAGCATAGGAGATGATGTTGAGGTGGTGCTGTCGGGCGACGCGGGCGAGGGGTGCCATGTAGATGTTAAACAGTGTCGGGCTGAGGGAAGAGCCCTGGGGTATGCTGCAGATGATCACAGTGGTGTTGGAGCAGAAGGGGGGAGGCGGACACTCTGTCTTCTGCCGGAGAGGAAGGATGTGGTCCAGTCCAGAGCCTTCCCTTGAATTCCGGCGTTGTGTAGGCGTGTTCGCAGTGTGTGGTGGCAGACCGCGTCGAAGGCGGCTGATAGGTCCAGGAGGATGAGGGCCGCTGTTTGTCTGTTGTCCAGTAGGGTTCTGATGTCGTTGGTGGCGGCAATGAGGGCGGTTTTGGTGCTGTGTTTGCTGCAGAACCCAGACTGGGAGGGACGCAGGATGCTATTCTCCTCGAGGTAGCGGGTCAGTTGTTTGTTGACGATTTTCTCAGTGACCTTTGCCGGGAGCAGGGAGATGGGTCAGAAGTTCTTGAGGTCCTTGGGGTCCGCCTTGGGTTTCTTGAGTAAGGCGTTGATCTCAGCGTGCTTCCAACTTTCCGGGAAGCTTGCTGTCTCGAAGGAGATGTTTATTACTTTCCGGAGATGGGGTGCGATGGCTGTGCAGGCTTTGTTGAAGATGTGGTGAGGGCATGGGTCTGACGGTGATCCAGAGTGAATGGTGTTCATGATCTCGCTGGTGTCCTCGTCGTTGGTGCTGGTCCAGGAGAGTAGGCAGTTGGTGCAGGTGGTGTTCATGGGGGCGGTGGCGGTGGCTGTCAGGGCGGTCGTGGCGTTGAAGCTGTCCTGGATGTTGGCGATCTTATGGTGGAAAAAGATGGCCAGTAAGTCGCACAGGTCTTGCGAGGGGGGATGTTGTTGGTGTTGGAGCTGGGATTGGAGAGTTCCTTCATGATGTTGAAGAGCTCTTTGCTCTTGTGTGCGTTGTTATCTAGGCGGTCTTTGAATGAGGCCCTCTTGGCGGCTCTGATGAGTTGATGGTGTCTGCGGATAGCGTTCTTGTGGTCTGAATGGCTGTCCGGTGTTCTTTAGCGGAGCCAGTTCTTCTCCAGTTTTCGGCATGTTTGCTTGGAGGCCTGGAGGTCTTCGGTGAACCAGGTGACTTTCTTGCTGGGGTGCCTGTTGGATGGTGTCTTGAGTGGGGTGAGGGTATTGGCGCAGTAGTCGATCCATTTTCTGAGGTTGCGGGCGGCGGTGTCCGGGTCGGTTGGGTCGGCAGGTGGGCTCTGCAGTTGGTAGTGCTTGTGTTTTGGTGTAATAATTTTTTTTATCATAACGTCGTCCTCGCGTCCTAAATAAAGTGTGCAGTTGTATGTCATTTGTGCCAAGAGTTGGGTGTGATTTGTGGGGTCCTGAGACATGGTCGATCTTGTCGCTGCTGATATGTATGTCAATATGTGGAGAAGTAGATGAATTGTATGGTGCCTGATTTATGCACAAGAGTTTTTCTTTCTTGTACTCTGTTTCATGAGTAGTTGTATAATGGGAATGTCAATCAAACTGGATTTGTAAGGTGCAGTTAATCACAGATGAGGGTATCCAGGTGCTAGGTTCTTGCTGGGAACAGTCAAACAGCCAGGTCTTGAGTCCCTTTCTGAATTACAGGAGAGAGGATGATGTTCGGAGGTGGAGAGGACAGACAATTGAGGACTTGGCGGCGAGGTAGGAGAAGCAGTGTCCTTTACTGTAGATTCAGCCAATACAGTGAGTCTCTGCACGGGAGCGGGAGGTGGAGTGCATGTGTCTGGAAGGCTGGTGGAAGTTCAGGTCATGGATGATGTATGCTGGTCCTTGGTCATGGACGGCGGGGAGCAGCATCTTGAAATGGCATTTTTTTCTGGATGGGGAGCCAGTGGAGGTTCCTGAGGTGGGGGTGGATGTGGGGGGATGTGAGTCTGGCAACAGAGTTCTGTATCGTCGGAGCAAACAGAGGGTGTGGAAGCAGGTCCGGGAGACTGCATTGATCTTGCATTTCATGGTGTGTTTTCTGTCTAGGATGATGCCAAGGTGGTGGGCTCAGTCTGCTGGTGTATGCTAGGACCAAGTTCGGGAGGCCACTAGGTGTCATTCCAGAGGGAGGTGTTGTTCCCAACACATCCGTCTTGTTCATGTTGAGCTTCAGGCAGTTGGACTTCATACAGTTGGTGAAACTCGTCATGCTGTTTTGGAAGTTTGTCCTAGAGGTGTAGGGGTCTTTTGCGAGAAAGAGGATGAGCTGGGTTTCCTCTGCATAGGATATGATGTTGAGGCCGTTGGTTCTGATGATGTTGGCCAGAGGCATCATGTAGGTGTTAAACAGCGTGTGCCTAAAGGATGAACCCTGAGGGAGGCCACAGATGATGCTCTTGGGTTCTGAGGTGAAGGATGGTAGGCAAATTCTCTGGATTTATCCTGTGAGGAAGGATGAGATCCATCTGAGGGCATCTCTCTTGATCCCGATGTGGTGGAGTCTCTTAATGAGGGTGTGGTGGAATATGATATCGAACGCTGCTTAGAGGTTGCAGAGGATCAATGCTGCTGGTACTCCCCAGTCAAGGAGGGTTCTGATGGTATTGATGGCAGCGATCCGGGCAGTTTAGTGCTGGATTTGGTGTGGAAACCAATCCATTCAACAAACTTTATTTCGGTCATTGTTGACCATAAAAAGTAGATCATACAAATACATGCATAGCTAGATTTGGGCGATATTAAACATTAATCAAAAACAGATTATAAAAGATAGCCACAATGCATTTTTAGTTAATCCAGTATCATTACAATAATTGAGAATAAAGATAATTAAAAGTAAGTGAACATTTTTTTAAAAGTTAAAAAAGGTTAAAATGAGACAAAGTACAAAGAGAAATATTTATGGTTGCTATAGTAAATTTAACAAGACCCTATGCCTATGCCACATAGAACTGAGGAATCGGGACACAGTAAAAACTGTGGGGGAGGGTGAGTGCCAGATCTCAGTATTCTATACGCCTCTGAACATTGCCTGCAGCCCAGATTTCTACAAATTGATACGAGCCAACGCCGTCTGGCTATTTTATAGCCAGGTCAAAAGAAAAGAACATAAATGTCGGACTGGCCAGGGCTATTGCAAGCAGAACACCCAAGGGAAGGAGCTTTTGACCATTTGTTTGTGAATGCATGAAGCGGCAGGGTCCCTATTCTAAACTGGATATATAGCTTCCTTGCCATAGAAGGTTGTATATCATTCAGAAAAGACTGAAGGAGGTACTGAGCTTTAATATTAAGGAAGTCAACCGTTAGCTGCCTACGTTTAGTGTTCCCCTGTATATCAGCTAGTCTGAGTGATCTATAGACTCTTACTAGTTCTAGTCGTGGAATTGTCGGGTACACTTCCTCAGGGTTTCTCCATAGGTTAGGTATGCCTAGTCTAAGGCATACATCTTTTATATATGCAAACCATGGTAATTTTCCCACCGCCGGGAGTTCCATAATCACCTTAAGTTCAGACTGGTAGACTGCTAATTCAGGGGTCACCCACAGTCTACGCCAAAAGGTCAACGGTCTGAGTCCAGTCTCCTCCGTAATAAGTTTAATTCCAAAATCCAGGCACAGGGGAATGAGAGGAGTGCTTGGCGGTAGGCCCAAGAGCTTTCTTATAAATTGATTCTCTATTTTGTTCAGCCCGCCAGAGGGACAGTGACCCCACAGTTCCGCACCATACATAACAGCACTCCTAACTTGTACTTTATATATCCCAGCCACAGGCTCATGCTATCTATATGAGGAGTTCCTAAACATTTTAGCGATTCCCCCAACTTCTGCACTAGCCTCAAGCTTGCTTTGCTTAGTTGCTGGTCCCATTTGAAGGTTTCGGACAACGTAACACCAAGGTAGTCAAAGACAGTCACCCTTTCTAACAGGGTGCCGTTTAAGGAGGGGTTTGGACGAGATGTTTTGGCTGGGTTAAAACCATAAATTTGGTATTTGATGTGTTAATCTCCAGCCCCTCTTTTTACAAAATAAAGAGAAACTGTCCAGAATCCTTTGGATGCCCATAGGGGACTTAGATAACAACAAGGTGTCACCTGCAAACATCATTGCTGGCACCTTACCATGCACCAGCTTTGAGGCGTCTTTGTCCACTACCTCATTTAATTGAGCCACCAAAGCATTGATAAAGAGACAAAACAGGGTATGGCAAGTACACACCCCTGCCTTACTCCTCTGTTGACTGGGAAGCAGGGGGTCAATTCCTCAGTTTTTCCGTACGTTACTTGGGCAAAATTACCTGCATGCAGTTGCATGATCAATGACAACAGGTAGGGCGGGATACCCAATTGTTCAATAACCTCCAACAGTTTGGCTCGGGGGACCAAATCAAAGGCCGATTTAAGATCAACAAATATCAAATAAAGGCTGCCAACCTCTTTTGACAAAGTCTTCCAATATAATAATTGGAGCCTGAAGATTTGGTCGATAGTGGAGATATTCTTCCAAAAACCACCTTTTCACGCTCTTCCGTCCAAGAGTGGAGGCGCTTGAGGAGAATCATAGCGAACAATTTCTGGGTGACTTCAATCAGGCTGATCAGCCTATTGTTGGTGGGCAGGAGAGGTGAACCCTTCTTAAAAACTGGGAACATTTCAGCCCCTAACCAGGTGACTCGGATCTTCATGCCATTCAGAATGGCATTAAATATTACCCAAAGATAGGGTCCCCAAATGTTTGGTTCCTCCCGAAATAAGTCCCCAGGGATCTTGTCTAGTCCGGGGGCCTTTCCAAGGCTAAGCTTCCTGATTGCATTTAAAACTTCTAGTTCAAGTTCAAGTTCGGGTACTTATATAGGGCACTACTCACCCAGAGGGTCTCAAGGCGCTTGGGGAAGGTGTTCATTATTTGTCGAATAGCCAGGTTTTGTTAAATTAAACCCTTGGGGGTCTTCAAGGAAAATCCCTGGGATTGCTAAATATGTTTCATCTTTTGGTTCTGCGGCTTCCTCAGTGGAATATAGAGCTTGGAAGTGAGACTTCCATGTGGCTGCAGCAATATTTGCCACCAAGGCTGAGTCTTCGATACTACTGTCTGTTCTCACTAGTGACCAGAACGTCTTCATGTTCTCATTAGAAAGTGCTTTTTTACTGGCATCCCATCTTTCAAGCTCACAGTTCTTCTTAGCTAACTTGATACTATCTCAATAAAAGGCCCTATTTAATTTGATTAAGGATCTAGCCTTACTTTTGATGGCAACTATGAGGGCACCCTTTGCCTTACGACAAGAATTGTTGAACCAAGTTTGTTTGGCACCCTTATTCACCTTAGAATGCGTCAAAGGATTAAAATATTAGTCAGGCTAGTTGACAATTCTACGTGCAGAGCCTCAAGTCTACTGATGGTTTGAGGAGAGTTAAGTGGCATGGCAAGAAAAAACCGCCTAGCCTGCCGTGAGGGGAACGGCCAACTTGGTTGCAAACTCACCCCTGCCCTGCTCCAGAACCGCGCCGTGAGGGAAACGGCTAGCGCACACACCACCATCCACCCCGTGCAGCAGCAGCTGGGGAACTACATCACCCAGCTGCCCCGGGGGTGGACGCGGCGGGCGTGACGACGGACACGCGCCAGGAGGCGCTTCATTAGCAGGGAGCGCCGAAGCGCTCTGGGGACAAGAAAACACTGCCTAGCCTGCCGTGAGGGGAATGGCCAACTTGGTTGCAAACTCACCCCTGCCCTGCTCCAGAACCGCGCCGTGAGGGAATCGGCTAGCGCACACACCGCCATCCACCCGGTGCAGCAGCAGCTGGGGAACTACATCACCCAGCTGCCCCGGGGGTGGACGCGGCAGGCGTGACGACGGACAAGCGCCAGGAGGCGCTTCATTAGCAGGGAGGGCCGAAGCGCTCTGGGGACAAGAAAACACCGCCTAGCCTGCCGTGAGGGGAACGGCCAACTTGGTTGCAAACTCACCCCTGCCCTGCTCCAGAACCGCGCCGTGAGGGAAACGGCTAGCGCACACACCGCCATCCACCCGGTGCAGCAGCAGCTGGGGAACTACATCGCCCGCTGCCCCGGGGGTGGACGCGGCGGGTTTGACGATGGACACGCGCCAGGAGGCGCTTCATTAGCAGGGAACGCCTCTCGCCCCGCGAGTCGCGCGCGGGAGAAGCCCGGGAAAAGGGCTGGCCGTCTGTTTGGCACCCTTATTCACCTTAGAATGCGTCAAAGGATTAAAATATTAGTCAGGCTAGTTGACAATTCTACGTGCAGAGCCTCAAGTCTACTGATGGTTTGAGGAGAGTTAAGTGGCATGGCAAGAAAAAACCGCCTAGCCTGCCGTGAGGGGAACGGCCAACTTGGACACGCGCCAGGAGGCGCTTCATTAGCAGGGAACGCCTCTCGCCCCGTGAGTCGCGCGCGGGAGAAGCCCGGGAAAAGGGCTGGCCGTCTGTGGCCGTCTGTGGCCGTCCGGGGATGACGAGGGACGGGACGGGCCACCCCCTTGGCCCCTGCGACCTTCTATCAACTCACCCAGGTACTGCATCTTGTGTTTATGGAATTCGCAATCTTTATTGAAGCCCTCCACAAAAGTAACTAGACAAATTCAATGGCTGCACATAGAGGATCATTAGAAACCCAACCTGGGTAGAATTTTATTCAATTGTGGGACTTCCAATTAATGCAGGTTACCCAAACTGATTGTAGTGGTCACTAGAGTGATTTAGTGGGAGACTATAAGGAAAAAATGTCTAACCATCCCAACACACGTTCGGCTGGGAACAAATCCAACAAAAGAGTGACCCCTAAGCAAACACGAGTGGCAACAAAGGAGGGTGCCCTCCCGAAGGGGAACAAACCCACAGCAATTGACCTAATGTTAAAGAAAGTCACGGGGGAAATAGAACGCATGGAACGGAGTTTATCCTCCTCACCCAACCTCAATGTCATCACCCAAACACCCTCCAGAGACCTATCAATAGCAGATAGCCCAAATATCCAGGGTAATATGACCCAACCAAACAATGATATAGAGGAGGTCCCCTGTGCACAAACCCCGGGCCAAGAAAACTCTGAGTTCGATGAAACGACCCACCAGAAAAAAAGGAAGCGACAGGGGAGGACTAAGGGGCCCCAGAGACAAAGGAAAGCGTCAGTAAGAGGTAATCCCCCAACACGCACACAAGAGTATATAACAGTAGAAAATAACTCCCAAGTAGAATCCATTCCACCAGGGTGGATCGAGACATTAGTTGCAGATCTCAAAAAACAGCTAGAATCCTTTATCGCGGCACAATTAAAGCCTATTATAAGCAAGGTGGACAAAATAATGTGCGAGCTCTCTAAACAATCCAAGGCACTAGAGCACACACTGGCAAAAACTTCTACTGACCCAACTCAGACAACTGAGGTAGCCACTAATGATAATGCAAACACAAATAGAGTGCAAAATAACAACTGTGTCAGTCACACTCAACACGCAATTGTCCAGATACATGAGGCCCCAAAAACTGCCCAAAATCAAAAAGGGGGTACTAATGACAAATCTAGAGGGGGACACACTCAAAGTGCGAACATCATAAATATGGAAAAAAACCCTTTACAACCATTAATGCAATGGAGACAGGAAGACCGTCCCCAGAGGGATGGGAATTACGATCACTGTTATACAGATTCCGATCCCTTCCATACTACTAACAGTCACGCCCCACATATAGATCTTCCCCCTGAGGCGAGCCCATTTGTAATAGTTTTTGCAGGGGTACCCGAAATCAGGCCCACCGAGAGAGAATCACATTATCAATTACTCACCAAAATTAAGTATGAGCGGAAAATCCGTTCCGCTCGCGGATTTTGCGAATTTTCGGTAAATTCGCGATCCGCGAACTCCCGCGAATTTACCGAGAATTCGCAAATCCGCGAGCGGCGGATTATTCCGGGGGCAAAAGTTGAAGCCTGGCCTTTTGTAACTATTTTACGATGGCGCTGGCAAGCTGCCAGCGCCATCCTAAAATAGTTACTAAGTTAGCTTCAACAGGTAGCTCTAATAGATAAAATAAAGCAGGTGCTTGATTTTATCTATTAAAGCTTCCTGTTGAAGCTAATTTAGTAAGTATTTTAGGATGGCGCTGGCAGCTTGCCGGCGCCATCGTAAAATATTTACAACATGCCCTTCCTGTGACTCATTCATCAGCCCAAAAACAATCGTGAGCGTCGTCGAGGCAGGTGCGCCTTCTTCACAAATCTACTGTGGAAAATCAGCTGTGATGCTGGATAGAGGCTTTTGCATCCGTGACTTTCACGAGTGCAATACCCGTGCTGTTTCTGTGACCAGGAGCTTATTTCTCTTCATCTGCTGAACTGATCTTTCTCTGACCTTTTATACACACAAGAAGCATGTGTGAACTCGCATGGTAGCCCTTCCCGTTTGGCCCCGCCCACACACTCGCGGTTTGCACCGTCTTCCCGCCATTCACCCACTATGATGGACAGCTCACTCAAGGGACCCCTGCGCCCTTCGGGGCGATTGCATAGTAACACACACATGGTCGCTCGAACTAGTTGATGCTCAAATTCAGTGACTCATTCATTAGCCCAAAAACAATCGTGAGCGTCGTCGAGGCTGGACAGGGGTGCCTTCTTCCCAACTCTACCATGGAAAATCAGCTGTGATGCTGGATAGAGGCCTTTGCATCCTTGACTTTCACAAGCACAATACCTGTGCTGTTCTTGTGACCAGGGGTTTCTTTCTCTTCATCTGCTGAACTGATCTTTCTCAGACCTTTCACACACAAGAGGCATGTGCACTCGCATGGAAGCCCCGCCCCAAATCCTCGGATCCGCAAATCCGCAAAATCCGCGGATTTTGCGGATCCACGATCCGCAAATCCGCAAAATCCGCGGATCGTGGATCCGCAAAATCCGCCCATGCTTAACCAAAATCTCCAAGTGGTTGAATATCCACAGACCCTTAAATAACGGGGAAAGAGGAGAGATGGTACACGTAAGAAGAGTAAACTGGATTGGGGGGAGAAATAAAGACATAAGAGGGGACTGTATAGTCGCAAATTTTAGGGACACCAGTCTGGTTGAGTACATCCTGAAGAATTCTAACAGGAATCAAACCAGCACAATTTGTGCACTCCCACTTGGGTATTTTTACCCAAGGAGTCGGAACATTAATCGTGCGGGTGATGAGGGAGGGTGGATTCTTGGAAGACCACAACGTACATATAGACCAAGACCAGTAACCCACCCCGATCAGTCCTTTCCCCCTCGAGATCACGCACAATGGAGAAATAGATTTGCCCCTATTCAATCACTCGAGGACATTGATTGACTCATCCCAATAGAAAATAATTCTGTAGTAAGTCTAGCGACTAGTGGACGCCTGGCCTCAGAAATAGGGGGTGAATGTGGGAGTGAGGAGAACACACAAACCGGGAGGCTAGATCCACACTTGAGACAGGGGGAAAATAATGTAAATATCAAAGATACATCAATAGTGGGGGAGGTTAGAACAAAAGAAACTCACACAGTAAGAGGGAAAGAGAATAGGGATGGTTTGACCATCCTATCCTGGAATATTGCAGGGCTGGAAGCCAAATTAAAAAGTAAGGAGTGGTTAGAATTCATAAGGCGCTTTCATGTTATAGCGCTCCAAGAAACATGGGCACGGGATTCGGACCCTTGTCAATTAGAGGGCTATAAGTGTTTCTTTAGACCTGCCCAAGGGACAAATTCTGGAAGAGCAAAAGGAGGCCTAGTAATATACGTAGATTTAGACTTGAATGGCACCTGGTCATACCCAGACTGGATGTCAGACAACATACAAGTAGTCACACTACAACACCATGGGGAGAGTCTACTGTTTCTAAATTTCTATAACTCTGGGCCGGTGGAGGGGAATTTTCCCATATTAGCAGAGCTGGAGAGCAGATTAAATGAGGAACTGGATCAAAGGACGAAGGGGCCAGAACCAACTGTCCTGCTGATGGGGGATTTTAATTGCCATCTATGCCCCAAGCTATTTCCTCTATCTGCCGACTGGTCAGCATGCCCATTAGAAAAGGGTCCCCATTTCACACACAAGAAGAGGGTACAACTCTGATGAAGCTATTAGATAATTTTGCGCTCACTCACGTCATGGATCTAGCTGCACTTAAAGTAGGGGAATCCCCAACACCCACATTCAAAGGAAAAGGCGGTGGGTCCATAATAGATTATATAACGATCTCTGCCTGCGCTAGAGAGCAGATCTTAAATACTAGAACAGAGTGGAGTACCTTTAGTGATCATAACCCCATTTTAATAGAAATTAAATGTAAAGATGTAATCAGAAAAAACCCAGGGGTGATCCAGGAAACCCAAATCCAACCAACAGACCAAGGGAGACGCATAAGGTGGTCACTGATTAATCCTCAAGAGTTTTACGTTAAACTAGTGGGCGAAGTGAAAGCCCATATAGAGACCTGTCTAGATCCCACAATAGAGGGCAGAGAAGTGGTAGAGGCTTTTGAATCTTTAACCAAAATTGTGGAAGGACTATTGAAAACTAAGAAGCCCGTAAAACAGCCATCCTCTCCAAGATGGTTTGACTCAAACTGTTCTAAAGCTCTAAGAGAATTAAAGCAGAGTTTAAAAAAGACCCCAAGGGACAAGATTGAAATTACCCGTTGCAGACAGAACTACAAAACCCAGGTAAAGACAAGAAAGAGGGCCCTTCAAAAAGAAGTTTGGGCTGACCTAAGGGAGGCTGGTGAAAACAAGGACTACGCACAGTTTTGGAAAATTATAAACAGACCATGCTTCCATGATTCAAGCTCCCCAGTCATCAGCTCTAATATATTACCAGAACAATGGATCGCTCACTTCAAATCCTTGTATAACCAACAGGAGGCAGACATTGGTGATGAAATATGTAGGGGGCCAAAGGCAGAACAACTTGAATTATCATTGGAGGAAGTCCTTAAAGCAATCCTAGGGCTGACACGAAACAAAGCCCCAGGCCCGGATGGTACCCCTCCAGATTTATTCCTCAGTAACACCGAGTTATGGGCCCCAGTGGTAACGAGAGTACTGAATGCAGCAATCAAATCGGGTCTGCCGAGATCATGGTCCACTGCGGTGATTGTCCCTATATATAAGAAAGTCTGTAGGGACAGCCCGCAGTGTTACAAACCTATCTCGCTGATCGACGTTTCTGCCAAAGTACTCGGGAGGGCGCTCCTCAACCGCTTAATAGATTGGACTGACACCCACAACATCCTGGTGGATACCCAGTACGGGTTCAGAACAGCCAGGTCAACTAGTGACCAATGCCTCAACCTATACCTCCTCACGGCTAAGTACACCAAGACGACTGATGGGACCCTATACATGGGGTTTATGGACTTAGCAGCTGCTTTCGATAACGTCAATAGAGCCAAACTATGGTCACTCATGTCTAACCTGGGAATTGACTCGGATCTTATTAACATTCTGAGGGAGCTGCACTGGAACACCACTGCCAAGGTCCGCTATAGTGCGGGGGGGGTTAGTACCGATCCCTTCCCGTGCTCTGGCGGGGTGAGGCAGGGGTGTATCCTGGCGCCGTTCCTGTTCTCCCTTTACATAAATGGCCTGGAGAGTGCCCTGATAGCACTGGGAACTGACTGTCCTAAGGTGGGCTCGCGTCATCTGCCGGTACTCCTGTATGCTGATGACGCGGTCCTTCTAGCACGAACGGCAGTTGGCCTGCAGCTCTTAATTAAGGGTTTTTCCGACTTCATTAGGAATTTGGACCTTTCCATCAACATGACAACATCTTTCATCATGGTAGTGGGGAAGAAACCACAGAAGAAATTTGTGTTCAAACTAGGGGATCATGTCTTGGACACTGTCAACTCATTTCCGTACTTGGGTCTTTTATTTGATGAAAAGTTCACGTTTGCCCCTCTGATAGAGGAGAGGGCTAGGAGACTAGTCTCAGCAAATGGAGCTATACTAAACTTTGCCCAACGAATGGGACGCTGGTCCCCTGAGCAGGTGATGACAATGTATAGATCGGTCAGCATCTCAAAGACCATCTATGGAGCCGAAGTGTGGGGTTTCAGGGATGCACAACCAATTCAAAGAGAGGAAGACAAATTCTTAAAAAACTGTTAAAGCTCCCGTTGAGCATCCCAGCAGCGATAACACACGAAGAGTTGGGCACCCCATACATAGCCGACCTGATCAGACTGAGACCCATACTGGCCTGGTTTAAAATTTGGTCAAACCCCAATGCGGAACTGTCCAGACAGATCATTCAGGATTGCCTGCTGAAAGAGAGATGGCTCCAAATCCCCTGGCTGAAATACGTTAAAGACACATTGGGGAATATTGACAAGCAAAGGCTATTTCTGGACCCCTCTATGGTGGACATATATTCCAGACACTCTGTACAAAAGCAACTACTGGAAAAATATGATGGTAGGAGGAGGGAGCTTGACTCTACTAAACCCTCGGTAGTTGCTCATTCGCTTGTGTGCAATGAAACAGGCATGGAACCGTATCTCTTTTTAATGTACAGTCAACACAAGAGGTTTTTAATGACTCGTTTTAGGCTCAATTTGTGGCACCACACTTTAGCTTATCCGCCTGGGTTTACCCAAATAATTGAGCAGAAGGGTGCCTGCGGCTGCGACAATAGGTCTCCGCAGGACACCCTTCATTTTGTATTACTGTGTTCTTTTTATAAAACACAGCGTCAAAGATTCTTGGTGGACGTTTTAAAGGACTCAAACATTATCCATGCCAAATCTGCTTTATTGTTTTGGCAAAGAGCCACTGAAATGCGTACTTTGTTTGCTACCATTAGTTTCCTAAAAATTGCTTTTAAACTAAGAAACACAAGGGGCTGATAAAGTTGGTGGGAATGGGAGGAAACTAATAGTCATATGGGGCCTTGTGTCATATTTGCACTCTGTTTCTACTATCTACAAAAACCCCTTTTTAACTTGTCGCCCTTTTTAAAAATGTCATGTTGTTCAGTATGGTTTTATGTGATCATGTATTACTATGTATTTTTATGATGGTTTTTAACCTTCGAAATAAATAAAAGAACTGAACTGAACTGAAGTGGCATGGCAGCCTCCTCCATTTCCATTAAGGCAAAATAGTTAGAGAATATAATGCCGCAGCCTTATCTGGTGACTGCTGGAGTGTTCCCCATCTGATTTTCCTTCTATTAAGTGTGGAAACCGGATTGGGAGGTGTCCAGCAGGTTATGCCACTGTTTCTGTTTGGGGGTGTGGTACTTTGTGTCCGGATGTATTTGGTTGATATCTCTGAGATGCACTGAAAGTTCTTGTTTACATCTGGATATAGTTGTTTCAATAAGCTTATTGTGCATTAGTTTGCTGTGTTTAAGGGGTCAACAGATGTTTCAAAGTAGCATCATAAACACCAGGCACTGAAACATGACAAGGCAGTTTTTCCGGCCTTTGAGAAGGCAAGGTGTCTTTTTACTTTCATTATGAGGAGTGGGAGAGTATTTCAAAGATTGCTGGTGTTGACTTAAAAGAAACATACTCAAAGTTGTTACTTGTTAAAGCATGGCACCTAAAGTTGTGGGCCTTTTACAGTGTAGACTGCATCAAGCGTGGTGAATGTTCACCTTTTGTTGGCGTGAGACTAGGAATAACTAATTTAAAATAGTAATTTGGTTAGTCCCGAGCATTTGAGGATATCCATATCGGGCCTGATTCGCAAAGAGAAAACCTACATCTGCATAGTATGTTTACTAAGGTGCTCATGTTTATTTATACAAGAAATTAAATAGAATTAAAAGCAGAATTTTACGCAAGATGCCAGATTCTTACTTCCTCTGTAATGTGATTGCAATGCTGATGTTTGTTAATAAAAAGACATTTTTAAAAAAAGCTGAATTTTAGACCTGGAAGGAAACATACACCTCCCTGTCCCAATGAAACAATGTAAATGAGCTGGAGTGGAGCAGTATACCGGCAATCACAAAAGTATTCATACAAGTACCATTATTGTTGCATTTCTTTGAATCTTTGACTAACAACATACATTAAGTTTATATCCAGATGGACGAATATAGGAAACTGATATGCATATCCACAACCAGACTAGACACCGCTCACCATGAGAAATATAAAATACTTCCGAAACCAATTGCCATGTCCATTCCTCTTGTGACATGTCAATTTGGATCCAGAGCTTTTCGAGACACAGCAAGATATCCACAAACCCTATAAAGACCAAGATGAAGTTCACTGAGTAGGAAACAGACATTGGGGTGAACTATGTAGCAGACCATTACAGAGAGCTACATGGTGACTTGGTGTTATTGATAAGGTAAATGCCTTGGTGGACGGAGGTGTGAACTCTGGAGGTTCATGTAATTTAGCATGTCAATAAATGTACATACTACAATGCCATATTGTATATGTTGCACTTGGTGAGTAAGAATAGAGACGGATTGCACAGGAAATATGAAGTGATCAATAGAACATGCCTGGCAACTGCATCATTTTGCTAAACCAAACACAGCAGTAACCAGGATAGGATAATTACGGAAAACAGAAAAAAAATACAAGCCAAATAATACTAATTATGATATCCTGAAATAAAAAGAAATGATAGGGAAACAACATCTAGAGGTAGCCAGATGCAGTAGGGGATGCACCTTTGTGGTAGGGAGCCCTGTCTATTACAGCACAGCCTACTAGAGTTCACTCTTCTTAAGCTGTGGTGCAGGAGGTTACTTACAACTAGATAGCCAATGCTGTAAAGTGGCTGTATTTAGATCAGATTATTGGGATTCCAGATATAAACTGACAGAAGTCTTTTGCAGCTATCTCCAGTACACAGCAGGCACATTTGGAGGACTTGAGTTCACCCCACAGATGGCATTCCCTATTACTAGAGAATACTGTCTTGTGCGGCACATTCAACGACTGAGGTGTGTTTAGAATGTGGTAGGTCTGGCGAGCTTCTGTGGCAGCTGAGGAGGAACTGTCTCATTTGTGGCCTTACATAAGGTTCTTTGCATTAAACAAAATGGATCATCTGCTAGTAGTTCTCAAATACTTCTTTCATGCTCTACCTCCTGTTTGGCTGTTTCCTCTTTCTAATCCTCACCCTTTAACAATGATACCTCATCAAAAATGAAAAAAGATAGAGGTACGACAATGAAACAATCCCTTTACATAGTTGTAGATCTAGAGTTCTTCCACTGAAAACTCAATCCCAGATTTGCTACGTACTTGCGTTATTCTTACGTGACACAAGTCCTTGCAAGGCAACACAAGTCCTTATCTGGGATTTTCTACACCACGCTAAGCCACTTGGCGTGGCGTTGCATTGTCTGGTAAATACAAGCAACTTTGCCTCAGATAAACGTTCCATGGGTGGAGAATGGGATTTTGCTATACGTCCACCCATGCATTTTGATGCAATCCCAGATTTGATAAGGTCAGTAAACCGGTAACTGTGCTAAAATATTGCGCCTTCTAGATCTAGGCGTAACAAGAAGAAATATATTTATTTCTCCTCTTTACTTCTATTTTCTATGTATGATGCATTCTGCATCAGACTTAGAAATAGAAAAAATGGCTTTAAGGATTGCTTCTATGCAGAAAGGTGCCCCTTCCTGCACAAAAACAATACTGCTTATACCTCAGCCATTCTTGCACCAATGCGCAAGAGGGCCTGCATTAACACTAAGCAGCCTCAAGGGTACCAGAGCACCGAGGGAGCAGAAGTGCACCATATTTTAGTACATATGGCGCATTTTTGCTCTGTTTCAGGCAATGCAGCACAGCAACTTTGCCTTGCGGCTTGCGTTGCATGGAATGTTAGTAAATATGCTGCTCAGTCCCTTGGGAAAAGGGCACACATTTGTAAACCAGATCGATGTTTACTCCGTGCTCCTACTTTCTACCTGGAGCTCTAATATAGGATCAAGAAAAAAAGCAAAACATTTCTGCACTATTTGACCGATAGCAGAATTCAGGGTGAAGAGCGATCACCGAGCTTGCAGTGTTTGGAGATTACACCCCATGTCTGAAGCCTTCTGCTTGCTTCAAACGTGATGAGGGGGTTGTACTAAATGCTTGAGGCAAAATCTCTTGGATCTTTTCTGCCAGATTCAAAGTGAACTCTGGAATAAAGCCACCAATTTGGTGTGAATATATGTGAATGCGAGCATTTCTCAAACTCCTGTCTCCTACGGTTGGGTACAAGTTTCTATCAAGAGGCTCCCTCCTTTACCCCTTGAAACGATAGCTAATCAGTCCATGAAGAGGAAAAGGAAACCCGAACAACAGACTCTGCGCTTTCCTGAGTGATTGGCTGATTGCGCTCCCAGTTTCCGGTGATGCCATTGTATCACCTTACATTTCTGACCATTCAGGGCGCCTAAAAGCTGGTCCCCTTACATAATTGAGCCTTCCATGCCAATGGCCTCCAAAATTGTTCCTACTAAAAGAGGTTTGCCATGAAGTTCGACTGTCCTTGGTTTGGGACAGTAGCATTTCCTGATGTTGATCCCACTTTGTTTGTAAGAGATCCTTATGTATAGGCATCCTGGGGGCACAGCAGAGTCCACTGGACGGTGAACCCCACTCCCCAGATATTCATGGAGTTTGGACAATCATGAACCCATCTTAATTGAGGTCCCCAGTCAGCCCACTAGCTGAGGTACCAAGATTACCCCATTCCCTCTGGTGGCAGGCATGGGGCAGTAGTGCCTCTCTCTTGACTTGCATCGCTGTGTGCGGAGGGAGTGGGCATTTCTTAAAATTGGAATCTGTCTGCAACGCTCTACAAGTTTATCCCAGGTGATCCGTCTTTCACCTGCCCTTCCTCTCTGGGTGTGAAGCCAGGACGTCTGCTTCTCGATGGGCTTACCGGGTAAACATCTGACCAGAGCTGGTATTTTCCTTTAAGAATGGCTAGCCTAACATAATCAGCCCTGGTTCAGGAACTGTGGGGCAAGGGATATGTGAAGGAAGCTTCTTTGCCCTGCTAGCCCTGTCTTAGGATCTCTTTGGTATGAGAACCTATGTGGGCAGCTATCAGTATAGTGATATCAAGGTCCCACACCAATAGTGCATGGGTGCACGAAAAGTACATAGGTTGGAATCCTTGGGTAGACAGAAGGTTGCATGCACTGACAATGTCTATCCCTGTACATATGTAGAAGATAGGAAAATGTAAGTGGCCCCATCACAGGCTGAGCAGTACACCCCACGTTCTCCCTCAAAATGAAGAAGATTTGGCTGTATAACTGAATTCAGACAGAAGTGTTTACATGGTAAGTGAGTAAGGTATAGAGGAATTGACTTTCAATCCCTATTCGTCACAATGTCTTAACTCTCGCTGACATTAATCCAGTCTTACTTGATACCTACTTTCCTTCACCCTTTAATGCTTGAGATTTTGCATCTTACTATAGTCCTTGGATGTATGTGATTTATATCATTGTTAATTTCTCCTTTTATTTCTGAGTTTGAAATTACCTACTTAACTGCACTGATGAATCCAATTCACCCTCCCTGTGACATCATGTTTACTTTGCCAATTTATCGACTTCTAAAATCATTGTTGGGTCCTTCATAACTCTGGTTCCTTATATTTCGACTTACTGATGATTATTTGGATTCACTGTACAATCTGTGCAACATAAAAGGTGCCAATTTATCCAGTAAATAAGGTGCGCGTTTTTTTTTATCTGCCTGGGACTGATATAAACATATACGAACAAGATTGCCTACGAATGGGTCATTTAGACTGAGTAGGAATATGGGGTGACCAAACACCCAAAAGCAAACAACTATTGTATCAGCTACATGGAAAACCACATGGATCAAACATTTCGTGATTTAAAGCTGTTGTTGGCTGGTAAAGAGCATTAGGAATATAGTGAAATGTTATTATAGTAATTATAGTTATTTATAGTAAAGCTCGTTAACAGGACAGATGCTGCATTGAATCCCAAGACACATGTGGGCCCTGCTGTATTAAACTAATTTGTCTAAAAGAACCATCTGATGTTTTATGGAAAGTTATTGGCATATTGTCTACCGTGCACATTTATTATTAGATTTGTTTCAGGAGGCTTCCACCATTATGATAATCAAAGGAACATGTAAAGTTTGAGATGATGGGGCACCTGAATCTCTTTCCCTCCCAAGTTCTTTGTTTTCTCCCAGCAATCGGAGTGCTTTCGGTTTCCTTTTTTTACAAATATAACAAACATGGCCGGGACTACAGGATATACATGTCTATATATCTTTCAGGCCTGGCTTTTCCCCCTCTCTTCTCTGCAACAAAACAAATTTCTTTTATAATGTCTAAATCTGCGTTTGCACAGATGACTAGCTCTCCTACCTGTAAAATATAGCACAATTTGTTTTTCATATAATCGAAAGGGCCAGAAAAATACGTGTGTGACCATATAGGCACAATATTTGCACATATTTCCACTTTAGTTTAATTTTCATAAGCCTCTCCCCAAAGGCTACTGTCGGAGGCATGACTCTTGGAAGATTTTAGTCCAATGTATGATTGGCTGTGACATGTATGGTTCTCGTAGAGAGCCGTTCGTTGAATGCTGGATTCCAGATCTGGTTAGTCGCTGCTTTGATGTAGCAACAGTGGGATTCAAAAGTTATTTCCCACTCTTGCTACATTATAAAGGAATTCTAGGATGCAAGTCTAATTGCAGACACCTTGGACTTCCCTCGTGTCCTGAGAGGCCCCCCCCCCCCCCGCGCCTAGGGGAGGGGGGCCTTTAGTGGCATTACGGGCAAGAGGCGGCAAGGAAGAGGTGGGGCCATCAGACATGTGGTCAAGGGGAGTGGGAGGGGTTAACATGAAATGCGAGAAGGTAGGGCGAGCCATCAGTGCGTCACCTAGGGGCGCAGGCGACCCCCTTCCCCAAGGAAAGGGATAAGAGCATGGACCACGAGGCAGAAGCCCTCTTTGTCCTCTTGCCTCGGGCGCGCCGCGGGACACAGATAGAAGGAAGTTGCCCACCCACCCATCCCTGTTGTTAAAGGTAGAACTGGCGGGGCGGGGTCCCGGCCAAGGGAAAAATGTCGGGGACTCCTTTTTGGCAAGGACTGGCTCATCCTGGAACAAGGAGGGCAGTCAATGGGGCTCCGGGCTGGTGGGAGAGGGGGCCGTCCTGCTGGTGGTCCTGGACTCTCCGGCCCTACCCGAGTTGCCGGTGCTTGGAAGAAGCAATTTGGGGAAAGCTGGGGCGCAAGGAAAGGCGCAAAGCAGTACCAGATGGCCGCGTCTAGGGGGTAGTCGACTGGTTGTTACCTGGAATGGAATGGAAGCAATGGAGATGGGCAGGGTCCCGGCCAAGGAAAAATGTCGGGGACTCCTTTTTGGTAGGGACTGGCTCATCCTGGAACAAGGAGGGCAGTCAATGGGGCTCCGGGCTGGCGGGAGAGGGGGCCGTCCTGCTGGTGGTCCTGGACTCCCTGGTCCTACCCGAGATGCCGGTGCTTGGAAGAAGCAATTTGGGGAAAGCTGGGGCGCAAGGAAAGGTGCAAAGCAATACCAGGTGGCCGCGTCTAGGGGGTAGACGACTGGTAGTTCTCCGGAATGGAATGGAAGCAATGGAGATGGGTTGTGGCCTGCTGGTACAACCCACATCCAAGGGGGATCTGGAGATCCTGAATTGTAAATACAATTGTAAACTGTGGTGCAAACGAATACTGCATGAACCTATGTTGATCAATGAGTGTTGGATTGTTTAATAAAGTTGGTCTAATGTTGACAATGCATCAACAAATAAAGAAGGCGTTATCTAAGAGAAATAATAAAGACTACGCAGTGAAGACCAGCCACTTTGTATGGTGCCTTTTGTGGGGGGAAAAGTATGGTGGGACGAATTGCACGTTATATGCCTACTATATGTTAGTCCTTGCTCAGAACCCCTTGTTAATACGTGTCCCTCTTATGTGCAGTTACCCGTCAATAATTCTAGAATTTTAGCTTCACAATCTTTATTTAATGGTTTCCTTGGTGGAAGTTAGCTGAGGCATTAATTCTTCG
Organism: Lissotriton vulgaris; assembly: GCF_964263255.1. Classification (NCBI taxonomy): domain Eukaryota; kingdom Metazoa; phylum Chordata; class Amphibia; order Caudata; family Salamandridae; genus Lissotriton; species Lissotriton vulgaris. Next base: position 822,029,010 of record NC_141699.1, on the reverse strand, counting down.
CTGCATTATTTTTTTATTTTATCACCTTCATTGAAAACAATATTTAACTTCTCTCCATTTGCCAACACTACAAGTGAGGCTGTATAACAAACGAAGAAACATGTTTATGAGGCCGTTGCGTGGCGGAGCGGCACTTTTTGTGAGGCTTCGACGGCGCAAACTACAAAATCATATTTATGAGGTCACAGAAAGCCACTTCTCATGGCTTTGAATGGCCTAATAGCTATGGAGTAAGGCACGGCAGTGCAAATCGCGCCTTACTCTGCACTAGGGAGGAATGCCATGGGCATTGCCGGGGTTGTTCCCAAGCAACACCAATGGATTTTGATGCTTTCCCAGATTTACAAAACCATGTAAACTTGGGGATGCTCCAAAACCTGACGCCTCCCCAGGGGAGTCGCAACAAGGGGAAATAATCTATTTCTCCTCAACATTTTCTCTTTCCATGTGTGCTGTGGAAAATTCCTCCTAGGATAGTTTTTGTGCAGGAAGGCGCCCCTTCCCGCACAAAAACAATCTGTTGATGCTATACTACCAAAACGGTACAGAAGTGGGCTAAAGAACAGTGATGGATTAAACCCTGATCTTTTGACTGAGTGTGAGTGTTTGATTGATTCAGATGCTCCGTCCATCACTACCCCCTTTTGTACCATACTACCAAAACAACACCAGTGCTGGGGGAAAGGACTGGAACACACTGTAGTGGATAAATATGGTGCATTTCTGCCCTTTCACTTTGACGTGGGGTAGCGCAACAAGTCAGCGCAGCCCTATGCCAAAACCCCATAAATGAGGTCCTAAATGTTCTGCAGTTTGGTGCAATTTAGTCCTGACATTTGCAATGAGTGACATGTTGAAAACAACACATCTGTCCTGAGAATCTGGTGCAGTGGGTTGGGTGGTGCAGATCTGTTTTTTGCATTTGTTGGTTGCTACAGATATTGGTAAAAATTGCATTGCGTTGATGCAATCTTGCATATCTGGCTGAGGGCTGTCTTTCTGCTCCTTTAGACTCATGAGGCCTCATTTATGAAGCCCTACCTGCACTTTTGCACCGTTTTTTGACGTTCCGGTGTGCAATGTGCCACTGGCATATATATATATATTTTTAAATCTTTATTTTTATGCAGGCTTATTAATCATTTATCTTGTAACAATCCAACATATACTCTGTTATACATAGTAATATCTTCGTATTGTTTGCCATGTATTATACATTTTCCATCTATGATTTGCCTATCTACAGTAAATCTGACTTAATCATTCTTATATGTTCAGATATCATACACCGGGGTTTATTAAATTGTCTTTCGCTGTGTCTTGCTTAACTTGAGCCCCCCTTTTGTTAATCGTAAGAAAACTCCCCCCCCCAAACAAACATAAGTCATCATTTTTAAGTATGCTTCCACATCATTCTCTCCATCAGCAAGCCCCTATGCCACCTCCGTTGCTGCTCAGTTACATTGCGATAGAGTGCCATTATATTGAACCCATTCAGGCCGCCATTTCCCGCCCAGTTCGTTACTCATCCTCTCCCTCGGAGTCCAGTTCATCCCCCTCCAGCAGAGGTTCACATATCTCTCCTCTATAGACATTCCATGCTGCCCAAACCTTGTTCCATTTATGGGGAGCAGCTCGAAGGACATACACCGCCCTCTCCGTAACCATTAGTATATCCATATTTTTAGCCCACCTGTTCACAGTGGGTAGTTCTGGAGCCCCCCACTTCTGCGCGATATCTCGCTTAGCCACTGTCATGGCCAATGTAGCCCAAATTAGTCCATGTCTGTCTAGGTCGTTGGGATCCCAGATGTTTGGGAGGCATTTGCGTGGTTCAGGCAGAACAGAGACTTTGAGTGTTTGGGAGATTGTACGCATTATTTGCCTCCAGAATTCCTGTATGCGTGGGCAGTCCCATAGTGTATGAAATAGTGTACCCTCCTCCCCGCAGCCCCGCAAGCAGAAGGGATGTGGTGTTCTATGTATTTTGTGGAGCAATGTTCTAGTATAGTAGATGCGGTGTAAGATTTTGAGTTGCACTAATCTGAACTTTGCCGAGATTCCCACCTCTCTCGGGGAGGCTAATGCCTCATTCCATTCCGATTCGTCCGCCTCACCTACCTCCCCCTCCCATTTTTCTTTGAGTTTCTGTGTAGGGTCTTCCAAGTTGTTTAGCAGTTTTTTGTATGTGAGGGAGGTCGCTCTATGTTGCATAAAATCTGTCAGTAGTCTATCCTCTAGTGGTGAGGATTCCGGTATGGCAGTGCCCGCTGGAATTGCCCGGAGCAGTGCATATCTGATTTGTACGTATCTATATGTTTCAGTGGATCTAAGGCCATATTGCTGCTGGAGCTGTGGGAATGGTATTACCGTGTCTTTGTCCCAAAGGTCCCCTACCGTGGAAATGCCTATTTGGTCCCACTGCGCAAATCCTTTACACAATCTGAGGGTCCCCAGTGACTTTGTGTCACACAGTGGTGTCATTTTAGTGATTTTCCCTTTCCAGCCCAGACGTGCTTGTGCTATATGCCACAGGGCCGCTGTGTGCCGCGTTGGACCGATTAGATGTTTAAGTTGCGGTTTATTATATAACACTGAGAGCATACAGTCCATCCCCAGCTGTGACCAATCTGCCCGATATGCCGGGTCGTCTCTCGGGGCATGGAGCCATTGGTTGATTATTTTAAGCTGGGCTGCCCAGTAATATAGCTGTATGTTGGGCAGCGCAATCCCCCCTCGTACCAACTTTTTGCCAGTTTATCGTATGATATACGTGCCAGGCCATTATTCCAAAGCAGATTGGAGACCAATGCCGCAATTTGTTTGAAATATCGCGGTGGGACGAGATGTGGGGTGTTTTCCAATACATTGAGGAACCTGGGAAGAGCCATCATTTTATATAATGCTGCCCTCCCTAGGAGGGTCAGGGGTAAAGTTGCCCAGTGCTTAACGTCTGCACGTAGGCGTTCCATAGGTGGTTTTAAGTTATTAGTAAAGAAGGCTGTTTCATCCTGCGTGACAACAATGCCCAGGTATTTAAAGGAGGTCGTTGCCGTTGCCAAAGGGCAGTCCACTTGTAGCATTGGCGCCGGGCCCTTCAGTGTGTATATCACTGATTTCGACCAATTCAGGGTATAGCCTGATGACTTCCCGTGCGTATTGCAGAGTTCCAGTAGGGCTGGAATTCCGTCATCCGGGTCGACCATATATACAAGCATGTCGTCCGCATACAATGATATTTTATCTTCCCATCCTTCCTCCCATTTAATGCCTCTGAATAAGGGTGTCGTCCGAAGCAGAATAGCCAGGGGTTCGAGTACTAACCAAAGAGTAAGGGTGACAAGGGGCACCCCTGCCTAGTCCCCCTGCCCAGCAGGAATGTCAGCAAGATGTGGCCATTGGCCACCACCTGCGCAACCGATTTCGTGTATAGTAGTCGTATCCAGGCTATGTATTTTGGCCCAAAGCCCATACGTGCAAGTACTACAAATAGATATTCCCATTCTACTAGGTCAAAGGCCATTTTGGCGTCGAGGGAGAGAATTACTGCCTTTTCCGAGAGTAGGTGTGAACGGGCCAGTACCCCATGAACCCTCCGGAGATTCAAAGCTGTACTTCTGTGGGGCATAAAGCCCGATTGGTCAGGGTGGATCAGGGTGTGTAAATGTGGCATCAAACGGTTGGCCAGAAGTTTGGCTAGTACCTTGGCCTCTATATTCAGCAAAGATATCGGACGATAGGAGGCACAGTCAGTTGGAGGCTTTCCCGGCTGCGGTATGGCTATTATCGTGGCCGTGCGCTGATCAAGCGGTAATTCCGCCATTTCCCGGCTCTCCATATACATGTCCAATAGGGGTCTACTGAGTAAGCATGGGCGAATTTTGCGAATCTCGCGTTCGCGAATTTTGCGGATTTGCGAACTCGCAATCCGCAAAATCCGCGAATTCTCGCGAATTTGCGGATTTTTTTTTTTTGTGTTTGCGCGGGTTTCTGCCAGTTCGCGAGGGTTTTGTACACTTTCGCAAATTGCGAACTTACCTGTCGGGTCGCAAGTTTCGCGAACTTGTTGTTTCTACGTGTCCAGCCTGTTTGGGACACTCTTCTTCATCCCTGCCACTCTCTGTCACCACTGCCACTCTCTGACTACTCATGCCACCCTCTGGCCCACCCATACCACCCTCTGTTTCATCACAGCACCCTCTGGTTGTCCAGTCAGTGTACATTATTGTGGCAACGCAAGCACACCTTCCCTGCCTCAAGTGACCTGAATTAATTTGGGGCTGATTAATGTGTCACAGAATATTTTTTTAGCTGGCACCTGCTTCCTTAGTGCTTCCTGATTAGTGATCTTTTGTACTTGCTAAGTGCTTTCATTGTTGCAAAATTAGTTACAACACCTGCCCTGCCCCAACTGACAATAATGAATTAGGGGCTGATTAATGGATTTGAACTTCCAGCCTGGCTCCTGCTTGTCTCCCTTAGCTGTAATTCAGGACCTTTGTGGCATATGTGTAACTATTCTGAGGTTCAGAGCAGGGTCACATAATAGTTGCAACTGGCAACTGAACTCTGGAGGGGCCCCTCAGGAAGCACTACAGGAAATGGCTACTAATGATGAGCCTGAACTTTTGAACCTGGTAAGTAGTTTCAGTTTTGCTAAGATCGTATTTCTGCAATTTTGCACTTATTCGCGGGGCGCGAAGTTGTACTGGGAAGCCGCGAACTCACGCGAACAGTACGAGCAGTGCGAGCAAAATCCGCTGCTCGCGGATTTGCGGATTTTGCGGGAGATTCGCGAATCTCGCGGATTGCGAATTTACCGAAAATCCGCAAAATCCGCGAGCGAAACGGATTTTCCGCCCATGCTTACTACTGAGTTCCGAGGCCATTGTTTTGTACCATTCCACGGGTAGTCCATTGGGACCCAGCACTTTGCCAGATTGCAATGCCTGAATCGACAACTGAATTTCATCCTCTGTCGGGTCCACCTCTAGGTCCTGCATAGCCTCGTGCGGTATACTGGGGATGTCGATTTCAGCTAGCGAGACCGGCGCCATCTGTGCAGTGACGGCATGGTCCGGGGTGTATATATCCTGGAAGAGCCTTGCTAAAGTGCGCACAATTTCTTCTGGGAGTGTCAGTACCTGGCCGTCAGTGGTGTGAAGCCTCTGAATACCCCTCGCTCCTCCCTTTCTCTTACCTAACCACGCCAGCATTCTCCCCGCTTTGTCGCCCACATCGTAAATTCTGTGCGCAGTGTTTGCTATGTAACCCTGAACTGTCGTTTTGAGATGGGCCTGGTATTGTTGCTGCCTTAATTGCAATGTGTGTGCTGTGGCCGTGGTGGGATTCGCCATGTGAGCGGTGTTTGCGTCGTGAAGTGTCAGTTCCAGCTCTGTGAGTTCTCGCCAGGAATCCCGTTTGTGTCCCGTTATTGCTGCTATCGCTGCACCTCTGAGGACCGTTTTATATGCCTCCCACAGGACTGATGGCGAGATCACCGTGCCAGCATTTTCTTCGAAATAATGTGTTGTTGCCAGTTTGAGTTTCTTCCTGATCTTGGGGATTTTTAAGTAATTCGGGTACAGTGGGTAGATCCTAGCGCATTTCCTTTCTCTGGTGGTGAGGGACATAGTGATTGGTCAGATATACCCCTGGGCAGGATATCTATTTTGTCCACAGATCCCAGCCCAACCCCCAGGAACAAAAAATAGCCTATGCGTGAGAGGCTATTGTGCACTGCGGAGTAAAAAGTGTATTGTGTCGCCGCCGGGTGTAGGTGCCGCCATACGTCTGTAATGCCCAAGGCTTCTAAGAAGTCAGGCAGTGATGCACTTCCCCTTGAGCGGTCTCTGGTGGGAAAGGTATCTAGTGTAGGGTCCATTATTGCATTCAGGTCACCCCCTATGATCGTATCCCCTTCAGGGAGGTCTAGGAGGAATTGACCCAGGGCAGGCAATGCTACGGAGTGGAGTGCTGGGGGTATGTATACGGAGACTATGTTTAGTGGCCTACCCTCCCATTGGCCGTGAATAGCTGCAAAACGACCCTGATCGTCCGTCGCGCGGTGTGTAATGAGAAAGGGCGACGTCTTTTTCATTAGGATCCCCGTCCCCCTGGACCCGGTAGTGAATTCCGCGTGTATTGCCATCTCATAGCCGCGCCTATCAAGCGCTTTACAAGTGGTCCCTGCTAGGTGCGTTTCTTGAAGTAGCACTAAATCTGGGCTTTGACGCCTAATGGCTTGCAGGACCAATCTCCTTTTTATTTTGTCCCCCAGGCCTCTGACGTTCCAGGTTAACAGGCGCAGTGGGGGTACCCCCACAGTCACAGGGTTACTGTCGGGGGGTGTAGCATGAAGTGGTCGGGCCATTAAATCGTTGGGATAGTGATACTCGTATCGTGCCGCCAGGTTCAATGCAGACGGTGCGTGTCATGGTGGTGCATAGGATTGTGCCGATACCTGGAGTGGTAGTGTAGCGTGTGAACTGAATGATGACCTGAAACAGAAACGTGAACAACAAAACTTCATTCCCATCCCCCCTCCCTGCTCCCCTGCTCCACGGACAAACCCCCGCCCGTGTCCCCAACATTGCAGAGTGCTTTAGTCCTTCCCCAACTATCTTACTTGCTCGTGGGGTTGGTGAGCTCCTTACAGGCACTAACTGTGCCCACCCTACTCAGCCGCAACAGGACCAGGGCCCTTCGCTTCACACCCAATCCCTCTCATTTACAGTCAATCATCAGACCGGAGCTGGTTGTCCAGAGTCAAGCAGATCTTGTGCAACGTCAGACTCAGTTTCTTCCGTGTCACCTTGACGTGCCGGTCGGCTGGCCTGGCTGTTCAGTTGCTTGCCGTTGCGCTGATTAGGCCGTTCTCTATGCAGACGGTGCTGTGGCCCCACCTGTCTCCAACCATCAAGCCAGTCTTGTGCCGCTTCCGGTTTGTCGAAAAACCACGCTTTCCCATCTGCAACAATCCGCAACTTGGCAGGAAACAACATAGAGTACGGCAATTCCCTGTCCCGCAGTGCTTTTTTCACCTCTGTGAACGATTTGCGGCGTCCGGCCACCTCCGCCGTGTAGTCCGGGAAGAATGCCAGAGTTGCGTTTTGTATTTTAACCGGTGGAGAGACTCTCGCTGCTTGTAGGATGGCATCCCTGTCTCTAAAGTTGAAGAGTCTGGCCAATACAGGCCGTGGTGCGGCTCCCGGTTTGGGTGCTCCGCCCGGGACCCTGTGTGCTCTTTCTACTGAAAAGAAGTGGGATAGTCCTTTTGGTTGCAGTTTGGTTTTTATGAGATCCTCAACATAGAGGTCCATTGCTCCCTTCTCCTCTGTTTCCGGAAGTCCGGGGATGGGTACATTATTTCTTCGAGAACGCCCCTCCTGGTCGTCCAGCTTGTCCTGTAGAAGTCTGGTGACCTTCTCCATACGTTCCATGGCTATTTGTAGTTCCGATGTGTCCTCCACAAGAGATTTCGTGACCACCTCCACCTGGGATACTCGTTCAGTCATTTTTTGGAAGTCCGCTCGTAGCAGCGTGACTTCAGAGGAGATGGAGCCTACTGTGTTTTTACTTCCGAGAGGGTCCTCATAATGTCTTCCAATGTTACTTTCTTGGTTCCCTCCGAGTCCTGGGAAGCACCCGTAGAATTTCGCCCACCTGTTTGCGATTGTGCGTGTTGGCTGTAGGCAAACTTGTCCAACTTGGCCTGCGTGGACCCACTCCTAGTACCTTTGCCCGCCATGTCTTTGGGCTCTTGGGGATCAGCTTCGTCCCTTACTGCTTCGCGGCTAGCTATTGCGTCGTTTCTTGTCCAGTGTGTGTGGGTCGGGGAACAGTGGGTTGATGTGTGTCTCACGATGTTGAGTGTCCGTGGGATGCTTTCCTCACTTCCACCTCCCGCTGTGTCACCCGCCTCCTAACCGTCTTGCCGCGCCCCAGTGCTAGGTATTCTTCGAGGCGGTTCTATCCGGCGTGTCGCCAAAGTGGTCTTATTGCGTGTTGTTCTGTATACCGCCAAGCGGTTGTGCTCAGTTTGTCATATCGCTGCCCACCTTTGAGAGTGCCTCGAGTGGGGAGAATTTCATGAGTCCTTTCGCTGGGCCCACCGGGACGGATCAGGGTAGATGCTGCTTTGCCTGGCTGGGAGCCTTGCTGGGTGACTGTAGCACTACCGACGGGCCATGCGCTTTACTAGCGTCAGTAGATCTTCCAGGGCCCCCTTAGGGTTCTGTTCGCTGGGCGACTCAATCTCTGCACCCCCACTATGTCCGGACTGCAGTGTCTAATTAAGCAGGATAGACGTTGCCAGCCCCTCCGGTGGTAATACGCAGGTCAGCGTTGTGTTCACCGGGCCCCCGGGGGTCTTCGATTCTACCGCCACTGGCCGGGTCTAATTGCGCGCAGCCGTACCGTTACAGGGGGTGAATGAAGTCTCTCTCCGTCCGTCTCGGCCGCGCTCCGTCAGCCGCTGCCGCTCCGAGCAGGTCGCTGTCTCTCCTGCAGCGCGCCGCCGACCTCTCCCGCCTCTGTAATCGTCGCCTCCCTCCGGAAGCAACGAGCAGTTGTGGTATGTGTATCTGGTGTCTGCACTCCCGGGCAGCGCCTCAGGAGGTTTTCTTTCTGTGCCGGTCTCTCCAAGGAGTGGTTCCATGCTGTAGGCTGGGCGCCGGGGAGCGCCTCCACAATCAGTCCGGCCCGGTCTCACTTCCGCCGGGGCCGGCAGATCACGCCAGTCCGCTGCTTTTCTCCCGGGCACAGGCCCAAGTACACCAGTATGTAGTGTGGCAGTTTCCAGTCTTCGTTTCGCCTCCAAATCGGATCGGGTGGCGCCGCTTCGAACCCGGACCCGATCGCCGCCGCTTCGGGTTAGCAATGTGCCGGATTAATATGTCGGATTATTGATTAGGCCACAGTGCCCTCAGGAGCTCTTACGCTATGCTGCCGCCATGTTCGGCCGCTAGCCACGCCCCCCACTGGCATATTTTTAAAGCCATGTTACGTAACTTCTCATGGCCTTATAAATATGTGCCCCTTTCACACCCAAAAGTGTGTGAAAGGGGTGTTGTTGGGGGTATTCCCAGCAACATCCACAGTTTTTTAACACTGCCCCAGAATTAGGAGAAATCGTAAGTCTGAGGCAATGCTAAACACTTACGCCTCCCAGAGGAGGCGTAAGGGAGGCACAACGAGGAGAAATATCTTTATTGCTCCTTGTTTTTCCTCCTTCTATGTGTGCTGCATTCTGCAGCAGACATAGAATGACAAAAAAGCCTCTTGCAATTGTTATTTTGAGGAAGGTTTCACTTCCTGCACAAAAATAATCATCCCGCAGCGCAGGCACCCTTGCACCATGGTGCAAAGGTGCCTGAGTTGGTGCCTGCCTGCCCATGATGCGCCCGCGCAGGGGAAAAGGACAGGAATGCACTGTATCTAGTAGATAAAGGGCAATCCTGGCCTTTTTCTTCTGCCATAGAGAGGCCCAGCAGCAAGGTCTGAGGGGCTGCCCTGTGGCAAAAAAACCATAAATGAGGCCCATTGTATTTAGGCCCACAAGCATCAAAGCAAAAACCGGTCGCAAACGGGCAGATTCTCAGAATCGGCCCCTTTGCGACCGGTATTTTTGCATTTGGGATGCATCATCCGAAATGCAAAGATCGCAATTTAAGTAATCCCTAAATTACGTTTACTTAAATTATGATAGCATTTAAGGAATCTCAAATTGAGATTCCTTAAATGCAATGCATTAAAGTAAAAAAAAAATGTGAATTCGCTAATGGGGGAGCAACTTACCATGAAGTTGAACTTCATGGTAATTTGCAACAACTTTGAAAAATGCACTAAAGTGCATTTTTCAAAGTTCATTTTTCCACACACACATACCCTTGGGGCAATGTTAAGCCACTTGATAGGGCTTAACATCGCCTTGTGAATAAGGCCCCCTTTCATGTTGTACTGAGCTTGAAATGGGTGGGTAAGGGGTACTGCGGTTTGCGTCCCGCTGCAACTCCCATTGATTTTGACGCTGACCCATTTTTGCAAGGGTGGCGTGAATGTGGGGCAGCTCCAACTTTAAGACCAACATAAAACCTGGTCTTAACATGGGGCAAGGAGGAATAAATATGGGGCAGCGCCAAAATGAAGACCAACAAAAAACCTGGTCTTAACATGGGGCAACGAGGAGAAATGCTTTATTTATTCTTGTTTTTCTGTTTGTATGTGTGCTAAAAAGTGCGGCACACATTAAAAGAGCAAAACGCCATGCATGGTTGTTCACGTGCAGGAAGGAGTGCCCCTTCCTGCACATAAACAATCATTTTAAAAGTTGCTACTTTCAAGTGTGCACAAGGCAGCACACATAGAAGTTACAAATTGCTATTTAAGATTGTTTATGTGCAGGAAGGAACACCTTTCTGTACATGATCAGTCATTCCCACAATGCAGGCACCCTTACACAAATGTACAAGAGTGCCTGTGTTGGCGCTAGACAGCTGTAATTAGCACTATAGCAGAGGAAAATGGAGGGGTGCTTTGTATTGTTGTAAATAAGGTGCAGCCCTGCATCTCAAAAGTGACAAAGCCAAGTAGTCTAACGCCACGCTCAGTCACTTTTCTTGTAAATATGCCCTTAAAGATTACTTTGCAATCTCTAAAATAATAAATGTTTTCTGGATTTAATATTTTCATGATCTCTTAGAATGGGAAAGTTCAGAGGGCATATTTGACAGACCTTTTGAGATACATTGGTGTGAATTTGCTGAAAGATGTATTTCTTCTTCTTTTGCAGAGAAGGGAAAGTCAGTAATATATGTAGAAGCCCGTTACCCGACTCTCTTCATGTTTGATTTTAATGGGGCTGAGACTGCCGGTCTGATGACACTGCGGGGATACAGGATGACGCTTGAGGTCTATCCACCAGCAGAGGGAAGTCATGTGCTACAGATCTATGCTAAATCCTTCAACTCATCTAAGAGCAGCTACACCAGGGTACTGAAACACACAGTGGACTGCAAGTCTGTGGACAGCACAGTGAAGATCCCCAAAGAACTGCATAATCCGGTGGGACCAAACTGGCTGACAGAACAGCAAGGGTTTCTGCAGCCTTCTCACACTGATGCCATCATTCATACCCGAGATGGTCGCTGTTCTGTAAGCTTCAGACTTAAGGAAGACATGGATATACTAGCTACACTACATTCTGATGACATTGAAATGACTGACAATATGAAAAGAAGGCACATATTCAAATCACAATTAGAAAAACAGGCTGTGCTAAAGATTCAGATCCCTCGGGCTGGAACTTTTGTCCTGAAAATCTATTCTCGGAACAAGAGTGATCAGGACTCTAGATATAAGTATACGCTTTGCTACCTCCTCTGTTGTACTAATGCGGCGGTGAAGTGGCCTGTGTTCCCTAAGGTTTACAGCGCCTGGTTGGATAGCTATGATCTGGTAGAGCCAACAGCTGGAGTCCTGCCTGCTAATCAAACTGTCAACTTTAAGTTGAAGGTTCCCGGGGTGAATTTGGTGTTGATTAATGGTAAAAAGGTGGGTTCTCTAACTCTGAGTGCTGAAGGCTACTGGGAGGGGCCCTTCAACACTTCTGAGTCCACAGATGTTAATGTCCTGATTCAAGAGACCCCCGGCAAAACACGCCATGTTATCATTTTGAGCTATCAGGTGGAGACCCAGTAGCAATCACTCTATGTCTAGCGCGATGCTCACTACTAACTGAAGAATGCACTTCCTTGTATTGAAGGTTGAGTATCAAGGACACTAAGCAAATGAATAGTGGTTGAAAACACAATATACTGTTTTTCATTTCCATTTTTTACTGCACAACTTTCACAAACATGTGTTTAGTTATTACTGTGCTTCCAATTCACACCAGGATCATTTACAAGTAATACATATTTAACTTAATTCCTGACATATTTCATACCCTACCATTCATTGTATATTATTTTGAATGTAATAGAAATTGATCATAACTTATCATCAGAAATTGTTGAGCATGCTTGCAAACATTTGTACTCATTCTACAAGTCAATGCTCATCTTCAAACTCTAGGTGATTATATTTGAAAATAGAGCGAATACCACAAAGTAAAGCTAATGTTGTGTAGAGGAACCCAGAAGCCATATGAGGGAGATGCTCAAAAGCCTTTCACCACAACGTGTTAGTACTGTTGAGAGGAAAGCATATCACAGTCTAGAAGTAGAAGCATATGGAAACTGGTATTTGGTAAATGAATCAAAATACATTCCCCATGCTAAATATGATGCTGGAAATTGAAGAGAATAATACGTTTCAAATTCTCTTTATAAACAGTTTATGGGGGAAATTACAGGCTGATCGTTTACCAAGAGTTGATTGCAGAATCAATTCTTTTAGCAATCCTGGATTCTTACAGCTTTACAGACTCTTGGATGAGTGGAAAGATTTGATGAAGCTGAATTCTATTCATGTAGCTTGCCTGGCAATGGAAGACTGATATTAGTTTAAACAATTCTTTTGTTTCTAAATGAACTTAATTTCAATGCATATAATCCGCACCAGACTTCAAGATCCAGAGTGAAAACCCCCTGAGATACAGAGACACTAGCCAGAGGTAGTAAACAATGGGACATAGTGTCAGAGAGCAGTAGCCTTGTTCTCGAGATACAATGAGTGTGAAATCTTCCATCTCTGACTGCATCTACTGATGACAACTTACGCCAGAATATGGGAACCAGTGGTAGACACAGGGAAAGGGGATTGGATGAAAAAGGAAACAGAGACACCTGACTCCATTACTCTCAATCATCCCTTTTGCTGAGTACTGAACTCTGCAAGGTCTAGTGGGTTGTGTAAAGGCAATAGGAGATATCTTTGTAACTGTCTATAAAAGCTTTTCACTTAATTGTAACAGTGAATAGAAATTACTTATTATATGTACCCAATTCTTTGTACTTTGATGTGGAACTTGTTATTCCCTAAGGTACACAAACAATGAGTATTTTTAAATATGCTTTTAATGAAAGTTCTTTCTGTGAATCGGAATACTACCTCAATTTCATATTACTACTATAAAATTCATCTGCAACCATTTTTTACTGAGATTCCTAACTTACGCATAATCATAAATGCATAACATGAGCAAAATAGTTCTGACACAAGAATCCTTCCTGTTCCATTACAAGAAACCTTAGCTGGTAAGCGATAACTCAATCCTTAACCCATTGACCGTGGTGCGAATTTCGCCACGGTGCAGGTGAAATAATGAGTGGGCAGGGGTCGAACGGCCCCCGGCTGTTCTCTGCACATGCTCACTGTGACGTCGGACAGCCAGGGGCCGTCCGACGCATGCAAGGGGTTAAAAAAGCGCAAGTGAAGCACTCAAACAGTTTAAAGTTTGTTCTCATAACATGACCCAACTTTTATAATACTTCTTTGTAGTCCCCATGTCATTCAATGACTCCAACAGGAAGCAAAGGTTCTGCACAAATGAAATCAGTAATCTGCGAAGGAAGGTCCTGCCGCAACAACAAAGTATGGCGATTGACCAACATAGACATCAGAGACCCTGAGAAAATGTATACTCTGAAATTAAAGAAGGCCACAGAGTCTCCTAACTACATACAGTTGTGACTTAGGGGGGTACATAAAACACTTAAAAGGTAATGGGAAGAATGCTTTCAATAAATCAAACCACTAGTAATTGCTTAGGGTCGCATCTCAGTCCATCTTTATCTTTCACTCCATGACACCTCAGTTTGCACCCAGCCTTATGCAAGTCAGACTTGACCCTGCTCGAAACCCATCCCAAACTGTCAAGCCAAGTCCTCCCTGAAATTGAACACAAGTAGCTCAGGATTGATTTGCTACCAAGCGAATGCCTGTGGTTAAACTTATTGTAAGTGTACCTCCAATCACATTTTGTGTTTTTTATTTACGGTTCACTGAAAAAATATTGAGGTAAAAATTATAGAAGTAAAAAATATCGATGAAAAAATATAGAATGCAAAAATATCGACTCCCTATACCTAAAGTGGTAAGTACAAAATATTGAAAAAAATATATGGATGTAAAAGATATAGGTGTACAAAATATCGAATTTTATATATATATATATATATATATATATATATATATATATATATATATATATATATATATATATATATATATATATATATATATATATACACCAGCAATTCCAACCACTTCCGTTTGGATGGCGAAGCAGGAACTCAGACCGACCACAGCATTCAGGCAAGGTAAAGTTTTATTTTTGTTCTTCAATAGCCAGCAAGACGCGTTTCGGGCTTCAAGAGCCCTTGATCACATTCAGCTATATAGGTGGTACTTAGCTTAGGTAGGAGAAGTGTGGCTCAGGGGTTAGAGGCGGCAGACCTGGAAGCTGAGATCGGCCCTGGACCAGGGTTCAATTCCCCGCCTCGGCGGGTCTTGGGCTAAAAATTCAACGGACTCGATAATTCTCGCTCCGGTGCGTTCTCGACTCACGGGTTCACACTCTGCGACTCTGGGCAATAGCTTGCTTAATCTCCACAACGGCCCCTCGCGGCGGGATGCCTGGCTTTCACCTTGTGGATACCCTGCCGGGGTTATCTCACAGGGGAATACCAGGACGGGTTCCCTAAGCAAGCGCCGGGAAACCCATTGCGGGTAGCTGTGCGCTATATAAGCTCAAATACATTTACATTTACTTTACACTTTTTATTTTGGTGCTTAACACAGTGCACACCCCTTCACAGGTGATCATTCAGGTCATGTGATCATGAATAGTAACAACAGACTATGGCGAATACCTGCTGTATGAGTTAAACTTTCTGCCTAAAATGCATTAACATAAATTGACAATTATGGCACTTTTTAAAAACGTGCGATCATATTGTTAAAAGAACATTTTACAGTGTCAATACTGTTATTCAAATAATGTTATTTAAAACAATTATTAGCTGGATAAATCCAGGATGTTGTATTGTAAACACATCTATATTTGTCCACTGTGGAGATGAATATTTGTCGTATATGGATATTTTTAAACTCATCGTATTATGTTGATCAATTTATTGAACCCAAATTCGTGTTATTTGTGTAAATATGCAAAAAAGTGCTATAGTGCTTTTTTTCATGTGTCTAGTGCAAATATTATAAAGTGCTACTAAATATGTGCAAAGTTAAGCCAACAATAAATATAAAGTGCATTTACATAAATATGTACATTGACAAACACAATAGATAGTTTTATATTTCTAAAACAAGCAAAATTCATTTCATATAATCTCAACAGTGTAAAATTTTAAATCCAGCCGGATAAAAAAACACTATTAAAAATATATATAAAAGATTTGTAAAATTGCTTATAAATATAATACCATCAATGTTTGTTAAAATTCAGAAAGAGAATATTAGTTTCTGGCATGTTCTACAGATATTCTTAAATACTTCTATGTGCTATGAGCAACGAATACTAGCATCTCTTGATTTCTACAGTGGTCTATAATGTTCCCAGTTATAGTTATCTGCCGTACTTATAAATAGGTATGCATATCCTCTGCGTTATTTAAACCCTGTGGTCATTTGCTGTCAAGTTCTAGGATAAACTTAGTTTCCAACTGTCTCAATTGTCTGTCTCGATTGCCCCCTCTTTTGCTAACTGGTACTGCCCCAATAACAAAGTAAGACAGGCAATTTATATCCTTGTTGTGACATTTGTTAAAATGTCGTGCCACGGGGTACACTGTATCATGGTGGAGGATAGCTCTCAAATGTTGTAATATCCTGACGTGCACCTGTAGTCTTGTGCTTCCCACATACCTCAGGCCACAGGTGCACGTCAGGACATATACGCCAAATTCTGTTTTGCAGTTATAACTGCCCTTGATGGCCACCGGAGATGCATCAAATGGAGTCGTGTACGATGTTTTATTGCACCCAAACTTACACGCTCGGCATGATGTACATCGTTTGAACCCCCTAGTTGGCTGAAACCATGAGATAGCCTTTCTTGTTTCTGGGGAGTTCTTATCTAAATCGTTGCCCATTGATCTACCTTTTCTGAAAGTTATGGTAGGAGAAGAAGATAGACGTTCTTGTAAAACAGTGTCTGTTAGGACAATGGGCCAATGCTTCTGTACAATAGTTCTAATTTTTCGTTCCTGTCTGGAGTACGTGGTGATTAATCTAGGGCTGTCAGAATTTTCATTCCTATCTGTTACTTTGTTGCTTTCCTTATTAAACAGACTAGATCTTGGGCGCTCTTGAGCTTTTCTAATAGCGTCATTGATGATTTTATCACTGTACCCCCTATTGCTGAGTGTAACCCGCATTTCTTCTTGACAGGTCTTGAAATCCTCATCATTACTGCATATGCGTTTTAGTCTGAGGATTTCTCCATAGGGTATGTTAGCCAACAAATGCCTAGGATGTGAACTATTTTCATGAAGCGTTATATTTCCTGCCGTGGGTTTTCTAAACATTGTGCTTTCGAGTCTGGAGTTTTCAACATGGAGTCTAACATCTAAAAAATCGATTTGTGTCTTATGAATGTGTGAAGTAAACTTCAAATTTAAGTCATTGATGTTGATGTCTTCAATACATTTCTGTACTGATGCTAAGTCACCTCGCCATATTAGGAAAACATCGTCAATGTATCAGTAATATGTGGATCCATTCTCCTCTAACTTTGCGAGGTGTTTGCACCTGAGGACCCGTTCCTCCCACCAGCCAACGTGTAAACACGCGTAGCTGGGGGAAAAACAGGCCCCCATGGCAACACCTCTAAGTTGTTTGAACAGGACATTATTAAAGAGGAAGAAATTATTATTGAGGCACCAACAAATGAGTTCAATGATGACTTTATTATGGGCATAGAGCTCTATCGGTCGTGTTGATAGAAAATATTTGACTGCTTCTAGGCCTTGCGTGTGGTCTTTGCTTGTATATAAAGATTCTATATCCAATGTCACCAGATAAGAATCATTTGACCATGTCACATCATTCATTTTAGTCAATAAATCACCTGTATCTTTATTATAGCTGGGGAGTGATTTAACTAAGTCTTGCAAGAAATGGTCAATATATTGACCGATATTCTCACAGACGCTGTTAATAGCAGAAATAATGGGTCTTCCCGGTACCGGTGTGTTAAGGCAGCAGGAGGAATAGGCAGTACACTGATCCTAGTTTTCAAAGGCTTTATTTTTAAGTACAAGGAGTCCGAACTCTTCTTCTTGGTGGTTGTTTTCCCCCTTGGAGATCGACTTCTGGCTGCCTTTCTGATCCTAGATTCCGCAGCTGAGGCGCGATGGTCCCGGTCGAGTCTCCGTCGCGGGACAGGCTCGTCAACCTCCGTCGTGCCGTTGGAATCAATACCCAGGGGGGGGAAAGAAAGATAGGAAGTGTCAGCGGACTGCCCCAATGGCTTTTATACCTACAGGGAAAAGGGAGTGAGGATAACCCTAACTGTGCACCGGTTCACTGCAAACGCCGTAGTGAGGGGAGGGCGGAATCTGTGTTCAGGGAGGGGGCACCAGGACCAGTTAGGATGTGACTTAGGGTACGTCGGTACGTGTATTCCTGCCCGTGACCCAGCCCCGTACTTTGTCACGTACCTGGCGTAGCCATACACCTCCCGCGGGTGTATGGCTGGGCGACTCGTAGTAACGGTGGCCTCCTGGCTTCTCTTCCTCACTCGTCTCTCTCGCTCCTCCGGCTCGGTTCTCGTCTCGTCCTTCCTCACTCTGCTCCGCTTCGCTGTCTCCTTCAACTCCGCTCCGCGTCTCCGTCTCTTCCTCCTCGGTGAACAAGCACACCCCTGATAGGTTCTGTGCCGTATATGACGTCTCTGTGTCTTGACGCGACTCCGCCCATTGGTAATCCCAGTCTTCGTTAAAGGGCCAGGGTTCCGATTGTGAGTCTGCGTTTGTGTTGGTGTTCTGCAGAGGGTACAATTGGTTAAAGGCAGAGTTTGTCCGTATTGTCCTTTCATGTTGATCACATTCCGCATTACTGGACATCCCCATTTCGTTACATACCTCCCCCTCCGGACACTCACGATCGGTGAGTGGATGACGTGACAAGAAATCAGCCCCTACGTTTTCGATACCCTTCCGATGATGGACAGCAAATGAGAATGGTTGTAGGGACAAAAACCACCGGAGTACCCTCGCATTATTTGATTTATTGCGGGCCATCCACATTAGTGGAGCATGGTCTGTAAATAGATCAAAATGTCTCCCTTCTAGGTAATACGCGAGTTTCTCGATGGCCCACTTGATCGCCAGACATTCTTTTTCAATGGTAGCGTACTTTAATTCCCTGGGGAAGAGTTTTCTGCTCACGTACAGAATTGGGTGATCAAGCCCATCAGGTCCTATTTGTGAAAGCACAGCTCCAATCCCGTAATCCGATGCATCTGTGTGCAACGAAAACGGGCGAGAAAAATCCGGAGAAGATAATACAGGTGTTGACGTAATGATGGACTTCAACGTGAAGGAGGCCTCCTGCATCCGCTCTGTAGGATGTATTGGAGTAGACGGTTTCCCCTTATCTTTTAGTGCATCTGTAAGAGGTGCGGCTATGTCGGCAAACTGTGGGATGAACCTCCTATAATACCCGACAAGCCCCAGAAAAGATCTCATTTCCCTCCTAGTTGCCGGGAAAGGGGTGTCCGAAATAGCCCTAACCTTCTCAATTTGTGGCTCAATCATTCCATGTCCCAACACATAGCCAAGATATTTAACCTTTTGAAAGGCCAATTTACATTTCTTGGCGTTCACTGTTAATCCAGCATTCCTTAATGTTTCCAAGACAGAGGCCAGATGATTCAGATGCGAGCGCCAATCCGGACTGTAGATGACAATGTCGTCTAGATAAGCGGATGTATAGTCACTCAACCCGGCTAAGACTCTGTTCATTAAACGCTGGAATGTCGCTGGCGCCCCGTGGAGGCCAAACGGCAAGACTGTAAACTCAAAATGACCATCTTCAGTCGAAAATGCCGTTTTTTTCATATCCTCCCGACGCAGGGGCACCTGCCAATACCCTTTTGTCAAATCCAGGGTCGAAATGTACTTAGCATTGCCCAACCGTTCAATTAATTCGTCCACTCTTGGAATGGGGTATGCATCGAACAGAGATATATCGTTCAGTGCTCGAAAGTCCATGCAAAAGCGGCGACTGCCGTCCGGTTTAGGGACCATGACGATGGGGCTAGACCAATCACTTTTGGAAGGCTGGATTACTCCCAGCCTGAGCATCTCTTCCACCTCAGCCTTGATAGCGGCTCTTTTGGCCTCGGGGACTCTGTATGGTTTGATCCTCACTTTTTTGTCTGGTGGGGTATCGATACAATGTTCAGCCAGAGAAGTTCTCCCTGGCCGGCTGGAGAAGACGTCTGCAAATTTATTCAGGGTATCTTTCAGTTCCTTTTGTTGCGGTCCCCGTAGTTCCTCATTGTGAACCAGCATGTCAATGGTGGTGCTCTCAGATCCCGATTTGTCAGTCAAGTGAACAGCGGCAGGGGGCGGCCCCAGCCATTTTTTTAAAAGGTTGATATGGTATGATTGGTGTTTGTTTGGAGCGACCTGCAGTTTATAGCTAGTACGCCCTATAATGGCCGAAACCCTATATGGGCCCATCCACTCCGCCCTAAACTTATTGGAGGAAGAAGGTAGGAGAACCAAGGCCCAGTCATCCACCTGTAGTTGTCTCCACTTTTTCCCCTTATCATACGCTTTTTTCTGGGCTGTCTGGCTGGCCGTCAGATGGACCACCGCTAGTTCCCTCAATTTAGCAAGCTTGGACCTCAAGGCCGTGGCGTAATCCAGTGTAGTGGCGACCTCTTCAGATTGTTCATTGACCCATGCATCCCTTGTCATTTCCAGCAACGAGCGGGGTTGACGGCCGTAGAGGAGTTCAAACGCAGAGGCCCCCATACTACTCTGTTTCTGGGCCCTTATTGCGTATAAAGCCAACGGCAGCATTTTGTCCCAGTCAGACCCACTAACTTCCATCATTTTCCGGAGAGTTGATTTAAGGGTACGGTTGTATCGTTCCACCAGTCCGTCCGTCTGAGGATGGTAAACAGAGGTACGGAGCTGGTGGATGTTTAAGGTACCACAAACTTCCTGCATCAGTTTAGAGACGAATGGCGTGCCCTGGTCAGTTAGGATTTCCTTCGGGAACCCCACCCTACTAAACAGTTCAATCATTTTATCCCCCACTTGTTTAGAGTTGGCAGCTGACAAGGGAAATGCCTCCGGAAACCTGGTAGCATAGTCGACTACGACCAGAATATGTTGAAACCCCTTTTTAGTTTTGGGTAATGGGCCTATCAGATCCATCCCGACCCTCTCAAAAGGTTTCCCAATAATCGGTAATGGTTGCAAAGGGACGGCAGGGGGCCTTACCATATTCATTCGTTGACAAATGTCACACTTACGGCAATAGGATTCAGTATCTCTATAGATCCCAGGCCAAAAAAACTGTCTGAGTACATTTTGGGTCGTCTTCTCAGCACCAGTGTGTCCGGCGACCAGGTGGCTATGAGCAAAAAAAAGAACCTGCTCCCTGAATGACACCGGTACAAGAAGCTGAGCCGGGTCCCCCTCTTTCCCAATTCTGTACAGCAGGTCACCCTGTATGACAAAGCGGGGAAAATTTTTAGAGCCTATGTCGGTCTGATGTGCCTGTTCCCATGCATTCATCAGAGTTGGATCACTTATTTGAGCACACTTAAAGCTTTTGTCTAAAACCCACGGATCATGAGGGAGTATAGTATGTACGGGTTCACCGCGTAACCCCGTGGACCCGAAGGCTCCTGCCCCCCTATCCGTGTCTTCCAGGCTGTTTACTTCGGACAATGTGGTAGACGCTATGCTTTCGCAAATTAGTTGCGCCACCCGGTCACCTTTATTGACTTTAAAGTTCTCATTTCCAAAATTAAAGAGGAGGATATTCACATTACCTCTATAGTCTTCATCTATAACCCCTGCTCCTACGTCAATAAAATATTTGGCGGCTAAACCCGACCTAGGAGCGATTCGGCCGTAGGACCCCGGGGGAACTGCAATCTGTAAGTCTGTTTTAACTAAAGTTTTTTCTTTACTGGGCACTATATAGTCATATGCGCTATATAGATCGTACCCGGCTGCCTTGACCGAACCTTTCGAGGGGGAGTATGCATTTTTAGACATTTTTACAAAGCGTAGGCAGTCAAGGGTGTGTTTTTCTTTTGTTTCTGTATTAGTTTTAAAGGGAAGCCCCGTTGTATCTGCTAGTTTATCTCTAAACATATTTAGGAATGCCGGATTGTCCGTTCCTATTATCAAATCTTCAGGCAGACTTTCCATTACCCCTACTCTAACTTCAGGAGTAGTCCCTAAGGTGGATTTTATAACAATGTTAGCCACTGGATAGGGTTTTATGTCCCCATGGACGCACTTTATGTTCACCACCCCGTTTTGGACGTACTGTTTTGGATGGACGTAAGATGTTTTAATTACAGATTGGCGACACCCTGAATCTAATAGTGCTAACAGAGGGTATCCATTTGCTGTGACACTTACTCTAAATGTTCCGCCCATCTCCGCCGAAAACATGACCGCCTTGGGGAGGTAACCAACCTCCATCGGTTCCTCTTCATTTCTCTTTCTTGGGCACATTCTTGCAATGTGCCCCCATTGTCCACAGTCAAAACATTGTGGGCCAGAAGGGAGGGTGTTTTCCGTTCTCCATGTTCTAGGACGTGTCATTTCTTTTCCTCTTGCAATCGGTTTTTCAGGTCTTATCACCGCTTTTCTCTCCCTATCCGGTTCAAATGGAAAACCTCTCGGTTGAGCCCGTGAAAAAGATGAAGCCATTTCGACCGCTTGAGCAGTAGTTAAATTATGGTGCTGCCTTAGCCACTTTTGTGTGGCATAGGGGAGTGCCTCTAGGAACTGTTCTAAATAAATACGGTCGAGTATTTCTTCCTTGCTACTCGTCGCGGGTGTGAGCCATTTGTCTGCTGCCATTTTAAGCCTTACAAACAAAGTCTTGGGGTTTTCCCCTACTGAACCTCTTTCCCTTCGAAACCTTATCCGATAGGCTTCAGGATCTAGCCCCAGATGGTCGAGAATTATTCTTTTTACCTCATTGTAGGGTGTGTTCCCATTGGGATTGGCCACTTGGTAAGCTGCCTGTGCTTCTCCCCCTAGAAGCGGCGCCAAAAAGAATGGCCATTTTGCTACGGGCCATCCCGAAGCTCTGGCGGCCCTTTCAAAATTTAACAAGAATGAATCCGGATCTTCACCTGAGCGGTATTTCTGCAGGGAAACTGAGGGTGTTCCGTGTGTTATTGTTCTCTCCGTGGCTCCTCCTCTATTACTAGTGTCGACCCAGGCTTGCTCAGGTTTTTCCTCAAACGCTTTTTTTATAGCTTCTCTGTCAGCTTGTGCTGAAGCCAAGTGTTGCTCTAACACCCATTCGATCCGTTCTTGTCCTTTCACTAGTTGCTGCACTACTGTTTCCATCTTCTCTCCGCAGATGGTGCCTATGCCCGCATTCTCCACCACTGTTAAGGCAGCAGGAGGAATAGGCAGTACACTGATCCTAGTTTTCAAAGGCTTTATTTTTAAGTACAAGGAGTCCGAACTCTTCTTCTTGGTGGTTGTTTTCCCCCTTGGAGATCGACTTCTGGCTGCCTTTCTGATCCTAGATTCCGCAGCTGAGGCGCGATGGTCCCTGTCGAGTCTCCGTCGCGGGACAGGCTCGTCAACCTCCGTCGTGCTGTTGGAATCAATACCCAGGGGGGGGAAAGAAAGATAGGAAGTGTCAGCGGACTGCCCCAATGGCTTTTATACCTACAGGGAAAAGGGAGTGAGGATAACCCTAACTGTGCACCGGTTCACTGCAAACGCCGTAGTGAGGGGAGGGCGGAATCTGTGTTCAGGGAGGGGGCACCAGGACCAGTTAGGATGTGACTTAGGGTACGTCGGTACGTGTATTCCTGCCCGTGACCCAGCCCCGTACTTTGTCACGTACCTGGCGTAGCCATACACCTCCCGCGGGTGTATGGCTGGGCGACTCGTAGTAACGGTGGCCTCCTGGCTTCTCTTCCTCACTCGTCTCTCTCGCTCCTCCGGCTCGGTTCTCGTCTCGTCCTTCCTCATTCTGCTCCGCTTCGCTGTCTCCTTCAACTCCGCTCCGCGTCTCCGTCTCTTCCTCCTCGGTGAACAAGCACACCCCTGATAGGTTCTGTGCCGTATATGACGTCTCTGTGTCTTGACGCGACTCCGCCCATTGGTAATCCCAGTCTTCGTTAAAGGGCCAGGGTTCCGATTGTGAGTCTGCGTTTGTGTTGGTGTTCTGCAGAGGGTACAATTGGTTAAAGGCAGAGTTTGTCCGTATTGTCCTTTCATGTTGATCACATTCCGCATTACTGGACATCCCCATTTCGTTACATACCTCCCCCTCCGGACACTCACGATCGGTGAGTGGATGACGTGACAAGAAATCAGCCCCTACGTTTTCGATACCCTTCCGATGATGGACAGCAAATGAGAATGGTTGTAGGGACAAAAACCACCGGAGTACCCTCGCATTATTTGATTTATTGCGGGCCATCCACATTAGTGGAGCATGGTCTGTAAATAGATCAAAATGTCTCCCTTCTAGGTAATACGCGAGTTTCTCGATGGCCCACTTGATCGCCAGACATTCTTTTTCAATGGTAGCGTACTTTAATTCCCTGGGGAAGAGTTTTCTGCTCACGTACAGAATTGGGTGATCAAGCCCATCAGGTCCTATTTGTGAAAGCACAGCTCCAATCCCGTAATCCGATGCATCTGTGTGCAACGAAAACGGGCGAGAAAAATCCGGAGAAGATAATACAGGTGTTGACGTAATGATGGACTTCAACGTGAAGAAGGCCTCCTGCATCCGCTCTGTAGGATGTATTGGAGTAGACGGTTTCCCCTTATCTTTTAGTGCATCTGTAAGAGGTGCGGCTATGTCGGCAAACTGTGGGATGAACCTCCTATAATACCCGACAAGCCCCAGAAAAGATCTCATTTCCCTCCTAGTTGCCGGGAAAGGGGTGTCCGAAATAGCCCTAACCTTCTCAATTTGTGGCTCAATCATTCCATGTCCCAACACATAGCCAAGATATTTAACCTTTTGAAAGGCCAATTTACATTTCTTGGCGTTCACTGTTAATCCAGCATTCCTTAATGTTTCCAAGACAGAGGCCAGATGATTCAGATGCGAGCGCCAATCCGGACTGTAGATGACAATGTCGTCTAGATAAGCGGATGTATAGTCACTCAACCCGGCTAAGACTCTGTTCATTAAACGCTGGAATGTCGCTGGCGCCCCGTGGAGGCCAAACGGCAAGACTGTAAACTCAAAATGACCATCTTCAGTCGAAAATGCCGTTTTTTTCATATCCTCCCGACGCAGGGGCACCTGCCAATACCCTTTTGTCAAATCCAGGGTCGAAATGTACTTAGCATTGCCCAACCGTTCAATTAATTCGTCCACTCTTGGAATGGGGTATGCATCGAACAGAGATATATCGTTCAGTGCTCGAAAGTCCATGCAAAAGCGGCGACTGCCGTCCGGTTTAGGGACCATGACGATGGGGCTAGACCAATCACTTTTGGAAGGCTGGATTACTCCCAGCCTGAGCATCTCTTCCACCTCAGCCTTGATAGCGGCTCTTCTGGCCTCGGGGACTCTGTATGGTTTGATCCTCACTTTTTTGTCTGGTGGGGTATCGATACAATGTTCAGCCAGAGAAGTTCTCCCTGGCCGGCTGGAGAAGACGTCTGCAAATTTATTCAGGGTATCTTTCAGTTCCTTTTGTTGCGGTCCCCGTAGTTCCTCATTGTGAACCAGCATGTCAATGGTGGTGCTCTCAGATCCCGATTTGTCAGTCAAGTGAACAGCGGCAGGGGGCGGCCCCAGCCATTTTTTTAAAAGGTTGATATGGTATGATTGGTGTTTGTTTGGAGCGACCTGCAGTTTATAGCTAGTACGCCCTATAATGGCCGAAACCCTATATGGGCCCATCCACTCCGCCCTAAACTTATTGGAGGAAGAAGGTAGGAGAACCAAGGCCCAGTCATCCACCTGTAGTTGTCTCCACTTTTTCCCCTTATCATACGCTTTTTTCTGGGCTGTCTGGCTGGCCGTCAGATGGACCACCGCTAGTTCCCTCAATTTAGCAAGCTTGGACTTCAAGGCCGTGGCGTAATCCAGTGTAGTGGCGACCTCTTCAGATTGTTCATTGACGGTGGCCTCCTGGCTTCTCTTCCTCACTCGTCTCTCTCGCTCCTCCGGCTCGGTTCTCGTCTCGTCCTTCCTCACTCTGCTCCGCTTCGCTGTCTCCTTCAACTCCGCTCCGCGTCTCCGTCTCTTCCTCCTCGGTGAACAAGCACACCCCTGATAGGTTCTGTGCCGTATATGACGTCTCTGTGTCTTGACGCGACTCCGCCCATTGGTAATCCCAGTCTTCGTTAAAGGGCCAGGGTTCCGATTGTGAGTCTGCGTTTGTGTTGGTGTTCTGCAGAGGGTACAATTGGTTAAAGGCAGAGTTTGTCCGTATTGTCCTTTCATGTTGATCACATTCCGCATTACTGGACATCCCCATTTCGTTACACGGTGTTACCCCCTTGTGTATCTTAGGAATAAGATACAGGATGGGCAACATCGGATGTTCCTTATTAAGGAACTTGCTTTCATCATTCGAGATAAGTCCTTCTCTTCTCCATTGCATTAGCTGTTTTTGTAGGGTTTCCCTAGCTCTTTCATATTCTTTCATTGAGCTTTTCTGATAGCATGTTACATCATTCAGCTGTCTCTGTGCCTCAGTTATATAATCCTTTTTTGGCCATAATACTAAATTACCGCCTTTATCAGACTTTTTTATAATCACCTCCTAATTGTCCCCCAACTTTTTGACCAATTTGTCGCTCAATAAACACCAGTGCGAGGCACTCCTAGGCGGGGGCTGACAATGCGAGGGTGCACTCGCATATCCATTACCGCTCCACTTCCCTCATGTAGATAGCCATCCACAGGAAAAAACACACACGGGGGCTGATTGTATCAATTTATTCGCAAACAAACACAGCAAACAAACACACGCGTTTCTGTCGTAACCTTCTTCTATGTTTATCGAAGCGTCATCCAGGCTGTCATTAAATACTGGTTGCTCTAAAAACAAACAAAGGACATCTCCCTTATATATTATGGGAGTTAGTCAAGGAACTTATGCGCCATCTTGAAATACATTGGATTAGCGCGTTTCGTGTCCAACTTAAATGTCATAATTCATTGTCGACATAAAAAGCTATACTACCCACAGATGGGCCTGTAGTGGAATCAACTCACGTTCCTTTGCATTGCAATTACAATTCTGCCCATTGCAAAGGTCGATGAGGCATACCCTGTGGCACGCCATTTTGATAAAGTCCATCATCGAAATAGAGATCTCCTTAGCTATTTTGGCCTTGATCATGTCCCGAATAACCCCAGAGGGGGACATAGGTTGACACGACGTAGAAGATTGGAATCAAGGTACATTATTGACATGCAAACTAGGGCTCCGATGGGTCTTAATATGCATGAAGAACTAGCAGTTCATTTGGGGGAATGATTTCAGTCAATAACTAATTTGGATATGTATGCACTGTGTATTTACCAGCATTTTTGTATTTTTCTCTATTTTTCCGAAATATTTTTCTGAAGTATTTTTTTGCATCACTTTTCTGAACTCTTTGTTTTTCCGTACTGTTCTCTCCTTCGAACGATTGTTTCTCCTACACTTATGATCCTTGTACTGATGATTTTTAGATCATGACTAATTAATTGTTGATGCATTGTTTGTGGTTTACTTCTAAGACTGTCTTTTATCAGGGAAGCATCTGTATTTGCCCATCTAGGGCAGAATTGTAATTGCAATGTAAAGGAACGTGAGTTGATTCCACTACAGGCCCATCTGTGGGCAGTATAGCTAAGGGAGATGTCCTTTGTTTGTTTTTAGAGCAACCTGTATTTAATGACAGCATGGATGACGCTTCGTTAAACATAGAAGAAGCTTACGACCGAAACGCGTCTGTTTGTTTGCTGTGTTTGTTTCCGCATAAATTGATACAAACAGCCCCCGTGAGTGCTTTTTCCTGTGGATGGCTATATATATATATATTCAAAATAGGATATCCATTCATTCCCCAAGAAAATCATCCGGCACTCGAACACGGGTATGGTTGGTTCAGGCTTATTTATTTATTTTATAAGTTACATCCATCAACGCGTTTCGGGAGTCAAGCTCCCTTGATCACGATGTTTGTGCCGCCATTACGGACTTCTAAAAATACAAAAATAAGGTAGCAAACAGTGTAAAAGGACATTCAAATCCTGGTCAGACCGTCTACTAATGCGATAGCCATTTTAGCACTTGCAATTAGAGCAAACTTTGTTCAGCAAAAAAGACAGAGATAAGTCATGTTTAGGGCAAGTGCCTATAACAAAATATAAACATCCTATTATCATATTTTTTACCGTTTCAAAGCAAAAAACAAATTTTTTTGATATAACGCAAGTGCATTTTAATAACAGTTTCATTTGTTCAAACGATAAGGATTATATATATATATATATATATATATATATATATATATTCACTGAAAAAACCATAGGTTATAGACCATATATAGTTAGGAATTAGCATTTACAAAACCTTGAAAATTCACTGAAAAAACCATAGGTTATAGACCATATATAGTTAGGAATTCGCATTTACAAAACCTTATTTTACTCACACAAAACCATTGAAATTCCATATATAGTTAGTTGCACTAACTATATATCGCGCACCCGCAATCCACTGCTTATGATGTCACATATTACATCATTCATGACATGGTCAGTGACATCACTGATGACATCACTGATGACATCTCAAATGACATCACTGATGACATCACTGATGACAACATCCAGTGACTGTATGTTTCTGTAAAGTTAAAATATGTCTTACATATTGAAGAATGAGTGGATGTATAAGTGTCTGGATGAAGGATTTAGTAGGTGCATGACTGACTGTATGAGTGAGTGATTAAATGTGTCTCACTGAGTGCATGGGTTAGTGACTAAACTGTCTTAATTTGTGCATCATTATGTCTGTTGTTCTGTAAACTGTTGCATGTGTTGATAAGTAGCTATATGAGTAACTATATGGGTTATTGATTGGTTGCCCAAGTATTTGTATGGGAGACTGAGTGTGTGTGTGGGTGGCTGGGAGGTGTATGACTCTGTGCATAGATGTGTGAGCAGTTGATTCACTAGATGTATGGTTTCAAAAGTGCATGTGGAAACAGCTGTATGGGCGGTTGACTGTGTGCATGAGTGTATTGGTGAGTGAATGGATATCTCAGTGCTACATGTCAAAGTAAGTACATATGTAAAACACAGTACATGTGAGAGTTGACATATATACTTTGGTTCCATCAAGAAGGCATTCAGATGTGTCACACATTTGCCATAAATTCTGAATGTTAGCACTCTAGTTGCACATTAGATCACTGTAGTAAAGCTACTGCTCACCAGGGACGTCTGCTGCTGGTATTCAAAGTGCATGTTTCAGTCTGCATGTCAGAATTTTTTTAATGAAATAGAAGAGGATTTGAGAAGTCACTCAAAATTATCCCTAATTTTTCTTTCTGAAGCACTAATCATACTTTCTATGGCAAAATTAACCCCCTCATGTTGTTCCTTTTTAAATTGAGTGTTTTCAGACTTACCACTTCATTCCAATCAAGATGGCTTCTGGTGTGCCATACTTTTGTCATAAGTAAGACTGTTAGCGCTCTAGTTGTTCTTTAGAACACTCTGGGACATTCTGTCATTGGGCTATACTTGGGGTACATCTGGGTGATATTTGGGCTACATTTAGGCTCTTTTGTCTCTGGTGGCCATCTTGCGAGACTATGTCAGAATTTTTTAATGAAATTGAAGAGGGTTTGAGAAGTCACTCAAAATGTGCCCTAATTTTTCTTTCTGCAGCACTAATCATAATTCATATGGCAAAATATACCCCCTCATTTTGTTCCTTTTTAAATTAAATGTTTTAAGAGTTACCACTTTATTCCAATCAAGATGGCTTCAGGTGTGCCATACCTTTGTAATAAGTAGGACTGTTAGCGCTCTAGTTGTTCTTTAGAACACTCTGGGACATTCTGTCATTGGGCTATACTTGGGCTACATCTGGGTGATATTTGGGCTACATTTGGGCTCTTTTGTCTCTGGTGGCCATTTTGGGAGACTGCATGTCAGAATTTTTTAATGAAATAGAAGAGGATTTGAAAAGTCACTCAAAATGTGCCCTAATTTTTCTTTCTGCAGCACTAATAATACCTTCTATTGCATAATATACCCCCTCATTTTGTTCCTTTTTAAATTAAATGTCTTAAGAGTTACCACTTTATTCCCATCACGATGGCTCCAGGTGTGCTATACCTTTGTAATAAGTAGGACTGTTAGCGCTCTAGTTGTTCTTTAGAACACTCTGGGACATTCTGTCATTGGGCTATACTTGGGCTACATCTGGGTGATATTTGGGCTACATTTGGGCTCTTTTGTCTCTGGTGGCCATTTTGGGAGACTGCATGTCAGAATGTTTTAATGAAATAGAAAAGGATTTGAGAAGTCACTCAAAATGTGCCCTAATTTTTCATTCTGCAGCACTAATCATACTTTCTATGGCAAAATATACCCCCTCATGTTGTTTCTTTTTAAATTAAATGTTTTAAGAGTTACCACTTTATTCCAATCAAGATGGCTTCAGGTGTGCCATACCTTTGTAATAAGTAGGACTGTTAGCGCTCTAGTTGTTCTTTAGAACACTCTGGGACATTCTGTCATTGGGCTATACTTGGGCTACATCTGGGTGATATTTGGGCTACATTTGGGCTCTTTTGTCTCTGGTGGCCATTTTGGGAGACTGCATGTCAGAATGTTTTAATGAAATAGAAAAGGATTTGAGAAGTCACTCAAAATGTGCCCTAATTTTTCATTCTGCAGCACTAATCATACTTTCCATGGCAAAATATACCCCCTCATGTTGTTTCTTTTTAAATTAAATGTTTTAAGAGTTACCACTTTATTCCAATCAAGATGGCTTCAGGTGTGCCATACCTTTGTAATAAGTAGGACTATTAGCGCTCTAGTTGTTCTTTAGAACACTCTAGGAGGCTGCAGTAGAACACAAAGGAATCAACTGACAGTCTCTGTCCTTGTTGGATGTACATGTTTTACTGAGAATGTCAGACTTCATTTTCACATGACTGAGAAAGATAATGTGAATTTACAGAAAATATGCTTTCAGTTTAGCTTATAGATCCCCTTCCAAACCACTGTGGGAAAATCATGAGATATTAGTTTTCTTTCAAACAATATCCATGATATCACAGCAGAAGGTTTTTTCACATGGTAAAATCACCTTAGAACCCACCACAATTCCTAAAACGAGTATGGTACCATCAACAAATGATTTATAATGTAACTAAAGTCCTAAAACCCTCTATTAACTACAATGCTTTTTAATGAGGTGCTATCATGTATATTGGTCCCAAGATGGCTGCCAACACTTCTTGGATGAAGTGCTGACAGCCAATCAGATCAGATGTGTGGTTAGGCTCCGCCCAGATATATATCTTTTTTTGAACCTAAATTACTCAAAATCCACTGGAGCACATATATTGAGACCTAGCAAAGGCACATCAGGCTAACAGTCCCTACAATTTTGCCAAGTTTCGTGCAAATCCATTCAGCCGTTCGAGCTAAAAGTGAGGCCAACCGCCCTATGGAAATTAACATGGGAAAAATGCGTTTTGGGACCCCCCTTTTTTCTCGGCCCCCCCTTGATGAAACCCCCCCAAATTGTCAGGGGCTGCTCAGAAACAAAATGTTCCATTTTCCTGAAAATTTCAGCCAATTCCGTCCACAAACGCCAAAGTTATTAGACATAGACTTTTCAAAAATCCCATAGAGAAAAAATCCTAACTATATATACCTACTGGCGACCGCCAGTAGGTAATATATATATATTCACTGAAAAAACCATAGGTTATAGACCATATATAGTTAGGAATTAGCATTTACAAAACCTTGAAAATTCACTGAAAAAACCATAGGTTATAGACCATATATAGTTAGGAATTCGCATTTACAAAACCTTATTTTACTCACACAAAACCATTGAAATTCCATATATAGTTAGTTGCACTAACTATATATCGCGCACCCGCAATCCACTGCTGATGATGTCACATATTACATCATTCATGACATGGTCAGTGACATCACTGATGACATCACTGATGACATCTCAAATGACATCACTGATGACATCTCAAATGACATCGCTGATGACATCACTGATGACATCTAATTTGACATTACTGATCACATCACTGATGATATCATTCATGTGATAATACGATGAACCTCTTCAGACTCTAATATAACCTTAGATACAATCAGTGTAAACAGACACTCACAGACTGTCACTCATCCATGGAGTTACTCACACACCTAGTCAGTCAATCAAAGAATCAATCACACCTCCATTTCCTCAACTATACAGTTATACAAACTTTACTTATTCAAACATATACTAACACATATTAACTCTCTTATACAATCCCTGATACAAGTTCACAATGATCCATACAGCCACTCACACATTCACTGGCTCTTATGCACAGTTATTTATATATGTCAACTCTCACATGTACTGTGTTTTACATATGTACTTACTTTGACATGTAGCACTGAGATATCCATTCACTCACCAATACACTCATGCACACAGTCAACCGCCCATACAGCTGTTTCCACATGCACTTTTGAAACCATACATCTAGTGAATCAACTGCTCACACATCTATGCACAGAGTCATACACCTCCCAGCCACCCACACACACACTCAGTCTCCCATACAAATACTTGGGCAACCAATCAATAACCCATATAGTTACTCATATAGCTACTTATCAACACATGCAACAGTTTACAGAACAACAGACATAATGATGCACAAATTAAGACAGTTTAGTCACTAACCCATGCACTCAGTGAGACACATTTAATCACTCACTCATACAGTCAGTCATGCACCTACTAAATCCTTCATCCAGACACTTATACATCCACTCATTCTTCAATATGTAAGACATATTTTAACTTTACAGAAACATACAGTCACTGGATGTTGTCATCAGTGATGTCATCAGTGATGTCATTTGAGATGTCATCAGTGATGTCATCAGTGATGTCACTGACCATGTCATGAATGATGTAATATGTGACATCATCAGCAGTGGATTGCGGGTGCGCGATATATAGTTAGTGCAACTAACTATATATGGAATTTCAATGGTTTTGTGTGAGTAAAATAAGGTTTTGTAAATGCGAATTCCTAACTATATATGGTCTATAACCTATGGTTTTTTCAGTGAATTTTCAAGGTTTTGTAAATGCTAATTCCTAACTATATATGGTCTATAACCTATGGTTTTTTCAGTGAATTTTCAAGGTTTTGTAAATGCTAATTCCTAACTATATATGGTCTATAGCCTATGGTTTTTTCAGTGAATATATATATATACATACATATATAAACATATATCATCTGTATATCTATATAAATACAAACATAAATGCATGCATACATATACTTATATGCATTTTAGGGTTGTTAGGGCGTTTTCGTGTGTATTATGTTGCTTTTTTAGGGCTTTTGGGTCAATTAAGTAGAGTTCCCGGAGCCTAGGGCTGAGGGGCTGGTTCAGTTTCGTGCGTATTGGTGTTGGCAAGGTTTTGAGGGATTTTGGCGGTTTTTGGTCGAGATTTGGCCGTTTTATGGCTTTTTTTGTGTTTGCGGGGGGCGCGTATTCGGGTTGAAATTCGTCCCCGTTTCAGTGGATGGATTGGGCTGATTTTTGGTGAGATGTTAGGGAATCGCTGGAACTAGTGTCCAGCCAAGTTTGAAGCGGATCGGAGCAGTGGAAGTGCTTTAAAGAGCAATTTTTGTGCGGAGTAGCGAATTGTCATGTTATTCAATGGGAGTTTTTGGTGCGCATGGAGAAGGTGAATTTGGGGTGTTCCAGTTGCGCTAGAGGGACGGGGCTTGGGTGAGCTGTAGGGAGAGTGGATCGGCAGGTGTGCCGAATTTTTGGGATTTGTTGGCCGAAGGGAAGGGTGTGCTTGGGCAAAGTCGATTTGGTGAAAACGGTGCGTTATTTACATGAAAGTTGAAAAAACACTAATAAAAGCAAAGCTAAAAAGCCACCTCATTACAAACAGAATGGCTTTAACTTAAACGAGGGCGAGATCTATTGCATTTTCAATGCTTGTTTACTTTGGTTCCATCAAGAAGGCATTCAGATGTGTCACACATTTGCCATAAATTCTGAATGTTAGCACTCTAGTTGCACATTAGATCACTGTAGTAAAGCTACTGCTCACCAGGGACGTCTGCTGCTGGTATTCAAAGTGCATGTTTCAGTCTGCATGTCAGAATTTTTTTAATGAAATAGAAGAGGATTTGAGAAGTCACTCAAAATTATCCCTAATTTTTCTTTCTGAAGCACTAATCATACTTTCTATGGCAAAATTAACCCCCTCATGTTGTTCCTTTTTAAATTGAGTGTTTTCAGACTTACCACTTCATTCCAATCAAGATGGCTTCTGGTGTGCCATACTTTTGTCATAAGTAAGACTGTTAGCGCTCTAGTTGTTCTTTAGAACACTCTGGGACATTCTGTCATTGGGCTATACTTGGGGTACATCTGGGTGATATTTGGGCTACATTTAGGCTCTTTTGTCTCTGGTGGCCATCTTGCGAGACTATGTCAGAATTTTTTAATGAAATTGAAGAGGGTTTGAGAAGTCACTCAAAATGTGCCCTAATTTTTCTTTCTGCAGCACTAATCATAATTCATATGGCAAAATATACCCCCTCATTTTGTTCCTTTTTAAATTAAATGTTTTAAGAGTTACCACTTTATTCCAATCAAGATGGCTTCAGGTGTGCCATACCTTTGTAATAAGTAGGACTGTTAGCGCTCTAGTTGTTCTTTAGAACACTCTGGGACATTCTGTCATTGGGCTATACTTGGGCTACATCTGGGTGATATTTGGGCTACATTTGGGCTCTTTTGTCTCTGGTGGCCATTTTGGGAGACTGCATGTCAGAATTTTTTAATGAAATAGAAGAGGATTTGAAAAGTCACTCAAAATGTGCCCTAATTTTTCTTTCTGCAGCACTAATAATACCTTCTATTGCATAATATACCCCCTCATTTTGTTCCTTTTTAAATTAAATGTCTTAAGAGTTACCACTTTATTCCCATCACGATGGCTCCAGGTGTGCTATACCTTTGTAATAAGTAGGACTGTTAGCGCTCTAGTTGTTCTTTAGAACACTCTGGGACATTCTGTCATTGGGCTATACTTGGGCTACATCTGGGTGATATTTGGGCTACATTTGGGCTCTTTTGTCTCTGGTGGCCATTTTGGGAGACTGCATGTCAGAATGTTTTAATGAAATAGAAAAGGATTTGAGAAGTCACTCAAAATGTGCCCTAATTTTTCATTCTGCAGCACTAATCATACTTTCTATGGCAAAATATACCCCCTCATGTTGTTTCTTTTTAAATTAAATGTTTTAAGAGTTACCACTTTATTCCAATCAAGATGGCTTCAGGTGTGCCATACCTTTGTAATAAGTAGGACTGTTAGCGCTCTAGTTGTTCTTTAGAACACTCTGGGACATTCTGTCATTGGGCTATACTTGGGCTACATCTGGGTGATATTTGGGCTACATTTGGGCTCTTTTGTCTCTGGTGGCCATTTTGGGAGACTGCATGTCAGAATGTTTTAATGAAATAGAAAAGGATTTGAGAAGTCACTCAAAATGTGCCCTAATTTTTCATTCTGCAGCACTAATCATACTTTCCATGGCAAAATATACCCCCTCATGTTGTTTCTTTTTAAATTAAATGTTTTAAGAGTTACCACTTTATTCCAATCAAGATGGCTTCAGGTGTGCCATACCTTTGTAATAAGTAGGACTATTAGCGCTCTAGTTGTTCTTTAGAACACTCTAGGAGGCTGCAGTAGAACACAAAGGAATCAACTGACAGTCTCTGTCCTTGTTGGATGTACATGTTTTACTGAGAATGTCAGACTTCATTTTCACATGACTGAGAAAGATAATGTGAATTTACAGAAAATATGCTTTCAGTTTAGCTTATAGATCCCCTTCCAAACCACTGTGGGAAAATCATGAGATATTAGTTTTCTTTCAAACAATATCCATGATATCACAGCAGAAGGTTTTTTCACATGGTAAAATCACCTTAGAACCCACCACAATTCCTAAAACGAGTATGGTACCATCAACAAATGATTTATAATGTAACTAAAGTCCTAAAACCCTCTATTAACTACAATGCTTTTTAATGAGGTGCTATCATGTATATTGGTCCCAAGATGGCTGCCAACACTTCTTGGATGAAGTGCTGACAGCCAATCAGATCAGATGTGTGGTTAGGCTCCGCCCAGATATATATCTTTTTTTGAACCTAAATTACTCAAAATCCACTGGAGCACATATATTGAGACCTAGCAAAGGCACATCAGGCTAACAGTCCCTACAATTTTGCCAAGTTTCGTGCAAATCCATTCAGCCGTTCGAGCTAAAAGTGAGGCCAACCGCCCTATGGAAATTAACATGGGAAAAATGCGTTTTGGGACCCCCCTTTTTTCTCGGCCCCCCCTTGATGAAACCCCCCCAAATTGTCAGGGGCTGCTCAGAAACAAAATGTTCCATTTTCCTGAAAATTTCAGCCAATTCCGTCCACAAACGCCAAAGTTATTAGACATAGACTTTTCAAAAATCCCATAGAGAAAAAATCCTAACTATATATACCTACTGGCGACCGCCAGTAGGTAATATATATATATTCACTGAAAAAACCATAGGTTATAGACCATATATAGTTAGGAATTAGCATTTACAAAACCTTGAAAATTCACTGAAAAAACCATAGGTTATAGACCATATATAGTTAGGAATTCGCATTTACAAAACCTTATTTTACTCACACAAAACCATTGAAATTCCATATATAGTTAGTTGCACTAACTATATATCGCGCACCCGCAATCCACTGCTGATGATGTCACATATTACATCATTCATGACATGGTCAGTGACATCACTGATGACATCACTGATGACATCTCAAATGACATCACTGATGACATCTCAAATGACATCGCTGATGACATCACTGATGACATCTAATTTGACATTACTGATCACATCACTGATGATATCATTCATGTGATAATACGATGAACCTCTTCAGACTCTAATATAACCTTAGATACAATCAGTGTAAACAGACACTCACAGACTGTCACTCATCCATGGAGTTACTCACACACCTAGTCAGTCAATCAAAGAATCAATCACACCTCCATTTCCTCAACTATACAGTTATACAAACTTTACTTATTCAAACATATACTAACACATATTAACTCTCTTATACAATCCCTGATACAAGTTCACAATGATCCATACAGCCACTCACACATTCACTGGCTCTTATGCACAGTTATTTATATATGTCAACTCTCACATGTACTGTGTTTTACATATGTACTTACTTTGACATGTAGCACTGAGATATCCATTCACTCACCAATACACTCATGCACACAGTCAACCGCCCATACAGCTGTTTCCACATGCACTTTTGAAACCATACATCTAGTGAATCAACTGCTCACACATCTATGCACAGAGTCATACACCTCCCAGCCACCCACACACACACTCAGTCTCCCATACAAATACTTGGGCAACCAATCAATAACCCATATAGTTACTCATATAGCTACTTATCAACACATGCAACAGTTTACAGAACAACAGACATAATGATGCACAAATTAAGACAGTTTAGTCACTAACCCATGCACTCAGTGAGACACATTTAATCACTCACTCATACAGTCAGTCATGCACCTACTAAATCCTTCATCCAGACACTTATACATCCACTCATTCTTCAATATGTAAGACATATTTTAACTTTACAGAAACATACAGTCACTGGATGTTGTCATCAGTGATGTCATCAGTGATGTCATTTGAGATGTCATCAGTGATGTCATCAGTGATGTCACTGACCATGTCATGAATGATGTAATATGTGACATCATAAGCAGTGGATTGCGGGTGCGCGATATATAGTTAGTGCAACTAACTATATATGGAATTTCAATGGTTTTGTGTGAGTAAAATAAGGTTTTGTAAATGCGAATTCCTAACTATATATGGTCTATAACCTATGGTTTTTTCAGTGAATTTTCAAGGTTTTGTAAATGCTAATTCCTAACTATATATGGTCTATAACCTATGGTTTTTTCAGTGAATTTTCAAGGTTTTGTAAATGCTAATTCCTAACTATATATGGTCTATAGCCTATGGTTTTTTCAGTGAATATATATATATACATACATATATAAACATATATCATCTGTATATCTATATAAATACAAACATAAATGCATGCATACATATACTTATATGCATTTTAGGGTTGTTAGGGCGTTTTCGTGTGTATTATGTTGCTTTTTTAGGGCTTTTGGGTCAATTAAGTAGAGTTCCCGGAGCCTAGGGCTGAGGGGCTGGTTCAGTTTCGTGCGTATTGGTGTTGGCAAGGTTTTGAGGGATTTTGGCGGTTTTTGGTCGAGATTTGGCCGTTTTATGGCTTTTTTTGTGTTTGCGGGGGGCGCGTATTCGGGTTGAAATTCGTCCCCGTTCCAGTGGATGGATTGGGCTGATTTTTGGTGAGATGTTAGGGAATCGCTGGAACTAGTGTCCAGCCAAGTTTGAAGCGGATCGGAGCAGTGGAAGTGCTTTAAAGAGCAATTTTTGTGCGGAGTAGCGAATTGTCATGTTATTCAATGGGAGTTTTTGGTGCGCATGGAGAAGGTGAATTTGGGGTGTTCCAGTTGCGCTAGAGGGACGGGGCTTGGGTGAGCTGTAGGGAGAGTGGATCGGCAGGTGTGCCGAATTTTTGGGATTTGTTGGCCGAAGGGAAGGGTGTGCTTGGGCAAAGTCGATTTGGTGAAAACGGTGCGGTATTTACATGAAAGTTGAAAAAACACTAATAAAAGCAAAGCTAAAAAGCCACCTCATTACAAACAGAATGGCTTTAACTTAAACGAGGGCGAGATCTATTGCATTTTCAATGCTTGTTTACTTTGGTTCCATCAAGAAGGCATTCAGATGTGTCACACATTTGCCATAAATTCTGAATGTTAGCACTCTAGTTGCACATTAGATCACTGTAGTAAAGCTACTGCTCACCAGGGACGTCTGCTGCTGGTATTCAAAGTGCATGTTTCAGTCTGCATGTCAGAATTTTTTTAATGAAATAGAAGAGGATTTGAGAAGTCACTCAAAATTATCCCTAATTTTTCTTTCTGAAGCACTAATCATACTTTCTATGGCAAAATTAACCCCCTCATGTTGTTCCTTTTTAAATTGAGTGTTTTCAGACTTACCACTTCATTCCAATCAAGATGGCTTCTGGTGTGCCATACTTTTGTCATAAGTAAGACTGTTAGCGCTCTAGTTGTTCTTTAGAACACTCTGGGACATTCTGTCATTGGGCTATACTTGGGGTACATCTGGGTGATATTTGGGCTACATTTAGGCTCTTTTGTCTCTGGTGGCCATCTTGCGAGACTATGTCAGAATTTTTTAATGAAATTGAAGAGGGTTTGAGAAGTCACTCAAAATGTGCCCTAATTTTTCTTTCTGCAGCACTAATCATAATTCATATGGCAAAATATACCCCCTCATTTTGTTCCTTTTTAAATTAAATGTTTTAAGAGTTACCACTTTATTCCAATCAAGATGGCTTCAGGTGTGCCATACCTTTGTAATAAGTAGGACTGTTAGCGCTCTAGTTGTTCTTTAGAACACTCTGGGACATTCTGTCATTGGGCTATACTTGGGCTACATCTGGGTGATATTTGGGCTACATTTGGGCTCTTTTGTCTCTGGTGGCCATTTTGGGAGACTGCATGTCAGAATTTTTTAATGAAATAGAAGAGGATTTGAAAAGTCACTCAAAATGTGCCCTAATTTTTCTTTCTGCAGCACTAATAATACCTTCTATTGCATAATATACCCCCTCATTTTGTTCCTTTTTAAATTAAATGTCTTAAGAGTTACCACTTTATTCCCATCACGATGGCTCCAGGTGTGCTATACCTTTGTAATAAGTAGGACTGTTAGCGCTCTAGTTGTTCTTTAGAACACTCTGGGACATTCTGTCATTGGGCTATACTTGGGCTACATCTGGGTGATATTTGGGCTACATTTGGGCTCTTTTGTCTCTGGTGGCCATTTTGGGAGACTGCATGTCAGAATGTTTTAATGAAATAGAAAAGGATTTGAGAAGTCACTCAAAATGTGCCCTAATTTTTCATTCTGCAGCACTAATCATACTTTCTATGGCAAAATATACCCCCTCATGTTGTTTCTTTTTAAATTAAATGTTTTAAGAGTTACCACTTTATTCCAATCAAGATGGCTTCAGGTGTGCCATACCTTTGTAATAAGTAGGACTGTTAGCGCTCTAGTTGTTCTTTAGAACACTCTGGGACATTCTGTCATTGGGCTATACTTGGGCTACATCTGGGTGATATTTGGGCTACATTTGGGCTCTTTTGTCTCTGGTGGCCATTTTGGGAGACTGCATGTCAGAATGTTTTAATGAAATAGAAAAGGATTTGAGAAGTCACTCAAAATGTGCCCTAATTTTTCATTCTGCAGCACTAATCATACTTTCCATGGCAAAATATACCCCCTCATGTTGTTTCTTTTTAAATTAAATGTTTTAAGAGTTACCACTTTATTCCAATCAAGATGGCTTCAGGTGTGCCATACCTTTGTAATAAGTAGGACTGTTAGCGCTCTAGTTGTTCTTTAGAACACTCTAGGAGGCTGCAGTAGAACTCAAAGGAATCAACTGACAGTCTCTGTCCTTGTTGGATGTACATGTTTTACTGAGAATGTCAGACTTCATTTTCACATGACTGAGAAAGATAATGTGAATTTACAGAAAATATGCTTTCAGTTTAGCTTATAGATCCCCTTCCAAACCACTGTGGGAAAATCATGAGATATTAGTTTTCTTTCAAACAATATCCATGATATCACAGCAGAAGGTTTTTTCACATGGTAAAATCACCTTAGAACCCACCACAATTCCTAAAACGAGTATGGTACCATCAACAAATGATTTATAATGTAACTAAAGTCCTAAAACCCTCTATTAACTACAATGCTTTTTAATGAGGTGCTATCATGTATATTGGTCCCAAGATGGCTGCCAACACTTCTTGGATGAAGTGCTGACAGCCAATCAGATCAGATGTGTGGTTAGGCTCCGCCCAGATATATATCTTTTTTTGAACCTAAATTACTCAAAATCCACTGGAGCACATATATTGAGACCTAGCAAAGGCACATCAGGCTAACAGTCCCTACAATTTTGCCAAGTTTCGTGCAAATCCATTCAGCCGTTCGAGCTAAAAGTGAGGCCAACCGCCCTATGGAAATTAACATGGGAAAAATGCGTTTTGGGACCCCCCTTTTTTCTCGGCCCCCCCTTGATGAAACCCCCCCAAATTGTCAGGGGCTGCTCAGAAACAAAATGTTCCATTTTCCTGAAAATTTCAGCCAATTCCGTCCACAAACGCCAAAGTTATTAGACATAGAATTTTCAAAAATCCCATAGAGAAAAAATCCTAACTATATATACCTACTGGCGACCGCCAGTAGGTAATATTTATATATATATATATATATATATATATATATATATATTCACAGAAAAAACCATAGGTTATAGTGGATATATAGTTAGGAATTTGCATTTACAAAACCTTGAAAGTTCAATGAAAAAACCATTGGTTTTAGGCCATATATAGTTAGGGATTTGCATTTACAAAACCTTTTTTTACTCGCATAAAACCATTGAAATTCCATATATAGTTATAAGCGCTAACTATATATTGCGCACCCGCAATCCACTGCTGATGATGTCACATATTACATCATTCATGACATGGTTAGTGACATCACTGATGACATCACTGATGACATCTCAAATGACATCACTGATGACATCACTGATTACAACATCCAGTGACTGTATGTTTCTGTAAAGTTAAAATATGTTTTACATATTGAAGAATGAGTGGATATATAAGTGTCTGGATGAAGGATTTACTAGGTGCATGACTGACTGACTGATTGAGTGAGTGATTAAATGTGTCTCACTGAGTGCATGGGTTAGTGACTAAACTGTTTTAATTTGTGCATCATTATATCTGTTGTTCTACAAACTGCTGCATATGTTGATCAGTAGCTATATGAGTAACTGTATGGGTTATTGATTGGTTGTCCAAGTATTTGTATGGGAAACTGAGTGTGTGTGTATGGGTGGCTGGAAGGTGTGTGACTCTGTACATAGATGTGTGAGTAGTTGATTCACTATATGTATAGATTCAAAAGTGCATGTGCAAACAGCTGTATGGGCGGTTGACTGTGCATGAGTGTATTAGTGAGTGAATGGATATCTCAGTGCTACATGTCAAATTAAGTACATATGTAAAACACAGTACATGTGAGAGTTGACATCTATAAATAACTGTGCATAAGAGCCAGTGAATGTGTGAGTGGCTGTATGGATCATTGTGAACATGTATCAGAGATTGTATAAGAGAGTAAAGTAAATATGTGTTAGTATATGTTTGAATAAGTAAGGTGTGTATAACTGTATAGTTGAGAAAATGGAGGTGTGATTGATTTTTGGCATAACTGACTAGGTGTGTGAGTAACTCCATGGATGAGTGACAGTCTGTGACTGTCTGTTTACACTGATTGTATCTAAGGTTATATTAGAGTCTGAAGAGGTTCATGGTATTATCACATGAATGATATCATCAGTGATGTTATCAGTCATGTCAAATGAGATGTTTTCAGTGATGTCATCAGTGATGTCATTTGAGATGTCATCAGTGATGTCATCAGTGATGTCACTAACCATGTCATGAATGATGTAATATGTGACATCATCAGCAGTGGATTGCGGGTGCGCGATATATAGTTAGCGCTTATAACTATATATGGAATTTCAATGGTTTTATGCGAGTAAAAAAAGGTTTTGTAAATGCAAATCCCTAACTATATATGGCCTAAAACCAATGGTTTTTTCATTGAATTTTCAAGGTTTTGTAAATGCAAATTCCTAACTATATATCCACTATAACCTATGGTTTTTTCTGTGAATTTCATTGGTTTTTTAATAGCAAATATGAAAAGCTTTAAAATGTCAAGTACGTGATAGATAAAAACATTTTCGTATTTATGCACGCTGATGTGCTTTGAACGCTGCCCCCCTCCCCTCTTTTCTCTTAGTAGTACTCTCTCTTTGCAGATAGTGAACGGTAGTTAACGCAGGCCTTTACCCCCGTTGTAATCCGTCCTGCCTGCTTGTCTCTCCATTTGATTGATTTCATGAGGGCTGCAAGACAGCTCGGCTCCGTCACCCATCCCGCCCAAAATAACGACAAACCCTATGCAAATATTAAAAATATAGACAACACACCAGCAAAGAAACAGGGTAAAACATTTTATTAAATAACTATTTACATAACGTTGGTTTATAAGATGATGTCAGTAGTGGACCGATGTGTGAATAGGTCGGAAGCAGCACAAGGCGCCAAGATCCGGATGGAAAGTCCTGGATATTGGGTGCCATAGTTCAGAGTTCTGAGTTTGAGCCTTTTTCAATGCCTGTGCTTTGTTGTTTCCCCTCCATCAAAAACAAAAAAAAAATATAAAACTGTGCAAAAATACAAAAAAAACAAAAAATGTTTACAAAAGCAGTGCTTGTAAGACTGTCTGAAGCTTATTTCCACCTACTGCAGCTTCACTATTCTCAAAGTAAGTGAGGGTCGTTTGTGGACCTGACTGCATTTGAAAACAATGTTATATGGTACCTCCCTAAACCGCTTGACGGAGGCCCCCGAGGGGCGGTGTGATGACACGGACTCGGAGAAGACGCTTGGCTCCGACCCCCTCCCCAAGTCTTATAGCACTGGTGTAGCCTGAGATCGCCCCCGACATAGGCGGCCGGCTCCCGGGGTCCGGCGGAACTTTTTGCCTTTTGATGACTCTTCTATTCTGGACTTT
This sequence comes from Lissotriton vulgaris, assembly GCF_964263255.1. Taxonomy (NCBI): domain Eukaryota; kingdom Metazoa; phylum Chordata; class Amphibia; order Caudata; family Salamandridae; genus Lissotriton; species Lissotriton vulgaris. The sequence continues at coordinate 821,985,655 of NC_141699.1, read as the reverse complement.
GTCCCACAATCCGTTTGACCTGAAGACACGCTGTAGTGGGGCGCCCCTTTACCGTTTTAGTTGCCATTCCGCCCGCTTTTGCTACACTGTGCCTCTTCCGCCATTCAGCTGTTTACCGCCCGCTCTTGCGACTACAGCGTCTCGCTCACCATGTAGTTAAGTTGCTCCCGCTCTTGCGGTGCAGCGATAGGCGGCTGCCACAGGACTCTCAAAATGGCGGCCGGCTCTTCGGTTTTGGGCCTGGTCCACTAAAATGGCCCTGGGACACCTTGGAACTCGGACGCTTCCCTGATAGGGCTTGGGTCCCATTCTCGAAAGCGTCCCCTCAGCCGTGAAGATTCTACAAAAGTCTTGGGGGCCCCCAACTCCCGCAGGCTTCTGGTGGGGAGCGGCTGCCATGATTGCTCGTGGAATGGCCACGACGGAGCTACGAGATGGTAGTGCTCTCATGCTGACGCCAGCTTTAGTCTGAAACATCCAGAAACACTGTAGACTACCAATTCGATCAGTTCCGGTAGCGCCCCAACATGACCCGGAAGAGAAGAACTTGCCCTCCCCTCTTTGACTGATGGTTCTTGTTGCCTGTCCCCTCTGTTGTCATTTAACAGAACTTTTTGGACTGCTGAAAGGGGTTGTGTTCCGAACGCTGGTTGGTGGAGACATTTTGACTATATTCTTGACCTACGTTGTCGCGTAATGCGTTATATGACACGCCGCGTTAGCGCACCCGGAAGTGATCCGGGGCGCGGCGCGCAGCGCGTAACGTAAGCATAACAGGTCATGTGACTTGTTAATAAAACTTTTCATTGGTTCATTTTACTTTTGTTATTTTAATGATGAAAAGCTTGGTCATATGACCTAAAAATTACGCGTTTTATTTTTTTCGAACATTATTTTTTTTAAAACATATATGTTATAATATTCCAGGCTAATGTACTTTCCCGGAAAATTTACAACTGTCCTGCAAGTAAAATATATTCCTTTTTCGAGAAAAAGGGCGTTTCTTCATTGCATGACGGAGCCGTTGAGTAAAAGAGACTGGGCCTGCTGTCTTAGTCGCCGATACGCCTGATTATCAGATTCTTATCGATCACTTTATGTTGCAGGAGTGGAAAACACAACTGCCCTTGACCATTTATCTTTACTACGTTCCTACATATTATACCTTTTATCCGTCATGTAATTGGACTGCTTTATTTCACTTGCCTTTTACTGATTCGAAAACAGTGACTAAAAGTAAAAACTTTACCAATGTAAATACTACTACCGTGTTTGATTTAAAAACCTTTATTGTGAAAATGTCAGTATACAAATACGGGCCTATAACCACCTGGGCCGGCCACGGAGCAAACTGAAATCGTATATGATGAGGAGACATTTACACTGTAGAGGAACGTAACGAGCGGGCCATTAGGTTGCAAGAACTAAGGTGTCTAACAGTTGCGGAATCGGTGGACGTACATTTTGTAATTAAAATAAGACAGGGCCACTTACAATAAAATTTTCTAGATATACATTTGCGGGCAAGGAGTTACGAGTCCCATTTATACCGGCGCCATTTTGGGCGAGGCCGGGCAGGTCCAAGATATAGTCAAAATGTCTCCACCAACAATCGGCCAGACCAGAACCCCTTTCGGCCCTTTATGCTACAAGATGGTGTCTTCCATTCAGAAAATATTGTTGGCAGCATTTTGAAAGGAAAGATAAACAGCCGTTCTCCTAGTGAGTCTCACATTGTTACATTTAGGAAGAATGTTGAAGAGTAATATGTGGAAAATCTGAAGCCATTTTTCTACAAACTCTCAATCAGCCGAAGTCATGGGCGATCTTTGTCCACACCAGGGCAATAGTGAAGCTGCAGCAGGTGCAAAAGAGCTTCAGACAGTCTTACAAGCACTGCTTTTCTAAACATTTTTTTGTATTTTTGCACAGTTTTATATTTTTTTTTTGTTTTTGATGGAGGGGAAACAACAAAAAACAGGCATTGAAAAAAGCTCAACAGTGCAGGGCGCCTTGTGCTGCTTCCGACCTATTCACACATCGGTCCACTACTGACATCACCTCATAAGCCAACGGGGCACCCCACACTGACTTTCGACGCAGCATTGTAGGATGGCCACACCAGTGCGGCAACTTGCTGGACACCACCTCGGTGCCATCCGGATCTCGGAGCGTTCGAGTCACTGTACCGCAAGAGTGACCGGAACTCAGCTGGTCACGCCGTCTTTCGGCGCAGCATTGTAGGATGGCCACACCAGTGCGGCAACTTGCTGGACACAACCTCGGTGCCATCCGGATCTCGGCGCGTTCGACTCACTGTACCGCAAGAGTGACCAGAACTCAGCTGGACACGCCGTCTTTCGGCGCAGCATTGTAGGATGGCCACACCACTGCAGCAATTTGCTGGACACCACCTTGGGCAACAGTGAAGCTGCAGCAGGTGCAAATAAGCTTCAGATAGTCTTACAAGCACTGCTCAGAACTCTCAACTATGGCACTCAATATCCAGAACTTGCCATTCGGATCTTGGCGCCTTTTGCTGGTTCCGACCTATTCACACATCGGTCCACTACTGACATCACCTCATAAGCCAACGGGGCACCCCACGCCGACTTTCGGCACAGCATTGTAGGATGGCCACACCAGTGCGGCAACTTGCTGGACACAACCTCGGTGCCATCCGGATCTCGGCACGTTCGACTCACTGTACCGCAAGAGTGACCGGAACTCAGCTGGACACGCCGTCTTTCGGCGCAGCATTGTAGGATGGCCACACCAGTGCGGCAATTTGCTTGACACCACCTCGGTGCCATCCGGATCTCAGCGTGTTGTGCTGCCTTCGGCCTATTCGCACATCGGTCCGCTACTGACGCCGCCTCACGTGCCAACGGATTTTCTACGCTTTTTGTAGCCCTATGCCGCATAACAGGTCATGTGACTTGTTTATAAAACTTTTCATTGGATCATTTTACTTTTGGTTTCCTAAAGATGGAAGGCTTGGTCATATGACCTAAAAATAACACTTTTCATTGGTTTAGAACATTTTTTTTTCCCAAACGATGAAAGCCCCACCTTGTTTCTGGATCATTCAGACTGAAGCTGGCGTCAGCATGAGAGCACCACCATCTCGTGGCTCCGTCGTGGTCATTCCGCGAGCAATCATGGCAGCCGCTCCCCACCGGAAGCCTGCGGGAGTCGGGGGCCCCCAAGACTTTTGTAGAATCTTCACGGCTGAGGGGACGCTTTTCGAGAATGGAGCCCAAGCCCTAGCAGGCAAACGTCCGAGTTCCAAGGTGTCCCAGGGCCATTTCAGTGGACCAGGCCCAAAACCGAAGAGCCGTCCGCCATTTTAAGAGTCATGTGGCAGGCGCCTATCGCTGCACTGCAAGAGTGGGAGCAACTCAACAACATGGTGAGCGAGACGCTGTAGCCGCAAGAGCGGGCGCAACTCAGCTGGATGGCCGCCACCTGGGGAGGCCCGTTCACGCCGCCTCCCCCAAGCGCCCCCCCCCCCCCCCCCGGGCCGCCGCACGCAAATTTTCGGAGCAGCATTGTAGGATACCAAAACCAGTGCGGCAGTTTACTGGACATCACCTGGGTGCCATCAACATCTCAGCGCGTTCTGCTGCCTTGGGACTATTCGCACAACAGACCGCTACTGACGAGGCCTCCCCCCGCACCACCCGGGACGCCCCACGCCAATTTTCGGAGCAGCATTGTAGGATACCAAAACCAGTGCGGCACCCAGGCGACATGACCTGGGTGCCGTCCAGAACTCTGCACGTTGTGCTGCCTTGGGACTATTCGCACAAAAGACAGCTTCTGACCATTGTTGCTTTTTTGGGTGAAAAATGTTTAAATGTTTTTACAGTTTTTGTTCCGTTCATTATAGTTAAATGTTAATAAAGTTTTAAAATCTAACTTTGTTGGAGTGCTATATATGTTTAAAAAATCGGGTGAATGGGGCCTTGAATCGGATTATTGTCATGTGTGGGCTTTGCAAGTGTACTGCTACAAGATCGGACATTTCAAACTCAAATGCACGTTCTTTTTCTTACCTTTCCGAAGCATGGAGCGCAATAGCAGGCAGAGAAAGGGTGATGCACGTGTTGAACACTGCCTGGCCTGGCAAGTTGCTGGCAGTGCCCCCCCCCGCCCGCTCCTGAAAGAGGGCACACACACACCGCCGCCCCGAGTACTTCATAAATCTTTAAAAGACCATGCGCTTGTTCATGAGGCTTAAATGGTTTATCACCCCTTCTAGAACCCCTGCATCGACCCTCTGACGTTTCCTGGAAGAATTAGCACGTAACACAATACCAAACCCTGTCAGCTGAAACCCCCGAGAAATCATGGGGCATATTATCAAGGGGGGTTATTTCCGCTTTTTTGGCTTTAAAAGCCAAAAAAAAAAGAGATAAAATTATCTCCCTATTACCAAGCTGTCGCTAACACCAGTTAGTGACAGCTAAAAGGAGATAGCGACCATCTTGGGCCCCGCTTTGCATATCAGTGATATTTATCACTAATGACATGCAAAGTGGGCGTGCCAAGATTTTAGCGACTGGAAACAGTCCCTAACCATCGCTATCTCCTATTACCAACTTTTGGAGATATTCGCGCTAAGCGCGAATATCTCCAAAACCTAACACCTGCCCTGAGCAGTTTTAGCCATGTTATCCAATGGGAGGTGGATAACATGGCTAAGAGCATTTGCTGGATAATGCATGAATATCGCTGACTTTTCAACGATATTCATGCATTGCGGCCGTTTTTTATCGCATTTGCGATAAACCTTGCTAATAGCGAGGTTTATGTGCGATAAAATTCGCCGATGTGCGGCGATAATTTTTGTCTCTAAACAAGTTAGAGACAAAAATTATCGCTAGTTGTTGGTAATATGCCCCCGGGTTTTTGCTTGCAGGAATCGGGAGGCGGGAGACTAGCACTGAAATCAGTAGTCTCACGCCTGAATCGGGAAGGTTGGCATGTCTGGATACTCTACAGCTGGGGCCATAAACTACATCCGCAGGGCTAGGTGATAGCCTAGGTCCGGCCTGGACAATCGGACACAGAGGAAGAGGAGTGTCAGAGCGTGCGGTAGTGAATAGGGTGAAAGGGAGGTGTCGGGCGGGCACAGGGTGTGATTCTCAGAGAAGAGCAGCGCAGATGGGGGGAAGTATATGGCCCATGCATGAGAGAAAGAGCGGGGGTGACCAGTGCGTGGGGGAGATGCTTGCGAGGGTGGGGAGCCATGCTGAGGATCGGCGGCGTGCAGAGAGTGGCCCTGGTCAAGGCATCTAAAATGGCTGCCGTGCACGACAAAATTGTGGCATTGGACAAAAACGCAAGATGGCGCAGACAATGTTTATCAATAAGGATTCATTTATAACAAAATATTTACTCGCAGTGACAAAATGGTGGTCAACACTTCCTGATTTCCATCGAATCGAACGTTAACAAACGTGACGCAGCAAAAAAAAAAAAAAAAAGCTCACGCACAGAGCAGTTTTTAGCCATGTTATCCAATGGAAGGTGGATAACATGGCTAAGAGCATTTGCTGGATAATGCATGAATATCGCTGACTTTTCAGCGATATTCATGCATTGTGGCCGATGTGCGGCGATAATTTTTGTCTCTAAACAATTAAAACGAAGCACAAAATGGCGAATTCCCGTTTCGCCACCAGTTTGCGGCCCAGTTCGCGGCCCGTGAAGCGCTTCTACCGTGAAAAATCATTTTTTTTTTATTTTCCCCACGGGACCCTTTAATAACCCCAACAACATTCCTAGGGGGTCAAGAGGGGTATACCTTGCCCCCTTTCAATAAATTCCCCCTTCGTTTTTCACCTCTTCTTCTCTCTCGATCCTACCGAGAGATAAGATGGCGGCCGCTCCGGACTGTTTAGAATGTTGACAGACACCGGAGAGCCAATCAGCTTTCTGTTATCCAATGGAAGGTGGATAACATGGCTAAGAGCATTTGCTGGATAATGCATGAATATCGCTGACTTTTCAGCGATATTCATGCATTGTGGCCAATGTGCGGCGATAATTTTTGTCTCTAAACAATTAAAACGAAGCACAAAATGGCGAATTCCCGTTTCGCTACCAGTTTGCGGCCCAGTTCGCGGCCCGTGAAGCGCTTCTACCGTGAAAAATCATTTTTTTTTTATTTTCCCCACGGGACCCTTTAATAACCCCAACAACATTCCTAGGGGGTCAAGAGGGGTATACCTTGCCCCCTTTCAATAAATTCCCCCTTCGTTTTTCACCTCTTCTTCTCTCTCGATCCTACCGAGAGATAAGATGGCGGCCGCTCCGGACTGTTTAGAATGTTGACAGACACCGGAGAGCCAATCAGCTTTCTGCGCGCAAAGTTCCGTTTCGCGAAAAGTAAGCGGACCGGATCGCTGCCCGGAGCGCTGTTACAGATATATATCTTGTTTTGAACGTTAATTTCTCAAAAACTACTGGAGCACATATATTGAGACCCAGCAAAGGCACATCGGGCTAACAGTCCCTACAATTTTGCCAAGTTTCGTGAAAATCCATTCAGCCGTTCGGGCTAAAAGTGAGTCCAACCGCCCTATGGAAATTAACATGGGAAAAACGCGTTTTGGGACCCCCCTTTTTTCTCGGCCCCCCCTTGACGACCCCCCCCCAAATTTCCAGGAGCTGCTCAGAAACAAAATGTGCCATTTTCCTGAAAATTTCAGCCGATTCCGTCCACAAACGCCAAAGTTATTAGACATAGAATTTTCAAAAATGCCATAGGGAAAAAATCCTAACTATATATACCTACTGGCGACCGCCAGTAGGTAATATATATATATATATATATATATATATATATATATATATATATATATGAGGTACGTGGCGCTCCTTAGGCAACACACAGCAAATCAGCCGATTAGTAGACACAGGAACCAGCAAGACCCGTAGTTTGGTGCAAATGTTTTTATTTTAGTTTGTAGCCCAGCACCAGTCCGCCATGACGTGTTTCGGCTAGAGATAGCCTTGATCACATGACAACGTCACGAGGGCTGATCACCCTTTTAAAGTGCAATGTGCCATCACATGGTATTAGAAACAGAAAAAATACTGTCAGTGTTTCTAATCCTCGAAACAAATAATTACGGCATGAATGCCCGTATACTATTCAAGAAGTCACACATTAAGCATCATAAATACATGTTAATATAATGAACATTATGAAATTGTGCACAATATAAAACTGTTTTTCTCTTATGCAATACATGTTAATACATGCATATTTACAAGGCATTGGCAATAATAAACTTTTAAAATTCATATAAAAGTTAAAAGGCCTATAAATAGTTATATAAATATTAAAATATAACTAAAATTGTAGTTGATTTGTAAACACATTTGATCAAGGTATAATATATTGAAACCCATAGATCAATAAAGTGCAATGATATATATATATATATTACCTACTGTCGGTCGCCAGTAGGTAGTTATAGTTAGGATTATTTTCAATAAGGAAATCGCAACATTCTATTGTGAATAACTTTGGCGCCGGTTGAGGAGTCTGCCTGAAAATTTCCTCAAATTTGCCTTGCGGCGCTCCGGTCCTTCCCTGAAAGTTTGGGGGGAAATTTGTCAAGCGGGGGCCAAGAAAAAAGGGGGGTCCCAAAACGTGTTTTCCCCATGTTAATTTCCATAGGGCGGTCAACCTCACTTTTAGCCCGAACGGCTGAATGGATTTCCACCAAACTTGGCAAAATTGTAGGGACTGGTAGCCCGATGTGCCTTTGCTATGTCTCAAGATATGTGCTCCAGTGGATTTTGAGTAATGTAGGTTCCAAAAAATATATATATCTATAAGCGTGCCCCGGTACGCGCACCGGGGCGCTAACCAGCACGCTACGCGAGTTCGCGCGCGGAAAGCTGATTGGCTCTCGGGTGTCTTTCAACATTCCAAACAGTCCGGAGTGGCCGCCATCTTGTGTCTCGGTAGGATCGAGACACAAGAGGTGGCAAAAACAAAGGGGGAAATGACCATAAGGAGGCAGAGTAGACCCCCCCTGACCCCCTAGGTTTGATGTGGGGGCTATAAAAGGGCACAGCGGGACCAAAAAAAATAAAAAATTCGATTTGCGCGGGGAGCGCCCGGTACGCGCACCGGGAAGCGGACCGGGGAGCGTACCTTGGGGAAAAAAGAATGACAGAGTTTTTAAAAAATGTAGCCTTTTTTTTATAAATTGGAGGTAGTTCTAAAAAGAACTGTTTTTTTTCTTCTTTTTGTTGTTTTATATTTTTTTAATATTTTTTTAACCTTTTGTACTTTTCTTGGCTTTTATGAACTATTTTATATTTTTTTTGTTATTTTTATGGGGAGAAACAAAAAACAGGGAATTGTAAACGGCTCAACTGGATCAAAAAAAAATAAGGAAAAAAATTATTGTTTTTTGGGGCAATTGTGGTTGTCACCAGCACGGTTGATGAGCTTTAGGCTTTGCTCACCATAGGTGATGGTCTTACCACAAAATATACAAGAGATCTTGTATTCCCCAAACTGTGGTTGTATGTTTGGGACCATCTCCCTTGTCTCTGGTCCCGATGGAGTGGGTTGCTTTCGTTTGGAGGTGCTGGGTGAAGATTGGGGAGGGTTGCTGGCCAGTTCTCTCACCTCTGCCGCAGCATAGTTGTTGGAATGCTTGCGCTGCATGTGCCGAATCATGGTGTTATTGCCATATGAGTATTTCTTATTAGGGTTCCCCCTAGAAAGTTCAATGCCACAGATTTGGCAAGTCACCTTTGGCGCATTCACTTTCTTCTTGCCCTCTGGGATGGAAAAAAACTCCCATACAATGTGCTGCTTTGGCCTATATGGGGTATTGTCTTCTGGTAGGAATGTCCTACTCCGCTCCTCCTCCTCCTCTTCTTCGTCTCCACCACTGTGGTGTTGTGGTGGTCCTCTTGGTGGTGGTGGTGGTGGTGGTGCAGATGCTCCAGCTGCTGCTGCTACTGTAGCCATTTTAAAATACAAAATATTAGTGACAGATCTTCAAACAGGTCTTCCTGAGTCAAAGGACAAAGCCAGAATAAGGAAAAAAGGTGGGGGCTTTCATCATTTGGAAAAAAAAACTGTCCTGAACCAATGAAAAGTGTTGTTTTCAGGTCACATGACCCGGGCTTTCATCATTTGGATACCAAAACTGTTCTGCACCAATAAAAAGTGTTATTTTCAGGTCACATGACCCGACGCGCTTACGCTACGCGCCCCCCGGGGCGCGTCGCGTAAGCGCGTCGGATGCTTATGTTGCGCGATCGTATTCGCTCGAGTGCTTCTGGGTGCGCTTACGCCGTGCGTATCACGCGGACCCGGCTACGCGATACGTCACAATGTTTTCGTTTGCGGCAATAGCGCTAACAGGACGCTCACCGGTGCGCGCCGGAAAACTGCGCTCACCGGGGCGCGCACCGGGAGCGCTCCAGGGCAAAAAAATAAAAAAAATAAAAAAATAGTATTATATAAATATACAATATAAGATTCATTATAAAAAATATTACATTTCATAGGTTTGAGGCCCTATATATAGTTAGGAATTAGCATTTAAAAAACCTATGAAATTCACTGAAAAAACCATAGGTTTCACACCAGTTATAGTTAGGAATTAGTATTTAAAAAACCTATTAAATTCACTGAAAAAACCATAGGTTTCACACCAGTTATAATTAGCTGGAAATTTTACTGACATAAAACCATAGAAATTCCAATGTTATAGTTAGTTGGACTCACTATAACAAGCGCGCCTGCAATGCACTACTGATGACGTCACATATTACATCACTCAAGTTTCAAGTTTATTGTATGATTAATTAAAATCGTTACAAATATCTAAAACAGTTGAATATAATTACGTCCACAGTTAAAAGCATGCTACATTAATGCTGTATCCTATCAATTACGATGAGAGGATTCTATCAACACATAAAATATTAAAAAAAAAAAAAAAAAAAAAAAAAAAAGTACAATAGATGAAATTTAGTCCAGCATTTCTGAGTAGGTCTAATTTACAGTTAAAGTTTAGTCCTGCTTTTCTAAGGAGGTCTAATTTTTAGTCCTTTTATTGCACAACTTATTCCAAATAAGACTATGTCCAGTTGCTCAGACCTCTCTGATCCCCTCCTGATCAGCTTTGAGTAATAGTTTTTTAATTTCTGCCAGGTATTTCACTCCTCGGCAGGCCAGGATAATAGAAGAGCCGTCCATCCAGCGTATAACGGCTTGCCTGCATGTGCGAATTTGGAGTTCAATAAAGATTGGTCTTAGGTAGTATCTCCTCCAAGCCGTAACTGCTGGACAAACGCAAAAAAGGTGAGTTAGGGATTCATTTTGGTAGCCGCACAGGCGACACTGAGGTATTTGTTTGGGTTGTTTCCAAGGCGGCCGTAGATCTTTCGAAACGTGCAGACCCATCCTGTAGTTTATGTAAGACTTCTTTAGGTGCCAGCTAAAGTGGGATGTTAGGTAAGCTTGAGGTTTCAATACTTTGTAGGAAGAAATAATTGTCTACCCGTGCCTACGTTTAGATGTTGTAATTTTGGCCCACATGCATCAAGCATTTTTGGAGTGGCAAACGGTGCGATTCCTTAAAATCGGCCGTTTGCGATTCCAAAAGTGCTGTTTGGGATGCATCATGCTGTTTTAGAAATCACAACTTTTTTGCGATTTCTAAAATTGCGATAGATCATTTAAAAAAAATGTGCGATTTTTCAAATTGGAAGTGCAAATTACCACGAAGTTCAACCTCGTGGTAATTTGCGAAATTGTTTAAAAATGCACAAAAATGAATTTTTTAAACTGTTAAGTTACAGACACACATGTCCTTAGGACATGTGTGTATGTAACTTATACTGAAAAGTACATTTCATGGGTGCAGGGGGGGGGTCATTTGGACCCCCCTCTCCACCCTTGAAATGCATTGATGAATTGCGATTTCAAATTGCGAATTCGCAATACCCATTCATTCCTATGGGCATTTTGGCCCATAGGAATGAATGGGAATTGCGAATTCGCAATTGTAAATTCGCATTTTTTATGCGATTCGGTAAAAATAGCGATTTTTACCGAATTGCAAAAAAAAAGCGAAAATATTCATGCATAGGCTTTTGCGATTTCTAAATTGCGAATCGCTATTTTTCGCAATTTAGAAATCGCAAAAGCCGATATTGATGCATGTGGGCCTTTGTCCTCCAGAAAGGATTTCTTTTTTGCTGCGTCGTTTATCACCTTACTAAAAGTTGTTTTTTCTTGGCTTTTTTCCCAATCTGCTTGTATTTCAAGGACAGCCAGGCAGGTTCTCAGGTAACTTCCCCATAAGTTTGATGGTTTTTGACCCGTCTGGGGCTTAATTTCCTCCCTACATAGTCTGTCCATTGAATCTGGTTCTGCAGATCGGAATTTGTGGCAGAGCTTTAGGAACCCGCTCATGCTCCAAAATTTTTGATTTAGAAGGCCGAATTCTAGCCGGACTTGAGATGGAGAGGCTGACTTTGGCAAATTAAAAACGGTTTAATAGATCCTTGTCTGGAGGTCATTGAGTAGCTCCACCTCTTTACCACACCAAGAGACCAAGCCTGATGACAAAGTAGGCATACTTTGTGCTGACATTACTTTTAGAAGGTGATTATTATTTGGGCAGTCCAATTTAGTTTTTAGTTGCTGGTAAGCAAAGATTAGTGACTGTGCTTTTGCTTTAGTAACATGTTTATGCTCCTTCTAGGTTGTACCCTGCCCTATTGTGATACCAAGGTATTTATATGAACCTTGCTCTTCAACCTTCGTCCCTTTTACTGTCCATTTGAACTTAATTTTGTGTGAATCCACCAAATGGACAACCTTTGTTTTTTCTTTGTTAAGTTCCAGATTTTCTTGGTCCAGGTAGGATACTAAGTTGTTGATAGCTCTTTGAAGGCAGATGGGAGTTTTACTTAATAAAACAATATCATCCGCATACTGTAAAACGGAAATCTGCTTATTGGCCATTATCGGTGGGTGGCAGTCAGCTACTTCCATGTTTTTACCAAGGTCTGAGAGGAACAAATTAAATAGGATTGGTGCTAACACGCAGCCTTGTTTTAATCCTTGCTGCGTGTCAATGCTCGCTGTCGTACTGTGTCCTTCGCCCAATTTTACTCTCACCCCATGCCTTTAGCTTTTTCCAGAGTCTCCCTCTGTTTACTCTATTTACTCTATTTACTCTATCGAAGGCAGATTTTATGTCAATAAAACATGCGTACATCACTCATGATATCGTCAGTGACATCACTCATGACATCACTGATGACACCAGCCAGTGAATGTGTGTCTTTCTGAAAAATCAATATGTTTTATACATTTATTTGTTAAGGTTGATGGAAGAATAAATGGTTAAATAAGTGTGTAAATGGATGTTTTTAAAAAAAAAATGATTGTTTAACTGCCTTAATAAGTGTATTTTATTGAATACATATATTAGCGAGTAACTTTTAAATATTGAAATATATGTATCAGTGTTTCACTTTGTGTGTAAGTGGCTGCATGGGTTGGTGACTGACTCACTGTTTGTATGTGTTTTGAAGACAGCATATGTGCTGTCCTGTATGGTTGGATGAGTGTGTATATGTGTGTGTTAGTGAGTGAATGACTGTCTCACTATTGTCTTTATTAGTAACGACATATATTTTAATCTAGTGTATGTGAGTTTTGATGTATATAAGTGAGTATATGTGAGAGTAAGAGATTGTAAGAGTTCCTGTTTAAATAAGTATGTGTTTCTATAAGTGATTGTTTAAGAGAGTAAGTATGTGTAAGTTTCCTTAGAAGTAAGGAGGTAGTTTGTGTATAGTTGTATATGCAAATAAATCGATGTTCAATAGTTTATTTGCATGTGTGAGTATGTGTGTGAGTAACTGTTGGATGACTGTCGGTGTATAACAGGATGTATAGATGTATCACTACATATGATGAGTGAGTATATGTATGAGTGACTATATAGAACTGTTGGTGAATGAGTGGATGTGTATATAGATGGTGGAATTACTGAATTGGTTGTTGTAACTGGTATGGGTATCTCCATTTTTTTGAAAATGTTAGTTTCTATTTTTGAATATGTGTTTCAAGGGTTACATTACACTAAAAGGAGGTCTGTCACTCTGTCACAAGGATGGTGTCATCAGTGAAGTCATGAGTGATGTCACTGACGATGTCATGAGTGATGTAATATGTGACGTCATCAGCAGTGCATTGCAGGCGCGCTTGTTATAGTGAGTCCAACTAACTATAACATTGGAATTTCTATGGTTTTATGTCAGTAAAATTTCCAGCTAACTATAACTGGTGTGAAACCTATGTTTTTTTCAGTGAATTTAATAGGTTTTTTAAATACTAATTCCTAACTATAACTGGTGTGAACCCTATGGTTTTCTCAGTGAATATATATATATATATATATATATGGAAACAATGTCCTGCTGATTCAGCACTCGACGCTGCACTTTTACCACAGGTACAGATCTCTCAGACACCAAAATTCGTGGAATTAAGTGTTTTATTCTCTCCTCTCCACCAGCATGACGCATTTCGGCTGTTTCACAACAGCCTTGATCACATGGCATCAAAATACCATGAGAGTGCTTAAATACTGTGTTAATTAAGATTGACACCAAACACATGGATAACTGACATAGAAAAAATATATATACCACGCTATTTACAAGGGTTTAAGAGGGAAAATAACGAGAATACAATGATGTGACACTACCCACAAGTCATTCACATATAATGAATCTAATTTCATAATAATAGGCTCTAACTTTCAAATTACAGTCTGTGAATTCATCAATAATAAATATCATGCGAATGCTCATAGATATAATCAGAGTGATAAAAAAGTATTTTTCTATTTACAATGAGTCCTATACCGCATAGACAGACATGTAAAACCTCGTACCCTCTTACTTTTGATGACATCAATGTCAACCTTATTTACAATCTATGTCAGTTAAAAACAGATAATCGCCCGTGCTTGATGTCGAAAAAAGTGCAAATGCTTAAAACAATTAAAGTGCATGGTGATTGCGCAATATTTATAAATTTGTAATAAAAAGTGAATACAACCACCCATCATAAAAATGATCAAAATGGCAAAATATGCGCTAAGATTTCATATCTGTACACAGATGTAAACACTGAAGGACAAAAGCTGATTAAAGGAACCTTACTTAAGCCTTAGTGACTTAAAATACCTTTGTTCTATTCAAAGAAATTTTAAAGGTACGTCTATATCCGGTTTAAGAGAACCGATACCTACTGTCTGCTTGAATGCAAATCTTCAAAAGATAATCAAAAGGCTTCATATTTACAAAATTTGGAAAAACTATACTACTAAAGCCAGAGAACAATGTGCCTGTTCTATTGTGAAGGATCCTATATGAGAAATGGAACCCATAAAGATCACCTGGGTTCAGACTTAATGGACGCTGGACCATATTCAGTTCGAAATTCCATGATGTTACTAAGAGGGGTAAAGGGCAAATCCCTAGAGAAAGACCTGAAGGTCCTCCCCCATATTTAATCCATTCGGGATTCTGGTATCTAGAAGCATGATGTAAATGCTTTCCAGTTGCCTTAAATGTCTTTCCCGATCCCCTCCCCGTATATTTCTGGGCACAGCGTCGATGACAAAATATTTAAGGTGATTCGATTTTTGGCATGCACCAACTCAAAGTGGCGGGCGACTGGGTATGAGGCATCCGAATTAACAATTGCTCTCAGATGTTGCAATATTCGATTAAAAGCTTGTAATTTGGTGCTACCCACGTATTTTAACCCACAAGAGCATTCTAATACATATGCAGCAAAATCTGTGCGGCATGTGTATAGCTCCTTTATTGGTGTAGGTGTGGGATTAAATGGCGAGCAAAATTCAGAGGTATTAACCCCGAACTTGCAAGCCCTACACAAAATGCACTTATGGAAGCCTTTCTTATTAGAGACCCATATTTTGCTACTTGTAACTTCTGGACTAGTTTTGACCAGAGAGTCCCTCATGGAAGGTGCCCTCCTGAAAACAAGGGAAGGTTCTGCTGGTAATATGGGAGCTAAACTAATGTCTGTTTTTAGTATGGGCCAATGTTTCTTTAAAATGCCCCTTATCTTACGTTCCTCTGTATTGTAGGTGGTTATCAAACTGATTGTCCTTTCCTCCTTGACCACTACATCAGTGCCATCTGTGTCACTACCCTCAGCCAGATTAACCAGATAGTCCTCTCTGTTTTTGCTGTTGGCCTTCTCTTTGGCTGCTATAAGTTCTTTGATTGAGTAGCCACGTTTCAGGAATCTTTTGAAATTCTCATTCTGGCATACTTCTAAATCTGGCTCGGAACTACAGATTCTACGCATCCGCGTGAATTCCCCGTAGGGGATGCTTTTTATTAGATGACCCGGATGGGCACTAGTGGCGTGCAAAATGGAATTGCCCGCTGTGCTCTTCCTGATAAGTTTAGTTTCATGGGCATTATTCTTAACATAGATTTCAACATCTAAGAATTGTATGTTAGTGGTACTTATTTGGGAGGTAAATTTCAGGTTCAGATTATTTTTGCATTTATGGCATTCACAAAGTCCCTAGCAGAACTTTTTGTCCCTTTCCACACCATACAAATATCGTCTATGATCCTCCAGTAATGAATGATGTTATTTGCAAAACTAGGAGTATGCCTGAGGACATGCTCCTCCCACCACCCAACGTGTAAACACGCATAGGTTGGGGTAAAGCATGCCCCCATGGCCAGTCCCCTTTGCTGCTGATAAATTTCATTATTGAACAGAAAATAATTGTTCATTAAACATAACTGTATCATTTTCATCAGCATGTCATTGTGATTTTTAAAACTCATGTTACGTTGGTTCATGAAATACCTAACTGCATTGAGGCCATCTGTATGTTCTATACTATGTGTATAGGGTACATATATCAAGAGCCAAAAGAATGTACTCAGATTCCCACTTAACCTCCTTCAATTTCATGAGGAAATGTCCTGTGTCCCTAATGTAAGAAGGGAGTTCAACAACAAAATTCTAGAGGAAATAGTCCACATATTTGGAAATGGCCTCCAAAAGACTACCTTGGGCTGAGATGATTGGTCGCCCCGGTACAGGAGATACAAGTTAATGTATTTTTGGAATGAGATAAAAAGTTGGGGTCAACGGAAAGTCATTCTTCAAAAACGCCAGTTCTTGTTTTGTTAGCAATCCCTCTCTTTTCCATTGATTTACTTCCTTCTGTACTGACTCTTTAAGATTACGGATCTCATTGAAATTTCCTTTCCTGTAGCAAGATGTATCTGCCAGGTGCCGATGTGCTTCTTCCATATACTGAGTTCTGGGCCAGATGACGATGTTGCCTCCTTTGTCGGCTTTATTAATTATTAGGTTAGAATTGCTTCTCAATTTTTTCATCAATATTGAATATTGTCTCTCCATATATTTGGCTTTTTTGATCTTTCTCTGTGTTTTTATCTGCAATCCTTTCAGATCCTCAGTAACCATATCATTAAAAGTGTCAATGGCATCCTTAGGCATCAAGGGTATAACGGTGGATGGTGCCTTAAAAGGTGTTTCGCAGGGTGCATTGATGTTGACCCCCATTCTGTCGCACCTGACTTGAGTCGAACTTGCCCCAAGATCCTCCTCTAATGCCAATTCATGGGCAATTTGTAAAGCTCCAATGTCATAAACTTGAAATTTGGATGAGGGTTGAGATTCACTGATGATGTTTTTTGCTCGGTCCTGTGCATTAGTTAATTTGAAATGTTTTTTCAATTTTAACTTCCGAATAAATTTAAAAACATCAATTCTGGTCTGTACATAGTTGTAGGATTTTTTAGAGCAAAAAGAGAGACCAAGCGACAGCAACTGTGTTTCAGCTTTAGAAAGAACAACATCCGAGAGGTTTACTACTGTTGTATCAATTTCGTCGTTAGCAGAGATAGTATTTGTTTCAGGTGTGTTGTCAGTATCTGGTATCATTCCATCAGAAATAACGTGCTGAATTTCTACCATTTCTTGCCTTTGCCTCTCTTTGCGAAGCCTCTCCCTCCGGTCTTTCCTCCTTTCGTTGCATTTGTGGTTTTTATGCATTGTATGTCGTCTTTTATGTATTTTACTTCGAAAAAAAGACATAATGAATTGAATTGAATTGATATTTTCGTTTTTGTTCCGTTGTTGTTGGGTTTTTGCTCGCAATGTTTTCAACCTGTCCTCGATTAAAACACCAATTCCTCAGATGGCGCAAAGTGAGTTGGCACCTGTGCACGTGTAGATACCCCTGCTTGCTCGTCATCCGAACACAAACTACTAGAGTTTGAACTTATTTCCGCCTCTGAAAGACCTGCTTCAGATCCTTCACTAGGTGCTTGCATGGCGATTTTAGGAATGAGCGCTTGTCTTTTCATTGTGTCGTATTTACGAGCAAAAGTGAAAATCCTACCCGTCTCGTAATCCTGTTTATCTCGGGCGAATTTATATTGTTTGTGCAGGCTAATAGTTTCTTGGTGTTTAGCCAATCTGGTGTCTATGTCCTCTCTGTATTTTTTTATGTATTCTTTATCCTTGTGCGTGTCCAATTCACTGTTTAATGCCTCAATTTGTTTCAAAATCTCATTCCTGTCAATTTCCGCATATTTAGTTAATATGCAAATCATGTTCCTGGACGCCTCCAGATTGTTGGTGGCCCATTCCTTCAACAAGAGGGGGTTGGGGTTTTCGAAAGATGGCGCTATGAGAACCCTCAAACCCCTCGGGCCTCTACCCACTTCCAAATATTTTTCGAGCGAGCGTTTCTCCCACCATTTAGTGGTTTCAGTTTTCAATAGTTTTTCCAATTTTTTCAATTTGCCTTACAGATCAGTACTTGAGTTATTACCCTCCGTAGTTTTCTTGTCGGTTCTCACTGCCGGAAGGTTCACAAACATGGCGTCAGCCAGTGCCTCCCGGTTTTTCAAAGCCTCCGCTGATGTGGACATTTTTATATAGGAGCGAATAAGCAATACACAGCTCCTAACCGTGATCTATTCACGGAAATAGGGGCTTCTCTTGGTAGTGTCTATATCCTTCCTCCCGCACAATAGGAAATTACCCACGTGTGTGTGTCAGCGTGCTCTCACCAGCTTACCGCAGATGCCTCGTAGTCCCCCGGGGTCCTCCGACTCCTATGAGGTGTTGCTTCAGAAAACTGCGTTCTCGCTGCGAGTGCTTGCCGATTCTTCCTTCCCGTGCGGGGAGCTCCCGACTCGATTACTCCTTCCGGGTCAAATGCAAGGTCCGCCTCCGCGGTGTCGGCTGTTTCAGCCCGGCAGCTCGTTTTGGAAAGAGGATCCGTAAAGGCAGAAACAGCCATATTCTGCCCAAATTGTATGGAAACAATATCCTGCTGATTCAGCACTCGACGCTGCACTTTTACCACAGGTACAGATCTCTCAGACACCAGAATTCGTGAAATGAAGTGTTTTGTTCTCTCTCTCCACCAGCATGACGCGTTTCGGCTGTTTCACAACAGCCTTGATCACATGGCATCAAAATACCAATGGGAGTGCTTAAATACTGTGTTAATTAAGATTGACACCAAACACTTGGATAACTGACATAGAAAAAATATATATACCACGCTATTTACAAGGGTTTAAGAGGGAAAATAACAAGAATACAATGATGTGACACTACCCACATGTCATTTACATATAATGAATCTAATTTCACAATAATGGGTTCTAACTTTCAAATTACAGTCTGTGAATTCATCAATAATAAATATCATGCGAATGCTCATAGATATAATCATAGTGATAAAAAGTATTTTTCTATTTACAATGAGTCCTATACTGCATAGACAGACATGTAAAACCTCGTAACCTCTTACTTTTGATGACATCAATGTCAACCTTATTTACAATCTATGTCAGTTAAAAACAGATAATCGCCCGTGCTTGATGTCGAAAAAAGTGCAAGTGCTTAAAACAATTAAAGTGCATGGTGATTGCACAATATTTATAAATTTGTAATAAAAAGTGAATACAACCACCCATCATAAAAATGATCAAAATGGCAAAATATGCGCTAAGATTTCATATATGTACACAGATGTAAACACTGAAGCACAAAAGCTGATTAAAGGAACCTTACTTAAGCCTTAGTGACTTAAAATACCTTTGTTCTATTCAAAGAAATTTTAAAGGTACATCTATATCCGGTTTAAGAGAACCGATACCTACTGTCTACTTGAATACAAATCTTCAAAAGATAATCAAAAGGCTTCATATTTACAAAATTTGGAAAAACTATACTACTAAAGCCAGAGAACAAGGTGCCTGTTCTATTGTGAAGGATCCTATATAAGAAATGGCACCCATAAAGATCACCTGGGTTCAGACGTAATGGACGCTGGACCATATTCAGTTCGAAATTCCATGATGTTACTAAGAGGGGTAAAGGGCAAATCCCTAGAGAAAGACCTGAAGGTCCTCCCCCCTATTTAATCCATTCGGGATTCTGGTATCTAAAAGCATGATGTACTTGCTTTCCAGTTGCCTTAAATGTCTTTCCCGATCCCCTCCCCGTATATTTCTGGGCACAGCGTCGATGACAAAATATCTAAGGTGATTCAGATTTTTGGCATGCACCAACTCAAAGTGGCGGGTGACTGGGTATGTGGCATCCGAATTAACAATTGCTCCCAAATGTTGCAATATTCGATTAAAAGCTTGTAATTTGGTGCTACCCACGTATTTTAACCCGCAAGAGCATTCTAATACATATACAGCAAAATCTGTGTGGCATGTGTATAGCTCCTTTATTGGTGTAGGTGTGGGATTAAATGGCGAGCAAAATTCAGAGGTATTAACTCCGAACTTGCAAGCCCTACACAAAATGCACTTATGGAAGCCTTTCTAATTAGAGACCTATATTTTGCTACTTGTAACTTCTGGACTAGTTTTGACCAGAGAGTCCCTCATGGAAGGTGCCCTCCTGAAAACAAGGGAAGGTTCTGCTGGTAATATGGGAGCTAAACTAATGTCTGTTTTTAGTATGGGCCAATGTTTCTTTAAAATGCCCCTTATCTTACGTTCCTCTGTATTGTAGGTGGTTATCAAACTGATTGTCCTTTCCTCCTTGACCACTAGATCAGTGCCATCTGTGTCACTACCCTCAGCCAGATTAACCAGATAGTCCTCTCTGTTTTTGCTGTTGGCCTTCTCTTTGGCTGCTATAAGTTCTTTGATTGAGTAGCCACGTTTCAGGAATCTTTTGAAAGCCTCATTCTGGCATACTTCTAAATCTGGCTCGGAACTACAGATTCTACGCATCCGCGTGAATTCCCCGTAGGGGATGCTTTTTATTAGATGACCCGGATGGGCACTAGTGGCGTGCAAAATGGAATTGCCCGCTGTGCTCTTCCTGTGAAGTTTAGTTTCAAGGGCATTATTCTTAACATAGATTTCAACATCTAAGAATTGTATGTTAGGGGTACTTATTTGGGAGGTATATTTCAGGTTCAGATTATTGTCATTTATGGCATTCACAAAGTCCCTAGCAGAACTTTCTGTCCCTTTCCACACCATACAAATATCGTCTATGAACCTCCAGTAATGAATGATGTTATTGGCAAAACTAGGAGTATGCCTGAGGACATGCTCCTCCCACCACCCAACGTGTAAACACGCATAGGTTGGGGAAAAGCATGCCCCCCATGGCCACTCCCCTTTGCTGCTGATAAATTTCATTATTGAACAGAAAATAATTGTTCATTAAACATAACTGTATCATTTTCATCAGCATGTCATTGTGATTTTTAAAACTCATGTTACGTTGGTTCAAGAAATATCTAACTGCATTGAGGCCATCTGTATGTTCTATACTGGTGTATAGGGTACATATATCAAGAGCCAAAAGAATGTACTCAGATTCCCACTTAACCTCCTTCAATTTCATGAGGAGATGTCCTGTGTCCCTAATGTAAGAAGGGAGTTCAACAACAAAATTCTGGAGGAATTAGTCCACATATTTGGAAATGGCCTCCAAAAGACTACCTTGGGCTGAGATGATTGGTCGCCACGGTACAGGAGATACAAGTTTATGTATTTTTGGAATGAGATAAAAAGTTAGGGTCAACGGAAATTCATTCTTCAAAAACGCCAGTTCTTGTTTTGTTAGCAATCCCTCTCTTTTCCATTGATTTAATTCCTTATGTACTGAATCTTTAATATTACGGATCTCATTGAAATTTCCTTTCCTGTAGCAAGATGTATCTGCCAGGTGCCGATGTGCTTCTTCCATATACTGAGTTCTGGGCCAGATGACAATGTTGCCTCCTTTGTCGGCTTTATTAATTATTAGGTTAGAATTGCTTCTCAATTTTTTCATCAATATTGAATATTGTCTCTCCATATATTTGGCTTTTTTTGATCTTTCTCGATGTTTTTATCTGCAATCCTTTCAGATCCTCAGTAACCATATCATTAAAAGTGTCAATGGCATCCTTAGGCATCAAGGGTATAAAGGTGGACGATGCCTTAAAAGGTGTTTCGCAGGGTGCATTGATGTTGACCCCCATTCTGTCGCACCTGACTTGAGTCGAACTTGCCCCAAGATCCTCCTCTAATGCCAATTCATGGGCAATTTGTAAAGCTCCAATGTCAGAAACTTGAAATTTGGATGAGGGTTGAGATTCACTGATGATGTTTTTTGCTCGGTCCTGTGCATTAGTTAATTTGAAATGTTTTTTCAATTTTAACTTCCGAATAAATTTAAAAACATCAATTCTGGTCTGTACAAAGTTGTAAGAATCTTTAGGGCAAAAAGAGAGACCAAGCGAGAGCAACTGTGTTTCAGCTTTAGAAAGGACAACATCCGAGAGGTTTACTACTGTTGTATCAATTTCGTCGTTAGCAGAGATAGTATTTGTTTCCGGTGTGTTGTCAGTATCTGCTTTAATTCCATCAGAAATAACGTGCTGAATTTCTACCATTTCTTGCCTTTGCCTCTCTTTGCGAAGCCTCTCCCTCCGGTGTTTCCTCCTTTCGTTGCATTTGTGGTTTTTGTATTTTCGTTTTTGTTCCGTTGTTGTTGGGTTTTTGGTCGCAATGTTTTCAACCTGTCCTCGATTAAAAAACCCAATTCCTCAGATGGCGCAAAGTGAGTTGGCACCTGTGCACGTGTAGATACCCCTGCTTGCTCGTCATCCGAACACAAACTACTAGCGTTTGAACTTATTTCCGCCTCTGAAAGACCTGCTTCAGATCCTTCACTAGGTGCTTTCATGGCAATTTTAGGAATGAGCGCTTGTCTTTTCATTGTGTCATATTGACGAGCAAAAGCGAAAATCCTGCCCGTCTCATAATCCTGTTTATCTTGGGGGAATTTATATTGTTTGCGCAGGCTAATAGTTTCTTGGTGTTTAGGCAATCTGGTGTCTATGTCCTCTCTGTATTTTTTAATGTATTCTTTATCCTTGTGCGTGTCCAATTCACTGTTTAACGCCTCAATTTGTTTCAAAATCTCATTCCTGTCAATTTCTGCATATTTAATTAATATGCAAATCATGTTCCTGGACGCCTCCAGATTGTTGGTGGCCCATTCCTTCAACATGAGGGGGTTGGGGTTCTCGAGAGATGGCGCTATGAGAACCCTCAAACCCCTCGGGACTCTACCCACTTCCAAATATTTTTCAAGCGAGCATTTGTCCCAACATTTAGTGGTTTAAGTTTTCAATAGTTTTTTCAATTTTTTCAATTTGCCTTTCAGATCAGTACTCGAGTTATTACCCTCCGTAGTTTCCTTGTCGGTTCTCACCGCCGGAAGGTTCACAAACAAGGCGTCAGCCAGTGCCTCCCAGTTTTTCAAAGCCTCCGCTGATGTGGACATTTTTATATAGGAGAGAATAAGCAATACACAGCTCCTAACCGTGATCTATTCACGGAAATAGGGGCTTCTCTTGGTAGTGTCTATATCCTTCCTCCTGCACAAAAGGAAATTACACACGTGTGTGTGTCAGCGTGCTCTCACCAGCTTACCGCAGATGCCTCGTAGTCCCCCGGGGTCCACCGACTCCTATGAGGTGCTGCTTCGGAAAACTGCGTTCTCGCTGCGAGTGCTTGCCGATTCTTCCTTCCCGTGAGTGGAGCTGCCGACTCGATTACTCCTTCCGGGTCAAATGCAAGGTCCGCCTCCGCGGTGTCGGCTGTTTCAGCCCGGCAGCTCGTTTTGGAAAGAGGATCCGTAAAGGCAGAAACAGTCATATTCTGCCCAAATTGTATGGAAACAATATCCTGCTGATTCAGCACTCTACGCTGCTCTTTTACCACAGGCACAGATCTCTCAGACACCAGAATTCGTGAAATGAAGTGTTTTATTCTCTCCTCTCCACCAGCATGACGCGTTTCGGCTGTTTCACAACAGCCTTGATCACATGGCATCAAAATACTAATGGGAGTGCTTAAATACTGTGTTAATTAAGATTGACACCAAACACATGGATTACTGACATAGAAAAAATATATATACCACGCTATTGACAAGGGTTTAAGAGGGAAAATAACGAGAATACAATGATGTGACACTACCCACATGTCATTCACATATAATGAATCTAATTTCATAATAATGGGTTCTAACTTTCAAATTACAGTCTGTGAATTCATCAATAATAAATAACATGCGAATGCTCATAGATATAATCATAGTGATAAAAAAGTATTTTTCTATTTACAATGAGTCCTATACTGCATAGACAGACATGTAAAACCTCGTACCCTCTTACTTTTGATGACATCAATGTCAACCTTATTTACAATCTATGTCAGTTAAAAACAGATATTCGCCCGTGCTTGATGTCGAAAAAAGTGCAAGTGCCTAAAAGAATTAAAGTGCGTGGTGATTGCACAATATTTATAAATTTGTAATAAAAAGTGCATACAACCACCCATCATAAAAATGATCAAAATGGCAAAATATGCGCTAAGATTTCATATATGTACACAGATGTGAACACTGAAGCACAAAAGCTGATTAAAGGAACCTTACTTAAGCCTTAGTGACTTAAAATACCTTTGTTCTATCAAATACATTTTAAAGGTACGTCTATATCCGGTTTAAGAGAACCGATACCTACTGTCTGCTTGAATACAAATCTTCAAAAGATAATCAAAAGGCTTCATATTTACAAAATTTGGAAAACCTATACTTCTAAAGCCAGAGAACAATGTGCCTGTTCTATTGTGAAGGATCCTATATAAGAAATGGCACCCATAAAGATCACCTGGGTTCAGACCTAATGGACGCTGGACCATATTCAGTTCGAAATTCCATGATGTTACTAGGAGGGGTAAAGGGCAAATCCCTAAAGAAAGACCTGAAGGTGCTCCCCCCTATTTAATCCATTCGGGATTCTGGTATCTAGAAGCATGATGTACTTGCTTTCCATTTGCCTTAAATGTCTTTCCCGATCCCCTCCCCGTATATTTCTGGGCACAGCGTCGATGACAAAATATTTAAGGTGATTCAGATTTTTGGCATGCACCAACTCAAAGTGGCGGGCGACTGGGTATGTGGCATCCGAATTAACAATTGCTCTCAAATGTTGCAATATTCGATTAAAAGCTTGTAATTTGGTGCTACCCACATATTTTAACCCGCAAGAGCATTCTAATACATATACAGCAAAATCTGTGCGGCATGTGTATAGCTCCTTTATTGGTGTAGGTGTGGGATTAAATGGCGAGCAAAATTCAGAGGTATTAACCCCGAACTTGCAAGCCCTACACGAAATGCACTTATGGAAGCCTTTCTTATTAGAGACCCATATTTTGCTACTTGTAACTTCTGGACTAGTTTTGACCAGAGAGTCCCTCATGGAAGGTGCCCTCCTGAAAACAAGGGAAGGTTCTGCTGGTAATATGGGAGCTAAACTAATGTCTGTTTTTAGTATGGGCCAATGTTTCTTTAAAATGCCCCTTATCTTACGTTCCTCTGTATTGTAGGTGGTTATCAAACTGATTGTCCTTTCCTCCTTGACCACTACATCAGTGCCATCTGTGTCACTACCCTCAGCCAGATTAACCAGATAGTCCTCTCTGTTTTTGCAGTTGGCCTTCTCTTTGGCTGTTATAAGTTCTTTGATTGAGTAGCCACGTTTCAGGAATCTTTTGAAAGCCTCATTCTGGCATACTTTTAAATCTGGCTCGGAACTACAGATTCTACGCATCCGCGTGAATTCCCCGTAGGGGATGCTTTTTATTAGATGACCCGGATGGGCACTAGTGGCGTGCAAAATGGAATTGCCCGCTGTGCTCTTCCTGTGAAGTTTAGTTTCAAGGGCATTATTCTTAACATAGATTTCAACATCTAAGAATTGTATGTTAGTGGTACTTATTTGGGAGGTAAATTTCAGGTTCAGATTATTGTCATTTATGGCATTCACAAAGTCCCTAGCAGGACTTTCTGTCCCTTTCCACACCATACAAATATCATCTATGAACCTCCAGTAATGAATGATGTTATTGGCAAAACTAGGAGTATGCCTGAGGACATGCTCCTCCCACCACCCAAAGTGTAAACACGCATTGGTTGGGGAAAAGCATGCCCCCATGGCCACTCCCCTTTGCTGCTGATAAATTTCATTTTTGAACAGAAAATAATTGTTCATTAAACATAACTGTATCATTTTCATCAGCATGTCATTGTGATTTTTAAAACTCATGTTACGTTGGTATATATATATATAAAATAATAAATATTAAAAATTTTAAATAATCAAATTTACATGAACAATTGAGTGTATTTAATATAAATATAAAAAAATGTACTTAATTAAAAAAGTTAAACACACATAAATAATAGTTCATGTATATTTACGTTATTTATCATTTTGAAATGATATAACAATGTACAAATATTTATATATGTACTAATACCATAACATCTAATAAAACAATTCTCTTATAAATTAAAACATTAAAGTATTTAAAAATCTTCAAACCTAAATTTCCCGCTCCAGTGAGTGCAACAGCAGCGAAACAATTGGATAGCAGAGGGGTAAAAATTACTATTCCCACTCCAGTGAGTGTAACAGTAGGGAAAGTGTTGGATAGCGTAGGGGAAAAAATAATATTCCCACTCCAGTAAGTGTAACAGTAGGGAAAGGGTTAGACAGCGGAGGGGTAAAAATTACTATTCCCACTACAGTGAGTGCAACAGTAAGGAAAGTAGTGAATAGCGGATTGAGTAAAAATGACTATTTCCACTCCAGTGAGTGCAACAGTAGGGAAAGTGTTGGATAGCATTGGGTAAACATTACTATTCCCACTCCAGTGAGTGCAACAGTAGGGTAAGTGTTGGATAGTGGAGGGGTAAAAACTACTATTCCCATACCAGTCAGTGCAACAGTAGGGAAACTGTTGGATAGCGGAGGGGTAAAAATTACTATTCCCACTCTAGTCAGAGCAACAGTAGGCAAAGGGTTGGAGAGTGGCAGGATCAAATTTACTATTCTCACTCCAATCAGTGCAAAAGTAGGGAAAGTGTTGGATAGCGGGGGGGGGGGGGGTAAAAATTACTTCCCACACCAGTCAGTGCAACAGTAGGGAAATTGTTGGATAGCAGAGGTGTAAAAATTACTATTTCCACTCCCATTATTGTAAAAGTAGGGAAAGTGTTGGATAGCGGAGGGGTAAAAGTTACGATTCCCACTCCAGTGAATGCAGCAGTAGGGAAAGTGCTGGATAGCGGAGGGGTAAAAATTACTATTCCCACTCCAGTGAGTGCAACAGTAGAGAAAGTGTTGGATAGGGGAGGGATAAAAATTACTATTCCCACTTTAGTGAGTGCAACAGTAGTGAAAGTGTTGGATAGTAGAGGGGTAACAATTACTATTCCCACTACAGTGAGTGCAACAGTAGGGAAAGTGTTGGATAGCGGAAGGGTAAAAATTACTATTCCCACTCCAGTGAGTGCAACAGTGGGGAAAGTATTGGATTGCAGAGGAGTATGAATTATTATTCTCACTCCAGTCAGTTCAAAATAAAAACAAACAACATTTTAACAACAAAAATATTGAACCCTTTAACTGCTTCGAACGTTCCGCGCCAGTGCGGAACGTTCTATTGAGCGGGCTGGGCCGCGACGGCCAACGAACGTGTGCAGCACTACAAAGGTAGTGCACGCGACAGCCGTTGGCCATCAGAAGCAGCGATGAGGTTAAAAAACATAATACATTTTAAAAATGTATAAATATGTTAAAAATAAAAATACAACTATATTTAATCTTAAGGGAAAAAAAACGTACTATATTAAATACACATGACAAATACCTACAAATATTAAATTTAAAAAATAAAAAATAATTTACCAATAAATAAGTATTTTTAATTACAAATTATCTAGAAACAAAAATATTAATTATTTTACTTTTCTTCATTTTCTACCCTATAACACCACACAATTCACAATCCACATCTACATTTAAAATAATGTCCTTCCTTAACCCCTTCCATGCTGATGACGGAATCGCTCCGTCATCAGCTACAGTTGAGCTGTGCTGATGACGGAGCGGTTCCGTCATGGCCCGGCCGCCGCGCCTGCGCGGCGCTGATTTCGCGCCTGCGCGGGCGTTCTAAAGAGCGGGGCGGGTCATGACGGAACCGCTCCGTCACCAGCACAGCTCAACTGTAGCTGGTGACGGAGCGGTTCTGTCACCAGCATGCGGCGGCCGCGCGGCCGCCCCGCCCCTTTAGCGCTGCGGCGGAATAGCCGCCGCAGCGAAGGGGTTAATTAACATATTTTATTGCCACTTAAACACATATTATTAATTACAAAACACATTAAAACTCAAAAAAATTATTTACCTTTCTACATATTACCCCTATAATCCCCACAGCCCACAGCTAAAATTAAACTGTAAAAAATAATAATTACTCAATTAAAACCTATTTTCGGTTAAAAAAAAACTAATAGTATTTAACAACTAATTATAAATTAAGTAAAATTAATTTACTCTCCTTACTGTACCACTGCAACAGTAAAACCCCGCACAAAAAATACACACATACCCTAAATAACACAAATACCCTAAAAAAAACAAATACACTAAATAAATATAAATAAATTAATTAATAATAATTATCTAGAGGGACGTAAGCTAGAATGTGCATTGAAGGCTGTTATTTTTAGCAATGAACAACATCGGAGTGTTGACTGTTTTTAATGGGTCTTCTGACATTATTTGGTCAAACCTGGCAAATCTTATTGTGCAGCTCTTTTAACCCAGAAAGGTTTTACAGAATGTGTATGTTATACAAACTATGCTATAAGACTAGCTGGAAATGGAATGTACAAGGCTTAAACGCCACTATTAAATGACAGTGTGTTCTAACACACTTTCCGAAGCTCAGTGCTGACATAGCTAAACTACAAAAAACTCATCTCACTGAGAGCCTTGAAGTTGAAAAGATACTGGGTGGGCTCTGTTTTCTTTTCCCCGGGTGATGGTAACAGTCATGGATTTGCTACACTTTGTCGGAAGACTTTAAATCTTAAACTACTTTCCGAAGAACATGATGACGCAGGTCGATGGTTTATTACTGATTTGATGATTGGGAAAGTCCTCTTTCATTTTTTAATATTTATGCTCCAACTTCAAGTAACTCTTTATTTTGGTCTAACCTCACAAAAAATCTTTTACACCACCCTCACCACAACTTCGTCTTGGCAGGGGATTGTAACCAAATTATGGACCCCTTTATTGACCGTGGTTCCTTAACTTCCTTCTCACAAAACAAAGCTAACAAACTTTTCTTAAAAACTATTAAACAACGTAAATTATTTCATCGCGCTGCCTGTAAATTCAGCGCCTTTGTGACACCTGGACTTCTGGATCTCGCCCACGGACACCGGCGATTGCACCCCATTGACACTGACCACCAGGGGCACTGTAGCGGCAACCGGCAGGGCTGCGAGCACCAGCAGGGACTCCAAGGACCAGGAGTCCCTGCACGCCCTTGTGACCAGCTGGGCTGCTCTCCCTGCCGGCCCCGCCCGCCCGCTCCTGATTTCAAAAGTCGGCTGAGTAATGGAGTGAGTGCATTTCCTTCCCCATCGCGCTGCCTGTAAATTCAGCGCCTTTGTGACACCTGGACTTCTGGATCTCGCCCACGGACACCGGCGATTGCACCCCATTGACACTGACCACCAGGGGCACTGTAGCGGCAACCGGCAGGGCTGCGAGCACCAGCAGGAACTCCAAGGACCAGGAGTCCCTGCGCGCCCTTGTGACCAGCTGGGCTGCTCTCCCTGCCGGCCCCGCCCACCCGCTGATCCCCATAGCAGTGAGCTACATAAAGGAGACGTAGATCCCGCAGCGCGGGAGCGCGCGGGGAGCGCCGGGAGAAGCCCGGGACAAGGGCGGGGCCGTCTGTGGCCGTCCGGGGCCACAGGAGGCCGGGCTGGGCCCATTCCCTTAGACCTACCCGCCAACCTACTTGTCCCAGTAAGTTATCTTTATTACATTTTGCCTACACGCCCTGTTTACCGCCTTACTGCCTATAGTGATGTCGTCTACTGAGGCAACGCAGGCACCGGCCGCACAAGGGTCCTCTCTGTTAGGCCCTTTGGACAAATTCTTTGCCAAAATCAAGACTGATGTAGACCGGGAGCTCCTCTTGGCTGAAAAAAGGGCGGGTCGACGTCTTTCCATTGACAGGCTGAAATCAAAACCTTTAACACTTCTGGATTCAACAACAGCCAGCTCCACTTCTATGGATTTAACTTCATCAGTAGACCATGTCAATATTTCACCTCCCATAGATGACATTCCTCTCATTTTTCAGACCAAACCCACTGTACAGAACGATATCATCATCATTTCGGATTCTATCAATTCTCAGGCACTTGACACCCAGTCAATAGACCTATGTACCCCCGCTGTAGATCCAGCCCCTCTCTATGATCTAAATATTCCATCTCCCGTGTTCACACCAAGCATATCTGACCACTATACTCAGTGCACTACCGTGGGCCAGCCTCCATTGCCATCACCCAGGGGCACTACTAAAAACCCTAAAACCCCCTCCAGTAAATTCTCCTTTGGCTCCCCACCTAGGAAGCGTAGAAAGAAGCTGACAATTAAAAAGAGAGTTGTGCCCCCTAATCAACCGTTACCTTCCATATTCACTATTCCAAATAAGGTTGGGGCTGTAGACCCCGCGAAAGAGATTACTTCCAGCTCTATCTCGGTACCCAGTTACGCGGGTCTACTAAACGACATCGACTGCCTTATTAAAGCATTGATCCTTCCCCTTACTGAAAGGATCAAAAGATTAGGGGAGAATGTGGAAAAACTTCTACAAGGGCATTCAGAGCCATCTTCTTTGAACTTGAATGCCCCTAGAGTTCCAACACAGCCACCTAAAGAATCTAAAACATCTAAAACACCTAAGACAGTGTCTGGTACACCCAAGGCAATTGCACTCCCTACACCAGGGCCACGAAAACCGGCCCAGAACTCCATATCACACGTTAAAAATAGTAATAAAAGTAACAGTCAAACAACTGTATCAGCAAAACCTCCGACTGTGGATAAACCCAACTCTCCCATAATGCTCCACATTACGCGTCCCAACAATAGCACTAATCCAAAACCCTCACCCACTGTGCTACATCACTCAATCAGAAGAACACAGAATAACGTAGATTTGCCCCCAGAATGCATAAATTATGTTATAGCCCTCACAGGAGTGTTGCCCCCGCCAGAAGGCAAGCGCGAACATCAGGCCAATCTAAAAAAATAAGGTTATCTATTGGCTGAGGAGGAATAGACCACTCCCGCCTCACCTTAATGGCGACATCGTCTCGGCCAGGCGATGCCATTGGGTAGGTACCAGACCCAAGGATATTGAAGGTGACGTGATCCTAGTAAACTTCAAGGATCACAGATTGGTAACCTATATTAGTGATTGGTACCCTGGAATGGGGGAGGGGGGAATTTCAACTCATAACCTAAGCTATTTCTACCCTGAGGCTATGCTGAGAAAATTGCCACCCCAGCCCAGACCTTACCACCCGGATAGCTATGGTTGCCCAAAAACCCCCGGTGGTTTCAACACCCCTATATTTCATAACCAGCACAAGGGCCATAACACTCTTTTTCCCTACCATCCGAATACTTTCGCCCCATTGCCATATAGACCTTCCGGCCGAGATAGTCTAGCCTATGCTAAGATATTAAGAGATCAGAATCTATTCGAAAACATCAATGACTTCTGGCAGCAACCCAGTCAGGCACCATTACCACCTAGGAAACCCCATAATTCCAATTTTCATTGGAGCGAGCCACGTCATCACAATCCAAAAGAATTTTGGAATATACCTCTGTCCAATTTTTACCATCCATTATCAGGATTAGATGACAATGAATGACTTCATAAACCACCTATCGCAGAGAAATCCTCGGATGGCCCGTGGACTAGCCACTGCACTTCCATCCATTCCTCGTTATCCAGCCCTGTTAAGAGCAATAGTGGCAGAATAGAAGTGGGTACGGACACACTGAATGAATTACGGTCACCGGATCATCCACATTCTCAACAGTTAGTGGATAACGGCCCCATTTCCAATGCCTTGAACACTTCCCATACCTCTATTACCAGAATACAACAACTTGACTTATCTTGTGTGAATCTAGGCAGTCCTCGTGGAGACATCAGTAATGCCACTGCCTCAAGTTCACTCATCTCATGGAATGTGGCGGGACTAGCCAGCAAGGCTTCCAACAAAACTTGGCTGAATGTTGTCCATATGTATGACATCTTATGTTTTCAAGAGACCTGGTGCTGTGAGGAAGTGCATTTACTGGGGTACCAAACTTTTCATTCTCCTGCCATACTATCAGCCCAGGGCCACAATAAGGGGGGGCTCTGTGTTTATGTTTCAACAGTAGCCAAGGTTAAGATCTATAAATTCCTCTCTAATACCCACTTTCAAATTTTACATCTTAAGTGGGGCATATTAGAGAACATAGTACTGCTGAACTTTTACAATAATATGGCTGATATTGAACTGGAGACCACTATGTCAAATATATCTCGTCTGTTGTCACACATTGTGGATCACCTCGAGGGGGCAACAATAATGTGGGTAGGGGATTTTAACTGCACCATCTGTCCACAGTCCGAATCCCCCCTGTGTGGTATTTCGGACCTTGGCGAGGAAAACCCAACTCATTTTGTGCATACAAAGAGGGGGATGTTGTTAAACACTTTTGTCCTTAAATTTAATCTTTGTTTTGCCAACTTGCTCTGTCCCTCACCCGTGCAGTTTGAGCCAACGTTTTTTGGTAGAGACTGTAATTCAATTATTGACTTCATTTTAATTTCTACTGCCAATTCTGGAATTCTGACCTCGTGTGTGGTTGGCAAGGATGTATTTAGTGACCATTACCCCCTTTCTATTAGTGTAAAAACAAAGGAACGTAATTCCAAGAACCCTACCCTTTCTAGGTATCCCTATAGGGTAGATCTATCCAAATCTAATGGCTACGCTGTGAAATGAGAGAGGATTGTTCCCGCTGCATTCTTGAAAAAACTACTCTCCGATTCCGCAAACGATGTTAACCTCTGTCTAGAGGAACAGGCGGATTCTTCTTCTGTCATGACCGCCTTCGGCAACATCCAACAGCGGATAAAAAACTTGCTGACCCGGGCAGCGAATAATAACTACTCACCAAGAGAAGGGTGGTTTGATGGGAAGTGCACAAAAGCATTAAAATCTCTCAAAAAAACCTTAGCCCTCAAACCTAGGGACCCCGAAACAATTCGTAGTGCTAGGAAAGCATATAAATGTGCATTAAAAGAAAGAACCCTGGCCCTAAAAAAGCAAGCGTGGGATACACTAAGAGAAGCTTCTGCCCAGAAAAACCCCACTAAGTTTTGGAGGCTTGTTAAGTCCTTGTATCAGCCTATTAATAATGGCAATAAAATTGATCTGGCAATAACAGGTGACAGATGGTTGACACACTTTAAGCAGCTGTATACTGACACAAAGCCAGCTGAAACCATCACTCCAATAGGGCATGTCCCAACTGTCCCACAAATTATAGACAGTAGGAGAAAGACCGATCCCCATGTTTCTGCATTCCCTATTGACATAATATTCACGGTGGGGGAGATGTATGATGCAATTAGGGACAGTGCATCGGGAAAAGCTCCTGGGCCAGATTGCACCCCGGTAGATTTGTACAAGGCTGAACCAGATTTTTGGGCCCCCTTGCTCACAAATGTGCTGAATAAAGGCAACCAACAGGGGTTTATAGATAGCTGGTCGGACGCAATAGTGGTCCCCATTTTTAAAAAGGGCAGGCGTGATGATCCAACCTGCTATAGGCCAATATCTTTATTAGATGGCCTTATGAAATTAGCAGGGAGGATTATCTTAAAGAGACTCCAAGAATGGGAGGAGGAACATAATGTAGTCTCGCACCTCCAATATGGATTCAGGAAGGGTATAGGGACTGCTGAGCAGTGTCTAAACCTGGCCCTTCTCTGTGCCAAATACACGCAGGCTAGAGGCGGATCACTTTTTATTACTTTTGTTGATTTGAGTTCGGCTTTTGATTACGTGGACCATCTTCTGTTATGGTCAACATTGGCCGAAATGGGTATTGACGCACGCCTAATTACTTTTATTAGAGAATTATATCATAACTGTGGGGCAAGAGTAAGATTTGGCAAGCAAGGCGAATGTACTGACAAATTCGCCTTGTCAAGAGGGGTCAGGCAAGGGTGCATCCTAGCCCCCAGGCTATTCACTTACTATATCAACTCAGTGGGCCATCATCTTTCTCTTTTTCAAAACGACTACCCTACCGTGAAAGGTCTACCGGTCCCGATCCTTCTGTACGCCGACGATGCAGCTATAATGTCCCAGACCCAAGTGGGACTGCAGAGGGCAGTGTCTAAATTTGCAGGTTTTATGCAGGATAGAGGGCTGAAAGTAAATATTCAGAAGACCTTTACTATGCCATGTACTAACAAGCGCAGTAAGGTGCCTTGTAAAGTGCTCCTGAATAACCAGAATTTAGCCACCGTAGAAAAATTCTGCTACCTTGGTATAATGTTTGACAGGAAATGTCGCTGGAAACAGGCGATAGAAGCAAGAAAGCTGGCTTTTATCCACACTATAGGCGCCCTACGCGCCTTTTCAAACAGAGTGGGTGGTAAACCAGCCAAAGAACTGGTTCAAATATATCAGGCGAAGTGTGTGTCCACAGCCACCTACGGGGCGGGACTTTGGGGCATCGAGAAGGACCAATCCTTGCAGAGCTGTGAGAACCAGTTCATCAGCTACCTTCTGGGTGTCCCAAAGACTACATTCTCATTTATGACACACATAGAGGCGGGAGTCAAGCACCTGGGTGACACAATTAAGATGGCCCAAATTCTTTTATGGCACAAGGTATGGACAACTAGAGAGGCCAGTTTTAATAGGGACCTCCTGGAGGACTGCTTGGCCCTAGATGGGGTCGCAAACTTCCGGTGGTTGTCGTACGTAAGATCTGTACTTAGTGACACAGGTCTCCTGGACTATTATGTAAATCCCAGGAGCATGGAGGGCGTACCTAGATCATGTCTCAAGAAAACACTGACCACCCATTTGGAAATTTTGAGATGGAACACTGAAAAAAACAAACAAATAATCCTAAATTTCCAAGATATCACCCCCACTGAAGGCATGCAAAAGTATTTAAAAGTGGACCCCAGCCCTTATTATAGAATGCTCTTGACCCGTTTACGTCTTGGTATTTTCTTTCGTATTGTTTCCATCCCGGAGATGAACAACTGGTCTACATTGACTTTGATATGTCCGTGTGATAACATCGCACTTCAATCTAACCTGCATTTAATGTTCTTTTGTTCCTTTTATTCCACCCCCAGAAAATTTTATTTGAAACCTTTGTTAAAACGCTGGGGAGTAAGAAATTGCAGGCCTGCTTTCTTAAGACTGTTAAAATTGGAAGACGAGCATGTGATCTTTGCGGTATCTCGTTTCTTAAGATCTGTTATGCTGTTGCGGAAAACCATGCTGTAAAACACTTCTGTCTGGGTCTTTCCATGTATTTTGTGCCGATTAGTATTAACTGCAATTCCAATTGTATGGTATAGGAAGATTTTTATGATTTGATTATGACTGCAGCTCTTTTAACTGTTAAATTTAATATGTAAGTTCCTATTAAGTGTGATGCTTTTACATGTATTTGCTGTGCTTTTATGATTTTACGCAAATCGAATAAAGCTTATTCTTACTTACTTACTTACGTAAATTATTAGAAGTCTTTCCAATCCTGTCACAAGAGAATATACCTATTATTCACCAATGCACCAGACTCAGTGATGTACAATTACTTTTTATTTCCCATATTATCTCACAGTCCTTACAGTCTGCTGAAATAGGTTCTGTTTTAATCTCAGATCATGCACCAATTTCTATTTCAACAAACCCAATCTGCCTAATGGCTGGCATTTTAACAATTCCCTACTTCTTAATCCCTGCTTTACCTCCGCCTTTACTTCCTTTATGAGTGAATACTTTAATTTACACAAACCTGATAATTTACCTTTTCACACCATCCTGGATGCCTTTAAACAACAGCAAGGGATTTTATCCTCCATCATTTACCCCTCCCCATTTTAACAACCTGGCTGGAGTATAGTAAAGGTTAAACATGGTCTTATGGTGTTGTGAGTGAAGATTAGCAGACATCAATAACTTCCCCGCCAACTCAAAAGAATATTCCACCCGAGTACCTTGGCACCCTAACCTATTGTCCTACTTAGTGCGGTGTATACCAAATCACCACCCTTGGGGTCTATTACAATGGTGGGTGGACAAAGTCCACCCGCCGCAGTATCGGCAAAAGGGACCGCTGCCATGTGTGCGGCAGTCCCGTGATATAGATTAGGATGCACCCACCACACTGGCGGGTGCCTCCCACATTTTTTACTTTGCAGCGGGCGGTGTTGTCAGCGGCACCCACCTCAATGTAAAAAAGGCTTGTTGTGCATGTGCATGCACAATGTGGCTAGCACTGCACTGTGCCTGCCACGTTGTGCATGCAAATGCAGAGGGGTACCATAGGTAACCCCCATGTGCAACGCCCACACCCCAACACACCGGGGGCCCGCAACGGGCCCCCACATTCAGACACCACATGCCTTTCCATGGCGGCAACATCGCCAGTGAAAGGCACATCTCCGCCAGCATAATAATATGGATGGCGGTGTCTTGCAGACACCATCACCATATTCAGCCCCTTTTCCGACCGGTCAACTCGTCAAAGGGCGGAAAACCAGCGGACGGTCTTTCTGTCCGCCGGGGTCCCCCCTGCCATCATAATATGGTGGGGGAAAATGGGAGGTGGGCGCTGGGAAATGGCGGGCAGATTGACACCGGCGATCCACCCGATATACTAATAGACCCCCAAATGTCTAATAATAAATTGCATAGAGCACCAATGTACGCGTTTTTTCTCACTGCTTCAACTAAAGGATTCAATTCGAATTTCCATCAGCTTTTGCATGAATAATCACGAATTTGTAGATATTTAAAAAATTCAGATCTAGGGAGGCAGTATTTCTCAGCTAGCCTCTCAAAGGACCTCAAGACCCCGTTAGCATAAAGATCACCAATATATTCCATACCTTTAATCCGTCATCTGTCAATGGTCCTATCCCATAATATATATGGCAATAACACTGTAGCTGCAAATGGAGTATACTGGTAGACCCTCTCAGATCTATAGCATTTTGGCACAACTTTCCACACCTTATAAGCGGCATTTAAAACCTTAAACCAGTTTTTTTTGTAGTAGCTTGGCTCCAGGCTAACACATAATCGGTTTTTAGCATCCCTGCCCAATAGCATTTGATATATGAAGGGAGACTCAGCAATGCTATGTGGTTCGGCCCCAGTTAATAGTAAATTCATACGTTGCAGTATACACACAATATATTCCCCGCCTTTCTCGCGGGGAAGGAGCATAAATTGCATAGCTCTGTGAGGTTTCCCCTGCATCTATAAAAACCTAGCACAAATTGACTGAAGTGCTGTCAGTTGGACATGGGAAATTTCTAGCGGAACAGATCTAAAAAAATATAAACCTTGGGTAATACTAACATTTTAAGAACATTGCATCGCCCGACGAGTGAGAGATGTAGACATTCACACTAATCTAATTGTTTCTGTGCAGAATTTAAAATATTGCACCAGTTGATCTCCACATGTGTCTTTAAATATGTCCTTAATGTGACACCCAGGTATGATACCTCACTCAAAATCTGATGATCACCATAGCCCACTTTATTTAAACACAGAATTTGTGTCTTCGACATATTGAGTTTGTATCCTGAAGCTGCTTCATAATCAAGCGCCAGCTGTTCTATCTTAGGCACAGCCATCATAGGTTTTGGAGTGACCACTGCGACATCTTCTGCATATGCGAAAACCCGACAGTGCTCTTGTCTCCAGAT
Organism: Lissotriton vulgaris; assembly: GCF_964263255.1. Lineage (NCBI taxonomy): Eukaryota > Metazoa > Chordata > Amphibia > Caudata > Salamandridae > Lissotriton > Lissotriton vulgaris. The sequence continues at coordinate 821,948,068 of NC_141699.1, read as the reverse complement.
TACTAATTCTATCCCTTCATTTTGCTGTAACATCATTAAAAAGGGTCACTTTTCTTTATATATAATAGGCTTTTCATCTCTCCTATAACCCTAGATAAAATAAACAAAGACCTGTCCAATAATTGCTGGTTTTGTTCCCTAGAACAAGCCAATTTAAAGCATATACTCTTTACCTGTCCTTTTGTTCATGATTTTTGGGAGATAGTCTGGAATCAAATAACAAAGATTTTTGACTATGTAGCTCCTTTTACCCTTGTTTACATTTTTTTAGGCTCCATATCAAATGATTGGGATAATTCTTCCTTAAACACGCACATTTTGGACTTGCTCTTAGCAGTTGCTCTTCAGCAAATCCCCAAAAATTGGAAAGACTTATCCAAACTGTCCTTCCAGGCTTGCTGGTATGCAGTCTGTCATAATCACAGATTGGATACAGCTTTTGTATACCTCCCTTCTCTGGCTGCGAAAGGACTATTATTATGGTCCCCAGTTACTCAATTCATTTATAGGAATGCAAAACGTTATATTCTACGATCACCTGCAATACAAGAAGTTTTGAAGCCTCCTTGAAATTCCATATTATATGACTGTTAACATTATGTTTTACCTAGCAAATGTATTAGGTTAAAAATGTAGCACTGCTTACCAAATTCTACCTACTTCAATGTCATTTCTCTTTTCTTTGTACTTTAATGCTTTATTTGCTAGATTTGCATGACCTCTATTATATTATGTAACTTTTACTCTAATAAATTCTCCTTTAAAACTTAAAAAAAGAACATAGTCTCCAAAATGGTATGTGCATTGCGCTAAAGTACGGCACCAAATGCTGAGTGTGCGTTTCATGTAATCATGTTTAATCTCACATAATTTTCCCAGAATGTCACCTAATTATGTGGCGGAAAATTCTGTACATTTTGCACACTCCTAACAATGAGAGGAGACGCAGGTCAGAGGTTCCCACTCCCCTATCCCTTGAGACATAATTAGAGGTGAAAGTGTAAATGGCTGTGTGAATTTTGGAGGAGCCAAAACTGATTGGTAGGGGACATGCTGAACTGCGAATCCAACTACAAACCTGATGGCTTGCAGGGATACTTACATGGCTTGGTATAGTAATCATTTGGTTGTTCTGGTAACCATTCCATGAACATAACAATAAGGAGGCTGAAAACACATATGGTACTAGTGAGAGTTTGGACTATTTGAATAGGGAATGTAGAAATGAATGATGAAATACGCTTGAGATTTTCCAAACATTTATTTTGTTTCATATTATCAATGCTGAGATTACCAGAATAATAACCATAATTTGGATACACAAGATTTATTGACAAAAAGTACATAATAAATATCTCTACATTATGAATTGCCAACAACTGTGTTATAAAGCAGCAGAAGAGGTTTTACCACACCTGTGAAGTCAGTTGATCGACCTCTGTGTGAGGTTCATCAGCAGTGTTTCAGATCATACATGTCTTCTGAAATTTTGAGAGCATGCTTTGGAAGGATGAACAAGGGGTGAATGCAAAATTATATTGAAGTGGTACAGAAGAAGTAACTGAAGCGGAGGCTTCTGATCAATACCCAAGATTAACATGGTGAGCGATAAACAATTGAACATTCCAAAAGAATTTGATGAAAGGATTTAAAAAAATGTTTCTTCAAAATTAGATAGCTCATATAATTTTGCATTTGGCATCGACAAATGATCAAACCCTGTTTTTTGAATTGCATTATATCATATATCAAGTTGAAACCTCGTGTGAGAGTAAGACTATGAATTACTGGCCCAATGTTTGAAAAGCTTCAATGTTGAGCATAGTTGGTAGTCTGTATTTTTAACATATGACCTGTATGGGACATGTTGGATTGGCACTTTTATCTTGTTGCTTTGATCTGCTACTGTACACAGACAGGCTAGTCATGCAGAGCAGTGTAATTTAGATGTGCTCATACTTGGTATGTACCAGCTGAAGTTGGCCTCTATACAGCCACGGCCCATGCAGGTAATAGCGGAGGTGTGGGTTGCCGGGTGGGGGGGGGGATTTCGATGGACGATGCGGAGGGAAAATTAATTATTAATTTAATTTTCCCTCTGCATCATTCCTTGAATTCCCCCCCCCCCCCCCCCCATCCGGCCCCACCAATGTTACCTGCACGGGCTGCGGCTGCCTCCATGTAGGTACATAGCTTGTGGCTGGTACAGGCAAAGTAATTAGGCCTTGTGTCAGTGTTATGATGAGATTGTTAGACAGAGGGCTTGAGTTCACTATTTAAACCTTTTGTGATTCCAAGAGATTAGGGAGGTTACTGTTTATTGCTGTTAATGTGTTGCAGAGTTTGGCCAATTGACCTGCAGAGAAGGCACCACTAATGAAGGGCATTCTGGACTTTCAAAGGGTCGCAGGGGGAACAATTATGCCCTGAGGGTCCATCTAGATTGTGGGCCTTTCTTGGTTGGTTGTGCATGCATTTTTGCATTAATGCATCTACTAATCCCCCATTCAAAAGCTTTTGCAATCACCTACTCACCCACCAACAATACCACATTCCCAAATGCATCAACCAATGAAGAGGCACTCCGAGTTATAAGTAGAATCTATTGTTGTTTTGTTTGCTAGTCTGTGAGATTTGTTGGAAGACTTCCAGTTTTGTTATAATGCTAGTCTGTGAGTGATGTTGGCAGTGTGAGATCTCTAGGCTTTGAGGACTCTTCGAGTCCTGTCAATAGTGTGAAATTGCTTGTGTGAGGGGCGTGAGAGTGCTGTAGGTGATGTAAGACTACTAGTCCATATGGGGGTGTGAGAGTACTTCCAGTAGTGCATGACTGCTAATCAGTGAAAAAAGTAAGGGTGATGTTTGTACTGTGACTTCTATCCAGTGAGAGATAGGAGATTGCTGTAGGTAGTGCTTTACTGCTGGTTTGTTAGGGGTGTACGTGTGGTCAGTCCAGCGAGATTACTATTCTGGGGTGTTCTGAAGCTTCTAAAAGTGTGATATGGCTAAACTGTGAGGAGTGTGATAGTGCTGCCTGTAGTGTAGACTGCTACTTTATGAAGGGTGCGAAGGTGCCATTGGTAGAGTAAGTATTAGTATTGTGAGTCCACTATTTTGAGGGTTGTGAAAGTGCTGTCTGTAGTGTCACTGTTAGTCTGCGAAGGATGTGAGCGATGCTAGTGTGTAATGAGTTTGAATGCTCTCAATTGTGTGAAACTGCTAGACTGTGCTGTTTCTACTATGAAACTGTTAGGGTGTGAGGATGCCTGTGTTTTTGTAAGACTGCTAATCTGTGAAAAATGCAATAGTGCACTATACAGTGTGACTGCTAGAATATGAGGGGTGTCAAAACACTATTGATAGTGTGTGACAGCTACTCTGAGAGGTGTGATATTGCTGTTGCATTGCAACACTTAATTTCAGTGAGGGATGTGAGAATGTTTTCAGTAAAGTGTGACTGCTAGTAAGTGAGGAGTGTGAGAATGATGCTCTGTCACAGGTGTAGAAAAGGGGGTGGTGATGAACAGAGTGTCCGAATTAAGCAGACCACTCTTACCCAGTCCAAAGATCAGGGCCTGATCCATCACCGTTTTTTAGCTCACTGCCCCATCCCAGCTCAGAACCTGGCTACATGCAAATTAGTCTGTCCCTGGCCCAGTGCATCATGGGAACAGGGCAGACCAGACTACCAAGCCAATTCTTCACTGGAAAGGAGACAAGCTTCCGGGGACCGGTTTCTGGCATTTCAGCTGTCGTCGGCCCGGCTTGCTTGAATCCTGATGGTGCAGTGAGCATGGGACTCCTGTCTGAGTATACCCTGCCACACCTATAGTGGCCAAAAACGATTCAGCCCTTGTTGTGAAATATTCTGTCACAGGTGTGGCACCGCTATACCAGTGTGAGACTGGTAGTATGTGGGGGGGGGGGGAGTGCTGCCTATATAATGAGAAAGTTTGTTTACCGAGTGGTCATTGTTTTGTGAGACTGCTGTACTGCAAAAATGTAATAGCATGGTCCGCAGTGATGATGACCCTGTAATTGCGAGAATGCTGTCTGTAGTGTGAGACTGTCAATAAAATACTTCTTACTTTATTCAGCCGAGTACAGCACCATAAATTGCATTACACTACAAAGTACAACATAAAACAGCATTTGATAATATCAATTAGATAAAATATGATGCATGGGGCTTGGTCTGGCCACGCAGGAAGATGGCCGCCTGAAGGACGAGCTCTGCGTGGGACCGACCCCTGATGGGATTTCCTCATGTACCTGTGCTGCTGGAGCTCTCTTTTCCCACCCTGCTGTGGTCGGACAACAAGTGGAGGGGTCTGGTGGAGTTTCTCGGCGGCTGGCAATGATGGTTCTCTGTCGCTGAGTGTCGGTGAGGTGACTGCGCGGCTCCGCTCTATACCGCGCTTCAAGTTCCACACGCTGCATTAGACCACACCTCCTCCACCTCACAAGGCCGTGCCTTCTTGGGCATTGAAAACCCTCGGCTCGTACCATGCCTCCTCCTTGTGCTTCACAGGCGTTTCCTGAGCAGTGGTGTAGGCAGCGTTTCTAATGCCTAAATTAAAGTTTTCAGACAGCGCCCTCTTGTCTGACACAGAGCATTTCTTCTCTCCACAGCTTTCCTCCGCTCAATGAAAATGTGCTTGTCATTACTTCAATAGCATGCTTATTAACTTTTGACGTTGTGCCTTTTGCCCCAAATCAGGTTAAACCTGTCATTGCTGCATATTGTGGTCATTGGAGTGGTGTGGCTCACTGGTTAGAGGCGGCAGACCCGAGAGCAGAGGACAGCCCGGGACCAGGGTTCAATTCCCGACGCGGCAGGGTCGTGGACCAGAGTCAACGGACTCGATAATTCTCATCTCGGTGCCTACTCTAACCAGGGATCACACTCGGCAACTCTGGGCATTAGCTTGCCTCATCTCCACAACGGCCCCCCACATACGCCAGGGATACCTGGTTTCACCTTGGAGATACCCAGTAGGGACCATCTCACAGGGAAAGCCAGGACGGGTTCCCCAGCGGTCTACTGCGCAGAGATACTCCTTCGGGAGTCGATTCTAGCGCATTACAAACCCACAATTAATTATTTAATTAATTTGTGGAAAATGAAATTACTGCATACGTTGTTTTCTCTTTGCACCTTTTATTAAGGTAAGTCTCCTCACAGTCTTCAACATATACCTCTCTTCCATTTGACTATAAGTCTATGCAGTACATTCATACATGTTTTTATCGATTACATTTTTCATTGAGGAGGAAGCAAATATCGCTTAACTCTTTAGCGGTATTGTATCTTCATTTGCTACTAATAGCGCGGAATGACTCGCATTGCTTGGAGTCTGCCTTTATTTCTGACAGAGCCAGTTCTCCCTGTAGTGTCGTCAGAGCGCTTTTATCACCCTCTTTTCAGTCAGTCACAGTATTTGATGCCCTTGCATGGACAATAATTCTCTTGCATGCTGCAGTCCACTTTGCATAAGCTTCACTGCTGTTAAGATTATATTTCTATCATCATATGCACACCCTGTCAGCTAATTCTCCTCACTATCGTCACAGCTGTTACCATGCGCTATTTGAACATTTTACGCATATGAGCCCTGTTTTCACATGGATTAAATCTTCTCACTACCACAGGCTTTTGCTTCATCAAACTGGCACAGTCTGTATAAGCTTGTTCATTGAGGAGAGGGCAAATGTTGTTTAATTCTTTGGTGGTGTAACATTTTCCTCAGCATGTATTTCTTATGAAATTTTCTTATTGCCTCCACATATGAAATGTATGACAAGTTTAGTTTGATATATTGCTTTATATGTTGTATTGCTATTTTCTGCTTCTTGTTGTCAATTGTGAAACTGTTCTCACAATTGCTTCTTACCACCTTACCACATCAATACGTTACTGTAGAGCGTCTATGAAGCGCAACATGCAAATGTCCACTAATAGGAACGGAAGTAAAATACCTAAACAACCACTCTTCACAGAAGTTTTGAAACAATCTACTGCTAAGCCAACGAAACTCGTCCTCTTCAACACATTTGCCCCAAGTTTCACTCTCTCATGGTGAACAGACAATAACAGACACTATGCAACATATATTACAGGAACTTCCTGGGGTCAATCGTCGTTTGGAAGGGATGGATATCACAATCACATCTCTGGCTGAAGAAACAAAATCGATTAGAGCAGACCTTACAACTTTTCATCCAAGAATTGAAAGTCTTGACTCTAAAATAATGGCCATGGAAAGTCGCCTTGATTCAGTCCAAAGCTCAGACCAAGATATTCTCTATCTTCACAGCAAAATCATTGACTTAGAAGATCCCAGTAGAAGAGACAATGTCCGCTTCTTTGGATTTCCAGAAAATATTGAAGGACACAACACAAAAATATTTCTCTGTGATACCCTTCCAATAATGACTGGCATCTCCTTTACTTTACCTCTTGAAATTCAACAGGCTCACAGAATTGGCCCTCCACGCACAGACCCTGCTGAACAACCGAGGCCAATTATTGGATGTTTTCTTCGTCATGAGCAAACCCTGACAAATATTGACTGCAGCTCGCTCACAAGGCTCTTTTCTTTTTAAGGGTCATACTATTCACGAAGCAGCGGATTTTTCAAAAGAGACGAATGAACAACGGAAGGTGTTTCTCTCCATGCAGCCTCAACTACGTTATCTGGACATCAAATATGGGTTGTTTGAGGCTGCAGCTTCAGTATTACCAGAAATGGAGAATCCAAGGACTTCTATGACCCTGAACGTCTACAAAAATTCCTAGATGACATCAAATCTTAGGATATGGAAACGCAGTCCTCACATTGTGAACAGTTCTAACCGTCTTCTTCCTTTTCCTCACAATTGCCGGTGCAAAGCCCACAAGCATCTTGTAACTCTAGACAATGGAGTAGAGACTTGAATAAAGTCAATCGTTCCCAGGAAGATAAAACCTCAGCTATACATTCTGTCTCTACACTTACAAAGAAGCCGCAGAGAGACACATCTAGATCACCTCTTAAAACTCCTTTGAATGCTGACTGAATAATTTACTATTTTTTAATTGTCTGTTTCTGTGCTTTGCTGTACTTTTACTATATCGTATTCAATTCCAGTCTTTCTTCATCAATACTATTACTAGAATGAATTTGTACCCCTCTTCATGTTAATATATCTACTTATATATTATTAGATAACTGATAGTCAGCATTCTTTTTCTGCTGTGAGATGTTTATCTGCCTATTGTCAAATTGTCTGTTGCATGCTTAGACATAGTTCATAGTAAACTGCATGTTTATTCTTCATCCTAAATCCCTCCTAGGGGTATTGGAATTACTTTAACTATTTCTGCATGTTTTATCATTCCTATGTTGCTCAATGAATTATGGTTAGTATTGGTATTCCTTTTCTTTATACGTCCAAATACTATGATTATGCATGCCCCCCCTTATACTATAGTGTAATATGTTACCTTTCATTGTAGTATATCATTGTAATATATATTTCTCTAGCTATAGCTTGGATATTAAGTGCTAATATACTATGTGCCTTTTGAGATCTTTTAATTATGATTGCTAATATTATCGGTAATTCACATTTTGTTAAAAGCTGCTGTTATTTGAATCTCTCATAATTCTGCCATCATATATTGCACTCTTCCCATACTATATTCCTTTACCATGTTAAGGTTCTGTTTGTTGCTATTTTGTTTATAAGCTGTGACACGATACTGCAGGGCATTATCTAAGGTAGTCATTTTAGTATTTGGCAGGATTAAATATTACCTATGGCATTCTTAAATATTACCTATGGCATTCTTAATTTGTTAATTAATTCTTCTGGGCTCCTTACCTTACACTGTCATCTACTTTGCTGATTCATACTTTTTTCTTTTCCTAGATGGGGTCCTGTCCCGCGGTGGTACTCTAGTGCGCCCAGGTCCGGGGTTCACAGTCTAGGTTTCCTAACTTTCTTCATATCTTATTCTCCCATCCACTTCTTCTAATTTCCCTATCCCCTACATTTTTCTATTTCTATTTATTCTTTCAAATAAATACCATCTGCCTCATTTCTCCTTGACTTCTCACATAACGCTATTTTGTCTGATTCTCTCCTTTCCTTTTCTGTTGCACTATTATCTTATAAGTTTCTGATATTGTCACCTCTTTTCTCACTTAATAACTAGAGTAACTCCCTCCCCTATTCTTTGCTTTTCCCCTATTCTTCTTCTTCTTATTGTTTGTTTGAATATTTTCCACTATGACTCATGCTCATCCATTATCTGTTGTTACATGGAATGTACATGGCCTCACCCATTGCATGAAAAGGAAGAAAGTTCTTTTATATTTGAAGTCCAAACATGTGGGCATAGCTTTATTGCTGGAAACGCACCTGCATGAAATTGAATCTAACAAACTCAGTAGAGACTGGGCCGGGAAGGTCATTCATAGCAGCATATATAAAAATGACCCCACCAACCCTAACCCTGCCCGTAAATTTGGAGTGGCTATTCTCATCCGGAGATCCATTCCCATTACGGTTTCCAAGACATGGTCAGATCCTGATGGTCGCTTTGTCTTCCCTAAATTACGAATTGGGAATTCTTCAATTTGTCTTGGATCAATTTATGCTCCGATTGGTACTAAAAAACAATTTTTCCTCCAATTGAATCATCTTCTTACAGAGAATAATGCTTCCCAATACCTCATCGGAGGGGACTGGAATTTGGTACAAGATCCTATCCTCGATAAAACTAGTCAGTTTGACAGGGTTAGTGCAGCAGATAGGGCCATCTTACAAGATATCGTTTCTGATAACGGTTTGCTTGACCATTGGCGTCTCAGTCATCAACATGATAAGGAATATACATTGTTTTCTTCCTTGCATGGTATATTCTCCTGTCTAGATTATTTTCTTCTATCACATAAAACGTTTCAATTGGTCACAAATTAAAACATTTTTGAAGCTGCTTTATCTGATCACTCTCCTGTTCTTTTATCTCTTGATTTAGGTTTATCTAAACCAGGAGGCAAACCATGGCTAATGAGTTTACAGAAATATAGGACACCTGGGGGTAAGCTTCTTTTGCAATCTCATTTCCAAGATTATCTCACTATCAATGAGCACTCTGTCTCTTCTAAGAGAACAGTTTGGGCAGCAGCAAAAGTCACTATTAGAGGGCAGTTAATGCGGGATGCTGCTCTTATCAACAAGAATAATGTTGCAAAACAAACAAACATAATTAGAACGAGACATTCAACATTACTCTCAATTATATCTATTGAACACTACTTTACAAAATCGCAAATTATTGGAACAAGCATGCATGTCTTTTAATGGTTTCTTTACATCTAAGGCTGAGTATGCGTTGCAGAAGATGAAAGGGAGCCATTACGAACAAGGAGAAAAGGACGGCCGATTATTGGCTGCACAATTCCGTCAAAGAGAAGCTGCTATGGCTATTCCAGCTATCAAGTCGACTGAGGGTGAAATACTCACAAGACCGCAGGAAATAGTTAATGAATTTGCCTCCTTTTATTGATCTCTATATACCCCAAGTAATCAACTTGATTTGCATAATATGTCAACTTTTCAAGAGAAGGTGAATCTTCTGCGGCTTTCGGATGATGGCAGAGCCTTACTTCAAGGGTATATCACGAGAGACAAGATTTCTTCGGCTATCACTGCTCTACCTTATCATAAAGCCCCTGGAGAAGACGGTTTCCCCGCCGAATTTTATAGATGGACTGGTCAGAATATGATAGATACTTTGCATGCTGCATTTCTAGAGGCTGACAAAGAATCCTCCTTGAGCCCCCTTTCTAATAAAGCAATTATAGCTGTTTTACCCAAACCAGGCAAATCCCTTTTTTTATGCAGAAGCTATCACCCTATCTCCCTCTTAAATTCTGATATTAAGATTCTAGCTAGTATCCTTGCGTCACGTCTTCGCAAAGTATTACCCTCCTTGATACATAATTCCCAACTAGGTTTTGTCCAGGGCTGTTCTTCCTGAAATCATCTTCGTACATTGGCTCACACGCTATGGTCTGCTAAACATCTTCCAGAAGATGCCTTGGCCCTTTCACTTGATGCTGAGAAAGCATTTGATCGCATTGAATGGGAATATCTCTTTACAATAATGCATAGATTTGGATTGGGTGACCAATTTAATAATAAAGTGCTTTTATTGTACGATAACCCATTAGCTCAAGTCAATTGTGGAGGTTTTTTATCTACCCCATTTCCTATTCGCAGAGGTACATGCCAGGGTTGCCCGTTGTCCCCTCTTCTTTTTCTCTTAGCGATGGAACCTCTACCTGCTGCAATTCGACAATCTGATGATGTTACCGATGTCTCCCTTCCAATTGGACATTCTACATTTTACTTATATGCAGATGACATTCTTCTACTCTTACTAACCTCCCCCGATCTCTCCCAGTCCTTCTTCAAATTAATAATGATTTTTCCTCATTTTCCGGTTATAAAATAAATTGGGACAAAAGTGAAGCGTTACTTATTTCAGTTGGCACTACAAAATCAGCAATTTATGGATTCCCTTTTCACTGGCAATCTTCACACCTTAAGTATCTAGGAATTCTGATTAATAGAGGTTTGGAAAATATATTTGCAGATAATTTGGCTCCTTTATTTTCTCAAATGCAGCAGGACTTTGACAAATGGAACGCTCTAGGATTATCTTTATGGGGTAGAGTTCAAGCGATCAAGATGGTTACCTTACCAAGATTCATTTATGATTTGGGTATGCTCCCCCTCCAAATTCCTTTAGTTACTCTTATATTAATCGACTCCAAGATAACGCTCTTTATTTGGGGCACAGCTAAGCCACTTCTTGCTGCTGCTAAATTAGAGGCCCATCAGTTATATGGAGGCATGGGTCTTCCATCCATTGAACATTATTCACTTACCCTACACATTTCTTGACTCTCATATTTTCTACCCAAATCTAAAGACATTCCACAATGGGTATCAATTGAACGTCATCTTCTGTCTCAAGATTCAGAACTATCCCTTTTATACGGTAGTGGTTCTAGTTCTTCTGATCCTAAAAATCCCATATTATCAGCCATGCATAGATCTTGGCAGAGGGGTTATCGCATATTAAGTTCGAATCCGCAAATTCACATTAAAGCTCCCTTGCGGAATAATTCATCTATTCGTATCAATGGTCGTTCTATAACCTGGCCTTAGTGGAGAGAAGCCGGCATGCAACACGCAGGTAGTACTGAGTGCATTTATTTACATGTGCAAATGATGATGCAGCTCACAGGTACATTTCATTGCACATCAACCCCAAAAGACGTTTTTTCAGCTAGTTGATGTCCCGACAGAACCCATGGGGGTAACATGTCATAGGACAAGTGGAGGTGAAGAGTACTTCAGTGAGGGGGATGACACAATGTCATTAGGGGAGATAGGCCACATTCACAGTCCACAAATGGTCAAGGTGAACAGGGTGAAATCAAAATGAGGACAGTGGCAGCTGATTTTCCCTGGCTTGTTCATAAGCACAGGGTAAAGGAAAAACTAGCTATGCAGCACTGATGAATGCCACTGGACACTTTTTCACTGGAAGGAGGTCCAGTCTACATCTTCCTCCTCTGATGTGTGTGGTGTCTCCCATGAAGGGGGTGTAGTAGGTATGGCAGACGAGGGAGGCACACACACAGCAGCGGCTAAAGATGTGGATCCTGTGCCTGCAGCAGCATTGCTCTGTGCCAACACTTGAGGCAGCACTGCAGTGAGAAGGATCTGCTCGCTTTGCAACACAGCAGCAATGTGGCGGTGGTGAGGAGCCCTGGCAGCAAAGTGGGTGTTCTGCTTTCGCTCCATGGACTTCAAGATGGCTCTCATTTTCCCCCAGCTGGTCGGCCATCTCACTGCTGGCATTTGTTCATGCCTCTGCCTCATGACACTAGCGATATCCGCTAGAGACTGCTGGAGGCCATGGACCGGAGAGCAGGTGCCTCTGATGGTGGCAGTGGTGTCCCTATTGGGAATGAGGCACCCACAGACTCCCTCTAGAGCGCCTGCCACAGTCTCTAGCCCTGCCTGCACCTGTTCTAGTAACTCCTGCTGGACTCCCACTGTAGTATGTTGGAAGGTAATATGTGGGTCCTCAGAATCCAGGGCTCTGGGTGGGGTGGCAGGTGGTGCCTGTTGGTTGGTATGCTGGAGATGTGGAAACCCCACAATGCTGTTGACCCTCCCTGTATCTAGAGATGGTTTTCCAATGGAGTCCAGGAGTTCTTGAAGTGTGTCCTGGTCGATGGCTTGCAGGCTGTCACCCCCTCCTTCACTGAAGTCTGGGGCAGCGTGCCAGCCAGGAGGTGAGGGTTCATCCTCTACAATAAGATGGAGAAATTCTATTGCTGGTCCAGTTAACAATCAGGGTGCAAGTCATTTAACTTTCAGTTCCTCATTGATGCATAGGACACCTGTTACACAAGGGTATGGTTTGCAAATTGCACTGTATTTCCCTCTCAGAAGACTGGATCTTAGCACTGTTCTCACTACCCCTGTGTGCCTACTTTATGTGGATCGTCTCTGTCATACTAGCCATATTGGGTTAACTGACTTTCAACCCATTTTATCAGGACCAGAGTTGGTTATCTGCAGTGTCACATATCGTTTTAATCAGACCCATGCATTTGTATGTGTACAAGCCTCCCCTGGCTGTTCTTAATGTGGTCCAGGCTGTTGACTTACTGCCACACAGTGATGGCACCCTGATCATGTATTGACTCTCAGGTGAATACTACACCTACATTATGCGTGACCATATCCAATGGACTGACATGGTAGGATGTTATAGAGTGATATCTGTCAGACAGCACCCCACATGATAGTAGTGCTGAGCATGATGACATATACCTACTGAGGGGCATATTCACATGGAAATGGCGCAGCTTGATGCTGCAAGCAATTTAGCAGCCCCACGCAACGTCAGTTAAAAAACACAGGGATGTGAGGTATACACAAGTATACGGTGCACTACTGTGTTTTCTCTAGAGCTAGTGCTAAACAAAAGCTGCTGAGGGCCAACACAGACACCCTTGTGCCATGGTGGAAGGGTGGCTGCATTGCAGGGATAATTCCATGGTGCAATGGCGTCTGTGTTGCTGGGATAATTGTTTATGTGGCAGAAGGGAAACCTTCCTGCACATAATCAATCTTTAGACCAGTCAAAACAAGCTTTATTCGATTACATTTAAAATCATAAAAGCAACAGAGCAGCATGAATTTAAAAATTAAATACAATGTAACAAAGTTCATAAAGTTAAAAGACATTCAAGGGTCAGAATCTGTAACAGGGTCCAATGTATGTAGGTATAAAAATTCACACCAATATAATTCATACACAATATAAAAAAGATTAAATATAGTTAAAAATAGTAGCAGCAAATACAAACTAGTGGGGTCACCCTTCCAGTTGCCTCGAGGATAGCATCCTGGTCCTCGTACGCATGGCTGCGACCAGGAAGCTAGCAACCCCGAGGATTGTCCTAGTACTACCTAATAACTGCAAGTAGAGTAAAGCAGGGCATACCTGGACAAAACCTACATCTCTTAAAATGGGTGCCAAAAACCTCATTCTACTCTCTTTGTAGTGGCTACAGAACATAACAAAATGAATGAGGGTCTGCTCAGAAAAATTGTCGCAGCTACACGGGATAGACTCGTCATGAACACCCCACACAGGGAAATCACCCAGGGAATATTGGATTATATTGAACCTAAATCTAATGAGCAAATGACGGTGGAATGGTCTGCTCACGATTTTTAAATAGGGTTCAATTTGGGGCGTGGTTAAGAGGAGGAAGTTAGCTCTAGCTCTGGGTTTAGTTAATTCTTTCTCCTCCCGTGTTTGGGTTGCCCTCCTCATAAAGTTTTCTTTGATCCATTTCAGGTCATCCCTAAGTATGGTATTTGGATGACTAAAGAGGTCAGGCCTGCCAAGTCTGCCCATCTCCCCCTTTACGTATTCCAGTCACGGAATCTTTGGGGCATTATCCAAGGACATGCAATCCCTAAGAATAGCATGGTTTAGTGTAATGTCCTTGTTTAGCCAAATTGTGGTCCAACATACTAGGGGTGCTAGTTGAAGCAGGTCAGTGATATATCCCAACCCTAACTCAGTGTGTAATGATAGGACTGGTGTAGATTGTGGAACACCCAATAAAGACCTGAGAAAGTGATTTTCTACTATCTGTAGTTTGCCGCAATGAGAGTAACCCCACAGTGGGGCTCCATAGGAGGCTATAGATAAGCATTTGGTTTTATAAACCTTCAATAATGCCTCCATCGGTCGAGACCCTAGGCGCTTAGCAAAGCTCAAAAGTGCGGAGGTGGATCTAGTGACAGCTAGAGATTTCGCATCCACCTGTGGGGTCCACGAGCCCTTCTCTTCGAATATCACTCCCAAGTAGGTAAACACTCTGAGGTTCCGTGACAATTGTAAGTGGTGTTTTCGACTCGCACGAATATGGTCGAGTCTGGTATCTATGAACCGCAAATGACGAGTTTAGTAAGTGTGCGCAGTTTCGCTGTGCTAACTTAAACCGTTCGTTTGTTATGTGGGTTTTTCATCTGTACCCACGGGTTCCATCTTAGATACGGCATCCATTTTGTCTCTTGCCCTCAAGTAGCCAGCGAACGGACGTTGTCCGCTTCGCGACCCTGGGACTCCCAAGATATTTGCGGAAGACACATGTTCTTTGTAAGTGTCTTTATGACGAGGGGGATGCTACTGTAAAGCAGATGGCGCCGCTCGAGGCTCATCTTGCCGCACGGACTTATTGTCTCAGCCGTGCATCTCATTAGGCACGTCCCTTTGATGCCTGTATCCTGTGTTTCCCGATACCTCCCCTTTTACACCCTTTCCGATCTCCCCACTGTTTCCCTCTTCCTCTGCACCTGTCCTTGTTCCTATTTCGATCTATTTTACTGCTGATTGGAATTCGCTAATGGTGGGAAGATGGGTTTTTACAGTTGGGAACCGCCAAATGTTACCGCACTTATGTTCCGGACCTCATGTGTTTCAAAGTGACCAAAGCGACCCCTCTGGGGGATAATGGTGAGAACCGGGTTGTAAACTTTTGTGTGCCATGTTGTCCTATGGGTAAAAACTGTATAAAAGGAGCGATCCACAGAACCAATTTGAAGCAGTCTCCCCAAGTTGCACGTGGTGTACTTGTCGTGACTTCTGTGTTCCCTGCAGCAAATAAACCTTGAATCTTTGACGCCGAAGGAAGTGTCCCGTGTCTCTGTGATTCGTACGCCGGAGCAGGTTACCCACGAAGGTTTCAGGTGTTGTGCCCTGGCACCGCTGGGTCTTAAAGAACCCAGTCCTTCAGTTGGCGCCCAACGTGGGGCTGCATCAGTGGTACCGGTCCAAGCCCGACGATCGTGAGGAACTTCGTGTGAAATCTCCGAGGGAAGGTGCACTCCGCTTCATCGATCCTGTTGTCGAAATAAGTGGCCCGAAGACTTTTCCCGCGAAGATTCCCGCCTCCGGACGGCTGCGACGGACTGCTGCCCTGACTGTAGACCTGTTTTGGCGCCTGGCGTAGACCTTGGAAGAGCGAGACGACTGACGGGCCTTCCTGGTGACGCCATCGATCTTTGAGTTAAGTATTTGTGGGTCGCTCCCAGAGTTCTTGGTTGTTGACACTTTAGCGAGTGTTTTTGTTGTTCACGCTGTGTGAGTGTTTTTGTCGGTGACACTTTGCTAGCGTACTTTGTTGTGTTGTTTGACGACTGCAGCCGCCAAAAACCGAGGGTTTTGTTCTTTGCTGGGACTTGGTAAATCCCGTAACCCTTGAAGTTTGTGAAACTCGGCTAGTGTGCAAGATGCCTGGTCGCAGTACTTTGTTTAGTTGTTTCAGACTTTGTGGTACGGATTCCCGACTGGAGGACTCGTGTCCGATACCTCCGGTTGGAACTCCCACTTATGAGCTCTATAGTAAGCATGGGCTAGGCCCAATTACTTTTAACGAATATTGGATTAAATACACAAAGAAGGACGGCGACCTTCGCTGGCCACCTCATGGTAGCTTCGAAGCCCCGATCTTAGATAATCTAGAGATTAAATTGTTCGAAAGAAAGTCAAGGCCGGCCATGTTTGATGCCTTTCGGTTGTGGCGCAAAGAAGCCCGACAGAAAGAAATCAGACAGACTAAACGTAATCAGCGAGATAATGTTGCTACCATAGTGAAGAAAGCAGAGCAATTTCAGCGTGATAAGGAGGTTAAGGATAAGGAAGTGTTTGATAGACTACAGCGTATGACCGTAGATAAATGTTATCCCGCTTTGCCTACGGAGTCGGAAAAGAAGGAAGAGGCAGTTGAGGATCCTTTAATGTCTTATCTTATGAAATCACCACCTCCGTACGTACAGGGTACCACAGCCCCTGTGATCCCCCCTGTACCTGTTCCTGCACCTATTCCTCCTCCGCCTGTTCCTCCACCTGCACCTGCCCTTCCGACTGTTCCTGCTCCTTTGCCTGTTGCTATCCCTACTGCTCCTCCACTTCCACATACTCCTGCTCCCGCTACTGCTCCTGCTACTGCTCCTGTTTTGCTAACTCCTGCTGTTGCTACTGTTTCTACTCCTTCTCTTGTCAGTCCTGTGTCCTATTCTTCTCCCTCTACTCGTAGTCGCAATTCTCCTCTTGCGGCTAGCTTCTTTCATTCGCTCGGACCTGTTCATGGGTCCGCTGGTTCCGATGGTCCTCAGAGACGTAGTCAGCTCCCTGGAAACAGGGAACGCGTTGCGCTATATAATATGGCGATGAGTTGGATGGTAAATCCTCTTAGAAGTCCACCCCGTGTTGTCCTTGATACATTTTGTCAATTCAATATACCAACCCAGAGATATGTGTTTAATGAAATGTGTAAGTTCCTTTATGATCAGATAGCGGCCGATGCGCCTGACGAGGTGCTGACCGCTTTGTCTGATCTTCAGCTTCAGTTCTCGAATGGACTGATAGTGGATACTAACGTTCGACGTGCTGTTGAACGATTGCTATCTTTTCGTCCCGCTCCAATCCCTCATGCATTGTTTGTTGAAGATATTGAAAAACAGCCAGATGAGTCTGGCCAATATCCCATGCGTGAAGTTCCACCCGTGTTGATGCCAGGTGATGCTGCTCACGTTCCACCTATCCTGCCGTATTTTCAGAGAGTATGGATACATCTCCCATGGAAAAGATCGGAGGTGTTACAGGTGAAACAATCTTTGCCTGACCCTCGCAAAAATCCTACAGGGTATTACAAAGAATTATCGCAGCTCGTAGATGCTACGGTAATGAATCTTTCCGATATCGATATGTTGTTCGGCAATGTCGTACCGCAACCGGTATGGGCTAAGATTCGGCAGGAAAATCATCCGAATGAATTAGGCGGTGATTGGGCTGCCATTGTAGCGGCAGATGCCGGACAAGTTGGTGGTGCTAAACCCGACCAGATGATTACTGCTCTTCCCCAACGAATAATAACGCTAATGAAAACTCTTATGCCAGCTATGAGGGTAAACTGGGACAAATTGTTAGCTTGTAAGCAGAAGAAAGATGAGAGTGTTTCCGACTTCTTCACGAGGTTTGAGGAAGCATTCATTGACCATAGTGGACAGGATATGGGTACCGAGGGTGGTCAGAGATTGTTTGTGGATAAATTTGTTTCGAATTTATTGCCCGATTTGAGCAATAAGTTAAAGAATTCGGAAAGTGCATGGGCCGTTTCTACTTCGGCTCAGATATTGGCTACGGCACAATACTATGAGAACAGTGAGAAAGAAGAGAATGACCGTGCTGATAAAAAGACGAAAGAGCTCAAAACTAAAGTGTTGTTGCAACAAGCGTATCCTCCGCGTTCAAATCAGAATGCGTCCCAACAGAATAGATCGCAGTCGCAATCGAATCGATCGCAGCCGCGTAATGATTCCTCCTCCCAAAGATCATCGTTGGGGTACAATCAATGTGCTTATTGTAGACAGGAGGGACACATTAAATTCAATTGCCCTGTTTTGAATGAACGTAACAATGGTAACTCATCTAGAGGAGGTCGTGGTGGTTCGCAGCAGGCGTCACGTGGTAGAGGTCGTGGTGCTCAGAACGATCGCTCAGATAACTCATCCAATTCTAATAATTGTTTCGATCAACGTGGATCATCGCAAGGACGATCTGCGCAGTACAATGTAGACGATTATTACGTCGATCAGGGAACTGACGACAGTAATTACTAGGACAGCCAAAGACAAGGAGAGGGAGTGGTATCAGTTCCGGTTGATCAGAGAGGGCCTTACGTCGCAGTTGCTACATCAGGCGTCGTTGAGCCTTTTCTGTTGGACACTGGTGCAGCGAAAAGTTCTATCATGCATTCGAAACTCCCTGGCGCACCTTTGTCTGGCTTAACAAATGTTTCCGTTGGATTCTCTGGCGCCCCCGTTAGCAATCCAGTTTCGCGCCCTTTGCCCCTTACGATAGGGCCACGTGAGCTTCAAGCTCCGTTGATTTTGACTACTGGTTGTGGTGAAAATCTTTTGGGCCTGGATTTGCTTAAACGTTTGTATGCGACTTTGTATTGTTCTCCTGCGGGTGTAAAGCTTACGCTAGGAGAGAGGGTTGTCTCTCCTATGTATTTGTCTCTCGATAAGCTTCCACCGGAATTGAGTTCTCTTCCTGCGTCTTTGTGGGCAACGGGTCCAAATGACGTGGGCCTACTTGATATCTCCCCTTATGTTGTACAGTTGAAATCTAATGTGCGACTGCCACGTATTCCCCAATATCGTATCTCCCTTGATGGTGAACGAGCACTGTTAGCGATCATCTATGATCTGATTGAGAAAGATGTTATCGAAGAGACTCGGGGAAACGTGTGCAACAGCCCTGTGCTGCCCATTCTTAAACGTACTGATCCTTCAAAACCGCCTGTTTATCGCTTTGTTATCGATTTACGGGAGGTGAATAAAATTGTGGTTCCTCAATTTCCCGTTGTGCCTGACATCACGGCGCTACTGACTCTGATTCCAGCTTCTGCATCATGGTTTTCGGTGATTGACTTGAAAAATGCGTTTTTCAGCATCCCGATTGCCGAGGAGAGCAGGGACCTTTTCGGTTTCTCTCTCGGTGGACGTAGCTTCCGGTTCAAACGCGCTCCTCAGGGCTACTGTGAAAGTCCATCGATTTACAGTCAAGCCTTGAAGGGTCAACTGGATGCGTTTAGGTTGCCGGTCGGTGCGGCCTTGATCCAATACGTCGACGACTTATTGGTGGCTGCTGATACTCAGGACATTTGCAAAATCGCTACGGTGTCGTTGCTGCAACATCTCTGTGAGCTGAATCATAAGGTGTCCCCTTCTAAACTCCAATATTGTTGTCAAGAAGTAACCTATCTAGGTCACTTATTGTCAAAGGAGGGAAGGAGGTTGACCCCAGAGAGGATTGCAGCAATTGCGCGAATGGCTGTGCCAAAAACCCAAAGAGATGTGCGTGCCTTTCTAGGTATCACGTCGTACTGCAGGCAATGGATTCCTAATTTTTCATTGCTAGCGAAACCATTGGTGGCTCTTACGTGCAAGGATGTTTCAACTCCTTTACCATGGACGGAAGAATGTCAGAAAAGTTTTTCTGAACTGCGTGATTCATTGTGTTCGGCTCCTGTGTTAGGTACCCCTGACTACAGTAAGCCGTTTACGTTATATGTTCACGAGAGGGAAGGTTGTGCTTTGAGTGTCTTAACGCAACCTTTTGGTGGTAAACAGCGTCCATGTGCATATTTTTCCTCGACCTTGGACCCAGTAGCTAGAGCATTGCCGAGTTGTTTGAGAGCAACTGCGGCAGCTGCGGTCTCAATCCGACAATCAGCAGGACTGGTCATGGATAATATGCTTACGGTGATGGTTCCGCATGCAGTTGATACTCTTTTGAATCGAACGAAAACTCAGCACTTGACGAGTGCGAGGTTGTCTGGGTACGAGTTGACGCTCTTGGCAAGCCACATTCAGATAAAACGTTGTAATGTTCTGAACCCGGCAACTTTGTTACCAATTAGCACAGAGTCAGATGAAGTAGCAGAACATGATTGCTACTTGAGGACAGAAGAGGAAACAAAAGGTCGAGTGGACCTTAAAAACACCCCATTGGAAGAACCAGATGGTACACTGTATGTGGATGGGTCATGTTTTAAGTTGCCGAATGGCGATGTGACTACTGCTTATGCTGTTGTAACGTTGAATACTGTTGTTGAGACTGCAAGATTGAATCAGAATTCTGCCCAAGCTGCAGAGCTGATTGCTCTTACTAGAGCATGTGTGTTAGCGAAAGGGAAACGTGTGAATGTGTTTACCGATAGCCAATATGCGTTCGGTGTTGCACATAGTTTTGGACGATTGTGGAGAGAGAGAGGTTTCTTGACGTCGCACGGTACGAAGATTCAGCATGGCCAGCTTGTGAATGATCTCTTGGATGCCCTGACGTTGCCTACGCAAGTCGCGATTGTTAAATGTAGTGCGCATCGTAAGGTGACGGATGATGTTGGTCGTGGTAATGCATTTGCGGATGAGACTGCTAAGGATACTGCCCGGAACCTTAGCACTCGAATGTATGTGACGAGTTCGGTTAGGTGGCCTACAGAATCGAGCATGTGTGAAAACACTATCGAAAGTGTGAAAGCCATTCAGAATGAAGCCACCGACACTGAAAAGACGAAGTGGAAAGAAAGCACGGGAAAATTGGATGCGAATGGTTGTTGGATTGATTTGTCGGATCAGAAAAGATGGTTGTTGCCTGATGCGTATGTGCTGGCCGTTGTGACAATGGCGCATGGGTTAGCACATATTAGCGTGAAAGGTATTTGTAAATTGTTGTCTCCGGTGTGGAAGAATGATGGCATTACGAAATGTGCTGAACGTCTGGTGAAGAATTGTATGGTGTGCATGATGTACAATCCTGGCAAAGGAACCCCAACTCCTCCTGGCAGTTTTGCTCCCCCTTCATGCCCCTTTGAGGTGATTCAATTGAACTTCATACATATGGAGCGATGCAATAACCTGAAATACGTTTTAGTTGTGGTTTGCGCATTCTCCCGATGGATCGAGGCCTATCCCCTCAAAGACAATACTGCTTTGTCTACTGCGAAAATCCTACTGAAGGAATATTTTCGTCGGTATGGAATGCCTAGAGTCGTGTGGTCAGATAACGGAAGTGAGTTTGTTGGAAGTGTGATGAAGAGTGTGTGTAAGGGCCTTGGAATTAATCAGAAATTCCACAGCGCCAATCATCCCCAGTCAGCTGGATTGGTTGAAGGGTACAACGGCACCCTTAAACTAAAGCTAGCGAAGATTCAGGCAACGACTGGTCTTTCGTGGCCTGACGCTTTACCTTTAGCATTACTGTCAACTAGGGCGACTGTACACTCCTGAGTAGGGCTTAGTCCCTATGAAATAGTGTTCGGCCGTCCTGCGAATGTGTGGGGGGTTCCTAGGCCAGGAATGTTCTCTGATCTTGAGTACCCAATGTTGATCGATTATCTACATGACTTGACTGCTAAACTGAGGTTAATTCACCAACAGGTTTACGACGCATTGCCGACGCAGACGGAGGGTCCAGGCCACCAGCTCCAGCCCGGAGACTGGGTGGTGACGAGAAATTTTTCACGCAAGAGTAACCTGGACCCGAGGTTTACCGGACCCTATCAAGTGCTCCTGGCCACGAGGACTGCCGTTCGTCTCGAGGGACGTAAGAATTGGGTGCATGCCACCCATACCAAAAGAGTCCCCATCCCTTTGCCGGCAGACCCGTGGGTAAGGAGAGGCATTGCATCAACTGAAACAGAAATATTGCCGGCGTTTGTACCTTTCAGCGACGCACAGCCTGTTGGAGAATCCTCAGCGCAGCAGAAAGACACTGTTGAACAATTAGCATCGAAAGACTCAAGACCAGAACATTCAACTGATCAGCAGGACGCTGTCTATTCAACGGATCCTTTGTTTGACGAGCAGACACGTCCTGGGAAAACCCGATACTTTTTGCGATCTCGCACTAAAGACAAATAAAAGATCCTGCTTTGCTGTATTGACAACTGCATTATCCCGTTTTCCGTGATCAGTTTTGAACCTTCGTATTACTGTAATTATTCCTGTATATATATATATTGAGCTTCATTCCTTGTACTTTTTGCTTCCACAGCTGAGAGACTTTGTTTTGCATACATACATATTGTGCATTAAAGGCCATAGGGCCGCGCGCGTACTTCCTTCTGGATAGTAGGTCTTGACGCTAGGTTAAAGGCCGTCGGTTCCTGGGAACTCCTAGGGATTGACTATTGCTACACAGAACGAAGTGCGTCAAGAAACGTTGCGGACGGTCGTAGGGAATGGCATTCTCGAAGCTGAATGATTTGGAGGGAGCTCAGGCTCACAGATTTAAGCTGCAGCAACTCAGCCGTACCAAATGTTTTATATTCCAACTGTTTGTATTGTTCTTGACTGCTTCTGCATTATTGGCGGGTGGGGTGTATTACACGATGTCTTACTTCTTACCTTCTGCTACACCTACTCCTACTCCTGACCCTAAACTTACCTCTACTGTTTCCCCTCATTCCTTTCATATGTTACCCGAACACGAGCAGGCTAGACGTGTAGAATTCCGCAACAATTCCTTTATTCAGCTCCTTCATCAGCATCAGTTAGTGGTTAACACTACTAATTGTTGGGTGTGTGGGTTGATGCCACATACTACGGATAAGGGAATTCCATATCTGGTGTTACCGTATAGTTCCCAAGGGTCAGCTCGAGCATTTCAAACAATGTTTCGAAGCGCACTGGGTTTCCACCCCATTCGAGAACCACGTTCTCCCTACTCTGGTCCTACCTCGTATCAAAAACCTTTGTCGATAGCCATAGAGGATTTAGATAGCGATATCTATGATCCCTCGCTTATTCCCGAAGAAGAGATACAAGCCTATAGGGTCCTAAGTAGAGGTGAATATAGTGCGTTCACTAGCGAAAAGCAGCTTAAAAGCTCGCCTCCGATATGGGTCGTACCCCACACTGGTAATTTTTGTCTCATGGGTCGTGGCCGAAGATCGCAAGCCCGACTTGGAGCAAGTGCTTGCACTGAAAATTACATTCTGCCGATGTTCTCGTCCCCTGTGTTTCTGGCTGCCAAGGGTACATACTTTATCTGCTATGATCGTGCATATGCATGGTTGCCCGCTGACTTCATGGGCTCATGCTTCATTGCAAATTTGTTGCCTCCGACGTTCACTGTAGATGCCGATTATCATAAGACTAGAGTTGTGCGAGGCGTAATTAGCGAAGAGGATACTGCCGGTCAAGAGGCAGGAGACTTTTTCAAGGGTTTCCTCCCGTTTTGGGGTCCTATGGTCAATAGTAGGAACCTGAGACAGTTGACTCGAGTGGTAGAATCGACAGCTAATATTACTGCCAGTGCCCTTGGTAATATCACCACAGAACTTCAGGCGGATAGACTTATGACGTTACAAAACCGTATGGTTTTAGATGTCATCTTAGCAGATCGAGGTGGGGTATGTAAGGTGATCCATTCGAGCTGCTGCATTTTCATTCCAGATAATGCTCCCACTGTCTATCAAGCCATCTCGAGGTTGCATAAGATCTCCGAATCCATACACGTGGATGTAGGGGATTGGACGCTACTTGGATGGTTTTGGGGCCTGATGTCGACTTGGGGTTGGAAGATTCTGATGATCATCGGAGTTGTTGTGGTGTTCCTGTTCACGTGTTGCCTTTGTGTACAGTGTGGTCCTGCCTTATGTGGCCTCTGTGCTACAACGTGTATAAGACAACCACCTGTTACCAAGGGGACTCGGTTGGACAGAGCTATGCTACAGCAACATCTCGATGGTTTGATGAATATCGAATATGATTCCGACTAGTGCTTGCCTACATGAGGGCAAAAGGAGCGTCTGAGGTTCCGTGACAATTGTAAGTGGTGTTTTCGACTCGCACGAATATGGTCGAGTCTGGTATCTATGAACCGCAAATGACGAGTTTAGTAAGTGTGCGCAGTTTCGCTGTGCTAACTTAAACCGTTCGTTTGTTATGTGGGTTTTTCATCTGTACCCACGGGTTCCATCTTAGATACGGCATCCATTTTGTCTCTTGCCCTCAAGTAGCCAGCGAACGGACGTTGTCCGCTTCGCGACCCTGGGACTCCCAAGATATTTGCGGAAGACACATGTTCTTTGTAAGTGTCTTTATGACGAGGGGGATGCTACTGTAAAGCAGATGGCGCCGCTCGAGGCTCATCTTGCCGCACGGACTTATTGTCTCAGCCGTGCATCTCATTAGGCACGTCCCTTTGATGCCTGTATCTCGTGTTTCCCGATACCTCCCCTTTTACACCCTTTCCGATCTCCCCACTGTTTCCCTCTTCCTCTGCACCTGTCCTTGTTCCTATTTCGATCTATTTTACTGCTGATTGGAATTCGCTAATGGTGGGAAGATGGGTTTTTACAGTTGGGAACCGCCAAATGTTACCGCACTTATGTTCCGGACCTCATGTGTTTCAAAGTGACCAAAGCGACCCCTCTGGGGGATAATGGTGAGAACCGGGTTGTAAACTTTTGTGTGCCATGTTGTCCTATGGGTAAAAAAAGGAGCGATCCACAGAACCAATTTGAAGCAGTCTCCCCAAGTTGCACGTGGTGTACTTGTCGTGACTTCTGTGTTCCCTGCAGCAAATAAACCTTGAATCTTTGACGCCGAAGGAAGTGTCCCGTGTCTCTGTGATTCGTACGCCGGAGCAGGTTACCCACGAAGGTTTCAGGTGTTGTGCCCTGGCACAGCTGGGTCTTAAAGAACCCAGTCCTTCAACTTGTACCCTCGAAATCCGCTCTTCGCAACAACTAAAAGTTTTCAACTTTTTTGACCTGGGTCGCTTCCCTGCCAGCATGATATGTGATTTTTTGTTATTGACCAAAAGATCTAACGAAGACATGAAGTGGCCAAATGCGTCGAGAAGCCCCTGTAGCCCCACCCCTGTGCGGGCTAAGAGCACCGCGTTGTCCGCGTAGAGGAGTACAGGTACTGCAGACCCCCCCACATAGGGAATATCAGGTGTGGACCCCTCCAAGGCTTTATCTAGGGAGTTAATATAAAGGGTAAACAGGAGTGGGGCTAAAATACAGCCCTGCCTCACGCCTCTTCTAGAGCTAAAAGGTCTGGTGGTACTGCCTTCACGGTTGGTTCTAATGGTGGCTGATAGGTCTGCATGAAGTGCCGCCAAGAAGTCTACCAGAGGGGGATCAATCCCAATGCTAGCCAATATGGCCCATAACTTGGCCCTATTGACCAAGTCAAAGGCCGAGGAGAGGTCCATAAAAGCCAAATATAAATGGCCCTCCTTTGCCATGGTGTATTTACAGACCAGCATGTGAAGGTTCAAACACTGCTCTATTGTACCCCGTTTCTCTCTGAAACCATATTGCAGGTCAGAGAGCACCCCCTTTTCCTTGATAATATCGCCTAATCTATGTAAAATGACTCTGCCAAGAATCTTTACCGCAGAATCAATTAGCGAGATTGGCCTGTAACAGGCCGGGTCAGATCTGGAGCCCTTCTTAAATATAGGGATAATGGTTGAGGTAGACCAGGTTTTTGGGAATCCCTCATTAACAGTTGAATTAAAAAAGTTTGTAAGAATTTTGGCCCATAATGGAGACTGGGAGCTGTATAAATCTGCAGGGACACCATCTGGGCCAGGGGCCTTATGTTTGGTCATTTCATCGATTGCCCTGGTAACCTCAAATTCAGAAAAAGACAGAGGAGATGCTTCGGCCAAAGGCTGTTGGGGACGGAGTGTGGCTAGCCCATCTTCACTATTATATATTTTACTGAAGTGATTCACCCAGGCATCCTCGGGAATGACACAATCCAAAACAGTGTTATTAGAGGTAGCAAAATAAGGGTGATTTAAAATCATCCAGAATTGGGAACTGTCTCTCAGTACACTAACCGTTGTTAAACTGTCCCAGGCCTCGCTTTTTATTGTTTTTTTACGTGTCTCGATAGCCTGTCTATATTCTTTTCTGAGACGGCCCACCAACTCCCTGTCTCTTGGCTGCTGTTTAAGAGCCTGAAGGAGAACATTATGTTTTTTGGAGCACTCCCTGTCAAACCATCTAGGGCTAGATGAATCCGCTCGTTTCTTTGTGGTCGTCAGGTCATGGCTGATTTGCGTGCATATAGAAGTAAAAGAACTAATAATGGCAGTGCCTTCGGATGTACTATCCATGCAAATTGAGATGTCAGCTTGTCTGATTTGTAGGAGGTTATCCATAAAGCTATCCGGGACAACCTTTGCCCAATTTAATCTGCGGCCCTGCCCACTAGGGACAAGGTTATCAGCACTGTCCCCCAGACGCTCTACCTGGGAGAAAATGCTGGCACCCATGTCCATGGTCAAGACTACGGGATTATGATCACTGAAAGGGGAAGTACGAACATCATAGGATACCACCATATCGATTAGCCCGGGAGTAATGAAAATATAATCGATAATTGTACTGGCATCCCTGCCTACAAAGGTCGGTGCCCTCTCATCTCCCCATGACCCTTCAGCCTCATATAAATTTAGATTTGCGAGTAGATCTTCCAAGTCCGCTCCCTGTGCAGTGTGCTCGAAGTGAGTACTGACAGCTCCCGGGGGGCCTAGTACCTCTTTGGCCAAACAGCCCCAGCCGCATAGGTGAACGTTAAAATCTCCCATTAACAGGATAACGAATGAAGCATGTTGCTTTGACTTATATGTTGATAAAAACAAAAATAGGGACCTCAAATGTGAACAGTTTCTATCCCTTGTAAGGGCATTGTAGTGGTTAACTATCAGAGTTAGCGGAGAATTTGGCCTGGTCCACTCGATGCATAAGAGGTTCTCAATCTTTCTAGTGACACCTGCCAATTTTAAAGAAAAAAGTATATGCAGCCCTCCTTTGTGCCTGCCACCCTCCCCGGGGGTTGCCTTGACTGAAAAACTCCGGAACCCGTCCAGAAAAAAGTTGTCACTAGCGTCCCATGTTTCCTGGAAGGCCAAAATCTCATATTGGGACACATAGTTTACCCATCTTGCATCTGTGGCTTTCTTCCCTAGCCCTGCGATGTTCCAGCTTACCACTGATATGTGGCGATGCCTATGTGCAGGGGTGGCCTCCAGGATGGAAGGCACAGTGGATGGTTGTCAATCATTAGAATCTAGGGGAAAGTCGGTAGAAACTAGGGGAGAGTCAGTAGAAAGGGGGGGAAAACTATTGCTAAGTAAGATCCCTGTCCCCTGATTACCAGTGTGATATTCTTGGGTGAGTGGAGCTAATGCGGGAATTGGTCTCGCCCGCAGCAGAGCCTGGTGGGTTTGGTAGGTTATGTGTGGTAAAGCCCCTATTCGTCCTGCATTTCCTATCGTGTGTGGAATAGGCGAGTGAGATAATCGTGGCTGAGGATGAGGGTGTGTGGGAGGGGGATAAAAATACCCTAGTGGGAGTGGTCTGATACCAATACCACCTAGGTCGGAACCATCCCAGAGGAGAGTGTCTGCTATGTTACATCTATTGAAGTTAACAATTACACAGTATCCAAGGATGCATTTGGCCCTCCTTCCCACCCAATCCACCCTTCGAGCAGCTATAATATGTTTGCCCACATCCACACTCCCACTACTGAACTGTGAACACCAATATCTAGTTCTTTTTAGAAGCTCGGGCTCAGATTCGCTCTGGTGTGGTTTAAGGCACGGGATCCAGGTCAGGATGACGACTAAACTGGCAGCATCTGGAGGAAGATCCACCTGCTGGGTTCTTCTTTTACCAGGATCATTGGGTTTGTACCCCTGAGCTATTGGGGTCGCTACCTCACTTGGTACCCCAACCCCTACACCGTCAGCCTTTGGTGCCCCCCGCAGAGGTGCAATCCTATCATCATGTGCTATGACCATGGGGGCACAGTATGTGCTATGCGATTGCGTTTGCGAGCTAACTGGTCCATTAGCTGTTATAGAGACCCCCCTTGTAGCTCAGATGTTAAATTACTTTCAAGGTGCATCTCGCTGTGTACATTACGCTCCTGTAAGTATTTATCAATCTTGTCACATTTACTCAAAATGTTATTCACACATGATTTCAGGGTGTCCACAATGTCTTTCGCTATGTCTACAAGTAATGGTTCCAACCGCGACTCAAATAAGCCCTCGATTATTTCGGCCAGGTTGGCGTAGGCATCTTCAGGAATCCGTTTGTCCGCTCTGCCTGAGTAACCCTTACGGATTGTCTTGCCTCGTTTATTTTTAGCTTTGGGTGGTGTATAATTAATCAGTTCAGGATGTACGATTTCATTACTTGATTGAGGAGGTGGGGTGGTGATCCTGGGTGTGGGGGGAATAGTAGGAGCCCTAACAACAACATTGGGTTCCAATGGAATATGGGATGAGGACTCAGGAGCGGCTGGGTCAGTTGGGTCCCTGGACTCTGGAATGGGCTGGCCAAGTCCTAATTCTTTTTCCGCATTTGCAATTTCGTCATTTAAAGCCCCCACAGCAGATGTCAGGTAAGATATAATAGTCACAGATTTCCTAGGAACCTTTGCCTTCTTACCGTCTCCGCCGTTCACGATCAGCTTGCGTTTCCCCATTGCGAGGAGCAGGGTCTCTGGCCCTGCCCTGCCTCCTCCTGCCAACGACTGCCAAAGACTGTCCCGCCCTTGTCCCGGGCTTCTCCCGGTCGCTCCCGCGCGCGACTTGCGGGGCAAGAGGGAGGTCAGCGTTTATCTAGCGCCTCCGGGCGCTCCAGACGCGTCACGGGCGCGCCGCCCCTGAGGCTGCTGGGGGCTGTAGTTCAGCCAGGCTCCCAGCGCTTCCCGTCTGGAAGGCAAAGTGCCGCCGTTCACCTCACGGCCCCGCCCGTTGGCGTACCAGGTAAGTTGTCTGCTCCTGGTGTTCCCCCCTGGGCTCACGGGAGGTCAGCGTTTATCTAGCGCCTCCGGGCGCTCCAGGCGCGTCACGGGCGCGCCGCCCCTGAGGCTGCTGGGGGCTGTAATTCAGCGAGGCTCCCAGCGCTCCCCGTCTGGAAGGCAAAGTGCCGCCGTTCACCTCACGGCCCCGCCCGTTGGCGTACCAGGTAAGTTGTCCGCTCCTGGTGTTCCCCCCTGGGCTCACGGGAGGTCAGCGTTTATCTAGCGCCTCCGGGCGATCCAGGCGCGTCACGGGTGCGCCGCCCCTGAGGCTGCTGGGGGCTGTAGTTCAGCAAGGCTCCCAGCGCTCCCCGTCTGGAAGCCAAAGTGCCGCCGTTCACCTCACGGCCACGCCCGTTGGCGTACCAGGTAAGTTGTCCGCTCCTGGGTTTCCCCCCTGGGCTCATGGGAGGTCAGCGTTTATCTAGCGCCTCCGGACGCTCCAGGCGCGTCACGGGCACGCCGCCCCTGAGGCTGCTGGGGGCTGTAGTTCAGCGAGGCTCCCAGCACTCCAGGTCTGGAAGGCAAAGTGCCGCCGTTCACCTCACGGCCCGCCCGTTGGCGTACCAGGTAAGTTGTCCGCTCCTGGTGTTCCCCCCTGGGCTCATGGGAGGTCAGCGTTTATCTAGCGCCTCCGGGCACTCCAGGCGCGTCACAGGCATGCCGCCCCTGAGGCTGCTGGGTGCTGTAGTTCAGCGAGGCTCCCAGCGCTCCCCGTCTGGAAGGCAAAGTGCCGCCGTTCACCTCACGGCCCCGCCCGTTGGCGTACCAGGTAAGTTGTCCGCTCCTGGTGTTTCTTCAGACCATTAACATAGGTCGTGCCCTTGTTGACGTCTTTCGAAACCTGAAAGACTTGGGGGTTCTCCTCAGAACTCCGAGCACATGGATACTCTAAAAGAGAAAGATATGATGTCTTTTAAGATCTCATAGTTATTTGTGTGGGATCAGACTTCCGACAGCCGTCAGTTCAACTGTTTACCTTTAGGCAAGGTGTAAAACAGTATTTCAGTCTTCAGAAAGACTTCTTACTGGGATTGTATCGCAAGGCTTTCTATGAAACATTAAAAAATGGTGTTTTAAGAAAACGCACCATGTCTGTAATATTCTCAAACCTTTTATTGCTTGCGGGCGATATAAACATGTACTCACAAATCACTAATAAAAACTTGCCATCCCCTTGTTGCCGAATTTAATCTTCAAAACTCCTTCCAATGTAGAGAAATGTCGAGAGCTCTGGCGTTTCCCAGATCCATGTCCATAATCAATCATTAAAGGTGATTTGCTACTTATATGTGTGCTGCAGAATGAAGCACACATAAAAAGAGCAGAACCGATTAGAAAAAAAGTATTTTTCCTTGTTGCACCAATATAATGCCTGCTTTTCAGTGGTGTTAGTGTTTTGGTACTGCCTCAGATTTACGGATCTTTGTAAATCTGTGGCATTATCAAAAAGCAATGGGTGCTGAGGTGGAACACATACTGCAACACCCATTGCACGTCCCTTTCACACAGGTACCTGCTTGAAAGGGTACAATATTTACAAAGGAGCATTAAGCCATGCAAAGTGGCTTAATGCCACTTTGCAAATATGGAACAGGCATTGCCCCACCAGAGCATCCTAAGAAGTGATGCTCTGGTGGCTCAATGCCCTTGTAAGTATGTCCCTAGTTTTTTGAGACAACTGGGCCCATACCCCTCGGACTCTGACTTTCCTGGACTTGTGTCCTTTGTGGTGACTAAGTATTTCTCCCTATCACTTGGCAGTTCCCTGTATGACATCTTACGACTTGAACATGTGGCACAGTGAGACAGTTTTGTGCCATATTCCCTCCTGGCACATACTACATCTTTAAATAGGTCCACAGGACATGTAGAATGTGGTACCACAATGGGATATTGTCTACAATCACTAACCAACTGCAACACAAGTGTGCCCAAGTCAGACACAGCAGTGCATGTCTGTTTGTGAGGGTACCGTGCAGTACACATGTCCCTTCTTACCTCCTTGCAAAGCAAAGTCTACCCAGTCAGAGTGTCAGTCCAATGTGCCGAGCAAGCACCTACTTTGCACTGCATTAGCTGGAGACCACCAGGTCCACATACCATCATTTGTTTTAACACATATGGGGGCCTATTTACAAGGGCATTGCACCACCAGAGTGTCACTTCTTACAATGCTACATTTGCACAATACCCTGCTCCATGTTTACAAGGTGGCGCAAAACCACTTAGCATGTCTTAACGCCACCTTGTAAATATCGTCCCCTTTGACACTGATTTCTGTGTCAAAGGAATGTGCAATGTTTGCTGCTGTAGACGTTGCCACGAAAAACCCATTGCTGTTTGGCACTGCCCCAGATTTACAAGTAAACATAAATCTGAGGCAACGCTAAACACTAACGCCTTTCAAAATGAGGCTTTAGAGTGGGCCAATGAAGATAAAAAAAAATGTCTCCTCCTATTTTTGCTGTTTTTATGTGTGCTGTTTTTTGCTGTTTTTATGTGGGCTGCATTCTGCAGCACAAAGAGAAGAAGCAAAACATAATTATTGATTGTTTGTGTGCAGGAAGAGATGGGCCATATTTACAGGAATACGTGCCACCCCTGTGCTGGTGCAAAAAGAACGGTACAAAAGGGGGTGGTGATGGACGGAGCATCTGAATCAATCAAACACTCACACCCAGTCAAAAGATCTGGGTTTAATCCACCACAGTTCTTTAGCCCACTCTGCCACCCCTGTTCAGACATGGCTATATGCAAACCAGTCTGACCCTGCGCCTCATGGGAACAGTCCAGCCCGAACTGCCAAGCCATGTCTTCCCTGGACCGGAAACAAGCTTCCGAGGACCGGTTTCTGGCATTCCAGCCGTCTTCAGCCCGGCTTGCTTGAATCCAGTGGCAAAGTGAGCAAGGGATTCACATCTGAGCATACCCTGCCACACTTATGGCGGCCAAAAGCGGTACAAAAGGGGGTGGTGATGGACGGAGCATCTGAATCAATCAAACACTCACACCCAGTCAAAAGATCTGGGTTTAATCCATCACCGTTCTTTAGCCCATCCTGCCACCCCAGTTCAGACATGGCTATATGCAAATCAGTCTGACCCTGTGCCTCATAGGAACAGTCCAGCCCGAACTGCCAAGCCATGTCTTCCCTGGACCGGAAACAAGCTTCCGAGGACCGGTTTATGGCATTCCAGCCATCTTCAGCCCGGCTTGCTTGAATCCAGTGGCAAAGTGAGCAAGGCACTCACGTCTGAGCATACCCTGCCACACTTATGGCGGCCAAAAGCGGTACAAAAGGGGGTGGTGATGGACGGAGCATCCGAATCAATCAAACACTCACACCCAGTCAAAAGATCTGGGTATAATCCATCCCCGTTCTTTAGCCCACTCTGCCACCCCAGTTCAGACATGGCTATATGCAAACCAGTCTGACCCTGTGCCTCATGGGAACAGTCCAGCCCGAACTGCCAAGCCATGTCTTCCCTGGACCGGAAACATGCTTCCGAGGACCGGTTTCTGGCAATCCAGCCGTCTTCAGCCCGGCTTGCTTGAATCCAGTGGCAAAGTGAGCAAGGGGCTCACATCTGAGCATACCCTGCCACACTTATGGCGGCCAAAAGCGGTACAAAAGGGGGTGGTGATGGACGAAGCATCTGAATCAATCAAACACTCACACCCAGTCAAAAGATCTGGGTTTAATCCATCACCGTTCTTTAGCCCATCCTGCCACCCCAGTTCAGACATGGCTATATGCAAATCCGTCTGACCCTGTGCCTCATGGGAACAGTCCAGCCCGAACTGCCAAGCCATGTCTTCCCTGGACCGGAAACAAGCTTCCGAGGACCGGTTTCTGGCATTCCAGCCATCTTCAGCCCGGCTTGCTTGAATCCAGTGGCAAAGTGAGCAAGGGACTCACGTCTGAGCATACCCTGCCACACTTATGGCGGCCAAAAGCGGTACAAAAGGGGGTGGTGATGGACGGAGCATCTGAATCAATCAAACACTCACACCCAGTCAAAAGATCTGGGTATAATCCATCACCGTTCTTTAGCCCACTCTGCCACCCCAGTTCAGACATGGCTATATGCAAATCAGTCTGACCCTGTGCCTCATGGGAACAGTCCAGCCTGAACTGCCAAGCCATGTCTTCCCTGGACCTGAATGAAGCTTCCGAGAACCGGTTTCTGGCATTCCAGCCGTCTTCAGCCCGGCTTGCTTGAATCCAGTGGCAAAGTGAGCAAGGGACTGACGTCTGAGCATACCCTGCCACACTTAAGGCGGCCAAAAGCGGTACAAAAGGGTGTGGTGATGGACGGAGCATCTGAATCAATGAAACACTCACACCCAGTCAAAAGATCTTTTGTGGTGCAAAAAGAACAGCCTAGTGACAAATTAGGCACCATTGCCCCACTGAGTTAAGATTCCTGTTTTGGCGCATGGCTGTTCATTTTGGCCCGGCACAGGGGTGAGCATTGGGTTGGTACGTGTTCCTGTAAATACAGCCCAACCCTGCAATTTTGAAATGACGCAGAAGATTTGTTTGGTTTGACATGCTGTGACTTTTAACTGTAAATATGCCTATGGTCCTCTCATGTACATATCTTGCATTCCATTTACCCCCACACCCACTTATATTTGGAAGATAAGAGGAGTTTAGGTGAACCATAGCATCGCAGATGAAACCTGTGTGCTCTCACCCTGCAAGCCAGGACAGCTGCGTGCAATGTAGTTTAATCTACGCTTCTTTGGACATGGCTCCTGATATGTCCCTATATGTAGGTACTTCCTGTGTCTCACATATTCCCTACTCCTCAGGTATGTTGTTTCTCTTCTGAGAAACCAATTCCATGCTGTAGATTTTCAGGCTAGGTTAATGTGGGCAGCGCAGCGCCAAATAACAATCTTGCTGCACCAAGCTGTGATGTTAGGAAAGTTCAGGGATGTGGTGTGGTTACAACAATACAACCTATCCATGTGTTTTCCTCTATGCTGGTTCACAATCAGATGGCTAGCACCAACGCGGGTACCCTTACACCATGGTGAAAGGGTGGCTGGCTTGGCGGACATCTGCTGTTTGTGCACCGTATTTTGTAGATACTGTGCATTCCTGCCCTTTTCTATTGACGTACGGTAGCACAGCTAGAAGCATATGGTGCTGCCCTATGCCAATATATTTTGTCAAAATATCCATGAGCCTTCCATTGATGTCATGTTTAACCATAGATAAGCCAGCATTCAACCCTTAGGCATGCAGACAGTGCCGCAGAGCACTGGGACATAGCTGCCTGCACTACACAACATGGCCTAGTTACCCTCATTGCTCCTTTTTGCAACTTATCCTTTTGCTGTTGTAGTTGGGAAACATCCTTAACAAACGAAGATTTTATAACGACTTACCTAAACAACGAAGCCGGAACCACGACTTTCAAAAACTGCGACTTTCCTTAAGCATGACTTCCCTAAACCACGAGTCTCTCCACTACCCTCCGCTCCTGTACAACGTCACTCCTCAACAACGTCACTCCTCAGAATTAAGGGAAAATAGGAGGGGTCTCCCCCCACAAAAAGGATAAAGAAAAAAAAGAGCTAATGGTATGCATTGTCAAAGCATACTAACATAGTACAATTAGATCAGTTTTTTTTAACGAGTGGTTCACGCAAGAAGTATTGTAATTACAATAGTGCCATCTAATGGCTAAACACGAGATGTTTCATTTCGTGGTTTAGGAAGTTGTGCTAAAAAAGGTAGTGGTTAAGAATATCTCGTGGTTAGGCTTTCATGGATAAGGAAGTCGTGGTTTAGGCAGTAGTTGTTTAGACATACAACCATTGTAGTTCGTAGTTGTATATCGTGCTGATGCAGGATGGAGGGTTTCCTTGAAGAATTAGCCGTGCACGGGCACACACGCAGCAGCAGTTGTTCGCGTCTACCGTGAAGTGGAGAGAGTGAGGAATCCATGCTGTTTTGTGTCTGCCAACGCCAAGTTCACATTTATTGATTTGGTAACGCCGCCTTTGATGTTGGAAATGGGGAAAGGCTACTTTGATTAATCTGGACGGGCTCCCCAAGAAAGAGGGAGTTACCTTTTACGGACATTAGTGGATTTCCAGTGTGTAGGAGAGCTCGTTTCTGCTGCCCGATCTTTCCATTAATGTATGTAACCCTGTCCTGAAGAGGCCAAAGACGATAAGGCTGAAATGTGGTCGCGTCGTCACTCATGTGGAGGAATCTTGCAAAAAAAAAAATGTAATGTTTTGAATTGCCGTGTGCTACATTAGAGCGAGGCTTATCTAGTGAATAGCCATTTAGTGTTGCACTGGTTAGATTTCATCAGAGTGGTTCTCTTAGAAATATAGGGGGGACAATTGTATGTCTAAGTTGTGTAGGGTTATTGTAAAATGTTATATTGTTTATTAGTTTTTTGTAATGTACAAATAATTGTGATTTGTGTTTCCAATTCCACTGCTGATAGGCACCAGTGCCTTCTGTGTATGTAAGATTGTGATATATTCATGACGAACAATTGTCATTACTGAGAGAGTAATTAAATGTACTCTACTCATTTAAAGTATCCTGTATTGTTTCCTTTAATACCAATTTTGTTTGTATAACAGTTCATCATAGCCAGCGCTGTCCTGTCCTGTAACTCCAACCACTGACTCCTTGGAGATGATAGAGGACACCTGCTCCTCCAAGGGTCCAGCTGCTCCTGTGGTGCTAAACTACTACCTCTGGTCTGCAATGCTGCCTCGAGATTGGTTGCCAGTTTTTCCTTTGTTGTGCGCTTGCAACCATGCCAGAACTTTTTACGGTCACTCACTGTCCTCGTGACTTTAGCAAAGCTGTTTACCTTATCCACTATAGTCTGTCAAATGGCCTTTTTCCTCCCCAGGTACATTTTGGAGCTAGCGAAGAGCTGGTGTTAGTGCTACATCACCTCTGAGATCAAGATCTCATTATACTCCTCACTGAACTTGCACTTCCTCTTCCTCTGGGACGCTGGCTGGTCATCCTGGCTGGTACTGGGGCGGATTGTTGCCCGTGGATGTGCTCACTTCAAGCTGCTGCATTACTGTTTTCAGGTAAGTGTACCTTTTTTTATGTAGCAGCTTATTTACATTTCTTTTTCCCGCTAGGAGCACAAAAGTGTTGCTAGGACAGCTATCTTCTATTTTCTAGACACTAACTGGCCAAATATAACATTTGCAGCACCAGCTTCAGATATCCTAATGACACCATGCTCACAACAGCATCAATTTTTATGACACCGGCCTCATCCTAAAGTCATAGAGTGCCATATTTGTAAATACCATGCTAACATGGCTTTGGAAGCAGTCCTTCTGTGGTCGTAATCTTTTGGGCGCACTGCTGCTGAAAAACAGCGGTGCACCAGTTCTTGTGAATATACCCCCAAATGTGCCATTAAATCCCTGTGTAAACCAATTTTCACAGGAAATAAGCATAGGTGGATTTCGCGGATTCACGACCCGCGAATTTGCGGATTTGCGTATTCGCGGATTCCCAAAATTTTGCGAATTTTTTAAATGGGGGGGTCTTCTGTGCGAGTTCAAGTGCCTCTTGTGTGTATAAATGGTCAGAGACCGATCAGAGCAGCAGATGAAGAGAAATAAGCTCCTGGTCACAGGAACAGCACGAGGATTGCGCTCGTGGAAGTCAAGGATACAAAGGCCTCTATCCAGCATCACAGCTGATTTTCGACTGTAGATTTGGGAAGAAGGCACACCTGCCCAGCCTCGACGACGCTCACGATTGTTTTTGGGCTGATGAATGAGTCACTGAATTTGAACTTCAGCGGCCATGTGTGTGTTACTATGCAATCGCACCGATGTGCACAGGGGTCCCTTGAGTGAGCTGTCCATCCATCATCCTGTAACTATTTTAGGATGGCGCTGGCAGCTTGCCGGCGCCATCCTAAAAGAGTTACAACAACTTCAAGCTTGAAGGCTTGAACTTTTGCCCCCCGGATCCGCCGCTCACGGATTTGCGGATTTTCTGTAAATTCGAGGGAGTTCGCGGATTGCGGATTTACCGAAAATCCGCAAAATCCGCGAGCGGAACAGATTTTACGCTCACCCTTAACAGGGATCACCATTCCAAGATTCGAGGTTGTAATTTTAACTTGCTGAATGTTGGCAGGTCAGACCTGCCCAAACTTACCGGGTGAAAACATGCAGTCATTTTCAATACATACCGATTCGTGGAAGCAAACACATTTTATGCACCATTCTTATTTTCAATTGAAAAAGTTATATCTGCAGGTATTTGCCACACCCTGTAAATACCACAGTGATGGCATCAGATTTTCCCAGGTGTGAGAAATACCTTAACAGCCATCTGGCCCATTTCTGGTCAGACCAAAGCCAGCTCTGAAAATGAAGCTTGTTAAGGTTTCATCTGGAATGTCTGAATTCAGAAAGCTGCAGTCTTGCATAACATCATTTTGTCAGCTGTGCAACCTGCCTAAGACTGTTCATGCCACAACAGCCAATATTTGTTCGTAAGTTCTGAATGCCATCTCCTTATCTCTGCTGATATCACACATGGTTCATGGCAATCATTTTACTTTAGTTAATGAACAAATATAGGTCACAACATCAAAAATTACTCACTGGATCATGGTGATAGAGCGCGCAGGTCACCCGACTCAGATTACCATACTCACCTGGGCCCATAAACAACATGTGATGAGATTTAATCAGGTAACCTGTGCACTCACTCTAATCAGTGATTTATAAATTTCATTTAGGACCTATACCATTGACTTATCAATCCTTGTCAGCGGTACCTAAAGTCCTATGGCATCAAAGGAGTTAGAGTAATAGGTAGAATAATAACATTTGCACTCATTAAATAACCACAACTCGGAAAAGGTTTAAAACTCTTTATCTAAAATCTTTAAATTGTCATAATCCAAGCATTGAATAATAGAACATTCTCAATTAGGAAAATAATGATTAAAATGAAATAATGCAGAGTTCTCTTAAAGCAGTCTTTACGCATTTGACAAGAGGGTGAGAAAAGAGAAGGAATCAGAACAATAATATACGACAATATGGAAAAATGTTATCATTTAACATTAGGGTGGGAAGAGAGAAGGAAACAGAACAATGACAGTACCCACATTTTATATTTACCTAGAATGGTGTGAAGAACTAACCCTGGCCACGAGTCAATTTAGAGTACAGAACCCCGAAAGTGCAGGCACCATAAAGGCAGGTAGGTGCAGATGAGAATCAGGACAGGTAAAGCCAAATTTGATTAGGGTAGAACCACCACAGGCTAAGACCGGCACCCACAGTTAAAGTTGCAACGCCTGCGTTACTCCCTCTCTGCAGCTAACAGCCAGACCCCGGTAAGAGTTATCAATTTCTCCAACAAAGTGCTTCGCCAGCACTTCCGCTCTCAAACCCCGATCTGGGTTTTGAACACTCTGACAGCGGGCTCCACCAGCACCTCTGCTCCCGATCACCTATTGAGTGCATTGGGTCAGTGACAGTTCAGCTATTCTGACAAGTCGGACAAACTAACTAGCTATGCCTACCCTAGTTATACTATTTTCCAGGTCAGTGTACCACCCCCCAATGTTGCAAGCGTAAGGATCCCCTATTTTGATTGGACAAAAGAATTAGGAGAGGTCATCACACCATACCAAAATGAGACTTTTTGAATGAATATTATGTTTGAGTTCCCGCCCATCATTTTTTATTTCTCACGTATGTTTTATTCCACCCGGAAGTGAATGTATCAATAATGATTACAATGTAGTCCATATTTTAGTTGAGCTTCCTTCACAGGGGCCAGGATCTGACGTTCCCATGAACATCTTCTAGCAAGTCAGGAGTTGGCCGGGTTTCAATGCCAGTACTTCAGGATTTGTGTTTCTTCTGCCCAGACGCAGTTTCTTTCAATATGGAGTTCAACGATAGGCGTCAGGCCCAAAATGATTTACATGTAAAAATAGAAAAGAAACAGTTTGAGAACACGGAATAAATGAATGGACTGTATACCACTTATCTCCATTCTATTCCAATTACTTTATTTTAACTATTGCAGTAGGAATTAGGCAGAACAAACAGCTTAGCAAAAGCAGCTGTGCAAGCTTCATGCCTGCGGTAACACAGAGCAGCCATCTTAGTTTTAATGCGCCGAAGCGAAAGTTTCCCTCCAAGCCGAGAAAGACGTCATGTCACATGAATATGACAGACGCATGCGCAGTAGGAAATCTCGCGTAGCAGCGGCCATTTTTAGCGCAAGCAGATTATCGTTAGTAGAAACACATATGCAAGCTTCTTCTAGATATCCAATGATGTTGAGAAATGCAATATTAATAAAACAAACATGTTGGTTAGCGCATTAACGTTATGTGAATTGCTTGAAAAGAGTTCCTGTAGCTGCACACCTAGTATCATACTGCATTAAGGGAGAACTGTCCATGACGGCACCAAAGTGCACCTTTAACTACGATGGCCAGGTGCAAACATGGACACTGCACCCTACAGTTTATAATGCACTGTGCCCCGGACAGCTGCAGATTCTCTGTGCCATGAGGCAAGGCCATTTTTGGAAGATGTAGCGGCTGCTTGGACAGAGATTTCTTGCCGGTGGGTGCAGTGAGTAACTGCCCTTGCCTGTGGGGGTGTATGGGTAGGTCCAAGGTAACTCTCTTTGCACCCTTTCAGATGGCACCATTGCGGGACACACTGACTGTGCACCACCTCTTTGTGGCATACAGTCAGTGCATCTCCTGGTGGCTACTTTGCCTTTGTATCCATGTTAATAGTATGGCAGAGGTAAAGTGTTTCTATAATTTGCATGTTGTCATGCCCTCATGTAGGAATGCCTTGTTAAGATAGCGCCGGCACTATATGCCAGTGCCAGTGCTATCTGCATTACAGAAAAGGCCACTTAAGCATCAGTCACCCCTTCTTTAATACAACAGTATCCCAAAAAACACAGTCAACTGGTACACACACTTGTTGGGCTCCCAGGGCATTGTGTGTAATATGGCCTCTGGCCCATTTTACCATAGTAAAGGATGACTGTTTTCATAATAGCCAATCGAAATATTCGGATTTACTTTTGGACATCCCAGATTCTACCTGACTTTAAATGTTATCTCAACCAGCAGTGATAACGCAAAAGTGTGTTTCCAAATGTGACTTACACCACCAATTTATGTGTGGCATTCACACATGAAAATATGGGTAATCATCATCATCATAAAATCTTTATTTCGGTAAATATATCACCATAAAAGATATACATAATTCATTTCAAAAATATTAAAACAGTAGAATAATAAAACGTCACAGTCCATCCGGGTACATAAAATTTCCTATGTACAGAGTTTCTGGTTTTGTTCTACAGTCAATCATAATCAGTGACCAGCCTTAAGGTATTTGCTTCTCAAGTACCACATTGCTCCTAGGTATTTGGCGACAGCAAAGACAATGTGATCAGTCAGGTCTGATTTAAGAACTCTCAATGGGGACAGACATACCACGAACCCCATGCTCCTTCATATGGGAAAGATCCATTTCTTACGGGAGGCGTGGTAAGCTGGACAAAAAAAGACTATGTGGAGTTCTGTTTCATTGTCCACCCCGCAAGCTGGGCATTGGCTAGTTGATGATTTACTCCACTTGCTGGTTAAAGCTCTGATAGGGAGAGTCCCATGCCTCCATTGTAAGTATAATTTCCTGAGAAGTGGAGGATATATTTTATCCAAGGCTGGCTCAAGTCTATAGCTGTCCTTAATAGATAAAAAGGACTCCGTATGTGTACCCAGAGTTTCCTGTCGACAGAGTGCCGCTAGTTTACTGTCATAGTATGCCTTTGCCAGACTCTTTTTGGAAATTAGTGGACATGCAGATAGAGGATCAGACCAGAGAGTCGGTAGGCCCAGTCCCTCCAACTCAATTCTAATGTATTTAAAAATATGGGTAATCATAGAACACATCAAGGAATCCATTGACTACATTCACTTATGCCTAAAGGTCTGTGGTGTATAACACAGTCCTGCCACTTTGGCGGTTTAATACTTTAATAAAATCCACAAAACGTCGTTTTCTTGAAGAAAATGTACTACTGTTCTTACCTCATGTCAGATGTGTGATAATACTTCACCTCATCTTGTAGTAGAACAGTAGGAGTAGTTGTCATTGCTCCCCCGAACCCTTTGTGCTACAACTTTCCAAGATCTAAAAGTCCTGGTCGCCCAGTTTAGCTGGTGTATCCTATCAGAGTTACTCCCTGGCAGACAAAGGCGGGCTCATCCTCTCCTAGTTTGTATTTGTTCTGACCTCTTTAACTGGCTTCTGACACAAAGTGCACATATAAATACCATGATGGTCATCATTTGTGCACTCATTCCTAACCTCACTAACTCTCAAAGTTCTGTATCAGCCCGGCCTTGAAGATTCTGCTGAAGGGACTTTAATGGCTACTGGGTGAAAGCCCATAAACTAACCCTCAGTTTGATCTTTCAATTAACGTTGCCTCCACAGTCATTTCCATTTCTATGCTAAATGTGGTGAAAATTAGAAACACGCAATTTACAAATTCGTAGAAGAAAAAAAGACTATCCCTCAAGAGCAAATTGGATTTAGACCTTCTTCACTTTAGTTTGTAGTCGTTTCCCTTTCGAGCAGAATCTGTTCTTTAAAAGGTTCCTTTTCTGAATGGGCACTTCTTCCCAAAAGTCATTGAAATCCATCCAGCCAATCAGAACACGTCAAGTCACAATGTTTTACTGACTGACATTTGTGCAAGTGGGGTTCACAGGCATGCTGACCTCAAACAATCAAACATTCTGACTGCAGCAGGGCAGGAAAGAAAAAAAAGCTGTGGGAAAACAGGTGGGAATCTGTTTCAGGATGGGCATTACTTCGGATCCTGCTTTTCGCTCATTAAAATACAGGCCCGTACTCTCACCATTTTGGAAAAAATATCAATTAACTTGAAAGTCAGATGCCACTTAAACGCAAGGCCACGTATTATAAATCAAATGATGCTAAACGATTTAAACCAACAATAAAAACCTCAGGTAAGACAATTATTATATTTTATTTGGATTTCTGCATATTAGTAAAAAATACACTTTTTGAAGCTAAACAAAATTGAAGAAGACCCGGGAACAATGCAGAATATAGAATCCTGCACATTTCCGGGTATTATGATTCTAGATTCTATGTGCTGCAACTAGATTTCACTGGTCTCTGAGCGCCGCTCTTCACAGTGGGAACAGCTATGGTTGACTTATCAATGAAATATAGCTCTCATTTGTTTTTTATTTGGCTCTACATTGAAACTAGCAGCTTTAATATGACATTTATTTAAGGATGTCGCTTGTAGGTATTGTAGAGAAGACTATAACTTGCTTAACCGCTTTGTGACATATAGGTATTTATTGGCCTTTGATTGGGTCGTGGCTGAACATTTATGGAACTCAAGTGTAATATTATCTCACTGTTTAGTAGATTGCGTTCTGAATAAACTTTTACTTTATTGCTATTCCTACTAATTATCAATGAAATATAGATCTCAGAAAGTAAGTGTAAATATCACTGCAGTTAATGCATGGATGCACAAACATGCCTATTCATTAAAAAAACGGAATGAACTCTACACTTGGATATTTCGAGTGTAGATTTCCAATCTTTTGGATTGCACAAGGAATCTAAATGGAAAGCTGTGCCTTGGGAAATCACGGGACTTCAGGCATTTCCTTGATACTGAATACCTCGTGGTAGAGACCTCTGTACATGGGGAATGGATTCATTGACTCAAATGTACAGTATTTTGCTTCTATTCTTTCCTTGGAAAACCCCCTTCTGCTACAACACCACCCATCCGGGGTTCTCCATTGTCCTTCCTATCCTTAATAGGGGTATTTACACCTTCTGTTGGCTGAACCGAATGTTCCTCCCTGGAAAGTGGAATAGTAGTAGCTTGTGAATGCCCACAAATGTACTTGTTTGTGAACCTTCAGAAACGTCCAAGGAAACCAGGCCTTGCAACACACAGCAACACTTTAAATCCCACCCCTTCAGGTGGGTGAATGGGTTTGGAGATCTCCGCGCTGGTAAAAGATCTTACACCTGATAGGAATGCCTTTCTGAATTCATGGCAGGTGTAGCTGAGATTAATACGGTTATACACATAACTTTATGGTGAAATTTACCTTTCATGAATAGCCCCCACCTTGCTTCATTTGCACAGATGGTCGCACGTGGTGGGCTATGGTTCTGATTTCAGGGGCCCAGACCTCATGTTTTTTAAACTTCAGAATTCACCCTCTCCTAGAATGAGAAAGATAGAAGTGGAAAACGGTGACAGAGGGGGGAAGCAGGGGTGCTAGAGAGCGAGCAGCAAATTAGATGAAGAACAGGTGGCTGTGGGAGTGCTAAGTTAAGGTCAAGACGCTGCCTTTTTGGGCTACCCCTGTCTTAATTAGTTGAAGAGCCTCAGCAGCAATATTTTACCACCTGCTACATAGCAGCTTGTCACAGGTACTTTCAAGGCATGGTTCTTTTGTCCTGAAATATAGCAGCATTTCTTGACACATCTGCTGTAAGAAAGAGAACAAAATGTAAAACATATTTAGAACATATTTAAAACATATCGTATCAGAACAAAATAGAGAACATAACACAAGACACCTGCAGTATAACACAATAAAATAACATTGGAACAATACAGCACCAAAACACAGTATCACAAAAAAGACAACAGAACACATCTTTATTACAACATAATTCCACACAGAAAATCCGTTCAAAGCTTCTTGTCACATGCCACTACCTCCAGAGTCCTGTTTTCATAATACAGTAGTAAGATATGTTTGGAGCAAGCCCTACCTTAACTTACCACAAAAGACAAGAATGAAACAGTGCCATTCAAAAAGTGTTTTTTGATCTAGCCCAGAAACTGAATGATAATGGAAGACAGTAGCATGAGGGAGAATCAAAACAAAAACATTGAATCTTAACATTGAATCTTTAGCCAAATGTTTTTTTCAAAACGTACCACCACTTAAATGTGAGTGTGCATAATAATTGCAAGCAAAAACATGAAATGTGAATAATCTCTCACTCAGTATTTAATTTGTTGATCCTGAATTGTGTTGTGATCATTTTCAGTTCTGAGCGTTTTTTTCCACAAATATTTTACGACCATATAAAGGTGATTAGTGGTATACCTTAAAGACAGGTGTCACTTGTTGGTTTCTCACTAGAACAACTTTTTCGACAGCAGTACTGTTTTCACTTTTGCATCCAAAAGGTATATGGGGTGAATGCAGGTCCTCTAATCAGCAAGAAAGTCAGCCACAGGTATGATTGAATAACTAATTTATGTAGAGGCTTAAAGAGGGCGGTCCAGCAACATAGGATTGGGACCTACATCAGACAAAAGTGGACTTCACTGATGATAGTAGATGGAAATTATTGGTGTTAAAAGTCGTATAAAATGCTTTTGCAAGACTATACTAAATGCTGGTCAAATAACGTAGATTACACATAATTTCCCAGAATGCAAATCAAACATTTTGAGCAATATTTTAACGTGAAAATCAATCTTGCGTCCATTTGTCGCACAGACACGTTTTACAGTAATATTTTATCTTAAGTGAGGCACAACTATGCAAGATGGTGCAATTTAGTGAATTTTGCATAACAAACATAACACGAATTTCCCAAAATT
Organism: Lissotriton vulgaris; assembly: GCF_964263255.1. NCBI lineage: Eukaryota > Metazoa > Chordata > Amphibia > Caudata > Salamandridae > Lissotriton > Lissotriton vulgaris. Next base: position 821,903,325 of record NC_141699.1, on the reverse strand, counting down.
AAATGAATTATGCTGCTGTAATTTAAATGTTCCCCAGATCCACATGAAACACACCTAACTAGAAATGGATATGAAAATGTATGGAAGGCAGGGGGCTGCTTTGGTACTTTAACTCCTCGGTGAGGAATGGTGAGAATGGTAAAATGGTGAGAATGGTAAGAGACAGAGGGAATGGTGAAACATTGAGAATGGTGTTAGGCCGTGGTTCCCAAACTGTGCGCCACGGCACCCCGGTGCGCGGCTTTGAGGTGCCATGGGTACCGCGAGCACAATGTGGGAAAGTGCAATTTGTGTCAGCTGTAGTGCGAATTACGTGCCCCCCCTGCATAATCTGAGAACATGATGTGGCCCGAGAGTACTGGAGCGATACAGTCTGAAGATTCTCTCCCCCCTTACCCTCCCTGGAATTTGGGGCTCTTTTGTTAGGGAAAGTGAGGGTGGGGGACAGACAGGGATTCCAGGCATTTGTCGGTGGATCTGAAAGTGGATTAGGCCGCGGCGGCTGCATACTCCATGTAGAGAGCTCGCTATTCCCTTCAAAGGGCTGTGGGTGCTCACTTACGCCACCTCTTCAGATGTTTGTGTTTCTAAACTGCCCATTGACAGCCTAGGAAAGTGTAGCGAGTGCTGCCGAGATAGAGGAGGGGCTTGGACAGGGGGACTTCACTTATACCGAACACTCTGACCCGAAGGTCAGGCGCCCCCTGGAAGAGGCGCTGCAGCCTTCTGATCTCTGACATCCACCAAAATCCCCTTTTAATTTCGGCCTGAACCCCCTGGATCTATTTTTTATCGTTTGGATTTTGGAAATAAATGGTGCGGATGTGTTGTTTTAGTTCCCATTTGGATGTCGTGTGGTTTGGTATTTTCTGGACGCGACCTCAGCACATTTGGAGTCGTGTTTTTCTTAGACTGAGCACGAAGGAGTGTGTGTGTGTGTGAGAAGGGGGAGTTGGAGGGGGTGGTCAACAAAATCATTTCTCAAAGTGTGTCTTCTGATACATTTACTCCAAAATAACAAGGATTCCATTTAATGAGTGGGCAAGCAGGGCCGGGGGCAGTTTTATTCCTAAACATACAACAGGAGAAAATGCGAATTTTGAGGCCGCGTTTCGGTTTGTTTAAATGAAGAACCAAGAACCTTTTATATTTTTTAAAACTTTATTTTCTACTCAGTGCCAAAAGCCATCTAGATGTACGCGCACAACAACATGTTTGACGTGTCTCTTTGATTTTTAGAGCAAAGGCGCTGGAAGTAGGGTGGCGGGAGGGGGATTTGGAAGGGGGGAGTAGTGAGGGCTGCACTGGGCAGTTGTTCACTACTTCAGTTGTTGCGGATCCTGTGTGATGTGCCTTTTAAATGTAGTTTACTGTGGCCACAAGTTCAACTCCCCAACCCAGTCCAAACCAACGTGTGCCTGAATGAAAAACTCACCTGGATTATTCTTATCGCACATCCAAAAGTTGCTGCGGAAGTAACCTTGTTTAATAAATCTATGCTGGCATTACGGAAAGTGTTTTCTTTGCTAATTGTCCCTCTTCTTCAAAAGTACCATTTGCGCTTTACTCGCTCCATGGAGCCCGCCTTTTTCACATTAAAATTATTAATCAAATACCTGCTTTTGCAGAAGAGGGACAATTAGTAAAGTAAGCACTTTCTAAAAATGTGAGCATAGATTTATCAAACCCGGTTACTTCCCCAGCAACCTGTGGATGTGAACTCCGAATAATTCAGTTCTTCATGCAGGCACATGTGGGTTAAGCATCTGTGATTTCTCAACTGGGGAGAGGATGTGGCCTCTTACAGCTAAACCGGTAGAGCTCGAACCAGGTTTGAGTCTCAGCTGGAATGCTCAACATCCTGTGATTCAAATCTAGGGGCAAATCACTTAATATCCCCAGTGCTGAACAAAAACAAATGTGTCCATTGCAACTAGTGCTCATCAATGTAAAACGCTCTGATACCTTTGGGTCCAGTTTGCGCTGAATAAAACTCTGGAAAAAAATGCCAAATGCAGAGTTTTAAGTGGGTCGTGTCCTGCCAGTGCACACTGGCAGTTCTGAAAAGCAGGTGCTGAGACAGGTCTCTTTCGGGCTCTCCATTTTTGCCCTCACCATCTGGGTGAAAACAAATCTTAATTCTGCAGCAGTACCACCCTTCAAGGACATTGATGTAATATCACAAATACTCGTTATGTTTCTTTGATACTCTCATCATGTCACAACTGAAGCATTTTTAATATTATAAAACAACAAAGCCATAGAGTTGTCTATTATTTATTTTATCTTATGCAACTAACAAGCATTGATAAAGAAGTTTAATTTAACAATTGTGTGGTTAAAAAAGGTGCATGAAACATATGGCTATTAACCTTGTAGTATCGTTTCTCACTTAACGAGTTCTTATTAAACAACTGTTATCTTTTGATTATGTTACAAATATGGTTATAATACCTTCATTGCATCCCAATTACTTTAGGAAGCCCACAGTAAGTACTCTCGAGGTCGTGATTACATCACCCCCCCCCCCCCCTCCCGCCCACCGGTAAAAAATGGTGGGGAGCCACGGCCAACTGCCAAATAGGTGAAGGGAGCCACGGGTCAAAAAAGTTTGGGAACTACTGGTGTTAGGCATATGTGCTGAGATACCTATACAGGTAAATTACACATAAATAAGGCACACTTGTTAGGGCAGCAGGGACCATGTTTTGGAGATTGGTGCTACACCTAACATTGATATTGTCATGTCTGAATACTCAGTGGGAAATCTTGCTACACATGTGTACAGAAGATACCATTATCCAGATAGGGGATTCCAGTTGTATCGTAGTCCCTTTATTAAATAGGTCCATGCTTACAGATAGTGAGTGGAATGATCCTTGACTAATTAAGATGCCCTTAAGGAGCAATTACACTTGATTGAGGTCCTAAGGGCTCAGTGCGATACAGAACGTATGCACCTATTTAGAAGGAAGCAGGCTTTTTGCAGGCAGGACTCTCCCCACTTTTTGGCCACATTTGGAATACTAGCTGCTGCTTTTCTGACTCTGAAAGTGCACTGAGGTCTGCTAACCAGACCTCAGTGCTAGTGTTCTAACCCATCTTAAAGTATATGTTGATTTGGCTATCCCCAATTTGCAAGGACTGATTTACTTATACGTCCCTAGTATATGGCACCCTGCGTACCTAGGGCCTGTAAGGCTACATTCACCCAGGGCTGCAGCACTGATTGTGCTGCCCTGTGTGTGACAGAGTACAAAATGGCTCCCAGTCTGTCACCGCAGACTAGAAGGGCAGTTGCCACACTGTTAGTTCGACTTTGCCATTATGATTAATTGCTAAGCCAACACTTCCCTTAACAATAACAGTAACTTGGGACTTGTTTTTGTTTTATTTCTTCCCTATGTAACTGATGTTATTCAATGTTTATTGAAGTTATACTATGAATCCGACAAAGGAGCCCTAGCAACATGGTCGACGTCTGGTGGAGCTACCTAGGTAGTTAAAGAGGAGATTGGCTGTTTTTCTCCCCCTACCACTGTGTTCCTGGACTATTGCCCAACACTCACTACTGCTTTGGGGAATGAGTAAGATCTGCAGAATTCAGAACTGTTTCTTCCACCTCTCCTCTGGAGGATGAGGTGGATGACGTTTCCCAGTAACACTGGGACCGTTGCCTTCTATGGAACTATGACGATGCCCCATGAGCAGAAACTAAAACTTACTGTACTTACCGCGAAGCCCGAGTACACTTGGTCGCTGCCCGGTGGGGTTGTCCTATGCAGCTATAGAGGAATCTGGCTCTGTTTCACTCCCGCTGCCGTCACCTACCCAGCTCGACAATGAACATTGTTTCTCATGGTTCTTCACAATTTTATCTCTCTTTCTCATTGACTGCTTTGACTGCTTTGTTCCCCCTGAAGTACTTTGCCCTTTCCGGTCTACCTGACTATCTGCATTCCTCTCACCTGTTTACCTTTCCCCTCCACCTTCCATTCCCCATTAGACGAGTGTCTTGGCTATGCTACGCGCTAATAACTTATATTACTGTGTAATCTCATGCTTTTCTCCTAAGCCCATGCTTGTAACTGCAACTGATGTCATTTTCGGAACCTGTAACTCACTGATCCTCATGTAAACTGATCTGATACCTCCGGGTCTAGCCAGCGCTATATAAAACTTTTCAAATAAAATAACAATATATGTAAGTGTCCCCTAAGGAAGGCTTAAGTAACCCTAAGGCAGGGAGCTGTATATTATTAAGTTTTGAAGTGTATTTTATCTGTATTTAGGCAGCAAAACCCCTGAAGGTATCATTTTGTTCTAGAAAAGTTAATAGCCCATTGGCTAACACAGTGTTACCAGCTGGCACCTCAGTCTGCCTAACTTCTGAATGGTGCTGTAAGGGATCAAATAAATCATGACATCAAACCTGACATGATGCCCAGGACAAATGTAATGTCACTATTAAAGTAAAGCAACTGTTAGAAAGTTGCCAATCTGTTTCCCAGCTGGTCCAGTGGCCTCAAACGGACACTGGTCAACAGACAATTTTCTGCCATCCTGGGGAGCAGCCCAGGCCCGTGGAGGGAGTTTCGGTGGGGGGGAGAGGCAGAGTGGGGGAGGGGCAGGGTGGGGATTGCTAAAAACCGGAGTATGGATAATTGAAGGTAAGTAAACAATTTAATTAATAAAACAAATTTCGTAGCGCGCCCTGCATCGCAAAATGTGATGATATCATTAAAGGAGACAGAGACCCTTCTCCTCCTCGACAGCCTTTCTATCAAAACCTGAGTTGGTTGACTCTTCCCGACTATCATTAACATCAGGTGTGGGAGTCGGGAATGGTGAGATTTGAGTGCAGGCTAATAAATTGACCAATCGTTCAATGTCTGATAAACCAGTTTAGGAAGTAAAAGGGTTCGTTGTGTGGCATGGGGATTATTAGGCTGTTCTGCTGATTTAGGGCCTCGGCTGGGCTTGATGAAATCGGTGTCTGGAAGAAGTTTTGGAAAGGTTGGCTGGTAAAAAAACAAAAACAAAGGAAGAGTGCACACCTTGTCCTAATGGTTCACTAAAGAGTCTAGGCGGTGCAACAAAGAGCACATGACCCGGCTATTTTAAAAATTGATTTCAGCAGTCTCCCTTTCTGGATTTAGGTGAATGTCATACCCATTCAATTCTCCATGCTATGGGCTCTGCCTGTTGTTTGATCACAAATGGAGTTATTAGGCGTTGTGTTTTGAATAGTGATGGGCACACTTGAAAGTGGGGAGGTTACTATGGGGTTACCTAGAAGTAAAGGAACACTGGTGATATAGGATGCATGCTGACTTTGAGATTGAGACAGAAGAAGCCTCTTTTGGGTCTCCGATAGAGCTTGGACTTTATCATCCAATAATCCTTTTTTGATCAAAAATAACCCGCTAGAAGTCCCTCACTTGGGCCTCCATGTTGCTAAAGAAGGGTTTGCAAAGGTTTAACAGTTCAGCCTTACAATCAGACCTTTCCTGCAGGGCAGGGTTTCCTGCTAAAGTATAGGGCTTAGGCATTCTACAGCCCTCAATAATATTGGAAAGATCCTTTAATTTCGATTGGGCCAATTTGGCCATAGAAGCACTCAGGTTTTTTCCCCGTAACAGGTAGCAGTCTTAACTCACTCAGCTGGTGAATGTCGAGGCTTACTGCGGTAATGTCAACAGGTGGCTAATGCAAGCTGCAGGGAATATTTACCTCAGCCATAACATATAAAAGTGTTTTATGGTGGGCTATTGTTAGTTCCCTTAAACCAATTTCTTTCTCCTCAGCTAGTGTCTTAATAGGGGTAGAGTAAATCTAAGTTTTAGATTGTTTTTTTTTAATCTTTAATCACTCTTTGGGTAACATCTATAGGATCCTTAACTAACTGCAACTCCATACTGATAGCACCAATAGCCGATGACAGGTAAGATGTAATTAAAGGAGTAGAAGTGTCGGCATTGTCCCCTCCATTTTTTGGCTTTGTGAGTTTCTTTTTCCCATTGCTGAAGGAGCTAGAAGAAAGGGGGTTTATCTAGGGTAGAACAAATCATAATCTTGTCCACCTCATTCACTCTAGTGTCTGATGATCACGCTGTCCTGGGACCACAAGGGGGGCCCAGCCCTGTTCAACCACAGACGGGTGCAGACAGGCCCGCTCTTCCCTGTGGAACGTGCTCGGGCACGTTCTTCTTTGCGCGGAGCATCAGGAAATTAAATATCACTCACCAGCTCTGGAATGCTGGGTCTTAGAGTGCTAGCCTCTGGTGCTCTCGCTGTGTGTCCTGCGCTGCGGGGAGCAGCAGGAAATTAAATAACGCTCACCTGCGCTGACCACACCTCCCCCACCTCCTGGAATGCTGGGCCATAGAGTCCTAGCCCCCTGGTGCTCTCGATGCGATGTCATACTGACTCCTGCCAGAGCCCCCATCCAAGGTGAAAGGCAGATCACAGTACAAGATCGCATCTGTAGATTAAACAATGAAAACTAGAATTTGCTTTTCCTTCTACTTATCTGTTTTTGTAGAATGAACAGGAATCAGCAGACAGGGGCATGTTTATTTTTTGGATGTTCTTGGTCAAATTCTCTTTGCATATTTTCTTCACATTCTGAGCTGCAATATTTCTTAATCTGAATTACAATAAACGGATTCTACTATATTTCTTGCAGTAAATTACAAAATGCTTTTTGGTGTGCTTTTGCACCACCGTTTCTATTTGATTCTTCATGTCTGTAACCGTACTATCGTTTTCACATGAAGGAGCAAGACACCAAGAGCTTAAGCTTTTAATGAGAAGGGTGTTTGTGAGATCATATATAATAAAAATCAAATACCATGTGCCTTATTTTAAAAAGATATTAGCAGTCGCCTCAGAATTCCAACACCTTGTGAAGAAACTCGGCTGATGTCACAGAACTCCTCAGTGACTTGCAATATCCTCATAATATACTATAGGAGATACCTTTCACATATATTAGTATATTTAGGGGGTAACAATTCTTTTGTTTTCTCTATCACCACAAGTACAATAGTTTGATGAGTTGCTAAATCCTCATTTATATTTGTCAAACTTTAAACTGTCTTTTACGTTTACAAATTTCCTATGTTGGTTCTGTTTTTTACAGGGTTTAGGTTAAGAGACCTCTCATACTACTAATATTGCTACTACTAGTAGCACTACGATGACTACTACTACTACTACAACTTTATTACCCCTATAACTCCTACTACCTCTCAAACTCCTACTACCACTACTACCACTAATTATTTTTCTACTGCTACTACTGCTGCCACGACTTCTACCTACCATAATAAAAATAACAGTAATCATTTTAATTGTATTGTTAGTATTGTTTTGATTATTTTAATGTACATTCTTATTTAGCACTTGTTGCTACAATCCATTGGCTTAGAGCTACTGTACATACCAGATGTTGGTATTACACAGCTCAATGCTACTAAGTTCAACAGTGACAGAAAGAGGTGGAAATGCCCAACCAGATTATTTACCGGTGTCACACAGATTTCTGCAGAAGAAGCCTTAGCTCAATGATATATTTATCAGATATTATCCTATATAAATAAAATCCTATTCCATCCTTTTCTTAATCAGTCTAATGCTGCACAGTAATATCATAGTAAATGGTATATGTGTGTTTGTTTTCCAGCCTATCCATGGGATGGATCAAATTTGAAGTCTATGAAATGTGACCTAAAGAAATTTAAAGAGTTAGATGCCTATGCCGCCAAGGTGAGTGTAACCTAGAATGTAACAGACTCTACACTAGCCCTATCAAGAGAAACTCATCTAACATCGCTGATTCCATTCCAGCTTTCCAGGCCTTCCGTAGGCCTAAGGTGGTGGCATGGCATCTGTTAGACCTGGCACCATTGGCAAGGGTATCCCTCCCATTTTTCTGCCTCTGCCTCCTGCGTTTTTGCAGTGTGTTGGACTTCGTTCTGCTGGCCTAGATGCTTTGGGCACTTTGCCACTGCTGTTCAGTACCAAAGATCAAGTGCTCCATGTGTAGATTGATTGTATGGATGAGTGTTTCCATGATTGGCTATTTGATTTACTAGTCAGACCCTACTACAGTGCACTGTGTATGCCCGGGGCCTGTAAATCAAATGCTGCTAATGGACTGCAGCACCTGTGTGCAGTCTGGGACTGCCATGTGGACTTGGCAAGTATACACACTTAAAATATAAGAGAGGGGTCCAAATACACCAAAGGGAAAGGACACCAAGTTCAACGACTTAAAACAAAAGATCCCTTTGTGTTTTCTTTAATATGCATACAGCATACCAATCACATTCGCAGTAAATCACCGCTCATACCAAAGTCAAATAGCACCATTGGGAACTCAAGAATAAAATGTCAAAAAAGAAAGAGGGCGGCCAATTTTGCTTATTATTATTATATGTTAAAATATATATTCACAAATTTATACAGAAGCCAAATGACAAACATATGAATAATATGACTATACACACACACTTATTTCTCAGGGGATACCAAAAAAACATACATTCAGAAAAAACATATATCATAGGTATCAGCACAAAAATTGCACAATTAAAACAGATATATTAAAAAAGAAACAATAATATGGTTAAAAATGGGGGTACCCGCTTTTAAGGACCAATCTCATATAAGCGCTTTCCAATATATGTCATATATAGGTTTGTGCTTGCGTGATGCACCAGAAGTGTTCACAAATATCCCCTTGGATCTTCTTTAAGACCCAACTTTATGTCAATCAATTCGGTAAATCAAAAAAGCAATCAAAAGAGCAACAAAAGTGACGCGTTTCGGTGGCATGTGATACTTCCCACCTTCCTCAGGCTAACAATTGGTTTTTGGTAATTCTCCCCACGGTTTATCAATGTTATTCATGGGTCGATGGAGGAAAACGAACTCTCCCCAGAACAGCTAACCTAATGTCCACTGGTGGTACATAGGCAGACCAATAAACAAATCAGGGGACAGGAACAATCTCCCTCTATTAGATGGAAGGCTGTGTATCCGAATATCAGAGCTCTGATATTCCTGAAGATTGACTGAGCACGCCAGGAGACGATTGAGTCCCGGCAACTAGCAAAACATTTTAAAAGACGTTTGGTTTCATCACTGTGCCGGTCATATTTTAAGGTCGAAACGAACGTACAAGCACCTCGGAATAAGCAGTGCACGTAGTTGGGAGCGAGGCCTGAGACGTGTACATTCCACGCTGTTGGCTTATGTTGGTTTGTTCGTGATTTGGGATACACAACCTCCCATCTGATAGAGGGAGATTGTTCCTGTCCCCTGATTTATTTATTGGTCTGCCTATGTACCACCAGTGGACATTAGGTTAGCTGTCCTGGAGAGAGTTCGTTTTCCTCCATCAACCCATGAATAACATTGATAAACCGTGGGGGGAATTACCAAAAACTAATTGTAGCCTGAGGAAGGTGGAAAGTATCACATGCCACCGAAACATGTCGCTTTTGTTGCTCTTTTGATTGCTTTTTTGATTTACCGAATTGATTGACATAAAGTTGGGTCTTAAAGAAGATCCAAGGGGATATTTGTGAGCACGTCTGGTGCATCACACAAGCACAATTCTATATATGACATATATTGGAAAGCGCTTATATGAGATTGGTCCTTAAAAGCGTGTACCCCCATTTTTAACCATATTATTGTTTCTTTTTTGATATATCTGTTTTAATTGTGCAATTTTTGTGCTGATACCTATGATATATGTTTCTTTTCTGAATGTATGTTTTTTGGAATCCCCTGAGAAATAAGTGTTGGTGTGTATAGTCATATTATTCATATGTTTGTCATTTGGCTTCTGTATAAATTTGTGAATATATATTTTTAACATATAATAAGAATAAACAAAATTGGCCGCCCTCTTTCATTTTTGACATTTTATTCTTGAGTTCCCAATGGTGCTATTTGACTTTGGTATGAGCGGTGATTGACTGCGAATGTGATTGGTGTGCTGTTTGCATATTAAAGAGAACACAAAGGGATCTTTTGTTTTAAGTATACACACTTTCCAGTTCCTATCCTTCCCTTCTCTTGCATATTAGTCACCCCTAAGTTAGGTCCAAGGTACCCATGTAAGCAGGATGCAGTGTATGTGAAAGGAATGACATGCCCTAGTGTGTGAGGCATTTCATGTTAGTGAATTACTGCCAATTTTGTTTTTCACTATTGCAAGGCTAGCTGTTCCCACGGGACAGAATGGGGAGTTTGTTTTTAACATGTTATAAACATAACTGACTCTGGGAACAAGGTAGAAAAACAACGTTTAGTATGCCTGAACTCAGAATGTTAAAATGCATCTTTTAGTGAGGACAATTTTTGCATTCTGTGTTTGAAAATACCACTTTTAAAAAGTAGGTATTTTCTAGCTTAACCGTCCAGTGTGCCTCTGCCAGGTTTGTGTATTGCGTGTCTGACTTCTGGATGACAGGGTCTGGAGAGGGGCAGTGGCTCCAGAAGTTGGATGAGTCAGGGCTGGGCTGAATAGACCTGGGCTGCATTTAGAGTAGGGGGAGTAGATTTCCTTTTCAACTGAATTTGCCTGGTCTACCTTCAACAATGCAGTCTCCACCTCCTGCCAGGAAGCTGCACCAGCAAGGGAAGAACTGGTTTTGGCTGGGTACAGACCAGTGGCACCCACTCCATTGGGGCATGGGAGCACCACTCCACACTGCTTTCTCGCAGTGCGAGAAGCGAAAATAAAATGCTATTTTAAATACCATTTTAATTTCTGCTTCTCGCGCTGTGAGAAAGCAGAAAAAGCAGGGGTATGCCTGGTTGGGGTCGGGCAGGAGGCTAAGCCTGGTTGGGGGCGGGTTGGTGGATGTGTCGGGGAGGAGTGGCGTGCACCACTCTGAGTGCCCTGACTGCTTTGTCGGCCCTGGACCAAAGCATTCATACATACTCTACACTTTCTCTATGTAGGCATATATAGGGAAAATGGCATCCCTACTGGTGCCCGACTGGGCGCCGTCCGGTACTCCCCATCAATCACAATGCTGTCATTGCAGCGTTGTGATTGGCTTACAGCAGGGGGGGAGCAGCATGCCTGTTCCTGTTCAAGAAGGCGCCTCAGCAGAGGCGGCGCAGGACCCAGTCAGTTATGTTTTCATTTTATTTTTATGTTAACCTTCCACCCCCCGTACAGTAACCCCTGCGCAATACTTCGCATGACTCCACCTTCTGTGAGTATTGCGAGACACGGCCTGGGCAAATACACCTATCTCGGTGAACATGGAACGTGGCAAACTTAAAGAATTGAGTAACACACAGCACAACCACAAAACATGCATCTTCTGCGCTTCACTCTGTGTGGTACATACGTTTTCAGTGAAACAATGTTAAAACAGAATTCCTTTGTTTTGCATGTGAACACAATAATGTTGTTACAGAGATCATACTATCTAATTACTGAAATTGAGTCTGTTATTTTATGATCCAGCCATGTATGTGAAATGTGCAATGCAATCTCCCTCTCTCTTTGTGGGGTTCTAAGCTTTAAAAGCAACATTCTGACTACACAGAGGCCAACCCCTGCTGCACCCATGAGAAAGGTGCATAAACTGTTGGTATTGTATGTAAGAAAATGAAAAATTCACCAAACCAAGGTTAAAGTAAAGTTTGGAAAGCTTTGGTTATAACAACTCAATGTACATTTAAAAGCCCTTGAAATTCAGTTTTTAAAATGAAATTAAAGTGCAGTTATGGTTACTGTTAAAACACAAAAAGCAATAAAAAATTGACCATTCCACCAAAAAAAGGATCTACCAAACACAGGAAAACCACATTTTACATGCAGACAAGAGACATGCGCGGAAACAATTTACTAAGAAGGGATACATCTACTTTGCAGAAGGCGTTGGCATAATTTTCCAAAATATAGACAGTAGCTAACCCTTGAGAATACTAATGGTTGAACCAAATTTTAGAGAAACACGTTAGCAAACAAATTAGTTTATGAAGTATAAATAGGCTAAAAAATCATTGGATGAAGCACATTGAATAAAGGAGAAAAATGGAATAACAATTTCATTAAACAGCAAAAAATGTTATATGATGTAGTGTTTATATCTGGAGGAACCAGCACCTATTACTTGAAAGAGATATAATGCAAAAGTTCACGTAAATGCGCTCTCAGGACCAAGTGCTAGGAATTCAAAATAATTGCTAGAAATTGTTTATTACATTACATGTCTTGGCTGCCAAGCAGCCTTGATTACAGCTTGGCAGCTGAAATGCTTTATGTAATACACAGATTCTTGCAACTATTATTTTTGTTAAATGATTTTTATTAGGGAATAAATCACAGAAAGTACAAAAACTAGCATGTTCAAGTAGTAAAGTAAGTAAGACATCTTACAATTAATACATATGAAAATGTTGCAATTAAGCCAGAGATGAACAACGAGTACATGACCTTGTGCAAAAATGGTTATAATATAACAACTAATAACAAGGAAAAAATTGAACATTAAGAAAATTGAGTAGAACTTATCTGTGTAAAAAGTGGAACATAAACTGAGAGTGCCATAAATCGCCTCCAAGTAGTCCAAAACACTGCAGCAAGACTGGTTCTGAATGCCCCTCCCAGAACTCCCTCTAAACCCCTGCTGCGTGAACTGCACTGGCTGCCAATAAAACAACGCACCAAATTCAAGATCTGCTGCCTTGTCCACAAGTGCTTGTTCGGGAAAGGTCCTGACTACTTGGTCCAAAAGCTACCTGTCTATAAACCTGACAGAGCCTTGCGGTCAAGCAATCAACTGCTACTCAAAACCCCTCTTGTTAAAAAAACCAGACAAGGGGGCAGAGCATTCTCTTGGGTAGGGCCCAAGCTCTGGAACAACCTCCCAGCTGACCTCAGACAAACCGACAATCACTTCTCTTTCAGGAAGAAACTAAAAACTGTATTATTCCAGGAAGACTAAATACTCCTAAACATCAGTGTTCATCCTCATTCTCTGTTCTATAGCAACTACTCCATCTTGCGAGCAAAGCGCGGAGATACCTCGTAGGGGTCGATTCTTGCGCTATACAAGAACATAAAAATAAAATAAAATAAAACTACAGTAAGAAATTTGTATTATAAACAGGGGAAAAGAGAGAGAAAGAAATGGGGAAAAGTAAGAAAATATAGGAGAAGAAAGAGAGAAGGAGAAAAAGAGAAGAGGAAGGAAGGAGAAATGAATAGAAAAAAGGAAATTATGGAAGATAAGTAGTGAACATAACCATAATAAATCAGATTCGATTTGTAGGTGGGTTGAGACATAAGAAACTGAAGCAATTCTGTGTTCATCACAAATTAAATTCCACCAATGTAAGAAGGATAACTTAGAATTGTCTTTCCAGCAAATTAATATAACCTTAAATGCGACAGCAATAAAAAAGTCAAATAATATAGATTAGGAGGGAACCTGGTCAAAATCAGGAGACATAGGGGGTCATTATGATTGCGTTTTTTTCGCATCCTCGGGGCCGGCGGAAGCCACCGCCGGCCCCGAGGATGCGGAAAAACCGCAGCGGACTGACCAAAGACCCACCGCCACATTAGGATGGCTGGTGGGTCCTGGTTTCTGTCCGCAGCTTTTCCGCCGCGGTCGGATTACAACCGCGGCGGAAAAGCTCTAATATGGTGACGGTGTCTCTCAGACACCGTCCACCATATTAGGATGGGCTATCAATTATGCTTTTCAGGGGCGGTTTTCCGCCGTGGAAAAGCATACGGAACTTCACTGCGGGGGCCCGTTGCGGGCCCCCTAGGTGAAGGGGGGTGGGGGGTGCACATGGTACCCCCTGCATGTGCATGCAAAAAGCAGCAGGCACCGCGCGGTGCCTGCCTCTTTCTGCATGCACATGCAATGACTGCATTTTTAACATTGCCGCGGGTGCAGCTTGAAGCTGCACCCGCCGCAATGTTAAAAATAGAGGATGTGACCGCCAGGGTGGCGGTCACATCCTAATTGCACAGGAGGGAACTCCGCATGCCATGCGGAGGTTCCCTCCTGCTCTTGGGCCGCAGACGGACGCAAATCCGTCCCCGATCCTAATCGACCCTAAGAGCCTAGAAATATATTATGGATACTAAAAGGTAGTTTATTGGAAAAAATCAATAAACATTTTGACCAGATATTTTTCCAAAAAGTATTAACCGGAGGGCAATAAAAAAGTAAATGTAATAATGAACCTTCAGCATTAAGAGAGGACCAACAAGAGGACGAAACTGAGTGGTTGAATTTGTGAAGAAAAGAGGGAGTTATAACAACTCTATTGTAAATAAAATATAGAGACGGTGTTATGTTTGCAGCCTTGGAGGTTCTAAAGAGTTCATGCCATATTTTGTCCCATTGATGAACAGTCAATATTTGGGATACGTCATGTTCCCATTCAAGTTCAACCTTAAACTTAATGCGAGGGCATGATACATTAGATAAGGCTTTATATATGAACGAGGAACTAGGTATAATGTTAAAGGGAACATCATATAGAGGAGTGTCAGGTGAAAGTGAGAGTGGGAAAGGTTGAGAGGTGAACTTCTGTAGGCAATTTGGAAGAGATGGAACTAAAACATTATATTGTTGAAGACATGAATCAGATAGATTCAAAATCTCTTGCAATTGACGGAAAGGCAGAATCAAATCATTAGCAAACATTTGATAAAAATAAAAAATGCCCTTTTCTTTCCAGTGTTTGTAATCAAATGAAATGGTTAGAATACATCAACAATTTCAAAATAATTTGTGTCCAGGAATCCTGGGAGGTAGACCATTCTAACTTCCATCTAGCTGGGTACAAATCATTTGGGGTTCCAGCAAGGAAATCCTTGGCCGGAAGAGCGAGGGGAGGCCTCCTAATATTTGTAGATCTGGGCTTGGAAGGGGGCTGGGTTGATCTAAAATGGAACTCTGAAAATATGATTGGCCTTGGTTTTAGAACTAGGGGTCTTAACATAACCCTGGTGAATTTTTATAACTCAGGAGGCTCCAGAGTGAGGGAGCTTGATGAAAAACTAAGCCTGTGGACGGAGCAGAAGCAGGGGTCAGTGGTAACCATGTTTTTAATCGTGGGGGATTTTAATTGCCATTTATGCCCCAACCTGTTACCTATTAAAGAAGATTGGACCTCCTTTAGTTTAGAGGAGGGTCCACACTTCGAGCACACACTGGAGGGTAGGGAGTTGACGAGGGTGATGAATACCCACACGCTTGAACATACAATGGATTTATTGGAGGTCGAACTAAACAAGCTGGTCACTCCCACCTTTAAAGGAAGGGGCTGCAGTTCCTTCATTGATTTTATTTTAGTGTCCCAATTGCTCAAAATGATGTCACAGGATTCTCAATAGAATTGAGTGGTTTTAGTGACCACAACCCCCTAGTATTGTCTTTAACAGACCCAACTACAAGTAGGGTCACAAAAAGGGGGAATGGGTCAAATTTAGAAAAGGCCACCGATCAGGGCAGGCACCTGAAATGGTCTTGAATCAATGATGAAAGTTTTTACAGGTCCCTAGCAATAGAGGGCAAACCCTGGTTGGAGGACTGTTTAGATTTATCAGTGGAAGGGCCACACTTGTGGAGTTATTTGAGGAAATGGGCTGGCTAATTGATGGCCTTTTAAAGACAACAGGGCAGGGCAAGTCCAAAAATGATGGTTTGATACAGCATGTTCTCTTGCACAGAGGAACCTTAAAGCGTCTTTAAGACTTACTCCAAGGGACAAATACAGGGTCATGCAATGTAGGTTAAACTACAAGCAGGCAATAAAGTGCAGGAAGTGTGCCCTCCAAACCAAACTTGGGAGGACCTGAGAGAAGCTGCCGAAAACAAAGACATGATCTCCTTTTGGAAGATAATCAATAATCCCTGTTTTCAAGATGCGCATAGTCAGCAGATAGGTTCTAATGTTCTTCCGGAACAGTGGGTGGAGCACTTTAGAGGGCTGTATAATCGGGGGAATAGTGAGCCACCGTATAATGGTGAGGGGAGGGAGGTATGGAACGTTAAACTCGAATTTATCCTAGAAGAGATTACCGTTGGGATCCTGAGTCTCACTAAAAATAAAGCACTGGGATCAGATGGATCCCACCGGACCTCTTTCTAAGCAAGGTAGAATTATGGGCGCCAATCCTAACAAGAAGAATAAATGCTGCTATAGCCACGGGGGTCCCCCGATCATGGTCATCTGCCACAATAGTGCCCATTTTCAAAAAGGGGAATAGAGACAGTCCCCAGTGCTCCCGCGCCAAATCTCCCTTAAAGATGTTACTGCCAAAGTTCTGGGACGTGTTGTTCTAAATCGCCGGTTGGATTGGGCTGAGGACCAACATATTATCACTGATGCCCAGCATGGATTTAGGGCTAAAAGATCAACAACAGATTAATGCTTAACACCTTTGGTGCTCATGACGAGCTGAGCTCTTCATGAGCCACGGTGCTCCGGTGCTCCTGACGAGCTCAGCTCGTCATGGCCTGTGGAACGCTCAGGTGTGGGGAGAATTCCCCGCTGTGCTGAGCGTTCCACGGGAGCCAATGCACCTGTGACGAGCTCAGCTCGTCATGAGCACAGGAACGCCGTAGCTCATGACGAGCTGAGCTCGTCATGAGCATTGGGGTGCTGTGCGCGCCCCTCTCCCCCCAGCACAGCGGGGCAATAACCCCCGCAGCGAAGGGGTTAAATTTATACTTACTGGTGGCCAAATATGCTATCACCAGTAATGAAGCAGTCTATCTAGCATTTATGGATCTCACTGCAGCATTTGACTGTGTTAATAGGGAGAATCTGTGGGGTCTAATGAGCAATCTTGGGGCAGATCAAGAACTTAGATTATGACAGCCCTACACTGGAACACTTCGGCTAAAGTCAGGTATACCCTAAAGGGTGGATGCACTGAGTCCTTTATTTGCACTAGTGGTGTGCGACAGGGGTGCATTTGGCCCCATTCCTGTTTTCCCTGTATATAAACGGTCTAGAGCAAGCCCTATTAAGTCTAAGGGGCCCCTTATAATCGCGGACGGACGCAAGTCCGTCCGCGAGCCCTGAGTAGGAGGGAACGTCCGCATGTGCTGCGGCGTTCCCTTCTGTGCAATTACGATGTGACCGCCACCCTAGCGGTCGCATCCTCTATTTTTAACATTGCGGTGGTTGCAGCTTTAAGATGCCCCTGCCGCAATGTTAAAAATGCATGCATTGTATTTGCATGCACAAAGCGGCAGGCACCGTGCGGTGCCTGCCGCTTTCTGCATGTAAATGCATGTAAATGCAGGGGGGTACCATAGGTACCCCCCATGTGCACCCCATCTCCCTTCACCCAGGGGGCCCGATCGGGCCCCCGAAGTGAAGATCCGTATGCTTTTCCATGGCGGAGAACCCGCCGTTGAAAAGCATCTCTCTTACACCATCCTAATATGTCTGGCGGTGTCTGAGAGACACCACCACCATATTAGCACTTTTCCGCCGCGGTTGTAAGCCGACCACGGCGGAAAAGTGGCGGACTGAAACCAAGACACACCAGCCATCCTAATGTGGTGGTGGGTCTTTGGTGGGTCCGCAGCGGATTTTCCGCATCCTCCGGGCTGGCGGTGGCTTCCGCCGGCCCGGAGGATGCAGAAAATCTGCAATCCTAATCGACCCCTAGATGTGGACTCAGAGTAGGCAGTAGAGCAATCCCTGTCCTGCTCTACGCAGAAGACGCAGTCCTGTTTGCACGCACTCCACTGGGACTACAGTGATTGATAGATGGTTTTGTGGATTTTATTAATAATCTGGATTTGTCTGCCAACCTGACCAAGTCGTATGTAATGGAAACAGGGACTAAATTAAGGAAAAGCTATAACTAGAGAATAGACGATCACAAGTTAGAGAAGTTGCAGTCCTTCTCGTATTTGGACATTTTATTGGATGGGCATTTACATTTTAAAGTTTTAATTGAGGAACGCTGCAACAAGCTAGTGTCTAGTACAGGGGCAATTATGAACTTGGGCCGCAGACTTGGACGCTGATCCCCAGATCAAATGATGAAACTATATAATTCAATTTGCTACTCCAAAGTGGCGTATGGAGCGGATCTCTGGGGGTTTGTTGGCTCTGAGAAACTGTAGGTAGAGGAGAGCAAATTTATGAGAAAGCTCCTCAAAGTCTCACAGTACTTATATTGTTCATGAAGAACTGGGTGGGGTTTTTTATATAGAGAACAAGGTTCAGGTCAGACCCCTGTTAGCATGGTAAAGATCTGTAATAATCCAAAGGCAACATTGACTAGACAAACAATTACGGATTGTCTTGGTAGGGACAAGGGAATGAACATTCCACGGCTGAAATATTTAAAGGCCGCCTTCGAAAAGATTGGCTGTAAAGACATCTTCTCAAACCCGACCGGAAATACAGGTTGGGATAGGGACAGTGTGAAGAAGAGGTTTTTTACGCATATAGCCTCCTCCAGAGAAGGAGCAAACAGTTGGTCAAAGTTTACGGTTTAGTGAGGTCCAAGGAAGGAATGGAACCGTACCTTGCCCTCATACATAACGCCCAGGACAGATTTTTAATCACGTGTTTTAGGCTCAACCTTTTACTCTATTTATTAGCCAAGCCGGCAGGTTTTAGTAGGGCGGCTGTGCCAAAGGGTCCCCAACGATCTCCGCAGGATACTCTTGATTTTGTATTATTATGCCCTTTTTATTCATTGCCTCTGCACCGTTTCTTAGTAAGTCTGTTGAAGAAAATTAAATTTAAACATGCTAAGGTGGCCCTTTTATATTTACAAATGGCATAAGACCCCTTGACCCTACTTACTATTATGAGTTTTTTAAGATTAGCAGTCAAATTAAGAGAGACCAGAGGGATCTGTTGAAAGGAAAGCCCATGGGAAACAAGAGGAAAATGCGAGGGAGGGACCTGGGCTCAATAAATTGTAGATGGATTAGTTTGTGAACCCTTTTTTTTAAAAAAGTACATATATATTATTGTTATTTTAAACTGTACTTTTATGGTGTTTTGTAATGCCAAATAAAGTGTTTTTGATGATGATGATGTTGATGATGATTTGTGAAAAAATGTAATATGTCTGTTAGACCATAATGAAGAAGCTAGGAAAGATTGATATTCGTCAAAAGGTTTAAAGAAAAGTGTATGTAATAGGTGATGAGAGTATTTCAAAATTGGATATTGAGAAATAAAAGTACAATTGGTCATAAATATCACATCCTAAAAAGAAAAATGATTTAACAATGAACTTTCAACAGAAACCCAAGAAGTTTGAGATACATCTTGATAATCTTTAGACAAAGCATAAAATTGGCGAATCAAAAAAATGCTTTGTTATACAATTTAAAATCGGGAAATCGTACACCACGTTCAGATTTGGGACAGGATAATTTGGACAGTCCACTATGAGCCCGTTTATTGTTCCAAAGAAATTTAGTACAAATAGAGTTAATCTGGGAAAAATAATAATTAGGAATTTTGAAAGGTAACATTGACAAAATAAATAATACCCGGGGGACAATCATCATTTTAATTGTATCAAGTCTACCCTACCAAGACAAAAATAAGGGAGACCAAGAAGATAACGAATTGTCGACTTTGAATTTCAGGGCAGTGAAATTATGGGATAATGTATCACAGATATTAGAAGAAAACCAAATTCCTAAATATTTAATTTTTGGGGTGACACCATGTACAATTAGTAGAATCAAACATATGTTGATAACATAAGTCATTTAAAGGCAAAATCTCAGTTTTGGAGAAATTTAATTTGTATCCAGAAACTTGAGAAAATTATGAAATTTCTTGTAGAAAATGTGGTATAGATATAGGGTGAGACATGTAAATAAGAATATCATCTGGATAAGCAAATAGTTTAATGTGATGGGATTTTAGTTTAAAACCAGAAATCTGAGAGTTATTTCTGAGTCGTTGAAGAAAAGGTTCCAGACATAACAAAAAGAGTAGAGGGGAAAGGGGGTAACCTTGGCGTGAACCTCTTTGCAGACAACAATAAGGAGAGAAGAGACCATTAACAAATACACATGCTTTTGGATCTGTGTATAGCAAGTTAACATACAAAATAAACTTGGGACCAAACCATTGTAAAGTATAAATCATAAAATCCCAATTGATCCGGTCAAAAGTTTTTTCAGCATCCAATGATAGAGCAGCTAAAGGGGAAGGGTATTTTTTCCTGAGAGTAAGAATATTAGAAAACATTCTGGCATTATCAGCGGCTAAACAACCTTTGACAAAACCAGATTGATCTGGATTAATAAGAGTAGGAATAACATTCTCTAATCCAGTGGCTAAAATCTTAGCAACAATTTTACAGTCGTAGTTGATTAATGATATAGGGCGAAAATTCTTACAGAAGGAAGGGTCTTTATTTGGTTTGGGAATAACAATAATAAGAGCTTCTAAAAAAGAACCAGAAACCTTAGAATTGGATTGAAAAGTTCCAGTAATTTAGGAGCAAAAATAGAAGAAAAAGCTGAAAATAATTCTACTGAAAAACCATCAGGACCAGGGGCTTTGGTTTTTTTCAGAGACTTAAGGGCGTCGGAGATTTCCTGGAGAGAGATATCATCCTCAAGAGAGGTAAAGATATCAGGAGAGAAAGCAGGTTTGGAAATATTTTTTAAAAAAGATGTGAAATCTCCCTCTGTTGGGTTAGTGGTTTCTGTGTATAAGGCATTTTAATGCGATTGAAAAGTAGCAATAATGTCAGAATCAGAAGAAAGGAGTTGATTGTTCACTTCTTAATGTATAGGGCCAAACTTTTTGCGTTCAGATTTGATTTTGAAATAGTTTTCTAACATTCTTCCAGCCTTATTTTGGCCCCCATGATATTTTGATTTGATCTCAAGGAGGACTCTACAAGCATCTACTGTGGCAATTTTGTTTAGATTAGATTTGGCTTTAATTAAATCTTGTAAGGAGGAGGATTTAGAAGAGAAGTATTTATGTTACAAAGTTTTGATTAGACTTAGAGTTTCTTTATATTCCTTACTCAACAGTTTTTTTCTTCCTGGAAGCATAGGCAATGGTAAAGGCTCTGAATGATGCGTTGAAAGCGTCCCAGTTATTATGTATTGAGGTATCTAGAGATTTGTTCATTTAAAAAAATTCCTTAATAAAAGTGGTCCCTTCTGAAAGAAAAGTACGGTCAGATAAAAGGTAATTATTAAACCGCCAGTGACCTTGTCCTTGTTTGAGTGGTGTTAGGCATGTATCAATATACGTAGAAACAGGAGCATGGTCAGAAATGAAAATGAAACCAATTTCAGAGGATTGGAGACAGGGTAATAATGATTTGGAAATTAAAATATAATCAATATGGGATCCTGTGTGGTGAACAGGAGAGAAAAAGGTAAATTCAGAGACATCAGGATTACATGTTTTCCAGGAATCAAATTAAGGACGTGAGAAAATAGCTGATTGGAATGATTTGTGGGTTTAATCAGGTTTAAATTTATAATTTGAAAGTCTGTCAGAAAAAGGATCTAGCCAGTTATTAAAATAGCCACCAAACATCACATTAGGGTTAGATAAAGACATCAATTTCATTTTTACAGTGTGCCAAAAATCTGGGTCTGGTATTAAGAAAGAGTTTAAGTTTATCAGGATCATCAAAAGATCTTGACCGACCATCATGTGTGATTTTGCAGAGGCATGGGTGGAGAATTCCAAATTGGATGTTCAATTGTTGCAATTGATGGAGAAGGGCAAGAAACTCTTTGCGACGTGCATTTGTTGCATTAGAAACATCTTGTAAAATAAAAATGGTATGGCCTAACCAGGTAAGATGCCGTTTAGGTCTCACTGCCCTCAAGACGCGCATCAGTTCAGTAAACTCCAAAACAAGCATGATGATCCCACGTGGTTTATTGGACATAGGATTCAAACGACCTAGACAATGTGCTCTCTGAATATTTAGAGGAGCTGGTGATGGTTGCAGCTTCAAGAGTTCAGGAAGAAACTTCTGTAAAAATGCCACCAGATTAGAACCTTCAACATTCTCCAGTAATCCGTAAAGGCGTAGGTTCTTTCTGCAATTACGATTTTCAAGGTCCTTAGCATGGACTTTTAGCTTGTGGATCTCTAACTCGAGTAATGGAATCTTCGAAGTAATATCTTGAATGTCACTGACCTGTTGTACAAGTTCAAGCACCTTTCCTTCCAAGATAATCCATCTTTCTTCAATCTGTTTTAATTTTTCATTGGTAATAGACATAAATGGTTGGAGACCACAAACTTTGTCAAGTATAGAGTCCAAAACTGGATCCTGTGAGGAGAGGATAGGTGAAGGTGGGTCATTTTTATGCCGTTCAGGTTTTGTACCTGTGGAGGAGGATCTAACTGAATGGGTGTCATTGACCATGACTGAATATTGAGAGAAGACAGTGGTAATATGATGTCGATATTGAGAAAATGTCAGAATTGTATATATAAGTACTTCTTATGGTGTCGGAGAGCAAGGTAGTACAGCAATTACCATAAAAAACCGCACTTTAGGCCTCCACAACTGAGTAAATAACCATTAGTTTAAAGTTTACTAAGGTTATGCAAAGGTACAGCCAAACATATTTATAGAGTAATAGAACAGACCCACACTGTCACCGTAGAAAAAAACAAAAAGATGATGGGAAAATGAACCTGAGGTGAAATGATTAAGGGTCAAAGCATGAGTTAGGCAAAGAAAGCATGCATAGTGGCATTAAAGCCCATACCGCCACTTTTGTGAGGAAAAAAGCCCTTATTAAGGATATAGTTGGCAGAAAGAACAGGCGAAAAAAGTTACAATAGCACCCATAGTAATGCACAAACTCCAAGCAAAAAGTATGCAAATTCCGAGGAAATAAGTAGAGCAGGCTGCGGCAAAAGTCACATTAGGGCACTGAGTAAGGCAAAAGCGGCAGAAATTACTATATCGGAGGAATTTCAGTGGTTTTGTACGAGTAAAATGTCCAGGAAACTATAACACCCCTAAAACCTATGGTTTTTTCAGTGAATTTCTAAGGTTTTTTAAATGCTAATTCCTAACTATATCAGACCTGAAACCTATGGTTTTTTAAGTGAATTATAAAGTTTTTTTAAATGCTAATTCCTAATTATATCAGGCCTGAAACCTATGTTTTTTTCAGTGAATTTCAAAGGTTTTGTAAATGACAATTTTTAAATGTATTAATTGTTATATTTCTTTATACTGATTTACTACATTTTTTAAACTATATATTTTTAGATATTTTATTTTTTAAATTACATTGTATATACACATTACATTTCAAAATATACTTTCTCAGAATGAATTACTTTCGTTTAAATACTTTGCAAATAGGCAATGGACTTTTAAGTACAGTAGTTCCAGTTATTGCAATGGGTAACACAATTTCAAACACAATGCAATATTGACCTCAATGTGTTTTTCTAGTTAAATGCAATTAGTTACTTTATGGATTACTTTTCTAACCACAGGACTTGATCCTAGATTCAGTCCTTGGACATCTCATGTAAATGGTTGAGTAAAAGTGTTTTAGTTACAGTAGTGATTTTTAAGGAATGTTATTGTATTTCAAAAGTTGAGACTTAGAAATGTTTTCACATAGAATCACCAATGTTATCCTGAGGGAGGAAATTCCCTTAGCAGGTAAGTAGTGTTATCATTACTTTTTCTTATTCATTGGTGGATCCTGGATCCAGCACCGGTGCATCTCTTGTAAACAGTTGAAAGAATGCATTTAAGTCATACAGGCAATTTTTAAGGAATATTTTTAGTTTGTGAAAATAGACACTTGGAAATTTTTCTGGTGAAAACCAGACAATTGATTCCTATGGAAGGAAATACAAGTTACTGGTAAGTTCGGTTCAAATTACTTTTCAGGGTCAGTGCTGGGCTAAAAGATGCAGCCCTGGGTTCTCTCCTGATAACAGGTGAGTAAATCGGAATTCGTAGTTCGGCTGATTTTGGAGGAATTTTTTAAAGTTCCAAACTCCACACTTGGAAGAATTTCCAAGTGAAACCAGTCAATGTTAGCCTATGGAAGGAAATTCAAGTTACTGTAAGTATGGTTAGAATTACTTTTCAGGATCAGTAGTAGGCTGAAAGATGCAGCACTGAGGTCTCTCCTGATAACAGATGAGTAAATCGGAATTCGTAGTTCTGCTGATTTTAGAGGAATATTTGTACGTTTCAAAAATAGACACCTGGAAACTTTTCTGTTGAAAACCACACAATAGATTCCTATGGAGGGCAATACAAGTTACTGGTAAGTACGCTTAGATTTACTTTTCAGAGACCGTACTGGGCTCAAAGATGCAGCACTGAGGTCTCTCATTATAACAGGTGAGTAAATAGGAATTCGTTGTTCGGCTGATTTTAGAGGAATATTTTGCTCAATAGTGAAGGAAGGGGGCGGGGCCTGACATGACATGTGTGCAAACACGCCCTGTGGCGTGTTTTAAGCTGGGGAATTAATTCCTCTTCAATTCTGAGGTCCCCTGTCGGCCAACTAGCTCACCAGGTACCTCCAGTATGCGCCAGGGAGCTGTGTTGCAGAGAGATGTTCAGAGGCCATCCCTTTTTACAACACTCTGCAACGCAGCTCCGTGGCGCTTACTGGAGGTACCTGGAGGCCAGTTGGCCTCTAGGGTACTGCTGGTTTGAAGAGGAATTAATTCCCCAACTTTAAACGCGCCACAGGGCATGTTTGCACACATATCACCACAAGCCCCGTCCCCTACCTTCACCACTGTGGAATTGCGCCCGTAGAGCATTCTAAGTTGGGGGATTAAGTCCCCTTGCATACTTGGGGTCCCTGGGGGCCAACTAGCCCAGCAGGAACCTCCAGTATGCGCCAGGGGGCTGCGTTGCAGAGAGGTGTAAAAAGGGGCATGGCCTCATTACACCTCTTTGCAATGCAGCCCTGTGGTGCTTTTCCAGAGTGGGAACTAAATCCCCTTGAATACTGGGGGTCCATGGGGGCCAACTAGCCCACCAGGAACCTCCAGTATGTGCCGGGGGCTGCGTTGCAGAGAGGTGTAATGAGGCCTCACTCATTTTTACACCATTTAACAAAAAGCGTGATCTGCGAACCAAACTCTACCTTTTTGCCAAATTTGGTGTAATTCCGTTCAGCAGTTCGGGCTGTAGCCGCGGCTAAAAGTCCCTATGGAAAATTGCATGGGGAAAACACGTTTTGGGACCCCCCTTTTTTCTCAGCCCGCTTGACGAATCACCGCAAAACTTTCAGGATCAGAGCGGAGCGCCCTATCTTCTTGGAGAATTTCGCAAAGATTCGTCAACCAACACCAGAGTTATTCCAAATAGAATGTTGCGTATTTCCTATGGAAACTAGGTCCTAACAATATCTACCTACTGGGGACCATCAGTAGGTAATATATATATATATATATATATATATATATATATATATATATATATATATATATATATATATATATATATATATATATATATATATATATATATATATATATATATATATATATATACACGGGGCGTGTCATGTATTTATGGACTTGGGAGCATGTCTCCGCAGTATTCGTCTTTCCCTGAAGAAGAAGGATTTTGCCTTCGAAACGCGTCGGATTTAACCCAGACGAACCTTTCTGAACATTCAGAGACTTTTCTCCCCAGCCCTGAAGCCATTTGGCGTGCTGCCTAAATAAAGCGCTTACCTTGTCATCCCCGTGAGTGTGGTGCGTTCATTGAACGAAGGAGCGTGCACATTACAACGGACCCACCGCTGTTTACACCGCACCCGCCTGGAAGAGTGCATGGGCGTTTGGTGGACCTTGGAGCGAGGCAGTCGTGCTGCATACGCCTAGCACCGCCATTGAGGAGTCCTGCAACGGAGCCGTGAAACGGCGGCCATCCAGGCTGTTGGGACAGCAAGAATATTCCGCCGCTCACTCCGACTGTCAGGATCCAACATGGCTAGCGAAAGACGGTGACCCTGTGAGCGCTTGGAGTCGGCAGCTTGGGGCACGAGAGGGAGAAAACGGCATGCAGATTCACTGCTGTACAACAAGTACCAGAAGACACCACGGTATATGCCTAGCTCCCGACGGGGCGTGTCATGTATATATGGACTTGGGAGCATGTCTCCGCAGCATTCGTCTTTCCCTGAAGAAGAAGGATTTTGCCTTCGAAACGCGTCGGATTTAACCCAGACGAACCTTTCTGAACATTCAGAGACTTTTCTCCCCAGCCCTGAAGCCATTTGGCGTGCTGCCTAAATAAAGCGCTTACCTTGTCATCCCCGTGAGTGTGGTGCGTTCATTGAACGAAGGAGCGTGCACATTACAACGGACCCACCGCTGTTTACACCGCACCCGCCTGGAAGAGTGCATGGGCGTTTGGTGGACCTTGGAGCGAGGCAGTCGTGCTGCATACGCCTAGCACCGCCATTGAGGAGTCCTGCAACGGAGCCGTGAAACGGCGGCCATCCAGGCTGTTGGGCCAGCAAGAATATTCCGCCGCTCACTCCGACTGTCAGGATCCAACATGGCTAGCGAAAGACTGTGATCCTGTGAGCGCTTGGAGTCGGCAGCTTGGGGCACGAGAGGGAGAAAACGGCATGCAGATTCACTGCTGTACAACAAGTACCAGAAGACACCACGGCATATGCCTAGCTCCCGACGGGGCGTGTCATGTATATATGGACTTGGGAGCATGTCTCCGCAGCATTCGTCTTTCCCTGAAGAAGAAGGATTTTGCCTTCGAAACGCGTCGGATTTAACCCAGACGAACCTTTCTGAACATTCAGAGACTTTTCTCCCCAGCCCTGAAGCCATTTGGCGTGCTGCCTAAATAAAGCGCTTACCTTGTCATCCCCGTGAGTGTGGTGCGTTCATTGAACGAAGGAGCGTGCATATATATATATATATATATATATATATATATATATATATATATATATATATATATATATTGTCTTTTCGACCATGACCATGTACTTCCTGGGAAAGAATGGAATGCAAACCCAGATTCAGTGCTCAGTGAGTATTTTCATGTCATTGCCTTCAAACCACCATGACTGCCATGACGCATTTCGGCCTACAATGACCTTGATCACATGACGTGCTTTCGGAGTCATAATACTATTTTTAAAGAGCTACGTGCCTGCACACGTGCAACTATTGTGTGGACAGAGAAAAAATACATTCCGTGTGTGTCTGAATTCATGGACATCAGCAATAAATAGATAAAACCAATGGTAATACAATGAGAATAAATTATATAAACAATTTTACGTAAAATACATAAAATGTTAAAATTCAAGTTGATGATAAAATACTGTGTTGAGCTGCGGGCCTTGATTTGGACATCATGATATATGTATAATACAGTCTGACTGCCCATTTCTCAATTCCCATGTACTGAATCTTCAACACTTCACTAGTTTATCAAACATATGTATATAGTTGATTTGTTGGGCCAGTACTTGTGAACAAAGACAATTTGGCCCCTGTGGGCTAACTTTCACACTCCCCTTTCTCTGTCAAAAAGTGCTACGTGTATAAAGTGTGAAAGTGCTACCCTTTGAACTAACTGTTCATAAAGTGCCAAGTGTGCATGTAAACAACCTTGTTATTTAAAAGAATCATTACATTATCATTGCATCATGGCATAATGCTCAATGCAGTGTATTGCAGACATTTACAGGGATTATCAAGATCTAACCAGTTCATTCATATTCAGGTCTCTACATGCCTGCCAATAATTAAACCTATTTACAGACATGTGTAAAAGCCCTCACTGGAGTTATGTCCATTAGGTGTCTTGGTGTCTAATTCAATAATGCATTTTGTTTCTAATTGTCGAAATTTTGCCTTGTGGCTGCCGCCTCTTCTTGATACTGGGATGGTGTTGATCAAGAGATATTTTAAGTGTTCCAAACTGTTATTGTGGACCTCCCTAAAGTGGCATGCAACTGGGTATGCTGGGTCCGTATTGGTGATTACTCTCATGTGTTGCAGTATCCTCTTGTGGGCCTGAAGATTGATATTGCCAACCTACTGTAACCCACAGGAGCATTACAACATATATTCCACAAATCCTGTGCAGCAGGTAAGAAACTTGGTCATTTTAATAGGATCTTCCCTAATGTGATATTGTAGGTTGTTTTGCTGATCCCATACCTGCAGGCCCGACAATTATTGCACTTCTCAAATCCCTTGTGAGCGGTTAGCCAATTAGTAATAGGTTTTACCTTGGGGCTACTGCTAACCAAAGCATCCTTCATTGACTTTGAGTTTCTGAAAGTGATGCTGGGATTTTTGAGTAATTTTGTTGCCAATTATAGGATCACTTCGTCCCACTGGCCAATTCCTTTTAATGATTTTACATAATGTGTCTTGTTGTTTACTGTAATTAAGTATCAATCTGGTTTGCAGATCTAATTTATCTTCACTCTTTGCTGATTTAACAACTGTTTTTGATAACAACGCTGTTCTGTCTAGTTGATTGGCTTTCTTTATGGCAAAATTGACGGTACTGATCGAGGAGCCAGGTCTTGAGAAATCTTCTGAAAAGGCCAGTAGATCTTAGGTCTGCCGTAGGTTGGTAGGGAGGGTGTTCCAGGTCTTGGCGGTGAGGTGGGAGAAGGATCTGCCGCTGGCGGTTGTTCTTTGGATGCGGGGGACTGTGTGGGTGGATGAGTAGCTTTAAGGTTATCCTCGTGTTGACGGGAGCCAATGAAGGTCTCTCTGGTGGGGGGTGATGTGGCTGTGGCGGGGGATATCGAGGATCAGTTTTGCCGAGGCGTTCTGGATGCATTGTAGCGTCCAGGTTGGTTGATATTCCTGAAAAGAGGGCATTTCCGTAGTCCAGCCTGCTGGAGACGAGGGCCTGGGTGACTGTTCTTCTTGTTTCAGTGGCGATCCACTTGAAGATCCTGCGGAGCATTCGTAGAGTGTTGAAGCAGGATGAGAAGATGGCGTTGACTTGCTTAGTCATGGAGAGGGTGGAGTTGAGGATGATCCCCAGGTTGCGTGCGTGGTCGGTGGGTGTTGGGGCTGTTCCCAGTGATGTCGGCCACCAGCAATCGTCCCAGGCTGAAGGGGTGGAGCAAAGGGTGAGGACCTCCATCTTGTCCGAGTTCAGCTTCAGTCGGCTTTTCTTCTTCCATTCGGCAATGGGCTTCATTCCTTTGTGGAGGTTAATTTTGGCAGTGTGAGGGTCTTTGGTGAGGGAGAGGATCGGCTGGGTGTAGTCGGCAAAGCCCATGACAATAAATCTGGCTTTGCTTTGTTCCTGAGTAACTGCCAAGTCTACATCAATGCTGAAGATGTGCCTAATCCTCAGCATTTCCCCATAGCGGATGCTAAATAGGAGATGCTGAGGGTGATGACTTGTGGCGTGTAGTACACTATTGCCTTCTGTAGGCTTGTGATAAAGTCTGGTCTAAATTTTCTGGTTCTTAATTAAGACTTCTACATCCAGAAAGCTTTCTGCCTGGCTGCTAATAGTGGCTGTAAAATGAAGATTGAAATTGTTGATCTGGATTTCATTCACAAAATTATGAGCCGTTGCCTCTGTGCCATGCCAGATCACAAATAAATCATCTATGTACCGTAGCCAGGATTTGACATGATTGTCAGCTACTTTTTTATGCACTTTGTTTACAAACCATCTCCTCCCTCCATCCCATATGGAGGCAGGAGTAGCTAGGAGAAAAACATGCCGCATTGCCACCCCTCTTATTTGTTTGAAAGTTTGGTTCTGAAATAAAAAAGTAGTTGTGTTCAAGACAGTACAATATCACAGTAACCAGCATTCAATTGGGGTGAAAGACATACAATGGCCTTGATTCTAAGTAATGCTCAACTGCCTTTATACCATCTTTATGATGAATACTTGCATAAAGGGATGTTACAACTAGAGTTATTAACAAATAATCTGCTTCCCACTTATAAATGTCTTAGGATATCTCCGCTGTTCTGAATAAAAGACAGTAATCTACTGACGAATTCTTGCAGGAAGAAGTCTATGGGGCAGATTTATGTTAACTGGCGCATCCCCAGGGATGCGCCAGTTAACATGCGCCACAGTGCGCCACAGCTCCGCCAGCCATGGTGCGCCGCATTTATAATGCAGCGCACCATGGTGCAAAAACGGCACAGATGCGTGACGCATCTGTGCCGGAAATGTGGCGCATTGCTGGAGTTGCGTCGCAAGCACGACGCAGCTCCAGCAAGGCTCGGGGGTGCCCCATTTTAACAATGCTGCGTCAAGACCTATGCCTGCTTCAAGCAGGCGCAGGCTTTTGACGCAGCATTGGCTTAAAAGTGACTGAGTGAAATCTCATAGATTTCACTCAGCCACTTTTGCGAGGCGCACCTGCCCCGGAACGCCCACCCTGCGCCGGAACGCCCACAAGCGGCGCAGGGCTTTACAACGTGACGCATCTGCCTAGATGCGTCACGTTGTAAATCGTTCGTAGGGATGCGCCACGTTTACGCCGCCTTGCGTGACACAACAGCGGCGTAAACGTGGCGCAAGGGCCTCATAAATCTGCCCCTTTGTATTTTGACGTGTTTTCCAATAGACTTCCCCTTGCCAAAATTATTGGCCTGCCAGGTGGTTTCATCGTGTTCTTATGGACTTTCAGGATTCAATAGATGACTGGCAAAATAGGATGTTCATTTTTAAGAAATGTAAGCTCATCCATGCTCAATAAGCCTACACTGCGCCAAGCATTCAGTTTGGAGTAATACTTGTAATACTCATTCCAAGAAGCTCAAGCTATTTGGACACAGCTTCTTTTCTAGCAATTGCAGTCATTTAATTGCTGACTTGCCTCTGTCATGTAGTCTTGCCGTGGCCATATAACAATGTTCCCTGCCTTATCGGAGGTCCTGATGATCATGTGATGATTTGTTTGTAGTTTTTTGATCAACCGATTGTATTCAAATTGTCGGTAGTTGAATTTTTGACTTACCCTCGCTGTTTGGTACTTCATGTTTTTGATTTCAGTAGTCACCAGTTCATTACAAATATGAAGTGAGTCTCTAGGAGCAAGTGGTTGAAATGTTGATTTTGGCATAAGGTTTGTCCGTGTCGTACCAAAGGAGATTCCTGTTGGACTTCCCACATTTATTTATTTATTTATTTATTTATTTCTGACATTTATTGAGCGCGAACGAATACCCGTAGGCGTCTCGGCGCTAGACTAATCAGATGTCTTTCCCCAGATATTAAAAACTTAGGCACATCGCTGGGCCGTATCACTGGTTAAACAGCTAGGTTTTTAATCTTTTCCGAAACTGCAAAAGTGAGGGGCTGGTTCTGATGTGTTGTGGCAGGGTATTCCATATCTTAGGGGCCGCAACTGAGAAGCGGTGGCCACCCCAGGAGACTGTTTTAGAACGTGGAACCACTAATTGGTTGAGAGTTATGGATCAGAGCTGTCTGATCGGTTTATGGGTAATAAGCTGGTCCTTGAGGGGGCGTGGTCCTTGGTTGTGAAGTGCCTTATAGACTAGGCAGAGTGATTTAAACTTGATCCTGTTTTGGATCGTCAACCAGTGGTATGTCCTTATAGTGGCAGAAATGGGTGCGAACTTAGGTATTCTAGACAGCAGACGTGCTGCTGCATTCTGTATTGTCAGTTTCTTCATTATTGATTTCATGTTCTAACTGCTGTAGATCCATGAGTAATTCAGCATCTGCTGCCATCAGTTGATTAGGATTCCCGGAGCTGGTTATATTCAAATCCGTGATGTTGGTGTTTGTTTTGTCTATTTGATTCACTAGATGATATTTATTAAGTTTTAATTCACAAATACATTTTTAGACATCGATCCTTGTCTGAGCATAATTGAAGTTGCTCTCTGGGCAGTACGATAGTCCTAGTGATAGGAGTTGAATTTCAGCTAAATTAGGTTTCACAGGAGAAAGGTTCAATACCATGTTTGTGTTGTGGTCTAGGCTCTTTATTTGCGTTTCTATCTTTTGTTGGTCTGCAACTTGTTGGTGTTTTTGCCTCCGGAAACAGTTACGCCGCTCTCTGCTTTTGATTGCACCTTTGTTTTGTTGTGACATTTGATTGCGTTGGCCCAGTGTTTGTCTTCTGTCTTGTCTCAGACCGATTACTTCTTCTGCCAGGGAAATCTTCTGAAACCCCAACTGAGTTGTTGCTCTTATTTGTTCAGTTTCTGATTTATATATATATAAAACCTACTGCCCGTTGCCAGTAGGTAGTTATAGTTAGAGCCTTGTTTCTATCGAAAAAGCATTTTTTCTTTTGCCAATATCTTTGGAGCCTTTTGAGGTCAGCTCCTATCTTGAAAATTTTGGGGTGATTCGTCAAGTGGGACCTGAGAAAAAGGGGGCTCCAAAAACATGTTTTCGCCATGTTAATTGCAATAGGAAACTTTAGCCATGGCTACAGCCCGAACTGCTGAACGGAATTACACCAAATTTGGCAAAAAGTTATCTCCTGATACAGAAAACACTCTTTATGCGAAATGGTGTAAATCAGTTCAGTAGTTCCTGAGAAATTTAAATATTTTGAAATAATAATGTCTGGTGACAGCAGTGGATTCGGGAACCCTCCGATCTCGAGCTTGACCCTGATTGGCTGACTACAGTTCCAACCAGAAAGTGTTGGCTCCTGCACCCCCATGCTGCCCCAGGGACTGCTACCTCCCCAGGGCTTTAATCAATTTTGGGGGGCCTCATGGGCCCATCCCAAGCCCCGGCATCCGCCAACTACCCGGGGCTTTAATTTATTTAATAAAAAGTGAGGGTTCCTGCCCCCACACTGCCCCAGGGACCACCACCTCCCCGGGGCTATAAGGATTAAATGTGGTGGGACCACATGGCCCCCTGCAGCACCGGGGACCGCCACCTCCTGGGGATCATTTTAAAACTTAATTGTGGGGGGGCTCGAGACCCCCACACTGCTCTAGGAACCACAACCTCCCTGGGGCATACTTTGTTCAAATATAGGGATCTGTTGGGGACCCCCGGGAGTACCACTTCCCTGTGGCTATTAAAATGATTGGAGGGGGTCCCACTCCAGGAGCCCTCAATGGCCCTAGGGATCGCCACCGTCTAGGGCCGGCTCCAGCAATGTCCCCAGTGCCCACCCCCGGGGCATTGCAGTTTGCTCTGATTGTACGGGAGCACTGCTCCTGCCATGCCATAGTAAACTTCTGCTTCGTGTCATGGAAACGACAGCAAGAAAACTGCTCTTGCTTCCATGAAGCAAAGCAGAATTGCTTTTCGGCAAAGGGAGCTGCATGTG
This sequence comes from Lissotriton vulgaris, assembly GCF_964263255.1. Classification (NCBI taxonomy): domain Eukaryota; kingdom Metazoa; phylum Chordata; class Amphibia; order Caudata; family Salamandridae; genus Lissotriton; species Lissotriton vulgaris. The sequence goes on along the minus strand of NC_141699.1, from coordinate 821,870,008 downwards.
AGCATCTCCCTTTGCCCAAAAGCATTGCTGGCTCCCACAGAAGGCAGGGATCAAGCAGAAACCTCTGGGGCACAGCTTTCCAAACTTTTCATGTTGGTGACACACCTTTTTGTGAAAAAAAATTCAGGGACACGGTATCGCGAGGAAGCGCAGCGAGCAAGCTCGAACCACCTATGGTGGGTTCAGGCCCCACACACACATACCCCACTCCACACACACCCCACACACAACCCCACACACCACCCCACAGACGCACCACCCCACACAACCCCACACACCCCCGCCACACAAACCCACCCACACACACCCTACACACACACCCCACACACACACCCCACACACATACCCCACCCCCCACACCCCACCCACACACACACCCCCACCGCCCCCCCCCCCACACACACACTCCACACACACACACCCCAGACACACAACCCACACACACCCACAACCCTCCACACACACCACAACACACACCACCCCACAGACACACAACCCCACACACACCCCACTCCACCCCCACACACACAAAACCCCCCACACACAACCCCTCGCATACAACCCCACACACACACCCCACACAACACCCCACACACACCACACACACACACACACACACCCCACACACACCACCCCACAGACACACCACCCCACCCCACACACACACCGCCCACACACCCCACACACACACCCCAACACACACCACCCCACAGACACACCACCCCACCCCCTCCACACACACAACCCACACACACCCCACACAACCCCCCAAAACACACAACCCCACCCCCACCCCACCCCCAAACACACACAACTCCACATGCACGCACACACAAAAATGCAAGTGTCTGTCTGTAACACAACTGGTGCTCATGTAAAGCGCTCTGATACCTTTGGCTCTAGTTTGCTCAACAAAAAAAGTTTGGCAAAAGCTGCCTGGTAAAGCGTAAAGGATGTTTTCTACCATTATTTATCAACTTAGTTGCTTTCTTAGAAGAGCTGCTGCTCAAATTAAGCACTGCCCTACTTCCTTTACTTCTCATCCGTTTTCCATGGCCGGCGCCGGACAATGATTGAAGTGTTCCACTTGTAGTCATAAACTGAACTCTGTCTGCTTCTTAAAAAACTGCAATAGACGTGGAACCAAAACAAGGTGCAGTCGGGTGGTGCGAGTCCATTCTAAAACCTCTGTATTCAGTGAGGCCACGGACAAACTCTATATGGGTTGTTATCTGTTTTCAGCTCAGTTGTCTGCCTTCAGCCGCCCTTGGTTGACATGCAGATGACTTCCAAACTGCATACCAGGGGCAGCATGCTACCTCTGCAACTGCAAGCTGACATTTGGGATATGGAGGGCCCATTTTAGGCGTTTGATGTCGTTGTTCCTAAAAGATAAACTCCAGAAGGGGGCGTGGTGTTGCCAAAGGCTCTTTGATGACCCCATGCAGTAGTCACGCTTAATTGGCACCTCTCAACCAGAAGCTCTTTAGCAGCAAGCAGCGCCTGACACATTCATCAAAAGCACTTAAATCAGCGCGTGATGAGTTTCAGATTGGTGCACGGTTTAGCATTCTTCAGCATTTAAAGGCAGCAGAACTTTCGCTTCTGGGGGCTATCTGAAGTACGGTGTGTATATTACATCTGGACAGTTTCATGTGTGCTTATTTTATGTGCGGCAGATAATGTTATCGCATAAGGTAGTCCAGGCTATAGGATGCAGAGGAGTTACTGTTATGCGTGTTGAAAGTGCTGTGCAACACCTTTTCTGCTTGAATGAGAGAAGCTCTGTCTGCTCCGTGACACATTTGTACTTCCTATGTCTACGTGAGATAAACAAGCAGCCATTCTGTACTCGTATTACCTGAATCGCGCCTCCTTTTTGTATTTTATAATCTTGAATGTACCAGTAACTTGTTAAAATGTAACTTTCACCACGAGTACAGTTTTATCTATTTCTATGCCACTTTCATTCCTTATGTAATTTATTTCGCTCTATTGTAAAGCGCTCTGACACCTCTGGATAAAGATTGCGCCATATAAAAATGCATAAATAAAAATAAGCCCCCACTTAATCCCCCCCTCTCCCCCTGTCGTGTGTGGCATCCCGGGACCGCTCACAGCGGCACCCGAGCACTTCCCAGGTCATTAAAGACCGTGTGCAAGTTAATTGGGCATTGTTGTTATTTCAGAACTTCTAAGAGCCCCTGCAGCCCGATTCTGCCGATTGCCAGCAGAAGTCATCTCATCCCGCGAAACACCTACGGCTGGGGCGCGACAAAGTAATGTGTCGCGCCACACAGTTTGGAAAGCTGTGCTCTGGGGTATTGGGTCTCCCCCACGGTCCCCAAAGTCATGGCCATGCCTCTGGGATGGTGTGCCTGGGGTCAAAAAAGTACCCGGGCAAAGGCCACTCGGCCCCTACCCTTTATTTGAAAAAAAAAGAGAATGGCCGGACCCCAATGGATGGGGTCCCAGGGGCTGAAATCGGCCTGGGGAGGGGGCCCACCTCTTCTAGGAAAAAAACAAATTAAAAAGTGGAAAAGCCCCTGGGGATCGGGTCCCCAGGGCAAAAAATGGCTTCCCCCATTAAAATAACAAACAATGGCCTAGCCCCAGGGGATGGGTTCTCCAGGCCGTAATCATCCTCAGGGAGAGGGTCCTCGCGCCCCCCTCCCTTTTCAATAAAGAAAAATTGAAATGGCTCAGGCTCTGGGTGATGGGGTCCCTGGGGCCTAAAAGGGTCAAGGAAAGAGGGCCACACAGCCCCCCTTCCTAAAATAAAAAAAGAAACCGGCAACACACTGGAGGTCAAACCTCCTCCCTGCAACACTCTGCAGAAGTTGGGGAATGAAGTCTCCTTCACTGGTGAGGGTCCCTAGGGACCAACTAGTCTGCCAGGTACCTCCAGTAAGCCCCACACAGTGCGATTGCTGAGAGGTGGTCTGAGATCTGTTGCCTCTTTCTGCACATCTCTTGCCTCTTTGTGCACCTCTCTTGCCTCTGTCTACACACCTGTTCCTTCTTTCTTTACCCCTTTTGCCCGTTTGTGCCACTCTCTTGCCTCTTTATGCAGTTCTCTTGCTTCCTTCTGCACCTCACCTGCCTCTTTCTGTACTTCTATTGCCGATTTATGCACCCATCTTGCTTCTTTCTGCATTTCCCTTGCTTCTTTCACACCTCTGTTGCTTCTTTCAGCAAATCTCTTGCCTCTTTCTGCACTTCTCTTGCGTTTCTATACCTCTCTTGCGTCTTTCTGCACCTCTGTTGCCTATTTTTGCACCTCTCCTGACTGTTTCTGCACCTCTCTTACCTCTTTCTGCACCTTTCCTGCCTGTTTCTGTACTTCTCCAGCGTCTTCCCGCACACCTGTTCCCTCTTTTTGCACCTCACTTGCTTCTTTCTGCAGCTCTCTTGCCTCTTTCTGTACTTCTCTTGCCTCTTTCTGCACCTCACGTGGCTCTTTATGCAAGTGTCTTGCTTCTTTCCAGATCTCTGTTGCTTCTTTCAGCAATTCTCTTGCCTCTTTATGCACTTCTCTTGCATGTTTCTACAGTTCTCTTGCATCTTTCTGCACATCTGTTGCCTCTTTCTACACCTCTATTGCTTCTTTCTGCAACCTTGTCTCTTTTTCTGCCCCCTGTTGTCTTTCTGCACTCACCTTCCCTCTTTCTGTACCTCTCTTGCTTCTTCCTGTACTTCTCTAGCTTCTTTTTACACCCTTCTTCCCTTTTTTGCAACCTCTCTTGCCTCTTTCTGCTTTTTCTGCTGTTTTCTTGCCATTTTCTGGACCTCTCTTGCCTCTTTCTGCACATCACTTGCCTCTTTCTGCACTTCTCTTGCTTCTTTCCACACCTCTGTTGCTTCTTTCAGCAATTCTCTTGCCTCTTTCAGCAATTCTCTTGCCTCTTTCTGCACCTCTCTTGTGTCTTTCTGTACCTCTGTTACCTTTTTATGCACTTTACTTGCTTCTTTCTGCACCCCTCTTGCCTCTTTTTGTATCCCTTTTTTTCTCTTTTTGCACCTTTCCTGCGATTTTCTGTACCGTTGTTCACTCTTTCTGCACCTTTCCTGCCTGTTTCTGCACATTTCTTGCCTCTCTCTGTACCTCTGTTGCTTCTTTCTGGACTTCTCTTGTTTTTTCTGTACTATTTGCACCTCTTTCAGCACCTCTGTTGCTTTTTTTGCACTTCTCTTCTTTCTTTCTGCACCCATCCTGCCTCTTTTTGTACTTGTCCTGCCTCTTTGTGTACCACTTCAACTGTTTTCTGCACACCTCTTGCCTTTTTTGCACCTCTGTTGGTTCTTTCTGCACTGCTCTTGCTTCTTTCTGCACCTCTTTGGGATATTCTGCATTGCTCTTGCCTCTTTCTATACCCCTCTTCTATCTTTCTGTACCTCTCTTGACTCTGTCTGCACACCTGTTCCCTCTTCCTGTACCCCTTTTTTCTTGTTTCTGCAACTCCCTTGCCTCTTTCTGTAGTTCTCTTGACTCTTTCTGCAGTTCTCTTGTCTTTCTACAGCTCACTTGCTTCTTTATGCACCCCTCTTTCCTCTTTCTGCACCCCTCTTGCCTCTTTCTGTATTTCTCTTGCCTCTTTTTGCCCCCTTCTTTCTATATTTCTCTTGCCTCTTTTTGCCCCCTTGTTCCGTTTCTGCACCTTTCCTACCTGTCTGTGCACAACTTTTGCCTCTTTCTGCACCTCTGTTTGTTCCTTCTGCATATCTCTTGCTTCTTTCTGCATCTTTCTTCGTATTTCTAGATTTCTGTTGCAAATTTGTTCATTTCTCTTGCTTCTTTCTCCGATTTTCTTCCTCTTTTTGCACATGTCCTACCACTGTAGGAATAGTTAGAAAATAGCATTTAAAAACCTTTGCAAAATTCACTGGAAAAAACATTGTTTTCAGGGGTGTTATGGTTAGGAATTAGCAGTCAGACATGCACCTATTAAATCATCCATTCAGACACTCATATACCCACTCATTCTTCAATACACCTTGGCATTGGTATGTATAAAACATATTTAACCTCTTTAGAAACACTCAATCACTGTTTAATGTCATCAGTAATATCATCAGTGATGTCACCAGTAATGTCACTGACCATGTCATGAGTGATGTAATATGTAACATCATCAGCAGTGCATTGCGGGGGCACGAGTTATAGTTAGCTCAACTAACTATAACGACTGAATATCTCTGGTTTTGTATGAGTAAAATGTAAAACTAACTATAATGTCTGTGAAACCTATGTTTTTTTCAGTGAATATGAAACTGTGCTGCAGTAAGAGCGACCCTTCTCTGCCTCCAGGCAGGTCGCTCCACTCACAGCGCAGCTCTACATGCCTGCGCTAGTGTTCCCAGCCAGCTTCTGCCGCTGCGCCCAGGGTTCGAGGCTCGCTGCTGACTCTGCCCATCTTTTTGGCCTTCCCTCACTTTACGTAATTCTGTGTTTGTGTGACTCCTTACCCAATTGTACTGTGTCCTGCTCTGTTTACCCACTGTAGCGTGTTCCTTAGCCCCCACTACTCCCCCTATTTTGCCTTCTGTGTCCCTCACCACTCCCTCCGATCCCCAGGTCCCTCCGCTGCGTCCCCTGCGGCCCTTCATCCCCATTGGCCTCCATGCTCCCGCCTCCCAGCTGCACCTCCCTCCTACCTCCCCATATATGGCAGCTGCTGCGTGGCAGTAAGAGTGACCCTTCTCTGCCTCCAGGCAGGTCGCTCCACTCACCGCTCAGTTTCACCTGCCTGGGCCAGTGATCCCAGCCAGCTTCTGCCACTGCGCCCAGGGTTCAAGGCCCGCTGCTGACTCTGCCCAGCTTTTTGGCCTTCCCTCACTTTATATAATTCTGTGTTTGTGTGACTCCTTGCCCAATTGTACTGTGTCCTGCTCTGTTTACCCACTGTAGCGTGTTCCTTAGCCTCCACTGCTCCCTCTGTTCTGCCTTCTGTTTCCCTCACCACCCCCTCCCATCCCCGGTTCCCGCCGCCGCATCCCTGCAGCCCTACCCCCTATGTCCCCATTGCCCTCCCAGTTCCCCCCTCCCAGCTGCACCTCCCTCCAACCTGCCCATATATGGAAGCAGCTGCGCGGCAGTAAGTGCGACCCTCACCTGCCTCCAGGCAGGCCGCCCCCCTCACCGCGCAGATCCACCTGCCTGCGCCAGTGATGGCAGCCAGCTTCTGCCGCTGCGCCCAGGGGTAGAGGCCCGCTGCTGACTCTGCCCGTCTTTTTGGCCTTCCCTCACTTTATGTAATTCTGTGTTTGTGTGATTCCTTGCCCAATTGTACTAGATCCTGGTCTGTTTACCCACTGTAGCGTGTAGCGTGACCGTCCTGACTGGCTCAGAAGCGGTCGCTCCCTGCACTGGTATCGTAGCGCTCCACTGCGTGTGCTCCTAAGACCTCGTAGCGCTTCCCTGCTCCTGAATAGAATTTTAGCCTATCAGTTATTGTAGCCTAGCGCTTCTCTGCTCGTGCATTGAAATATATAACTGCAGCTTGATTTCATTGTAGCGCTTCTCTGCTTGTGCATTGAAATATATAATTGCAGCTTGATTTCATCGTAGCGCTTCTCTGCTCGTGCATGTAAATTATCATTGTAGCTTGATTTGATCATAGCGCTGACTGTAAAGATTTCATTGTTTACTCCTGCACAGGCCTGCTTGTGTTGTTTTTGTGGTCGAGCATTTGCTGCCACCATTTTGTTGTTCTGCCTCTCAGCCCCTCTTCTCACCCCGCCCCTGTCCCGCCTCCCAGCTGACCCCACCTCCCACGGATAGCATTAGCAGGACCCGCCTGACCCCGCGCTGTGACCATCCTGAGTGGCTCAGAAGCGGTCGCTCCCTGCACTGGTATCGTAGCGCTCCACTGCGTGTGCTCCTCAGACCTCGTAGTGCTTCCCTGCTCCTGAATAGAATTTTAGCCTATCAGTTATTGTAGACTAGCGCTTCTCTGCTCGTGCATTGAAATATATAATTGCAGCTTGATTTCATCGAGGCGCTTCTCTGCTCGTGCATGTAAATAATCATTGTAGCTTGATTTCATCGTAGCGCTGACTGTAAATGTTTCATTGTTTACTCCTGCATAGCCCTGCTTGTGTTGTTTTTGTGGTAGAGCATTTGCTGCCACCATTTTGTTGTTCTGCCTCTCAGCCCCTCTTCCCACCCCGCCCCCGCCTCCCAGCTGACCCCACCTCCCACGGATAGCATTAGCAGGACCCGCCTGACCCCGCGCTGTGACCGTCCTGACTGGCTCAGAAGCGGTCGCTCCCTGCACTGTTATCGTAGCACTCCACTGCGTGTGCTCCTCAGACCTCGTAGCGCTTCCCTGCTCCTGAATGGAATTTTAGCCTATCAGTTATTGTAGCCTAGCGCTTCTCTGCTCGTGCATTGAAATATATAACTGCAGCTTGATTTCATCGTAGCGCTTCTCTGCTCGTGCATTGAAATATATAATTACAGCTTGATTTCATCGTAGCGCTTCTCTGCTCGTGCATGTAAATTATCATTGTAGCTTGATTTGATTGTAGCACTGACTGTAAAGATTTCATTGTTTACTCCTGCATAGCCCTGCTTGTGTTGTTTTTGTGGTCAAGCATTTGCTGCCACCATTTTGTTGTTCTGCCTCTCAGCCCCTCTTCCCACCCAGCCCCCGCCTCCCAGCTGACCCCACCTCCCACGGATAACATTAGCAGTACCCGCCTGACCCCGCGCTGTGACCATCCTGACTGGCTCAGAAGCGGTCGCTCCATGCACTGGTATCGTAGCGCTCCGCTGCGTGTGCTCCTCAGACCTCGTAGCGCTTCCCTGCTCCTGAATAGAATTTTAGCCTATCGGTTGTTGTAGCCTAGCGCTTCTCTGCTCGTGCATTGAAATATATAACTGCAGCTTGATTTCATCGTAGCGCTTCTCCGCTCGCGCATTGAAATATATAATTGCAGCTTGATTTCATCGTAGCACATCTCTGCTCGTATATGTAAATTATCATTGTAGCTTGATTTGATCGTAGCGCTGACTGTAAAAATTTCATTGTTTACTCCTGCATAGCCCTGCTTGTGTTGTTTTTGTGGTCGAGCATTTGCTGCCACCATTTTGTTGTTCAGCCTCTCAGCCCCTCTTCCCACCCCGCCCCCGCCTCCCAGCTGACCCCACCTCCCACTGATAGCATTATCAGGACCCGCCTGACCCCACGCTGTGACCGTCCTGACTGGCTCAGAAGCGGTCGCTCCCTGAACTGGTATCATAGCGCTCCACTGCGTGTGCTCCTCAGACCTCGTAGCGCTTCCCTGCTCCTGAATAGAATTTTAGCCTATCAGTTATTGTAGCCAAGCGCTTCTCTGCTCGTGCATTGAAATATATAACTGCAGCTTGATTTCATCGTAGCGCTTCTCTGCTCGTGCATTGAAATATATAATTGCAGCTTGATTTCATCATAGCGCTTCTCTGCTCATGCATGTAAATTATCATTGTAGCTTGATTTGATCGTAGCGCTGACTGTAAAGATTTCATTGTTTACTCCTGCATAGCCCTGCTTGTGTTGTTTTTGTGGTCGAGCATTTGCTGCCACCATTTTGTTGTTCTGCCTCTCAGCCCCTCTTCCCACCCCGCCCCCGCCTCCCAGCTGACCCCACCTCCCACGGATAGCATTAGCAGGACCCGCCTGACCCCGCGCTGTGACCGTCCTGACTGGCTCAGAAGCGGTCGCTCCCTGCACTGTTATCGTAGCACTCCACTGCGTGTGCTCCTCAGACCTCGTAGCGCTTCCCTGCTCCTGAATGGAATTTTAGCCTATCAGTTATTGTAGCCTAGCGCTTCTCTGCTCGTGCATTGAAATATATAACTGCAGCTTGATTTCATCGTAGTGCTTCTCTGCTCGTGCATTGAAATATATAATTACAGCTTGATTTCATCGTAGCGCTTCTCTGCTCGTGCATGTAAATTATCATTGTAGCTTGATTTGATTGTAGCGCTGACTGTAAAGATTTCATTGTTTACTCCTGCATAGCCCTGCTTGTGTTGTTTTTGTGGTCAAGCATTTGCTGCCACCATTTTGTTGTTCTGCCTCTCAGCCCCTCTTCCCACCCAGCCCCCGCCTCCCAGCTGACCCCACCTCCCACGGAACACATTAGCAGTACCCGCCTGACCCCGCGCTGTGACCGTCCTGACTGGCTCAGAAGCGGTCGCTCCATGCACTGGTATCGTAGCGCTCCGCTGCGTGTGCTCCTCAGACCTCGTAGCGCTTCCCTGCTCCTGAATAGAATTTTAGCCTATCGGTTGTTGTAGCCTAGCGCTTCTCTGCTCGTGCATTGAAATATATAACTGCAGCTTGATTTCATCGTAGCGCTTCTCCGCTCGCGCATTGAAATATATAATTGCAGCTTGATTTCATCGTAGCGCATCTCTGCTCGTATATGTAAATTATCATTGTAGCTTGATTTGATCGTAGCGCTGACTGTAAAAATTTCATTGTTTACTCCTGCATAGCCCTGCTTGTGTTGTTTTTGTGGTCGAGCATTTGCTGCCACCATTTTGTTGTTCAGCCTCTCAGCCCCTCTTCCCACCCCGCCCCCGCCTCCCAGCTGACCCCAGCTCCCACGGATAGCATTATCAGGACCCGCCTGACCCCGCGCTGTGACCGTCCTGACTGGCTCAGAAGCGGTCGCTCCCTGAACTGGTATCATAGCGCTCCACTGCGTGTGCTCCTCAGACCTCGTAGCGCTTCCCTGCTCCTGAATAGAATTTTAGCCTATCAGTTATTGTAGCCAAGCGCTTCTCTGCTCGTGCATTGAAATATATAACTACAGCTTGATTTCATCGTAGCGCTTCTCTGCTCGTGCATTGAAATATATAATTGCAGCTTGATTTCATCGTAGCGCTTCTCTGCTCATGCATGTAAATTATCTTTGTAGCTTGATTTGATTGTAGCGCTGACTGTAAAGATTTCATTGTTTACTCCTGCATAGCCCTGCTTGTGTTGTTTTTGTGGTCGAGCATTTGCTGCCACCATTTTGTTGTTCTGCCTCTCAGCCCCTCTTCCCACCCCGCCCCCGCCTCCCAGCTGACCCCACCTCCCACGGATAGCATCAGCAGGACCCGCCTGACCCCGCGCTGTGACCATCCTGACTGGCTCAGAAGCGGTCTCTCCCTGCACTGGTATCGTAGCGCTCCTCTGCGTGTGCTCCTCAGACCTCGTAGCGCTTCCCTGCTCCTGAATAGAATTTTAGCCTATCAGTTATTGTAGCCTAGCGCTTCTCTGCTCGTGCATTGAAATATATAACTGCAGCTTGATTTCATCTTAGCGCTTCTCTGCTTGTGCACTGAAATATGTAATTGCAGCTAGATTTCATCGTAGCGCTTCTCTGCTCGTGCATATAAATTATCATTGTAGCTTGATTTGATCGTAGCGCTGACTGTAAAGATTTCATTGTTTACTCCTGCATAGCCCTGCTTGTGTTGTTTTTGTGGTCGAGCATTTGCTGCCACCATTTTGTTGATCTGCCTCTCAGCCCCTCTTCCCACCCCGCCCCCGCCTCCCAGCTGACCCCACCTCCCACGGATAGCATTAGCAGGACCCGCCTGACCCCGAGCTGTGAAAGTCCTGACTGGCTCAGAAGCGGTCGCTCCCTGCACTGGTATCGTAGCGCTCCACTGCATATGCTCCTCAGACCTCGTAGCGCTTCCCTGCTCCTGAATAGAATTTTAGCCTATCAGTTATTGTAGCCTAGCGCTTCTCTGCTTGTGCATTGAAATATATAACTGCAGCTTGATTTCATCGTAGCGCTTCTCTGCTCGTGCATTGAAATATATAATTGCAGCTTGATTTCATCGTAGCGCTTCTCTGCTCGTGCATGTAAATTATCATTGTAGCTTGATTTCATCGTAGCGCTGACTGTAAAGATTTCATTGTTTACTCCTGCATAGCCCTGCTTGTGTTGTTTTTGTGGTCGAGCATTTGCTGCCACCATTTTGTTGTTCTGCCTCTAAGCCCCTCTTCCCACCCCGCCCCCGCCTCCCAGCTGACCCCACCTCCCACGGATCGCATTAGCAGGACCCGCCTGACCCTGCGCTGTGACCGTCCTGACTGGCTCAGAAGCGGTCGCTCCCTGCACTGGTATCGTATCGCTCCACTGCATGTGCTCCTCAGACCTCGTAGCGCTTCCCTGCTCCTGAATAGAATTTTAGCCTATCAGTTATTGTAGCCTAGCGCTTCTCTGCTCGTGCATTGAAATATATAACTGCAGCTTGATTTCATCGTAGCGCTTCTCTGCTCGTGCATTGAAATATATAATTGCAGCTTGATTTCATCGTAGCGCTTTTCTGCTCATGCATGTAAATAATCATTGTAGCTTGATTTGATTGTAGCGCTGACTGTAAAGATTTCATTGTTTACTCCTGCATAGCCCTGCTTGTGTTGTTTTTGTGGTCGAGCATTTGCTGCCCCCATTTTGTTGTTCTGCCTCTCAGCCCCTCTTCCCACCCCGCCCCCGCCTCCCAGCTGACCCCACCTCTCACGGATAGCATTAGCAGGACCCGCCTGACCCCGCGCTGTGACCGTCCTGACTGGCTCAGAAGCGGTCGCTCCCTGAACTGGTATCGTAGCACTCCACAGCGTGTGCTCCTCAGACCTCGTAGCGCTTCCCTGCTCCTGAATAGAATTTTAGCCTATCAGTTATTGTAGCCTAGCGCTTCTCTGCTAGTGCATTGAAATATATAACTGCAGCTTGATTTCATCGTAGCGCTTCTCTGCTCGTGCATTGAAATATATAATTGCAGCTTGATTTCATCTTAGCACTTCTCTGCTCGTGCATGTAAATTATCATTGTAGCTTGATTTGATCGTAGCGCTGACTGTAAAGATTTAATTGTTTACTCCTGCATAGCCCTGCTTGTGTTGTTTTTGTGGCGACCATTTGCTGCCACCATTTTGTTGTTCTGCCTCTCAGCCCCCCTTCCCACCCCGCCCCCGCCTCCCAGCTGACCCCACGGATAGCATTAGCAGGACCCGCCTGACCCCGCGCTGTGACCGTCCTGACTGGCTCAGAAGCAGTCTCTCCCTGCACTGGTATCGTAGCGCTCCACTGCGTGTGCTCCTCAGACCTCGTAGCGCTTCCCTGCTCCTGAATAGAATTTTAGCCTATCAGTTATTGTAGCCTAGCGCTTCTCTGCTCGTGCATTGAAATATATAACTGCAGCTTGATTTCATCGTAGCGCTTCTCTGCTTGTGCATTGAAATATGTAATTGCAGCTAGATTTCATCGTAGCGCTTCTCTGCTCGTGCATATAAATTATCATTGTAGCTTGATTTGATCGTAGCGCTGACTGTAAAGATTTCATTGTTTACTCCTGCATAGCCCTGCTTGTGTTGTTTTTGTGGTCGAGCATTTGCTGCCACCATTTTGTTGATCTGCCTCTAAGCCCCTCTTCCCACCCCGCCCCCGCCTCCCAGCTGACCCCACCTCCCACGGATCGCATTAGCAGGACCCGCCTGACCCTGCGCTGTGACCGTCCTGACTGGCTCAGAAGCGGTCGCTCCCTGCACTGGTATCGTATCGCTCCACTGCATGTGCTCCTCAGACCTCGTAGCGCTTCCCTGCTCCTGAATAGAATTTTAGCCTATCAGTTATTGTAGCCTAGCGCTTCTCTGCTCGTGCATTGAAATATATAACTGCAGCTTGATTTCATCGTAGCGCTTCTCTGCTCGTGCATTGAAATATATAATTGCAGCTTGATTTCATCGTAGCGCTTTTCTGCTCATGCATGTAAATAATCATTGTAGCTTGATTTGATTGTAGCGCTGACTGTAAAGATTTCATTGTTTACTCCTGCATAGCCCTGCTTGTGTTGTTTTTGTGGTCGAGCATTTGCTGCCCCCATTTTGTTGTTCTGCCTCTCAGCCCCTCTTCCCACCCCGCCCCGCCTCCCAGCTGACCCCACCTCTCACGGATAGCATTAGCAGGACCCGCCTGACCCCGCGCTATGACCGTCCTGACTGGCTCAGAAGCGGTCGCTCCCTGCACTGGTATCGTATCGCTCCACTGCATGTGCTCCTCAGACCTCGTAGCGCTTCCCTGCTCCTGAATAGAATTTTAGCCTATCAGTTATTGTAGCCTAGCGCTTCTCTGCTCGTGCATTGAAATATATAACTGCAGCTTGATTTCATCGTAGCGCTTCTCTGCTCGTGCATTGAAATATATAATTGCAGCTTGATTTCATCGTAGCGCTTTTCTGCTCATGCATGTAAATAATCATTGTAGCTTGATTTGATTGTAGCGCTGACTGTAAAGATTTCATTGTTTACTCCTGCATAGCCCTGCTTGTGTTGTTTTTGTGGTCGAGCATTTGCTGCCCCCATTTTGTTGTTCTGCCTCTCAGCCCCTCTTCCCACCCCGCCCCCGCCTCCCAGCTGACCCCACCTCTCGCGGATAGCATTAGCAGGACCCGCCTGACCCCGCGCTGTGACCGTCCTGACTGGCTCAGAAGCGGTCGCTCCCTGAACTGGTATCGTAGCACTCCACAGCGTGTGCTCCTCAGACCTCGTAGCGCTTCCCTGCTCCTGAATAGAATTTTAGCCTATCAGTTATTGTAGCCTAGCGCTTCTCTGCTAGTGCATTGAAATATATAACTGCAGCTTGATTTCATCGTAGCGCTTCTCTGCTCGTCCATTGAAATATATAATTGCAGCTTGATTTCATCTTAGCGCTTCTCTGCTCGTGCATGTAAATTATCATTGTAGCTTGATTTGATCGTAGCGCTGACTGTAAAGATTTAATTGTTTACTCCTGCATAGCCCTGCTTGTGTTGTTTTTGTGGCGACCATTTGCTGCCACCATTTTGTTGTTCTGCCTCTCAGCCCCCCTTCCCACCCCGCCCCCGCCTCCCAGCTGACCCCACGGATAGCATTAGCAGGACCCGCCTGACCCCGCGCTGTGACCGTCCTGACTGGCTCAGAAGCAGTCTCTCCCTGCACTGGTATCGTAGCGCTCCACTGCGTGTGCTCCTCAGACCTCGTAGCGCTTCCCTGCTCCTGAATAGAATTTTAGCCTATCAGTTATTGTAGCCTAGCGCTTCTCTGCTCGTGCATTGAAATATATAACTGCAGCTTGATTTCATCGTAGCGCTTCTCTGCTTGTGCATTGAAATATGTAATTGCAGCTAGATTTCATCGTAGCGCTTCTCTGCTCGTGCATATAAATTATCATTGTAGCTTGATTTGATCGTAGCGCTGACTGTAAAGATTTCATTGTTTACTCCTGCATAGCCCTGCTTGTGTTGTTTTTGTGGTCGAGCATTTGCTGCCACCATTTTGTTGATCTGCCTCTCAGCCCCTCTTCCCACCCCGCCCCCGCCTCCCAGCTGACCCCACCTCCCACGGATAGCATTAGCAGGACCCGCCTGACCCCGAGCTGTGAAAGTCCTGACTGGCTCAGAAGCGGTCGCTCCCTGCACTGGTATCGTAGCGCTCCACTGCATATGCTCCTCAGACCTCGTAGCGCTTCCCTGCTCCTGAATAGAATTTTAGCCTATCAGTTATTGTAGCCTAGCGCTTCTCTGCTTGTGCATTGAAATATATAACTGCAGCTTGATTTCATCGTAGCGCTTCTCTGCTCGTGCATTGAAATATATAATTGCAGCTTGATTTCATCGTAGCGCTTCTCTGCTCGTGCATGTAAATTATCATTGTAGCTTGATTTGATCGTAGCGCTGACTGTAAAGATTTCATTGTTTACTCCTGCATAGCCCTGCTTGTGTTGTTTTTGTGGTCGAGCATTTGCTGCCACCATTTTGTTGTTCTGCCTCTAAGCCCCTCTTCCCACCCCGCCCCCGCCTCCCAGCTGACCCCACCTCCCACGGATCGCATTAGCAGGACCCGCCTGACCCTGCGCTGTGACCGTCCTGACTGGCTCAGAAGCGGTCGCTCCCTGCACTGGTATCGTAGCGCTCCACTACATGTGCTCCTCAGACCTCGTAGCGCTTCCCTGCTCCTGAATAGAATTTTAGCCTATCAGTTATTGTAGCCTAGCGCTTCTCTGCTCGTGCATTGAAATATATAACTGCAGCTTGATTTCATCGTAGCGCTTCTCTGCTCATGCATTGAAATATATAATTGCAGCTTGATTTCATCGTAGCGCTTTTCTGCTCATGCATGTAAATAATCATTGTAGCTTGATTTGATTGTAGCGCTGACTGTAAAGATTTCATTGTTTACTCCTGCATAGCCCTGCTTGTGTTGTTTTTGTGGTCGAGCATTTGCTGCCCCCATTTTGTTGTTCTGCCTCTCAGCCCCTCTTCCCACCCCGCCCCCGCCTCCCAGCTGACCCCACCTCTCACGGATAGCATTAGCAGGACCCGCCTGACCCCGCGCTGTGACCGTCCTGACTGGCTCAGAAGCGGTCGCTCCCTGAACTGGTATCGTAGCACTCCACAGCGTGTGCTCCTCAGACCTCGTAGCGCTTCCCTGCTCCTGAATAGAATTTTAGCCTATCAGTTATTGTAGCCTAGCGCTTCTCTGCTAGTGCATTGAAATATATAACTGCAGCTTGATTTCATCGTAGCGCTTCTCTGCTCGTGCATTGAAATATATAATTGCAGCTTGATTTCATCTTAGCGCTTCTCTGCTCGTGCATGTAAATTATCATTGTAGCTTGATTTGATCGTAGCGCTGACTGTAAAGATTTAATTGTTTACTCCTGCATAGCCCTGCTTGTGTTGTTTTTGTGGTCGAGCATTTGCTGCCACCATTTTGTTGTTCTGCCTCTCAGCCCCCCTTCCCACCCCGCCCCCGCCTCCCAGCTGACCCCACGGATAGCATTAGCAGGACCCGCCTGACCCCGCGCTGTGACCGTCCTGACTGGCTCAGAAGCGGTCTCTCCCTGCACTGGTATCGTAGCGCTCCACTGCGTGTGCTCCTCAGACCTCGTAGCGCTTCCCTGCTCCTGAATAGAATTTTAGCCTATCAGTTATTGTAGCCTAGCGCTTCTCTGCTCGTGCATTGAAATATATAACTGCAGCTTGATTTCATCGTAGCGCTTCTCTGCTCGTGCATTGAAATATATAAATATATAATTGCAGCTTGATTTCATCATAGCGCTTCTCTGCTCGTGCATGTAAATTATCATTGTAGCTTGTTTTGATCGTAGCGCTGACTGTAAAGATTTCATTGTTTACTCCTGCAGAGCCCTGCTTGTGTTGTTTTTGTGGTCGAGCATTTGCAGCCACCATTTTGTTGTTCTGCCTCTCAGCCCCTCTTCCCACCCCGCCCCCGCCTCCCAGCTGACCCCACCTCCCAAGGATATTATTACCAGGACCCGCCTGACCCCGCGCTGTGACCGTCCTGACTGGCTCAGAAGCGGTCGCTCCCTGCACTGGTATCGTAGCGCTCCACTGCGTGTGCTCCTTAGACCTCGTAGCGCTTCCCTGCTCCTGAATAGAATTTTAGCCTATCAGTTATTGTAGCCTAGCGCTTCTCTGCTCGTGCATTGAAATATATAACTGCAGTTTGATTTCATCGTAGCGCTTCTCTGCTCGTGCATTGAAATATATAATTGCAGCTTGATTTCATCGTAGGGCTTCTCTTCTTGGCCGAATTAGATCAAATAAATATGGAACCATTACTAACTAAGGTAAAAAGCAACACAGAGAGAATTCATAAACTACACTTGACACTAATGGGGCGCATAAATGTAATTAAAATGGTCACACTACCGAAATTTTTATATCTGTTTACGGCTATACCTCTACTCTTTGAACAACATTGGTTCACTAAGTTAGAAATAATACTCAATAGACTAGTATGGGTACAAGGGAAAACTAGAAGGGCCTACAGACACTTGACACTTACACGAGAGAAAGGGGGGTGGGGAGCACCGGATTTTAAATTGTATTATTGGGCTGCTGCTCTGCAATACTTCCAAGGTCTAATCGGAGGGAGACGGGAATATATAAATGTGTATAGAACTATACTGGGGGAGGCCGCGGTTGATGGGTTTCTGAACACGATTGATTATAGACTCTATAAGAACACCAGGTTCAAAACCCTAAAAGCTGCATATATGATATGGAAAGGTATGGGAAAAAAACTGGGAATTGGTAGATACAGCAGATATACTAGGATATTAGATAATGAAACCCTTCCTGGGGATATCTTCAGGGATGGAACAATGAAGATATGGAATGATAGGGGCATTAGGAAAATAGGAGACCTCCTGGATATAGAAGGGGGGGTAATACAATTTGAAGAATTACAAAGTAGATTTGAAATACCCACCAACACTTTTTTTAAATATCTACAGGTGAGGAGCTACCTGAGGGACAAAAAGGGTGGACGGATAGGTTTCAAACACTGTAGGCTATTGGACCGTATAGAACAGAGTAAACAATGTAAGATACGGCAGCTACATGCAGAACTGTACGCATACAAATTAGATGATAGAGAGAAATTTTTTAAAAAATGGATAGAAAAAGTGGGGACCTCTCCGGAAGGATTCCAGAAGTCTTTAGATTTAGGAAGATCGGTCCTATGCTCGGCAACGCTGCAGTCACAGCATTATAAAACATTATATTGCCTTTACCATACGCCGGCAAAAATAGCGCAGTGGGGTGGGACAGAAGGTATAACATGCCCTAGATGTAATTCAACGGAAGCTGATATAACACACATGTTTGCCCAATGCCCACAATTGTATACCCTGAAAATGGCTATAGAAGAATTTCTGGGGAACACACTCGATATCAAGATAACACTAAACAATGAAATATTATTGCTGGGGGTGAAGACCGAGATTGAAAATGGCCCTACAGAGTTTTTATTTATGGTGGCAGCTGTATATAGAATCTGTATCGCACGGGCTTGGCTAGATAAGACACCCCCTACATTTCAAACTTGGATAGCTAGACTGTTAGCCTCATATAATCTAGAGAAGGCTCTATATGAGAGAAAAGGAAAAAGGGCAAAAAAATTGGGAGAGGAGATATGGCAACCCATTACGAGGTGGAAACATAAGCAAAATAGGGTATGGGTTGGCTAAACAGCTGTATGTAGGAAAGATTAATATGGGTGTGGAGGTATATAATTTTTTTTGTTATTTCTTTCTTCTCTCTTTTTTTCTTCTCTTCTTCTCTCCTTGTTTTTCCTTTTTTTACAAATTTTGTGGAGTACTGTTGCAAGAATGTACTTGTACTGTATTCACTCTATATTATAATAGGATATATAATGTATGTATTTTGTGTTGTAAAGTTGATGACTGTAATTTGGGGGGGTAAAATTGTTTTAAAAAAATTACAATAAAAATATTAAAAAAAAAAAAAAAAGAAATATATAACTGCAGCTTGATTTCATCGTAGCGCTTCTCTGCTCGTGCATTGAAATATATAATTGCAGCTTGATTTCATCGTAGCGCTTCTCTGCTCGTGCATTGAAATATATAATTGCAGCTTGATTTCATCGTAGCGCTTCTCTGCTCGTGCATGTAAATTATCATTGTAGCTTGATTTGATCGTAGCGCTGACTGTAAAGATTTCATTGTTTACTTCTGCATAGCCCTGCTTGTGTTGTTTTTGTGGTTGGCCATTTGCTGCCACCATTTTGTTGTTCTGCCTCTCAGCCCCTCTTCCCACCCCGCCCCGCCTCCCAGCTGACCCCACCTTCCACGGATAGCATTAGGATGACCCGTCTGACCCCGCGCTGTGACCGTCCTGACTGGCTCAGAAGCGGTCGCTCCCTGCACTGGTATCGTAAGCGCTCCACTGCGTGTGCTCCTCAGACCTCGTATCGCTTCCCTGCTCCTGAATAGAATTTTAGCCTATCAGTTATTGTAGCCTAGCGCTTCTCTGCTCGTGCATTGAAATATATAACTGCAGCTTGATTTCATTGTAGCACTTCTCTGCTCGTGCATTGAAATATATAATTGCAGCTTGATTTATCGTAGCGCTTCTCTGCTCGTGCATGTAAATTATCATTGTAGCTTGATTTGATCGTAGCGTTGACTGTACAGATTACATTGTCTACTCCTGCATAGCCCTGCTTGTGTTGTTTTTGTGGTCGGCCATTTGCTGCCACCATTTTGTTGTTCTGCCTCTCAGCCCCTCTTCCCACCCCGCCCCCGCCTCCCAGCTGACCCCACCTCCCACAGATAGCATTAGCAGGACCTGCCTGACCCCTCACTGTGACCGTCCTGACTGGCTCAGAAGCGGTCGCTCCCTGCACTGGTATTGTAGCGCTCCACTGCGTGTGCTCCTCAGACCTCGTAGCGCTTCCCTGCTCCTGAATAGAATTTTAGCCTATCAGTTATTGTAGCCTAGCGCTTCTCTGCTCGTGCATTGAAATATATAACTGCAGCTTGATTTCATTGTAGCGCTTCTCTGCTCGTGCATTGAAATATATAACTGCAGCTTGATTTCATCGTAGCGCTTCTCTGCTCGTGCATTGAAATATATAATTGCAGCTTTATTTTATCGTAGCGCTTCTCTGTTCGTGCATGTAAATTATCATTGTAGCTTGATTTCATCGTAGCGCTGACTGTAAAGATTTCATTGTTTACTCCTGCATAGCCCTGCTTGTGTTGTTTTTGTGGTCGAGCATTTGCTGCCACCATTTTGTTGTTCTGCCTCTCAGCCCCTCTTCCCACCCCGCCCCCGCCTCCCAGCTGACCCCACCTCCCACAGATAGCATTAGCAGGACCCGCCTGACCCCGCGCTGTGACCGTCCTGACGGGCTCAGAAGCGGTCGCTCCCTGCACTGGTATTGTAGCGCTCCACTGCGTGTGCTCCTCAGACCTCGTTGCGCTTCCCTGCTCCTGATTAGAATTTTAGCCTATAAGGTATTGTAGCCTAGCGCTTCTCTGCTTGTGCATTGAAATATATAACTGCAGCTTGATTTCATCGTAGCGCTTCTCTGCTCGTGCATTGAAATATATAATTGCAGCTTTATTTTATCGTAGCGCTTCTCTGCTCGTGCATGTAAATTATCATTGTAGCTTGATTTCATCGTAGCGCTGACTGTAAAGATTTCATTGTTTACTCCTGCATAGCCCTGCTTGTGTTGTTTTTGTGGTCGAGCATTTGCTGCCACCATTTTGTTGTTCTGCCTCTCAGCCCCTCTTCCCACCCCGCCCCCGCCTCCCAGCTGACCCCACCTCCCACCGATAGCATTAGCAGGACCCGCCTGACCCCGCGCTGTGACCGTCCTGACGGGCTCAGAAGCGGTCGCTCCCTGCACTGGTATTGTAGCGCTCCACTGCGTGTGCTCCTCAGACCTCGTAGCGCTTCCCTGCTCCTGATTAGAATTTTAGCCTATAAGGTATTGTAGCCTAGCGCTTCTCTGCTTGTGCATTGAAATATATAACTGCAGCTTGATTTCATCGTAGCGCTTCTCTGCTCGTGCATTGAAATATATAATTGCTGCTTGATTTCATCGTAGCGCTTCTCTGCTCGTGCATGTAAATTATCATTGTAGCTTGATTTGATGGTAGCGCTGACTGTAAAGATTTCATTGTTTACTCCTGCATAGCCCTGCTTGTGTTGTTTTTGTGGTCGAGCATTTGCTGCCACCATTTTGTTGTTCTGCCTCTCAGCCCCTCTTCCCACCCCGCCCCCGCCTCCCAGCTGACCCCACCTCCCACGGATAGCATTAGCAGGACCCGCCTGACCCCGCGCTGTGACCGTCCTGACTGGCTCAGAAGCGGTCTCTCCCTGCACTGGTATCGTAGCGCTCCACTGCGTGTGCTCCTCAGATCTCATAGCGCTTCCCTGCTCCTGAATAGAATTTTAGCCTATAGGTTATTGTAGCCTAGCGCTTCTCTGCTCGTGCATTGAAATATATAACTGCAGCTGGATTTCATTGTAGCGCTTCTCTGCTCGTGCATTGAAATATATAATTGCAGCTTGATTTCATCGTAGCGCATCTCTGCTCGTGCATGTAAATTATCATTGTAGCTTGATTTGATCGTAGCGCTGACTGTAAAGATTTCATTGTTTACTCCTGCATAGCCCTGCTTGTGTTGTTTTTGTGGTGGAGCATTTGCAGCCACCATTTTGTTGTTCTGCCTCTTAGACCCTCTTCCCACCCCGCCTCTGCCTCCCAGCTGACCCCACCTCCCACGGATAGCATTAGCAGGACCCGCCTCACCCCGCACTGTGACCGTCCTGACTGGCTCAGAAGCGGTCGCTCCCTGCACTGGTATCGTAGCGCTCCACTGCGTGTGCTCCTCAGACCTCGTAGCACTTCCCTGCTCCTGAACAGAATTTTAGCCTATCAGTTATTGTAGCCTAGCGCTTCTCTGCTCGTGCATTGAAATATATAACTGCAGTTTGATTTCATCGTAGCGCTTCTCTGCTCGTGCATTGAAATATATAATTGCAGCTTGATTTCATCGTAGAGCTTCTCTGCTCGTGCATGTAAATTATCATTGTAGCTTGATTTGATCGTAGCGCTGACTGTACAGATTTCATTGTTTACTCCTGCATAGCCCTGCTTGTGTTGTTTTTGTGGTCAAGCATTTTCTGCCACCATTTTGTTGTTCTGCCTCTCAGCCCCTCTTCCCACCCGCCCCCGCCTCCCAGCTGACCCCACCTCCCACAGATAGCATTAGCAGGACCCGCCTGGCCCCGCGCTGTGACCATCTTGACGGGCTCAGAAGCGGTCGCTCCCTGCACTGGTATTGTAGCGCTCCACTGCGTGTGCTCCTCAGACCTCGTAGCGCTTCCCTGCTCCTGAATAGAATTTTAGCCTATCAGTTATTGTAGCCTAGCGCTTCTCTGCTCGTGCATTGAAATATATAACTGCAGCTTGATTTCATCGTAGCGCTTCTCTGCTCGTGCATTGAAATATATCATTGCAGCTTGATTTCATCGTAGCGCTTCTCTGCTCGTGCATGTAAATTATCATTGTAGCTTGATTTGATCGTAGCTATGACTGTAAAGATTTCATTGTTTACTCCTGCTTAGCCCTGCTTGTGTTGTTTTTGTGGTCGAGCAATTGCTGCCACCATTTTGTTGTTCTGCCTCTCAGCCCCTCTTCCCACCCCGCCCCCGCCTCCCAGCTGACCCCACCTCCCAAGGATAGCATTACCAGGACCCGCATGACCCCGCACTGTGACCGTCCTGACTGGCTCAGAAGCGGTCGCTCACTGCACTGGTATCGTAGCGCTCCACTGCATGTGCTCCTCAGACCTCGTAGCGCTTCCCTGCTCCTGAATAGAATTTTAGCCTATCAGTTATTGTAGCCTAGCGCTTCTCTGCTTGTGCATTGAATATATAACTGCAGCTTGATTTCATTGTAGCGCTTCTCTGCTCGTGCATTGAAATATATAATTGCAGCTTGATTTCATCGTAGCGCTTCTCTGCTCGTGCATGTAAATTATCATTGTAGCTTGATTTGATCGTAGCGCTGACTGTAAAGATTTCATTGTTTACTCCTGCATAGCCCTGCTTGTGTTGTTTTTGTGGTCGAGCATTTGCTGCCACCATTTTGTTGTTCTGCCTCTCAGCCCCTCTTCCTACCCCGCCCCCGCCTCCCAGCTGACCCCACCTCGCCCCTCCCCCCTCTCCATCATCCATATATGTCAGACACCTTAACGCGCAGCGTTCTCGCGCAGTGGTCGCGCCCTATGCACGCCGAAGGTGCGCCAAAGGTAAGCCTGTCTACGCCCGTCCGTGCCTGGACCGCGCAGAGCACCCGTCCCCATGGTCCCCGCCGCACCCAGCCCACCAGATTCACATATGATGCCGCAACTCTCCACGCCCTCAACCACGGACGCGCACCACAATGCTGCAATGCCACCCCAGGACGTACTCACGGCCCATTCGTCTGCCTCTCCTGCAAGTTCAACTGTTTCAGGACCCTCACCAAACCCCCTTCCTCCATACACAGCTCCGACTCTAACCGCATGAAATGCATCCTGCTGAACACCCGCTCGGTCCACAGACATGCCACGGAACTCTGGGACCTACTCGACACTGCGTCACCGGACATCGCCTTCCTTACAGAAACATGGATGAACACATCATCAGCACCCGACATTGCCATAGCCATACCGGATGCTTACAAGATTACCCGTAAAGACCGCACCAATCAAACAGGAGGTGGCATCGCCATCATTCATAAGAACACCATCAAAATCACGACCAGCTCCGACGATAATCTTGCAACCACCGAACACCTCCACTTTCAGATTCACACCGACCCTAGGACCACACTTAGAGGCACCCTCATCTATAGGCCTCCAGGTACCCGCACTCAATTCAGCGATGACATCACGGACTTCATCAGCCCACTTGCCCTCGCCTCCGAGAACTACATCCTATTAGGAGATTTCAACTACCACCTGGAAAACAAACACGACAGCAACACCACCACCCTTCTGGACAACCTGGCCAATCTTGGACTCAAACAACTTGTTGACACCCCCACCCATATAGCCGGACACACGCTCGATCCCATCTTCACCTCCAGCAAGCACATCTCCTTCGATCGCACCACAGCTCTCCACTGGACGGACCACAGCTGTGTCCACTTCAGCTACAAAACCACCCTGAACCACAACCGCCCACAACCTATTCCTCGAAGAAACTGGAACAAAATCACCTCCGAACAACTCCTCACATCACTCAACCAAAACCCTCCTACCCTCTCATCGGACCCAAACCAAGCGGCCACCAATCTCAAGCAATGGATCACCCTCAGTGCTGATAAATTAGCGCCCTTGAAAAAGCACCAGATCATATCAGCCAGCAAAAAGGCTCCCTGGTTCAATGATGACCTTAAAAAATCCAAGAAGCTATGCCGCGCCCTGGAGAAAACATGGAGAAAAAATCCAACCTCCGACAACATGTCCACCCTCAAAGCAGCCACCCGCAAACATCACAAACTGATTCGATCCGCCAAGAAATCAGCTTTCAAGGATCGTCTCAACAACAACAATCACAACAGCAAGGAACTTTTCAACATCGTCAAAGAATTCACCAACCCCACCGCAGCATCTAACGACATCACTCCCTCCCAAGGCCTCTGCGATGCGTTATCCTCCTTCTTCTACAACAAAATTGCCGACATTCACAACAGCTTCGAGAATACTCCCAGCGTTCAACCCTCCCCACCCCCCCCAGATCCTACTCTGCCAACTAACAACCTTACCGCCTGGAATCCAATCACCACTGAAGACACCATCCGCCTAATGAACTCCATCCACTCTGGCTCGCCAACCGACCCCTGCCCCCACCACATCTTCAACAAAGCGGACTCCATCATCGCACCCCATCTCCGTGATGTCATCAACTGCTCGTTCAACTCTGCCACCTTTCCAGAAAGCTGGAAACACGCCGAACTCAGCGCCCTTCTGAAGAAACCCACAGCAGACCCCTCAGAACTCAAAAACCCCCGACCCATATCCCTCCTCCCATTCCTGGCCAAAGTCATCGAGAAAGCCGTCAACAGCCAGCTCGCCGCCTTCCTTGAATCCAACAATGCCCTTGATCCATCTCAATCCAGGTTTTGAGCCAAACACAGCACCGAAACCGCCCTCATTGCAGCGACTGACAACATCCGAACACTACTGGACAACGGTGAAACAGTGGCCCTCATTCTACTCGACCTCTCCGCCGCTTTCGACACAGTCTGCCACAGCACCCTTATACAATGCCTCAGCAGCATCGGCATACAAGGAAAAGCCTTGGACTGGATCACCTCATTCCTCGCTGGGAGAACTCAAAGAGTCTAACTTCCCCCATTCAACTCTGAGGCCACTGAAGTTATCTGTGGCGTACCACAAGGATCTTCACTCAGTCCCACCCTCTTCAACGTTTACATGAGTCCACTCGCCTCCATCGTGCGTCAACACAACCTTAACATCATCTCTCACGCCGACGACACCCAGCTAATCCTTTCCCTCACCAAAGACCCCAACACCGCCAAGAACAATCTCCACGAAGGCATGAAAGAAGTAGCCGAATGGATGAAACATAGCCGCCTAAAACTCAACTCAGACAAAACGGAGGTGCTCATCCTAGGATCTTCCCCCTCTGCCTGGGACGACTCTTGGTGGCCTTCCGCCCTGGGCACAGCACCCACACCCACAGACCATGCGCGTAACCTTGGCTTTATCCTAGACTCATCTCTCTCGATGTCCAGACAAGACAACGCAGTCTCATCCTCCTGCTTCAACATACTTCGCATTCTCAAAAAGATCTTCCGTTGGATCCCCCTTGAGACAAGAAAAACTGTCACCCACGCACTGGTCACGAGTCGACTGGATTATGGTAACACACTATACGCCGGAATCACAGCAAAATTACAGAAAAAACTACAACGCATCCAAAACGCATCAGCGAGACTCATATTAGACATTCCTCGCCAAGACCACATCACCGGACACCTAAAAGACCTCCACTGGCTTCCCGTCAATAAAAGAATTACATTCCGCCTTCTCACCCACGCACACAAGGCCCTTAACAATCTAGGACCCGAATGCCTCAACACTCGACTGTCCTTCTACAAACCCACCAGACAACTAAGATCGTCCAATCAAGCCCTCGCCGCTGTCCAGCGCATCCGAAAATCCACCATGGGTGGCAGATCCTTCTCCTTCCTTGCTGGCAAGACCTGGAACTCACTCCCCACTCACCTCCGACTTACTCAAAACCACATCTCCTTCAGAAAAGAACTTAAAACCTGGCTATTCGACAAATAATGAACCCCTTCCCCAAGCGCCTTGAGACCCTCTGGGTGAGCAGTGCGCTATACAAATGCCCGAACTTGAACTTGAACTTGTTCCTTAGCCCCCACTGCTCCCCTTTTTTGCCTTCTGTTTCCCTCACCACCCCTTCCCATCCCTGGTTCCCGCCGCTGTGTCCCCTGCAGCCGTGCCCCGGTTGTCCCAATTGGCCTCCCTGTTCCCAGCTGCACCTCCTTCCCACCTCCCTATATATAGCGGCCGCTGCCCGGCAGTAAGAGTGACCCTTCCCTGCCTCAAGGCAGGTCGCTCCACTCACCGCACAGCTCCACCTGCCTGCACCAGTGATCCCAGCCAGCTTCTGCTGCTGCGCCCAGGGTTCGAGGCTAGATGCTGACTCTGCGCATCTTTTGGGCCTTCCCTCACTTTATGTAATTCTGTGTTTTTGTGACTCCATGCCCAATTGTACTGGGTCCTGCTCTGTTTACCCATCGTAGCATGTTCCTTAGCCCCCACTGCTCCCCCTTTTTTGACTTCTGTTTCTCTCACAACCCCCTCCCATCCCCGGTTCCCACCGATGCGTCTCCTGCTGCCCGCCCCCTTCGTCCCAATTGGCCTCCCTGCTCCTGCCTCCCAGCTGCACCTCCCTCCCTTCTCCCCATATATGGCAGCCGCTGTGCTCTGCCTCGCAGCTGCACCTCCCTCCCACCTCCCCATATGGCCGCCCCGCTGGAACACCAGGCCAAAGGCAAGCCTGTCTGCGCCTGTCCGCCCCATGAATCGCTCCCAGCTCCAGAATCCCTGGCACTGTGAACACTACGACGCCTGACTCCACTACGGTACCAGCACCCTCCACGCACTCAACCACGGACGAGAACACACCTGCTACCGGGCCAGCCCGAAGCGCACCCAAGGACCCTTCACCTGCCGGGCCTGCAGCTTCACAAGCATCTGGCCCACCAAACCACCAGCAAAAAAAGCCAACTACCTCAGATGCATCCTCTTCAACACCCACTCCGCCCACAAACATGAGTCGAACTCTGGGACCTCCTCGACTCCACCGCCCCAGATGTCGCCATCCTGATGGAGACCTGGCTGAACCCTTCCTCTGCACCCGACATCGCCATTGCCATCCTGGAAGGCTACAAGATCACCCGCAAGGACGCACCAACAGCTTTGGAGGAGGAATTGCCATCGTCCAATGACACCAACTCCACCACCCTGATCGACAACCTAGTCAACCTCGGACTCAGACAGCTTGTGACAACACCCGCCCACGCCACCGGCCACACGCTTGGCCGCATCTTCACAGCAAGCCCCCACGATACCTTCAACCACACCACCGAACGCCACTGAACCGACCACCACTGCATCCACTTCACCTTCAGGAACCCCACCACACACCACTGCACCCAGCAGATGCCTCGATGCCACTGGAGCAAGGTCAAAGAAGACCAGCTAACCAACACTCTCGCTCAGAGCCCACCCGCCGAACCCACCGACCCCACCGACCCCAACACCGCCGCCTACAACCTCAGACAGTGGATCAACAACTGCACCAACACCCGTGCCCCGCTCAAGGCACCCTCCAACAGCCACACCAGCAAAAAAGTCACCTGGTTCACCGAAGACCTCCAGGCCTTCAAACGGACATGCCGAAAACTGGAGAAAAACTGGCTCTGTGAACGAACACCGGACAGCAACGCAGCCCACAAGAACGCCACCCGCAGACACCATCAACTCATCAGAGCTGCAAAGAGGGCCTAATTCATAGACCGCCTGGATAACAATGCACAAAACAGTAAAGAGCTCTTCAACATCGTTAAGGAACTCTCCAACCCCAGCTCCAACACCAACGACATCCAGCCTTCACAAGACCTGTGCAACTCGCTGGCCACTTTCTTCCACAGCAAGATCGCCGACATCCACTACAGCTTCAACGCCACGACCGCCCCGCGACCACTTCCCCCATGACCACCACTTGCACCAGTCGCCTGCTCTCCGGGACCAGCACCAACAACGAGGACACCAGCGAGACCATGAACACCATCCACTCCGGATCACCGCTGGACCCATGCCCCCACCACATCTTCAACAAAGCCAGCATAACCATTGCACCCCATCTCCGGAAAGTAATCAACATCTCCTTTGAGACAGCAACCTTCCCGGAAAGCTGGAAGCACGCCGAGATCAACGCCTTACTCAAGAAACCCAAGGCGGACCCCAAGGACCTCAAGAACTTCAGACCCATCTCCCTGCTCCGGTTCCCTGCAAAGGTCACTGAGAAGATCGTCAACAAACAACTGACCCGCTTCCTCGAGGCGAACAGCATCCTGGACCCGTCCCAGTCTGGGTTCCGTAGCAACCACAGCACCGAAACCGCCCTTATCGCCGCCACTGATGACATCAGGACCCTGCTTGACAACAGAGAAACAGCGGCCTTCATCCTCCTGGACCTGTCAGCCGCCTTCGACACGGTCTGCCACCGCACACTACGAACACGCCTACACGACGCCGGGATCCAAGAGAAGGCCCTGGACTGGACCACATCCTTCCTCTCCGGCAGAATTCAGAGCGTCCGCCTCCCCCCTTCCGCTCCACTGCCACCGAAATCATCTGTGGTGTACCCCAGGGCTCTTCCCTCAGCCCGACGCTGTTCAACATCTACATGGCACCCCTCACCCATGTCGCCCAACGGCACAACCTCAACTTCATCTCCTACACCGACGACAACCAGCTGATCATCTCCCTCACCAAAGACCCTCACACCGCCAACAGCAACCTGAATGAAGGAATGAAGGCAGTCGCCGAATGGATGAGGAAAAGCCAACTGAAGCTGAACGCGGACAAGATGGAGGTCCTCATCCTCGGCTCCACCACCTCAGCCTGGGACGACTCCTGGTGGCCGACAACTTTAGGAACAGCCCCGACACCCACCAACCATACACGCAACATAGTGGTCATCCTCAACTCCACCCTCTCCATGACTAAGCAGGTCAACGTTGTCTCCTCATCCTGCTTCAACACCCTCAGAATGCACCGCAGCATCTTCAAGTGGATCCCCACCGAGACAAGAGCAACTGTCACCCAGGCCCTCGTCACCAGCAGGCTGGACTATGGAAACCCCTCTACGCAGGAACGTCGGCCAAGCTCCTGAGGCGACTGCAATGCATCCAGAATGCGTCAGCGCGTCTGATCCTAGACATCCCCCACCACAGCCACATCACACCCCACCTGAGAGACCTGCACTGGCTCCCCGTCAACAAGAGGATAACCTTCAACCTCCTTATCCACCCACACAAAGCTATCCACAAGACTGGCCCAGCATACCTCAACAGATGACTCAACTTCTACACCCCCACCTGCCAGCTCCGCTCAGCCAGCCTTGCACTTGCCACAGTCCCCCGCGTCCGAAGAACAACCACCAGCGGCAGATCCTTCTCCCACCTAGCCGCCAAGACCTAGAACACCATCCCCAGCAACCTATGACAGACCCAATACCTACTCGCCTTCAGAAGACTCCTCAAGACCTGGCTCTTCGATCACTAGCAACAGCACCAACCTCCCACTGCCTTGAGACCCTCACAGGTATGTAGTGCACTTTATAAGTGTCTTGATTGATTGATTGAGATAGATAAATAGATAGAATGATAGATAAATAGATAGATAGATAGATAGATAGATAGATAGATAGATAGATAGATAGATAGATAGATAGATAGATAGATAGATAGATAGATAGATAGATAGATAGATAGATAGATAGATAGATAGATAGATAGATAGATAGATAGATAGATAGATAGATAGATAGATGTAGAGCTAGATATACACACTTTTTTCTTCAACTACCTGATATCAAATATCCCTAAATTCATGTGACTCCACTTGAATTGTTGAAAAGTAGTGATAACCTTTCTTGAGATATATGATCCTCAAACAGATACAACATAATTCTTCTCACTCCTTTTTACAGGTAGATGTGAAAAGCAATGAACCTGAGGATCTGGTGAAAACCCTGCTCTTGCAAGCTCATACTGACCTAGAAAAAGTCCGTGCTATATGGATATGGATTTGTCATCATATAGGTAGGGAGTAGGGACCAAACGCTTTGGTATATTGTAACAAGAATATAAGGAGATGTTATGGGTCCTGTATCTTAACACTTGTTGATGTCACAGGTCAAAAGGAGCCCTTCAGGATCCTAAAGATATCAACTTTTGGCTACTGTACTCTCTAGAATCGTTGATGTGGGGTATTGTGCAGCTGGCTGTGCCTCCTATCATGTGACTTTTTCCTCTTTGACACAATACCTAGACTGAAATACATGGCTGTTTTCCTATTCACTTTATTTATCCATAAATTATGCTATCTATACAACTTGTTTGTCATTTTTCTGTATTAAGTCTACCCATCTGAACTGGCCAAATAAAAATCAATCTTTGATTGCCTCTTCTTTTAGCATTTTTGTAACCAATATTTTTAGGTTCATGCAATTCTCTTGAAATAACCTCCTAAATGTATGAAGATATTCACTGCCAGAAGCATGTGAGCTGTGAGGCCAAATGTGGTGGGGTACCCTGTCAGCCAAATAAATGGTCCCCCTGCTGAATTGAGAGTCGGGTGAGCCATCATGGTTTCATGCAGGATGATCCACTCACTCTACCCTTGGAAACAGTTTATCAACAGCCTGATGGAATTGGGACCATTATAGCATTTCTAAAGGCCCTTCCCTTTCTCTGGGGCCTAATATGCTAGAGCAGGCTTTAATAGCTGATGCTTTCCAATATGGCAGACTACAGAGCTACATAATATAGCATGTTATAATGATGAATTATTTACATTAATGACACATCCATATATTGTAAATAAAATATGTATGATTAATTTGTTTACATTTTCCACTCCAACATATTTTTCAAAGATACAATAGTACTTAGAAATAGGAATACATGTTATTCATATTTTCTAAAAAGTAATGCAATAAAAAAACTGGAGTAACCAATATGTATGTGGCAACCATTCAAGGGAAAGGAAATTTCTCCATTCCTCCTCAGGCCATGCTGATCAGAAGCTAAGTTGGTCTTTGGTTAGTCGTATATGTATCTGTCAGAATATCAGAAAGGTTGCCTATTTTGCCATCACTCAATGTGGGGCGGTAGAATAGGAAACTAAAAAAAAATAAAAAAAATAAACAGAAATCTCACTTTCTGTCTGTGGATGCTCAAAAATGCATTTTGATACACTCAACAACTGGGAGAGAATATGATGGCAGTAGAGTCTTTATGAATAGCATGTTCAAAGAATCAACAAATGTAGAAACGCTATACAACTTAATATTCCTTAACACCGATCCACTTCTTTGTAATAACAACTATTGTCTTCAAAGGCCTTTTTGTAGATCCTTTTGAATCTGAAATTTGCTTGCTAGTGAATAATGTGATCAAACGAAAGAAAAACCCTAAATGGTTTAGAAGAATGACTATTTCAAGCATATTTGTGCTTCCAGGTTATCATGGATTTCACAAGATTATCGATACTGCATTAGACTGGAGAAT
The DNA here is from genome assembly GCF_964263255.1 of Lissotriton vulgaris. Classification (NCBI taxonomy): domain Eukaryota; kingdom Metazoa; phylum Chordata; class Amphibia; order Caudata; family Salamandridae; genus Lissotriton; species Lissotriton vulgaris. The sequence goes on along the minus strand of NC_141699.1, from coordinate 821,838,789 downwards.
AGATTTAGTTATATTATCCAAGTTGGATTTACTTGAAAGGACAAGGCTCCATATTAATAAAACATTGATGTTAAACATAAATTCAGTAATACAGATTATCCATACTGCACTAGATTGGAGAATAGATTTAGTTATAAAATCCAAGTTGGATTTACTTGAAAGGACAAGGCTCCATATTAATAGAACATTGATGTTAAAAATTAATTCAGTAATACAGAGGATCATTTGAGTGTTCTGGGTATTCAGTTTAAATGTATGATTCAGTGAAATTTAGGACGGACTTCCTAATACATTACATAGCATTGAGCATGTTTATTTAAAGCACAGTGCTCTCTGCATTTATGGCCAACTTGAAGCCTAGTTTGCACTTGACAAAGTATAGTGTCAAACTGTCTTACTCATCAGTAAACATATAGCCTTCTCAAATGTTTCTCTGAACAGAGCCAAGAACATGGATACCAATATACACCCCTTTAAAGAGCCATGGGAATTCCAAAACATTTCGAAACAGTGTTATATTTAACATCCTAACATGTAGATTAATCCAATAAAAGCTGAACCTCAAATCTGATGACTCACATTTTTGGAATCAATTTGATCAAAGACAATGGACACTCTTCATGGTGCTACAATAAATATATGGACTCAGTTTTAAGATTTGTTTAGTTTATTTGCATTCTGACCAGGAAAAAGCATATGTGGAGCTGAGTGGACTAAATTAAAATAACTTAATCAGTATGGAGAATAGTGGTGATAAAACAATTTATTTGTGAAAATAGCAATTATAGCCTATTTCTATGATTTATATATCAGGGTATATTTATGTTTTGAGATGTGCCAAAATTAATGAAAAGCAGACTCAGTGAAACGAAGATGATTAGAAATACCCAAACATCATTTAGAATGAAAAATGCCAAAATTCCCAAGCTTTAATTGTGAATTGGGGATTATTTCATAATATTAATATTAGCCCTTGAAATTCTACCATATTTTTTCAGACAAAAATGGAACAAAAAGGTCTACAAAACCCAACTCAATAAATAAGTGCTGAATTGAGTATGAAGTGTCAATTGACTAACAATCCATAGTCCTGGAAACAGAAATTTTATAAATTATATACATTTTATATATTTGTATTTTGGTTTTAGACTTGTTTGAAAAATGTTATTTGTTGTTTACCTAGATGCTAGTGGCTCCAATGTTTTATGACTCTTTAAGCAAAATAAAACTACAACAGTGTTACAGGGTAAAGCATGTTGAAAAATGTTACTACATTTCTTCTCTCCCTACTACTCTAACTGTATTGGGCCCTTTACTGTCGGACAATGTGCAGGACTTCCATTTACAACAGAGGCAATGATACTCTGATGAATTTTTCCACCTTTAGGAGGGATGGGAGTTAGGGTTACAAAATTCCACATTAGCTGTCCAATGTGGACCATTAATTGATAGCAGCCGCGGTCGTTAGTGGGTGTACCTGAAGGGCGGTGATGTGGGGAGGGGGAGGGGCAGGGTGGGGGGGTAGTACTGTATGGATTACGGAGTTTCACAGGTAAGTAAACATTTAAATAAATAAAATGAATTTTGTTGTATGCACTGCATCCCCAAATCCAATGCAGTGCATGCAACGAAATTCATTTTATTTATGTATATGTTTACTTACCTGTAAAGCTCCGTAATCCATACATTACTACCCCCAACATGCCCCTCCCCCTCCTCATGTCACCGCCCTGCAGCTACACCCACTACCGACCGTGGCTGATTGATAGCCAACTCACACATTTGAGATCAAATTTAAGTGCACCACTCTCAACCCCATCATTAGTAACAGCACAATGTGCATAAAAGGACCAACAGGACTCAAATCCAGGCTCAATCAGATAATTAGATTAATGTGGTTATTATATTAAAGATTCAAAGTCATTGCCACAAGCAAATTCCCAAGAAGTTCAGTTAAGAATATCACAGCTTTTATAAAAATACTAGGCCTGGGCGGTAAATTTCGTTCAGTTTGTGGAATTTGCAGAATTTGGGTCTTTTCGCGTTCCGCAAAGAACACGAAATTGCCCAAAATTCTGCGTTCCGCGACTTCGCCAAATTTTTTGCTTGTTCGCTTTCTCAATTGCGTGTTCGCAAGATATTTCCTCCCGAGCACGCAAACAGCGATTGCGAACAGTAAAAAAGCATCACAGACAAGCAATTCCACGTGTTCGCGGAATTCCTGCGTGTTCGTGGAGATTCTTTACCGTTTCGTGGAGATTTGCGTAAGGCGATTATGCAAATTCCGCCCACCCCTAAAAAATACCAAACATTTAATAAGGCTTTTTATGATGGTTATGCATAAAAACCAGCTACAGAGTTACAGAGTCCTACCACCATTAATGCAAAATTATATTTTGTTGTCTAAGAGCTCAACTCCTATGAAGAACGGGAAAGGGATCAAATTTACAATTTAATAAGGCCAAGACAATTAGCATATGCATATAAATAAAGAAATGGAAAAAATGGAAATTGGTTCAGCAAAGAAGGTTCAGTCCATCAGCTACTGACTGTAGCATAAGCAAGGTAGGAAAAAAGTATGGAGATTGTTCTTGTAAATCATAAAAAATTGATAAGCATAGCGTCCTCTCGCCAAGAAGAAAAAAGCAAGAAAATCGGTATGGCAATCTGTCAACAAGCTAAAATCAATCATGGTGCCCCTCCTTTGGGGTATCTTCTTATATAGAGTCTTTATGATCATCCCAATGAGGTGGCATTCCACCATCATTGATAGATTATCACATGTCCCTGTTCTCATAGTGTCACCTAGGGTACTTGTAGCATAGAGATGGTTTCCCATGCTAGTCATGAGAAAAAGAAAATTGAAAGCCTTAACAGGCCTAGTATCGATAAGAGAAGATACAAAGTGTACTGTCCATAGCATTAGCTAAAATTCTGTACCCCCAGGAATATTTTGCTGTGCACATTTAAGAAACTTTCCAGAATGTCAGGGTGTACACATGTACTGAACAAATAACCAACAGATCACTTGTGTAAAATATGACCCATTGTATTAAATCTGGGGAAAATTGAGCACTAGTAAAAGCATTATGAAAATGCCTTTAAATTAGCATCACACGTTTGAATGAAATGAACTCTGACTCAACATAAATATTACGAAATAAAAACTAAATTCACAACTCATTATTACATAGAAGTAGCTAATGTTAGATATACCCTACTGACACAATTTTGCACAACATTTTTATAAGTGCATGTTTTTTCAAAATCTTTTAATAAAAATTGTTTTAGTCTTTTTATAAACTTTGGAATCTCTAGTATTACTGTGCGAAGTTTCAGACGTGTACTTCATTTCTACACATTTTTGCACCAACCTTTCTAAATGGGGCCCTCTGAAAGAAAGCATCAAAATTCACTAAGTCACTTTCCTTTAACATCATAAATCTCACCAGTATATGTTGATAAGCAACATATGCGTTAGAAATTCATTAGTGCTACTTTGTTTATATGTATTAGTATTACTTGATATGTGTGATATCTTCATATTTACATTTCAACTCATGCTTTTACAGTGCTTCTGCTACACTTGACTCAATTTGACGTGTCACAATCTCGAACATTTGTAAAGTATACTTTGAGCTTTTTGTCTGTTCGATCACTAACTGTACCGTACTGTGATTTTTAAATTGTGCTGCATCACTCCCTCTTCTGTTGGTGAATCAAGCCATCAATTTAACTATCACATCAGATCTTGTCACGGATGATGGGTTTGTTGCCTTTAACCTCTTTCTTCTACTCTCTTTCACAGCTTTTAAGTCATCATACAATCTGCATTCTGTATCCTCCAATTCAAGATCAGCTCTCGTCCTTTTTACTCCATGATTTTTACTATTTGGGTATTTGCAACATTTAATTGGTAATATCAGCAGCATTATGCACAAAGAGTTTGCTACTACAAGTCTCAAAATGGAAATCAGCAGTCCATTTCCTAAATTTCTCAACCAGTTGATAACATTCTATAATCCCTTTCCTGTGGTTTCCCATGCACCATCTGATTTCAAGTCTTCCACATCTTTGTTTAAGTCAAAAATGTTTTTAATGTAACCTTCTAAGTCTTTACTCTTGTTAAGTATTTAGATACAACAATGTTGAACTTTACGTATTTGAAAGACAACTGCTCTCCTTCATGGGAACGATATCAAGGGCAAGTCGATTTTGAATCACCACCGATCTTATTCATATCATTTCTTTATTCGCAACAGAAAACTTCCCAGCTGCGCAGGTGGCAAGTTCATCAACAATATTCAGTAATCCATATATTGACGGATTGTGTATTCTTGGCAGAAAGGAAAAAGATAGTACGAACTGATATAGGACCTTATGTTTCGATATGTAGCTTTAGCCATTGTACAGTATTTGTGTCAAATCTCAAAGACACCGGTGATGATACCCCTTTTTAGGATTTTAGCATAGGGCTGACATAGGTATTTTTTCCTTTTTTACTTAGTAAGGAAATTTTAATTGCAGTGAGAGGATCTCCTAAGAGGAATATGTTAGAAGACAAGAAGTATGTCTCAAACAGAAGCAACATTTAGAGAGATCATTGAAGTTGCAATAAGCTGTTAGGCAATTTGCACTTTATAAATGCTGACAGGAGTAATATGAATTGTTTGTCATCGGCTAAAATCTTATTATGATTACTAAAGTGCTATAAATATATGTGAGATTTTGGGCTTTGAACAACAATGAGTCATGGTACAGAGTAAATTCTAATGTTATTTGCCTGTAATTGTGTGAATTGTAAGTACACGGGGTTAACATACATAATCATGAATTGTTGTTTTAGGTTATTTAATTGTTATACTACTTTTAGAAGTTGTATGTATATTTCTATAAGAATTTATTTCTTGGAAATAAAGTATTTTATTAAATGAACTATCAGGAATAGTAGACAACTTTATAATTTTCTGTGCGTTTAATAATACTCCTACTGAAGGGATTGGAAATCCAAATATGTCTCTTGCTTTTTCAGTTGCACACATACTTCGTTTTAATTCTCGCATTAAAAAGCATTAATTATTCTTTGATATGTTTAACATGATACATTTTTGGAAAAATGATTCCCATATTAAACCTTCCATACCATCCTTTTAGCAACTTAAGAAGCACTCCTCCGACATATATAATACACTTTATGGAAAATTGTCTCTACACCTTCTAAATATCTTACCCTGTTTCCATACCATTCAAATGTATGTTCACATTCACTAAATCATTCCAAAACTGTTTCAAGGTTTGATTTCTTTCTATATATACAAAGTTTACCTTTATGCTGCACATCTAAAACTAATGAAAACATTCCCAACATAATTTAGGTAATTCATTATTATTAATATTTGTTACATTCTCTTGTCTACTTTATACAAAATCTATAAAATTATTTTAAGCTCTCACTAATTTACATGTTAGGTTATTTCTAAGTGCATAAACCATAAACAAAGATTGAGTTAGTCTGAATATGTAACCCATAGTCTCAATTGTTGAAAGTTCAGGATGCAGATTTAAATATTTCAGCACAGGAATTTAAAAAAAGACACAATCTTGACTAGAGTAAAACTACACAAACAATGATGGACGGATTGCTGATTAAATCAAACATTCACCCCCAGTTGAGAGATCTGGGTTAAATCCATTGTTCTTTTGCTCACCATGCTACCCCAGTTAAGACCCAGCCATATGCAAATCAGTCTTCATCCTGTGCCCCATGGGAACAGTCCAGACCGAACTGCCAAGCCAGGTCCTCCCTGGATGGGAAACAAGTATCCTGGGACTGGTTTCTGGGTATTACCCTTCATCAGTCGGGCTTGCTTGAATTTAGTGGCACAGTGAGCAAGGGACCCATGTCTGGGCATACCCATCCCACTTTGGGTGAAAAGTGCTGTGCAAACAAATGATGGACTGATGATGGCTAAAAAACCTGAAACCAGTCCTAGGATGCTTGTTTCCAGTCCAGGGAGGACCTGGCATGGCAGTTCGGCTGGACTGTTCCCATTAGGGGCAGGGTCAAGACTGATTTGCATATGGCTGGGTCCAAACTGGAATGGCATGGTGAGCAACAAAACTATGGATTTATGCCCAGATCTCTGTACTAGGGTGAATGTATGACATTGTTCTGCATTCTATCCATCATTTGTTTGCGTAGTATTACAACTACCCCATTCCCAGACTGAGGTCATGGTACTGTTCCTGTTGGACCGCAAGGGAAGCTTCTCCAACCTGGTGGAAGTCAAAATGTACCACATCAGCGAGGCCCTTCCTGTAGTCCAATATAAGGTAGTCTGTAATATTGAATAAGACATTAGCAGGAACAGCTAGTAGCCTCATCACACATCTTAGGATCACTCTGTGAGGCAACATTCCTGTCCTCCTATCTCAGATACTTCTCAAACTCATCAACACAAGAGGCAAAGCACCTGCCCACTATAAAGACACAGAAGTGCATACTTTCGCTAGTCTTGATAAAAATGTGCCATTGATCTGCTCCACCAACCTGGAAGCTTCCGGTCAGTAACTGCAATGTGACTTCTGCTCAACTTGTAGTGCTGCACATAACATTTTCATGACCTCATTGTTAAAATGAGTTCCACGGTCTTACCCAAGAGAAGCTGGAATCCGAATTTCAGAATCAGCTCCTGTAACAGCAATTTTGCCACAGTGAAACTATCATTCCTACGAGCAGGATAAGCTTCAACCCATTTTGAGAAAATGCATATATTTACCAAAACATATCTTTAACCATTGCATAAGTGCATCTCTATGAAGTATATTTGCATCCAGCTGAAAGGACCTGCAGATTTATCAATGTGACTTATGAATACTTGTGCTTTTCTTACTGCATTTTGTTGCTGGCATATTACACAACAATGACTCAGCAACTCTTCAGTTGCTTCAAATCTGGGATTATACCACACCTGTTGGAAAAGGCACATCATTGCATCTCTCCCAACATATACAGGACCAGGTAGTGCCTTGCCATTGGTGACAATAAACTATCAGAGACTACAAGTCGGCCATCAATGTAAATCCATACATCATCTTTCCTCTTGGTTCAGCCTACTCGCACCCAACCCTGCCTTTCTGGAAAAGTCACGTCATCTTGTAACTTACTAATCTCCTACCAAGTATCTGAAGCTGACACCATCAAAGTACAGCCTGTGATATCGGATAAGTATGGGCAAATTTTGCGGATTTGCGGTCCGAGTAATGAGAACAGTGAGGATATAAGGCTCTTTCATTTCTTATATTCTTTTCCTTAGATTACATTTTCTAAAATCCTCAAATGTCCCACAATGAGGGAACTGTAAGCACTCATCCTTCTCAGTAAGTGCATGTCGAAACTCAAGCGTAATCCTGGTGTAATCCTTTGTCAGTCATGACAATGTTTCCTGGCGTACCCTTGGGTGGTACTTCTAGCTTCATTTTGGCACATGCGGTGTCATCTTTCTTTATTAATTTCCGCAAAGACTAAAATAATTTCATTTTTACTCAATTCTGTATTCACAAATGATTTCCGTAAATTTAGGAAATGGTACTCTCCCACAATCCACCTGTTTGGCAACCTCAACCAATGACAGCGTGACTCTTATGACATAGCCAATCAATCTCAGTGCAGCTTTACATCAACCGACCAATCACAACACAACAAACTGTGACTTTAAACTCACTCCTTGCAGCAATTTGCTACCCTTTACAAACTTTTCTACCACATTTTTTCTCTAAGCAAAAATGATAATACAAAGTGAGCAACAAATAAAACTGTCTACTCCACTAAAGGATATTCACTCTTACAAGGTAACTTAACTTTTCTATACTGATTCACTTTGGATGAACTCTCGACCAGCAGGATTTCACTCTTAATTGATATAGTTAACCCCTGAGCACACATACTGATCGTTTACCACTAACACACAAAGAGAACCCTTAGATGACATCTCACGACTAACAAAGCAAACAAACAACTTACTCAGTGTCTTCTATATTGAGACAACCCACAGGTAAATATCTCAAGATCTTTAGTCACGATGGACCCTTTTACAACTTTTTTTTTTTAGAGTTTTATTTTTAGAGTTTTATATAGCGCAAACTAGACCCTAAGTTATCCGGCATGAGAGTGCTTTACATGAGCACCAGTTTTGTTACAGATGGGAGATTAAGTGATTTGCCCAGAATCACAGGATGTTGAGCATCGATGCTGAGACTCGAACCTGGTTTCCCAACTTCCAGGTAGACCGCTCTAGCCATAAGGCTACATCCTCTCCCTTATTCATGAACTTTAACCATATGGACTTTAACCACTTCACTCTGTTCAACAACACATAGCCATTTTAAAAACGGTAATCTTAAGTAAAAGCAATATCAATGCACATCTCTACTGATACCCACACTCCTTTGCTGCTAGTTTTTGTCTCTATCCATCCAGGGCGAAACTCCATCAGCACTCCCACAATCCTTCTCTTTTTGCTGAACCAAAAATTGTGGATTCTTTGGACTTGGGGAAAAAACATAGGGTCTAATTACGACTTTGGCAGCCCTCCTGCAGGCCACCATGACAGCGCCCTGCTGGAGGACAGCCAAAGTTTTGGCCACACCGCCCACCCGATTATGATTGTAATCCTGTGCGGAGAGACGGTGTCATTGCAGTGCCTGTCTGAGGCTAATAGGAGTGCCTTAGACAAGCACTGCCGTAGCATGTTCCTGCATGGGAAGAAATGCATCATGTCATGCATTCCTTCCTGTCGAGGAACTGGGGGTGCAAAAATATAGGGGGGCACAACATAGCCCCCTCTGCATGCACCCCCAGGCACAGAGGTAACTGGGGGCCCTGTAAGCGCCCCTGAGTAACCTCTCTGCCACCCTTTCCAAGGCAGGCTCACTGCCATTAAAAGGATGGCAGGACGGCAATTCGTTATCTGCTCGGTGGACCTGCAGCAGCACAGCCAGCATATTACTTCCTCTGACTGTTGCACCACCACCACAGGGCCAGACATCCTTGATGGTTGCAGTAGCCCTGTGGCGGTCCAACTGCCACACTCTTAATGTGATGCACGGTGCCGTAGTGTGGCGGTGATCGGACACCCACCACAGGTTGGGCGGTCCTATGAACAACCAAACTTGTAATCAGGCCCTTAATTTGGCACCCTAAAATCTCCCTTCACTAGGCAGAACCATAGCTTTGCTACATAATCTGTTGCAGCGTGAAGCGTGGTGGAATTTTTTTTTTACATGCTTCTATCCCTACTGTTCTAACCGCAATGGGCCCTTTATGTTAAGACAATCTGTAGCACTTCCATATAAAACCACAGGGGCAATGATCTCCTGATGAATCTTTCACTGCCGATAGAAGGGACGAAAATTAGGGTGACCAAACTCCTCGTTCACTCATCAATGAGGACCATTAATTGACAGCCAGCTCACAAATTAGAGATTAGGTTTAAGTACATCACTCTCAAACCCTCAAACCCATCATTAGTTACAGCACAATTTGAATAAGACAACCAACTGGACTCAATAACAGGCTCAGACAGATAATTCGATTATTTGGTAATTTTATTAAAGATTCATAGTTCACTGACAAAAGCAAATTCTTTTTCTTTTTTTATTCTTATACCTGGTGCGTTACAATAGACAAATCAATACAATAAAATACTTCATATAATCAATACAGTGGTACAAACATACTTAAATATTAGAGAATCAGCAGAAATACATAATATATAGATATGATAGAATAAAATCAGGGGAACAAATTCATATATATATACACCAGGTCACCCTAATTGGAGGACTCTCTCCAGTCGGAAAGGGGAGCCCAGATGCAGAAGCCCATCTCCTGATCCTCTTCCTCTCTGATTATAAAGAGAGAACTCCATGTTATGAATGCCCAAAAGCCTAGCTAGGCACATCTGAAAAGTAGGTGCTGCACTGTCCTTCCATCCTGCCGCCACCAAGATCCGAAGGATTGCCACACCTATGAACACAAAGGCCTCCTTATCACTGTCAAGGGCGAGATTACTTTTGGAACCTGATATCACAAGGGTAGGGGATAGAATGATCTTGGTACCTAGCAGCCCCTCCCAGAACTTCCTGATCTCAGCGCAGATTCCCTTTAATTTTTCACCGTGATAAAACATGTGGATCTTGTTAGCTGGCCCTTCCTGGCACCTTGGGCATTTGTCATCCTCCCTTTTACCCCATTGAAATAACTTAGCAGGGGTAAAATACAAATTAAAGAGAACTTTGTACTGTTGTGCTGTTAAATTCGTGGAGTGAAACAATTTGCCCACAAGTTGTAATGCTTTATCTAAATCAAGATCAGAATCCCCCAGTTTCCCCATCCAAGAGGTCTCATATCTATCCATATCATCTTGTTATTAAGGATTTATAAATCACTTTAATTCTAGCTCCACCTTCGAATAGATAGTCAATCACATTTATTCTACCCCCTGGGTGAATATGAGGTCTAATGCCCAAAAGTGTTGGGTATATCTGGAGGTATTTAAATCCATGATTGGATGGAATACCAAATTTACATTGGATAGCGGTGAAACTCATTAGGTTATCCATATCCATATCAAAAATATCACCTACTGTACTAATTCCTCATTGCTCTCAAACATTCCCCATCCTATCATTACTCAACTGCGGGAAAATGCTAGAATTCCACAATAACGTATAATAACTAATTTTCAGAATTACCAATACTTTCTGAGAAGCTTTCCATATTCTCCAGAATCCAACCTTTACCTTATACCGAGTTTTACTGTAGTAACATCTTTCTGTTCTACGCAGCAGCAGACCAGAAGCATCTTTACCGAAGAGCAGTTCAAAAATGGATAGAGGCTTACCCCTCCCATGAGAAGACTCGGCTGGGTTAACAGCACGATCAAATGTTATAGCCATCTGGCTCAGTAAACAGGCCCAATGGTAAAATCTATTGTTGGGGGCAGCTAGCCCTCCTCTTTCTTGTGGAAGCGATAGATACTTCATAGATCTTCTGATTTTACTGTAGCGCCATATAAAATTCGCAAATACTGACTCTATATTTTTTATCCAACCCTCTCCTACCACAAGAGGGATCGAACAAAAGATATATAGAATTTTAGGGAGCATAGTCATCTTCAAACCTTGGTTCGACCTATTATAGATAGATGGATGGTATCTATTATTTTACAATAGACGTAATCAGCGGAGCAAAATTCTCTTCAATAATTACATTTATTACCGGTGTTATCCTAACCCCTAAATAGATTGCTAAGTCAACATAATGCCCATCCTGTCTTTCCACATTATCTGTGCAAACTATTTGGGTTTTGTTTTCATTCAGGGGATAACCCGAATAACTACCATAATCCCTAGCCATACGCGTGAGAGCTATCATTGTCGCAGCTGGATCTGTGGTAATTATAGCCAGATCATCAGCATAGGCCAAAAGTTTGGTGTCATGGCCCTTACACACTACTGGTTTGATAGCCTCAGAGCCTAAAATCCTACAAATCAGTTGATCAATGTAGAGGGCAAAAAGAATTGGAGAACAGGGGCAACACTACCGAGTCACACGAGAAATTAAAATTTCTTCTGAACTGCTCCCCATCGATCCTAGCCCTAGGTTCGGCATACATAGCTTTGACGGCTCTCATTATCTTGGGGCCAAAGCCCCTTCGTTCCAATATCCCCCATAAAAATTTCCATGTCACATGGTCAAATGCCTTCTCAGCATCCAGAAGGATCATTGCCATCCGCCCCCCTAATATGGTTTGTTGTTCCTCGACCTGGGATAAACTCATGCTGCCACGGAGAGACCAACCCAGCAATGACCCCTCCTAGCCTTTCGGCCAAGACCTTAGCATATATCTTAGTATCAGAATTTATGAGGGATATTGGCCGGTAAGCTCCGTGGTCCTCCTTTTTGTGAAACACAATAACGCTTGTCTCTTTCCATGAGTTCGGAATGTCCTTGGTATAGATTATGATGTTGAATAAATCTACCAGCATGGTTGCTATAATATCCTGTAAACACTTATATAATTCAAGTGGTATACCATCTGGTCCTACGGCTTTCCCTGATGCTAGAGCCTGTATTGCTTCAACTATTTCCTCCTGTGATAGATCTTCATCTAGCACCAGTTTATCCTGCTCAGTCAATTTAGGGCCCAATCGTCACGCATTGAGCTAGAAAAGTCTGTCCTAGCCTCCTCTTTTTATAGAGCCTGATAATAATTCTAAAAAACATCTCAAATCTCCTCTGGATCTGAATAGTCCTGGCCCCCCTCACAAATGCTTTTAATAGCATTCCTGCTACCCTCCTGCTTGATCCTTAGAGCCAAATGTTTTCCCGCCTGCTCCCTAGTTTCATACATCGTTCCCCTATGTATTTGATATTCATCAGCTGCTCTTTGAGCAATCAGTTTGTTTAACTCATCTTTAATAACCAAGACTTTCTGGTGGCTCTCAGCGAGCTCCCGCCCCCCAGCTATATTTCTAACATGTAATTCTTCTGCCTCTGCCAGTTGGGTCAGGAGGTTCTCAATCTGGGCTTTAGCTTCTCTCCTTAGCCTGGTGGAATAGCTAATTACCTCTCCTCTCGAAGTTTCTTTGAATGAGTCCCATACCATATTTCGGGATGTGCTGTAACGATTAGTATCAAAAAGGTTTTGATCCCAACTCTTTAAATGTTCAATGAATTTGCTGTCAGCTAGCAGTCTCCTCTCAAAGGTCCACCTTAAAGGAGGCCTAGGTACAATATCAATTTTAGTGGATTATGGTCAGAGATGACTTTCTGTAGCTTTCTAATTTCTATTCTGCTTGCCTCCTTAACTGAAATAAACACATAATCCAATTTGGAAAAATGTTTAAAGGCACAAGAGAAATATGTAAACCCAGGGTTATTAGGCTCCTTTTCCCCCCACACATCCAACAGCCCATGGGTTTTAATCAATGAGCTCACAGCTCGAAATACCCTAGTCTTGCGGCCCTGATGTGGGGTGTTCATACTCAGACTACAAGGGATTTGGCAAATTCACTATTTCTAACTCCATATTATCAAAGACTTCCGGGTCATCCTGATTGGATCCATATATAGTACATAGTGTAAAGCCCAGCTCCAGTTCAACCAATACCCACCGGCCATGTATATCTGCCAAATGACGTCTGCCCCCCCCCCCCCCCCCCCCCCCCAACACGACTTGGCTATTATAGCCACTCCTCTAAATTTAGATCGTTGTGTGGAGCCTGCCAACAAATCATACCCTCTTATATTAGAGCAAATGATTCTTGGAACATGGTAGGTGGGTCTCTTGTATACAGAAGACGTACATTTCATTCAATTTAACAAAATGACCCATTCTCTGTCTTTTACCCCATCGTTCAGGACCCCAATATAAATAGAGCAGATCTTAGGCTTCCCCATTATATCTTTGTAATTAATCCCCTGTCCTTATTTTCCGCCAATTCAAATATCTCCAAAACATTTCTTGAATCCAACTGCACAAAGTATCGTACGAGGTTGTATATAATTGATCTCTTCAAGGAAGCTTTCCGGTCAAAATAGATACAAGGGGCCCACCATATGCCGTTCAAATTACGAACACCAGCAAAAGAAGGCCATAAACCCCGGGCTATATTTGTGTTTTTTGGGAACTTCGTTCTACGTCAAGCAATATCTGATAAAGCAAGGCCGGAATCTAAAAGAACCAGTCGAGGGGTTTCATTCTTTGTACTGCCCGACTTTTGCCACTCTACAGTGGAAAGGCGCTGGAGATTGAGGCAACTAATCAAGGCCCTTCATGAGAAAGGTGTACAAGTGTATTTTATTAATCCAGCCCAGTTTAAGATTATCAATCACGGAAATACGCTCTATTTTGCGTCGTAGATAAAAGCAAAAGAGTATCTGTACTCTCTTGATAAATGAAGCTTGAGGGGTTAAGTAGCTAAATAGTGTTGCTCCGCTGTAAGATTGGAGGAAGAGGGAGCTTGGGGGTGGAGGGGGTGGAGGGGATGAGGGGGGTGAATGTGTTATTGTTTTAGTGTGTTTGAATATTAGGATACTCACTTAAAATGGGTTTATTTTGGTCTCGTTAGGGTCTATTTGTTGTTTGAAAATGATGCCCAGACCCTAGTACGTGATTAAGGTAGGGGAAACCCAATATACCCTTGTAGGATTGGGCAATAGATGATTAAGGTCAAAATATGCTACTAGGGACTTGATTTGGGGAACAATAAATCTCAGTTAGGAGTCGTACTCAATTATCACACTCCAGTGTATCCACAGGATATCACATTTATAAATCAGAATAGAATAAATCACGGGAAGGAGAAGGGAAACACGAAGGAAGTAAAGTTGTATTCAAAGAAATTTTTTATATTTAGTGATGAAGCATCAAATGAAAATCTGGGGAGACATATACAGAGAAATAAATTCAAGCAAAAGAAGTTATGAACAGAGGTATAAATGACATCTACTCATCAGTTCACAACTAAACATCAACTCCTGACAATTATAACAGACAACCAAATTCATTAATAAACAATGGTCGTATGTTGGTGCCTACGCTTGCTTCTGGAGATGATGAAAATGTTGACGTTTTGGTCTAGTATGCAGTCGTCATGAAGACCATCATCAGGACAAAATAATTAATTGCTGGGAAAACCCCCTATATTAAAACAGTAAATCAAAAATTACTTTCTATACAGGTTAAAAAATGTTTTATCAAATTATTAAACATTATTTAAACTCCGTGTGTCAGGTAAAAACGTGGTGTCCAATATTACTAAGCACCCCTTCCAAGTACTCCTTAGTTGGAGAAATCGAACCACAATTATTAGTAAACTAAACTTAATAATAATCTCTCAAATGTAAAATGTAAAACGATAAAGGTACCTGTTAACGTATCATAATCAATAACAGGCGATAAATAAATCATTATTATATCTAAAAAACATAATTGAAAAGTAATGCAGAAATTGACATTTATACATCAAAACGAGCTTCTACGAGAACAGAATTAAAAACGCTGCCTGCTCGGCCCATGAAACCTATTCAGTTCTTAAAGAACTCCTCCACGCCCCGGACCCTCCACTTAAACCCCTCGACCCCAAAGAAGCTGAAATCAAATGTAATAACGTAGCCACCTTCTTTGACGAGAAGATTCAAAAAATTCTTCTCACCTTACCTCCACCCGAACAGGCTCACACAGAGGATCTCACCAGCACCACCACCAATCCTCCTCTGCCGTCAGATCACCCCCAACCCTTCATGGACACCTTCGGCCCTGTCACAACAGAAGAAGTAGGATTAACGCTGGCCTCAATTAAAAGCGGCTCCCCACTCGACCCGGCCCCCCTCCACTTCCTAAAAACAGTGTCGAACACCATCATCCCTCCCCTCACGGCCCTGATCAACTCCTCTTTCGCGGAGGGCACAGTCCCCCCCAGCTGGAAAGCAGCAGTAGTCAAAGGTCTATTAAAAAAACCCTCCTTAGACCCGCAGGATCTCTCCAACTACAGGCCCATATCCCTTCTCCCTGGAAGCAGCAAGGTCGCAGAGAAGCTGGTAAACAAGCAACTATCGCTTTATCTAGAAAACAACAACCTCTTGGCAGCCTCCCAGACAGGGTTCCGTCCAGGTCAGGGCACGGACATGGCAGCGGTGGAGAAGGCCAGAAGCATTCTGGACACAGGAGGATCAGTGGCAGTGATCCTCCTGGATCTCAGTGCGGCCTTCGACACTGTAGACCATCCTACCCTGATCCATCGGCTGGGAGAAATTGGATTAAAGGGCACGGCCTTGAAATGGCTAGAATCATTCCTATCAGAACGCTCCTTCCAGGTGCAAGAAAACGACAGCTGCTCATCCACTATCCCCCTCCGGTGCGGAGTACCGCAGGGCTCATCCCTGAGCCCTACGTTATGCAACGTGTACATGGCCCCACTGGAGAAGAGGGTCAGCTCGTTCGGCGTGTCCATTATTAACTACGCCGACGACACTCAGCTGGTCGTAACCCTCTCTCACCCCCATCACGCCCCTTCCGATCTCCACAACTGCCTCTCAGAAGTTCACCGATGGATGAATCTCTCCTCACTGAAATTGAATGGGTCTAAGACCGAGATCCTCCTGATGGGCCACAAGGGGCCCTCTCTGCCATCTCAACTCTGGCCCAGCTGCCTAGGTGATCCTCCCGCACCCAAGGAAGAGGTCAAGAGCCTTGGTGTGTGGATCGAGAAGGACATGAGCTTTAAAACCCAGGCTAAAAAAACGGCAGGGACATGTTTTGGACTACTTAGAGCCTGCAGGAAGATCTTCCCCCTGCTCCCTGATACCGCAAGGAGGCTCCTCATTCAGGGTCTAATCCTGGCAAGATTAGACTACTGTAACGCCATCTACCTGGGAGCCCCTGAAGCCACCATGAACTCACTGCAAAAAGTGCAAAACGCCGCCGCCCGCCTACTCACGGGCACACCAGGTCGATCCTCCGCCAGACGGCTCTAAGATCCCTCCACTGGCTCCCAGTCAGAGAAAGGGTCGTCTTCAAGGCCCTCTGTCTGGCCCATAAAACCCTCAACAACACCGGCCCCCCTCTTCTCAAAGAAGTACTAATCCCATACAAAGCGGAGAGAGACCTTCGGTCTAGTACAGAAAACTTCATCGTTGTCCCTAGAGTCAGGAAAGCCAAGACTGGCGGCCGTCGCTTCTCGGTTCACACGGCCAAACATTGGAACCTCCTACCACGTAGACTCAGGACAGAACCGAACTATCTCCGGTTTAGAAAAACTCTGAAGACCCTCCTTTTCCCGCAGACATAATTCCACTGGCTGGCAGAAACCTTTGGAGAATCAGGTCAGCGCTGGGATGCTCATTGAGTTACTACGCGCTTTATAAAATCATTAAATAAATAAATAATAAATAAGAAGATTTCATCATGCTATACCTAGGTGTTCCAGCAAAGCTGATAAGGAACAGTACTAGTAAAATTGTCAGCTTTGTCACAGAATTGTTTTTTAATTAGGTTTGCTGGTTCTTGCTAGAGCATTACAACATCAGGGAACTGTTAAACATCTCACAAACAATAAACAAAGACAGGCGGTAGATAATTAATTATTGTATCCTAGTTCATTATTACAAAACACCAAAGAATTGACATTTTATGTAACTGTATTGAAGAGATGCTTTTAAATAGCTAGTAAGGTACACTGCTAATAAACGGTCACGTATGTCACCTGAAATTTCCACAAAACAGTGCTTCTCTTTTCAATGAGCAGCAAGGGAAGTGGAAGTAGGATCCAGAAGATAGTTTTGAATCTAGAGAAATGTATGACTAAAATAAGTAAATTGGAATTCTTGTATCTGGTACCTAACTGCAGGAAAGCGGTTCAACGCCTACCTGCAATGCGGCGTGTTTGAGCTTACTGGTGCAACGCTATCGAAAAAAACGTCAAGCACTCAGCGCAGCCGTAGGAATCTGCAAAAGTTAACATAGCGTCTTAGTTGGCTAATCTTAGTACAGTGGATGTCTGGTTTAAACAGAAAGTATATCTGGTAATCAAAGAAAGTGAGTCATGGTCCTCGTTGGTTAAATCAGCGTAGCTACGTAAATCTATCAACGTGAATATTGCGTATTAATTAGCAAACATTATGAGACAAATGTCTGGTTTAAAACGCGAAGCATGTCGAGTAATTGAACCAAATGAATTGCAATCACGGGACATAAACAACAACGTGGGGCCAAATCAAATCACGAAGTTAACAACACCAGTCCAACAGATCAAGCAAGGCGGCGCCGGAGCAATGCTAACAAATCAGAGAAAAAGCCAGACCGCCATGCTGTGCAAATAAATATGGTGCAACCAAAGGTCAGGCACTGGTACTGTGGTATAAAAAGTCTGATCCAGACTGTATTTAAATGGTATTAGAAAGGGCCTCAATAGACATAGTTTCCGATATTATCCTGCAAAACCATGTCTGTAACAGGTACTTACTTGAATCCGTTGAATTGGGCAATTCTGCATTTACCATCGGCAAGCCGGGTAGCGGATTGACAGAGCTAGTCAAACCCGGACAAGATCACGCGGTATTAAGAGCCCGCTAGACCGGAAGTGATAATGTAGCGGAAAAAGAGACGAAGGACTAACTATGTTTTTAGATCCCATATTTACTGCGGGACCGCGGCCGCCATATTGAGTGAGGACCCTGACTCAAGCGGAATACTTAGTCTCAGAAAATAGTTGTTATAAGTTCCATGGCCGCCATGTTGGGTGAGGACCCTGCTAAAGCCGGAATCTTACACAGTAATCAATATCGAGGATTGTGGGATGTCAAAAAAGCAATCCACGCTTCTGATGTTAAGTTGAAAAAACGACTATGTATAAAAAAAATTCAATAAGGTGAACGCTAATCAAAGCGGTGATAGTTAGACGTGAAATTTCAGATGACAAACAGACACCGCTTGTTTGTGACAGCAACATATTAGTATTGTCATAACAACAAAAATCAATACATTAATAAGGCAGAGATAACAAGTATTATCATAAAATATAACCTGGGGACACAAAGAATAGTGAGCGTGTTATACTCATTTGTCTGAGGTAGTCTGTATATGAAAAGGGATACTTGCACAGGCATCAGAAAAGACTACTGCAGTTGGCTTAACCGAGGCATGCAAGTGCATGCCACTCTGTGACGGAGTTCAGACCGAACTTCACAGACTCTGCCATGCAGATCCAACGCTGTTCCTTGAGTGTCAACAAATGGTCAACATTAGGTTGTCTAATTGAAGGTTTGACAACCTCAACTACCCACCAATGTGGTTCGTTCTCGCTGTGTTTTTTGGCAGAGTAATGGTCCACAAGTGGAGCATTTTCAGTGTGGCATCGAATTCTGGATTGGTGTTGAAGAATTCGTTTTTTGATAGGCTGTGATGTCTTGCCAAAGTATGTAAGGCCACATGGGCATTCAATGCAATACACAACGTTAGTTGTGTTACAATTCGAGAACGTTTTTAAGATTACATTTTTATTATTCAAAGTGAATTGCTTAATATTTCTGGTGGTAGTACAAGCTGTACAGGGGTTACATTTGTAAGGGCCCTGGAGTCGACTCAATTGTCTCATGTTGTCCACTAGGTGAGTTTCTTTATGCTTATAGGCATGTACCAACCTATCTCTCAAATTCCTACCCCTCTTGAAGGCAAACATTGGTTTGACAACTAGTTCGGGTAAGTCTGAGAGCAGGGACCAATGCTTTGAGATTGATTTTTTTATAGAATTGCTGGATGTGCCAAACGTGGTCACACATACAAGCTTTGGTTCAGTTGTACCCATGGGCAAGCAGTTTGATTTTTAAATGTTGTGCTTCTCGAAAATAGTCAACCCGTCTGGAGCAATTTCTACGCAAGCGTAGAAATTGCCCGAAAGGGAGCCCATCGCGTAAGGCTTGCGGGTGACAGCTCGTATACTTCAAGAGAGTGTTTTTCGCAATGGGTTTGGTGAACAGAGTGGTATAGAGGGTCTTCTCTTCATTAACCTTGATTGAAATGTTCAGAAAATCCATACTGTATTTATTTGAAACCATTGTAAACTGTAAGTTGATGTTTCTAGAGTTTATCCATTTATGAAAATCAGTTAATTCTTCATAGTTACCCTGCCAAATGAAAAAAATGTTTTCTATGTAACACAGCCAACATCTGAGATGGGCTGCGAAAGGATTGTTAATATCATAGATAAACTTGTCTTCAAAATCAGCGACATAAATATTTGCAATGTCCCGTGCAAAAATTGCACTCATGGCTACACCTTTCAGTTGTTGGTAGAAGGTTCTGTCATAAATGAAGAAATTTTCCCATAAGGGGATGCAAATACATTCAATGATAAACTCAGATGGAACTGAGTGAGGTCTTGGTCTGCTATCAAGTAAGGACAGCAAGATGGTTAATGCATCATCCTGAGGGATGTTAGTGTAGAGACTTTCGATGTCCATGGACACCAAATGTTCTTTTTCACTATCAAATGCAATATTCTTGACACTATTAATCACGGCCATAGTGTCTCTGATATAGTTCTTATTTTCTGTGGCAGTTTACAATGGTTTCAAATAAATACAGTATGGATTTGTCGTGTCCTGTAGTAGGATGCCTCGGAAACACCACGGAGATGAAGCTTATCCACAACTCCCCTACACCGGTTCACTCTACACCAAGGAATATATATACACTGGTGAACAGAGATGATGCCAATGCAGGGAAAGCAGGGAAACAAAACAAGGAAAGGCGGGGGAGACACAGGAATGAGGAATCCAGGATGCGTAGAGAACAGGGCAACCCACTCTATGGACTTCAGGATCTTCTCTTGTAATTAAGAGGACTGATTAATAGAGACGTTGTAGTGGCTATTCTTATATGTATCTCATTAAACATCAATATGGGCTACCTGGACACTGTGAGCAATGCATCTACCTAGACGTGACTGGATTCTGTTATCTTCACAGAAGAAGTCGATAGTAATATGCAGTGGAAAGAACACTCCTGTAGATAAGGAATAAATATTAGGTCTAAGTGCCTACCCTAAATGTGACTGTATAGAATGAATAATGCATACAAATGTACCAAATACGTGGTGTGCCATAAGAAGAATGTCTCCCTGTTTCTCCACAAGAAGTCAGCTGGTCCTCTACTAATGATTCCCTAAAACACAAATGGAGACGTTTTAGTTTCTCTATAGAACTTCACATGTTAGTAGAAGCCCCTTAAGGAATCAGGAGTACCTGTTTTGTGTCTATGACCATCATACATAAAGATGTCCTGGAGCGCTGAAACAATATATGAGTCACTCCTGACAATAACATAAATCACCCCTGTCGGTATAACTAACACGGATACCAACTCCGTAAACCAATGATCAAAAATAAACAGACTTTCCAGCGCAACCTGCCCTGGACGTTATCCTCCTCCACAGATACTGCAAATCAAAAGAACCACTAGCACTTAGCTCTAAACCCGAAGGGTGTAATCAGGAAGACGTCTTGAGCACAGCAAACGATCCCCGACGCGATCCGGACGCCAACAAACCCGGAAGCAATGCACAAATCCCGCAACGAACGCAAAGCGTCGTAACAATAACAAGGAAGGACTAAATAGTCTGCTCACGCATGCGCTAGTCCTTGCGCATGCGCTTATCTATGATTAGCGGAACTTTGCCAACCATGTCTTTGCCAACCACGTCAGTACGGGTTCGGCAGGCATGACAGTACGCCCCTCCCAAAACGCCCCCAACAGGTTTGGGTTTACCAGGATGGCGTCTATGAAACAAACGTATCAGTCTAGGGGCATGAACCTGACTTGCAGGCTCCCAACTGCGTTCTTCAATTCCATATCCTTTCCAATGTATTAGATATTGTAATCTACCCCTACTTCTCCGGGAGTCGACAATACTCTCCACTTCATATTCATCTTCAGAATCCACAACAACTGGTGGTGTACCCACTGGCAAATGTGTACCAGGTGTGACAGGCTTAAGGAGCGAGACATGGAATACGGGATGAATTCTCATGGAGACAGGGAGATCAAGCTTCATGGCTACTGGATTAATGATTTTAGAGATTGCGAAAGGGCCAATGAATTTGGGTTGAAATTTACAAGCCCCTTTCAAGGCAATGTATTTAGAAGACAGCCACACCTTATCACCCTCTGAATATACAGGTTATGGTGTTCTATGTGCATCCGCCCCCTTCTTGTATTGAGTCTTGGCTTTATCTAAATTTTCCATAACAGCATTGTGTACCATTTGCAAATGTTGTACTAAGGCAGATACTGAGGGATTGTTGCATGTGATGGAAAGAGGGATAGGTAATACTCGGGGATGGAACCCATGTGAACCATAAAAAGGTGTGAACAAAGTGGAGAAGTGATGACTGTTGTTATATGCCAATTCCGCTAACCAGATGACTTCATCCCACTCTTTCGTAGACTGAAGACATTCAGCCTCTAGCACATCTTACAGCAAATGCATTTATATGTGATGAAATTGTCTCGCCCTTCTTTTCTGTATAAAGAGATATTTCATGTGTAATTTTTTCGCAAAATCGTTCACTGATTACATATGCTATAATTTTGAATGATTTCTATGCTTAAAGACGTACAGTACCTATGTTTTCATGTATTTCAAATACGCCATTTCAAATGCAAATATGTATTTTGGGGTGGGCAATGTTACACATGTATCTTATTGCTATAGTTTTTAGTAATTTGATGGACATAAACTCGTGGAGTGGGTGTCGTGTTCTAATCTAGGACCCCGATCAATACTGTGACCTTATGCCCCTATACGGCTATAATCCATTCATACCCCTATAATGGCATAAACGGTCAGAGCCATATTTCAGAAACTCGCCTCTGCAGCTCATTACAGTACATGACACAGCAGAAGCCACTATCTAAGATTCCTAGATTACACTCCGAGTTCTTCAACAAGATAAAACCCAGCAACCTGGGAAAGCTCTGCTTGCTATGTTTTGATTAGTAATAGAACTCTAATGAGCACTGAAAGGACGATCACTTCCTAGTGACATCTTTATTGACGTCTTATGCCCAAAAACTTACGTCAAACAAGGCACCTTTCAGGTATAAATATTACCAGCGATGCCTTAAGCAAAGCGCGAACGATGGTGTGGTGAATACAGGAGCCGAACAGCTGTCCCTTGCAGAGCCCAGCAGATGCAAGCAGCCCACGGACGCTGCCCCTCCTCTCCTGCCGAGAAAATCCAGCTCCGGCGTTTCCAGCCTACTCTTGTGAGTGACTGGGATATCGAGTCCTGGAAGGAGATACAAGACCTCCAACATTCTATTCCGGAGGTATGATGTTGACTAAACCCTTAGAGAGAATTCTTGAAGCAAACCTTGGCAAAACCAACTTAACTTAAACTGCTACTTACTCCCTCGCAAGTATTAGGCTTAGGTCAGGTACACTGGGGTAGGCGTAGTTAGAAGCACCAGTTGAGTACGTTAGCTAAATGTATATATGAATGTATATACTTTATTTATTTTAACCATTGTATGGCTAAGAAACCATATCAATGCTTTTACAGTATTATTTCGCAATCCTCCTTTTACTGTACGCACTTTTTATGATAACAAGTCTTGCAATTGTGGCAATTCATTTCTATTGCATGAGAAGAAAGACTGTTCAATAAATAATACCTTTTATTGAAAACGCCTGTCTCTCTATTCTCTGCATAATGGTGAAAGTAATCTGCACAACTGACTGAGTAAAATAACTGTCTATTGTTTCACACGACTCTAGAGATTGACTCTTATTCAAAGGAGCAAAGTTGTCATGTTTATGCGGTTGTTGGAAAACTGAATCCCTTCTTGTCTGTCCCAGGGAAGCTGATCACTTCCTATTCAGTCAAGAAAGTTTCCAGTGACCTCTGAGCTAGTTGGTACAAACCCAATTAAGTTTATCATAGTCAGTAGAGACCTGGAAGACCGCACTTCTACGTCTAAACTGCTGTTTATGTTATTCCAATGCGCAGGGCCTATAGGGAAAATAGGAACTAAACTACAAAGGGCTCATTTAGAAAGTGTGCAGGAGTGGTTCATCCGCTAAGAACTGGTGATGCCATACCCTCTGAAAGTGTGCCAAGTGTTTCAGCTACTATTCTGTAAGCAAAAGTTCCCCACCTGGCCACCTGGGCTGAAGAAACTCTAAATATGGCAGACCAGTTTACTACTTTTATCCTCAGGGATTGGCTCAAAATGTTCAACTCTATATAAAAGTGCAGAGGACCTAGCCTTTTGTATTTGTACTAGGTATATACTTACTTCCTGAATATTCCCATTTTATTCCCATATGAGATATTTTGCAAAGGGATTTAGGAGTACAGAAAATAGTATCACAGGACAACTACTTCAAATATTCATAAATGCCTTTGTGAATCAACCCTGATGATTTGCGAATTTGTAAGGCAGTTCAGTGAGCAAAGGCACTGGTTCTGAGATTGTTGGTTTAAATTCATATTACACATTCAAATCTAATCCGGGCAGACTAGGGTCCTCATATACGCCCCTATCACAAGTACCTTGGTAACTGTGTATTATTTATCATGCATGATAAATAGCAATATCCCACTGAACATTATTGGAGGTAATCAGTCATACAACTGAAATTGATGTATAACGTGAATGTTGGTGCTTACACCGCTAACATATCCTTGGCTAGGTATGAACCAGTAAGTATAAAAAACAGTGATGGGTGGCATTGTTGAAATAACACATGGCAATGAGAAATACACGAGGCTATGCTTTTTCACAGACATTTTGACTCTGTTCCTACGACATTGACATGCCCACAGCTTCTGAACAGCATTGCCACCATACCTATAAAGTGCTCTCTCTTTACAGGACAGTAGAAATGTTTCTGAGGGTAAAAAGAATAGGCGTCCCTCTCGTACAGAGGAAAGGAAAGCTGTAACAAGGGCAATAATAGCTTGTTCAAGGTTAATTGTGATTTCCTCCACAGAGTACGACACAGTGGGCTATCACAGTGAAGCAGCACGATCCCCGGACCCCAACATCATCCTGCAGATGAGGAAAGGTGTCTGTATAGGCTATGCCAGACTTTTCGAGCGGCTGTGCAGGTGAAGTAGAAGCTGGGTGATGCCACATTTACAATGTAGAGTGAATCTGAGTGCAGAATCAAATTACCTATCCTTCTGAATGCAGAGATGAGACAGATTTACAATGTCCTCAGTACACTTATCTTTGTTTCTGAGAGCCAATTTTCCTACCTACCACTTTCTATTTTACTCGCCTATGTTTTCCTGATACATTCCTTGTATTGCTTGTGAGTTTGATGAAAGCTCTTCCTGTTATAGATGAAACACCCTCCCTGTAGAGAAGCACATCATTTACAAATATGCATACTGGTAAAATACGAGTTTTGCTTCTAATGGCCAGAACGTTGTTCCTTTACTTTTGTTGATAGTGGCACACGGAGAATCTGAATTAACATTAAAATGATCACTTTGAGAGCTTTGTCGAGAATTAGAACTATCTGAATAAAAAGTTGGAAAATTGCTGCAGTAGGTTTTCATCTTTCTTGAGGGTAAATTGCTGACTTTATTGGATCTAGGAGCCAAAAATCTAGGAGCCAAAACAAGATGACCTATCATTCTCTAGCTTCGTCTTCCCACCACATTAGCCACCAAAATGCCTCACAGCCATTGGGGAGCGAATGTATGACGTTACAACGCGGTCTTTACACCGCAATACGTTTACAACGCAGTCATTACGACTTGTGCTAGAGGTGCTGGACTTAGGAATAGTATGATTTACTATTCCAACTCCAGCCTGTGTAACAGAAGGGAAGTTGTTGGATTAGTAAACCATACTATACATTAGTGTATAGCTCCGTTCAGCCAAGTTGTAACGACTTGCGCTGCAATGGCCACGTTGTAAACGTATTGCGGTGTAAAGACCGTGTTGTAATGCATGTCTCCCTTCAGACCCGTGCCACGTGGTGAGCAATATGACGTCTTGCCCGGTGTTTCACTTTCCAGTGTCTTTGAACCAGCAGACTGTGAGGCCTATCAGCTTAATCACCCTGAAGCGTGCAATAACACCAGGAGGACCCCGGTGTTGAGCCAACAGCCAAGCACTCTTTGCTTGGAGGCATTCCTGGCCTTCTCCATAATGCCACTCCGCTATTGATTACCTTCTTCCCAACAGCCTGGAGACAGCACTGCGCTAAGATACCTGGCATTAAAAAATATTTTAAAATAAATATTTACCGGCTGCAAAGATAATTAGCTGCAATGCATGGCACGTTTAATCTGATTTCCATAAGCGAAACAGTTATACTACTGAATTTCTACACCAACAATATCGTGCCATACTAGTATCAAGGACAGAATATCAAGGGACAAAATATCGAAAGGCAAGTGCATACAGGGAATTATAGACTTACTCATTCTAACTCCACATCTACTTACCATGAAGATAAATATACTGTGCAGTTGCGTGTATGTGGAGTTAGTGTAGAAAATCTAGACTTACTTGCCTGTTGATATTTTATTTTCGATGCTTAGTCCCCGATATTCTGCCTCATTGATTTTGTTGATTCGATATTAAGGGGGCACTTGGAGCGAAACACCAGTATCTTGCCAGAGGCATAGCTAGAGCTTCTGGCACCCGGGGCTATCCCTCAGATTGCCGCCCATGGCCGATAGCGGGAGGGGGAGGGTGGACTCCCGAAAAAAGGACATATTTGCTCCGGAGCCCTCAATGAAGTCAAGCGTGTAGCTTGGCTCTATCGCGCCAAATACCTCCAGCTTGTTATTCATATATAGAAGTTCATTTTACACAAGGCCTAGTGACTTAGAGAACTCCCACACTTCTTTTCTGTTCTGACATTCTTGGCATTCTTTACGTCATAACATTCGGCATACTCCATTATTCCATCCTGTTATCATGTATTTTTGAACCTTATTCCTCATCACCACATTCAGTACCTTCCAGCCTGGGTTGTGACCCCTAGCTATGTGCATGCCCATCCATTTCTGGTGCTTTCCAACCATTTTAAGATCTTCTTATAGTTTCTTGTTGCTCAAATGGGTGTAATTTATTATATTTATATGGTTCCATCATCTTCATGCTTGCTTTTGCTCGCTCAGAAGTGTCACTCACAATTGTTGAAATGTCACTCATAATTACACTGAAATTCCTGGGCCAGAAGCTCAGGACAGGTCTGAGTGAGGTGCAACATGTCCGTTCAGCTCTTGCCTCAGGCTCTCATGTGCAGACCCCACAGTGGTGGCACAGGCAGGGTCCCTACTATAGGGCAAGTTGGATTTGATACTTTTAGGATAGTTAATGTTCCTTCCGACAGCAACCGTGCAAACTAAACACCATAACACATAAACACTGCTTAGGAATGGGTCACACTTGTGAAGAGACCATATGAAAAAGAGGAGCATACAAAGACATGCACACAGTATCAGCAAGGGAATTCCAAGCATTCCTGTTTTGTTTGAGGGGATTGCGCCCCATACGGAAGATAAGTCTCAGGACTATCACTGTGTTTTAGGGAGCAGTGGTGGCAGCAGTATGTTTACCTTCCGGGTACTCATCGCTGCCAAGGTTTAAGATTGATTATGTTTGACATTTTCATAGTTTCAGTATACTTATGAGTGACATTTAACGGCCACATATGTGACACTTAAGAGTGGCACTTTCTGGCGAGTAAAATCGAGCAAAGAAGTCCATGGTAACAGATAATACCACAAGAAACACCCATATGAGCAATGAAAAAACTGTAAGATCTTCAAACTGCTACAAAGCAACACCAGTATCTTGCCAGAGGCATAGCTAGAGCTTCTGGCGCCCGGGGCTATCCCTCAGATTGCCGCCCATGGCCGATAGCGGGAGGGGGAGAGTGGACTCCCGAAAAAAGGACATATTTGCTCCGGAGCCCTCAATGAAGTCAAGCGTGTAGCTCGGCTCTATCGCGCCAAAAACCTCCAGCTTGTTAAAAAGAAAAAAAAGAAACAAAAACTAACAACGCAGTCGAAGGATGGCATAATGCCTTCCAAGCCACTTTAGGAAGAACACAACCCACACTTCATAAACTAATCCAAAGCATAACAAAGAACAAAGCTACCAAGAACTCAGAATAGAGCAATCTCCATCTAAAATCGTCCCTAAACTAAGTAAACAAACATTAAATATGTACGAATACTTACAGCAAAAAACCAGAATGTACCCAAGTATCGAAGGTCTAGAATACTTAGACCTAATAGCAAAATCCATCCTTTAACAAGCAAAACCTAAAAACGTTGCAAATAATAAATAAAGCAAAACATTTTTTTCAATGTAGTTAAATTATGTCATGTAAAAATAAATGTAATATATTATTACAAGACATAATAAAATGACATTAAACAAAAATGTACAATATAGCACAATCCACCCCAAAATAAAAAATAATAATAACTTACGGTCCTGCTGCTGTAGAATATATTCCAAGAAGATTGTTTCCACAGGAATAGATCCAAAATCAATCCATATAGTTTAAAAAAATCCCCACAAAATGCAAAAATACAACTGTTTTATAAGGGTCACACGTCGCAATCCTCTGAAGAATGGAACCATTAAAAACCCGAAAAATAATCACGACAAAAAATCTACAAAATCCCGAAAAATCTGGAAATGTAATTAAACATTTACCTGTATTTAGAAAAAAAAAATGAGATACAATCCATCTGCTCACCAAAACGTACACCTGTAAATAAATACAAACAAAACCCATCCACAATACATACGAAAGACACAAAGCCTAAACATTACATATAAAACATAGGAAAACACCTGAAGTAATTCATTAATACAATACATAAACCTTAGTTTCATGAGAAATACCTAACAAAGTACGTTATGAATAACGACCTGAAATAACACGTACTTATCACATAAACTGTAATTCACAGCACATATCGACACGTACACACTACAACTAGCTCTAAAATACCTTAAAATGTAGTTAAAATTAATGTAAAATAAACTTACCTTCACCAACACGAAGCAGCTCCCAACCGCGAGGTTCAGTTTTCTGAAATGACCCAAACAACGATGTCGATAGACTAAAAAGTAAAGTTCCAAAAAGAAAATGGCAGCAGAATAAAAACAAAAATAGGACTAAATACACATGTTAAAATAAAAAAATTGTGAGAAATAGCATTTTATTTTTCCATGTTTACTAATTATTTTCTTATTATTCTGAAAAAACATATGATTAATGTAAAATATACAATAATATTTTTATTATAATTATGTATTAATTATTTATTGTATATTACAATATGTTTCTGATTGTTAAATATTTTTTTAATGTACATAAAGATGCACTATTTTATGTACATATTTTTGGAAAATACAATTACATGTAAATTAATTAACATATTAAATTTGAATAAATAAATTTAAAATTTAATATACTAATTAATGTAATATAAAAATGTATATTTAGCAAAAATTGCAATGTAAATTGTAAACAAATAATTGAAAAATATGTATTCAACTTATATAAATGTTTACATCAACAAATGAAAGTATGAATAAAAAATTATTGTACAAAACTAAATAACTATTTTACTTAATAAATGTTGAAACTTGTGATATGTATGTAAAAATGTTAAAAAAATTATTAATTGTTTATTTTTTAAAATAATATTACAACATTACATAAAATATTATTATTATAACTTTAAATACATTTTTTTTAAATAAATATATTTATAAATTTTAATAAAATAAAATACATATAAAACATAAGTCATTGAAAATACTTCAGAGGAATCAACAATAAATCACTATTTTAACTCCAATCCAACATAAGTCAGGGAAAGTGCTGGACAGTAAACCATAATAATTTACTATTCTAACTCCAATCCAACATAATGCAGGGAAAATGATGGACAGTAAACTATAATAATTTACTATTCTAACTCCAATGCAACATAAGTCAGGGAAAGTGCTGGACAGTAAACCATAATAATTTACTATTCTAACTCCAAATATAACATTACTCAGGGAAAGTGCAGGATAGTAAACAATAATAATTTACTATTCTAACTCCAATCCAACATAAGTCAGGGAAAGTGCTGGACAGTA
Organism: Lissotriton vulgaris; assembly: GCF_964263255.1. Taxonomy (NCBI): domain Eukaryota; kingdom Metazoa; phylum Chordata; class Amphibia; order Caudata; family Salamandridae; genus Lissotriton; species Lissotriton vulgaris. Next base: position 821,809,081 of record NC_141699.1, on the reverse strand, counting down.
AACCATAATAATTTACTATTCTAACTCCAAATATAACATTACTCAGGGAAAGTGCTGGATAGTAAACCATAATAATTTACTATTCTAACTCCAATCCAACATAAGTCAGGAAATGTGCTGGACAGTAAACCATAACAATTTACTATTCTAACTCCAATCCAACATAAGTCAGGGAAAGTGCTGGACAGTAAACCATAATAATTAACTATTCTAAATCCAAATATAACATTACTCAGGGAAAGTGCTGGATAGTAAACCATAATAATTTACTATTCTAACTCCAATCCAACATAAGTCATGGAAAGTGCTGGACAGTAAACCATAATAATTTACTAATCTAACTCCAATCCAACATAAGTCAAGGAAAGTGCTGGACATTAAACCATAATAATTTACTATTCTAACTCCAAATATAACATTACTCAGGGAAAGTGCTGGATAATAAACCATAATGATTTACTATTCTAACTCCAATCCAACATAAATCAGGGAAAGTGCTGGACAGTAAACCATAATAATTTACTATTCTAACACCAATCCAACATAAGTCAGGGAAAGTGCTGGATAGTAAACCATAATAATTTACTATTCTAACTCCAATCCAACATAAATCAGGGAAAGTGCTGGACAGTAAACCATAATAATTTACTATTCTAACTCCAATCCAACATAAGTCAGGAAAAGTGCTGGACAGTAAACCATAATAATTTACTATTCTAACACCAAATATAACATTACTCAGGGAAAGTGCTGGATAGTAAACTGTAGCAGGGTTTCCGTTCTCCCACAGAACTGTGCATAGAGATCTAGAACCTCAGTGAGTTAGGATGATCCAAAACTCATCTCAGTGTCAGAAATCCCCTTACCTAGCTAGCTACAGTGTCTCATGGATCATTATGGAATGATACATGTCTTAGACAAACCAGAACATGATCTTTAGAATACCTCAGGAATCGTGGAACACATGAACACTCTTTCGTTATATAATCATTTCAAACCAAAACTGAGAGTCAAAGAACACAAGTGCAAGTTTGAAATATTTATTATTCAATGCAAAGTTCTCAAACGCAGTATCTTGTATAATACCAAAATGCAGATTATAAAAATCAGAGTCAGCAGCATAGTCACTAATCCATAGTAAGCAAAAGGTGATAGCATGTTATAATGCAAAATCTATAGAAATCTATATCACCTAATTTAGCGCACCCTATTAGCATATTATTTTATATCTAAGAAGGTCTCATTCGGGCTTTAGCAGGGCGGCCCCATACCTCTCAATGTCAGTAGGAGCAGCTCACATCAACAGCTACCAGCTCTCTTCATGCGCAGCACCAAGTGTGTGCGTTCATTCCGTGTAACTCTATCTTAAACCCGCGTAGAGCCCAAAATGTTGGCATCAACATTATTTGTGTTATGTCTAATGTGGTGCGAGGATCAGGCCTCCCAGCAACCTTGTGTTAGGTTAATCTTAGAGTGTGCAGCTCTCAGTGTGCAGACAGTTGTACCAAGTGTACCAGGCAAAGCTGATAGCATAGAAATAACATATTATTCTCAAATAAACCACCTCACCGCTTCTAGGGTGAAAGCGACAACAACAAGTATGTGTCGTGTGCAAAACTGAAGCCGAAGGCAAAACGGCTGTTTAAACATGTAATACACTCATGCTAACTTAACGCAATATATGTAATGAAGTATCCATATGACACCCCCCCCATCGGTCCGAGCACCGCCAAACATAAGGGAAAAGGCAATACTAAATCAGATACAAAAATTGAAAGCAAAGTTCAATAATCTTGAGCTAAAATAAGCTAAAAATATGTATGAATGAATATGTATGAATGCCTACAGTGGCCTCAAATCTAAAAATAAAAACAAAACTTTTGAACCAAAAGTCATCCGCCAGGTCTCAAAAATATGAACTGTAGGACCAGGTCGCATCAATTCAAATGTTTGTAAGAGAAAAAACAAGGCACTTATCCGATATCCAAAGTCATGTGCCACATTGACGTTATCCTCAGCGACATCACGTGATTGAACTCTCCATCAGCCGAACATAGTTCATCCCTCCAATTCAGCGAGGGGAAAGTCATATTTCACAACAAAGCATTCCTCCCAGGCATCTCACGATTGGAAAGTATATGCAAAGAAAGTCGCAACAGCCTCCAGTATGAAATCACTGCCATCATCCGAAAATAGTTCAGCAATCCAATTTAGCAATGGGAAAGAACATACGTGCTCCTCCAGCATCGGATCCTCCTGTAACGTCAGAGGACAACTCGGTGGGTTCACCAGATCGCTGTGTGTCAGAAAGGCATCCGCCGCTGCAGAGATCTCCCATTGGCCCAGAACTCCATTTATCGCTGCCAAGGCCATAACTCTCTCGCCAGAACAGATCAGCTCGTGAGCCACCACGGGACGCATTAGCTGATCAAAATCGACGTCAGGAGCAGTCCTCAAGCATAGGCACAAATCAATGGCCCAATCGAACTCGCAGCTCAGGCAGTGAAACACAGGTTGGACACACGTGAAGTCGGTGAACCGAAATGACAATCTATAGGCCGTGCTTAATGCTGCAAGCGGCAAAGTTCCATAGTAATTGAGCATCCGATTACGGCACAGTGTCAGGAGGCGTTGAACGGCGTCTTGCGCAGGATGGGCATCCATGTTTTATGAAGAAAAACACCAACAGAATGCCTGCGGCTACAGCCAGCAACACAGGTAGTCCACCAAACAAACTCGAAAAAATAGTGTGGAAAAACGTGGGAATGATACCAAAAACTCTTTCAAACGTAGTCACGAGGCCACTGCTTACTAATTTAAAAAAATGTGCAAGCCCAGTCGTTGAAGAAGCATTAAAAATCTGGTGTACCAGCTCGCAGAAATGAAACGGCAAATCAGTATTTAAAAGCGCCTGCACCTCTGTGCGGGTGTTAGCTATGTGAAGGACATAAGTTTCCCGGGCCGAACTCAGGGTCACTTGTTTTTGAGACAAAAGGGCCCTTATTCTGCTTAAACCATTGAATTTTGCTTCCAAGGTTGGAATCCGTGGCCAGATGGAGACATCTGAAGACCCATGCGTGGGTGGGTATAGAACATTCTTGCAGCACACCACACGCTCTGATACAGTTACCACATAAGCCACACCAATTAATAAACCACAACATAATTCGTTGTTTAAAAGCAAATAACTACCATTAGCTAATAATGTAAACGTGGGAACCACTGCTGGAACTGGCGTGCCTTTTAAAACACATGCTAAATTTGGGCGGTCCTGATTACAAGAACCGTGTAACTGAATGTGTCTGCATATTAATGAATGGTCAGGTGACTGTGTGCATTCCTCACCATTAAGATTCACTTCTTTTCCATCCTTCAGACATCTGTATGTGTATGGTAATGACCATGCCTCATGTAGGAATGCATTGCCTAGTGGTTCATATCGTCCTATAGCAATATACCGCATACAGTTAGTAAATTTATATAAAGGAAATGGTAATGTAATTAAACCATGAATAAGCCACGTGGCAGTAGTGGTTTCAGCAACAGAGAAAGGCAAGGATTCTAGCTTCTCAATATGTAACATAGAAAATGATGCATCACGCATTGAAAGCATGCGCTGTTTTTCAGTAAGATTAAAAGGGGCGAAAAGGGATGAAACGTTCAATGAGGTCCAGGGAACTCGACCAGCCTTAAGTGTCTGTAGAGTCCAGGCAAACTGCATTACAGAACGTAATTGATTTTGACCATGGTATAACGTGGACACTTCATCATGTACAATATCAACAACAGAAGAAACAATATTATCTAACGTGTAAATCCTGGAAGAAAGCATGTTAATACTGTTATCGACTACTGCAAGCACTTTTTCTAAATTTGCTTGATCAATAGCTCTCAGGCGTTTAGCTGCCTCAACCTGTGAAAATTTCCAAATTTCATTGTATACAGCATAAAGAAAGCGTTTAGATCTACCCCTAGCCGGGCCTTTTATAAAATCATTTACCTCTATATTCTCATTCAACTGGGACAGATGCAGTTTAACTGCAGCCAAAGTGGAATGTTGTAACCAGCTCTGACACAATTTGCCTACTGAATAAGTAGTGACAGTGTGATCTGTTTCAAACCTGGGATCTGGCCTGATGTGTGTAAAACCTTCAGACAAACCCAAAAAACGACGTTGGCAAGCATCAGAGCTTCTTTGCCACAAAAGCCACCCCTCCGGATTAAAACGGGAAATATTAAAGGAGGAATTCTGCAAAAGTGCTTGTATCCCACTGATGGATAATGTAGTGAAATTACTCCAACCTGAATATTCTTCTAAATCAGGGATAGTAGGGGTATTTAATTTTTTAGATGTAGCCAATCCAAAACATGTTGTTTGGGAAATAGTAGAATTTAAAAACAACATGTGATTCGGGATGAGACATGCACGATGCAAAGCCTCAGTGCCTTGTACCTGCCAATCTTTGGTACCCCAAACCGATTTAAGGTCAATAGCATCCTTCCATAACTCATAGCCATCCACAGATAACCTTTCTAGAAAGGACTTTGAATACAGCAATTTTGTAGCAGTAAGTCTAACTTTGGGCATGAATTTCTGGTTCACTTTAAAATAGAACGACTCAGGATTTGATTGATTAAAATCTGTAAAATAAGAGTATTTTCCCAGAATTGTACTTGAGCTCCCCTGTAAAGGAGTAGGGCAATGTTCCCACTGAGTGTAATTCACAGGAACCCTTCTGGAACTTGTCTTGTGTAAGAAATGATTTCCATAATGTTGATAACAAAACAAATCACCATAATTGACAGAATCTAAGTACAAATCCTCAGCATCAAAGGCCGAATAATATTTCAAATCAGAGAACAATGCTTCTACGGCCTGAAGATCCCAGTCATCAGAACGAATATCTTGCTTAATCACATCTCCCATGTTTACTCTAAGCACATTAGGAACATTAATAACTTCTGTGGGGCCATGTATCTGAAACCTAACCGCATCCCACACAATCCCATGAAGGACAGGCCAAGCAGTAATTTCTACTGTTTTCAAGTCTCTCTTTAGTCTGTGTGCTGAATGTGAGGAGGAAAGAGGGGCCAATGTTCCATTAAGGTACCGAATTCCTGTTCTTTCTTTTACATAATGGCCATCGATCAAGCGGAAAAAATAAAACACAAAACCAATTGACATAAAAAGATAAAATGAAAATAGTATCAGCCAAACGTATGTCCAAGGTGGAATTAGAAAATGTTTTTTAAACAACGTGGCATATTTTGCAATAGTCGATGGTTTCTTTGAAAGTTCCGAATCAGAGTCAAAAGAGAATTTGGACTGGTTAGCCAAACGAGCTTGTAAATCGGACATAGATAAATCAGCAGGATCTGCATAGGTCAGCTCATCAATGTTAGTTATAGGAATAGTATTTAATAAAGGACTGGATATAGCAGGCATCTCGAGGGACACCTCCTGATCTGCACCAGATGTAATAGCCAGCACAGAGTTCCTCACCATGGAAGGACAGGATACAGCCGGTGTCATGCTATGAAGAATCGGCCACCCTGTGTGTCTTGACATTGTCAATAGAAATAAATCTGTTTTCTTTACGACCTGGAAGTGGTGGTAAAATGACTGTCCTTGTGCCCTTCACTCCAAGAATTCGAACAGGTGCTCGATATGAGGGACCAAACTCTTTCTTGTTATCGATCTTCTCTCGAACCAGTTCTCCAACTTGGGGTAGCCAGCCAACTACCGGGATCTGCAACGCATCATCCGACGTGGAGGGCAAGTGTTCCTTTGCAAGACTGTCTCTGGTCTTTTGGAGATCCTGTAAAACACTGCAATGTTCATCTACGTCAAAGGCCGCGGCCTGGGCCTGGCAGTCTGCACCATCAAGGTCAGGGACGTACATCTTGATACCAAAGAGCATTTCGTATGGGGTCCGCCCACCCAGAGACCTTCTAGGGAGATTATTAAGCACACGCTGCACGCCATAGAGGTGGGTCAGCCAGTTTCTACCAGTGCCTATAACACGAGCTGTCAAAGATTGCTTTAAGTCGCGGTTCATTCGTTCTACTACAGAATTGCCCTCAGGCCTGTAGGGGCTTGAAAACTTCACCTGTACTCCCAACGAAACCATAGCATCCTTATACGCCTTAGAGGCGAAAGCCGGACCTTGGTCCGAATGGAAAGTACCACAAGCAAAGATTCCCACAAAGACACGCAAATCCTTAATGACAGTTCGCGAATCAGTGCTTCGATGCGGCCATACCCATACAAAGCGTGTGCATGAGTCAACTGCTACTAAGATGTATTTATACGCAGTATCAGAAGAAAAAGGACCGCAGTGATCCAAATAAACGCAAACAAGCGGTTTATTAGAGATGTACAACTGTGTCTGAGGCGGACGCGCAGCAGTAGAAGGCTTTATCTGCTGACAAATCTCACACAAGGACATAATCGCGCGTCTGTTTGTACAGTCCCCGCCACCAGAACCTCTGTTGTAGCTGAGTTACAGTGGCTGAGACGCCCGCATGCGCAGACGCCACACCTTCATGAGCCGCTGTAATCAGAGAAGCTCTGCGATCCGAGTTGGGAACTAGACGCTCTCCAACTTCAGGAATTTTCACATAAGGAACCTTATTGGGACTTAAGTGGTATGTGTACTTCGAAGGGAACCCCGCAGGATATTTACCTCCCTTCTCCGTGGCAGCAACAGCTGCCAAGATGTCGTCATCTATTTTGCTTTTGGACCTTGTAACTGCTGCAACTAAGTATTTTGATACCGCAGACTTCGCTGCCTCATCAGCAAGCGAATTACCAACAGCGTGGACTCCCACGCGCTGGTGGCCGAGAGTATGAATCACAAACACGAGCGGCAGCTTTTCCTTAAGTTCCGCCACTCGGACCCAGATCATTTTATGTTTTATTGTGCTACCTTTGGAATCACGAAAATCATTCTGAATCCAAAAGAACAAGTTCTCATTGTAAGACTGGACACAGTAGTAAGAATCACTTACGATTAAAGTCGTCACACAAGGATCAGCGTACTCCAATGCGAGCATAAGAGCACGAAGCTCTGCTAATTGTGCGGTGCAGTCCCCTAGTGTTTGCGTGTGCACGACACTGGACTTGAACTCATCGTTCACCATGGCACCGACCACAATGGCGCAAGCGGAAACGTAGGCATGTTTAGAGCCATGCGCAACCTGCGCCGAACCATCAGTGTAAATGATGCAATGGAAATCCTCCAACGGCCGCATCGCTAAAGGAGCAGGATGAACAAATTCATACTGTAAATACTCCTGCGACCGTAAAGCGGCGTCAAAAATAAACGTGACATCCTGGGATGTCAAGGAAGTAGCCCACTGAATCCACCGAGGGTGCAGAGCTTTAGAATTTGGTACACTGGCTTTCGTGACCGCCTCCAAGGCAGGACACGGGGTAACAACCAACATGCGCTTTCCCTGTGACAGGGCACCTCCTTTAAGAATTGCCATCTGCACAGCCGTTAAAACTTTCTCCACAGTGGAAAAACGCAGTTCAGCCGAAGTGTACAAGTGTGACTTGTAAGCAATAGGTACAGTATCCCCCTCATTAAAAGTCAGGTACGTGAAACCCACCGTCCCAGGGATAATTCTTATCACCAGGTTGGTCTGGTTATCACGGGTCTGTAAGTAGTCAGAAGTGAGCAAATCAGCCTGCAAAGACTGCAGAATTGCTGAATGCTCAGGCAGCCAGCATGATTTGGAAAAAGATGGTTGTACCAAGGCATATAAAGGCTTGATACGCTGGGCATATTCCGGAATGTATGTCCTCCCGAAATTTAAAAAACCCAGTAAAGACTGTAATTTTTTCAGCGTTGTCGGAGAGCGCAACTGCGCGCACTTCTCCAGGAAGTGAGGAGCCAATCCCTTTCCTTCATGGTTAAGTTCATAACCTAGAAACAACACTGTGTACTCCGCAATGTGCGATTTTGCAAAGTTAAACTTGTAACCCATGTCTGCAAAGTTACAAATTATGCTGTTTACTCGACACAGATGCTCCCAAAGTTCGTCGTCTGTGAGATAAATGTCATCCACATAAGAACAAGCAACTGGATCGAAGCTCTCCAGAAGAGAGACTATGCGGGCGGAAAACACTCCAGGACTATTTTTATATCCCATTGGGAGTCGTTTAAACATTTTTTGTACGCCGCCGCACGTAAAACTGGTCCATTGGGAACTAAGACCATCTAATCGGTGTGCATAAAAACCATTGGAAATGTCAAGCGTGGTTTTGAACCGTTTACGCTCAAGACTATTCACTAGTGCAGAGCCGTGAGTATTCTGTACTGCACAGCTACGGCAATGCGAGTTCAAATGCCGGTAATCCAAAACCAGACGATACGAGCCGTCTGGCTTGTTAACAGTAAAAAGAGGATTATTCATTGGTGACACACACGTTTCAATTACACCTTGATATTCCAATTGTTCAAGGATAGCCGCGACCGAAGCTTTAGCTTCACGCCGTATGGGATACTGGGGTTGAGGCTGCGGCTGAGACCGTAAAGGAATCTCATGGGTAGGGGATAATTTATACCAGCCACACTGATTTCGGTACACAGCCGGCGCAAGCGCCAGAGCCCACTCTTCTGCAAAATGCAGCGCTTCCACTCTCGATACAGTGTGCGCGAAACTGGGGAGGATTACCTCCTCCCCTCGCGGAGCTGCGAGAACAAAAGGTGGGGGCCAGTCAGCCTCCGAAAGCAAAATGTCATACGTAGACGAAAGATTTTCCCAAAATACCCCTTTTACAGTTCGCTGCATGTCACCCTCAATTAACAGGACAATTTCAAAAAGTCTTTCAGGGGGAGCAACATGTGTATCAGCTGTTTCGATCACAACATAAGTGTCAGTCGCTGTCACCTTCAACAGTGGACGGAGGGCCTCTCTCACTATGGTAATCTCCGCCGCGCTGTCCAGCAAGGTCAGAGCCCAAGTCAGATTCCGAAGCCGCGTTCTCACTATCTGGGGCATATCGATGCGCCGTCAAGTCTGCGACTTTCTTCTTGGCAAACTGTGGTCTCTTTGGCGTAGAGTCGTCCCGCTGATCCCCTTCGCTCCGCGTGCGGGGCTGGCCACGTCCTTGCTGGCCACCCCTGCCCCTGCCGCCCCCTCCACCACCGGTTGACGGAGCCGATGAGTCCTGAAAGGAACGAGGAGAGCGTTGGTCAGAAGCCTGAAATCTTTCAGGCGATTTAATCGTCGCGCGATCGCGCAAATCATAAACTCGATCTGACTGCGCAGGTTGTGAAGGCGCCGGACCAGAAACCTGTGTCTGCTGTTGTTGTTGCTTACCCTGATTCTGCTTTTTAGGCCAATTTTGTTTTTTGGACTTGGGTTGTCCGCCCGTGTCTGAAGACTGTCCCTGGGGCTGTTTCCTCTCCTTTTCAGGAAAAGCTTTCAAACCCTTAGAAGTGCGGCCAACCGTTTTATAAGCCGCCACAATAATTCTCGCTAGCTGACGGGGTTTCTCGGCATCGGGAATTAACGCCAGAGCATTGGCCACCTGAAAGTTCACTGCATCCCCCTTGACATTTGCAAGGATAAGACCGCAAACTGTCTCAAACGAGCCGTTCAGGCGCATACCCAATTCAACCGCCGATTCCGGTCCGTGATCATCCTGAACACGTTTAAGGACCGCAGAAAGGTTCGACACAGACGGGGTGCCAAAGCACCTCGAGTAGACCGCCGCAAAAGTCTTACCCCATGTTTCACAGTCAGCAAGTTCAGGGGCCAAATCTTTCGGTAAACTAAGCGTAAGAATCCGGTGTTTTTCACCCGGAGTCGTATTAGGAAACACAGCCTCCAGCTGGTCGAATTTCTCGGCAAGCCAGTAAGGAAAATCATCCTTATTCTCTGGCTTTCTGCCCATAACGGAATTCACCAAGACAGGACTGATTTTCAAACCAGCCTGTTCCGCTCGAAGCTGCGCACCTGCAGGGGCTGCGCCATGAACATTACGACCAATGTACGAAATTACTCCAACCTGAATATTCTTCTAAATCAGGGATAGTAGGGGTATTTAATTTTTTAGATGTAGCCAATCCAAAACATGTTGTTTGGGAAATAGTAGAATTTAAAAACAACATGTGATTCGGGATGAGACATGCACGATGCAAAGCCTCAGTGCCTTGTACCTGCCAATCTTTGGTACCCCAAACCGATTTAAGGTCAATAGCATCCTTCCATAACTCATAGCCATCCACAGATAACCTTTCTAGAAAGGACTTTGAATACAGCAATTTTGTAGCAGTAAGTCTAACTTTGGGCATGAATTTCTGGTTCACTTTAAAATAGAACGACTCAGGATTTGATTGATTAAAATCTGTAAAATAAGAGTATTTTCCCAGAATTGTACTTGAGCTCCCCTGTAAAGGAGTAGGGCAATGTTCCCACTGAGTGTAATTCACAGGAACCCTTCTGGAACTTGTCTTGTGTAAGAAATGATTTCCATAATGTTGATAACAAAACAAATCACCATAATTGACAGAATCTAAGTACAAATCCTCAGCATCAAAGGCCGAATAATATTTCAAATCAGAGAACAATGCTTCTACGGCCTGAAGATCCCAGTCATCAGAACGAATATCTTGCTTAATCACATCTCCCATGTTTACTCTAAGCACATTAGGAACATTAATAACTTCTGTGGGGCCATGTATCTGAAACCTAACCGCATCCCACACAATCCCATGAAGGACAGGCCAAGCAGTAATTTCTACTGTTTTCAAGTCTCTCTTTAGTCTGTGTGCTGAATGTGAGGAGGAAAGAGGGGCCAATGTTCCATTAAGGTACCGAATTCCTGTTCTTTCTTTTACATAATGGCCATCGATCAAGCGGAAAAAATAAAACACAAAACCAATTGACATAAAAAGATAAAATGAAAATAGTATCAGCCAAACGTATGTCCAAGGTGGAATTAGAAAATGTTTTTTAAACAACGTGGCATATTTTGCAATAGTCGATGGTTTCTTTGAAAGTTCCGAATCAGAGTCAAAAGAGAATTTGGACTGGTTAGCCAAACGAGCTTGTAAATCGGACATAGATAAATCAGCAGGATCTGCATAGGTCAGCTCATCAATGTTAGTTATAGGAATAGTATTTAATAAAGGACTGGATATAGCAGGCATCTCGAGGGACACCTCCTGATCTGCACCAGATGTAATAGCCAGCACAGAGTTCCTCACCATGGAAGGACAGGATACAGCCGGTGTCATGCTATGAAGAATCGGCCACCCTGTGTGTCTTGACATTGTCAATAGAAATAAATCTGTTTTCTTTACGACCTGGAAGTGGTGGTAAAATGACTGTCCTTGTGCCCTTCACTCCAAGAATTCGAACAGGTGCTCGATATGAGGGACCAAACTCTTTCTTGTTATCGATCTTCTCTCGAACCAGTTCTCCAACTTGGGGTAGCCAGCCAACTACCGGGATCTGCAACGCATCATCCGACGTGGAGGGCAAGTGTTCCTTTGCAAGACTGTCTCTGGTCTTTTGGAGATCCTGTAAAACACTGCAATGTTCATCTACGTCAAAGGCCGCGGCCTGGGCCTGGCAGTCTGCACCATCAAGGTCAGGGACGTACATCTTGATACCAAAGAGCATTTCGTATGGGGTCCGCCCACCCAGAGACCTTCTAGGGAGATTATTAAGCACACGCTGCACGCCATAGAGGTGGGTCAGCCAGTTTCTACCAGTGCCTATAACACGAGCTGTCAAAGATTGCTTTAAGTCGCGGTTCATTCGTTCTACTACAGAATTGCCCTCAGGCCTGTAGGGGCTTGAAAACTTCACCTGTACTCCCAACGAAACCATAGCATCCTTATACGCCTTAGAGGCGAAAGCCGGACCTTGGTCCGAATGGAAAGTACCACAAGCAAAGATTCCCACAAAGACACGCAAATCCTTAATGACAGTTCGCGAATCAGTGCTTCGATGCGGCCATACCCATACAAAGCGTGTGCATGAGTCAACTGCTACTAAGATGTATTTATACGCAGTATCAGAAGAAAAAGGACCGCAGTGATCCAAATAAACGCAAACAAGCGGTTTATTAGAGATGTACAACTGTGTCTGAGGCGGACGCGCAGCAGTAGAAGGCTTTATCTGCTGACAAATCTCACACAAGGACATAATCGCGCGTCTGTTTGTACAGTCCCCGCCACCAGAACCTCTGTTGTAGCTGAGTTACAGTGGCTGAGACGCCCGCATGCGCAGACGCCACACCTTCATGAGCCGCTGTAATCAGAGAAGCTCTGCGATCCGAGTTGGGAACTAGACGCTCTCCAACTTCAGGAATTTTCACATAAGGAACCTTATTGGGACTTAAGTGGTATGTGTACTTCGAAGGGAACCCCGCAGGATATTTACCTCCCTTCTCCGTGGCAGCAACAGCTGCCAAGATGTCGTCATCTATTTTGCTTTTGGACCTTGTAACTGCTGCAACTAAGTATTTTGATACCGCAGACTTCGCTGCCTCATCAGCAAGCGAATTACCAACAGCGTGGACTCCCACGCGCTGGTGGCCGAGAGTATGAATCACAAACACGAGCGGCAGCTTTTCCTTAAGTTCCGCCACTCGGACCCAGATCATTTTATGTTTTATTGTGCTACCTTTGGAATCACGAAAATCATTCTGAATCCAAAAGAACAAGTTCTCATTGTAAGACTGGACACAGTAGTAAGAATCACTTACGATTAAAGTCGTCACACAAGGATCAGCGTACTCCAATGCGAGCATAAGAGCACGAAGCTCTGCTAATTGTGCGGTGCAGTCCCCTAGTGTTTGCGTGTGCACGACACTGGACTTGAACTCATCGTTCACCATGGCACCGACCACAATGGCGCAAGCGGAAACGTAGGCATGTTTAGAGCCATGCGCAACCTGCGCCGAACCATCAGTGTAAATGATGCAATGGAAATCCTCCAACGGCCGCATCGCTAAAGGAGCAGGATGAACAAATTCATACTGTAAATACTCCTGCGACCGTAAAGCGGCGTCAAAAATAAACGTGACATCCTGGGATGTCAAGGAAGTAGCCCACTGAATCCACCGAGGGTGCAGAGCTTTAGAATTTGGTACACTGGCTTTCGTGACCGCCTCCAAGGCAGGACACGGGGTAACAACCAACATGCGCTTTCCCTGTGACAGGGCACCTCCTTTAAGAATTGCCATCTGCACAGCCGTTAAAACTTTCTCCACAGTGGAAAAACGCAGTTCAGCCGAAGTGTACAAGTGTGACTTGTAAGCAATAGGTACAGTATCCCCCTCATTAAAAGTCAGGTACGTGAAACCCACCGTCCCAGGGATAATTCTTATCACCAGGTTGGTCTGGTTATCACGGGTCTGTAAGTAGTCAGAAGTGAGCAAATCAGCCTGCAAAGACTGCAGAATTGCTGAATGCTCAGGCAGCCAGCATGATTTGGAAAAAGATGGTTGTACCAAGGCATATAAAGGCTTGATACGCTGGGCATATTCCGGAATGTATGTCCTCCCGAAATTTAAAAAACCCAGTAAAGACTGTAATTTTTTCAGCGTTGTCGGAGAGCGCAACTGCGCGCACTTCTCCAGGAAGTGAGGAGCCAATCCCTTTCCTTCATGGTTAAGTTCATAACCTAGAAACAACACTGTGTACTCCGCAATGTGCGATTTTGCAAAGTTAAACTTGTAACCCATGTCTGCAAAGTTACAAATTATGCTGTTTACTCGACACAGATGCTCCCAAAGTTCGTCGTCTGTGAGATAAATGTCATCCACATAAGAACAAGCAACTGGATCGAAGCTCTCCAGAAGAGAGACTATGCGGGCGGAAAACACTCCAGGACTATTTTTATATCCCATTGGGAGTCGTTTAAACATTTTTTGTACGCCGCCGCACGTAAAACTGGTCCATTGGGAACTAAGACCATCTAATCGGTGTGCATAAAAACCATTGGAAATGTCAAGCGTGGTTTTGAACCGTTTACGCTCAAGACTATTCACTAGTGCAGAGCCGTGAGTATTCTGTACTGCACAGCTACGGCAATGCGAGTTCAAATGCCGGTAATCCAAAACCAGACGATACGAGCCGTCTGGCTTGTTAACAGTAAAAAGAGGATTATTCATTGGTGACACACACGTTTCAATTACACCTTGATATTCCAATTGTTCAAGGATAGCCGCGACCGAAGCTTTAGCTTCACGCCGTATGGGATACTGGGGTTGAGGCTGCGGCTGAGACCGTAAAGGAATCTCATGGGTAGGGGATAATTTATACCAGCCACACTGATTTCGGTACACAGCCGGCGCAAGCGCCAGAGCCCACTCTTCTGCAAAATGCAGCGCTTCCACTCTCGATACAGTGTGCGCGAAACTGGGGAGGATTACCTCCTCCCCTCGCGGAGCTGCGAGAACAAAAGGTGGGGGCCAGTCAGCCTCCGAAAGCAAAATGTCATACGTAGACGAAAGATTTTCCCAAAATACCCCTTTTACAGTTCGCTGCATGTCACCCTCAATTAACAGGACAATTTCAAAAAGTCTTTCAGGGGGAGCAACATGTGTATCAGCTGTTTCGATCACAACATAAGTGTCAGTCGCTGTCACCTTCAACAGTGGACGGAGGGCCTCTCTCACTATGGTAATCTCCGCCGCGCTGTCCAGCAAGGTCAGAGCCCAAGTCAGATTCCGAAGCCGCGTTCTCACTATCTGGGGCATATCGATGCGCCGTCAAGTCTGCGACTTTCTTCTTGGCAAACTGTGGTCTCTTTGGCGTAGAGTCGTCCCGCTGATCCCCTTCGCTCCGCGTGCGGGGCTGGCCACGTCCTTGCTGGCCACCCCTGCCCCTGCCGCCCCCTCCACCACCGGTTGACGGAGCCGATGAGTCCTGAAAGGAACGAGGAGAGCGTTGGTCAGAAGCCTGAAATCTTTCAGGCGATTTAATCGTCGCGCGATCGCGCAAATCATAAACTCGATCTGACTGCGCAGGTTGTGAAGGCGCCGGACCAGAAACCTGTGTCTGCTGTTGTTGTTGCTTACCCTGATTCTGCTTTTTAGGCCAATTTTGTTTTTTGGACTTGGGTTGTCCGCCCGTGTCTGAAGACTGTCCCTGGGGCTGTTTCCTCTCCTTTTCAGGAAAAGCTTTCAAACCCTTAGAAGTGCGGCCAACCGTTTTATAAGCCGCCACAATAATTCTCGCTAGCTGACGGGGTTTCTCGGCATCGGGAATTAACGCCAGAGCATTGGCCACCTGAAAGTTCACTGCATCCCCCTTGACATTTGCAAGGATAAGACCGCAAACTGTCTCAAACGAGCCGTTCAGGCGCATACCCAATTCAACCGCCGATTCCGGTCCGTGATCATCCTGAACACGTTTAAGGACCGCAGAAAGGTTCGACACAGACGGGGTGCCAAAGCACCTCGAGTAGACCGCCGCAAAAGTCTTACCCCATGTTTCACAGTCAGCAAGTTCAGGGGCCAAATCTTTCGGTAAACTAAGCGTAAGAATCCGGTGTTTTTCACCCGGAGTCGTATTAGGAAACACAGCCTCCAGCTGGTCGAATTTCTCGGCAAGCCAGTAAGGAAAATCATCCTTATTCTCTGGCTTTCTGCCCATAACGGAATTCACCAAGACAGGACTGATTTTCAAACCAGCCTGTTCCGCTCGAAGCTGCGCACCTGCAGGGGCTGCGCCATGAACATTACGACCAATGTAATGAACAAGCGCCCTAATCACTCCAACCGCGACTTCATGAAGACGCCGCAGGTCAGCTACATTACAAGTAGCGCGATTAGGATGAGGCGTAAATCCACCCAAAGCGGGCCAATTTGTGCCCGGAATGGACAAAGGACCTAACCTCGGAGCCGTCAAAGGATGGGGTAGGGCGCCACCAAACCAAACTCCGTGCTGCCAAGCATCGATAGGTACTTCCAGTGCCCTGTACGGAGCATAAGCCGCCGGAACAACCGTGGCAGTGTATGAATGGTAGACACCCGAATTAGCGTCCACTTCCGGAAATGTCACCCAGGAATAAAACAATTCGTACGGGTACGCATGTTCCGCACTCACCACTAGAACCACAGCCAAGCCTTCCACAGGGACATTATATGCCCGCAAGTGGTCGCGAACCGCGATGCGGCTATGCTGCGGTATGTCCACGGCCATGTTAGCACAGGAAGAGAAAAATGACAAAGAACACTTTGTAGCACAACTGGGTAGTAATTCAAAGAAACCGTTTTTAGAAGAATTCAAGCTTGAAAAGACCTATTTTAAAAACAGGTAGGTTTTTCCGACACCACCGTTTACCGGAAATGGGAATGAAGGTGTCAAGGTTTGAATGATATACTACTCGAGTGTCATGTTTTAAGGCCAACCAAACCGTTGGGCGCCATGTAGCAGGGTTTCCGTTCTCCCACAGAACTGTGCATAGAGATCTAGAACCTCAGTGAGTTAGGATGATCCAAAACTCATCTCAGTGTCAGAAATCCCCTTACCTAGCTAGCTACAGTGTCTCATGGATCATTATGGAATGATACATGTCTTAGACAAACCAGAACATGATCTTTAGAATACCTCAGGAATCGTGGAACACATGAACACTCTTTCGTTATATAATCATTTCAAACCAAAACTGAGAGTCAAAGAACACAAGTGCAAGTTTGAAATATTTATTATTCAATGCAAAGTTCTCAAACGCAGTATCTTGTATAATACCAAAATGCAGATTATAAAAATCAGAGTCAGCAGCATAGTCACTAATCCATAGTAAGCAAAAGGTGATAGCATGTTATAATGCAAAATCTATAGAAATCTATATCACCTAATTTAGCGCACCCTATTAGCATATTATTTTATATCTAAGAAGGTCTCATTCGGGCTTTAGCAGGGCGGCCCAATACCTCTCAATGTCAGTAGGAGCAGCTCACATCAACAGCTACCAGCTCTCTTCATGCGCAGCACCAAGTGTGTGCGTTCATTCCGTGTAACTCTATCTTAAACCCGCGTAGAGCCCAAAATGTTGGCATCAACATTATTTGTGTTATGTCTAATGTGGTGCGAGGATCAGGCCTCCCAGCAACCTTGTGTTAGGTTAATCTTAGAGTGTGCAGCTCTCAGTGTGCAGACAGTTGTACCAAGTGTACCAGGCAAAGCTGATAGCATAGAAATAACATATTATTCTCAAATAAACCACCTCACCGCTTCTAGGGTGAAAGCGACAACAACAAGTATGTGTCGTGTGCAAAACTGAAGCCGAAGGCAAAACGGCTGTTTAAACATGTAATACACTCATGCTAACTTAACGCAATATATGTAATGAAGTATCCATATGACAAAACCATAATAATTTACTATTCTAACTCCAATCCAACATAAATCAGGGAAACTGCTGGATAGTAAACCATAATAATTTACTATTCTAACTCCAAACCAACATAAGTCAGGGAAAGTGCTGGACAGTAAACAATAATAATTTTCTATTCTAACACCAAATATAACATTACTCAGGGAAAGTGCTGGATAGTAAACCATAATAATGTACTATTCTAACTCCAATCCAACATAAGTCAGGGAAACTGCTGGATAGTAAACCATAATAATTTACTATTCTAACTCCAAACCAACATAAGTCAGGGAAAATGCTGGACAGTAAACCATAATAATTTACTATTCTAACTCCAATCCAACAGAAGTCAGAGAAATTGCTGGACAGTAAACCATAATAATTTACTATTCTAACTCCAAATATAACATCACTCAGGGGAAGTGCTGGATAGTAAACCATAATAATTTACTATTCTAACTCCAATCCAACATAACTCTGAGAAAGTGCTGGACAGTGAACCATAAAAATTTAATATTCTAACTCCAAATATAACATTACTCAGGGAAAGTGCGGGATAGTAAACCAGAATTATTTACTATTCTAACTCCAATCCAACATAAGTCAGGGAAAGTGCTGGACTGTAAACAATAATATTTTACTATTCTAACTCCAATGAAACATAAGTCAGGAAAATGCTGGACAGTACAAAAAAACATTTATGGTATACTAATAAAAAGAACAACACTTTATATATATTACTAACAACTATTATCTATGATACTACAAAATGAACTATTACATTCCAACTATACAATATTCTATTTTTATATTAACAATAACAAATATTTTTTACAAAATTTTTGTTTAAAATTCGAAATTAATATTTTTTTATCATAAATTTTAATTCTTTATTTATTTTTCAAAGTTTTAGATTTTTTTTAATAATTCTTATCATATATTATAACAAAAACAGATAAATAAAATAATAAACAAACACTTATTTACATATTATTAATTGAATACATTTTGATTTTAAAATTAAACTTTCTAAATTTAAATATTTAAATTTCGAATTTCGTGTTTTTTTCTAACATTTTTTTTTAAACATTATATTACATTTATCACACACTTTATCAGAAAATTATTACATAATACATAAAAATGAAATCCAAGGAAACTAAACATTTTGCTTTCTAATTTTATTTTATTTACATTTAAAATTTGCATTTCACATCACTTATTATTATTATATACTAGCCACTTTATCCCCTATATCAACAACAACTCGCTAGTAAATTTTTTTTAAATAAAATTAAATTACGAATGTTTTTTTTTTTTAAATTAAGTTTCGCATTTCTAAATACATTTTTTTAAATATTTCAATTTTGTTACTATTCTATACTAATTATTTACACTACTTTTTTAAATTACTACCCACCCTTACCCCCTATAATACCAATAACCCGCTCCAATAATTTTTACTATTATTATATTTTTTTACATTTTTCAACGATATAATAATAATAATACACATTCTATTATTTTGTCGATATTATATACAACAATATTTTCCTTAACGATATTCTATACAACAATATTTTATTTTGACGATATTTTTGTCATTCTAAAAAAACGATATTTACAACAACGATATTTACAAATACGATATTTTTGAAAATCAACATTCTTACCTCGATATTTATGCTAGTCGATATTATCCCGTCGATATTCCTGCTTTATACCATCCTGGGGTAGCAGGTCACATACACTCTCCCACACTTTAATGCATCAGTCCCAAATCACTGCATCTTCTCACCCCAGGGAATACAGCGGGCCCCAAGGCAATCTAGGCCCGGGCGGGCAGCCAGGCAGCAGAGTCCAGGCCCCAGAGCCGCTGCACCACCAGCCGGTGATCGGCTCTTCAGAGTCCAGGGACTTACTACCTACTGGTATATTGTGTTACTGACTTTTCCCGAGCAGTGCTGATGGTTTTAAAGCTCTGGCCTGTCTCCCTACGGGCCGGACGAGCCCTGGCAGCATCTGAAGAACCATTCACAAGAACCCTGTGCAAATTATACTGGCATGTCACGAGTGGCCTCTCTGTGCAGGTGTAATTCGTTTTCCTATTATTTCTTATTTTTTCACCACCTTTGCCAGCCAAGCCTGCCAAAGTCATGCTTTTTTTCTAGAATGGGTTTCCTCTGTGGTTTACGGAGGGTTGAACATTTGTGGAACGATGTTCACCATAACAAAGGCACATTTGTTTTTACGTAGTCGTGTGAGTATGTATGAGTTAAACAAATGTAATTCCTTTCTAAGGCAAATAAATGTTCCCGTTTTCGACTACAAAACTGTTCCCCTCAATTTACATCATTTTCTAGCAGCCCGGCAGCAGAGTCCAGTCCCCAGACCCGCCGCACCACCAGGCGGTGGTCGGCTCTTCAGGGTCCAGGGACTTACTAGGCTGGATTTCAGGGCAAATTTGCCACGATCCTCCAGGCGTTCAGCCGCACACAGGCATTGACCGCCAGATCCCTGGGCACCACTACGGCGTGTGACGTGTCCCTTAGCCTCACTCACCTCAACACTGGCTAGGCAGTGGCAGTGCCTCCGCACCCACTCCGGTCAGAACTCCCTTGCATAGCAGGATGCCTCACCGGTGTCTGCAGCCATCCGCTTTCACCTCGCTGGGATTATGGGGCCAATCAACAAACAGTTAGGCCTGCCGGCCTCGGCAACCCGGTCACAGGCTGCCGATGCACAGGGGCCACACCGTCATCCCAGCCGTGCTCCGCCAGCCAATCCACTGTTTTCCGCCTGAACAGCAGCCCTCCATTACATAGGGGCCGCAGCTGTCGGCAGCATTCGCCGACTGCTCCCGTTTCGCGGTTTTTCCACAACAGACAGTCACAGCGCGGCACGCAGCACTGATGGCCCATGATGACGGCCTTTAGAATTTATTTGGGCACACTGTGTCAGTGTCCCCAAAGAAATTATAAAGACCGCCCCCATGGGACATCAGTGCCATGTGGCCGCCGCTCCGAAAATAGTGCCGCCTGGGGCGGACCGCCCCGCCCCCCTTGCTGCGCCAGTGTATCTTGCTGATTGCACCCTGTGCACCTGGCAGCTTTCTTTGCCAGCACCGTCAATTATCATCTTAATCTGGAAGTTACTATGCAATCAAATCATTTCCACTGCATATCACCAGGAGACTAGCACCAGGTGACATTTGCAATCCAACCACACCATTTGATGTGTCTCCCACTGAGCACCACATGCAACCCAAGTATTCAAACTCACATGAACAAAGAAAGTGAGGTTCATACCATGAAGTGCATCCCTAGAGCATATACTCCTATCAGGTTTCTCTATTATAAATATACTTACTCCTGCGTGGTCTTTACATGGCTTGTACATTGCCAGCATAGTTTTGAACACACAACACTGGCTGAGTTATACCCAACTGAAATAGAATAACACAGTGTTGTTCGTCCTCTACTTGCTTCTTTGTGCAGTCGATTGTTCAGCTTGAAATCTGCTCTATACAGCTACAGGCAATATTTACCTTTGTCACCATTTCACACTAATCTCAATCTGGTTCTAGAGCATCTGCCAATGGGGAAACACACTGCAACACATCAGACACCACCGAGCACCATAAAACACAAGGGGGATCAAGGTTCATGGCCCCTATTAATTTGCTTCCGCTTCAGAGATCAGCCTGTGTGAAATCAAAGGCTGCTATTTAACACAGCAAATGACCTGTAATTGTTTTGTTTGAACCAGATCTATGCTCCTAACAGAATGTCTGAAATGAAAGAACGCAAAGATAAAGAAGCAAAGGCCACTCTAAAGAGAATGAACCTGGATCACCCTATCCTGGAGTCCCTGTAAAGGACAAACTGGATAACACCCTATCTCTGCTAGTAATTTTAAATAAGCTAAATGCAGTTCATGACATTGAGCAAAGTATTGACGCCAATACCGAACTCCTACAAGTGGAAGTGACTGGGACCAGGACAGACCAAAAGGATTCAAACAATAGAATCATCCTATCAGAATTTAGACTCAGGTGCTTAAAAATTGCAACAACCTCCATTCCAAACCTCTCCAAGAATCTGACAGTCTAGTTGCTTTCAAATACAATATCACTGTCTTAGAAAAGTGCAATAGAAAAAGCAACCTTAGGATTTTTGGTCTACTGGAAGGTACCAAGGAGATGGCACACTCAACCATTGATTTCCTAGCATCTTGGAGTCCTTCAACCTCAACGTTATCCGAATTTTCGAGATAGAACCACCACAAAGTTTACAAAATTTGGACCTAAGAATTCTTCCTCACCAAAACCCCTTGTCTTAAAGCCACTGAGAAACCAACACTCAAATCTCAGAGTAATATGAAGGAAGAACAATTAATCACATGGAAAGAGGCCAAAATCTCCATCTCGCAAGACTTATCTAAGGATGCTGTGGTTAGTAGGAAAGGCTTTCTTACTCTGAGGAGCAGGCCGATTGAGAGGTCCATTCCATTGGCTCATCCAAATTTAAAATCATCTTTAAAGGACACATTTTGGTGTTTACAGAACCATCTGATCTAGAAACCATATTTGATAACAAGCCAAAATCTAGCATGGAAGCCAAGCCTATCCCAAACCAGAGATCCCTGTAACCTCATCCCCCGTCAATCTGGTTTGGATATCCTGTGCAATTACTACATTATGTGCTTATCCCACTTCCACCATTCTAACACAAATTCATTCATCACACTAACTGCCATCCCAACCAGCTCATTTCTGTTTACATAACCCAACCAATGACTAGGCTACACTCATGCAAGGCCTTTCCATTAGCCCACACTTAGAAACTCCTTCAAGTTCCCAACCTCAAAATAACTACAAGAATGAGATACCCATCCACGCCTAGGACTATTAGGACAACAACCAATGCTGTTGTTCTGCATCCACATATCCCTTATGCGCTCTATGCCTTAACACCTCCACATTAACATACTAACCCAAATTCATACTAGGGATCCTCACAGGGTACTAAGATTTATGTAGTCCATGTCTCATTTGTGGCCCTTACATATCCATGGCTTTGGTCTTCATAGCCCTATGTATCACATTGTAGTACAGTTAATTTGATCCAAGTACTTTTGTTAAACTATATAGTTCTCTGTTAATGACATCCTTTGCTGTGTTATTGAAGACAACTTGCATTCAACTGTTTAATGTTTCTTATTGTATTGAACAGGATCTCCTTGTGTGAGTTTCCATATAGTTCCGTGGTGTAAACCTCATCTCTTTGAGACTCCCTTTGGTTTGGTGGTGGTGGGATTGTTAGATTTCTTGTGGGTCTTTGTGCACCTTCTAATGGCAATATTTTTTCTCTTTTGTTATGCTCTTTTCCCCGAAACTATGCCATCCTATTACTCATACTATCCAACACCAGAATGTACCCAGCGTAGTTTGGCCCTTACCACATGATCAACATTACGACTATCTCTATTAATGCCAAAGGCCTTAACAACCCGATTAAAATGAGAAAACCTACAGAATATTTCAGTAGCCTGAAAGGGGAGTTTGCCTTTTTACAGGAAACCAAAATTTAAAACGAGGAAACCCTTTCTTTATGTTTGGGCTGGGTCAACGAGATAGCATACTTAAGCATAGATTCTAAAAGGAATGGTGCCATTACCCTGATCTCAAGAAATACGAGGCTTACAGCCTTTACTTAAGAATAAGACAATGAAGGCAGATGGCTTACCACTAGGCAAAAAAAATTGGGTAAATGAGCTACAAGCTGTAAATTTCTTTTCACCAAATGGAAACCTCCATCAATTCTGGCAATCACTAAATTCTACATTATCTTTCCTACATTCCAACTCCTACATCATTTTCAGAGGCGAGTTCAACATACCCATGGATACAATCTTAGACAGATACTCATCAACTTAATTTAGACAGTCTAAAGCAGACAAGATAATGCACATTTGATGCACTACCCATAAACTTAATGATGTATGGAGGCTTCATAACCCCTTTGGCAACAAATTCACCTTCTTCTCACCCCCAACCAAAGCTACTTGTGCATTGTTTATTTACTCATTGACACCTCCCTATTACCATCAACCAATGCCTCGTCAATTAAGCCTATATTGAGCTCAGGCCATGCCGCCATCACACTAACCATACAACAAGAGCCAACCCAGACAAAAAACAACTCCTGGTGCAAGAATGGCAACATTCTAGAAAACAAATCAGGTGTCCAACAGCTAGATAAAGTTTTAATTACTTATCCAGGAGAACACAAATCCAGTCTCCTCCCCAGTGGTCTCATGGAATGCATTAAATTGTTCCATTAGAGGACAGATAATGAGTTATATGTCTAGGAGATACAGGGAGATAAACCTTACAATAGACACAATATCTAAAGATATCAAACCAACAGAACAACTTAGGAGATGCATTTGAATGCCAAACTCCTAGAAGTCCTTAAACTCTTGAAATAATAATATGAATATAAGCATACCTAGGGGGTCCATGCACAGAAAACAAAGAAACAACTTGAACTGAAAAAAGTGCGGAAGTCCCTAGTCACTCTTTTAAAATAAAAATAAAACACAGAGCAGTGATCACCAGCATAATAAACCCTTACAAAAGGGAGAAAATACAGATGTGCTAAAATTATTCATAACCAGCAAAGCTCCGGACCCCGACGCATTTCCATTCAACTTTCACGAATGACTTACAATGACGATCATACTGCCACTCAATGCAAATTCTATGGTACTGCTGCTGATGCAACTATTATGGTAATTTCAAAAGAGGGCAAAGGCCATTTAGAACCTAAAATTTACAGGCCAATTTTACGAATAAGTATGGAAGCAGAAAAGTAAGCAAAATACTAGCAGAACGCTTAGAGACTGAACTAAACTAGTTCCCGATAAGGGGGTTTTAAAGGAAGACTCAAAAGTGACAACATTTAAGACTTCGGCCACATTCTTGATAAGGACTTCTTTACCAACTCTCCTACAGAGGTAAAGGCTTTTTGGAAAAGTTGAAGACTTTACTTAAAGTCTGCACAGCAGCAATACAATCTTTGTGCAAACTTGACAAAAATGACTTTGCAAATTGTTAGAACTGGGTGTCTCTAGTTAGCAATGGTATACACATTTGACCAAATAGGGACCCTTGCTTCGAAGATAACCCCTAATCACCCCTTGGTAGCTTGACATGAGCAGACCGGCTTATCTCAGAGGCAGTGTGTTAAACATTTGTGAACACATACAGTAATACAGTGAAAACACTATAGAAGGACACAACACAGTTTTATAAAAATAAGTATTCTTTAAATAGAGTTATCACAAGACCATAAATGACAAAAATCCACAATACTGTAATCAATAATAATTCTTCAAGATGGGAGAAATGGTTAAAAAATAGGTTATTCAATTAAAAATAGTCTTTAGCAACGGATAACCCCAACAGGAGTTATCACAACATCAAGGTCAAACAAATCCCAAGGTACAGCGCCGACCTCGAGGTGCGTAGCGTAGGGCCCGGAGTCAAAACAGACCCACAAAGAACAGTACCTTGGAAAAGCGAAAAAAAAGGCAGCTCACGGCGTCGGGTAGGTGTGGTGGCGTTGGCGCGTTGCGGCATCGGTTCCTTGCTTCGCTGGAGATGATGCGTTGGGACCTAGATGCTTGCGCAGGCAGGGGAGGCGTTGGCTCCGGACCGACCGGAGAGAAGGTGACATCACGATGGCGCTGAAACCACGGTTCCGTACGATGTCCCGATGTTGATGGATTCTTGATCACCCACGTCGACGATCAGCTCTGCGATGATGTCGGCAATCTTGCTGCTGATCAGAGGTCAGTGTCGCAGAGAGGCTGACACCATTCACTGACCCATTTTGCTCTGTTGCAGACAGGAGGTCAGGAAGAGGCTCTGTCTCCTCCTCCATTCCATCATCTGTCGCTAGGAGGATGCCCACTTCGGACCATTCTAAATGGGGCTTCAGGTGGTTAACATGCAGGACCCACAAAGGGTTCCTTGAAGACCGCAAGTTCACCAGATAGGTGACATCACTCTTGCGCTCCACAACCTAAAATGGTCTGGTCCACCTGTCCTGGAGTGCACCAGGCTCTACAGGGGCCATGACCCAAACTTTTGGTCCAGGTTAGAGCTCAATCAGAGTGGTATTCTGACATACCACCGCTTCATGTCCTCCTGGCTGGCTTCCAGATTCGCCTGAGCGAGCTGTCTGAATCGCTGTGTCTGGTTCCTGAAGACCAGCATGTAACTGTATATATCATGGGGAGGCTTCCTGGGAGATTGCTCCCAGCCTTCCTTGACCAGACTCAAAGGTCTCTTACCGGGTGTCCATACAGCAGTTCAAATTGACTGAACCCTAGGGACTTCTGTGGCACCTTACGGTAAGCAAAAAGAAGGTATGGAAAGAGGACGTCCCATTTACGCCTCATAGGTTCCTCAAGACCCATAATTACACCTGTAAGGGACTGGTTGAATCTCTCACCCAGCCCATATCTTGGGGGTAGTAAGGAGTGGTGAACTTGTAGGCAACACTAGACTCCTTCCACAGGGACTTCATATAACTGGAAATGAAGTTGGTACCTCGGTCAGACACCACTTCTCTGGGCAACCCCACACAGGGGAAAATCCCCATCAGTGCACCAATGGGGATTTTCTCCCATGCGGGGTTCACCGGGGAGCTGTCCTGAGCGGTATGGTTTCCGGGTACTGGATAGCATGGTCCACAAAGACCAGGATAAAACCTGTTGCCCATAGCTGTCTTGGGGTCCAGTGGCCCCACAATGTCAATGCTCCCCATTCAAAGGGGGTACTGACTACAGGGTAAGGTTGGAGAGGAGCCTTGTGTTTCCTTCCACTTTTCCCACTTGCCTGGCAAGTTTGACAAGTCCTACAATGAGTATCTGAACTCTTCCATATCTGGGGCCAATACAAGTGGGTGACAAGCCTTTCAAAGGTTAAGTCCTGCCCCAGATGTCCAGCTAAAGGTACATCATGAGCCAACCCCAGTTGGAAGGCTCTGAAGCACTGGGGTACCACGAGCACACGGGCTGACCCAGGCTCAGCAACCTTAGGCCCGCTGTACAGGAGATTGTTCTCCCAGTAGATCCAATGTGAATCAAACTGATCACCTGCTGCCTGGTTGGTGGCCTGTTGCCTCACTTCTTCTGTTCTGCACAAAATTCCTCCCTGAAGGGTCCTCCTCCTTGTTGCTAATGGGTCAGCTCAGGTAGGTCCCCCAGTTCAGCAATTTGTTCACCTGTAGTTTTCAGGACATCCCCCTCAAGGTCTGCCTCCTCCTGGACCGTAGGAACAATGGGGGCTGGTTTCACACACCCCCCTGCCTCTTCTCTTTAAGGCAGGCTCCTGCATCATACTTTAAGGCTTCAGGATCTCTTGAACACCCATTCTTGCTGCCATAGACCAAGTGGTCACACACGCCCACTCAGGCAGACCCAACATCTCCAAATGATCCTTCTTCTCCACCTTAGCCCAATGGGAGTTCTCTAAATAATTGCCCAACAGATAATCCACAGGCATGGCTGGCCTCACAGCTCCTTGAAGAGTACCAGAGCCCCCCACTCAAAGAGAACTTTAGCCACCTCACACTGGGTGTGTGAGTTGTCCGCTGTAAATACAGGGAAAAATGGATGAGGGATAACCTGCTCCTTGGACACCAATCGGCAACTGACAGCTGTCACACTCGCCCCGATGTCCCTCAGATCCTCTACTCTATGGCCAATGATGGTCAACTACTGCCTGTACTTTTTAGTGTTGTCAGGCAGCTGAGTCTTAGGGACCATCTCAAAGTATCCTAATGAGACATGAGACATTTCTGTGGAACCCCATCTACCTTGGGCACCCATCTCTACCCCTCCCAGGGCTACACTGGTCAATAGATGAGGTGGTGCACGGGGGGCCCATACTGACCCTTTTGGGGACACTGGGGACCATACCAACGGTGTCCCACTTGCTTACACTGAAAGTATGTAGTGGGCCCCCTATGAACCGGTTTACCTGTCAGGGGCACTGACTTTTTCTCAGGGGGTGGCTGGGGACCCTTCCCTTGGGAATTACTTTGGGGCCCTTTCTGGAACTCCCTCTGTTTACCCTTGTCCACACCACTCTTCTGCTGGGGACTTTGCCCACCTTTGGCGGAGTCTCCCACATGACCCTTGTGGACCTTGGTACTGACCCAGCGGCGGTCCGCCTCCTCTGCAAGCTTCCTAGGGTTTGTTAACTTGCTACCAATAAGGTGCTGGCGTAGCTCTGGAAAACAGTTAGCAGAAAAGTGCTCCATTACAAACAAAACGTAGAGCGCTTCAAAAATATCCACTTCACCCTTCACCCAACCATCCATAGCTCTGCAAAAGAAAGACACATATTCTACCCAAGTGGTTGCCTCCAGCTTCTTACAATTTCTGAACCTCTGTCTTTAGCGTTCTGGGCTCAAACCATACTTTGTCATCAGGGCTTCCTTCATGTGGGCATAAGACATCCTATTTTTACTGGGTTGGTCTAACAAAGTATCCCTCCCCTCACTCACAAAGCAGCCCCACAACCCACCTCCCCAATCCTTCTCAGGGACCTGGTAGGCCAACATTGCTATCTCATAGGCTGCAAACCACTGACCAATATCTTCATGCTTATGGAAATCTTTTGCGACATCCTTGGGGATATATACCCTGCCTTCTGAAGGCACAAATGGTGCACTGCCACCAGAAGGATTGATCTGTAAGCCCTTTGCCTTGATCTCTAACTCCCTCAACATCCTCACATGTTCATGTCACATGTACAAGGCGAGCTACTAACATGCAGCTCCCCATGTGGAAAAGCAATCTCATTTACATTTTGAAACAGAGAACAGATTTCCTTGTTATGGGAGGGCGGGATAGACACCCCGGGGCACTACAGGCACCGGCCCTCCCACAATACATAAAGCCCCTGGGAGTGGTGGTCCCCGGGGCTTTGGAGACCTTACAGCACCCCCCCCCCACCATTTTTATTTAAGCCCCGGGAGGTAACGGGCCCTCGTGTGCTCCAAGAGGGGGCCACGCAGTCCCCATCCCACAATACATAAAGCCCCGGGGGTGGTGGTCCCCGCGGCTTTGAGGACCTTCGACCCCTCCCACCACCATTTTTTTCTTTTTAGCCCCAGGGGGTGACGATCCCAGAGGCTGTGGGCCGCTCATATAAAATGTTATAATTTTGCCCCCAGTATTTAACCCCCAGGGACGAATAATTAAAAAAACCTCTGTTTTATTTTATTTATTTTACACCACTGTCCGCGCATCCTACACGCACCTCCCGAATGTAAAAAATGTGGGTCATTCTGCAGGACACAAAGAAAGAGGAAAATGCCTCTCAGGATTGTTTTTGTGCAGGAATGTGTGTTTTCTGCAAAAAAACAATCCTTCCTACAACACAGGCACCTTTGCACCATGACGCAGGGTTGCCTGAGTTGGCATTAGGCACCTAAAAGTGCACCAGTGCTAGGAAAGGAAAGAAATGTGCCATATAATGTTAAATATGGTGCATTCCTGCCCTTTCCCTTTCACACAATGCGGCAAGATAGCTTACTTAGATGCGCTGAGTGAAAAAATGATAAACATGGCCCTCGGTTTTCTTCATAACCAGTACAAAATGGCTGTTTCAGTTCTGTTACAGTTAGAAACACCTTTTTTTATTTTTATGATGGCGTCCTTTTTACAAGCTGTTTTAACAAGCATTTGCAATGCAAACAGTCTCGTCCTTGGGACCCTATATGTATTTAGCCATGCAGCACATTAGCCTGGGTATTGAAAAATCTACTCTTCTTTAACATGGAGGTAAAGTAAGCACCAAACTGCGTGACACGCCAGGTATGGGAACACGTGGAGAGAAATATTGCCTTTCATCTGGAGATAGTATAGTCCAAAGCTCTGTTTTTAATATAAAATCAGAGCCTTCCTTGTCATATCACTGAACATACAAGGTTTGAAAAGAGTGTTGTCTACGAGTGATTGTGGAAGACAATTTCTATGGACTGGAATCTAGAGAATGCTAAAGTGATTCTGGTATTTTACTAACCTCTACTGGTCATTTTCTATCAAGATATTTAAATAGAGGAAGTTGAACAGAAAAAAAAGTCCCTAAGCGGAAGCAGACAAGTCCTCGGGCTGATCTCCAGAGCCCACAAAGTACATTCACATATAAGTATATACTAAAGTATATACTACAGTATATGTAAGAGGTGTTGAATGCTTGACCTAAAAACTAGGAAAACTGTTAATATAAAGTTACCATGATTTAATTGACCTTAGATAATGATGGCCACATTGTGTGTGTCCTAAAAGGGAATATATGTTCATCTTCCCACTGCTCCAACACAATATTTAAATGCAAAATGCGTAGATTACACACGAACTAGCACTATTGATACGGGCTGGCATTCCTTACAGGCGCACACCACCACCAATATAACCTTCATTATTTTATAATATTTATATTTTTTAAATAGTTACGTAAAATCACTTGAATAATTTATTGAAATGATATCTGATCTGATATAATGAGGGCATCCGTGCAATATTGTTGTTTTTTTTTTATATATTAACAGTTGGCAATGAATTTTATGTACTTTTGTGCACTTTTGGTGCGAAATAAAGTTAATATTGATTGATAACAACTTAATTTAAGGATTTGGGATTTTAAACAACTCCTTGGTATATATCAGTCTTGCAACTGAAAAACATAACTGTCTATTAAACAATTTAGATAATTGCTTATGGCGACAAGGACAGAGAGAGTTTAAGAGTTTTTTTTCTCACAGTCTCATTTCTCTCGTTTGCAGTGCTGCTGGAACACGGTGTGTGCTGCTCCTAGGGTACGTAAAAGAGTTTGGTTGCCGATTAGGACAGAGCTCTTCCATGGGTATATACCACGCGTGGAATGCTGTTCTTTTGAATGGTAGTTGGCACCTTTTGGACAGCACGTGGGGATCAGGACGATTTGATGGAAAGTGTACCCAATTTCAATTTAGGTAAGGCATTAAAATTACTACAAAGGTTTAAATTCAGCCATGAACATTCTTATCACACGTGGATCAAGAAATAAAACCTTTATATTGAAATCACACATTCCATTACTTGATATTAAAAGAATGCGTGAGCCTGAAAATCAATTCTTCAATCTTGAAAGTGATCTATGATATTTGTTCAGCATCTGTTTCAATAAACACAGTCAGTGAGCAATTCCAATACATTTCACATGAGGATTTGAAGTGAATCCAGCTTGTAGCATTCATAGAGTCATGTCTCCTACCATGGAATTTTCAAAATAACTTTCAGGTTAACATACATGCCTCTACTGTTTAATGTCGCAGCGGTGTACAGTAGATTCATACAAGATCACCCTCCAGCAAATCTCCCATGAGAGGGGCAGGCCGGGTTATGAGTGCTTCTCTCTGACTAAATGTAGATGTCTGAAGGAGAGGAGTATAAATTGTAGTGCTTCCTCCAGCAAACCTCTTAACCCAGCGAAATCCGCATTGCAAGTATTTACTTTTCCACAAATGTTCTCATATTTTACGGGTTTTTGTGCACACAGTGTTGGGCATAAACATTGGTGAAATTACATCACTAGACATACAAAAGAGATTCTTCTTCCTAGTGTGCACTATTCTCACACTTACTTAGCAGTAAAAAAATGAATAATATTATGTGACTGAAATAGTTCCTCAAACTGCTTCCTCAACTCAAAATCGATTACATTTGGAGAAAAGATATTTTCTGCCTCTTGGCTTGATTCCACACCTTGTTTTGCTTACTTCCTTTTCCTTACCATCACCTCCACAACTAAACTTAGTTTTCTGAGAATAAACCATTTGCCCTACTACAAAGGTTAATGCCCATTTTCTTCAAAGATAGTTCCTTCATAAACCACCCAAAAATATATTTTTCCAAACTAAGAGGTTCTAAGTTATTTTTTTTCAATACAGGCTGGTGGTAAGTAAGTAATGCCACATTGGTGTAGCAACCTGGACCTGGGATTCAGACTCTAAATGGTTGCTATTTTGTTCTGGACTGGATGATGAGAAGGTCTGTTGAGTCGCTTTCTTGGTTGCCCGAAGAAAGAAGGACTCCTCCCAGTGGTATCGAGTGTCTTCTTAACTGGATCCCAGTTAGATTTCTGGGGACTCCAGGGTTGGCAGAAAGTAGTACACTCTTTATTCCTTTTTATCCCAGGGAGATAGGAGTCCCTGCTTGCCAATTTTGGGACCTGGGGATGATGGTAAGCAGAACAATAATGCAGGCTGTTTGCTAATTGTACTTTCTGCCTTTGACAATTGGCTTGTGCTCTACATGATTTCCTATTCCAATTGCAGTCATTGATTTCTGGGTTGATAATGTTTACTTCTTAGTTGATAAAGTTCTGACAGTATAATACATGATGCTGCCTTCTTTTTTAAATATCTTTATTGGCATGTTGTTTTATTCCATAATCCTTTACAATTGAGAGATCAGCATGGGCAAGTATAGATCAGATTAGATCGCTCAGCATAAAGACTTTGCAATGATGGGAACATTTTACTGCCTCAAATATGTCCTATATCTAATGAAATGCTCAGCTGAAAATAAACTGTGTTTTTTAACTGATCCGATGAGAACTTCACAAGTTTTTTTAAATGAGATTGTGGGAAGTTTGACTTTTTCAGTACAGAAGTATAACAACAATTAATTGTGATGTTTGTAGCAGGGTGGAAGGGGTGCGTGGGGTCAGTGTGCTGAGATGTGATGTGGATGGTTTGATAGCCAGGAGGTCAGTGATCTACAGCTGGTTGTGCTGAGGAGTGAGTAATGAACCCTGGGAGATTAGAGGGCTTTACTCTGAGTAGTTAGCAGGGTTAGGAGTTTCCTCTGGTTCACCACCGGTGCCTATCAATGGATCTGTTGCCATTCTGATAGCTGTAGATGTGGCTGTCTATGCAGGCATAGTGTCATTTCTCTGTTCTCCTTTGAGGTTGTCCCATATCTCAGCCCGATCCCTGAAGGATAGGTGCATCTGGAGTCCTTTAGCTTCTTCCTTGTACAGTGCCTTGCTTTCAGCCTTGGCTCATTGTTTCAGCTGATGACAGACTTTGAGCCAACCCTTTTTTTAGCTGAAGCAGAGTTTGGGCCAGCCCTCTTACATGTGTCTTCTGATGAACCTTTCTTTCTGACTGAGCGGTGAGGGTAGTTAACATTACATCAGTCAGTCATTCAAATCACTTTTTTCGATACCTATGTAATAAGATCATAAAAGTACAGATGAACACAATACAAACAGCCATCCATATACAAATTTTAAAAATCAGTTAAAAACATCCTTTAAAAGAGTACAATACATTCACATTTACAAAACGGTCAGTAAAAACCAGCGGATAAGAGCCAAAGTTACACTTCATTCTTGGGTATTATACAATCATCTGGTCTTCCATGATAGAATAAGGACGCCACAGAGTAAAAAACTAGAGGATTGGGTAACAATTGCATAAAATACATTCCTACACTGCATTGTTTAACATTGTATTTACACATTAATGGCAATATCAATATTTTGCAGTGTTCCATGTAAAGTTTGCAAAAGAAAAAATGTGCAGATCTGATTGTGCGGAGACAACATAACAGGGACAGAATGGTAAATTGTGTATAGAAAAAATGACTGATTGATAGGACAACATACAAGGGATAAAATGCAATCGAAATCTGAATAAAAAGTGTGACATGAATTAGTCACGGTGAATAAATATGAAGATGGCCGTTCCTTTGCCATGGGCCCCTCTAGTTAAGATTTAACTAATACTTTTGCATGGCTAACTTTCAGGCTTTCATTTGCCCTTTGTTTAAGGAAACATGATTTAATAACCCATTTTGGGACATTAAAGCAAACACTGGTGGAAACAAATAGATGCTCTAGACCAAGAGATGAGGGACTGTTTTTTAATAGGTAATCATTGGGATTTTATGGACATGTTCCAGAGATAGGCAATCTTCAATTAGCTTTTGGGTGACATTAATGGATTCCCTTCTCCAGGTAGAATGCCATAGGATGATTGGAGCCAAGATAACTATATCAGTAAGGTATAG
Source organism: Lissotriton vulgaris (assembly GCF_964263255.1). Lineage (NCBI taxonomy): Eukaryota > Metazoa > Chordata > Amphibia > Caudata > Salamandridae > Lissotriton > Lissotriton vulgaris. The sequence goes on along the minus strand of NC_141699.1, from coordinate 821,775,586 downwards.
AACATCCATTTCTGCATAGCAAGTAAAATTGGAGCAGCTTATGGGGAGGTCTACTAATTTCTTTTCCAGAAAATGTCCTCTATGGTCTGGAGAGCTGAGGAGTTGGAACAGTTTTTTGGTGGAAAAGTGTAGGAAATAATACTTTTTTCTAATAATAAGCCCCTTGTGATGATCATATTGGACCATGTTAGTTGCCTGTCAAAAGTCACCCCTAGGTAGGAAAAGGCATCAGTGTGGGCTATTTGCTGGTGTGCTATATAAAAGCTTTGGAGCTTCCTGTCCTTACGGCCAGTGATTAAGAGGAAGGACTTAGCTTCATTAACTTTTAGCTCTAATTTATACACGTAGTTCGCATAAATATCTAATAACTTTAGCAGGGCTACATCTGCGTGTCGGAGGATTGGGGTACGTACATTGTTGATCTTAGGAATATCTGGTGTTGAGTCTATCAGGGGAGGTTCCACCCCTTTGGTGTAGATGGAAAAAAGAAATGTGGTGAGTAAGCAACCCTGACGGACACTCCTGTTGATTGGAAATACCCTGGTGCACACCCCCTGCCTCCCATATCGGAAGCTGGACAAGGAATAAAGCTGTCCGATGAAGAGTATAATTGCCTCAACAATACCCATTTGTTTCATTGTCCTCCATAGGTGGTGGTGTGCAACACAGTCAAATGCTGCTGATAGGTCTATGAATGCCAAGTATAACTTGGGAGGATTAGCCTGAGTATTGCTGGCAATTAGGAGACTTAGATTAAGACACTGATCCTGAGTACCCGTTCCCTTTTTGAAGCCATATTGGACCGGGGTCAAAACGTTGTTATTAGCAGTCCATTCTTCTAGCCCTGTAATGAGATTGACCTATAGCTTTTGGGCTCAGATGTGTCTCTTTTCTTATGGATTGGGATTAAAATAGATTTCTTTCATGAATCTGGTGGTCCCAACTTGGCGACTGCGCTAAAAACGTTTGTCAGCACCGGTCCCCATAAATCAGACTGGTCAGTGTAATAATCTATGGGAGTGCCACCCGGGCCAGGGGCTTTATTTCTGGAGCACTGCAGACGGGCCTCTCTAATGTCATAGGGATTAAAAATCAGCAGAGGTTTGGTGGGTGGGGATGTGGGTGCCTGCTATGTTTTTGCCCCCTCGGCTTTTGGATCAAATATTAGGGAGAAGTGTGTGACCAAGAATTCCTCATCTACAAGACAATCCAAGCTTGGGACTGTTGTTGGTTTGAGGAAAGGGGCATTAACGGTAGTCCAAATGTCCCTAGCATTTTTTGAGATGGAGGCTAGATACAGTTATTCCCATGCTTCTTCCTTTCGATTTTTAATTCTGATCTACCTAGCCTCTTTATATTGGCGACGAAAAAGCTTGATTAAATCCGGGTCTCTAGGCGTAGTTCTAAGAACCTGAGGTAAAGCTGATAGGGACTTAGCGCAAGCTCGATCAAACCATCTTGGGCCTCATGTTTTAGCAATAGGGTTTTTCCAGTTAAAAGATTCTTGATTTCCAATAATATTGATTCAAATGCCATAGTTACATGGTTAGGGTTGGGCTTGCTTCTAGGCAGGTCAAAATATTGTTTTCCTGTTTGCAACCATGGTGGGAATAATGGATGTTTTGTCTATTATAACCCATTTGATAATAATCCCCATAGTCCATGCTATCATCGGTATAACGTGCCGTGGCTGCTCCAAGGGGGTTACTGCCCAAACCAGTTTACCAGTAATGACAGCATGATCACTAAAATTAAGATACTTAATTTCCAGATTGGAAATTTATTTTTTGGGGTTCCGCTATGATTTTATAATGAATTGTTTTACCATGAGTAGGTGTGCCAAATATATTTAGCAGCATACCTGAGCTTAGTTCAATGAGATTCCAGATCTCTAGGTTATTGATCACAAGGAGTCTATTCAGGGCTTCTCCGTAGGAGTTATGGTTAAAACGAAATAAGGGTTCGCCTGCCTCATCAGTTATACCACATGCTGCTAGATTTGAAATATGACAGCAGTGCACATTAAAATCACCCATCCATAAAAATAGGGAATCTATTTCAGGGTACAAAATAGAGTGTTAATATCTACTACCAGATGATCTGCGACCTTTTTCAAGTCACAGGCAAAATTGGTATTATAAAAGTTGGCTAGAAAGACTGTGTCACCGCCTGGGCCTTTTAGGAATAATAAGTGATAAAAGGGAGAAACATTATAATATGACACAACTTCCAGTCTTAGCGTATTCTTCAACAAGGTCAGAATCCCTCCCCTGGCTCTACCTGATTTGGACTGAGGGCAGTTGTGTGAAAAGAGCGATTATCATCTAAATAAAGTAGCCCGGTTTCCCATGTTTCTTGGAATCAGATCAGATAGTACATGGTAACAATTTTTAACCAATCGGGGTCCATCAGTTTGTTTGGTAGTCCAGCAATATTCCATGTCAGTAATTTAATATATTCAGTCTGACAGTATGTTACGTTCAAGGGCTTGGGACTTTTGGATCCTAATATAGAAGAGGTTTGAACAGGAGTGGGAGTTTTTCTGTTCATCCTCTGTCAACTACAGCCCTCTAAGTCTATTAGCACATTGAATCCTTTGTGAGTGGAAAGTGAGATAAGGGGTTAGACCCAACGGAAGTGAATGGGGCTCTGGTGGAGGGCAGAAGACGGGGACTGGGGGCTCTGTAGAATGTAATTCTGGTAGGTATGTAGAAAAAGCCCAGCGGTAATACAAATGTTTGTGTAAGTAGTGATGGGCCTGTCGGAGGCCAGTGAAGGAGTTGCTGAACCAATTGGTGTGTATTAAATTGACCACCACACAATAGGTCTCAAATAATTTATTTGAGTATCCCAGCCAGCCCACTCTTCAAGCCATTAAGATTTGCCATAACATCTGCCCCCTGTCCCCCCCATGTTTGCTGATCTAATGACCATGCTTTAGACATCAAGTGTTTGGTGGTCTCCTTTTGGGTGTGGTGTAATTTGGGAAAATTTGCCAATATTACAACATAGGGGCAAGCTACTTGTGGGAGTGCAAGTCTGGTGTAGTGGTCTTTTTTGCCCCCTTTTTCTGATGCATTCTTTCTGTCTGGGCTTGTAGATGGCAGGGTTGTGCCCTGGAGTATCCCCTGGGACGGTGTGGCACTGTGATTGCCAAAAACTGGCTTAAAGGGCTGGTGTATTATGTCTTTGTACAGAGGGCGGACTGAGATTATAGAGGGCACTTTCGGCATACTTCCTGGGTGGAAATAGCCGGACCCTCCACTGTGGTCTGCACTCACTAGGCCCGAGGTACTCATTCAGTTATTGTAACAGGTTGACGGTAAAATAGACAAATCAGGTGGAGCAGCCTCTGCCTAACAAATAAGGGTAATTTTGGCCTTCCCTGCTGAACGGAGGGTCACTATATTATTCTCAACTATGGTAGGTCTGTCTATAAGTGCTTGAAGTAAGACTGAAATTGACTGTTTGATCTTTGAAATCAAGGAATCGGAGATAGATGAAGAGGTTGTGGCGGGATCTTGGGAAGCAGCAAAATTTACTTTGGCTGTTATTCCCCCTCTTTTTTTCTTCTTTGTTGGCAGTTCTGTTCGTACCGTGGGGGTGAGTAGGATGCTAGCTGTGCGGGGAATCAAACGTTTGGACTGAGTAGTGGCTGGCTCTGGGATTAGGTGTATAGCATGTGCTACAGCCACTGTGAGGGGCTCACTGATCAAGGGCTAGGTCGAAAAGGTGGGTGCCTCCATATCCCCCATGGATAGTCTGCGCTCAACGGATTGGATATCCTTATCCAGAGCATCAGTGGCTCTCAGTAAGAAGGTGTCTTAAGGTGTTAGTGGACTCACCAGCGAGCGTTGATATGGTGGATTTTCGTTTCCCATCTATGAACGAAGTCCTGGGCCAGCTGCACTGCTGAAATCACACACATTAGAGGGGGGGTCCAGCCCAGTCTCCTTTGGGCTAGGATGGGTGTGGACGGGCCCAACTTTGGCCAGGGCTTAGTCCGGGCATATCCCCGCTCATGTCCCACACTGCGGGCCGGCATCACGCTTTTGAGCATTCCCAGATGTAGGGGGTGACGGAACAGGTAGTCTCCCCCTGCTGCTCCTCTCACAGTCTCTCACCCCTGCCTGGGGAATACGGTGGTGTTGTTGGTGGCTACAAACAGACAAACAGCCACTGGCTGGGGTCGTGCTTCTGAGCACTTCCAGACGCAGGGGGTGACGGGACTGGTAGACTCCTCAGCTGCTCTTCTCACTGTCTCTCTCCCCTACCTGAGAAATGCAGTGGTGTTGTTGGTGGCTACAAACAGCAGCAGGCTGGCGTCACGCTTATGAGCGCCCCAGATGCAGGGGGTGATGGGACTGGTAGCTTCCCCCTGCTGCGTATTTGTAAGAAGAGCACAATTAGCACCGGGTTTTGTGCATACTTTTACACATCCTCAAGACGCATGATTTTATCTAATGTAACTCAAATGACAATTATGTTTCTGATTGTATTTTACTTTATTAAATATCATTTTATCTTTTTTTCTTTGTATATATTATATTTTTATGTGCAACAAATCGAATCTTATTCAAATTTACAAAATACAGTGATCATTTGATACAACATTATTATTCATAGCTATATACAGAAAAATTTCCTTTAACGCGTTTCGGCATGGCCTTCCACAGGAATTCTGTATATGTTTTGTACCAGTGATAGCTGGATGTGATAGCATAGAGGTCGACTTCAAAATAAAAACCACCGTCTACATAGGGCACCTTCGTAAGGCGGTTACAATGGATGACTAGTCCTAATTCATCAAGGGACGTCTATAATAGTGACACCGTGACGAGATCTAGGATAAATGTGTATGGTTCTAATCTCACAACGTAGATATTTTCATGTAGCAACTGGATTCTCGGTATTATTGCTGGGCTTACGGCTTTGTTAGAACTGATATTCTCTAGAGCGAAGATCGAACGTCCAGGATTTATTTCAATTTCATAGCAATTTCTTTATTATTTTAAACTTCACCTGTTGGTTAAAAGCATATCGTCTCAGTGTGCAGCGGCGTGTCACGTCTCCCCCCGCTGCTCCTTTCACGGTCTCGCTCCCCTGCCCGGGGAATGCGGGAGTGTTGTTGTTGGCTACCAATTTAAATTAATAGTGTAACCCATGTGGCTACACACTGTGGACCAAGAATCAGGGACTAGAGTGAAGAAGGTTTATTGCAAATTAGCAAGAAAGTTAGGGTATACAAATCTCAGCACCATGCAATAATGATACAGAACAACAACTGGGAAACCCAACTTCCTAAAGAAGTTTAGGCATACCAGTATTAATCAAACCAAGAGTTCAGTCACAGCAATACAAAAGATTAGCATTAAGACATGGTGCTCAGAGAAGAATTGTCTAAGTTAAAGTCCAAACTATAAGGATGGTTCATTAGTCCAAGGAATCTCAAAATTCAGGGAACTGCAGAAAAATGGGAAAATACGAGAAAGTACGGGAAGTATAGGAAGTAAAGGATGGTGTCAGCTTTGCAGAACCTCAGCCAAGAGTCTTCTTGGGTCTGGGGAATTTTTAGTGTTTAGTCCAAGTCACACTGAGCAAGAATCAAAAGGAATAAACATAGAGGTCTAAACCTCTCAAAGTCAAAGGAAAAATGGCTCTAGCATCAGACATTATCACTCTGTTCTCATCATCAGGGGTTCCTTTCTTTTTTTCTATTTTCACGTTGGAAGCTGTAACATTTGCAAGATACACCACACTGAACATGGGACCAACATCATTCTTGCTCAACCAAACCATGTTGTAACACTGCTGAATAAGATTCTTCAGTTAACGCTCTGGTTCTCCATGTTCTTTTGTCAAGGTCTTCTTCCCAAGTTCTCTATCACTAATACTGTGTTGGATCTATTCTCAAACTAACAATGTGTTTTATACACTTCCAAGGGAAAAGTCATGTAAGCAGAAAATGAAAACAGCATTTCATGTAGAATGGGATGGAGGCCTATTAAGGGCAAGTTTCAAATATTAAATCAACGGTGCACATTTAACATGCATGTGCATTTTCAAACGCCAATTAATATAACTTTGTAAGTATATTAGATTCATGTTGCATGTGGTGTACGGTAAATCTTTAACAAGCATGTGTGAGGAAGGATAAAAACTACATTTTACATTTAATATATGTGTAACATTAGAGCACACATTACATAAATCCATTATCACTTTTAGAGTAAACACATTCTAAAAATGTGAAGATGGTTTATCCATCAAATCTTCTAAGCAGCTAATGCAACTAAATTGCCCACTAACCTATTCTCACTTTTCCCTTGAGCCCATTGAGGCGCTTTTGAATTACTTGCAGCTTTAGCCAATTAATCTCTTGGTTTCTCTTCTACTGAATCAATGAATTTATTTTCTACACCTGTTAAGGAACAAGTTAAAATATGTCTATGCGCAAAAGCTGTATCTAATGTCATGGTGGGTCTAACTAAATGTCCCACTTTCTCTGAGGCTTTAGCATCAGGCTGACGTATCAGATGCTTCAACACAGGAACTTCCAAAAATACTAAGTTGTGGTTCGAGTAATAATATTGAAGATGCCCCTTTCCATAAAATAAGCTTAGCAATAAACTACAGGTAACTCCATATGTTATGGGATATGATGGTATGTTATCCCCTCAGCAACTAATGTCAACATACTACTAAAGTAATTTAGACTACTTGTTCAATGACTACTAGTTTCAGCTACATGTAAGTATTTCTCATCTAATGGAGGGTAAGCTATTGTCAGTAGGAAATTGTGTTTGAGGGGCACTTGCAGATCTAAGCTCCTCTACTGAAGAAGGATGGGGCAGACTCAATATTACAAGTAAAGCAATCAAAAATAATGTTACAAGTACAAATTCTTCCACACATAAACATTTATGTGTACCAGTATTAGGTCTAGGCTTCATGACTTCTCTGATGGTAGACCATTGAAATTGAATATTTCAGCACAGCCCTTTTCTCGATTTGTTTCCACTTGCTCGTGTAGGAATGCAAATTTCAAGTTTCTTTTCAGCAAAGTATATGCAAAGGATCTTTGCGAATTCCTTTCCCCTACTCCATGTTCTTCTAAGTGATAACCTTGTGCTTCTTTAGGAGACTTGGGCCTTGGTACTCTTCTTAGTAGTTTGGTCAAATCTATTAGGCTCGATCTAATAAAAGAGTCAGTTCAAACTCACTAATGATCAATTCCAGACTATATTGACCTAGTCTATTCAGTGAGAATCCAATTTCAAAACTCAGTCTCAGCCACACAGTTCAGTTTAAGAAGGTTCGATTGAATGCAAATTGTTATAAAAAAAAACAAAATGCTCTCTCCCAGTCATTGACAGCAAGATATGTCTATTTGGTGAGGAGTACCACCCAAAGGGTACTCTAGCTACCTTTGATCTCTTCACTGCTGGCCCTTCCTCATCATTGTCACTTAGGCCAGATCCTTCAGTATGTTCTGGGATTGTGTATGGTACATGAACTTCAGACAAACTGCCTCTTCTTCTCTCCTGTCTTCTCAGCCACCGGTCTCCAGACACAATTATTTTTACTGTTGCACTAGGCCCTTTGCCGGGGCCGGATTCTGGCACAGTCAACACTAAAGGATGGGACCCTTTTGTACCAACTTCAACTGTTGACTCACTTAGTCACCCCCCCCCCCCCGGGCCGAACAAGTGCTGTTCCAGCTTCTTGCTGATCCCCAACGACTTGACAAATCTGCTCCCTTTGTCTCACTGTGTCCACCGGCAGTTCAGGGACAGGTGCTGTTATCTCAACTAGGGTACAAGGAACTCTGCAAGTATGTGCTGCGTGCACACAGCTGGGGAGACCTTGACACTTCACAGCCATTTTGGAGACCAAAATAACCTGGTACGGGCCTCACCACCCAGGTTCCAAACACGACTTGCGCACATGCTTCTTCACCATAACCCAGTCACCCGGACTGAGATCATGGCACAGCTCCTGTTGAGGTGGGCCATAGCCTCACTAACCTTGTGAGACACAGAACGCACCACATTACCTAATCCTTCACAGTAATCAAGAACTATGTCATCGGTAATCTTCACACATGCATTTGCAGGTTCAGCTGGCACTCTCCTGGTTCTGCCCATGATAATTTCATGGGAAGACAATCTTGATCTCCTATGCAGAGTGCATCAGGCCCTTTCAGATATGTTGAGGCACACACTTTAGCCTATCTGGATTTCAGAGTGCCAGTACCATGTTCCGCAATTCTGGGAGCCTTCAGTTGGCAACTGCAATGTAGCCTCTGTTTGACTTGCAATGCTCGCACAACATCTTCAGGACCTCATTATCAAAATTAGTTCCTTGATCTGACTGCAGGGAAATTGGGAAACCAGACCTTGGTATTAACTCCCTCAAAAACAACTTAGCCACTGTGAGACTATCACATGTTCTGGTTGGGTAAGATTCAACCCAACGTGAGAAAATGGACACAATCACTAGGGCATATCTCAGCCCATTGCACACAGACATCTCAATAAAATCCAGTTGCATCATGTTGAAGGAGCCTCCTGATCTCCTTATGTGACTCAGTGTCACTGCTGTTCTTCTGCCTACCTTCTCTTGCTGGCACACAACACATCTGTGACATAACCCTTCAGCCATCAATATGAACCTAGGATTGAAGCAAGTTTGCCAGAACAAGAGCACCATGGCGTTTCTACCTAGATGTGCAGGTCAATGATAATCTCTCACCATTGGAAGTAACAAGCTATCTGGCAACACAGGTCCCCCATCTACTGAAACCTTAAAATCATCTTCATCTCTTTTGACTCATTCTGCTGTAATCCAGCCTTGCTGTCCTGCTTCTGACACTTCTTCATGCAACCGTTTAACTTCCTTCCAAGTATCAACTGTAGTTAATACCGGTTTGCAACTTGTTTGATCCTGTCTTTTGTTCTGATACTCCTCATTAAATGTACAAGTGTTCAGGGCACAATACTGTTCGGTCTCATCCACATACCTATTGCCCAGAGTAACATAATCAGTGCCTTTGCCATGTGAATTGCACTTCACAACCCCAATCTGGGCAGCAGCTGTAATGCCTGTAACATGTTATGGATACTCTCACCATTTCCTATAGGTGACCCAAAAGAGGTCTTAAATCCATGTTGTGACCACAACTATCTAAAGTCATGAACAACACCAAAGCCATACTGAATATCAGGTAAATGGACACTATCAGCTTGTCTGAAACATAGCATGCACTAGAAGAACAATCAATTTGGTCACTTTTGCAAAAAATACTCCACGAGGTCAGGAGGCTTTGACCACACCTGAGACAGTACAGACTATTTAGGCAGCTTTCAGGTCTCCTTCATGGTCTCGTTAGCAGGAGCCATCAGAATACATCACATAATATGATTCAGGTAGTGGCACATCCCGTATGTCAGGTCTTTTCTTGGTGTAGAATTCAGTAACATCAAGACAAGCATGTTCTACGTTACCCTCAATAACATCATTTCCAGGTGTGGCTAACAGAGTTACAGGGTTAATTACAGTACATCTCCTCAAAGTGATGTTATCCGTATGAAGTATGACTTCTTCATATTTAGTGAGACGGCTGCTGGTAAGGTGCAGGGTTCTGGTGCAAGTTAACAATAGTTCCACGCAATGGGGAACATAAACTGTCAAGGGGTGACCCATAACAAGGCTCTTGTACTTCTCAGTACTGACACCTGTAGATGCCAATGCTTTGAGACAACTGGACAAAGCAGCAGCTGATGAATCAAGAGTGGCTGAGAAGTAGGCAATGGGTCTGTAAACATTCCTGTGCATCTGAGTTAGCACTAACAGAGCATAGCCCTCCCTCTCACTGCATAAAAAGCAAAACATTGTAAGCAGTGCCGGGGCATGGCAAGAGATATTCTCTCAGCTTTTAGAAGGAATGCATGCAGCTGTCATCCCATGGTACCAAATCTGACATGTATCTGTGTATCAGTCTCTGGAAACTCTTGGGGACTAGATAAAAGTTGGTAATCCACTGTCAACAGTAGCCCCCACTCCCAAGAACATACTGACTTCCCTCTGGGTAGTTTGTGGATTCATTTTCGGAATTACTGATATTCTCTCTTATGATACCGTCCTTGCTCGTTTCTCAATGTGATGTCCTACTCACAGGACTTCTTTCTGATAGTAATGTAATTTGGTTGGGGACACTTTATGTCCATTCTTAACTAATTGGTTTAATAGAGTAATTGTGTCACATTGTAAACCTCTTGAGAATTTGATGCCACCAATTGGTCAACAATGTATCGGACCAGAACTGTGTGATAGGGCATTACCAAATACTCAAAATTCTTCTTAAGTATCTGGTTAAAGACTGATGGGCTCTCCGTACACCCTTGTAGGACTCATCACCTTGCCAAAACACTAAGCATGGGCGGAAAATCCGTTCCGCTTGCGGATTTTGCGGATTTTCAGCAAATTTGAAATCCACGAGATTCGCGAATTTCCCGCAAAATCCGCGAGCGGAACGGATTGGGTCAAAAGTTGAAGCTGACTTTTGTAACTATTTTAGAATGGCGCCGGCAAGCTGCCAGCAAGCTGCCAGAGCCATTCTAAAATAGTTACAAAAGTCAGCTTCAACAGGAAGCACTAATAGATAAAGTAAAGCAGGTGCTCGAGTTGAAGCTCAAATTCAGTTACACAATCATTAATCACATCAAACTTGGGGTGATTAATTATTGTGTAACTTAATTTGACCTTCAACTCGAGCACCTGCTTTACTTTATATATTAGTGCTTCCTGTTGAAGCTGACTTTGTAGCTATTTTAGAATGGCGCTGGCAGCTTGCTGGCAGCTTGCCGGCGCCATTCTAAAATAGTTACAGGGCAGAAGGGCACAAAGTGGGACAGAGGGCAGAAGGGGACAAAAAACGAGTGGGGCAGAGGGCAGAAGGGCACAGAAACGAGTGGGACAGAGGGCAGAAGGGGACAAAAACGAGTGGGGCAGAGGGCAGAAGAGCACAAAAACGAGTGGGACAGAGGGCAGAAACGAGTGGGGCAGAGGGCAGAAGACCACAAAAACGAGTTGGGCAGAGGGTAGAAGAGCACAAAAACGAGTGGGGCAGAGGGCCAAAGGGCACAAACACGAGTGGGGCAGAGGGCAGAAAGGCACAAAAACGAGTGGTACAGAGGGCAGAAGGGCATTAAAAATGAGAGGGTGGCAGTGATGAACCAGAGGGCGCATTACGGTCTCACCCCAAAAAAACCCCTGCAAACACGCAAAGTGCCCCGTGAACATGCCAAAACGCCCCGCGAACACGCAAAAATAAGAACAATCCGCAAATTCGCACAAATTCGCGAATTTTGGGGGTCGCAAATTCGCAAATCCGCAAATTTGCGAATCACAAATTCGCAAAATTCGCCCATGCTTACAAAACACAACTGCTGAGCTGAAAATGAAAGAAGAATTGGCTATCCTCGTGCAATGGGATGGAGAAGAATGCTTGGCATAAGCCAATGACAGAACCACTCGGTCTCACATGGAATCTGAAACAAAATCACAGCTGGATTCGGTATCACAGGAGAACAAGAGACAACAATGCAGTTGACCTTTTGCAGATCTTGTACAATGTTATACTTTCCACTGGTTTCTGCAAACCCATGATGGGGGAGTTACATGGACTCCCTATGATCTCTTTCAGAATGCCATGCTCAATCATTGAGTTAATCACAGGAGTAATCCTAGCAACAGTTTCAGGGGTCATATTGTAGAGTGGGATTCTCAGGTACGCAGCATTTGGCTTCACTGACATGCAGACTGGTTTAACACCTTTTTTGAGACCTATATCTTTCCTTGAAAAATCCCAGACTTCAGGTAACACTGTGTCTATTAGCTCTAGGGGCAAATCATCTTTTGTCAACAGGGGGTAAAGTTCGATCCCTTTCCACTGAGTAAGAAGTTTAAAGACAATGTCCTTATCATGAGTTTGGAACTCTTTGCCATTTGGGTACAGTAAATGAAACAATTCAGTTTTTGTCCAAGTTGATTTACAGAACTCAAATCACATACCACAAATTGGTGATTCTCCTCGAAGGACCCTATTTTGGAAAGTACTGCTTCTGAAACCTGGCTAGTCATTTGTTTGTTTGAAATTCTCACAACCTGGAATTTTTTTCCAGAGAGGGGTAGGTTGGAAACCTCTGTTGTTCTCACAGTAGAATGGGTACCATCACAAAGTACTGCTAAGACATATCATGTATCACAAAACGATGTGTATATATTTGCATTTTGTTGTGGCATCAGGGCATATGGAACCTGCATTACCTGAGCTTGGTGCACATTGTGTAGTGTAGTTCCTATTTTCCCTATAGGCCCTGCGCATTGGAATAACATAAACAGCAGTGTAGACGTAGGAGTGCGGTCTTCTAGGTCTCTACTGACTATGTTAGACTTAATTGGGTTTGTACCAGCTAGCTCAGAGGTCACTGGAAACTTTCTTGACTGAATAGGAAGTGATCAGCTTCCCTGGCTCAGACAAGAAGGGATTCAGTTTTCCAACAACCGCATTAACATGACAACTTTGCTCCTCAGAATAAGAGTCAATCTCTAGAGTCGTGTGAAACAATAGACAGCTATTACACTCAGTCAGTTGTGCAGAATTACTTTCACCAGGTTGCAGAGAATAAAGAGACAGGTGTTTTCAATAAAAGATATTATTTATTGAACAGTCTTCCTTCTCATGCAAGAGAAATGAATTGCAACAATTGCAAGACTTGTTATTATAAAAAGTGCGTACAGTAAAAGGAGTATTACAAAATAATACTGTAAAAGCATTGATATGGTTTCTTAGCCATACAATAGTTAAAATGAATAAAATATATACATTCATATATACATTTGGCTAACGTCCTCAACTGGTGCTTCTAACTACGCCTCCTCCGGTGTACCTGACCTAAGCCTAATACCTGGGAGGGAGTAAGTGAGTAGCAGCTTAAGTTAAGTTGGTTTTGCCAAGGGTTTGCTTCAAGAATTCTCTCTAAGGGTTTAGTCAACACCGTACCTCTGGAATAGAATGTTGGAGGTCTAGTATCTCCTCTCAGGACTCGATATTCCAGTTACACGCGAGGGCTGGAAACGCCGGAGCTGGATTTTCTCGCCAAGAGAAAAGACAGCGTCTTTCTCAGCACATCAAGGAGGAAGAGGGGCAGCGTCCGTGGGCTTCTCGCATCTGCTGGGCTCTGCAAGGGACAGCTGTTCTGCTCCTGTATTCACCACCACCATCGTGTGTGCTTAAGGCAACGTTGGTATTATTTATACCTGAAAGGTGCCGAGTTTGACCTAAGTTTTTGGACATAAGACGTCAATAAAGATGTCACTAAGAACTGGTCGTTCTTACAGTGCTTGCAAGAGTTCTATTATTAATCAAAACAAAGCAAGCAGGGCTTTACCAGGTTGCTGTGGGTTTAATTTGTTGAAAGAACTTGGTGTGTTATCTAGGAATCTAAGGAAGTGGCTTCTGCTGTGTCATGTACTTTAATGAGCTGCAGAGACGAGTTACTGAAATATGGCTCTGATCGTTTATGCCATCATAGGGATATGTATTGATTATAGCCATATAGGGGCATAAGGTCAAAATATTGATCGGGGTCCTAGATAGAACACAACACCCACTCCACGAATTTATGTCCATCAAATTACTAAAAACTAAAGCAAAAAGATGCTTGTGTATTCCTTCCCACCCCAAAATACATATTGCATTTGAAATGGCGTATATGAAATACATGAGGGTATAGGTACTGTACGTTTTAAAGCATAGAAATCATTCAAAAATTATTGCATATGAAATCAGTTGAACAATTTTGTGAAAAATTACACACGAAATGTCTCTTAATACAGAAAAGAAGGGCGAGACTATTTCATCACATATAAATACAATTGCTGTACAATGTGCTAGAGGCCGAGGTAAAGTTTTTGTCTCTAGATCTACTAAAAATAGAAGTTCTGTTCTTTATGAATAGTTCTACTTTAAGCAAAAGTATTTGTGCTAGAAAAAAGGTAAATATTTTGAAAAATGTCCGATTCAAAAATATTTCATGGTGAACGGGGGAATAGAGTTCCAAACGCTTTGCAGTAAGTAGTTTTTGTTTATCAAAACTGAAGGCCGAATTCAGAGTTCATGGGAACGCTGTGCGCCGGAATGCTTTCCAAAAAATCATTGTTTCTGTTCACGGGAGAAAATCATATCAGACAAGCTCTCAAAGAATAGGTCTACATATTCAGGTGACAGTTCGAACAAGTTCGATAGTGCAGTAACCTGGCAGTTGTGAGAATGATTGCTATCATCGATGTCTGGATCAGCAATGCTCACCGAAGGCCCTACCTGGGTGATGTTGCTTTCATTTACCGCTTCACTGCCGCCACCTAGTCGTAGCGCAGGAGTCTCAACAAATGCCATCATCAGGATTGGTGTCCGCTGGGGACAACACGATGCATGAGCCGTTACAGGACTTAGCAAAGTATCGATATCCATTGGTACTGCTGATGGTAGTGCAAGACAGGTGTCTAACACGCATTCTTCTCCGCATAGCATACATCGAAGCACAGGTAAGATGCAGGTCTGCCATATAGGTCTGAATGAAAGAAACCAGGTCATGTTCAGATCTCTCAGCCGGGCCAATCCAAGGACTCTAGTTATGCGGTCCCAGTAGCTTATTGCTAGGATCGTTTCTTCCATCCTTGCCGGAGTCATGTCTGTGTTTTGGCTTGCCATATCGGAGCAGGAGGGTCAAAAATAAAATGCCTGCTACAAGTCCCAAAATTAGTGTTAGGCCGCCAAAGACTGAATGAACAAAATTGGGAATAATGCCCAGAATTGCTTTGAATGGTGTTAACAGTCCCCAAAATATTGTCTTAAATACGTTTGAGATACCAATGGCATCCGACATATTTAGGATTTGGCTGAGCATTTCTGTGAAATGCACGGGGCAATTTGTTGATAAAAGTTCATGTATCTCCGATGCTGTCCTTGCAACTTGGACATCATACGTCTCTTTTGATGACGTGATGGGCACTGTTGTCTGTAAAAGCACAGACTTCATTCTGCTTAAAGTATCAATTCGTATAGAAGAGACATTCAAAGGAGGCCAAATCGGCATCTCGGAATCTCCAGGGCCGTTTGGAAACAATGCTTGCATACAGCAAGTGACCATGGAAGTCACGCTTACGAGATATGCTTTCCATGGCACCAAGCCACAACAGCTGTGATCCGTTATTAGAATGTAACTCCCGTTAGAAAGTTGCCTAAAGAAGGGCTCTATCTGTGTTGCAGGTGTGACGTGCAGGTGGCATGAAAGGTTGTTTGAAGTCCCTTCACAGGCCCCATGTAAATTAATACCCTGGCACAAAAGTATACCGCTTTGTGAATGTTTACAATTTTCACCACTAAGAAATAAATTTTTGTTGTTGTCACTATAGCATGTGTGTGTATATGGTAATTTCCATGATGACTTAATGTACCCTTTACCCAATCGTTCATACTGGCCTGTCGGATATACTCAAGGCAATTTTTAAATCGGAAAGTTGTTATCGGAATTGTGATAATCCCGTGTATTATCCATTCAATGACAGGTCTTTCTGACATTGTCAATGGTAATCTCTCAAGTTTTTCGATGCTCAGTATTGTATAGCCTGCTCCTTTCTGTGCCAAACTGATTTGTTTATCAGTAAGGTTAAAGATGGAAAACAATGACGTTGTGTTGATTAAACGCCATGGCACATAGCCTGAACGAAGATTTTGCAGCGTCCAGCCTAGCTGAACAATAGAACGTAATTGCGACTGGCCATGTTGTAACATTAGCAAGTCTTTATCGATTATATCGATGGCAGATGATACAATACTGTCCAGTGAATATATTCTGGAGGACAGAGTCATTAACCCATTGTCCACAACAGAAAGTGATTTTTCCAAATTAATACGATCAATTTCTCGTATTTTTTCTGCTGTTTGAATTTGCATTACTTTCCGTGCCTCGTTGTATGCCGCATATACACTTGCAGCTATGAAACATTTTTGACGCTGTTTGCGTGGTCCCATAATGAAATCGCGCAAATCAGCACCATCTTTAAGTAAAGATAAATGTTGCTTAATTTCTGCCAGTGTGGATGATTCTAGCCATTCAAGGCACAGTTTTCCTAGACTGTATGATGTTACTATCCCTGGATGTTGTCTCTGGGAGTATCTAGGGTCTGGTCTGGTCATTTTTAACCCCTGTGTTTTGTTCAGGAATCTATCTTGACAGTTATTCTTGTCAGTAGGCCAGATTAACCACTTTTTCCAATCAGGATGTGTTCTGTTTAGATGTAAAATTTTTGATACGTCTATTTCAATATCTGTGGTTGCATTATCAGGTATTGGCTTTGGAATAGACGGTTTGTTAAGGTCTTTAATCTTAGCTAGGCCAAGACAGGTTGTTTGTTGAATTGTGTCATTCAACAACATTATTTGTTCTGGGATCATGCAGGCTCGAAATATTGTTTCTAGGCCTTGTACCTGCCATTCTTTTGTACCCCAGATGGTTTTTGTTTCAATGTTGTTTTTCCAGAAATCAAAACCAAATGTCATCATTTTTTCATAAAATGCTTCTGAATATATCAATTTAGTATTTCTCAGCATTCTTTTCGTCCCTGTTTTATCCAACAGTTTATAATAAAATGTTTTTGCATCACTTGTGTTAAACCCTGAGAAGTATTGGAATTTCTCATAGAATATTTTTGAACTACTTTTAGGTGGAGTAGCACAATGTTCCCATTGGTTATATTTAAAAACATTTCAAGGTTGGGCAGATTTATGTAAGTAGTGGTCTGCGTATTGTGAAAAACAGTACATCTGTTCATAATTAGATGAACCTTGTAAATAATCATGTTCTGTAAATTTTGCTGACAACACTAAATCCGACATCATATTATTTATACTTTCAAAATCCCAATCATCAGAGAATGTACTTGGTTTTACAAAGTTACTTAATGAAACCTTGAACTGGTGAGGATATTTCAAGATCTCGACAAGGCCATATACTTCATAGTCAATCTTGTCCCACACTACCCTGCCGGGCATTGGAATGGCTGTGACATTTACTGATGATAGTCCTCTTTTCTTGACGTGAGATGGTTTGTGAGGTTTCAGAACTAAGTTGATGTTCTGACTTGCTGTGTCCATTCAACTGTATTTTCCCTCAATGAATTTTCCCAAACAAAGTATCATGATGAGCCAAAGCAGGAGGAAAAATACACCTAGCCCAAGCCAAAACTCTAACCATGGAGAAATAAGATAAGTTTCCTTGAGTTGATGAAAGAGTTCTGTTGCTTTTTCTTTAAAAGTCTTTGTTTCTGGCGTCACTTCAGGGTCGCTTTGATCTTCAGAAAAGTTATGGAAATTGATGAAGTAGCCAGAGAGCAGTTCTGTCATTTGTTGGTATTGTTTTCTCCATTTGCTTTTCATTATCACGTTCTGATGCCACATCATTGTAGACTGGAGTTTCATGACAAACTGTTTCAATCTGTGTTTCAAGAGGCACGAGTTCCATGGCATTATTGCATAGTCCTTCTCTGTGTACTGCAGATTTATCAAATTTGATTAGTCTTTCAGTTTGAACTTCTTCGATTGTTGCAAATTTGGGTATTCTGGTATTTCTCGGGAGTCCACTTGGCCTACTGTTGATTATAGGCCACATGATTGTGGTTTTACCAGGTCGATTGATACAACTCGGTTCTCCTTTTTACCAGCAAGGGGCGGTAGTACTACTGATCTTGTTCCATTGATTGCTAAGACAGGTACTGCTTTTCTGTAAGAAGGCCCAAATTCCTTCTTCACCGCTATTTTCTCTCTGACCAGATCCCCAATTTCTGGAATCCAGACAGGTCTTGCTGGGACTGGTGGTGTGTCTTCAGTGGTAGTTGGCTGTTGCTTTATTTTTATGTTGTTTAAGGATTTTCTTGTTTCATTCAAGCCCTGTAAAACAGCCAAACGATCCTTGATGTCAAGGTCTTTATTCTTATCTTTTACCACTGAAGCCTGACTATCAAGATCCTGAACATACATTCTACTTACGAACAATAGTTCGTACGGGCTGAAACCTTTTAGAGAATTTCTTGGCAAATTATTAAGACTACGTTGGACACTTATTAAATGTTTGACCCACCCATCACCCGAACCTAATACCTTCGCTGTTATAGATTGCTTTATGTCTCAGTTTTTTCTTTCCACTACACTGTTTCCCTCAGGGTGAAATGGACAAGAGAATCGCAACCCAATGCCCATACTGGCCATGGCCTCCCTATAAGGTTGAGAGCTGAAAGCAGGACCCTGGTCAGAATGAAACATGGCAATTGCGTATGTGCCGATAAAGACTCGCAGACATTTTATAACAGTTTTGGCGTCAGCCGAGCACTGGGGCCACATTTTTATAGTGAATGTAGTCTTAAACAATTAATAGGACGCTGGATTGCATATAGACAGTATTATGCTACCTACATACAAGGCCATGGCATTACTCCGCTTGACTCATTGCTGCGATCTCTGTCGCAGTCCGGACAGTTCTTTACATATTTATAGTGGTGCAGGCTCATCCCTGGCCACCAGTACTCTGATTGTAATTCAATCAAAGATTCCTTCATCTGTTTGTGCCTTGGACCTTCACCCATGTGTGCATCTGCTATTAGTAACTTTCTCCGGTTCATGTTTGGAATTACCCTAACCCCCACTCCAGGGATTCGAGCAAAAGGAACGGAGTTTGCATCAATTACGTATGAATAATTGAGTGGATAGTTCACGGGTAGTGCTGCACAGCTGCCTTTTGAAGATGTTTTTACTGCCAGCATGGTTTCTCCGTCTATATATTTTTCTGAACGCTTTTTTGTGGCCACGAAAGCCGGTTTAGTTGCTTCCGCTATGGCTGTATTAGCCAATGAATTTCCTACAACGTGAACGCCATCACGTTGATGACTCAGAGTGTGTATCACGTGAGTCTTTTGTAGTTCTTTCTGTAAAAGAACTACTTGTCCCCAAAGTATTTTATGCTTGATTGTGGCACCTGTGTCATCTTTGTAATCATTTTGAATACAGTTCTGCAACTCATTATTGTAATAATTGACGCAAAAATGCGAATCGCACACGATTAGTGTCGGGAATTCATGTTCGGCATTTTCAAGCGCCATCTTTAAAGATCTGATTTCAGCTCGCTGAGCCGAACATTTTCTCAGTGATTCAGTTTTTGTTATTTTCGGTCTGAATTTACCGCAGAGCCAGCGACCTTTAACAATCGCGCAGGCTGCATCGTAGGATTTATTTACTTCATTGTAATGCTGTACAAATCTGTCTGTATAGATTTACAGGAGTACTGTTGTAGAGGAAGAAGTTCAATTGGCAGAGGATATTCTTTTTCATAAGTTAAATCATTCAGTTTTTTCATGTGCGGGGCAGCAAGAGAATTTTCCCACTGTATCCATTTCGGATCCAGTGACACTGTAGGCAGATTTACTGGGCTGAATAGTGCCTCGAAGGCGGATTCTGCTGTGAGAACAGTGATCCTTTTGCCTTGTGCTAGTTCTCATTCATTCGCTATAGCAGTGTGCACTGCTTTCACAGTATTTTCTATGAGACTGAATGTTTTTTCTGCTTGTGTGTACAAGTGAGATTTGTAAGCTATTGGTACAGTTTCTCCCTCATTAGAGGTCAGGTACGTGAATCCGCATCTTCCTGGGATGACTCGGACTACAAGGTTTCGTGTATTGTCACGTGTTTCTAATTTTGTTTTTGCTAACATGTCTGTTTGCAATGATCTCAAAATTTCTGTGTGTTTTTGAGTCCAGTTGATTGGTTTAAAATCAGGTTTAATTAATTCGTAGAGAGGTTTAACCCTCTCTGCATAATTTAGAATGTAAGTCCTTCCGAAATTCAGAAAGCCTAGAATCGATTGTAAGTTCTTCAGCGTTTTTGGTGCTTGGAGTACAGCGCACTTCTCTAAGAAGTTGTCCGCTAGGTTTTTTCCTTCACTTGATCATTCGTATCCTAAAAATAATAATGTCAGATGGGCAATTCTTGACTTTTTAAAGTTGAATTTGTAACCCTCTGCAGCGAACCCAAGTATTATGGTGTTCACCCTTTTCAAGTGAGTATCCAAGTCGTCGTCTGTTAGATAGATGTCATCGACATAAGATAATGCCTCATCATCATATATTTGTAGTAACTCTGTTACTCTGGCTGACAATAGTCCTGGGCTGTTCTTGAATCCCTGTGGGAGCCTACAGAAATTTTTCTGTGACCCCATTATTGAGAAAGCGGTCAAGTACCTGCTTTCTGGTGCAATATATTGACAAAAGAAACCATTAGATATGTCTAATGTTGTTTTGTATTTTTTGCGAACTATGTTATTCATTAGTGCAGCACTATGCGTATTTTGTACTGCAAATGTTTTGCAACATGAGTTAAGGTGTCTGTAGTCCAAAACTAGACGATATGAATCGTCCGGTTTGGGGACAGGAAACAAAGGATTGTTCATTTGAGAGGTGAACGATTCAATCACCCCCTGGTATTCAAGTTGATCTAAAATCTCCCCGACCTGTTTTTTAGCTTCTTGCTTAATTGGGTACTGCCTTTGTGCAGTTGGTTGACATTTTAACTAGATTTTGTGAGGAGGAGAGTCCTCATCCCATCCTACATGATTCTTATATATTGCTGGTGCCTGGGCTACTGCCCATTTCCTTGCATATATATTTAGTGTGAATTGGAATGTGATTTGATAAGGCAGGCATAATCATTTCTTCACCATGAGGGCACTCCCTGACAAACTCCGGGGGCCAATCTTTTTCAGCTAACAGGATGTCATAGCCTTTTGAGAGGTTATCCCAAAATAGACCCCTTATTTTCCTAGTCTTATCTCCCTGTATACGCAGTGTTATTTCGTATATCTTATGGGGTTCGCTAACTCTGGTGTTGGCAGTTTCTACTTGAATGTATTCATTCGTGTCCACTGTCTCCAGATGACTCATCAGGATCTTGCAAGCTAAGGGGATTTCTGCTGCACTGTCTAGCATTGTCTGTGCCCACTCCCTGTTTTTCAGCTGTGTCCTCAGTATTCTCGGCATGTTCGATTACTCTAATACTGGCTACCTTCTTTCTTGTACATTGTAATTTTGTACTTCGAGCAGGTTCCTTGTCTTTGGACTTGGTGTGCTCTCCTGGGTCTGACCGTCCTCTTCTTTCCGATTTCTGCGAAAAAGATCGAGAGGGACGTGTATCAATACTTTGATATCTATCAGGCTTTTTCAAGTTATCCCTATTTCTAAGGTTATAACTTTTCTCAGAGTGCTTCCTCTGGGGAGACTGGTGTTCTCTTTTTTTTTAAAATATATTTATTGATACATTTTTTTCCCTCTTCCCCCCCCCCCCCCCCCTCCCCCCTAGATTACATGGACAGGGCACAATAAGATACATAAAGCAATCATAGAAAAAAAAGGAAAAATATTACAATATACTTGATACATACGGGTTCTATCTGAGCATATACATACAAAATCATATATATAAACATTCAATATTACATATTCTTCACTTTACATTATTCAGTTCCAAACTTCCACTGAATCAAAGGACCCCAAATTTGCATGCCCAGTTTTTTACCCTTTCTACCCTTCCTGGCATAAATAGCTGTTTCCAATTTTTGTATTGATAGTGTTTTACCTAGCCATTGATGGTACGTTGGAGGATTTGGATCAAGCCAAGCTGTGGCCACTAATAATCTAAAAATCTCCATTTCTACAAACATAAAGTATTTACAGTTTATTTGCCCATTGGGGTATACTCCCATCAAGATGGTTACCGGATCTAACTCTATTGTTGTTTCTAAAGCACTTCGGAAAAAATTCACAATATCATGTTTTAACTTGTCTAGGTGCGGACAAGTAGAAAAAATATGTATCAAGTTAGCCTCCTTACTGCCACACCTAAAACAAGTAGTTCCGGATACGCCCCCCCACTGAGCAATTTTTCATGGCGTGTAGTACAAATGATACAGAGTCTTATAATGCTGGGCCTGGAGGGACGATGAAAACAGTAGTTTACTTCCCATCTCAAGTGATTCAATAAAAATATCCCTTTCTCTATCTATATCTAAGTCTGAGGACCATTTGACTGTCCATTTCTCAAGATTATCTTTCTTTAACTTTGTCATTTCTGAGTAGAATCTCTTTATAGTACAGTCATGGCCTTTTTGTATAAGGTCCATCATTATGTTCCTCCCAACACCTAGTGATCCCCCTTTTTTATTTAATATGCAACTCCTTATTTGAAGATATTTAAAAAAATTATTTGTATTTAACATGTACTTGTTTTTCAAATCTATAAACTGTATCATACCATTGACATCCACCATATCCCCAATCTTACCTATCCCTCGTCTTTCCCATTCTTGATATACCATTCCTGAAAACACTGCGCTAGGTAGTGAAGGGTTATTTTTAAATCTAGTATATGCGTTGTATTTCCCTATTCCAACCTTTTTGGAAAATCCTTTCCATATATTGTAAGCGGCCATAATTATCTTAAATCGTGTTCTTTTAAAATAACTTCCTTCGGTGAATCTCCAAAAAATATTTTCTGCATTTGTGCCCAAAACTAATCCATATATAGCAAGCGAGCCTGTCTTGTCCCATCCATCCTTCTCTGCCCCTCCTATTAGTCCCGCCATTCCTTGCAATGCTGCCGCCCAATAATATACCTTTAGGTCCGGTAATGACCACCCCCCTTTCTCCCTGGGAAGCGACATGTACCTCAATGCCCTCCGAGTTTTACCTCTTGCCCAAATAAACCGATTAATCATGTGTTCACAAGTTTTAAACCATTTATTATCAATTAAAAGTGGTATTGCCCTAAAGAGATATAGAAATTTAGGTAAAATCAACATTTTAATAATATTGACTCGTCCTACTAGTGACAAATGTAAATTCTCATAACGATCCAAGTCTTTTCTTGCTTTATCGATTACAGGGGCAATATTATTTTCCACCAAACTATCTAAATTAGACGTAATATTAATTCCCAAATACTTCCCTGTTGATACCACTCGTCTATCATCACAGGGTGTCCAGAAATTTTTGATAATTTGAGTTTTGGATGCATTCAATGAATACCCTGAGACTCGTCCAAATCTTACGGCCTCAGCCTCTACAAATGTAGTTGCTTCCGTAGGGCAAGGTGTTATCACCGCAACGTCATCAGCATAAGCTAATATCTTACATGGCTCAAGAGCTGTACAAAATGGGGTAATCTCTGGTGCTGATTCTATCTTACGTATTAGTGGATCCATATACATGGCGAATAACAGGGGAGAGCGTGGACAACCCTGCCGAGTTCCTCTCTTGATCTTAAATTGTCCTGTAATACCCCCGTTTATTCTTAATGCTGCGACCGGTTCCTTATACAGGGTCTGGAGTGCTTTCAAATAACCCCCCTTAATCCCGACTCTAACTAAGATCTGCCACAAATAATACCAGCAGACCCGATCGAATGCCTTTTCCGCATCCAAAAGCATTACTGCCATCGGGTCTCCTGTTACGTCGGCAGCATCGAATAGAGTTATAACTTTTCTGGTATGGTTAGTCGTCCCTCTTCCAGGAATGAAACCATGTTGGTTATCACTAACCAGGGTACTTATTATTCTAGCGAATCTTGCAGCCAATTCCTTTGAGTAAATTTTGGTATCATTATTCATCAAAGTTATTGGGCGATACGACCCTGGTTCAGCCGGGGATTTCTCTTTTTTTAAAATTAACACTATATCCGCGCCACTCCAGGATTTGGGAACAGACTCACCACTCTGTGCAGCTTGAAACGTTTGAGTTAAATCATGTCCTAAGCATCCCCAAAAAGTTTTATAAAACTCAATAGGTAACTGATCGGGACCAGCAGCCTTTCCCGAGGGTAAAGCAGACATAGCCTCTTTGATCTCAATACTATCCAGCAAAATCTCTAATTCATCTGCGTCTTCAGGAGAGATAGTTTTGACCTCGATATTCTGGAGATATTCATTTATTCCTTCGGTACTACTGGGATTTTGCTCATCATATAATGACTGATAAAATGTCCTAAATACTTCCCGAATTTCTTCTGTATCTGAGTGTAGTTGTCCCTTTTCATCCCTTATTTCCTTAATCATCCCTATCGCCGCTATCTGCCTAGTACGTATAGCAAGAACCCGACCTTTTTTCTCACTGAACTCATAACATCTCTCTCTTCTAACTGTATATTGTTTTGCTGCTCTATTTGCAAGTTCTTCCTCTGCTTCACTTTTCACTTTCATTAGATCTATTATAAATTGTTCAGTTGGTTCTCCCCTTATTACACATTTATTAAGCTGTTCTTCTGCCTCCAATACTTTTTCCTCTCTCTCTCTATATTGCAATCGTTCTGTTTTCCTCTTATAGGCACTATAGCTACATGTTTCACTGCGAACTCCTGCCTTAAAGGCATCCCATACTATACCAACCGCTGCGCTTCCTCTATTATGTTCAAAAAATTCATTAATCCATTTAGACATATGTTTTATATAATCATCATCTAGAAGAAGTCCCCTTTCAAATGTCCATTCCCTCCTTGTTATTGTTCCCCCAACTTGCTTTATTGTTAAGATTAGGGGATTATGGTCACTGAGTATCCGTGGGAGTCTGTCAATTTTTACTATGTTAATTAAGTCATTGGATATCAAGAAATAGTCCAACCTAACACAAATATGATGCGGTGCAGAATAATATGTATAACCTAATTGCTGTGGTCTATTTGTCCCCCAAACATCTCGCAATGTGTTGTTTTCTAGAAGATCAATAAGGGCCTTGTGGACCTTTTTCTTCCTACCATTATACTGTCTTATTGTACCCAACCCCAGACCTTCCGCCCCGTTAATATTTAAATCTCCTCCTATGATAACCCGAGGGGCCCAGCCTGCCAACTCAGAATCCAGAAACTGTAAAATTTCTGGATCATCCTGGGTAGAACCATACACCACAACCAACGTTGTCCATACTCCTTCTAATAGAATCTCGACCATAGCCCACCTCCCCCATTTGTCTTCCAATTTTCTTCTTATAACTACATTCTTACTCCTTGATAGAATAGCTACCCCTCTTTGTTTTACTCCTTGTTTAGAACTAACTAATAAATAAAACCCCAACTGATTGAGACATTGCTCCTGAGTACTCATTATATGTGTTTCTTGGAGAAACACAAAATCTACATTCATTTGTCGTAACCGTATTCCTATCTTCTGTCTTTTTTGAGCATCGTTTAGGCCGCATACATTCCATGTCACTAATCTAAGAGACATTTTTTTTTTCCCCTCGGGGTCCTATCGGCTGTCTGCTTGCTTTTGTTTATCACTCTAAAAAATGTATACATCACTAGTTCTAAAACACTGACTGAATAGAATTCCCTATTAGTTTCCATAATAACTTCAATATCTACAATATCACCATCAAACTCATACAATTGTTTGAAATTATGTTGGTCAGATTCCAATAAGCTTCTAGTTCCCTTGCACCCTGTCCATTTCCCTGCCCTCCCCCACCCCAGACTGCCCGCCCTCAGGTTCCCTCCCCCCCTACAGGCAAATAGGTCCAAGGGACCTATGTCTGGCCGACTTTTGCCTACAGGATGCCGCCCCCGTCGACCCCCCTGACTTTCCATCCTTACTTTATGTGCCCAGTATGTGCCCAACACACTCCTCCCTTGTTTTGTGCCCAACCTCTACCACTATTCTTAATATGCTAATACCAACCATTTATTAAGCAAGCAAGCAACACTTCTACAAAAAACACTAAGAAAAGAAATAAGAAAAAGTCATGAACATAGGACAGAGCATTTTCAACTCTTACTTTAGGTAAACCCTTGTGTCTAAATTTTCATCCCCAAGTATTAATATAATCAGTCTCTCTTTTCCATTTTATATTTATCTTTGTTTCTTACGCGGGATATCCCTGATGGCAACTGTACGATCGTCATATTCTACATTCTCCTTATGACGTGTTCTTCGTTGACCCCTAGTTTCCTGCAGATAGTTAAGGTATTCTTGAGCAAGGATTTCGGAGTAAAAAAGTTCCCATTTAGTCCAATCTTCAAACGTGCTGGAAACAAGAGGTATGCCTCACAACCTATGTTCTGAAAGCGAGAAATGGCTGCCTCATTCTCCACCTTCTTTCCACAGTGGTATGGCAAAAATCGGGGCATGCAAAAAACTCTACATCATTGTACTTACATTTGGATTGGGGCTTTGCTTTACTGATTATCTCTTCCCGCAATAGGAAGTTTCCAACATACAACAGTATTGCACAAGGCTTACCCTGTGTTTCCTTCCGTATCATAGGAAAGCGATGTGCCCTTTGTACCTCATGATCCAGATCCCATGAAGACAATTCTGGAAGGGCACCCTTTAATAATTCAACAACATAGCCCCGAACATCACTCCCCTCTTTCCCTTCCTGTATTCCAATCAGTCGTACATTATTACGCCTTTGTCTATTTTCGAATTCCTCTAATTTCCATAACATATCAGCTGTAGTCTTATCTTGATCTTTCCTAGCGTCCTGTACTTTAACCATATCGTCTTCCAATTTCCCCGTTCTGGTCTCCACTTCAGAAACTCTCCCAGCCATCTCTTCATACAGTTTGCTAATTTTGTGCAAGGAGGATTGCATTTTCTTACTCGCATGTTTAGCCCTCCTCTTTGTCCTTTGACTCTCGATGCGAGCCTCACTTTGCATTTGTTTTAAGGTTGTAAATAAAACTTCAAAATTAGAGGTGCCTCCATCTGTTTCCCGAGATGTAAAATCAAGAGAGCCTGCTTCACCATTTTCAAGCTCTTCTGTAGGTGGTGCAAAATTCTCTGTCGCGTTATCCCAGTCGAGCCTTTTTGCCACTGACTTCGAGTTACCTCTGCGTTCCTTCAACAGTTTCTTTTGTCTAAATTTACTATTCTGTTTATTCGATTTGTTTTTATTCTTAAATTTGACATTTTCCGTAGCTTTAATGCTACCTGCAACATTTGTTTTGGACCTTGTGTGAGCATTCTTTTGGACTGTTTCCTGCGTAGACTCCATAGGTTCTGTATCGCTATAGGTAGAGATTGAGGTGGTTTCAGAATCAGTCCCTGATTCAATCTCTTTACCTTCCATATCAGTACTCACTGTTGCATCCACTGAACTTTCCGATTCTGTGTATGTCACTGTCTCCAAACTACCGTCTCCACTTTCTTCGTCATCTGCCTCATCATTGCCAGTAAAAAATACATCATCAGTAGGAGAGGCTGGATGTACATCAGGTAAATTGTGTATGCTTACATTCACCTTTTCAAGTACATCTGTATTTATACCTATTTTAGCCCATGATTCCGTCTCAGTTGGGTTGGTTACTCCTTTAGGATACATTTTTTCCATTTCTGTGTCCACCAGCAGGCTTTGACATGTGCCTGTTCCTTTAACTCCAGGGGCACCGGGAACTGCATGAATTATAACCTTCTCCTTTAAGAGGTTGGGACCGCCCTCTTCTGCTGCTGTAGAAAGGCTTTCCGTCTCTATAGGTTCTGTAACTTCAATCTGTGGCTGTGCTTCCAGTGAGCCGGTCGCATTTCCACCAGCTCTTGTCTGCTCGAGTGGCTCCCTCTCAAAGCCAGGCTGTTTCCTTCTGCATAAATATGCCAACGTAGGGATTTCAGTCCCCCGCGGAAAATCCAACTGCGGAATTTTTGAGTAGTCGGTACAAATACCACTGCGGGCGAAAACGTCTCCACTATTGTCATTTGCCGAAGTGCTGTCTCCTTCCCTGACGTCTCTCCGGCGGTAAGTTTTGCCTCCTCCTTTCTCCTCGCTGAAGCTGATGCTGGGGCAGTCGATTTCTTCTTTTTTTCCCCTTCATCTTTTTCCCGAATCTTTTTCATTTTTAGCTCCTTCGCTGCCTCCCGTCTTTGTTGCACTTTGGATCTCACTTTCCCCCTCAGATTTGACGCTGGGGCACCAAGATTATCCATGTCCTCTTCTTCCTCATCCTCATTACCCCAGCCATCTCGCACTCGAGTTTTCTTCGGGGAGCGTGCAAGTTTTGGAGCCATGGTTTTAAAAGCGTTTTTCCGATAAGTACTGAGGGAGGGCGAGCTACCAGAAATATAAAGTAATTGTGCACCGCTCCTTCTTTCTCCTGAGGGAGATCCCTTATCGGCAAAAACAAGTCAGCGAGCTCTTTCAGCATCACCCTTTATCCAGCGACATATACTTCTGTTGGATCGTTAGCACCAACCCTCCACTCTCCACTCTCCGCCAGTATTACCAGTCACAGGATCTTTAGTAGCAGTCTTGGCGACGAAAATAGCTCTACCACTTGCTCAGAAGACCAGCTTTCCAGCAGTTTGAAGTAGCGTGCGCACCCACATGTAGCGGAAGATTTAGAGCTGTAGCTGCACAAGTGAGCACATAATTCACCAAAATGTCACTCTTCCATCAGGAGGGAGTCAGGACACGACCTTCCTCTACGGCGTCCCGGAAGCCATCTTGCCCCTTGGTGTTCTCGAGTCGGAGTTCTTTCCCTCCGTCGAGGAGACCTTCCTCTGGACTGGAAAACTTTTTCTTTGGGAGTGGATTGTTTATTTCCATCCCAGCTCTTTTTAGGATTTTTTAGATTATTTTTAATAAATAATTTTTCAGGATTTTTGAGTAGTTGGGGTTTTACTGGTTTCCCACCCATACTATCTCTACCTAATTCTTCATAGCATTTTTCTATAATTCTGGCAAGCTCAATTTGTCAGGTTCCTGCATCACCGCGCCTACCTAATCGTCAGAAACTACATCTCCCATGAACCTTGCAGGGAGAAGTATAAGGGTGGTGTTTACAGGAAACGAGTTGCACGTAATTTTGAGTCCGTTCTTTGTGTTTTCCTTGTTGCTGGGTGAAGACCGGCTATCGTCGAGCTGCTGCCGCTCTGAGAAGTGAGCGCGCTGAACAGGTTCTTCGCTGCGTTAAGGTACTGTAGTTTTGGATCGCCGCTGGGAGCCCTTGTCTCGTGCGCTTTCCTGCATCATAGTATTTGAAGCCTTCGTTCTTCTCTAAGAAACGCATCAGCGGGTGCGTGTCAATTTCAAACCCGGCTGCGCTGGGTTTCCTGTTTCACGGAGCTACGCGGCGGCTGCTGCTGGTTACCGCTGAAAGCCTTTTGGTCGAAATGATTGATCTCGTCCTGCAATGTCCAGAGTAGAGTGGTGAGTAAACTACCTACTACCAGCTAGAGTATTCATTGTCAGATTCTACACAAATAGCGGAGCGTAGTGGTGGTCGCAACCACACGTTGCCGTTATATGGTTTATAGACATTTATTTGCAAAAGTGTACACCAACGTATTACCTCTCCATGTTTAAAGGAAATTCTAAGTATTTTAAGGGACAGAACCTTGCTTGATCGAGTGACAAAGAGTAGAATTATACTACAAACTCTTTTAAGGTTTTTTCCAGACAAAAGACTTGTGAAGTACTCAAAGACTGATTTAGAGGAACAAGTCACTAGTTCGGGGGGGGGGGTCATTTACAAAGGTTCATCTCCACATGATATGGTGTGTATCCACAAAGGGTTTACATTTTCTAGATCTTAAACCAGTGTGATAATTGTTGTGATAACCATTGTGTTTCCTTTCAGGAAGCTGGACTGGTATTCTTATATGCTTGCTGCAGGAATGTGTACAGCCTCTCAAGGTATTCAGAAGTTTAGAGAGAATTATAGAGAGTAGCCTTATCCTTGATTGGTATTATAAAACTTATGCTCTATCGTTTCAGATCCCTTGTCCCTGCTGACCCCACCCTTCCCCGGTCTCTTTTCATTATTTATCCCTCGCCTGATGGTTCGAACCCCCTGTGTATCATTTCAGGGTGTTGGTAACATCAGGAGGTGGACCCCTTTGTTCATCGATCGGATCCTGTGGAGCAGGCCCTGACAGAATTACGTGCCCACGATATATGCTCCACCTGATACGATTGGTGAACAAACATGGCTACCCTTGAGGAAGTGTTACAAGCGCTAGTGTTAGTTCAACAGGAGTTGGCAGCCTCTAGAATAGAAGCCACAGCCTTAAGGGAAAGAGTGGATAGGTTGGCTGGCAACCCCTTTGATGCTGCTACACTTAATCCCCGTATTCAAGTAACGGTACCTCCTCCTATACCGTTGGCAAGTCCTGAGAGATATTCGGGGGATTCATCTAAGACACAGATATTTCTTACACAGATCATGATGCATTTTTCTTGCAAACCCGCGTCTTTTCCCAACCACCATTCACGAGTGGCGTTCGCCATCTCGTACATGATAGGTGATGCGGCAAGTTGGGCTGTCCCACTTGTAAGGAGGGATGACGCTATTCTTTCAGACTGGGGGGCTTTCAGAACCGAGTTTGAGAGGGTGTTTGATAGACGGGCCACTACATTTAGGGCTGACAAGGAATTGATGGAGTTAAGACAGGGACGTAACGAATTGATTAACTATTTGACGTCCTTTAACAGATTGGTGGCAGAGTCTTCCTGGCCTGAAGAGAAACAGATGTCCATTTATTATCAAGGGCTGCGGGATGGGATGAAAGATGTCATAGCACAAATAGATCCCCAACCTACTACATGTGCTGGAATGATCAACCTTTCCTTACGACTCGATGGCAGGATGTCAGAGAGATCGGGGGACAGGAGAAAATGGGACAGAGGACCTTCTAGGCCTGAGTACCTTAGTAAGAAGGGGCCATCATCAATAGGTGAAGGCCATGAACCTATGGAGATAGGAGCGGTGAGGGCACCCTTAACCAGAGAAGAAAAAGAAACCCGTAGAACCCAGGGGCTGTGCATGTATTGTGGGAGGAAAGGCCATTACGTGAGGGAATGTCCCTCCAAGCCAAAAAATACAGGGAGTTGGGTTAAGAAAAGATTAGCGATTTCTAGCACCGAGACATACGGCAAAGATAATGAAGGAAGGGATGATCAGACTCCCTTAAAGCTTCCTTCTTTGGTTTGTGAGGTTCTTCAAGATTCTGTATCCCACATCGTTTTGTCCATGTGTCTGGAGAGTCAGCTAGTGGGCCATCAAGTGTTGGTGATGATTGACTCTGGGGCCACTGGCAATTTCATAGACAGTGGGTTGGTAACATCTCTAAACCTGAAACGCATACCCAGACTACACCCAGAAGAAGTGTGGGCGGTAGATGGGAAACCCTTAAAATCTGGGATGATCACTGAACAGACAGATGAAGTGTTGTTGGTTGTAGAATTGCCAGAAGGGGAACATCGGGACAAGTTAACCCTAAACATAATCGAGGCTCCACAATACGAGGTGATTTTGGGTATGCCCTGGCTTTCATATCATAACCCTGATATTGATTGGAAGGAGAAAAGACTGAGGTTTCCTTCACCTGAATGTCAGGAGCACATGTCAGTACATCCTGTTACTCAGGCGAGAGAGCTGTCTACTCCTTTTCAGGTGGCTACTGTGGCAGAAAAGGAGGTATCATTACCGTGTGCATACCAGTCATTTGCGGATGTATTTAGCGAACAGCTGGCTAATGAACTACCCCCTCATCATTCATACGATTGTTGCATCGATATGGTTGAAGGAGCCCTGATGCCCACCTGTCGTGTGTATGCATTATCTGTGCCTGAAACCAAGCACCTCAAAGAGTACCTAACTCATTATCAAGCTATAGGCTTTATCCGCCCTTCCAAGTCCCCTGCAGCCTCTCCTTTATTTTTCATAGCGAAAGCTAATGGTGAATTGAGGGCTTGTGTTGATTACAGAATGCTGAATAAAAATACTGTCCGTAACAGGTACCCTCTCCCCCTCATTCCGGTGCTACTGGATCAAGTACGGAAGGCCTGCATTTATACAAAGTTAGATCTTCGGGGGGCATATCACCTTGTGAGAATGAGGGAGGGTGATGAATGGAAGACGGCCTTTAAAACATGCTACGGGTTGTTTGAATATACTGTTATGCCGTTTGGACTGTGTAACGCCCCGGCCGCCTTCCAATACTTCCTGAATGATGTTTTGAGGGATTTGGTAGACATCAGTGTGGTTGTCTACATTGATGATATCCTGATTTATTCTTGTGATGTAGGGATTCACCACGACCATGTGAAACAGGTTTTACAAAGACTGAGAGAGAACAATCTGTTTTGTAAGCTTAGTAAATGCGAGTTCAGTGTAACTACTGTGGAGTTCCTGGGGGTCATGCTATGTCCTGATGGGTTGCAAATGGCAGAAAGAAAGGTGCAAGCAGTACAGTCCTGGCCCACACCGAAAACAGTGAAAGAAGTCCAATGTTTCCTGGGTTTTGCGAACTATTACAGGAGGTTTATTGATGGCTTTTCGCGCATTGCTGCACCTCTTTCTCGTCTGCTAAGAAAAGGGGTGGTGTATTGTTGGTCGCAGGAAGCGGAGATTGCTTTTAATCATCTCAAGAGTGCGTTTGTTACCGCTCCCATATTAGCACATCCGCAACCTGAGTTACCGTATGTTGTAGAAGCAGATGCCTCGGATGAGGCAGTAGGGGCTATTTTGTCTCAGAGACATGTACAAACAGGACAACTCCACCCGGTGGCGTATCTATCCAAAAAGCTGAGTCAAGCAGAGAAAAATTACACTATTGCAGAGAAAGAACTACTTGCTATTAAAAAGGCCTTCCAGGAATGGCGACAGTATCTATGGGGGGCCATACATCCATTGACTGTGTTCTCAGACCACCGTAATCTGCAATACATGAGAACGGCTAGACATCTGTCACAGAGACAGATGCGGTGGATGCTGTTTTTTGCGGAATACAATTTTCTGATAACTTTCCGTCCAGGTGCTGAAAACAAGAAGGCGGATACTTTGTCACGCTTGGGTGATACCTTGGAGGTAAAGGCTGATCCTCCAATGGATGCCATCATTGAACCTAGCAAAGTAATCTGTGTGCTCAATGCGGATGTATTCCTAGAGACAATCAAGGGACAAAAGACCGAGGCGGCCTGGAGGTTGTGGAGTAGCAAAGACACCAGACGATCCCTCGTCCGTGGTCTGCCTTTCGTAGAAAACAAACTATTCTTGCCTACCATGGAAAGCAGGAAAAAGGCTTTCGAGTGGTGTCACTCTTCGCCAATGTCAGGTCATCAAGGCATAAAGAAATCAGTGCTCTTGGTTCAGAGGCAGTTCTGGTGGGATACCTTGTCCAGAGACGTAACTCTTTGGGTGGGTCAGTGTGAGGTGTGTGCACGTGCAAAGACATTGCAGAGTCAGAGCAAGGGGAAACTTATGCCATTACCCACTCCGAAGAAACCATGGCAGAGTATCAGTATGGACTTTATCACAGGGTTGCCTT
Organism: Lissotriton vulgaris; assembly: GCF_964263255.1. Lineage (NCBI taxonomy): Eukaryota > Metazoa > Chordata > Amphibia > Caudata > Salamandridae > Lissotriton > Lissotriton vulgaris. Next base: position 821,742,170 of record NC_141699.1, on the reverse strand, counting down.
CTGATCATGGACATACAGCTGTGCTGGTGGTAGTAGACAGCCTTACAAAAATGGGACATTTTATACCATGCAGGAACCTCCCCATGGCGGGTCAAACAGCGCAGCTGCTTTTGTCTAATGTTTTCCGTTTCCATGGGATCCCTGAAGTCATCATTTCAGACAGGGGACCTCAGTTCATTGCGAGCTTTTGGAAGTCATGGTGTTTGGCGTTAAAGATCAAAGCCTCTTTGTCAACCAGTTTCCATCCCCAGACGGATGGTCAGACTGAACGGCTCAATCAGACTTTGAAAAAATATCTATGTTGCTATGCTGCTGAGGCTCATGATTCCTGGGTGTCCCTGTTGTGGCTAGCTGAATTTGCCTACAATAATGCGTGGCATAGTTCATTGGGGGTGTCCCCCTTCTACGCCAACTATGGATTCGATGCCCGGGCATTGCCTATTACCATTCCTGGAGAAGTGGGTAATCAACCTTCGGTGTTGGGTTCGGTCCGACGTTTGCATGCCATCCAAAAGAAAGTGACCAGACATTTGGTTCAAGCCAAGCAGGAGTACAAGAAATGGGCCGATAATCATCGAGGTGTGGGACCTGTTTACCAGGTGGGGGACAGGGTGTGGTTGTCCACCAAAAATATCAGGTTTAAACTCCGTTCGGTGTTCCATCCTAAATACATTGGCCCGTATGTTGTTTTGAAACAGGTTAACCCTGTGGCGTATAAATTGAAACTTCCGGCCTCTCTTCGAATCCACCCGGTATTTCACTGCAGTTTGTTGAAACCGGCTTTGGCTGCTCGTCGGAGGGCTCCTCCTCCAGTGCTGTGCGACGATGGTCTGGAGTATGTAGTACGCTGCATAAAAGACTCTAAACGTCGCAGAGGCGCGTTGTGGTACTTGGTGGCCTGGAAGGGCTACTCGGCTGAGGACGACTCTTGGGAGCCATCAGTGAATGTGCATGCTCCTGTTGCTGTCAGATCATTTCATTGGAGGTATCCTGCCAAGCCAGGGCCTAGGAGGCGCTAGGAGAGCGGGCATACTGTCAGGTTCCTGCATCACCGCGCCTACCTAATCGTCAGAAACTACATCTCCCATGAACCTTGCATGGAGAAGTATAAGGGTGATGTTTACAGGAAACGAGTTGCACGTAATTTTGAGTCCGTTCTTTGTGTTTTGCTTGTTGCTGGGTGAAGACCGGCTATCGTCGAGCTGCTGCCGCTCTGAGAAGTGAGCGCGCTGAACAGGTTCTTCGCTGCGTTAAGGTACTGTAGTTTTGGATCGCCGCTGGGAGCCCTTGTCTCGTGCACTTTCCTGCATCATAGTATTTGAAGCCTTCGTTCTTCTCTAAGAAACGCATCAGCGGGTGCGTGTCAATTTCAAACCCGGCTGCGCTGGGTTTCCTGTTTCACTGAGCTACGCGGCGGCTGCTGCTGGTTACCGCTGAAAGCCTTTTGGTCGAAATGATTGATCTCGTCCTGCAATGTCCGGAGTAGAGTGGTGAGTAAACTACCTACTACCGGCTAGAGTATTCATTGTCAGATTCTACACAAATAGCGGAGCGTAGTGGCGGTCGCAACCACACGTTGCCGTTATATGGTTTATAGACATTTATTTGCAAAAGTGTACACCAACGTATTACCTCTCCATGTTTAAAGGAAATTCTAAGTATTTTAAGGAACAGAACCTTGCTTGATCGAGTGACAAAGAGTAGAATTATACTACAAACTCTTTTAAGGTTTTTTCCAGACAAAAGACTTGTGAAGTACTCAAAGACTGATTTAGAGGAACAAGTCACTAGTTCGGGGGGGGGGGGGGGTCATTTACAAAGGTTCATCTCCACATGATATGGTGTGTATCCACAAAGGGTTTACATTTTCTAGATCTTAAACCAGTGTGATAATTGTTGTGATAACCATTGTGTTTCCTTTCAGGAAGCTGGACTGGTATTCTTATATGCTTGCTGAAGAAATGTGTACAGCCTCTCAAGGTATTCAGAAGTTTAGAGAGAATTATAGAGAGTAGCCTTATCCTTGATTGGTATTATAAAACGTATGCTCTATCGTTTCAGATCCCTTGTCCCTGCTGACCCCTACCCTTCCCCGGTCTCTTTTCATTATTTATCCCTCGCCTGATGGTTCGAACCCCCTGTGTATCATTTCAGGGTGTTGGTAACATCAGGAGGTGGACCCCTTTGTTCATCGATCGGATCCTGTGGAGCAGGCCCTGACACAATTGGTTGATCTGTTATATCTGTTTCCTTCAATTTCTGGAGGATCGCCACAGATGCTGCTTCTCCTTTTATATTGGCTAGTAGTATAGCCGAGACCTGCTTGAAGTCTTTCAGTAATTTCATACCAAGAGTTAAATCAGGTTCTGGACCGTATTCATTCTGAATCTGTTTTAGCACATCTGGTATTACCACCATTGACGGAACACCATGTGTTTTTGTGTAAATGGAAGCAAAGACTGTACCCCAAGTGTCACAGTCCTCCACATGTGGTGGGACCTCATTGGAAGGCAGATGGTCAGAATTCTGTGTTTCTCAATAGGGGTAGTATTCGGAAATACTGCCTCTATTTGAGTAATTTTCTGCGCTAACCAGAAAGGAATTTGTTCCCGTTTTATGGGTGTTTTACCAAGACATGATTGTATGTTCTGTGGTGTAATTTTATTTGTGTTCCCCTGATGAGGGGTCAGCTGTGGAACATTAACACCTGTTTGGACTGTTGCAGTCCGCATTACATATTGGACTAATTGTCTATGTATTTTAATTAATGTTTTTAGCTGTGCTAACAGTTCTTCACGAGACATTTTATCAATGTCTGGATGTGTTGTGTAGCTGGCTAGAACCGGCCACGTTGCTCCTGGTCTACCTAGTGGACCGAGCCTGGTATTATGATCATTGTGTTTTAAGGTGCCTTTAAACCAGAGCAGGTGCTCTTGGTATTTTAATGGGATTTCAATCTCCTCAAAAGGAGCGTACTCTTCCGGTGGATCCTCTATTTTGTAATAGTGGAACTCGTGTGTTGTAGCGTTTGCCGCTGGAAATTTTATCCAAGAGTAGAATACCTCTGTCTGCCGATATTCGTGTGCCTCTATCACGAAGACGACTGTGCCACCTTGTGTGGTCAGTCCGTTTTCTATAAGTTTTAACGTTATAGTTTTTCTTATGTTGACCGGAATGATAATCGCACCCGGTTCATTAATCCCTGTAAGTCGCATTTACTGCGGCTTCAGCGGTTCCGTTGTTTTCTACTGACATTGTATAAATGAAAGTTTTGCAGAGCAGGTCTCCAAGGAGACAAAGATTAGGTGCACAATATTTTGAAACATTGTATCCTTCAACGTTGAATAAAACCAGAAGCTCTACATAGGAATCTCTTCCTACTAAGTTCAGTTGGATTTTTAACCTTTCACCCACTCCAGACGTCTATTGGAGTATTTACAGGAGAAAGGGTCTAGGTGAAAAAGCACGACTGAGTTACTCTAACGTCTTGCGTTAGTTTTATCGCCTTACCAAACGTTGGGCGCCATGTAGTGTAGTTCCTATTTTCCCTATAGGCTCTGCGCATTGGAATAACATAAACAGCAGTGTAGACTTAGGAGTGCGGTCTTCTAGGTCTCTACTGACTATGTTAGACTTAATTGGGTTTGTACCAGCTGGCTCAGAGGTCACTGGAAACTTTCTTGACTGAACAGGAAGTGATCAGCTTTCCTGGCTCAGACAAGAAGGGATTCAGTTTTCCAACAACCGCATTAACATGACAACTTTGCTCCTCAGAATAAGAGTCAATCTCTAGAGTCGTGTGAAACAATAGACAGCTATTTCACTCAGTCAGTTGTGCAGAATTACTTTCACCAGGATGCAGAGAATAGAGAGACGGGCGTTTTCAATAAAAGGTATTATTTATTGAACAGTCTTCCTTCTCATGCAAGAGAAATGAATTGCCACAATTGCAAGACTTGTTATTATAAAAAGTGCGTACAGTAAAAGGAGTATTACGAAATAATACTGTAAAAGGATTGATATGGTTTCTTAGCCATACGATAGTTAAAATGAATAAAATATATACATTCATATATACATTTGGCTAACGTCCTCAACTGGTGCTTCTAACTACGCCTACCCCGTGTACCTGACCTAAGCCTAATACCTGGGAGGGAGTAAGTGAGTAGCAGCTTAAGTTGAGTTGGTTTTGCCAAGGGTTTGCTTCAAGAATTCTCTCTAAGGGTTTAGTCAACACCGTACCTCTGGAATAGAATGTTGGAGGTCTGGTATCTCCTCTCAGGACTCGATATTCCAGTTACACGCGAGGGTAGCCTGGAAACGCCGGAGCTGGATTTTCTCGGCAGGAGAAAAGACAGCGTCTTTCTCAGCGCGTCAAGCAGGAGGAGGGGCAGCATCCATGGGCTTCTCGCATCTGCTGGGCTCTGCAAGGGACAGCTGTTCTGCTCCTGTATTCACCACCACCATCTTGTGTGCTTAAGGCAACGTTGGTATTATTTATACCTGAAAGGTGCCGAGTTTGGCATACGTTTTTGGACATAAGACGTCAATAAAGATGTCACTAAGAACTGGTCGTTCTTACAGTGCATGCAAGAGTTCTATTACTAATCAAAACAAAGCAAGCGGGACTTTCCCAGGTTGCTGGGGGTTTAATTTGTTCAAAGAACTTGGTGTGTTATCTAGGAATCTAAGGAAGTGGCTTCTGCTATGTCATGTACTTTAATGAGCTGCAGAGACGAGTTACTGAAATATGGCTCTGATCGTTTATGCCATCATAGGGATATGTATTGATTATAGCTGTATAGGGGCATAAGGTCACAATATTGATCGGGGTCCTAGATAGAACACAACAATTGTAGTTGTGTATTCCCTGTCTCTGTACCTGCTGTGTCTAAGTCATATTATTACCTTGAGATTGCACAAGTCCACCATTCCTAACCTGATTCGCATTTGCCATGTTACCAGCATTAAATAGACATTTGCACCTCCAATACCCCAACTTGCCACAAACTCAGAACAATTAGAACACACGACCTCTACCTTGTTGTTATAACCCATTACCACCTTGCATCACAGGTGCTCCCTGTTGATAGTTGATACACTCCCTACATGGGTCCAGCATTCACAACAAACTGTTGATTCAGATCAGGCTGTGCAGCTTTCATCTGTGCCATCATTAGCTGCTCCCTCAATTTCCTATGTTTCATTTCCAATTCATTGCAGCAATATTTTGCATATCACAATCTCTCAACAATGGGCTTACTCTATCAACATATCAAGTACTGTTGAATCCTGGAACTAATCTCAGGTTTCAATACATGCTCAAACCTGTATACAAAATGTCCTATTTCTGTAGACTCAATTGTCTCTGCTCCACCATACTGCTTAAATACCTGAAACAGTCACTCAAAAATAGCATGTATTGTTTCTTTGTACTCTTGGGTTGTTCTGTCAGTCTTGACCCAATCAATATCTTTAGAAGATATATTTGATTTAAAAAATGTAATCACCTGATTATAATTTTTCAGCACCACCTGCGACGGAGCATGTGATATGGGATGTTTCAATGGCTTCTTTTTGGGCCAGTCCCAAAAAAATTTACATGCGGCCGACAAGTCACCTGGAACCACAATTTCAAATAAGGTGCTCAAATCATTCCACAGAACCTTTGATATATTTACATACTGATCAACCTGTCACTGGGTTCACTCTAAATTTCTGAAAATCATTTGGGAATGACCCAAGGTCAGTCCTGCTTCAAGGTATGTGCACATGAACCTCCACCAGGCACTTCTCTCATGGGAAGCATATGTATACCCTCATCCTAAGCTACAGATGGAAGTAATTATATTCTAACCTTCTTTGGTTCCTATTTTTTGCCCACTTACCTTCCCATCTAAACAATTCACTCAATATTTAAACATAGGCAATTCATTCTTTGCTCTGTAACCTCATTCTTGGAGGTCTCATGTAAGCAAGATCCCTGTTATTAAAGTTTTAACAGTAACTTCTATGTCATGCTTTTGATTTATGTAAGCAAATTCTGACAATCTTTCATGAGCTTGTCCTGAAAGTCTAGTGATGTCTTACACATGAACAATAGCTCGTCCTCCCGATAGACATTTAAGTGGGACATGTCAAGAGTTCCCAGTCTCATCTCTTCCAATTATAATTTTGATTTAGCCACATCTAGTGTCCTTTCCCCCTCTGGAACCTGAGTATTCCTTCCACTTGTTCCTGGGTTGCCGATTTGGGTTATCTATATCTCTGAACCAATCATTGAGTTCTTGGGCAGTAAGATCTGAATGTTCTAAAGGAATATTAAGAATTATCTCTCAGCTAAAGGAACCATGAATAATTCAAATTAAAAATGGATATGCCAGAATTTGGTGAACCTATAGGCATTTCTGTCTTTGTTGTACTGTTATTAACGCTTGGAAGCACATTCTTGTTAGGCATGAAAAAGGGTAATAATCTTTGGGAAAACCTTCCATTCGGGTCAAACCTTGTCTGATTCAGTGTATGGTCAGCGCTTGCAGCACCCGGGGAAGTCCCTTGTGTCGAGACCAAAGGAGTTTCTGGACTTGGTCTCGTTGTCAAGCCCACAGGTTTGTTACCTGAGGTACTCATCCCAGTAGGAACAGTCCAAGTATGTGTTGTATTTCCTACCATACAAAGGAACTACATTTAGGGCAAGTTACTTTGAAGCAGCTGTCTTTCCTGAACTTTCACCCATTGTATTAGAATTTAGATATACTGGTGCCGTAGGCACATCACAAGTTTTACCCTTATGTATATTATTTGTTCCTCCTGCTTGAGTCACATTGTATAGTAGTGGATTGTTTAAAAGTAATTGAGTTGTAAAGTCATCATTTGATATCCATCACTATCTTTAGCTGCGTTCTCTATGCAATCTGTCTCTTTCTTCTTTTTCTTATCCTATCACTTACCTTTCCCTTCTTCCTCACCCGGCAGCACAGGATATCATCTAGCTCCCTTGATCATATCAGTTCCCAAGGTTTCTGTGATGCAGCCCATCTAGCATCCTCACAAACGCGTATGGCTTTCTTGACCATTTCCTAAAATCTCTCTCTCTCTGCCTAAGATGAACTGTATATTCCCAGGCATTAAGTTCTTTGTAATGTGTAGGTCTAAAGAAACAATTTCATGTCATACAAAGTCCTTCCTAAATTTTCAATGAATCTCAAATCAAATGTCTCATAATGAGTAATTGTCAAAGGACCATCTTTCTCAGTGATCTTATGCCGTTGTTCGAGGTAAATACATGTGTCAAGACCCCCATCTATTGCCATAATATCACCTGTCATACCCTCGGGTGGTGCCTCTGCCCTCTTTCTAATAGGTACAGCACACATCTCCTTTCATTAGGCTTGGTAGTGCTTCGAAGAATTTCACTTTCAATCAAAATATGCAAGATTCACAAATAACTTTTTGTTGAAACCCAAAAAAGTTTTTTCATCCACAATTCTCTGTGCGGATATCACAACCAATACGAGTGCAGCTCTCTTTTATGCATCCATCCAATACCACTGCTGCTTTACACAAACCGACCAATACCAGTGCAGCACATAGTGACATCAATCTCACTCCTTGCAGCAGCTCACCCTCCTTTACAAATCTCACAAGAAGTTTCTCTCAGCAATTTACGTACAAAACAGATGCAGACAGAAACAGAATCTGTCTGCTCCTCTAATGAAATTAATGATTTTCCTACACTCAAGAACAAGTAGGGAGCAACAGTTTCTGATCTATTCTACTCTTACATTCATTTCAAATAAAACCTTGACCACTGTGATCTTATCCAGATTAATACAATTATACCCTGTTCACTGACATCAACAATAACAACCACATGCCCCAATCACACAGTGATAAAGTCCCTATCTCAATAATGCTGTGGATGACGTCTCAAGACTAGCACCAGAACACAGCAGACAACTACACCCAGGGGCATATTCTCAAGGATTTCTCGCCAAGTTAACGGCACCTTACCGCAGCCAAAGTGGTGATAAAATTATGACCCCATTCACAAGCTGGTGATAACAGCCCAAATCACCAGTTTACCTGCGATAGCAGCCGCAAAAAACATTGTCACAGATCACCCCGGCAACTATTGCTAATGAGATGCAGCGTAGGCGTTCCCATGCCAAAAGCCACAACAACACCACTCTGCAACGTTCTCAATGACCAGCCAGATCAGTGATAAGAATCCAAAACAGGCGATAAGGTGCGTTAGCAGCAGGAAATTAACACCTGCTCTGACCTGGTGTAAAGTCGGACGACAGCCTACACCAGAAAAGGGAGACCAGCCCAGAGCCACACCCGAAGAACAACAGATGCCATGGAGCGACTAATCATGTACCTCAGAGCCCCAACAGGGCCACAACACCCACCGCCACCACCCCCAGGACCCCCCCTTCAGGCACCCCCCCCCCCCCGGCACCCTCCCAGGCAAAGACATGCCACATCAACTACACAGAATCATGTACCGAAGAATCCACCTGATGTTGCACAATCACTTTTGGTGACATGCATGTGTCATCAGAAAATGAGCATCACACATTCACCTTCGAAAACCAAATGAAAATGTATTCAAATAAACACAGAACAGAAATGAAGACACATGGCGGCTCTCTTTTGAACAATCTGTAGGTCACAGCCTGTTAGACAAAAATCCAGATAAGAAGGTGTGTCGTGCGCTCATTAAAGGACAGAGAGAGAGCGTAGGAGAGAGAGAGAGAAACAGAGAGAGAGAAAGTGAGGGAGAGAGAGATAAAGAAAGATGGAAAGAGAGAGGGAGAGAGAGAAAGACGGAAAGAGAGGGAGAGAAAGAAAGACAGAAAGAGAGGGACGGAGAGAGAGAGAGAGGAAGACAGTAAGAGAGGGAGAGAAAGACGGAAAGATAGGGGGAGGGAGACACAGGAAAAGGATAGAGGGACAGGGAGAGAGAGTGCCGACACTGTGCACCCAGGCCTCACTGCTCACCTGCTGCCACCGGTATGTCTCCAACCACGTGCCGGTATGTAGTGCAGTTGACCAGGTCCCACATCTGAAATGGATCCCTCATCTGAAACAGAGTCCAGATACATGAATGGCAAAGCATATACAATTGCACACGCCATTATCACCTGTCTGCCCCTGCGCACCCAGTCAGCTGCTCTCTAGCCCCTACCGCTGCCCAGTGGTGCATGCCCGCCCCTGCGCACCCAGGCAGCAGCACCACAGCCCCTCCTGCCACCCAGCAGTGCATGCCCACCCCTGCACACCCTGGAAGTGGCACCCCAGCCCCACCCGACGCCCAGCGGTGCATTCCCACCCCTGCGCACCCCGGCAACGGCACCCCAGCCCCTCCCACCACCCAGCAGTGCATGCCCGCCCCTTCACACCCAGGCAGCTGCATACCGGCCCCTCCCACCACCTAGCGGTTCATGCTCACCCCTGCGCACCAAGGCAGCTGCACACCAGCCGCTCCCGCCACCCAGCAGTGCATGCCCACCGCTGTGCACACAGGCCTCACTGCTCACCTTCGCCACTGGCGTGCCGCAAAGAGGGCCCACCACATGCTGGTGTAAGCCCCGAGCCCTGGCCCACGAACATTGCACCCTCCACATCATGCAGCCCCTCTCTGAGGGCCTCCAGGTCTCACATTTGATTCTGGGTCTTGATTTCGCTATGGCAGAGGACTTACCAGTGCGCAGGGCATCATCACAGGCTGCACACCCGCTCAGCCCTTGAGGTGCCACTAAATCGGTGACCCGCGAGGCCATGCCACGTGGAGGTGGGCACGCACTGCCCGCTGGGTCAGGCCTACACCGCGGTCTAGCAGCACTCACTTCGATCGTCATCAGTCCGTACTGCCAGGACAGGGCATCATCGCAGGCTGCACATCCGGTCAGCAGTTAAGGTGCCCCTACTTCAGTGCAAATATAGTCACTGTACTGTGGCGCTGTGCCTGTGCCGGCTGCAGTGTATCTGGTGCCACCAAGTCTGTGCCCCAAAAGTCATGGATCCTCTATGATTGAGTATCGGGGTGCCGACGACAGCATGTCACCTCCGGTCATAGGGAATGTGATGTTGCAGGGCCCTAGGCCCTCATGCCTACATTGACACCACACGGATGCACCCAACTAGAGAGTGGAAATGGCGTCAAGCACGTGCGCCTGGCCCTTTTTATTGGCAGGGTCACATGTCTTGTGACGCGTGTGCTGGATGTGTGTGGTGTGGGTGTAAACCAGCTGTGAGGGAGTGGCTGTGGCATGCTGACAACTAGGATCAAACAAAGTGGAATCCACTCAAGAAAGTGGCGGTGATCCCTAAGGTGATGGGGAGCTGACAACTAGGCCTGTGATCTGCATATCACTACTGGGAAGACCTGGTACATGTAGCCTTGTCATCCCCCGTGTGCGTAAGCAGAGTGGGCTGGCCTGGCGTGTGCCAGTCCAGCGTAAGGGTGTGAACAATGGGGCTCTGGGCGTGGTCCCGTACTTGGCTGCAAGAGGAAGTAACTAATGTATGATTCACGTTGTTGTGTCAGCGCCACCCAGACCGCATTCGGCAATGTGTCACCCTGTGACCCAAGTCCAACAACATAAGCAACATGGACGTAAGGGGGAATCACTGAGCCTACATTCATCTATACTTCCACACTTGGAAGATCAAAGACATGACACAGCTATGTGATTATGATTGCTTAATGCACATTAATTGGAGTGTTGCAGCTGGAGCAGTACATGGCCATGCAAACCCCACTGTACAATGTTGGCCCGTGGAGGGCCAGCCTGAGTCCTTCAGGGAATGACAAATCCAAAGAAGAGGAAGAGTTCAGTCCGCAGTTTGATTGCTCTCTCTTTGGAGATCAAACAGAATATGGCAGTCCATGTTGAGGTCCAAGGTGAGTGTCGCAGAGTGTATCGGGGGACAGTGCAAGGTGATGATGCAGAGGGCAGAACCAAGCAGAAACAGGCCCTATGGCGGAGATGCATGCTACTGCGTCCTTCTTACCACGATGGCAGATTGATCTGCATCTTCGTCCTCTGCTGTTTCATGGCCTCACGTGTGGGTGATGGTGTTCTGTCTCCAGCACTGTGTGGCAGTGGCACATCAGTGGCCGGAGGTGGAATGTCTGCCACACTGTGTGGCACTGACACTTCAGGGGGCGGAGATGTGGATGTAGTGGTAGCAGCAGCATGCATCAGGGCCGGGCCTTGTGGCAGCAATGCCATGATAATGGTCCTGAGGTCATTGAGGAACCCGGCTACCTCTCGCTAGTGTGCAGCCATGGCAGTCGCTCTCTCCGCCTGTGTCTGCTCCATGGTTTCCATTGACCTCCGCATGTGTTCCAACAACTGTGTGACATCACTAGTGCCACTCTGACTGGACAGTCGTTCTAGTCTCTGAGTCAGGGCTCTAGCGATATCAGCCATGGTCCAATGGAGAGCATGAAGCGGATTGTGGGTGTCCGTTAGGGACGGTGAGTGGTCCCTGATGGGACTTAGACACCCATGTATGGCATCTAGTTTGGCTGTCATGCGGTCAAAGCCCACCCGCATCTGTTCAGTGAGATTCTCCTGGCACCCCAACACATGGCGCTGGAAGGCCATGTGTTCTTCATGGGGGTCCTGGGAGGGAGCTGTGGAGGTGGGTGCTGGCTCCTGTGTGGTCTTTGCAGGGGGTGGGGTCTCCCCGTAGCAGCAGGGCTGCCCTACTCCTGGAGGTGTGGTGCGGGGGCTCTCAACGAGCTGCTGGAGGGCGTCGGAGTCCAACTTGTGGTGGTCCTCTTTGTCATCAGAGAGGAGAGCTTCAGGGTGCTCTGCAGGAGGTGTTGATTACCTCTCTGCAATGTGGAGGGGAGATGCAGTTTAACAATGTGTTCACATGAATGTTGTCTCATTGTAAATTTTTGCATTCGGACTGCATGACTGTGTACATTGTGGCTGTTTGGGAGGAGCTGCCTATTTGATGGGGGACAGTGGACATTTTGACAACATGACGGATGTGTGTTTGTACTTGTACATTATCAACATTTCCCTGCAATGCCAAATGTGATCGGCCAGTTTTTACACACAGGTGGCACCTGTTGTGTCCTTTGTTCTGTTGTGGACGTGTTGCGGTTTGTACCACATTGTTGTCAATGTTGATGTGCTTTGCATGTTATGTGTGTGTGTGCTGCATTTCGGGGGAGTTGCCCCTGCATCTCTAGATTTGCTGCCCCTTATCCCTTTCATGCAGTGTGCCTTTGACTTCTGTGCTTATACAGAGCTGAGATGTTGCATACTTGGGTACATTGGTCTCTTGGTGGGAGTTGGGGGTCTGAGGCATGGTTTGTCTGCAGATGTGCTCTACTTAATTGTGCATGTGTGCCATTGAGCCCATGTCCCCCATCCCCCCAGTCCCTGGTCGTTACTCACCCTGGTGCTGTTGTGTCCGTTCATGTTGAGCAGTGTCCGGTTCCCTCAACTCCTGCCACCATCTCCCTACTGATTACTGCGCACACCATTTCCTCCACCTCGTCTTGCTCCTCCTGAGGTGCAGGACTCCCACCTCCAGTCTGCATTGCTGCCTTCCGGTTGTTGGCGAGTTTCAGCTTGGTTTTGCGCTTGACATCATCCCAGTGTCTCTTGACCTCCTCCATTGTCCTTTTCAGCACTCCGACTGCATTCACCTTGTCCACGATGGACTGCAATAGTCAATTTTTTGTTGCCAATGACACAGTTGAGGTGAAGAACAGTTGTTGCTGGTGTTCTACCAACTCTGTTATAAGGATCCTGTTTTCCTGCGGACTGAACCGCTTCCTCTTACTCTTCCCTTGCCCTTCCTTGACCCCGAGGTCCCAGTCTGGTCCTCCGGGGGGGCATGTGGGGTTCTGGTTGTCCTCCGTACTTGCTCCAGCAACATCCGTTGTGCTTTGCTGTTGTTTGGCATTTGTTTGTCTGTTTTTTTTCTTCTTTTATGGTGATTTTTTCTGCCTGACATGTGTGAATTGTAGGCCTGTCGCTGGTTTTCACGGATTTTTGTTACGCTATTGGGTTCATCGCAACTTTTTTTGCATTAGTATTTCACATTTTGGCGGCGTTGCGTTGACTTTATTGCAGACATTTGATGCGTTGTCATGGGCCTATCGTATTGTAACTCAGTGTTATGAATACTTAGGTATTTTCCCATGATGGACTGCGATATGAAGAGTTGCATTAAGCTAATTTTGCAGTAACTATCACACGTTCTTGAGAAAATCCCCCATAGTGTCTTCTAGTGTTACTTCTGCTACAACTCATTTCTGAACTGCTGGCGCTCAATCAATCCTCTAACCAAACCATGGCCTTTAGGGGTTTGGAGTGGACTTGGGAAATTTATAAATAGGACAACCTAACTCCCTAACATCAATGGAAAACCATCCAATGTGCTATCAAGTTGATGCAGCGTTTGGGCCAACCCTCTTACCATTCATCCTCCGATGGGCGTTTCTTTCTGAAAGGTTAGGGGAGTTACTATTACATCAATCAGTTTTAACTAACAGTGTAACCCATGTGACTAAACCGTAAGGACCGGGAATCAGCAACTAAAGTAAAGAAGTCTTATTACAAATTTGTAATCAAGTCAAGTTAAACCAATCTCAGTTCCATGCTATAAAGATACAGACTAACAACTGGGAAACCTAACCTCCGGTTAGGCATATCAGTATTGAACAAACAAGTTCAGTCAAAGAAATGCAAAAGTTCAGCATTAAGATTGGGTGCTCAGAGAAGAGTTTCCAATCCAGTCTTCTATGGATGAGTAAATCTAGAGTTGTCTAAGTTAAAGTCCAAGCTAAGCGGATGCTCCATTAGTCCTAGGAAAATCAAAATTCTGGGACCTGCAGAAAAAAGGAAAATATGAGAAAGTATGGGAAGTAGTGGAAGTAAAGGAAGGTGTCAGATTTACAGAAGCTCAGTCAAGAGTCTGCTTGGGTTAGGGGAAATTTTGAGGGGCTTTTTACTAAGCCACTTTTGCCACCGGTGCATCTTTACGGAAAAAACTCATAAATGAGGCCCGAGTGTTTAGCCTAAGCCACATCAGCAAGAATCAATGGGAATATAGATGTCTAAACCTCTCAAAGCCCAAGGGAAAATGGCTCCAGCATCGGACAGTGTAGACTCCAGTTATTCACACTATAATCACTCAGATACCACCCCTATGTTCGCATCTTCAGGGGTTCCATTGTCCTTTTCCATTCTTACAGTGTAAGCTGTAATATTTGCAAAACATCCCAAACTGAACATGGAACCAACATTTTCCTTGCTCAACCAAGACATATTGTAACATTTCTGAATAGGATTCTAAAGTTGATGCTATGCCTCCTCATGTTCTTTCCTCACGGTCTTCTTCTCAGGCTCGTGCTCTATTGCTAATTCAGTGTTGTATATATTCTCAAACTAACAATGTGTTTGAATATACTTGCAAGGGAAAATTCATGTAAGCAGAAATGTAAAACAATATTTTATTCAGAATGGAAAAGAGTCCTTTTAAATGTAAGTTTAAAATATTAAATAAATGGTGGACATTGATTATATATTTGCACTTTAAAATGCAAATTAAGGGGGCGTGGCCAAGATGGCGGGGTGAGCGGACGCTTCTTCCCGCAGCTCCTCCGGCCCGTCTAGGCCCGAGCCCTTTTTCGTTAGCTTCTCTCCCCCCGCTGGAGCTCAGCGGCCGTGGAAAGGGTGGCGGAGACCCTGGGGCACACATTGATGCAACTTTGGTCCCGAACGCTCCGGGGGAGGCACGCTCAGAGATCGATCAACTATCTGCGGAGCGCCACGGAGGCGGAGCGGAGCGCTGGCTGGGAGGCCTGGGAGGACCCTGCTGCTGGTGTCTGGTGGCCTGGCACGGAGCTCGATTGCATACTCGCATCAGATTGTGCCCGGTATGGTACGCCGGATGGGTAGCTACCACGAGATGTCGAGAAGGGGGATGCCTATTGTCTGATCGTGGAGGCACTTGGATCTGCAGCGATGGCCTGATATACTGCGTGAGCCAGTTTGGGACAGTGCTTAGGATCTGGGGCCAGGTCATTTGCCCTTTTTTTTTTGGCTCGGCGATCCTGGAGGAGGCTCAATTCAGGGGCACTGACTCTTGGCGTGGCCTTGGCGGTGCCATCGGGCTCGGAGGGTCTGCCCGGCTACGCCCAGCCGCCATCTTATCTTCACGGCGACGGTGACGAGGGACTCCTGCAGTGTCGCCCGGGGACAGCTCCTACACCCCCGGTCCTGTATTGCTCTTTCGTGCTGAGGGATGCTGCGCCCTGGGTCCCCCCTGTAGTGGCCAGTGCCTGAACTTTGGTTGGAGTGCGAGTCGGCCTCTGCGACAGAGCTGGCCCGCCATTTTGTCCTCTGTGGCGCAGCACCCGTGGTGTCCCTACAACAACAGGCGTTCCCCCGGCGGCGCTCTGCCAGCCGTTGGAGACTCATCGACGCTGATACCTGCTGCCGGTGACCTGAGGTCGCACATCTGATTGAGTGGAGTGCGGCTGTCTACAGAGCACGAATGTCGGGGAACCGAGGATCGAGGAAGGGGGACCGCACCCTGCCGGACATGCTCAGCAGAGCCCAGCAACAATGAGAGAGGGCGCAACCGTCCCCAAGCTCTTCTAGAACTGCAGCGGACCCGGCCGGGGGTGAGCCCCCCGTCACAAGGTCCTTCATGGAAGACCTGTTCAATTCGCTTAAGGCTGACTTTCAGACGCTGAAGCAGGAGGTGGCCAGCGAAGTGCGCGAGGTCTGCAGGGAGGTGGAAGGCCTAGGTGAACGGATGGAGACGGTGGAGGCCGCGGCTCAACGGAGGGACGAGGAGATTGTCCATTTACAGCAAGACGTTCTCCGTCTCAGAGAGCAGCATGTCGAGCTCCAGGCACATAATGAAGACCTGGAGAACAGGTCGAGAAGAAACAACATTCGAGTCCGAGGTGTACCGTCCGCAGATGAAGGGGCAGATTTGACGGGCTACCTGAAGGACTTGTTCAGGGAGATTCTGGGAGAGCCCGCGGACTTCCCGATTCGAATCGACAGGGCCCACAGGGTCGGTCGACAGCGACAGTCGACAGCACCTCTGCTGGACATTTTGGCCTACCTCCCAGATTTCCCAGTGAAGGAACGCATCATGGCTGAGGCCCGCAAGAAACAGCCGCTGACTTTCCGCGAACAGCCTGTGGCGTTGTTTCAAGACCTGTCGGCCATCACGCTACAGAAGCGCAGGTCCTTCAAAATCGCGACGGATTTCCTGATAGAGAATGAGATGCCGTACTCTTGGGGGCATCCCTTTTGCCTAATATTCCGCTGGAATGGCGTGCAGCACCAGCTGCGCTCCTTGCAAGATGTCTGTGGTGTCCTGGGCCTCACGGCCACGGAAGAGGGTGAAGCGACACCGGGCTGGAGGCGTTCTGATCGCAGAGGGCGACGGCGGTCAGCGAGGAGGAGATCGATGGTGAGTGCTGGACGGCCGGACTCACCCACCATCAGGGCAGAAATGGCCAACGCCCTGAGAGAAGCGGCCAGGGACTCGGCCGCCACGAACGGAGTCGCCATGACGGCGTAGATTCACTCCGGGGGGAGATGGACATAGCTTCTGCAATGCCAGGTTTGGGGGTTGATGGGAGGGTCGGGGGAGAGGCGGGAAGAACGAGTGGCCGGACGTCCACTTTTTGTACTTTCCACAGATTTGTCCGTTTTGGGACATGACTGGGACAATGGGTTGTTTGTGCGTGGGTGGGGAGTTGGCTAGTTGCCATGGGTTTGTTTCGGAGGGGGTTGGGAGTTGTTTAGGGGTAGAAGGGGTACCGTCCATTGTCTCAAATGTTATTGCTTGGTTTTACTTTGCTTGTCCTGCACTGCTGTCCCGGCCCCCCCCCCGCTCATTGATTGCCCGCGGCTTGGCACTTACGGTCCCTTGGGGATATGTCGACACTGAAGGTAGTGACCCTTAATGTTAAGGGTCTGAACAACCCGGTGAAGCGAAGGGCGATCTTATCTCTGCTGAAGGGGACACAAGCAGATATATGCCTCCTGCAGGAGGCCCATTTACTGCCGCGGGATTGTCATAGGATGCGCTCTAATAAGTTCCCAACTCAGTTTTTCTCCTCTGCTGCATCTAAGACCGCAGGGGTGGCCATTTTGCTAGCGAGATCCTTCAGGGGGAAGGTGTTGTAGAAATTTGCGGAACAGAAGGAGAGGCTATTGGCATACCTCCTCCGGCTGGGGGACACTACGTTCACTATTAGTTCCGTATATAGCCCCAATGACCACCAAGAGCGCTTTCTAGATTCGGTGCTGGTAGACGTGACTGCCTCCCCTGATCGACATATCATTCTAGGGGGTGATTTGAATATAGTCTTTGACTCTACCCTCGACAGATCGGCGCAGCGATACCCGCAGACTGGGGAACTTTCACAGGCTGGGAAGGCTCGAATCACTGATATGGATCTGCATGACCTTTGGCGCACCCTCCACCCCACGGATAGGGACTATTCTTATTATTCACATGCGCACCGGACATACGCACGGCTAGACTACTTATTGGTTAGCGGACCAGTGTGTGCCGCGGCTGCGGCGGCGGACATTGGTGTCCTGTCGCTGTCTGATCATGCGCCAGTCGTGGGCACTTTTGCACTTCCGATGGCCTCCCCCTCTCGGGGGGTGTGGCGTCTTAGGGACACCCTCCTGCATAAAAAAACGGTTGTGAGGCATATTGAGGAAGCGATCCAGGAATACCAGGCGCACAATGATAACTCGGACACCTCGCCAGCGACACAGTGGGCGGCGTTGAAGGCGGTTCTTCGGGGAGAGTTCATTTCCATCTCCTCAGCAGAAAACAGGGAGAGACAGTGCAAGAGGGAGGAGCTGACTTCCCAGGTCCGGGAATTGGAACAGGTCCATCGCCCTACCGGAGCTCCTAGGGTGTGGAGGCAGTTGAAGGCTGCCAGGAAGCTCCTGTCGGCGTTGGACATGGATAGGGCGGAATATGCGGCGCTGCGTCTAAAACATGCGTTCTACATGGGTGGGGATAGGTGTGGCAAACTTTTGGCAAACAGGCTCCGAATCGCGCACCAGCGTAACGTGGTGAAGGAACTGCTCGGCGCTGATGGGGTGGCGGTCTCTGATGACGCCGCGGTGGCAGAAACGTTCTGTAGTTTCTATGAGACGCTTTACGTGGGGGAACCCCCCTCGTCGCAGGATGCCGCAGATTATCTGGAGTCTGTAGCCCTTCCGGCGCTGGACTCAGCGCAGGCGGAACACCTCGAGCGCAGCATTCATGTGGAGGAGGTGATATCCGCGATAGCCAGACTCAAACACGGGAAAGCTCCAGGCCCGGACGGTTACACGTCCCTGTTTTATAAAACCTTTTGCCCGGTCGTAGCCCCTATTCTCACCCGCCTATTTAACTCCTTTTCCGGACCAGGAGCCATTCCACCGGACCTGTTAAGAGCAACGGTCTCAGTGATCCCGAAACCTGGGAAAGACCGGGCCCTCTGCGGCTCATACCGGCCTATCTCACTCCTGAATGTCGACCTTAAATTATACACAGGGATTCTAGCATCCAGATTGGCCCTGCATCTGCCGGGCCTGGTTGAGGCTGATCAAGCTGGCTTTGTGCCTGGCAGACAAACCGTCGATAACACTAAGGGAGTGGCACACATTTTGGAGAAAGCCTCGCGGATCCCGGGTGAAAGGATGTTGCTAGCGGTAGATGCCGAGAAGGCATTCGATCGCGTTCACTGGCCTTATCTCGAGCAGGTGCTCCGGAAACTGGGTATTGGAGACAAATTCTGCTCGATGGTCTTCAATTGCTACAAATCCCCTTCGGCAACAGTGAGAGTTAATGGGTGCAGCTCCCGTAGCTTTGCGATCGAAAGGGGTACTAGGCAGGGGTGCCCGCTTTCCCCACTCCTCTTTGCTCTCTATATGGAGCCGTTTGCCCAGAGAATTCGCCAGAACCCGGACGCGATTGGGATCAAGATGGGGTAGTATGTCCACACGGTCAGTCTTTATGCGGACGACGTCCTGTTGACCTTGGACGATCCTAGACAGGCCCTCCCCGCTTGTATTCAGGAACTAGACGCTTTCTCGAAAGTGGCTGGTTTTAAAATGAACATGGGCAAGTCGGTGGCTCTGGATGTGTCCCTAGCCGCGGATACCAGACGCAATCTGCAGCAGCTTTTCCCCATGCAGTGGTCATCATCCCTGGTGCCGTATCTGGGGTTTCTGCTAGCACCAACGTTGCCAGCGATGGTAACGGCCAACTATGCCTCTCTTAGCAGGAAAATCAAGGAGGAGCTGGGCCGCTGGAGTAAAGGTTTGCTGTCCTGGCTGGGCAGGATTGCAGCGATCAAGATGACGGTCCTGCCCCAGATTCTGTACCTCTTTCGAGCCTTGCCGCTTCAGCCTCCTGTGGGCTGGATTAGACAGACACAAGCCAACATTGCACGCTTCGTCTGGCAAGGCCGCAAGCCGAGGATGAAGAGGGTTCTTTCCACGCTGGCCCCGGAGGCGGGGGGCCTTGGTATCCCGGACCTCCGGAAAGACTTCCAGGCGGCGCAGCTGCGCTACCTAGTGGAGTGGGTGGGAATCCGACAAGCACTGGCTCTTTCAGGACCAGGCGGTGGCGGGGCGCACCCTCCAGGAAGTTCCTTTCTTACGTCGGGTTCACCGCCCCCCCAACCTCTATGCTTCCTTCGTCACGCGAGTCCCCTTGAGGGTGTGGGATACAGTCAATGAAGTTCGTGAACTCACCACATTCCCTTCGCCCTTCACGCCGATAGTGGATAACCCTGATTTCTCCCCCGGGATGGAACCAGGCGCTTTCTCCCACTGGAGGGCAGCGGGCTGCCGAGCGCTCTTCCAGATATATGGACCGGAGGGAGTGGTCCCTTTTCAGCAACTGAAACAGGAGTTCCAACTGCCTGAGGCGGATAGATTGCGATATATGCAAGTTAGGCACTGGGCGCTTCAATCTCAGGTGCGGGGCTCTGCTGACCGCCAGATAACGCCATACGAGCGGTGGTTAGTGACCCGCGCCTCTGATGCTAAACTAATTACCGACCTTTACAAATTCCTGCAGCCCCCTCCGTTTCATTTCTATAACCCGGGTAGGGAACGCTGGAATAGGGAATTGGGTAGGACGCTTAGTCATAAAGAATGGGATCAAATTGCGCACCGGGCACGACACTCTGCTTATCACACAGGTCTCACGGAAACACTCACCAAGGTGTCCACGTATTGGTACTATACCCCAGAGAGGCTACACGAAATGAATAGGCATATTGAGAAGGAGTGCTGGAGGGGTTGTGGTCGGGTGGGGACCCTTACACATATACTTTGGGACTGTCCCTTGTTAGAGGCTTACTGGAAGGAGGTACTCGACGAGATTGATGTTCATTTTGAAACTGAATTGCCACGCTTACCGGTGTATGTATTGCTGGGCCTTCCGAATGGCCTGATGTACCCGCTGAAGTCCCGCAGGGGCAGGCAAATTGCGATAGCGCTGGGTTCGGCGATTCAGAACATCTTGATTCACTGGTCCCCTCCATCACAGGCTGGCTGCACAGGCTATGGCATGTGCTGGGTATGGAGAAGCTATCGCTTATGGTGGCGGGGGACGTGGACCAATTTGATGAGCTATGGCAACCCTTTCATGCGCTTTTAACTACAGAATTTAGGGAACTCACCTGCCCGAGGTACCTCAGACTTCTGAGACTAACGCCACCGGTGATCTCAACTGACTAAGGGGACTCAGGATCTGGGCTCACGGGGTGGGGGCGTGGCGGGAGGGCAGGATGCATTATGGTCGAGTACTGGACGGGGGGAGGTGGGAGGGAGTTGGGGTGAGTTGGGGAGTTTGGAGGGAGGGGCTCTGGGGGTTGGTGGGGTTGGTTTCTTGCATTATTGCCTTTCATTTTCTGATCTGCTTGATGGTGTCGACTGTATTCAGCCCTTATCGTTTTACCATTTGTTTTTTTCCTTTGCAGTAGCCTTGTCCACCATCGCCCTCCTAGATTTATGCTCAGCTCCTTTCACTCGAATGTATGTAATCCTACCCCTCATTTTCCCCTACCTCCTATGTTTTTTTTGCCTTAATAAAAATGCTTTAAACCTAAAATGCAAATTAATATAACTTTGTCGGAACATTAGATTCATATGGCATGTGGTATACAGTGGATTTTTGATAAGCACATGTAAAATTAGCTAAGAAGTACATTTTACATGAAATATGCATATAACATTAGAGCTCATGTTACATAATTCTGTTATTGTTTCTAGAGTAAACGCATTCTAAATATGTGTGGATTGTTTATTCATGAAGTCTTCAAAGAAAAATCTCATTTAAAATGGTTAAGGCACTCAGCGTTATGTATATATTCTCTAATTCTACAGTGAATGCACTTCAATAATGATATCAGTTGCAATATCTCACTTTAATGTTGTTAGGTCACACAGGAACATGTGCTAAGTGCACATTTAGGTTACATATTTGTGATATGTAAAAGTGGGGGCAAAATCACACTGCATCAAGCAAATAGCGCCATGTAATGTCCAGGGGCACAAGTGTCACTTTCCATTTTAGCATAATTGCCCCTTTAGCTAATAGCAACCCCAACCCTAGAAACGTGTCACTCCCCTAGACTGCCTGGGTCCCTTAAAGTGGACCAGTGTACAGACTTCACATGTATTGAGGCTGATAATCCTATGCATCTAGCCAACAGTGTCAGTCACTACACCAGAATACTTCCAGGAATGGACAGCTCCAGAACATATGATAGCTAACTACATTGGGAAATGTGCATTGCAGACCAGTATTGTTGATCCTGGGGAAGATTCTGAGTAGTTTAGATAGAGTGAGCAACCCCCTGAAAAAATGAAACATTATGCTAATTTGAATTCAGATTTCTGGAAACCTTTTGTGGGTGTCTGATTGCTGTGGCCCATTCCTAGTCATGGAGTGGCATTTTAAACTCAGCTTCCCATGTTTCCTGCAAGTTGTGCGATTATACGAGATTTTGACGCTGCAGAACTTAGTACGGGCAATTGACTTGTTGCTTTTCTTGTCAGATTGTTTAGGAACGATGTACAAGTGAATTTGTTGCCAGTTCCACATCTATAATCCTGCATTTGAATGAAGGACTGTGAGAATCTGGGTATTTGTGAGAAATTAGCCTTTATTCATGGTAAATTGTTTACTGAGTTTAGGGAAGGGTATTAGTTAGTCATATTGGAACAGATATCCAAGGGTCAAAAAGCAAACTCGTTCCCAGTGTTGGAGGTCTGATTTCTCATAGAAGTCCACACACTTGAGGAGGCCTAGTAAAGAAATTGTGGGAACATAAGGGACGACGTGCTTTGCAATTATTTGGCTGCAGGTGAGGCAAAGATGCACCACTGACACAAGGTTAGGGGTGCTGCATTTAGGTTTTGCTTTTGGGAAAGTCATTCTGCAAACCTCTGTAAGAGACAGAGGGGGCATGCCCCCATGCAGCTCGCCTGGATAAAAGACTTGCCAGTTTAGGGGTTAACCATTGTGTTAGACCTGACTCCTGCCGGCAAGTTAACCCCCTAACATTTTGCCTTCCTTTTTCCCGTTTTGTTGAATTCATTTTTGTTGGCTGTAGGACTTCAAGAAGTCCGCATTCGGAACACGGTGAACCTCAGGATGGGAAACCACGGACTCGCGTCGACCTAAATTTTCGCCAGCAATAGGAGTTATCCGCTCCTCGAGCATCACGTTTACCCTTTCTGCGGTGATTACACTCTATAAGCCTGTTGAATACCGCTTTGTTTTCATTATTACTTATATCAGAAACCGGATCGCCACCCACGTTATTACTACAAGTTATTAGGGCCGCACGGAACCCTGTGATTAACACTTTCAAATCCGATTTATTTATTTATTTAAACTTCTAAAGCGCGCAGCTACCCGCAGTGGGTTTCCCGGCGCTCAGGGACAGACTGAAGAAGAAAGACTGGCGAGCTGACTTTACAGGGCTACATATTACTGCTGGAAGAGCCAAGTTTTAAGTCCCTTACGGAAACGAAAAAAGATTGTTTTCTGTCTTTAGGGACATCATCTGATCTCTTTTCTACCGTACGGATACACCTACAACAAAGTCTTGGTCCCTGCTGGGTCGGAATTATCACCGGCGGAGCGACTAACCCAAATACGCCTACTCCACTTTAGCCCTAGGGGTTGCGGGAAGACTATCCCATATGCGCCGAAAAATGTGTCGGCTGGTTTGTCTAAGCAAGCATTAAAAAAATGAAACACTGACGGACTGCACAAGACACAATCTGTTTTTGTAATTTATTTAGGCTTTGTGTTGGAATGTACATGTGTCAATACCGACATCCCTCTTTAATGGTATACAACCTTTACAACAAAACTTTTACCACGCACTACCATTACAACGCAGTCATTACAACGCAAACCATTACAACGCATTGCGCTGGGGGGCGCTCTAGGATAGGGAATACGTTTAATTTACTATCCAACACCTTCCCTAGTGTCCACGGGGACTGGAGTTGGAATAGTAAATTAAACTTTTCACTATCCAACACCCCAAAGCGCTATGCGTTGTAAAGGCATGCGTTGTAAAAACCGCGTTGTAAAGGTATGCGTGGTAAAGTATGCGTGGTAATGTCATACATCCCTCTTTAATTAATATTTGTTGTGTGCATGCCTATACAGTTGCAAATTTGTACTGTGTTGGCTGTTTCCGTCACAAAATTGGGGGGTTATAGGGCTTATCCCCTCACCCTTTTGCACCACATCCAAACCATTCAGATCTAATCAATAGCAGCCACAGTTGGCAGAGTACCTTTCTCTTCCCTGAACCTAAAAACCCTTCTGTTATTACATATACGACATTGTGACTCTGCAGAACTTTGTACGGGCAAGTGACTTGTGGCTTTTCTTGCCAGATTGTTTAGGAATTATATACAAGTGAATGTGTTGCCAGTTCTTCATCTATAATCCTGCATTTGAATGAAGGACTGTGAGAATCTGGGTATTTGTGAGAAATTAGCCTTTATTCATGGTAAATTGTTTACTGAGTGTAGGGAAGGGTATTAGTTAGTCATATTGGAACTGATATTCTAGGGCCAAAAAGCCAACTCGTTTCCAGTGTTGGAGGTCTGATTTCTCATAGAAGTCCACACATTTGGGGAGGCCTAGTAAAGAAATTGTGGGAACATAAGGGACAACGGGGCATATTATCAAGCCTGTGCGCTAAAATTATCGCCGCTTTATCGGCCGAAAACGGCCGATAAAGCGGCGATAATGGGCTTGATAATATGCTCTGTGGAATTCCAATCGAAGCCCATGTTAGATGTCTTCACCACAAATATTAAATCCGAATACTCTTTCATATACACCCTTTCTCTTGCTCTCTTTTGTCTCAAAAAGATCACTGTTTAGTGACAAACAGAAATTAACTTAAAAAGACATTTGTCACAGTTGTTGTGCATTAACGGCATCAAATATATCAGGTCGTACAATTGTAGATATTTAAAATAATATTCGAAACATTAAGACAATTAAAACCCTTGAAGGTTCAATTACCATAACATATCTATTGCCCAAACCCTCAAGGGTATATTGGGTTGCTCACTTTTGTGTACCTAATTCCAATGCAGGCACCCAAGGTGCAAGGGTGCCTGCATTGTAAGCAGGATTGTTCTGTGGAGAAAGGAACACCTTCCATCACAAAAACAATCCTCTGTGGGCTTTTCCTCTATTCTGTGTGTGCTGCAGGTTTTCACCTCCAGTGGTTTTCATGGTAAAGTCTTTGGGAATCTGGCTTGATTCTAATCTCTCCTTAGCCTTTAATTCAGTACAAAGGCCTTAAAACCATGAATCACCTTCTTTGTAAATTAAACCATTCCTTCATCTCAATGACTTCAAAACTGTTTTCAGTCATTAGTGTCCTCGAAAATCAATTATGACCTCTGTGTATTAGCTGCCATTTCTTCAAAATATCTATCCCCCAACAAATACTGATGCACTCCACAGCAGGGCTTTCTTTTAGAAAAAATAATTGATCATATCAGACTGGCACTCAATGGCTTGCACTGGCACCTACTCAAAGCCTGAATAAAATTTAAACTAGCCTGCTTTTGTTAGCAAGTCAAATTACTTTCAAACAAGTATCCAAAGATCAGGAAGCACTAAAAACCTGAGAAGTCTGCAGACTCGCATTCTAGCGTCCAATAAATTGAACAATAATAAAGTGACCACGTAATCCCTTGAGTATAACAACCAAAATGTGGAACTCACTTCCATGCAGAATCAGAAATTCAGACTCTTCAATTCATTTTTGTAGAAGACTTAGGGCCCGATGTAGGTAAATTCCATTTACCGATTTTGAAATACCGAATCCTACCGATTCGGTATTTCAAAATCGGTAAATGGTATGTAGGTCCCAACATCTGGATTCGTTACCGAATCCTTAGCAATTCTTTAATTACCGATTTGGTAAATACCGAATCGGTAATGCCCATTCATTCCTATGGGCTTTGAAGCCCATAGGAATGATTAGGCATTACCGATTCGGTATTTACCGAATCGGTAATTAAAGAATTCACAAGGGTGCAGGGGGTGTCACTTTGACACCCTCTGGCACCCCCAAAACAGGCACAGGTGCCATGTGGCAGGCATACCTGCCCTAAGGGCAGGTCTGCCTGTCACATGACATAGGTGTGCATGCACACATGTGCATGCACACCGGAATCGGTATTTTACCATGGATTTGTATACCATGGTAAAATACCGATTCTGTAAGCCATGTGCAGAAGGTACATTGCCTACCTACATAGCATTTTCGGTAATTTTACCGAATCGGTAAATATTACCGAATCGGTAATTATTTTACCGATTCGGTACATATTACCGAATCGGTAAATTTACCGATTCGGTAAAATTACCGAAAATGTGCCCCTACATCTCGGTAGCCCTTTACCGATCGGAAACGGCCGAAAATCGGTATTTTCGGCCGTTTCGGATCGGTAAAGGGCTACCTACATCGGGCCCTTAGGGCCCGATGTAGGTAAATTCCATTTACCGAATTTGAAATACCGAATCCTACCGATTCGGTATTTCAAAATCGGTAAATGGTATGTAGGTCCCAACATCTGGATTCGTTACCGAATCCTTAGCAATTCTTTAATTACCGATTCGGTAAATACCGAATCGGTAATGCCCATTCATTCCTATGGGCTTTGAAGCCCATAGGAATGATTAGGCATTACCGATTCGGTATTTACCGAATCGGTAATTAAAGAATTCACAAGGGTGCAGGGGGTGTCACTTTGACACCCTCTGGCACCCCCAAAACAGGCACAGGTGCCATGTGGCAGGCATACCTGCCCTAAGGGCAGGTCTGCCTGTCACATGACATAGGTGTGCATGCACACATGTGCATGCACACCGGAATCGGTATTTTACCATGGATTTGTATACCATGGTAAAATACCGATTCTGTAAGCCATGTGCAGAAGGTACATTGCCTACCTACATAGCATTTTCGGTAATTTTACCGAATCAGTAAATATTACCGAATCGGTAATTATTTTACCGATTCGGTAAAATTACCGAAAATGTGCCCCTACATCTCGGTAGCCCTTTACCGATCGGAAACGGCCGAAAATCGGTATTTTCGGCTGTTTTGGATCGGTAAGGGGCTACCTACATCGGGCCCTTAGTGCCTGATTTAGAGTTTGATGGATGGGTGCTCGGCCACAAACGTGACAAATATCCTGTTCACCTTATTACAAGTATCTATGGCTATAATGCACTTGTAATGAAGTAGAGGGAATAATCATCACGTTTGCAATGGAGTAACCCATCTGCCAAACTCTAAATCAGGCCCAAAAAATCTGGCTTTATGACTTACTTAACCGTGCACATTGTACCTTTTCTAATATCAGTTTGTTATTTTTCCACCACATATTCACACCATAATTTAATCTCTTGTCTGATGTCCTCTTAACAGACTCACAACTCACCTGTTTTATTCTTCTTTCAATTCATCATTCTTTTCTATCTTTACCTACCACACTTTCATAGTAATGCCATCTCACAACATATCCCCACAATTCCAGTTTTTTTTTTTTAAATATTTGATTGGGGTAAACTGAATACAGTCATGGTTGAAAACTGTAATGGTCTATGCAGTGTTGAAGCAGACCTTCATCTTATTTTATGTACACTGCACTGACACTTTTGGGTCTAGTGTGCATTATAAAATTGCATAAATAAATAATAAATGCAATTAGCCGACCCTGAAATAGTTTTTATGTTTTTTTAACACTGGAAGTCACAATATGAAAACTTTTACAGGTGTTTTTATCTTAGCACCCAGAGTACCTATTAAACTAAAGCCTGGATTTGCTAAGTGTTGTGCTGTTCGATTTTGTGGTGTCCCCACAGTCTTTTACAATGGTGTGTATATACTAACACAAGGTTTTTTGATGTTTTTCACTAAACATCCACCAACACAAAATTGTAGTAAATAACCCTGGAACTGTCCAAAGTGATACCTTTCTCCAAAGCAAATCCTCCATAACGCACAGAAAACAACCTTCTCTGCTGCTTCACCAAGACTCATTTAAGGGTAACAAACAAATCTGAATCTGAATCCCAAAATATCAATCTTTCAATATCAGATATATTTTGGAAATCAGTGTACTTAGTCACTGAAACATTTATGTGTTTTGAGCCCAAGTTGATTACGTTTTTTCCAAAGGTAGTTAAAACACTACCCATAAAATTTATGGAAACGTATGTGTCTTTTTTTGTAGTTGTAAGCATTAAAGTTGTGTTTCACTGCAAATAAGCGTAATTATGTTCTCTGATCCGTTCAAAGTATTTCTATTTCTGTTAGTTTTGTTTACTTCACCTGACTTTACTTTTTCATAGTTTTTTCTAGCTAAACATTTTTTTGAGACAAACTTATTTCCAGTACAAAACCCCTCCTCCCAATTTTATCTAGTCTGCCCTCTCAAGAGGATATTTAATGTAATGTTTTTATAATGTATTTTGAATGACCAAAGCTTGATGTTCTTGGTCAAAATTAGTGATTCAGTTTCTTCCTCTGAAAACTCCTGATTATGTGTGGGAGTGTGACTGTAATCAAGGGTAGACCAGTTAAGCCTTACATAATTTTCTTTTGTCAGGATTGTTCATATGCTCTGATCTCCAGTGTTAAGACTGAGGCGATTCTGCACCGTTAGCTACATAATGATGTGTTCAATTAACTAAACTGAGACATGAACATTGAATTATGGATTATCCCATTCTTAATTATACGACACTTGGCCAGCAAGTGTCCTCTGAGGATGTCAGAATTTCCCAAAGGAGAGTCTGCTGTTTTCAATGTATAATGTGATAACATTAAACTTAGAAAATCTTGAGCTAAGCACATACACCAGATATTACTATGTTTTCACACTTTTCTTACTCTGTATTAAACTATTAATTTCTTACTGCCGAAGGAGGATGTTTAGGACATTTCAGGTCTAACTGGATGTAAAGTTATTGAACAATATTTTCAGAGTGCTGACAATAAATTCAAAAGGGTCACAGATAGCAGGGGCCCCACATCACAACTTATATTTGGAAAATAGTTAGCCTGGTTCACCTTCCTTCTAGCAACACAAACTCAGTCCTGTTATTTGGAGCTGGATAAACATTTGCTAAGGTTTGCTATGAAGTTTCCTGGTGAGAAACGTGGTCTTTCATTTATCAGAACAGTACAGGCCTGCTTTATTTCTTAGGACTGAATTGATAGGCTCTTAGTCCCCTGGCATTTTCTGCAGTTTCCAACTATTGTATCATATGGCATCATATTTCTTGTCTCAAGCCAACTAAGAGATTAGTAAATTGCTGTTTTACTGTGTTAATGGTGTTCTTTTTTATGAGACCAATTTGCTTTCCCCTTGCACTAACTTCCAGAAATTCCAATTTATTGCTTTTACCAATAAGGTTCCCTGGGCTTCCTCCATGCTTAAGACCTTTGCATGGGTTGTTACAGATGTTTTCTTCTACTTGGACACCTTTGTTGTCAACTTAGTGCAATTTGGTAGCATTTGTAGACGAAAAATACTATATCCATAGAAGGTAACAACCGGTGGTGTGTATACTTCAAATCAATTGTTACGGCTTCATCTGTACAGAGAAGTAGGATTATATTCCTTTCAATCATAAGGCTCGTTTTGGATACTTTTCTAGGAGTACAACGGTCTTTTTTCAGATGTTTAGTGAAAAAATGATAGGGTGGAAAACATATCCCTTTTTAACTACTGTAGCGACAGTGTGGCTGTCCTATGTATTGCTGCTGATTTGCTAATTTCATGGTGAACCTCATTATTTCTGCATATTGACTGGATGAGATTTATCGGGACTGGATCAAACACCAAAGAGTTTAGTAAATAGGCCACAAAATTGGTTTCAGTTTACCACAGTAGACAGATAGATAGATATCAAGCTTTATTCAATTTCGATGCTAAAAATCATAAAAGCACATCATAAGAGTACATTTAAAAAAGCTTCAGAACATTTCCCATAGAAACAAAGTTATAATGCAGATCATTAGTTCACTACAAAGTTATCAGCTTCCTACATTTTATCACACTTTTCAAGAAATGTGTTAAAATCCATATCGTAAATTCGTTATCTAAAAATTGTAAAGCTAAAAACGCCAGTCGACATCTTTTAAAAGCAAGCTTCTTTAAAAGTGGAACTGCCACTTTTTCCATTGTTTGGTATACAATTTACAAATGAGAGCTACATGTGTTGTTGTGTGCTCAGATTTATTATGGCAAGGGCAAAGTTGCATCACCCATGCCCAGTCGTTCATGTTTGGGAAACTCGTTAGGTGATGGAAAATGTCTAATCTAAATCTAGTTAGCAATAGTCTGCCATATTGACCACGCACTAGAATAAGATAGGGTTGAATGTTCACAGTTATTCCTATCATTTGATGATGCAATACTGCGGGCTTCGCTATTTCATTTGTTAGACAACAGGATTCAAGTAATGAGAGGCATTTGTGTTTCAGTTCTTTTCAGGACATTAAACTTGTTGTAGTTGGTTCTTTATAAGACTCGGGATGTCCTAGATCAGAGAAAAAGTCCCTAACATATTTTATCCATTTCAATTTCAGAACATCGGTCATTCCTAGAACATTGGTTAAAATATCCCTATTTAAGTGGGTTTCCTCTGAGGTCCATACCCTGTACCAGAGCATAATTGGTTCTATTTTTATTAGATCTGTTAGGAATGGAACCCCCAATTCCGAATGACAAACACATAACGGTACGCTACTAGGGAGAGCCAGTATATATATCTTAAAACTGGTTCTCGACCGTTTGCAGCGCTTGAGTGTTACAGTGTCCCCACAATCCTGCCCAATACATGGCTGTTGATGCACATTTTGCTCTGTAAATTTGTAAAAGGGCTTGCGGGGGTCTCACTCCTAGTTTTCATGAGGGGGAATTTTCTCGACTGCACAGCCTGCGTCCATTTTGCTTTATTGTCAAATAAAATACCTAAGTAAGTAAAACTGTTGGTGAACTGTATTTTCTGAATGTCAATAAACATGTCTCTGCATTTATTACTTCCTTGAGCCACATCTAATCATGAACATTTTTGTGGTGTTTACCTGGAGGCCTAGCTCACGCATGTATCTGGCGAAACGGTCCAATAGTCTCTGGAGGCCCACTTGGGTACGACACATTAAGATGGCATCATCTGCATACATTAATGCCGGTATGGGTCGTCCATTTATCAGAGAGTAGTCTTGTCCCGCCTTGATCAGGGCTTGTTCTAGTCCATTTGTGTTCAAGTTAAAGAGGAAGGGGGCCAGCACACACCCTTGTCTGACCCCCCTCTTAATTGGGAATGGTGCGGTACATTCACCATTGAGCCCATATCGGACTCTTCCATTGGTATTCTGATAGAGGTGTATCAGGAAGGATATAATGGCGTTATTCACCCCTAGATTCCGCAATACTCTCTGCAGCCTTTTGTGAATTATGCAGTCAAAAGCTGTGCTTAAATCAACGAACGCTAAGAATAGCCTTCCTTTTTTCAGACAAAAATATTTACCATACAAATACTTAGGTTAAGGCTTTGTTCAACTGTTCCCAGTCCCTTGCAGAATCCATATTGTAAATCCGACAGTATTTTATTATCCTCAGCCCACTCTTGTAGTCTCTCAAAAACTACCCTTCCCTCTATTTCTGCACAGGAGTCTAGCAGGGATGTTGGTCGGTAACAAATGGGATCTTGCCTATTTCCCTTTTTAAACAGGGGCACTAAAATGGATTGCAACCATGTCTCTATATGTTTAAGGGAACTACTGGCCATGATTACTCGGGTAAGTAAAGGTCCTCAAAATTCTGTGCTACTTTTATATAAACCTAATGGGATCCCGTCAGGGCCGGGTGCATTACTTCCCTTGCTTGACATGATCGCCCTATTTACTTCATCCAAAGTAATTCGGAGATCATTCTCAATTATCTGACATATTGGTGTTCTTTCTTCCCCCTCCTCATTTTGCACGAATACGATGTTGGCTACACTATTATCTTTAAAGATTTCCGAATAGTGCTTCACCAACTGCTCTTCCGTTATTGCTATTT
Organism: Lissotriton vulgaris; assembly: GCF_964263255.1. Taxonomy (NCBI): domain Eukaryota; kingdom Metazoa; phylum Chordata; class Amphibia; order Caudata; family Salamandridae; genus Lissotriton; species Lissotriton vulgaris. The sequence goes on along the minus strand of NC_141699.1, from coordinate 821,710,494 downwards.
CAATAGTGGGGATATCCCCTGATTCCAGAATGGGTGCCCTAACAGCCTGCCAGAAGCCCGCCCCATCTTTGGACTCAATGGTAACATAGAGGGTCTGCCATAGATCTTCTTTTAACATCCTTTTGCGTTCTTTAATTGCTTTATTATAAGCTTTTCTCGCCTCTTTTAGTGCCATCTGATCGCTTGGGGAGCTATGTGATATTTTCTTCAAGGCAGAATACGCCTCTGTACAATTCGAGTCAAACCAGCTTATGGGCTTTTTTGTGAGACTGGGCTTTGATACCCATAAGGCATCATTAATTGTTCTAGGAAAATATTGAAAGGCGGTTAGGACTGTTTCATGTGTCGCAGATTTATTTAGAATAGATTCCATGGCCTGATTGCTGTTCACTATGATTTTCCGGATCGTTTCTAATGGATCAGCCAGCAACCATTTCAAGGCATAACCATTTTTTCTAATTATTTCCATATGTTGAGGGGGTGAACCATTGTGGGGTTGTGCTCTGATTGAGACATTAATAATTTCAGAGAAATATTAAGGGGGTAGTGGTCGCTTACTCTTAAAGGGCACTGAGTTGAGGCTTATTTCGTTTGCAGAACCGAGGTCATGACCACACATCATTTAGTTAAAATATTTCCATAATGTGAGTGTAAGAAATGTGATTCGTTTTCCTCATCTTTGGTCATTGTAGTACATACATCTATTCCATTCCTAGCACACAAATTAATATTAAAATCCCAATCCCAAACAAACAAGGAGGCCTCTTCGCCTTCACTTTGCAATCTTTTCAAAGTGTTTAGCAAACTTTCTAAAATTCCCCCAATTGTATCTGTCTGTGCATTGTTGTAACAATTTACCAGTACTACTCTTTCTTTCTTTCCAATATGCAGTTCCATTACTTGGTAAAATGCCTTCTCATACCTAAGTACAGATTTCTTAATGTTTAACATATTAGATATGAAAATTGTTGGTCCCCCTCCTTTGCCCTCCTGTGATTCCCTTGAACAGCTGGCGTGTGGTATATTTGGTATCTATTCCGATGTAAGGGCTCTGTTAGCCACATCTCGTGCAGACAAATGATTTGGGACCCCCTTTTAAATTCAGACCATATTGGTTTACCTATCTTGGTTCGGAGGCCTGCTATTTTCCAGAAAGCCGTTTTTGTAAAACTGCTAATAGCAATTGTTGTTTCTTTTATAGAATGTGCCTCTATCATAGTTGGGACGGGGGGGCTTGGTGTTATATTCTGATATGTTTCTGTTTTTGAGGAGTTAGCCTCCGTTCTTTGTATTTGTTCGGATACTGCCTTGATTATCACTGGCACTACTTGTTCGTCTATAGCTCGACTGAGAGGCCAGGGTGGAGTGGGTATTAATGATTGACTGTCCAGTCATTCCGTCTTCTACCCAGTACTTTTCCCTAGTTTGTATTAAGGGGTTCTTTGGCAGTCAGTCTTGTTCGTCTCGATTGTGCAAGCTTTCAAACCTATTGGCTGTATCTATGTTGTACCTCCAGTGATTCTCCATTGGGCGATCTCTATTTTTATCTAGGTTTAAGTTCTCCCATCTTGATGGCAGTTTGCAGAAATAATCTAAAGGCTCAACATTTATGCTTTGGGGGCTAGTGAAGGTGCTCCCTAAGCGCTCCAAGATTGTTCTCACCAAATCTGTGGAGCCAAAAGATAAAACCACACAATCCCCTGTCAGGACCTTTTTAATTTTCCCTACCCAGGGCATTCTTCTGACCATTTTAAATTCCAGAAACAATGCTCTCTGTAATGCTGTCCTAGACCCTAGCCAGTTTAGGGATTTATTTCTTAAAGTCTCTCAGGATTCACTTTCTTGTGTTGGAAGGAGCGGGACATTTGTTAATATCACTGTATAAGGGGCCGCCTCGGGGGGGAGATCTAGTGTACAGGCAGTGTGTTCCTTTTTTGCCTGTGGATGGTATGTAGAATAGGTGCTTCATTGAGTATGGTGCACAGGGTTTACAGTTGTTTTTCTCCCCTGCTGATGTCTCTGGTCCACCCCCTGGTCATTTTGTGGTCGATGTCCTGTTTCAGGAAAGATTTTTAAACCCCTTATTCCCGACTGTCCTGGCTTACAGACTTGGTGTCTTCTCTTGTTCGATTAACTGGGAATTTGGTGACAAAACTAGTTGCTGTGTTTGATACCTCCTGTAATCTAGTAGGTATTTTGTTTTGTGATCGAGATATCATAGATTTCTCGTTCTCTCTGATCTCCTGATCTCTATGTGTGGGATACTTCTCCTGTAATTTCTCTAGAGCTAACTCGATATTTTTCAATCTTTCGTCCATCTTTCCCAGTGATTCTTGTAGGAGTTTTTTTCTAGATCTTTTATCAGGTTGGAAATATCTCTGGGTTATCCTTGGGGACAAATTAGTGCTAGTTGTTTGTCATTCTGATCAACTTGTGTTACTTTTTTCTGCGTTGGCACCTTCCTATACTGTTTGGAGCTAGGAGTTTTGTGCCCAGCAGGATCCCCTTGTGCAGCCCCTTTCCCTCCCTACATACCCCCTGGGTTTTTCACATGTTTAGAATGGGGCTGGTATTCTTCTTCCTCCTCATCGCTAACCCACACATGATCAGATATATTTTGTACACAGCCGTTTATAATGGGGGTAGGGGGAATCATGGGAATAGATATTTGTCTCTGTCCCGGACATTGTCTGAATATTCTCAGTTTGTGTTTTCCCCTCTAACTTACGCATTCACTGTCTCTTCAACAGTTCTTATTTGTTTTTTTATAGCTCTCATTGCGCCTGTCCGACAGTTCAATAATGAGGAGCGAGGCTTTGTGGGCTTTTTAGAGTCCATCTTGCTGCATGGTCCTTTACTGGTTTCTGGTTTCTGCCTTTTTTTCCATATCCTGACTAGTGATAGGATCTTCAGGCAAACACGTCACGTTACTTGTCGTATGTCATACAGTATTAGTAATTGTTTATGGTATTACAATACCCTCCCGGTGGTTAACAGTTAGTAATAAGTGGCAGCTTAGGTTTTTAAGAAAAATGTCAAACAAAAGTCGATAGGCAAAGTTAGAGCAAGGTTAAGGCACTGCCATTTTAGGGTTGCCGATTCGAGTACTCACCAAGCGGGCAGGAAGTCGAAGACAAGGGGGGTGGCCCATCCCGGCCTCTGACGGACACGGACGGGCCTGCCTTGGCCCGAGCTTCACCTGGGCACAACCGGGCGCGTCTCGTACCACAGACGCCCAGACAGGATCTTTGAAGCGCCGGCTGGCGCAAAGGCACTCGTTGGCGGCTGTGCGACGGCGCCAGAAAACGCAAGGGAGAGTGGGAGTTGAAGTCCTGCTATTCTCCCTGTCCGCTGTCCTTCCTCCTTGGCCCCTTGCGAGGAGCGATACAGCAGTGACAGCTTGTGGCAGCAGAATCAGGGCGCTTACCACAGTAGAAGAACACAGTAGGGTTTCTTGGCAGAAAGCTGCCCTTATATTTTTGTAGTTTGAGAAGTGATAAAAAAAAAATAGACTCAATTTCTCCAGGATTTAAAACATGCAGTATCCTTCATTTTAGAAACCAAACCATGTTCATCATATTTCCAAATCATGACAAAGTTATGACTTTCCAAGCCGCAGTTCTGCCACTCTCATATTCCCTCACTCATTTTGAGAGATCCATATTGGCACGATATAGTCAGTTTTGCAAGCATGATTTTGTTGCAGGATATCTAATTTTGGCATCATCTTTTATAATGTTTCACATAATCACCTCTCTTCCTGGGAGTTTATATTCTGGAGTCATTCTCCTTTAGCTTTTTTGTTTTGAGCTACTTTGCATTGGGTAAAGAACATAGGGGCATATTAGCAAGAACCTCGTTAAAATTATCGCTGTTTTAGCGGCAGGAAACTGCCGCTAAAACTGCGATAATGGGCTCGCTAATATGCGGTATAGAATTACAGTAGAAGCCCAGGTAAGATGTGCAGGACATCTAACCTGGGCTTCTATTGGAATTCTATAACGCATATTAGCAAGCCCATTATCGCTGTTTAGGTGGCAGTTTCCTGCCGCTAAAACGCCGATCATTTTAACAAGGTTCTTGCTAATCTGCCCCATAGAGTTGCAAGATAATAGAAGTCTATAGCCTTTTCAGGAATATATGCACTAAATACTGTGGGGCATATTAGCAAGAACCTCAGTAAAATTATTGCTGTTTTAGCGGCAGGAAACTGCAGCTAAAACGGCAATAATGGGCTTGCTAATATGCGTTATAGAATTCCAGTAGAAGCCCAGGTTAGATATGCAGGATATCTAACCTGGGCTTCTATTGGAATTCTATAACGCATATTAGCAAGCCTATTATTGCCAGGAAACTGCCGCTAAAATGGTGATAATTTTAACGAGGTTCTTGCTAATATGCACCTGTATTTCCAGTAAATGTATTATTACCTACATCCTACTTCATTTTGGTTTCTAACCACTTTCCAATCTGCTACAGTTAATGTGGTCTTGTAGTGTTTGTTTTCTTTATTAAGAATCAGTAATGAAACAAGGCAATAAGGGTAGACAAACAACTTGAATGCTCTGTCAAACCACAGCTGCTTCTAAAGTGGACAGGTTTGTGAAATGAGGAACAACAACGGTCCTCCTGCTCAAAAAGAAGACATTGCCAACTTCCCTAGAAACATAAAGCGATTCAATTCCATGCAGAAAGGTATGGAGGTGGACTAGAGTGGTACAAACAATCCTAACCATTGGGAAAGAACCACAAACTCATATCTGCTTCTACCACCACAGTGCCATATGTGCTGAATGCAGGCCTCCTCCAGGTACTAAAGGCACTTTGGCATTCCTAAACTGATGGAGCTAAGGAGAGGTTTTCAGGGTGATGCCAGTCACTGAGAGGGCTGCAGAGCATGGACTACAGATGAATATGCTGCAGATAACTGTGCGTGAATTAAAATGCTCTGGAATACTATCGATTTTGGGTTACAGAAATCAATGAAGGAAAAGAAAGTATGTCATTGGCTGTAAGCAGAAATTTTTCAAGTACAGCTGTTTCATTGATTTTTGATAATCTGCAGTATAGTCATATTATGACCCAGTAATTTCCACCTTCCCATGGTGTTTCGATTTATATTAGTTCTTCTTTTTTTTTTATTTAAAAGTTTTTTTTATTAAAAAATATAAAAGAAGTGGAATATACATTTGGCAATTCTTATATACAGTACAGAGTGTTATACGCTTTGCCTTAATCTTCCCCAAAGAGGAGGGAGAGAAAGAAAGAGAGAGAAGAAAGAAGGGGGAGGGTGGCGCTTCGGTTCCGCGTCTTTTACTGGGTTCTCTTCAGCTGTGCATCTAGTGGCTCCCACAGGCCTTCTTTCGAGTTGTGTTCCTTTGAGAATTTCCCTGTGATGTTGTCTGCCCCTCTGAGAAAGGTGACCTAGTTCATCCATGTTTTAAAGTTTGCTTTGGTGGTGTTTTTCCAGTTCGTCAGGATTATTTTTAGGGCAGCTGTGAGTAGTAGGTCTAGTAGATCTCTCTCTTCTCTGCTGTTTAGGTTCGCTGTCACATGCTCTGTTGCCATGCTTACAAAGCTGATTGTTAGGTCCGTGTTGAAAGTTTCGTTCAGAAATGTGTTGATCTGCTGCCAAAACTTCTTGACCTTTGCGCATTTGAAAATGAGGTGCTCTAGAGTCCCTTCCTCTTTCTGGCAGTTCCAGCAGTTGCCGGAGTCTGTGATGCCGATTTTGTGGAGCCTTGATGGCGTCCAGTAGGCCCTGTGGAGGAGCCAGAATTTTGTCTGGGCTAGTTGTGGGGTTATTTTGTTTGTTGTTGCTGAGCACCACATTTTGCAACGCTCGTTGTCATTTAACTGCCTGCCTAGGAGTTGTTCCCATGTGTTTGTTGTTTTCTTGTTCAGTGACGACTTGGAGGGGCTGAGGAACCTGTATATCTTTGCCGTTTGGTGGCCAGCTGAGTTGAGCGTTTGCATATATTTGATAATGGTGGGTTCTTCCCTCCGTAGGTTCGCTTTGGTTATGGCTGTTTTTATTTTTAGGAAGTTAAAGAGTTTGCGGTTAGGGAGTTTGTGTAGTTGCTGCAGGTTTTGGAACGTTAGTGGTAGTTGTTTAATTTCTAGCTGGTTTGGAAGGCTAATTCCTTTCCCGATCCATGTATCATTGTGCATTGCTGCCCCTTGATAGGTTATCTTTGTGTTGAACCAGATCGATTCCCATGTCGTGCCTTTCAGTTTCCGTGCCATACGTCTGTCTATTTTCATCAGAGCCTCCCTGGTGTGTTTCAGTATTGGGTTTGTTCTTTGGGGGTGTCTGTTTGCTGTTAGCAGCGCTATTGGGTTTAGGCCTCCCAGAATGTCCTTTTCCACCTCTAACCAAACTGGTTTGTAGGTGTCAAGCCAGGAGATTCCTCGCCTCGCTAGGCAGGCTGTTTGGTAGGTTTTGAAATTCGCTAGGTTGAGTCCTCCAAGGTCTTTCGTTAGGTTGATTCTTGGTTTTTTGTTACTCCATATGAAGATGTTCATGAGTTTGTCTAGTTTTTTGTGAAAAGCGTCTGTCATCGGGAGTGGCAGCATGCTTAGCGTGTAGTTGATCGCTGGCATTACCATCATCTTGATTGTTTCTATCCTGCCCCACCAGCTTATGTATTTTGGTGACCATAGTTCCAGTCTTTCCTTTATTTTCTTCAGGGTTGAGTCTTCGTTATGTTGTAGTGTGGATGTGAGGTCTCTCCCAAACAGCAGACCTAGGTATTTGAGTGGTTTTGTCTGCCATGTCAGTGCTGAGTCACCGAGAACCTCTCTTGTGGTGTGGATGTTCATTGGTTTACACTCTGATTTGTCTCTATTGAGTTTGTATCCTGAGGCTTCCGCATATTCTCCTATTGTGTCCATGAGTGCTGTTATTAACGTTGATGGGTTTGTGGTCGTGATGAGGATGTCATCTGCGTAGGCTGCGAGTTTGACGGTCTTTTCTTTGACTTTGACGCCTGTTATTTCAGCATTGTCTCTAATTCTGGCTAGTAGTCGTTCTAGTGCCAGCAGGAAAAGGCCTGGTGAGAGGGGACATCCTTGCCTGGTGCCTCTGCCCAGTGTAAGCGTTTCCGATGTGCTTCCATTCACCACCACTTTCGCTTTCGGCTTGTTGTATAGGGCCATCACCATGGATCTGTATTTAACCCCTAGCCCAAATCTGCTCATACAGTTGCTAAGGAAGGGCCAGGAGACTTGCCTTCTCTGCGTCTAGTGCTATCATCACTGCCTGCTCATTGCTCTGTGTCATGTGGTTGATGGGATGGCACAGTAAGCGTGTATTGTCTTGCGATAGCCTGTTCTTGATGTATCCTACTTGTGTGCTATGGATGATATTTGGTAGGACCTTGTTCAATCTGTTGACCAATATCTTCGCGTAGATCTTACAGTCAACAATTATGAGCGAGATTGGTCTGTAGTTGTGCGGGTGTTGAGGGTCTTTCCCTTCCTTGGGGATTATTGTGATGTTTGCTTCGCTCATGGACTCTGTCATTTTGCCTTTCTGTATGCAGTGAGTGTATGTTTCCGCCAGCAGCGGTTTTAGTTGCTGGCAGAAGGTCTTGTAGAACATCGCCGTGTATCCGTCCGGGCCTGGCGCTTTGTTCGGTTTTAGCTGGCTGATTGCTGCTTCAATTTCTGTGTCTGTTATGTTCGCTTCCAGCGAATCTCTTTCATCTCCGTTTAGTTCTGGCAGGTTTGTGTTTTTGAGCAGTGTAGCGCCGCCATCCTCTCTTAAGTTCTTGTCCTCGGTGTATAGTTCCTGGTAGAACTGTCTAAAAACTTCTAGTATTCCTTTGTTTGTCGTTTGGGACTTGTTGGTTTTGTCCGTCATTGCTGCGATTGTGTGTTGTCTTTGTTTTGCTTTCAGGTAAGATGCCAGTTGCTTCCCTGCTTTGTTGGCGGCACATAAGTTTACAGATTTGAATTTTGTCAGCCATGAGCCTGCTCTCTCACTTAGGATCTTGTATTTCTTCTTTGTTAGCGTAGTGAGGGTGTTTTTGTCCGTTATGTTAGCGCAGTGCCCTTTCTCCAGCAGTTTTATCTCCTCTTCTATTTCGCTGATTTTTTTGTTCCTCCCCTGTTCATCCTTGCTTTGATGTTGATCAACTTCCCTCTTAGGGTTGCTTTGAGAGCATCCCAGATGGTGCTTTTCCCTACTTCACCATTGTCGTTATGTTTAAGGTAGTCCTTTAAAGCGTCCTCAATTTCCTTCACGTTTTCTTTGTTCTGCAGGATGTTGTCATTCAGTCTCCATCTTCTTGTTGGACTTTCATTATGTCTCCCGCTTAATGAGAGTGAGATGTGTGCATGATCCGAGATGGTTATTGGTGCGATTTCCGTTTCTTCGATTAGGTGTGTGTGCATGTTGGACATCAGTATATAGTCTATCCTACTGTAGGAGTTGTGTGGGTGCGAGTAGAAGGTGTATTCGGGTGCGCTTGGGTGTTGTAGTCTCCACGGGTCTGCGAGGTGTAGTTTGGTGCACAGGTCTTTCAGGGTGTTATTGTTTTGAGAGTCATGGCTTGGTCTTTGCGGGTGTCTGTCTGTGGCCTTATCCATAGCTTTGTTCATGTCCCCGGCTACCAGCATGAGGTCATCCTGCGGTATGTTGGACAGCTTGATATCTACCTCCTGCCAGAACGTTTTGTCTTCGGAGTTTGGCCCATAGATGTTGGCTATGTGTATTCGGTCTTCTCCTTTCTGCAAGCTCGTTATTAGTATCCGACCATCCTCGTCCGCGCTTGACGTTTTTATGGTTAGGTTTGCCCTCCTGCTCAGTATTGTTATTACCCCTCGTTTCTTGCCTTTCGCCGGCGAGCAGAGGACTTCCCCTATCCACTTCGCTTTCAGAAGCTTTGCTTCTTCTTCTGTGAGTTTAGTTTCTTGCAGTGTGTAGATGTCGCCTTTTAGTTTGGCAAGGTGATCGAGTACTTTCCTTCATTTGATTGGGTGGTTTAGGCCTTTAACGTTCATGGATACCACCTTGAGGTTTGTAGTTAATTTAGCTCTTGGTGTATTACTCATGGTGGTTTTGTGTTATCGCTATGTTCTTTGTTACTCCTCTGTCGTACTGCTGGTCGGTCTTTCTGTTCTCCATGGACCTCTTTAAGAGCCCCCCCCGGGTATTGGAGTGTGCGCTGTGGGATGATAGGTGGGAAAAGATATAGGAAGAAAGAGATAGTCTAGGTACACAATTACGTACTGTATTATTCGCCCTCCAGTCCACATGCCCCTTTCGTCCCCCTCGTCCTCCCCCCTCCCTCCCTTCCCCCACCCCCCGCCTGTGGAATTATGGGTGTGCGACAGCAAGGGTCCTACCGCTCTCTCCCCCCCCAAGTCTCTATCTGTTGGAGGGTGTGTTGGTCATGCCCTTGTGTCTTTGCATAGTGGTAGCGCACCTAGTTCGGTTAGTGATTGTTCGTTGTTGCTCTGGTTCAGCGTGGGTAAAGAGTACGATAGAAAGAAGGGGACAGCAATCAAAAAGAAGAAAAAGGATACAGCTGGTTGTAGCATATTGTCTTCTTCTTTCCGGGGTTGTGCTCTTACACCCCTAGAGGTTGATGCGGTTGTGTCTGTGTGCGTTTGTCTGAGGTAGTTCTGTTCGTATACAGTTCGGTTGTATTGCACTCGATCTTCCGCAGGTTTGCTGGTGCTTTAGCGTTCTTTGTTCCTGCTTCAATCTTCCTCTCCGTCAGCTCCGTCTGACGATGCTCTTCGCTTTGCTCCTGGGCTCTGTAGCTCCATTTCCTCTGGTGCGGGGCCTTGTAGGTATCTACGTAGGTCGTTGGGGTCTTCAAAGATTCTACTTCCGTGTCTATCCGTTATTCTCATTCTGGATGGGTCAGCGAAGGTGAAGGTAATGTTGTTCTTGCGCAGTTGTTCTCGCAGGGCTAGGAACCCTTTTCTCACTTCTACCGTGATCCTAGAGAAGTCTTGGGTGATATTTACCCTCTTCCCGTTGATCGACATTGGGTGTCCTTTCCTAGCCACAGCGAATATTGCGTCTGTGTGGTTCGAACGTAGAGGCTTGCAGATTATTGGTCTGGGGATGTTGCAGTTCGCTTGTTTCTTTGCCGGGATACGGTATGCTTTGACGATCTTGAATGGCCTGTCAAAGCTTAGGCCAGTCAGCTTGGGGATTACGGTCTCCAGCATTAGGGCGCATGCACCTGTTGTTTCTTCTTCTTCTTCGGGAACTCCCAGCAGTCTGACGTTCCCTTTGCGGCTTCTATCTTCTTGCTCCGCCATCGTTCTTTGTAGTGTTGTGGTCCAACTGGCTCACCCTTTTTTCCACTTCATCAATCCTCCCGTTAGCTTTGCTTTGCTCAGCTCTGATTGCTATCAGTTCCATTTGGATATTGTCCACTGTCTTTTTTGTGGCTTTTGTTAGATCGTTTCCTTCCGTAATTTTCCTCAGTAGTGTGTCTAGCGTTATCGTTTCGTTGCCTTGGCCGTCTTGTTTCTTTGCAGGCAACTCAGGGATGTCGTTCTTGCTTTTTTGGGGGTCGTTTGTAATTTTCTTGTCATCTTTCCCCGTCATGGTGTCAAAACCTCTTCTGACCTGATGTGTCTGAGGCCTCCCTTCTTTTTGTTGATGTTTGGCTGGTTCTGCCTTTGGCCCCTTTGCTTCTTTGGCACTTTGGTTACTTAGTGAGGGCCGGGTGTTTTCCCTGAACCTGCACGGCCACTTGATGGCGCGGGTCCTTGTCCTCGACTCCGCCAGTCTCTTGCGTTCCCGTGCCTCTTCTCGCCTGAGGTGCCTTGCGGCGTTTTTATTTCCTCTCCGTGATAGCTTCCTTGCTTGTATGTTCCTCCCCTTCTGGTATCCCGCTTCCTTTGTTTACCGCTCCCTTTGTTGTGTTAGCCGCGGTTTGGACTTAGCTGGCGGCCCTCCCTCCTTTTCTCGAGGTGGCCGCAGTGGTTACCGCCAGCTGCTCGGTTTATAGCGGGTTTAGAAGGTTCGCGCTTCACTTCCTTAGCTAGGGTCTCCGCTGCGTTCACTTACCTGCCGCCTCCGCTGTTGCCTGGCCAGTACTCTCACAAGATGGCCGCCTTTTGCTTTTTCGCCTTTTTCAAGATGGCCGCCGTTTTGCTCTTCCGTCTCCAGGTTGCACGGCCCAACTTGCCGCTTCAGGTGCGGTCTGCCACTTCGCTGGCCTTGGGGGTAGTGGGTTTTGAAGGTCTGCGCTCCTCTGCCTTGAGTCGGGCTGGTACTGCGCTAGTTGCGTTTGCGATTTTCCGCCGCTGCCGTGCTACTGTTTTTGTAAGATGGCCGCCCCAGGCTTCTTCACCTTTGCCAAAATGGCCCCCGCTTGTTTATTTGCGTTTCCAAAAAACAGGCTGTTTTGCCGTGGGGAACTCACAGTTTTGCAGCTTGCTTTGGGGTTCGCGCTATTCCGCCTAGGGGTGCTCTTACTTGGGTGTCATCCGCAGCTTCGGCTGGCGGTGATGGTCGTGTGTGTAGCTTTCCGCTCTGCCTGGGGTCACTCCGCCATCTTTTGCTCGCTCCTTTCTTCTCAGCCCCGTTCGTTTCCTTCTCCGTACTGCCTCGTCTGTAGGTTTTCCCGGGCTTTGTGCCTCGTATTGGATGCTCCTTGCGTTCCTACACCCCTCCGTAGCTTTGTAGTCGCGTTTCTTTGCGTTCTCCTTCTCCGCGCGCCGCTCGTTAGATTTGGGGGCCGGGAGCTTCGGACTTAGGTATGCTGCCTCCTTGCCATCCAAGCCACGCCCCCTATATTAGTTCTCCTAATCAAATGGGTATTAGTATTTAAAATTGAAAGCGAGATCCTCAAGATTGAGGTGCGTCCCCACTTGCACTCAAAAGCACTGTGTTCAAATAAGTGTAGTCTTTGTCAATAAAGTTGTTTTTCACAATTCAATGTATTTGTTCTATTCATTGGCATTTATAATTGAAAATTAACAATTCCTTCATTGTGATCATTGATTTCTTATATTGTTTTAAATTTTTCATATTTGTATGTACAACTGCCCAATGCATTTCGGGCAATAGCCCTTATTTAGGGAAATATTGAATGAGTCAGCACGCATATGAAATGCGGTTCCTGTACGGTAAAAAGTGAATGGCAAGTTTAATTTAGTTGACGAAAACGGTTTGGCATCACACAGATATGGGCAGATATGAGCATTTGCGTGATACATTCGATAAGGATTTACCTTCCTGCACCACCTACCGATGTATTCATTATCCAACCGAGATTATAAACACAAGTGTGATTGTGCATCTATATATTAGTATTAATATTTAAAATCAGGGGTTAATTTAAGTGGTCTTTACCTTCAAAGGAGTGGCCAGAAAATGAAAAAAAAAACACTCGAACATGCCACTAATCATGCCTTGCACATGAAGCAAGCAAACCTCACCCTCGGGAAAGTTCCCTTCACCCCTTCATTCTCCTTCCATCTTTCCCTGCCTATCTGCTAATCCACTTATTTGAACACCTTTGCATCCACCCATCCATCCATCCTTTCACCCTTTCGGATATTCATCAATCTTTTCATGCAATTAACCATCAATACCTCAATGTGTCCATCTATCTATCAATCCTTACACTATTCTCTATGTGTCTATTCTTCATCCTTTGATCTATGCACCCTTTAACCTATATGTTCTTTTACTATTCCATCTACCCTTTTACCCTTCCACTTACTTCTCACGCTTGATTTCATCCTCCTAAGCAACCTTTAACCTTTTCTTCCTTACTCCGATAATTTTTCTTTCATTTCTCCATTTGGTATGTCTTTCACCTTACATCTGCTTTGTTTTCTCTCCTACACTCACTTTTTCTATTTGACCTATTTTTGTAATTGCTCATATTGTCATTACTTATTAATTTCTCATTCTGATTTCTTGTATACGGGTAAGCCTGTTTTCCACGTGGTACACCCTAGCAATATTGTGTATGAGTACTTTTTCTGCAGGACTGTGGACAGAAAATAACCATTAGCATCTAATTACCATTCAGTGGAACCCCGTTAACCAGTTCATGAGGCCATAGTGGCAGCCCCCGCTTAAGCTGCTCAAGTGGGGGCTTCATGCCACTGTCTTAGTCTTGACTTTGGAAACTGCTGACTACCTAGTAAAGCTGCGGAAAAACACAATACAAATGGATGGCCTGTTAACACAATCACACACATGTTAATTGTTCATGCTTTCTATAATGGCATGTTATTAAAATTGTTAAGTGCTGGACAGAATCCAGAACAAAAAAGAAAAGTGATGATTCTAAACTCGAAAATTGTTGCTGGAAAAAATGTCAAATATTTGTGTTCAGGCATACAATTGTGACTCAATTTGTAATGGTCACATCAGGGGAGAGTAAATATAAGCTAAGAAACAAGTCAGAACTTTCATAAAATGTTACCATCAAATAATTTACGCTCACGGTGAGAAAAACGGAGGTGAGTGTTTCCAAGCAGACAATTTGAAATGAAGTCAGTCCTAACATTTGGTATGAATGTTTAGGCAAACACTGTGAACATCTTATTATACCAAAGATGGGAATGTTATTATCAGGTCCAAAAAATCACGTGGAGGTTTCAAGGAGAAGAGCAAGAGGGCAGTGTAGATGGAAGGAATGATCTATCATGTATAGTCATTGGAAGTACTCTTGTAGGGGCGTGGCTTGGAAGCCGATGCAAGCGGAGGCGTGAGCACTGAGCTCCGATCCGAGGGTCCCGATCTTATCCTGACGAAGAGGCATCTTGACCCCCCAAGGGTCCATTGGTGATTGGGGACAGTGGGGACGCTACACTGAGATACTTGGAGCCCCCCAAACGGCAAGTTTTGCGGAGTTTTGGCGGCTTTACGGGCCGCGTTGCAGGCTAGCGGCGAAACTAAAATGGCGGCGCTGTACTGATCGTCGTCCCCTGAGCTATACTGTCGGAGAGTGCCGGAGAGCGGAGGAGCCATTGTTGTGGGGAAGCAGGGCCGGTCGGAGCTGGCGGAGGCGGACAACGGAGAAGAAACAATCCGTCCCGGCGGCGACCTGACGGAGCTTCTGAGGCGCCGATCGGCAGCTCCTGGGCAGCGCTGAAGACGAGACGGACTGTGACCGAGAAGGGCAGGCGAGAAGCGGCATCGCCTCTGTGGGAGAGCGGAGCTGACCGGAAATAACGGCCCACCCCGGTGGAGGCATACCGGTGTTGCCAGGACCTTGTGGGCGCTGCGGAGAGAGCGACCTGGGAGCCCCTTCCTCCCTTCTTCCCCCCCCGACCCCGGGGGAATACCGCAGGCAGTGGCGGGCTGTGGCCCCGAAGTAGGTCTGCCTAGTGGACCTGCGCTACCTGACTCTGAGCTGGTGAGTGGGGCGGGAAGTAGCCTGTAGACTGGTGCCACCAGCTGTGGCAGTGGGTGTGCAGCCCGAAATCCACAGAGCACGGCGAGCCATCGTTTGGGCAGCAGTGGGAGCCTGGAAGACTGTCCTGTGGGCTGTGCGGTGACGGTGGTGGAAACTGGTGTTTGTGCCTGGACCGCAAACCTGGGTTCTTGCCTGAAGGAGGTTGTCCTTGAGGCCACAGTGCGTGAGGGATCGGCGAGGGAAGCTGAGGGGAACGGAGGAGTACTGACTCTGCATGCACTTGAGTGGGGGCCACTGCGTCGCCCGGGAGCTGCGATAGCTGGCGATCACTACAGGGGGAAGCACGAGACCTAGAATTGGGAATAAGCTGCAGCTGCAGTAAAATTGGGGACATTGCCCGGCCTTTCCCTGTGCTGTTGCTGGGGCTGCGGAATAATCCGGTGGTGCTGAACTGGGACACGTTGACGGCGGCGAGCTGTCCCACTGGAGTCTGGGGACAGCTGACCCACTTGGAGACGTGCTGCAGTTACACCTGGGGCATACGGAGGCGATCTAGCATCTCGGGCCCTGTGTAGGCGGCCCGGAGAGCTTTAACATGGGCAAACCCAAGGGGAAGAAGGATGGAATGCAGCAACAGTCGGACACGGAGCCCTCACCTCAACAGGACCAGGATACATGCGAAACCCCGCAGGACATAGGGCTACAGGGCCAGCTAGATAAGATCTTGGCGGCCATTACAGATACTCGTGCTGCCCTGCAGCAAAACATTGCACAGGTGGCGACAGGCCTTGGGCTGTTGAAGGCGGACCACGTTAAGTTAACAGACAGGGTGCATAACGTGGGGAAGGTGGTCCGAGAGGTGGAGCCTGCACAGAAAGCACTGGCTGCAACCGTGACGTCTTCTCTGGAACGTATAGCGATGCTGGAGAGGAGAGCCGAAGACGCGGAAGGAAGGAACAGGCGGAACAACATCCGCGTGGTGGGCCTGCCGGAAAAAGCGGAGGGGCCAGATATGATTCGCTACTTTTTACACACTGGAGCGGGCGCATCGAGTCCCGGCGAGACCACCGCAGCAGGGGGCGGCCACCCCGGCCGGTGGTGGCCAGGCTGCTGCACTTTAAAGATAGGGAATTGCTGCTCCAGAAGGCCCTCACTGATGGGCCGTTCCATGTGGGTAACAGTAAAGTCACTATATTCCCAGACTATACCTTTGAGACGCAGAGGCGCCGTGCATCGTTCCAAGCGGTCAAGAAGGAACTGCGAGTAGAGGGGCTCCAGTACTCCCAGTTGTTCCCTGCCAGACTTCGAATATTCCTTGATGGGAAAACGTGCTTTCATGAAACGCCGGAGGATGCGTGGACATGGCTGGAGTCTTATAGAGCTGGCAAGGATGGATCAGGGCAAAGCTCACGGGCCCGGCTGGGTCTTCGCAGGTCTGGATGTCGCAGCGCATACGGCGTAGACGATGGAATCTGCAGAAGCCTTCTGTTTCACAGACTGACGAGGAGCGCAGGAAAGCCTTGGCGGTGGTGTGTCCATATCAGGGGACTTGATGGAGATTCGGATGCTAGAGTCAGATGCAGAGAAGGACGGAGAACGATCAGGGGCTGAGTCGACGGGGTCCAAAACTGTATGCTTGCCGCTAGTCACGCCGGAACTGCAGACAACCTCATCGATGAGTGACAATTGCACTTCCTGTGGGGGTGGAGGGGCTGTAGAGATTGGGATGGACGGGCAGATGGTGCTCGGAACTTGCCGTATGGTCCTGAGAGCCTGTAGCTGGGGTGAGGTCCAGATTTGAACTCCAGAGGCCGCATTTAAATATTAGCTGTACGTTGGGGGGCACTAATTGCAGACAGAGGGGGGCTTGATTTATCATGTTCTACGGGATCCTCGGGGGGATGCTTTGGTGTTGTTTTCATGCCTGATTGATTGCTAGGCTCTATCCAGCTCAAAACCGAATGGTTCCAGTTAGTACGCCTTTAATACTATAAGGGCAAATGTTGGGTTAGTTTGGACGGGAATTGCTATGTTAGTGCTTGTTCTTGGGAGGGAGGGTGAGGCGGAGGGGGGTGGGAGAAAGTTGGGGTGAGGGGATGTTACAGTTTTTATTGGAACTCACCGGCGTGTCTAGGAAGGAATAGTGCTTTTTGGGGTCTAGTGTCACAGTACAATGATCCCATTACCTGATGTAAAATGTATGACTTGGAATGTGCGGGGGTTAAACTCTATGCAGCGTAGGTACAAAATCCACTCGTATTTAGTCCGAAGGGGTGCGTAAATAGTCTTCTTACAGGAAACTCATCTGACTAAGGCTGAGGGGTTGGCATTGCAGCGCAGATGGCGGGGGCAGCTCTACTACACCACCTACTCAACTTTTGCGAGGGGAGTGCTGATCTGGGTCAAGGCCGGGGTCCCCTTCCAATTGACGGATCAGTTGATAGATCTGGAGGGCCGGTACGTGGCTGTTAGGGGCCGCCTGAATGGGAGAGATGTGACACTCTGTAGTGTTTATGCTCCTAATGTGGAACAATTCAGAAAGGGGGTGGTGATGAACAGAGTGTCTGAATTAAGCAGACCACTCTTACCCAGTCCAAAGATCAGGGCTTGATCCATCACCGTTATTTATCTCACTGCACCATCCCAGCTCAGAACCTGGCTATATGCAAATCAGTCTGTCCCTGGCCCAGTGCATCATGGGAACAGGGCAGACTAAACTACCAAGCCAATTCTTCACCAGAAAGGAGACAAGCTACCGGGGACCGGTTTCTGGCATTTCAGCCGTCTTCGGCCCGGCTTGCTTGAATCCTGATGGTGTAGTGAGAAAGGGACTCATGTCTGAGTTTACCCTGCCACACCTATAGTGGCCAAAAACGATTCAGAAAGGGGGTGGTGATGAACAGAGTGTCTGAATTAAGCAGACCACTCTTACCCAGTCCAAAGAACAGGGCTTGATCCATCACCGTTATTTATCTCACTGCACCATCCAAGCTCAGAACCTGGCTATATGCAAATCAGTCTGTCCCTGGCCCAGTGCATCATGGGAACAGGGCAGACTAAACTACCAAGCCAATTCTTCACCAGAAAGGAGACAAGCTACCGGGGACCGGTTTCTGGCATTTCAGCCGTCTTCGGCCCGGCTTGCTTGAATCCTGATGGTGTAGTGAGAAAGGGACTGATGTCTGAGTATACCCTGCCACACCTATAGTGGCCAAAAATGATTCAGAAAGGGGGTGGTGATGAACAGAGTGTCTGAATTAAGCAGACCACTCTTACCCAGTCCAAAGATCAGGGCTTGATCCATCACCGTTATTTATCTCACTGCACCATCCCAGCTCAGAACCTGGCTATATGCAAATCAGTCTGTCCCTGGCCCAGTGCATCATGGGAACAGGGCAGACTAAACTACCAAGCCAATTCTTCACCAGAAAGGAGACAAGCTACCGGGGACCGGTTTCTGGCATTTCAGCCGTCTTCGGCCCGGCTTGCTTGAATCCTGATGGTGTAGTGAGAAAGGGACTCATGTCTGAGTTTACCCTGCCACACCTATAGTGGCCAAAAACGATTCAGAAAGGGGGTGGTGATGAACAGAGTGTCTGAATTAAGCAGACCACTCTTACCCAGTCCAAAGAACAGGGCTTGATCCATCACCGTTATTTATCTCACTGCACCATCCAAGCTCAGAACCTGGTTATATGCAAATCAGTCTGTCCCTGGCCCAGTGCATCATGGGAACAGGGCAGACTAAACTACCAAGCCAATTCTTCACCAGAAAGGAGACAAGTTACCGGGGACCGGTTTCTGGCATTTCAGCCGTCTTCGGCCCGGCTTGCTTGAATCCTGATGGTGTAGTGAGAAAGGGACTGATGTCTGAGTATACCCTGCCACACCTATAGTGGCCAAAAATGATTCAGAAAGGGGGTGGTGATGAACAGAGTGTCTGAATTAAGCAGACGAATCTTACCCAGTCCAAAGATCAGGGCTTGATCCATCACCGTTATTTATCTCACTGCACCATCCCAGCTCAGAACCTGGCTATATGCAAATCAGTCTGTCCCTGGCCCAGTGCATCATGGGAACAGGGCAGACTAAACTACCAAGCCAATTCTTCACCAGAAAGGAGACAAGCTACCGGGGACCGGTTTCTGGCATTTCAGCCGTCTTCAGCCCGGCTTGCTTTAATCCTGATGGTGTAGTGAGAAAGGGACTCATGTCTGAGTATACCCTGCCACACCTATAGTGGCCAAAAACGATTCAGAAAGGGGGTGGTGATGAACAGAGTGTCTGAATTAAGCAGACCACTCTTACCCAGTCCAAAGATCAGGGCTTGATTCATCACCGTTATTTATCTCACTGCACCATCCCAGCTCAGAACCTGGCTATATTAACTCAGACACTCTGTTCATGTTAATGTTAATGTTAATAACTTTTATTCGGCGCACAGCTGCCCCAGCGAAGGGGCGTCCTGGCGCCTGATCAAGTACCACAACACAACAAATCGCCGCTGAAAAGAGAGGAGATCAGTCAACAGAGGTGAACAAATGGGTTTTGATCGCACGTCTAAAGAGAGTCAGGCTGTTAAGGGCACGGATATGGACAGGAAGGGAGTTCCATAATCCAGCCGCCATGACACGAAATGAACGACCTCCCATCCTACTCAGTCTGAATCTAGGCGTGCTTGCTAGATGAAGAGATTCCGACCTGAGAGACCGCCTGGGGACATACGGGGAAACAAGACCCGTCAGGGCAGGAGGTGACGAAAATTTCAGGATCTTGAATGTCAGACAGAGTGCCTTGAATTTGATTCTCTGTCTGACCGGCAGCCAGTGAAGGGAGGTCAGAACTGCAGATACAGAGCACCGTCTCGGGAGGCCCACAATGGCCCGCGCAGCGGCATTCTGCACCCTCTGCAGTCTGGTGGCCTCGGCCTGATTAACACCAAGCAGCAGAGCACTCCCGTAGTCTAGCCGAGAGAGAATAGAGGCTTGGACCACCAGTTGCCGAGTAGGGGGGTCGAAGAATTTGAGGACTGGTCTCAGTCCTCGCAGAATACCATAGCAGGTAGCTGCGATCTTCTTAGTATGGCTGGTAAAAGAGAGATTGGAATCAAGCCAGACCCCCAGGTTCTTCACTTCGGCAACTGGGATGGGAGTCACCCCCAATTCAGGAGGCCACCATTGGTCACCCCACAATTCAGCTTGCTTTCCTAAGATCAGGACTTCGGTTTTCTTGGCGTTTAACTGTAAACAGTTAATACGCATCCAATTCGCCACGGCTAAAAGCCCTGCGCGAAACCTGGGGGCAGTCACCTCAGGGTCCCCACTGAGTGTCACCGCCAGCTGCGTGTCGTCGGCATACGATGTCATGGTTAAGCCGCTTTGTCTGACGACAGCAGCCAGCGGTTTCACATACAAGTTGAACAAAGTGGGGCTCAACGCAGATCCCTGAGGTACTCCTAGTCCCAAAGGGTGGAAAGAGGACTGACCAGGTGGGATAGCTACTTTAAAAAACTGGTCCGAGAGGAAAGAGCGGAACCATTGAAGAGCTTCCCCTCAAGTCCCACTTCCTCCAGCCTCCGCAACAAAATGTCATGAGACACCGTGTCAAATGCGGCGCTCAGGTCTAACAAGATGAGCGCCGCTGTCTGCCCCGCATCCAGCACCGAACGCAGATGTTCGCTCATAAAGAGCAGCGCAGTTTCGGTGCTGTGTTGTGCGCGAAAACCATTCTGGCTCTCGTCAAGAATATTATTGCGAGAGAGGTGAGCAGACAAGATGGAATTCACGTGTGCCTCAGTGACCTTGGCGGTCCAGGGCAGGAGGGAGATGGGGCGGTAATTCTCAGGTAACAGAGGGTCGAGACTAGGCTTCTTCAAAATGGGGCTGACCACTGCTTGCTTCCAGGAGGCAGGAACCACGCCCTCAGCTAGTGAGAGATTGATCAGGTCCAATATAGGCTCACGGCATAGGGGCGGGAGAATAGTAATAAGCTCTGGCTTCAGAGGGTCTAGAGGAGAACCAGATTTAATTTTGAGGCTCAGAGTATTAAACGCCTCAGCCGACAAAGCAGGTAGGGAGGACAAAAGTTCACAGTCCAGAGCTCTTACAGCCTTGGGCTCGTCACCGGGCACAGATGGCATGAACCCTCGGTAGATTACCTGCACCTTCTCCACGAAAAAGGATGCCAAGCTTTCACAGTGGGAGTCCGTGCAGATTTCTAGCGAGGTGGCCCGTTTACCCATCAGATCTTTGAGCACCTTGAATATTAATTTAGATGGGTTAGGGCTGTTAGAAAACTCTGAGGCATAATATGTCGCCCGGGCTTGACAGATAGCTCTGTGATAGATTTTAAGCTGGGTGAAGTACAATGGTTTTAATGTGGGGTCGAAGGATTTCCTCCACATCCTCTCAGCTTGCCGGCAAGTTCTCTTGAGCTCGGCAAGGGTCTCATTATACCATGGGCTGCGAGTTTTAGCATGACATTTCGACCAACGCATTGGTATAAGAGAATCAAGAGCAGTACGGACCCAGTTACAGAACTGTTCATATCCCTGTTCCACATTCGACAGGTTGCCCAAGGGCTGTGTCTCCAAGATTTTAACGAATTCCTCCATTTTGAGCTTACGCCAATTTCTTTTAAGGGTCAGTCTGTCCACAGGTTTAAATTGTTGATCATCCAAGGGGCATGACACTTTAACCAACAAATGATCAGTCCAGCCCACCGCCATCGGGTCAGATGCCCTGGCCCGATCCAAGGTGGTAAAGAAGGGGTCGAGGATGTGACCTCCTATATGGGTTGGGGCGGTGACTAGTTGGTTAAGTTGCATGGCTTCAAGGTCCGCTATCAAAGAGCTGATAGGTAAAGAGGACGTCTGATCAAGATGAATATTCAGATCGCCAACGATGTTAAAGTTAGCACATCTAGGAGCTAACGAATTAACCATGTCAACGAGAGCGGCCTTGAAGACCGTGTCATTCCCTGGAGGGCGATAGATAAGCAGGCCACTAAAAGTGAACTGATGGCTGACAGTGACCTTGAAAGAGGCGCTCTCGCACATCGGCAGATCAAGAACTTTCCAATCTGCCGGAAAGCAAGATTTTGTCGCCATGGCTATGCCTCCTCCCCTAGAAGTACGGTTCAAAGTAAATACCGTATAGGTGGAAGGAAAAGCCAGATTTATTATGGCAGAGTCGGCGTCCTGTAACCAGGTCTCAGTGAGAAAAATGAGGTCAGGTGAGTCCTTGTCAATCATATCACGAAGGGACTGATGGTGCTTGACCAGTGATCTCACATTGAGGCTCCATATACTAAGTGCTCGCTCAGAGTAGTCAATACGAGTACCTAGGGTAGGTCTTTCCATCGAGCGTACCCTGATGGGGGAATCAAGAGAGAAACTGCCACAAGGACAAACATAAGGCCCCGAGAGAGGAGACACCAGATCATGTGTACAAGCCGAAAGGCCGTCCCTGACGGAAAAGAGATCGGTGCGATTATACCGATATATCATCACCACTCCCTTTTCTGAATCATTTTTGTCCACCATAAGCGTGGAAGGGTATACTCAGATGTGAGTCCCTAGCTCATTGCACCATCAGGATTCAAGCAAGCCGGGCCGAAGACGGCTGAAATGCCAGAAACCGGTCCCCGGTAGCTTGTTTCCTTCCCAGTATAAGAATTGGCTTGGTAGTTTGGTCTGCCCTGTTCCCATGATGCACTGGGCCAGGGTCAGACTAATTTGCATATAGCCAAGTTCTGAGCTGGGATGGTGCAGTGAGCTAAAAAACGGTGATGGATCAAGCCCTGATCTTTGGACTGGGTAATAGTGGTCTGCTTAACTCACACACTCTGTTCATCACCACTCCCTTTTCTGAATCATTTGTCCACCATAAGCGTGGAAGGGTATACTCAGATGTGAGTCCCTAGCTCATTGCACCATCAGGATTCAAGCAAGCCGGGCCGAAGACGGCTGAAATGCCAGAAACCGGTCCCCGGTAGCTTGTTTCCTTCCCAGTATAAGAATTGGCTTGGTAGTTTGGTCTGCCCTGTTCCCATGATGCACTGGGCCAGGGTCAGACTAATTTGCATATACCCAAGTTCTGAGCTGGGATGGTGCAGTGAGCTAAAAAACGGTGATGGATCAAGCCCTGATCTTTGGACTGGGTAAGAGTGGTCTGCTTAACTCAGACACTCTGTTCATCACCACTCCCTTTTCTGAATCATTTTTGTCCACCATAAGCGTGGAAGGGTATACTCAGATGTGAGTCCCTAGCTCATTGCACCATCAGGATTCAAGCAAGCCGGGCCGAAGACGGCTGAAATGCCAGAAACCGGTCCCCGGTAGCTTGTTTCCTTCCCAGTATAAGAATTGGCTTGGTAGTTTGGTCTGCCCTGTTCCCATGATGCACTGGGCCAGGGTCAGACTAATTTGCATATAGCCAAGTTCTGAGCTGGGATGGTGCAGTGAGCTAAAAAACGGTGATGGATCAAGCCCTGATCTTTGGACTGGGTAAGAGTGGTCTGCTTAACTCAGACACTCTGTTCATCACCACTCCCTTTTCTGAATCATTTTTGTCCACCATAAGCGTGGAAGGGTATACTCAGATGTGAGTCCCTAGCTCATTGCACCATCAGGATTCAAGCAAGCCGGGCCGAAGACGGCTGAAATGCCAGAAACCGGTCCCCGGTAGCTTGTTTCCTTCCCAGTATAAGAATTGGCTTGGTAGTTTGGCCTGCCCTGTTCCCATGATGCACTGGGCCAGGGTCAGACTAATTTGCATATAGCCAAGTTCTGAGCTGGGATGGTGCAGTGAGCTAAAAAACGGTGATGGATCAAGCCCTGATCTTTGGACTGGGTAAGAGTGGTCTGCTTAACTCAGACACTCTGTTCATCACCACTCCCTTTTCTGAACCTAATGTGGAACAAGCAACTTTCTTTGCACAAATGTCTGATGCACTAGCCGGTTACCCCACGAACCCGGTGTTGCTGGGAGGGGGCTTCAACTCCATTGCGGATTTGACCTTGGATAGGTCCCATCCGCCATTGCCGGCTGCCCCGATACATAAACTCTAAAAGGTTAGAGCACAATGGCAGATTAGCTCAGGACTTATAGATGTATGGCGAGCACAGCACCCTAAAGAACGCGATTACTCCTATTTTTCAGCTATGCATGATTTGCATGTGCGACTGGATGCAGTATTGTGTAGCTCAGACCTGGCCCCTCTTGTGGCCCATTTTGAATACTTAGCTCGCATGTTGTCGGACCATAACCTGTTATTGGTGAGTTTCTTCTGGACCAGGGAGCGCTCAGCGATCCCGGCCTGGTGGATACGCCCGGAGATGCTGGAGGACCCGGCCTTCAGGGCGGCCCTAGAGATGGGGATAGAGCAGTACTTTCATGACAATGAGGGCTCTGCTACGACGACCGCATTTGAATGGGATGCTTTCAAGGTGGTGGTTCGCGGATTCTGCATAGCCAATTGGGTGGGAGTGAGGAAAACGCTGTCGCAAGAAATAGACACAGTGGAGGAAAATCTTAGGGGAGCTGAACGAGAGCACTCTACTGACCCTGAAAAATGGGAGAAGGTCATGGAATTGAGGGAAAAGGTAGCAGCGGTAGTGGAACGATTGCGCTGTTTTGACCACAGGGCTTATTTGGCCCGAGCACACGCTGAGCGGGACAAGACGGGTACCTTACTGGCGTGGCTGGCCAACCCCCACCCTAAATGTGTCCCTATATTGGCATTGGAGTCCCCATTGGGACGGTTGGTGTGTACCCAACATCAAATAAATGATCGCTTTCGAGATTACTCCGCTGATTTATATAGTAGCCAGTTACAGGCTGGGGAAGCGGAGGCACAGGCTTTCTTGGAAGACCTAGAGCTGCCCACCTTGGACGAGAAGCAGGCGGACTCTCTCGGCTGTGATATTATGCTTGAGGAAGTCCGGTGCGCTATAAAACAACTGGCCCGGAACAAACTCCGGGGGCTGATGGTCTGCCCATCGAGGTTTACTTGGCTTATGTCGACATCCTTGAACCTAGGCTGCTATCGATGTTTAGGGAGGCAGGCGACTGGGGATGCTGCCGTCCTCGAGTAGGAAAGCTATTATTATCCCTTTGCTTTAACCGGGGAAAGCCCTGACTGACCCTTCTGGTTACCGTCCCCTCTCCATGCTTACTACTGATTATAAAATTTTGAGTCGTATTCTGGGCGCCCGATAACTCCCGCACATGTTACACTTGGTACACCCTGATCAGGCTGGTTTCATCCCTACCCGCAATACGGCCGGTAGTATACGTAAGTTGATACGAATTTTGAGTGGAGACCATGGGGCGGACAATCGGGCAGTGGTCCTTTCAGTAGATATAGCGAAAGCATTTGATAGCTTGGAATGGCCCTACTTGTTCGCGGTTATGAGGGCTTTTGGGCTGGTAGAGGGATATGTCAGCTGGACTGAAATTTTGTATTCGTCAGTCAGCGCTAGAGTAAAGGTGGGAACAATCATCTCCTCCTTTTACCCAGTAGGGCAAGGCACCAGACAGGGTTGCCCGCTCTCCCCTCTGTTATTTGCTCTGGCTATAGAACCATTAGCAACTTGCGCTTGATTGGGCAGGGCGTTTCGGGGCCTGAGGCTCCGTGGTCAGACGCACTTCATATCACTATATGCTGATGACCTATTGATGTTCCTAGAGGACGATGTGGAGGCATTGGAGGGGGCACGTGCTCTCCTCCGCAGGTTCGGAGACATCTCTGGCTTGAGGGTAAATTGGGGGAAGACTTGCCTTTTCCTTGTGTCCCGGGCACGTGACCCACCTGCGAATGTGCATGATGTCACATGGGAGCCTCATTGCCTCTCTTACTTGGGAACACAAGTTTACCATACCCAGGAAGACCTACTTGAAGGAAATATTGGAAGAGCTATGAGAGGGCTTAGGAGTAGCATGCAATTCTGGGGAATGTTGCCACTGTCGATGGCGGGCGGAGCGGCGTTGCTGAAGAAGGTGGCACTTCCCCGTCAGCTTTACTTCTTTCGTACATTGCCGGTGTGGATACCTGTCGCCCTCTTTCGTCAACTCCGTTCTATGGTGACCGGTTTTCCCTGGGGAACTGGACGGAGAAGGGTGGCGTTGGACACCCTGATACTGCCTAGGGCAGAGGGGGACTTGCTGTCCCAGATTTCGAACTGTACTACCTGGCTGCGCAGTTCCAGGGGCTCACCCAGGCAGTGGCGTGGTAGTTTAGGGGACCTGAATGTCAATTTGAACCAGAAGTGGCACAGCACGTCTTGTCCTTTGTGATCTTGCAACAAAAGCTAAGGATGGATTCATTAACTATGGAGGAACGCACACTGAGACTTTGTTGGAAAAGGTACCATAGCAAGATAGGAATGCAAAGCCCTTATGCCCCAGAGATACCACTGGGCATGTGTACGGCACTTCCGCATGGGGAAGATTAGTCGGCCCTTGCGACATGGGAGGAGCTTGGGCTGCAGGTAGTGGGGGACCTGTATAGCGAGGGCGTTCTCTTGTCTTATGACGAACTGCAGGAGAGATTTGGACTGCCACGGGGTCATTACTTAATCCATACGACCTTGGTTACCGCCATTCAGAGATACTGGGGGACGGGCCTGTTAGAACCGCCAGTGAGTGCTGCATGCCAATATGTAACGATGGTGGCGGGTACATTCAAGGCAGTAACCTGTTTATATAGGCGAATGATTGAGGAAGGGCTGTCACCCCTGCAGAGACTATGATCACACTGGGAAGCAGACATGGATAAGGAAATACCGGACTTGGCCTGGACGCAAATAGTTAGGAGGGCATGGAAGGGCACTAGGAATGCTAGATTTCAATTGGTTCATTTCTTTGTACTGCATATGGCGTACCTTACTCCAGAGAAGATTGATCAATACTTTCGGGTAGATACTGCGCACTGCCCCCACTGCAGGTTGAGGGATGCGGGCCTTCTGCACATGCTGTGAGATTGTCCGCAGTTGGGCACTTATTGGGAGGACATCGTCACAGTATTAAAGGATATTACGAACAACAGATTAATCCGGATAAAGGAACCTGTCTTTTACATTGGTTTCGCCACACTAGCAAGACAAAACTGACGAGCAAGTTCCTGGACTTGGGGTTGGTGTTGGCGCAGAGAGAAATTACGTCCCATTGGAACACCCCGGGGGGGCCCAGTTCATTAGATGGAGGGCTGCTCTGCTTACATGGGCGGGGAGTGAGAGTGTGATTCGGATGCAGCAGGCCCAAAAATCACACAATGATAAGGCACTAGAAGCAGTGCGGGCATGGGAAGCTTTGGTCGCAGAACTAAGAATGCATGGGATGGACGCTGATTCAGAGCTGAGTGCACCTGTGGGGAATGACGGATTGTAATGTAACGGTCCAACAACAGCAATGTGGAGACACATGGAAAAGGTTTCCCCCCACTTCTGATATTGTAACGAGATTACGTATGGCTGCATGACTGGTACCATGACAATGTTCAGTTATTTTATTTTAACGACTTGTTGCACTGAGTAGACTTGATTGACACGCCGGTGAGATGGGATTGGGGAGGGGGGTAGTGCAGGTTGACCTAATTATGCTGAGGCCGTATGGTGCAATGTACAGGATATACAGGAGTATCCTTATGTGGAACGATTCGTGCTATGGGCAGGCTCTTAACAATTGTTTGAATGATCTGCTTTGATTGCACTGTAGCGAGTCAAGTCATTGCAGCCTGTGCCGTGACGAGACCACGCACTTTCTTCAAATGACTACAATTCCATTAATCTAGAATGGGATTTTTCAACAAAGGATGGAGAAGGGAATCTGTGTCCCTGTAGGTGTGGTACAATTATATTAAGCAATTGCTCATGTGGAGAATGAATGTTAGGAATTTTAACATGACTATGGACTAAATTTCAGTCTTGAGAGTAAACTGAATAAAGAAGAAGATGTATACAACTATTGAAACCAAACATGGTATTAGTTAAAAACTTGTATTAGTTAAACCAATTTATAATGAGACTCCTCCTCCAACTCAATAAATGTCCAAGAAATCTTTCAAATACAGGTTATTCCCTCACTCAATTGGCCATAAAAATTTGATTGGATTTGATTGATAATTTATAAAGTGCCTGAATCACCCCCTCAAGATATATCCCGCACTAGCGAACTGCTTATGTTGGCCAGCGAAAATGAGCATAGTAAAACAATGTAGTCTTCAGAATCCTACGGAACAGCAGGTGATCAGAGCGCTCTCTCAAATGGATAGGTAATTGATTCCAGAAGGTAGGGTCTAAATGGAAGAAAGCTTTACCACCTAGCCAAGATTTTTTACAGTGTGGGACCACAAGTAGAGATGTGGTCCCTGAGCCTAATGCCCTAGAAGGCTGGTATTTTGTGAATTTCTCAGCCAGTTATCTGGGGCCAATACAGTTTAGAGATTTGTGCACAGTCCATCTTGAAATGGATCTGCTTCTGCAATGGCAGCCAATGCAATTTCTGCATAAGGGGAAGGAAGGGTGTAAGGGAGAGGGTGTTTTGGACCACTTGGAATTTGTTCAATGATGCTTCACTGGCTGAAAACAGCAGAGCATTCCAATAGTCTAAATTACTTATTACTAGTGTCTGGATAAGGGTTTTCTGAGTGGACAAAGGGAGAAAGGGAAATACTCTTTGCAGAAGGTCTAGGGCATAGAAGCTGGAGCCGATGGTGGTAGAAGCCTGTTTCTTCTAAATTCATTTCTGGTCCAGGCGGACACCTAGATTTTTGACCACGGCCTTGGGCACCAATGCAGATCCCAATTTTGCTGACCCCCAGCTAGAACATCATCTCAAAGGAGCATAACCAAACAGCAACAATTCTGTTTTTCCCGCATTGACCTGGGGAATATTGTGCCTTCAGAAAAGATGGAATGAGCATTGGGGTTGTGGTTGTCAAAGGTTAGTAGGAGCCGTGTATTGTCAGCATAGGATATCAGTATAAAACCAAACTTTCTAAGTAAACCTGCCAAAGGATCAACATAAATGTTAAATAAAGTGGGACTGAGACAAGATCCCTGGGGTACTCCTTTAGTCAGTTCCGTGGTCTCAGAGCGGAAGGGCCCTAAATTGAAGGTCTGAGTTCTATGCCAGTGAAAACTTCGCATCCAATGTAAGGCAGTTCCTTGAATACCAATTTCACTGAGTCTCCTGAGCAGGATTTGATGTGAGACAGTGTTGAAAGCCGCTGATAGGTCAAGCATATCTATAGAGAACAGTGAAGTACATAAATGAGTAAGTATTGAAGGAGCTAACCATGGGCCACTGCAAAATAATTAATTATTGGAAGGTATTTAACAAGTCTGCCCACTGACCTTCATGCTGAAACTTTTTGCCTGCTCAGAGTGCAGGAAAATGTCACTGTTTTCCTCCTGTAAATTGGGAAAACTGAATGGAAAATAACTGGGTCCGACCACTTATTGTATATTCCAGGAAAAAATACTCTTATGTGACTGAATGTGGTGCAGGGATAGCAACCAAAATCATAGAATCCAGCTCACTTGTATCCCCCTAACCCCGCGTCTTATTTGAGGATACACTTAACGAGTACCTTAAGGTTAATCTAAATTCTCACCAAGACAACATTTCTACAGAAAGCACACACATTCAATGGTGGTGAAAAACTTTCTTTTTCATTTCCATTCTTAGTAATCCTTCCATAGAAACACTTTTTGCTCAATGGGCATCCTTGAATTTTAAAATGGGGATCAATACATCCTGCACAGTAATGTACCATACATGATAAGAGGCTATGCTTGCTATTCCAGGTTGTGCATGCTCTGCAAATATATGAAAATGTTCTTAGCAGTTTTTTGGTTGAGTCTAGGCAGCACGCATACGCTGTCTGCAAAACCTGCTTTAATCAATAAAGCAACTTTTTTCACACCACCCACTTACCATAGGTTGAATCTGGTGTAGCTCTTCTTTTCTTCCTTCTAATTTGTTCACGCAGCCAAAATTTCATTTCTGTTGAAGGCTAAGGAGGACCAGCCAAATACAGTTTCATTACTCTTTCAGGGCTTATTTGTTGTTTGTGAGAACTCTTTTTTTTTCTAATGCCCTTGCATGCACTACAAGCTAAGCTAGTGTAATCAGTGCCATTCGTGTTCAGCTTCAGAGACCATCTTTTTTTTAAAAACATAGTTTCTTGCGTATCACTGCCTGATCTCCCCGTGTGGTGCCCTCCCGCCACCATCTACTGTCGCTGCTTTTTTTTTGCTGTTTCACTTTATATTAGCTTGTGTGTCAGCACTGCACCCACTTCACAGATGCCGCGCTTCATGTTTTTGCTAAGCAGGAATGTTTTATTTATTTGGTTACGTTTGGTCACAATGCACATCTTTGGTCCACTCGCCAAAAACCCAACCGATCACATGGATTTAGCTGCCTCACCATGGTATATGGTCCCCCTTCAGAATAAGATAAACTCCACCGCCTCCCACTCACCACACAAATCTCACACCACCCACCTCCCTACAGTGCTCATTTCTCCTGCTCTGTCACTGTCAGCTGCCCCAGGTTTTTTTCATCCTCTTCCTCTTATTCCTTCTCTTTCTGTCTGTCTGACTCCACCTCTCTTGCTTAAAACCGTGCATTTGATAAACAGCTCTTACCCTCTCTTTTCTCTCCTTTCCTTTATTTGTTCCCCTGTTAAATGGATTTAAAAAAGAAAATAACACTTTTGCTGAAATTGTCCACTTTTCCGACGTTTTTCTATTTTGAAGTGCAGCCTCAGGCAGCAAGAAAAAAAAGTTTGAAATGCAAAAAATACATTAAAAACTAGGGACCAGGAGTACGACACACAAAATAGCGCCTCACAAATTGCAAGTCTTTTGCGACTTGCAATTTACACAGCACTATTTTGCATGTACAACAGTGTGTTTAACACTGTTCGCTATTCCCAATGGGGTTGCAAATTGCGAGGATCATGAATATTCATGAGCCTCTCTCAATTTGGGAGCTCATTGGGAATGACAGCCCCTCACAGGAATGGTGGCCTGCTGGTCTCAGATAGACTACCATGTCTGGGATTGCTTTTAAATAAAGCAGCATTTTTTTAAACACATCACTTTTTTCTTGAAGGAAAACGGGATGCATTAAAAAAAAATATAATAAAACATTATCGTTTTATTTTTTAAGGGAAGGCAGTGAACCCTGGGACCACTGCCTGCCCTTAAAAAATATTTTTTGAGCCAGTCACAAAGGGCCTTCCCATTTGCAACTTCATTACCACCACCTTGAAGAGGTCAGTAATTTGCAAGTGTTTTGTGACTGCAATTGCAGCCGCAAAACATTTATACATGGCTTTGCGGTAGCTATTAGGAAGGGAACGCCCCTTCTTAATAGCGGGTCGCAATTCACGATCATGTGAGTTGCAAATTAGTGTAAGTACAAGGCCCAGACTAAAATTACATGCGCAAACGGGTTGCAAACCTATTTGCGCATGCAATTTCACGTTGTTCATCTGGCCCTAAATAAAGCAAGAAAGGGGTCGCAAAGTGGCCAGATTAGTTTTATTCACACCACACTCATTAGAGCCACTTCACAGAGTTTGCCAGCAAAGTGCTAATTTCGTTTTCTCATCTTTCTATGAACAAAATTGTTTTTCCCGCATGGCGCAGTGCACCATTCCTGGTGGTACTGCATAACCTGGTCGATGCGTAGAGTGGAAAAAGTTTAATGTTATCCTTATCAGCTGTTTTCCTTATTTTAGCTTACAAAATTTGTACCACGGCTCTCTGTTTAGGGATGTGGTCTTTTTCAACTACATTTCTCGTGTTTTGTAAGGATATAAGCAATGGACATTAAAACTGATACTTTCTGGGCCCTGTAGTCATGTCCTTAACTTTTCAGGTAAGAACATAAATCGATTTCTGAATAATTAGTGTAAAAGTGTTATGGTAACATTGTTGTTCCTCATTACATTTCACAAGCTATACTTAATCTTGCATTCCCTATGAGTGTTTGCTTTATCCAGGAAGTTGTGAACTATTTATCTTTTCAGGCAGCATTTTACCACTGTCTACCCTCCCTCATAAACTCTTTCCCATTTTCGGATTCTACCAGTGCTACGAGGTCATATGAATGGAAATAGTGCTATGAAAATATGGTCAGTGCACTGCAAATAAAAAATCAAAAGTAAAAAAACGTTGTAATATTCAACACCAAGAGCTCAAACTTTCACAAATGTGAGATCGATTACATTGCAACTACTTGTTTTATATAGTATAGATTTGTTTTGCATAAAATATATTTTAAAATGGTTGTTTTTCTAAATCTATGTGATCTCTTCTTTTCTATTTCAGCTACAACGAGTTTTATTTCTTAACACACCCAGCCATCTTTATAGAGGACCATTTTCCCGATAAAAAGGAATGGCAGTTGCTGAGTCCACCTCTGTCCAAGAGGCAGTATATGAACAATATATGCCATCACTATGGTTTTTATAATATGGGATTGTTGACTTCATGTCCAAAAACAGCAGTCATCAAAACCGGTAAGCTCTGTTCCTAATGGAAGGTTTCCTACAACCTTGCTTTCCTCCCATCTACAAATACCAAAGCTAATTTTGTAAAACAGTGTAAATAAAAGTGTGATGCTTCTATATTTTATTACAAAAAATGCTAAAAGTTGTTAAGGCAAGAAGAAAGTAAAATTTCAAAACATGAATGATTACACTATGTTTTGAAGCAAGAACATGTAGAAATTGGGAGCCTTTATGAGTACAATCCCCGGGATTCAAACTGATTTCATATTAGAGTTTAATAATGAGATGGTGTGGTGCCAACTCCTTTGTAATATTTGTGAAAATGATGTAAAATCCTTCCATTCTTCTTCATATTGGCTCGACGGTTATTAATGAACATTTATCAAATCAATTTGAAAAAATGCAGCTTTTTTACTCTGGGAGTGTTCTAAATTATTATAGTAATGTAGGTATAATAGGAATTGTAATTAATTTAACCTACCCATTTGTGCCAGCAGCAGCTTGATCAACCCACCACCTAAGGAGCACCTCTTCTTTCAGTAGCAGGGTTTCACAATTCAATTTCGAAATTGAATTTCAGTCAATTGTACATGTGACCCATAAATATTAACATATTCAGATGAGTTTTTGGGTTAGTATATTCGACTTCAGTGGTAGCAGTAGAAGATTTTTGTTGACATGCAGTTTATAGGAGAGTACCAGTCAAAGCATTGCACTCTCTGGTCTGCTCATCTACTGCTTGGAGATGTGGTCTAAGAAGACAAATCACTGGTCTTCATTTAAATGCTAAAATTTCAATGTGGATGGTTGGATTTTTTTATTAGATGTAAGGAGTTAACAATAGTGTAAAATGTTTAGTGCACGCAAGGCTGGTGACAGATTACAGTCTTATTTGGAAGTCCTTTGAAAAGGGAATGGTTAACAAACACTGCCACTCAACATGCACATCATAAACATCTGATCAACTCAGTAAAAACTTAGAACAAAATCTAAACATTTCTACAAGTTTTCAAATATATTGCTACCAGATGCCTATAAATGCCTTATCTGCAACTAGAAACTTCAAGTCCAAGGCTGAGTTTCTGAAAAGATTGCATCGAACAAACTAATTGCATGATTGGTATGCCCAGGTACACCGGGCTGAAGGATAAATGTATGTTGTCTTACACAGGTTAGCCACAAGAAAGTTTATTTTTGGCTGCGGTTACACTTTTCTGATCTTCTGTGCTCAGCACTCTTAACAGAGAAAGAAGTATAACTGCACTGTACATTCCTGTCTTGTTTTTTTCGGCCCAGCCCAGACCCAGGTTAAATGATGCTTCTTTGCCTGGGCATGCGTCAAAAGGGACTGGACAGCATGTACAGCACAGTGGAATGTACTCCCTGGATGTCACTGGATGTTGAGCCGAGTGGCAGTGTGACATTATAAGTCAATTTCACTTGAAATCTCACACGGTTGCATGGACCTCGCCAAATTATATTTCATAGTGAAACTACGCTAAGTAAACAGCGGGGTAAGCAAGGGGCCTGTAATAGGCTGCTGAAGCTCACCCAAAGGAAAGCACGAAGATTTAGGAAGTATTTCTACTGACCATGGTGCATGATTCCCAACTTGGTGATCTGAAAATTAAATGTAAGACAAGGTGTTAACTAGAATAGATTGCAGCATCGCCAACCTAATTGGAACAGCGAAAATGCAGCTAGCCTCTCACAAGGCAACAGGCAATGCAGCTATAAGACTGGTAGCTAAAATGCGAAAATTCGACAAGTTCACTCCCTCCCTAATATTCCTACAGTGGCTCGCATTAAAGCCAGAAGATTCTGCTGTAGGATTGTTTTGCACAATTCTGTCATGCAAACTCAAGTACAAGCTGTACTTGAACAGTGCTGGGCTGGAACAATTGTTTCTTTGATTGGCTCTCTATTAGAGAACACCTCAAGATATATTGACCACTATTTAACCCCTTCCACGCTGATGACGAGCTGGGCTCGTCATGGCGTAGCCTCCTCGCACGCTGACGACGAGCCCAGCTCGTCACATAACATGCGATTTAAAAAATCTCAGCGTGCGAGCGGAATTCCGCTAGCGCGCATGAGGTTAAGATCATTTGTGGTAGGGTTGCCTGCCTATATAAGAGATACCAGAGTTAATCAAGTGAAAAAATGGACACTTGTAACAAATCCAGACCATTGGTTGGAAAAACTATGGTACCCTCAAAAGACCCAATGTAAATAGGTATAGCGGTATATATCGTTCCTCCGCCCCTACATTGTGGTTCGTTGGCAGTTATCATTGGGTACCATAGGTAGTGTGGGTGCCTGCCTCAACCAGAGGCTCCTCTGGTCTGGGTTGCAGTGGCCAGAGAAAAAAATTATTGTGCAAAGAAGGATCAAAAAATATCGAAAAAAGACTGTTAAAAATGAGATCAGCACCTAGGAAAATTTTAATGAAATGGTGTAGATCTTATAATAAAACCAATGGGTACTTGTCCTAGATCGGATTATGGGATCCAGAAGTATTGAATTACAAGGGTGTCGACATGTTTCAGCCCCCTTTGGCTCAAAGGAGTCTACGGGGCTTTCGTCAGGACGGAAAAGGACAGACAAACAAAAATGTTCTACTCACACTTAGTATGTGGAGTTCAATGGAAACACCGAGGGTCAATTTTTAAACTGCTCGGGTTTTAAGAGCCTGCAAAAGACAATACATACAGACATGTTGTGCAAGGTAATGAAACATTTATACCATATTGCATGAATGAGAGAGGCACAGTAGTAAGCATTAGTCTTAACTACTAACACAGAGCCTAATTTTAGCTAAACAAATTGTACTTCATTTCTAAACAGTAGGAGCATTCCCTGGTAGAGTAGAGGAAAGAGTGATGAGTTGAGAGCGGTTACATATGCTGTAAAGATGTATGATACAGCGCCATTAAATGCGTGAGTTATGCCAAGGTATCCGTGATGGAATGTGGCCCATCATGCGTGCTGAGTGTTGGAGAGTCTATCACCACTATAAACTCTAGGGGGACAAATACAACGAGGATGTTTGCGTTGCTGGTGAAGGATACGTCCTGCTTATGAAGAACGCGGAGTGCCTGACTCTAATGCGGTAAAGTAGTGAAAAGCGCGCTCGAACAAACGTTCTAGGTGAGGCACTTACCCCCTAATGCGGAGATTGTAGCTTTCATCGGGGAGGTTCAGAGCTGCAGGGAACAGGTATAAGTAGTTCAGAAATCTCTTACCTACTCGGAGAGGAAATTGAAATTACCGAGAGAGGTGCGCGTTTTGCCATTACCCGCGTGTCTGCTTTCCTACGCTGCTTGTGCTGACTCTGCCCCCAGACGTCAGGATAGCGTCTGGGGGAGGGTTTAAGACTACGTTTCTTTGAAAAAACTTTATTGAGTAGTTACACAGAACCCTGAATGTTAGGGTCAGCGAGTGTGTGCATTATTCATCAGAGAGAGTGTAAAATTAAATTTTAGATTTTAATGCAACGCAGTAGAAAATGTGGTCTGTGTTGCGAGTGGGTTATATGGCCACAAGTGGATAAGGGCAAATGCAGCGACCCCATTAGGGGAAGTTATGAGATTCTACACTGGAGAGATTCAGTATTGAACTTGAGATTTATTTAGATTCATAAAGCGGTGTGCAGACCTCTAGTTGGAAGGAGGTAAAGCAACTTCATATTTCAGGGTTTCTTCAGTGAACCGCAAATTGGTGCCAGGGGACGTTATCATTCATCCCAGTGATGTTGGTCTTCAAACGGTCCACCCACCGTTGCTCTTTTTCGTGCAGGACTCTTTCTGCGTTATGGTTTTTTTTGGTCAACATCTCTATGACAGTCCATCTTATGTCATCACAAGAATGTCCTTTCTCAAGGAAGTGGGCACACAGTTTAGTAGTGGTTTTCTTCAGGCGAATGTTGCTACGATGTTCCCCTATTCTTATTTTGATTTTGCGGCACGTCATACCTATGTATAGTTTTTTACATGGACAAATGACCAAGTAGATGACACAGGAAGAATTACAGTTCGTGTGCTGTTTTTGGGTCCAGTTTAGAGTCTCAGATAGTTGAAGCTGTTTTGAGTGGGTGGTGAATTGACAGACTGTACAGTTACCGCAGGGATAGTGACCACTGACCGGGGACATTGAGATGTTCCTGATGGTTTCTTGACTGTATGTTTTACGTGGCCGGGTGTGGACCAATGTGTCTCGTAAGTTTTTGGATCTTCTATTTGCGAAACGTGGTTTTGGCCAGTCGAATTTCCCAGTGTTGAGGATTTTCCAATTCTTGTTGACCAATTTTTGGACCTCATAGGTAGACGGGCAGAAAGTAGTTACACATGTCGTGAGATCTGGAATGGGGTCTTTAGGGTAAGTTTGTAGAAGGCATTCCCTCGGTTGATGGTTAGCACGTTTCATGCATTTCTGGATGGTCCTCTGCGTGTAATCTCTCTGTTTTAATTTTATACACAGATCTTTCGCTTGGGCTTTATAGTCATTGTTCTCTGTACAGTTTCTTTTTAGACGTAAAAATTGACTATAGGGTAAATTGTCCCTCAGAGGTTTGGGGTGATAGCTCTTATAGGATAGTAGACTGTTTTTAGCAGTAGGTTTGGTGAATGTTTTTGTTTTAAGTTGGTTGTCTTCTGCGAAAATAGTGAGGTCAAGGAAGTCGATGGAAACATTGTTGGCCATGTGTGTGAAATTCAGCCAAGGGTCTTTTTCATTTAACCATCTCAGGAAAGGATCCAGGTCAAGTTTGATGTCCCAAATGAGGAAGATGTCGTCAATGTATCTCTTCCAGTATAGGATACTGGAAGAGTATGGGTTTACCTCATTGAGTACGAATTGTTGTTCAAAATTGCTGACGTACAATCCTGCCACCGAAGGGGCAAAGGCACTGCCCATCGAGGTTCCGTGTTTTTGTAGATACAACGTTCCGTTGTATTCAAAAAAATTATCTTTAAGTGCAAGTTGACAACACTGTAAGATAAAATGTCTAGGAGTGTGGTATTCCCAGTTTTCACTGTAAAGGACATCCTCCAGCATTTGTAGGGTGTCATCTTGGGGCAGGCTGGTGTACAATGACTCCACGTCGAGACCTACCAGGAGCATCGTGTTCTGATCAAACGGTATGTCCTTGATTTGTACTAGTAGGTCACGGGTATCTTTCAGATAGGTGGGTGTCTTTTGCACTATTGGTTTTAAGAACTCATCTGCGAATTTCGATAGGGGTTCGAGTAGTGATCCTATGCCGGCCACAATGGGGCGTCCTGGTGGAGGTGATCTGTTTTTATGGATTTTGGGTAAGGAATAGAAGAAGGGGATTTTGGGTTCTTTAGTACAAAGGTAGTCTGCTTCCTTCCCTGTTATCCATCTGTTGGTTTCAGCTTCATTGACCATTATGTTGATTATGTTCTGGAGCCTTTCTGTGGGATCCTCCTCGATTTTCTCATAATATTTAGTGTCTGATAGGAGGGAGAGGCATTGCAAATCATAACCCTCTTTGCTGAGGATCACGATCCCTCCCCCCTTGTCTGCTGGTTTCAAGACAATGTCTGTGTTGGTTTCAAGAGTCTTTAAAGCTTGTCGTTCCCTGTTGGTCAAATTTTGAAAATGTGGTTTCTTTTTAGTAGTCATTTTATCTACGCCTTTTAGTAATGCCTGTTCGAAGGTGTGAATTTCAGGTGGTATACTTCCTGCTGGAGGGTTGAAGGTAGATCTCTTTCTTAGATTGGTATCACCTTCTGGTGGTAGGAAGGGTTTGTCAGCAAAAAACGCTTTAAGTTTCAAAGTGCGACAAAACTCAGCTAATTCACATTTTAGCTTGAAGTTATCTATTGGTGGAGTGGGGACAAATCCAAGCCCTTTTTCCAGGACGTTCTTTTGATCTTCTGTTAGCTCGATATTGGCAATGTTGACTATTAACGAGTGTTGGTTTTGCTCGTGCTCGGTTGGGCAGACGACATGCTCCTCGTTTGGACACTCCTCTGCTGATCTTGCCAGACTATGGTTTTCTTTCTTCCTCTGAATTGGTTTTGGCCCCTGCCTAAAAAAGGCGGCTGTTGTTGTTGTTGTTGTCCCTGTTGACCTGGATGTTGTTCATTACCCAGTTGAGGCATCTGTTGCATTCCATAATTGTATGGTGTCATCCATCCCCCATACGGTGGCATGTAGGCTTGGAAATGGGGCATGTTCATGTTTGGGTAGAAGGGTCTTTGCCATCTGTTTCCCCTCCTGAATCTTTGTGGTCGATTGTTAAACCCACCTCTTCTTGGCGGGTGGTCCTCCGAGCTGCTCACCGAGTTGTTTGAAGAGGCTCTGCCTAAGGATTCATTATCCGAGCTTTGGTCATTGGAGTTGTAGTCCTCTTTAGTGTAGGGGTGCATTTTTTCTTGACTGAACTTCTTCAAGTCCTTGCTCAGTTTCAATAGTTTACTCTGCATAATGAATTCCTGTGTCTCTTCCATTTCTTTTGTGAGTTCCTCCAATTTCTTTGTGTAAGTTAGTGGATTTATTCCTTTTTTTAATTCATTTTCAAGAGTTTGGATTTCTTCTAGCAATGCTTCAGAGAGTCTTTTTGCCGTCTTTATGATTAACACCAGGTAGTCAAGGGTACATTTCCAGGAAATGGACGACCAATCCTTTCGAAAGGCCAAGTCATGTAAAAAGATGCGGGGAGCATTACTCACCCAGAGACCTCGTGGAGCTGTTTTTTGTCGGAGGTATTCGGTCATAATAATGCCGTGAATCGCAGTCCGTATTTGTTCTCTCTTCTTTTCTGAGAGTGTGTCCCAATTATCTGTTTGTTCCAAAGCTTCCGTCAGGTCTTTATTCTGAAGAAGTGACTGACCAGCTAGAATTTCTTCTATGTCGCTCTCACCAAAGCTCAGTCCAACATTACCCTCCATGGTTAGGCTCCAAAGTAAAGAAATTGTGATATTCACTGTATTGAGAGAAGGTTCCCGCAGCTGTCCGCTGCTTAATTCAAGGATAATCAGAGGAGGGACGAGGAAAACGTGTCCATTTATTTCCCCAAACAATATCAGAGTTAATCAAGTGAAAAAATGGACACTTGTAACAAATCCAGACCATTGGTTGGAAAAACTATGGTACCCTCAAAAGACCCAATGTAAATAGGTATAGCGGTATATATCGTTCCTCCGCCCCTACATTGTGGTTCGTTGGCAGTTATCATTGGGTACCATAGGTAGTGTGGGTGCCTGCCTCAACCAGAGGCTCCTCTGGTCTGGGTTGCAGTGGCCAGAGAAAAAAATTATTGTGCAAAGAAGGATCAAAAAATATCGAAAAAAGACTGTTAAAAATGAGATCAGCACCTAGGAAAATTTTAATGAAATGGTGTAGATCTTATAATAAAACCAATGGGTACTTGTCCTAGATCGGATTATGGGATCCAGAAGTATTGAATTACAAGGGTGTCGACATGTTTCAGCCCCCTTTGGCTCAAAGGAGTCTACGGGGCTTTCGTCAGGACGGAAAAGGACAGACAAACATAAATGTTCTACTCACACTTAGTATGTGGAGTTCAATGGAAACACCGAGGGTCAATTTTTAAACTGCTCGGGTTTTAAGAGCCTGCAAAAGACAATACATACAGACATGTTGTGCAAGGTAATGAAACATTTATACCATATTGCATGAATGAGAGAGGCACAGTAGTAAGCATTAGTCTTAACTACTAACACAGAGCCTAATTTTAGCTAAACAAATTGTACTTCATTTCTAAACAGTAGGAGCATTCCCTGGTAGAGTAGAGGAAAGAGTGATGAGTTGAGAGCGGTTACATATGCTGTAAAGATGTATGATACAGCGCCATTAAATGCGTGAGTTATGCCAAGGTATCCGTGATGGAATGTGGCCCATCATGCGTGCTGAGTGTTGGAGAGTCTATCACCACTATAAACTCTAGGGGGACAAATACAACGAGGATGTTTGCGTTGCTGGTGAAGGATACGTCCTGCTTATGAAGAACGCGGAGTGCCTGACTCTAATGCGGTAAAGTAGTGAAAAGCGCGCTCGAACAAACGTTCTAGGTGAGGCACTTACCCCCTAATGCGGAGATTGTAGCTTTCATCGGGGAGGTTCAGAGCTGCAGGGAACAGGTATAAGTAGTTCAGAATTCTCTTACCTACTCGGAGAGGAAATTGAAATTACCGAGAGAGGTGCGCGTTTCGCCATTACCCGCGTGTCTGCTTTCCTACGCTGCTTGTGCTGACTCTGCCCCCGGACGTCAGGATAGCGTCTGGGGGAGGGTTTAAGACTACGTTTCTTTGAAAAAACTTTATTGAGTAGTTACACAGAACCCTGAATGTTAGGGTCAGCGAGTGTGTGCATTATTCATCAGAGAGAGTGTAAAATTAAATTTTAGATTTTAATGCAACGCAGTAGAAAATGTGGTCTGTGTTGCGAGTGGGTTATATGGCCACAAGTGGATAAGGGCAAATGCAGCGACCCCATTAGGGGAAGTTATGAGATTCTACACTGGAGAGATTCAGTATTGAACTTGAGATTTATTTAGATTCATAAAGCGGTGTGCAGACCTCTAGTTGGAAGGAGGTAAAGCAACTTCATATTTCAGGGTTTCTTCAGTGAACCGCAAATTGGTGCCAGGGGACGTTATCATTCATCCCAGTGATGTTGGTCTTCAAACGGTCCACCCACCGTTGCTCTTTTTCGTGCAGGACTCTTTCTGCGTTATGGGTTTTTTTGGTCAACATCTCTATGACAGTCCATCTTATGTCATCACAAGAATGTCCTTTCTCAAGGAAGTGGGCACACAGTTTAGTAGTGGTTTTCTTCAGGCGAATGTTGCTACGATGTTCCCCTATTCTTATTTTGATTTTGCGGCACGTCATACCTATGTATAGTTTTTTACATGGACAAATGACCAAGTAGATGACACATAAGAGATAAGAGATACAACACACTTTCTGACAGTTATTGATGGCATCCACTGGGAAGAAAGCTATACTCTGGTCAAGCTAGATGTAAACAGTTTGTACACGAGTATCAAGCATGATTTCAGTCTACAGGCAGTTAGACACTTCTTATAAACACGGTCAATCTCCTTGTTTTTTCACTCTGAAATGCTTTTAGATATGATATATTTTTGTTTGAATAACAATTTTTTCATTTTTGATAATTCAATCTATCGGCAGTCATAAGGCACAGCAATGGGCACCTGAAGAGCAAAATATATTCACAAGTGGGGTCGCACACCGCTCACACATCAGCGGGATCGCCCCTAAGGATCATGGTAATTGTAGTTACCTTTTCTCGACGCCGTATCTTCTATCAAAATCTCAAATATCTTCATCTTTGCCATCCCTGGACACGTGTTTCGGGGTATTTACCCCTCGTCAGCAGGGATTAGGCAATCTTCTGGGGTTGCTGCATGGCTCTCCAGGTATAGTTCCATACAAAGGCGCGCAGGTGCGGGGGTCCGTGCTCGTCAGCACAACACTCCAAAGAGCAAAATATATTCACAAGTGGGGTCGCACACCGCTCACACATCAGCGGGATCGCCCCTAAGGATCATGGTAATTGTAGTTACCTTTTCTCGACGCCGTATCTTCTATCAAAATCTCAAATATCTTCATCTTCGCCATCCCTGGACACGTGTTTCGGGGAATTTACCCCTCGTCAGCAGGGATTAGGCCATCTTCTGGGGTTGCTACATGGCTGACAAATATCTCCAGGTATAGTACCATACAAAGGCGCGCAGGTGCGGGGTCCCGTGCTTATCCGCACAACACTCCAAAGAGCAAAATATAATCACAAGTGGGGTCGCTCACTGCTCACACATCAGCGGGATCGCCCCTAAGGATCATGGTAATTGTAGTTACCTTTTCTCGACGCCGTATCAGCAATGGGCACCTGCTTCGCCTCCAGCTAAGGGAATTTATTCATGGGCTGATGGGAGGAGCAGGTGGCCGCACAGCTGGAGGTATTTGAAAGCTGTGTTGCTCTGTAGCTGCATTTAATTGATGATATTTTTTGTGTTTGGAGTGTGGATGAGGATTTTGCAAAAAGATTTGTAGGGAGGCTGAATGAGAATCCAATTCAATTTAACCTTTACTGAGCATGTCAGCAAAACAACAATTGATTTTTTAGATGCGCAAAATTAATGTAATTGGTGATGTGTTAGAGACAAAACCTTCCAGGAAAGCAACATCAGGGAACAGCTTATTAAGTGGCAAGAGTGCACACCCCTCTAATCTGATTTACAGTATCCCCTATGAGGAACTACTATGTACAAGTGCAACTGCAGCAGGAAAGTGGCTTTTCATATGGAGAAAGAGATCATGTGCCGTCGATTTTCAGAAAAGGCATATAGCCAGAAAACCATCAATTAAGCCATTAAGAAAGTAGACGATACCAGTAGAAATGAACTGCTTCATCCGCTTAGACAGGAGGAGAGTACAGAAACGATGAGATTTATAACAAATTTCTCCTTCCAAGCACAAGAAATGCAGAAAATCTTAAACAAGCATTGGCATGTGTTAAGGATGGATGACAGCTTAAAGAAATGTTTGAGCAACAACCCCCAGATCACTTTTAAGAAAGTCAATCTTTATGTGACGAGCTAAGTCACAATTTTATAACACAGGAAGAGGTGGTTAAAAGTACTGGAAATCCGGGTTTTCGGTGTTGCAAGAATTGCAAGGCTTGCAGTAGTAGCAGGGATTGTACAAAATGTTTTATACCTGATTCACAGCGAGAATTAATGATCAGAAAACCCCACACTTGTAACACTACATACTGTGTTTATGCTCTTTTTGTGCCCCAATAAATCATGCAAAAAAGAGTTTTAGAGCATGTATGTGCTATCAGACATAACAACAGACTATATCCAGTAGCACCACACTTTTTGGATTTTCATTTCCAGGATGAGAGATTACTGCGTCTGGTGGCCATTTGATGGAACACTAACTAAGCTGAGAGGTGGAAACCGTGATTTTAACTTCGGAAACTGGAGTCAAAATATAACATTGACTTCGGAACTCTTGTCCCTCAGGATTTGAACTCGAGAGAAGGAACTGGCAGTTCATCTAATTAGCTGAAATTTGTATTGCAGATCCTTTTCTGGAGGCATGAATTGGTTTCAACATTTTGCATATCTTTCTTTTTACACAGGAGCTGGCACTTTATTTATTATTTTTTTGATCGCTGTGGAACTTCCTGTCCTTTGGCAAATTGATACATCATTTGTTGAGTAAGATACAGAGGAAGACTTATTAATTAGACTTTTTAGAATGCTGATAGCTCATTGTGACATGATTGCACCATGATATTGTTAATCATGAAATAGCCCACTCGGGCTTTATTCATGCCATAAGTGTGACTTGCACATGCAATGTATAATTTTTCTAGCTCATCTTCAGAAGAGTCATAGGTGTTGTTACAATTAGGAATCAAACTGCCCACTGGGGCTATGATTGTGATTTACTGATCGGTATTAGGAACTGTGGTACATACATGAAGTGTATTTGCTGTGTTTTCTTATTGTTAAAATCATTCATTTATTTCAAAATTATGGATAAATTGGTGATGTATTCATTGCAACAAAGAGGTTACATGTGTAACATATGTCATGGATTGCTAGCCTAAAATGACCGCCATGCTCTAAATTGTAAATCACTTGATGTGGGTTAAGTCCGTCTTCACTGTTTGCTTAAAATGAAATTGATGCAGTGTGTATTCATGACCGTGAACAAGCTGTAATGCCGAAATGCGACTTTTTCTGTCATTAAATACCTAAAATCAAGCCTGCTGAGGTGTCCGTGGATTTTCTGATAAATGGTGGAGATTACATCCACTCATTCTTCAATATGTAATACATATTTTAACTTTACAGAAACATACAGTCACTGTATGATGTCATCAGTGATGTTGTCAGTGATGTCATTTGAGTTGTCATCAGTGATGTCACTGACCATGTCATGATTGATGTAATATGTGACATCATCAGCAGTGGATTGCGGGTGCGCGATATATAGTTATTGCATCTAACTATATATGCGAATTTCTATGGTTTTGTGCGAGTAAATTAAGGTTTTGTAAATGCTAAACCCTAACTATATATGGCCTAAAACCTATGGTTTTTTCAGTGAATTTCAATGGTTTTTTAATAGCAAATATCAAAAGCTGTCAAATGTCAAGTACGTGATAGGTAAAAACATTTTCGTGTTTATGCACGCTGATGTGCTTTGAACGCTGCCCCCCTCTTTTCTCTTAGTATTACTCTCTCTTTGCAGATAGTGAAGGGTAGTTAACGCAGGCCTTTGCCGCCGTTGTAATCCGTCGTGCCTGCTTGTCTCTCCATTTGATTGATTGTTATCCAAGCATTTACTGTTTTAGAATTGATTCTCTTTGGTTCATTCTCTATTTACAAACAAGCACAGAGTCGCAATACTCTGTTTAATCTTTGCAGATAGTGATCGAGCAAAATCAGTAGGCCACTAATGGGATCTCTTTTTGACCTCGCTAAAATAGAAACATTAGGAACAACCCTTCATGAGAAATACGAAACTAGTGAGATGAACTGAGCTCCACACCATGATGGCTGCAAGACAGCTCGGCTCCGCCACCAACCCCGCCCAAAATAACGATAAACTCTATGCAAATATTATAAATATATACAACACACCAGCAAAGTAACAGGGTAAAACATTTTATTAAATAACTATTTACATAACTATTTTATACTTTTTGTTGCCTGATCCGGCTAGCTCAATCGATCGAGCATGAAACTCATGCACTCTGATAGCAAGCGTTGCTGCTGATGCTATGCAGACAAAAACTGTTTTTCAGTTTGTACATTCTTCAAGATTTTTCCATCCAAGGCTGGTTGAGAGTTTGTAGAACGATGGCTTCAGATTTTCAACATACGGTGTGGTGGCACGGACTGGGAGGGGGCGCTTGGCTCCTGCCCCCTCCCCAAGTCGTGTTGCCCTGGTGTGGCCTAAGATCGCCCCCGACATAGGCGGCCGGCTCCCGGGGTCCGGCGGAACTTTTTGCCTTTTGATGACTCTTCCATTCTGGACCTTGTCCCACAATCCGTTTGAC
This sequence comes from Lissotriton vulgaris, assembly GCF_964263255.1. Taxonomy (NCBI): domain Eukaryota; kingdom Metazoa; phylum Chordata; class Amphibia; order Caudata; family Salamandridae; genus Lissotriton; species Lissotriton vulgaris. The sequence goes on along the minus strand of NC_141699.1, from coordinate 821,665,519 downwards.
CTGAAGACACGCTGTAGTGGGGCGCCCCTTTACCGTTTCAGTTGCCATTCTGCCCGCTTTTGCTACACTGTCCCTCTTCCGCCATTCAGCTGTTTACCGCCCGCTCTTGCGACTACAGCGTCTCGCTCACCATGTAGTTGAGTTGCTCCCGCTCTTCCGATGCAGCGATAGGCGGCTGCCACAGGACTCTCAAAATGGCGGCCGGCTTTTCAGATTTGGGCGTGGTCCACTAAAATGGCCCTGGGACACCTTGGAACTCGGACGCTTGTCTGCTAGGTCTTGGGCCCCATTCTCGAAAGCGTCCCCTCAGCCTTGAAGATTCTACAAAAGTCTTGGGGGCCCCCGACTCCCGCAGGCTTCTGGTGGGGAGCGGCTGCCATGATTGCTCGTGGAATGGCCACGACTGAGCTACGAGATGGTGGTGCTCTCATGCTGACGCCAGCTTCAGTCTGAAACATCCAGAAACACTGTAGACTACCAATTCGATCAGTTCCGGTAGCGCCCCAACGTGACCCGGTAGAGAAGAACTTGCCCTCCCCTCTTTGACTGAAGGTTCTTGTTGCCTGTCCCTTCTGTTGTCATTTAACAGAACTTTTTAGACTGCTGAAAGGGGTTGTGTTCCGACCGCTAATTGGTGGAGACATTTTGACTATATTCTGGACCTACATTGTCGCGTAATGCGTTATATGACACGCCGCGTTAGCGCACCCGGAAGTGCTCCGGTGCGCGAAGCGCAGCTTCCCGGAAGCGATCCGGGGCGCGGCGCGCAGCGCGTAACGTAAGCAAAACAGGTCATGTGACTTGTTAATAAAACTTTTCATTGGTTCATTTTACTTTTGTTATTCTAATGATGAAAGGCTTGGTCATATGACCTAAAAATTACGCTTTTTATTGCTTTCGAACATTATTTTTTCTTAAACATATATGTTATAATGTTCCAGGCTAATGTACTTTCCCGGAAAATTTACAACTGTCCTGCAAGTAAAATATATTCCTTTTTCGAGAAAAAGGACGTTTCTTCATCCCATGACGGAGCCGTTGAGCAAAAAAGGCTCGGACTGCTGTCTTAGTCGCTGATACGCCTGAATATCAGATTCTTATTGATCACTTTATGTTGCAGGAGTAGAAAACACAACAGCCCTTGACCATTTATCTTTACTGCGTTCCTGCGTATTATACCTTTTATCCGTCATGTAATTGGACTGCTTTATTTCACTTGCCTTTTACTGATTCGAAAACAGTGACTAAAATTAAAAACTTTACCAATGTAAACACTACTACCATGTTTTGTTTTAAAAACATTTATTGTGAAAATGTCAGTATACAAATACGGGCCTATAACCACGTGGGCCGGCCACGGAGCAAACTGGAATCGTATATGATGAGGAGACATTTACACTGTAGAGGAACGTAACGAGCGGGCCATTAGGTTGCAAGAACTAAGGTGTCTAACAGTTGCGGAATCGGTGGACGTACATTTTGTAATTAAAATACGACAGGGCCACTTACAATAAAATTATCTAGATATACATTTGCGGGCAAGTACCATGGGTGACGTTAATTCGAACTTTCAATAGTACAGTAATCAATAACACATCAGAACTTAATATCAATAGGGATGTCGAAATATTCAATCAATTCTCGTCCCCGCCCGCCATGTGCTTCAAAACCGCATACGTATCTCGTGATATCAAGGTTGTGCAACCAGTACACAACAAGGAGTTACGAGTCCCATTTATACCGGCGCCATTTTGGATGGAAAAATCCAGAAGAATGTACAAACTGAAAACCTGTTTTTGTCTGTATAGCATCAGCAGCAACGCTTGAGTGAGCTTTGTGTGAAGCCGCCATTTTGATTCAATCAATAGCGTCCCCCTGCACACATTCAGGGACCTGGTCGTGTCTTCAGGTCAAACGGATTGTGGGACAAGATGCAGAAAGGAAAAGGAAAAAAGTTCCGCCGGACCCCGGGAGCCGGCCGCCTATGTCATGGGCGATCTTTGGCCACACCAGGGCAATAGTGAAGCTGCAGCAGGTGCAAATAAGCTTCAGACAGTGTTACAAGCGCTGCTCAGAACTCTCAACTATGACACCACCTCGGTGCCATCCGGATCTTGGCGCCTTGTGCTGGTTCCGGCCTATTCACACATCAGTCCGCTACTGACACCACCTCACAGGCCAACGGGGCACCCCACGCCGACTTTCGGCGCAGCATTGTAGGATGGCCACACCAGTGCGGCAACTTGCTGGACACCACCTCAGTGCCATCCAGATCTCGGCGCGTTGTGCTACCTTCGGCCTACTGTAGCCGCAAGTGCGGACGCAACTCAGCTGGATAGCGAGTGAAACTCCAAAAGGCGCCCCACTGCAGCCGAGGAGCCTCCATCTTGGGGGCGACGCACAGCATCACATTGCTTCGCAATGCAGTCAAATCCTCAAACAGCCCCCACTGACTGACGCGACCTCACAGGCCAACGGGGCGCCCCACGCCGACTTTCGGCGCAGCATTGTAGGATGGCCACACCAGTGCGGCAACTTGCTGGACACCACCTCGGTGCCATCCGGATCTTGGCGCGTTGTGCTGCCTTCGGCCTATTCGCACATCGGTCCGCTACTGACGCCGCCTCACGTGCCAACGGATTTTCTACGCTTTTTATAGCCCTATGCCGCATAACAGGTCATGTGACTTGTTTATAAAACTTTTCATTGGTTCATTTTACTTTTGGTTTCCTAATGATGGAAGGCTTGATCATATGACCTAAAAATAACACTTTTCATTGGATTAAAACATTTTTTTTTCCCAAACGATGAAAGCCCCACCTTGTTTCTGGATGTTTCAGACTGAAGCTGGCGTCAGCATGAAAGCACCACCATCTCGTGGCTCCGTCGTGGTCATTCCGCGAGAAATCATGGCAGCCGCTCCCCACCAGAAGCCTGCAGGAGTCGGGGGCCCCCAAGACTTTTGTAGAATCTTCAAGGCTCAGGGGACGCTTTTGAGAATAGGGTCCAAGACCGAGCAGACAAGCGTCCGAGTTCCAAGGTGTCCCAGGGCCCTTTTAGTGGACCAGGCCCAAAAAGGAAAGAGCCTGCTGCCATTTTGAGAGTCCTGTAGCAGCTGCCTATCGCTGAACCGCAAGAGTGGGCGCAACTCAGCTGAATGGCGGATTTTGGCACAGTGTACCAAAAGCGGGCGGAATGGCAACTGAAACGGTAAAGGGGCGCCCCACTACAGCAGACGAGCCTCCACCTGGGGAGGCCCGTTCACGCCGCCTCCCCCCACCCCCCCCGGGCGCCCCACGCCGTTTTTCGGAGCAGCATTGTAGGATACCAAAACCAGTGCGGCAACTTAATGGACATCACCTGGGTGCCATCCACATCTCAGCGCGTTCTGCTGCCTTGGGACTATTCGCACAACAGACCGCTTCTGACGAGGCCTCCCCCCGCACCACCCGGGACGCCCCACGCCGTTTTCGGAGCAGCATTGTAGGATACCAAAACCAGTGCGGCACCCAGGTGACATCACCTGGGTGCCGTCCAGAACTCAGCATGTTGTGCTGCCTTGGGACTATTCGCACAAAAGACAGCTACTGACCATTGTTGCTTCTTTTTTCAAAAAAATGTTTAAATGTATTTACTGTTTTTGTTGCGTTGTATATATTTATAAGTTATTAAAGTTTTATAATCCTACTACTTTGTTGGAGTGCTATATATTTTTAATGTGACACATAATTGTAAAAACTTTGATGTACAAAGAGGCATCCCTGGAATCTTCCGCTTCAGGCTCGGACCCACACACCCTCACAGTGAGAATCCCCTCCCCAAGCACAATACAGGATGGTTAGCAGATAGTAGGAATGCGTGTGGTGTGACGGATCTCATCGGGTGAGGGCCTTGATCTACTGTAACTCCTTTGAAGAGGGGTGATTCTTTACAGCTATGGCCATAAACTACATCTGCAGGGCTAAGTGATAGCCTGGGACCGGCCTGGACAATCGGACACCGAGGAAGAGGAGTGTCAGAGGGTGCGGTAGTGAATAGGGTGAAAGGGAGGTGTCGGACGGGCACGGGGTGTGATACTCAGGGAAGAGCAGCGCAGATGGGGGGAGGTTTCTGGCCCATGCATGAGAGAGAGAGCGGGGGTGACCAGTGCGTGGGGGAGATGCTTGCGAGGGTGGGGAGCCATGCTGAGGATCGGCGGCGTGCAGAGAGTGGGTCTGGTCAAGGCATCTAAAATGGCTGCTGTGCACGACAAAAGTGTGGCATTGCAAAAAAGGCAAGATGGCGCAGACAATGTTTATCAATAAGGATTAATTTATAACAATTATTTTTAACAAAATATTTACTCGCAGTGACAAAATGGCGGTCAACAGTTCCTGATTTCCATCGAATCGAACGTTAACAGACGTCACGCAGCAAAAAAAAAAAAAACGCTCACGCACAGCCGCTGGAAGACATGTATCAACATATATGAGCCTCCTCAGCCACCCTCCGAAAACATAAAGGGTCAGGATACGTCTCCCGTCTCCCGTACCCCCTTATACCCAATACTCACATAGTTTTTCCTCCATCTAGTAATTTAATTAAATCGAAACACAAAATGGCGAATTCCCGTTTCGCGTCCCGATTCGCTAACCAGTTCGCGAACTGGGAAGCGCTTCTACCGTGAAAAATCAAATTTTTTTATTTTCCCCACGGGACCCTTTAATAACCCCAACATCATTCCTAGGGGGTCAAGAGGAGTCTACCTTGCCCCCTTTCATTAAATTCCCCCTTCGTTTTTCTCCTCCTCTTGTCTCTCGATCCTACCGAGAGACAAGATGGCGGCCGCTCCGGACTGTTTAGAATGTTGACAGACACCGGAGAGCCAATCAGCTTCGCTTCGCAAAGCTCCGTTACGCAAAAAGTACGCGATCTAGCGCTCTATCCAGGACGCTGTCACAGATATATCTGTTTTTTTAAACGTTAATTTCTCAAAATCCACTGGAGCACATATATTGAGACCCAGCAAAGGCACATCGGGCTAACAGTCCCTACAATTTTGCCAAGTTTCGTGCAAATCCATTCAGCCGTTCGAGCTAAAAGTGAGGCCAAACCCCCTATGGAAATGAACATGGGAAAAACGTGTTTTGGGACCCCCTTTTTTCTCGGCCCCCCTTGACGAAACCCCCCCAAATTTTCAGGGGCTGCTCAGAAACAAAATGTGCCATTTTCCTGAAAATTTCAGCCGATTCCGTCCACAAACGCCAAAGTTATTAGACATAGAATTTTCAAAAGTTCCATAGAGAAAAAATCCTAACTATATATACCTACTGGCTATCGCCAGTAGGTAATATATATATATATATATATATATATATATATATATATATATATATATATATATATATATATATATATATATATATATATATTCATTGAAAAAACCATAGGTTATAGACCATATATAGTTAGGAATTAGCATTTACAAAACCTTGAAAATTCACTGAAAAAACCATAGGTTATAGACCATATATAGTTAGGGATTAGCATTTACAAAACCTTATTTTACTCACACAAAACCATTGAAATTCGCATATATAGTTAGTTGCACTAACTATATATCGCGCACCCGCAATCCACTGCTGATGATGTCACATATTACATCATTCATGACATGGTCAGTGACATCACTGATGACATCACTGATGACATCATCCAGTGACTGTATGTTTCTGTAAAGTTAAAATATGTCTTACATATTGAAGAATGAGTGGATGTATAAGTGTCTGGATGAAGGATTTAGTAGGTGCATGACTGACTGTATGAGAGAGTGATTAAATGTGTCTCACTGAGTGCATGGGTTAGTGGCTAAACTGTTTTAATTTGTGCATCATTATATCTGTTGTTCTGTAAACTGCTGCATGTGTTGATCAGTAGCTATATGAGTAACTATATGGGTTATTGATTGGTTGCCCAAGTATTTGTATGGGAGAGTGAGTGTGTGTGTGTGGGTGTCTGGGAGGTGTGTGACTCTGTGCATAGATGTGTGAACAGTTGATTCACTAGATGTATGGGTTCAAAACTGCATGTGGAAACAGCTGAATGGGTGGTTTACTGTGTGCATGAGTGTATTGGTGAGTGAATGGATATCTCAGTGCTACATTTCAAAGTAAGTACATATGTAAAACACAGTACATGTGAGAGTTGACATATATAAATTACTGTGTATAAGAGCCAGTGAATGTGTGAGTGGCTGCATGGATCATTGAAAACTTGTATCAGTGATTGTATAAGAGAGTAAATATGTGTTAGAATATGTTTCAATATGTAAGGTGTGTATAACTGTATAGTTGAGGAAATGGAGGTGTGATTGATTTGTTGCATGACTGACTAGGTGTATGAGTAACTCCATGGATGAGTGACAATCAGTGAGTGTCTGTTTACACTGAGTGTATCTAAGGTTATATTAGAGTCTGAAGAGGTTAATCGTATTATCACATGAATGATGTCATCAGTGATGTTGTCAGTGATATCATTTGAGTTGTCAACAGTGATTTCATCAGTGATGTCACTGACCATGTCATGAATGATGTAATATGTGACATCATCAGCAGTGGATTGCGGGTGCACGATATATAGTTAGTGCAACTAACTATATATGCGAATTTCAATGGTTTTGTGTGAGTAAAATAAGGTTTTGTAAATGCTAATCCCTAACTATATATGGTCTATAACCTATGGTTTTTTCAGTGAATTTTCAAGGTTTTGTAAATGCTAATTCCTAACTATATATGGTCTATAACCTATGGTTTTTTCAGTGAATTTCAATGGTTTTTTAATAGCAAATATCAAAAGCTGTACAATGTATTCTTATTTTAATGGAAAAATATATTTTATATGTTTTTAATATAATTTTTTTATGTATATATTTTTTTAATTTTATTTTTTGTTTTGCTACCGGTCCGCGCACCGGGTAGCTTCCTGTTAGCTCAATTTGGTGCCGTGACCCGGTCCGCGAACCGGTAAACGTTCCATTAGCGCAACTGCCGCGCTAGAAAACAACATCGTGACGCGTCGCGTAAACGCGACGTATCGCGTTGCCGCGTAATGCGTCTTATGACGCGCCGCGTTAGCACACCCGGAAGTGCTCCGGAGCGCGAACCGAGGCGCGAAGCGCAGCACCCCGGAAGCGCTCCGGGTGCGTAGCGGGACGCGTAACGTAAGCATAACAGGTCATGTGACTTGTTCATAAAACTTTTTATTGGTTCATTTTACTTTTGGTTTCCTAATGATGTAAGGCTAGATCATGTGACCTGAAAATAACACTTTTCATTGGTTCAGCTGCTGGAGCCACTCCACCACCACCACCACCACCAAAAAAGGATGGACCACCTCCTCAGGTCCTCCTTAATCAAGAGGAAGAAGAAGAGGAAGAAGAGGAAGAGGAGCAAGTGAGCAGGCTGTTTTTGCCTGAACAAGCAAGGAGGTCCCATGTGAAAGTAAATAACATCTGGCAATTCTTCACATTTCCCCGGGGCCAAAAAAAGTAAATGCCCTTTATGTCACATGTCTGATCTGTTACAAAGAACTATCCAGAGGGACAGAAAAAAAATACAGCTTCGGGAATTACACCATGCATCGCCACATGGAGAGGTGGCACCCTATTAATTACAGTGCTGCACAGGTACGTGACCTGCAGGAAAACCCCCCTCCTGTGGCCAGTACATCAACAGAACAGGCAGTGACGGGACCAGAGGCGAAGGAGACGGTCCCAAACATACAGATGAACTTCGGGGACATGAAGCATACCTGTATTTTTTGCGGCAAATTAATTTACTATGGGGAGAAAAGTATAACTCTAATCAACAGAGCTTATGAAAATCATAAATGTACCAAACGGCCCAGAAAGTAAATTATTTTTTTTTGTTGCTCCTGTTGAGCCCTTTATAATGACTGATTTTCGTTTCCCCCCCAAAAAAAATCAAAATAAATATAAAACCGTTCCTAAAATACAAAAAAAGTAAAAAAACGTTCATAAAAATAATTAAAAAAATGAAAACAACAATAACAATAAAAAAATTCTTTTCAGAACTACCTCCCATTTATAAAAAATTGCTAGAATGTTTAGCTCTCTGGCAACCTCTTTTTCTTTTTATTCGCTACTTGGTTCGCGCGCCGGTACGCGACCCGGAAGCGAAACAAAAAATAAAAATAAAAAAAAGGAAGAGTGAGTATAAGGGAAGGAAACAGAGAGTAATGTTAAAAGAAAGACAACTAGAGGGAGTAACACAGAGATACTGTTTAATAGATCTATTTTCCAAAGAAAAGATGTAAGAGGGTATAATTGAGAAAAACAAAATAGATAAGGAAGTGAAAGGAAAAAAGGAGAGTAGAATAATAATAACAAGAGTTACTTGGAGAATGTGAGTGAATGTTCAAATTCAGAAGAAAAACAGTAAAGAATGTGGAATGAGAGGTAGGGATAGAACCGGACTAAAACAACAAGCGTGAGGGAAGGTGTTAAGAAAACAGTGAGCGAAAGTAAATAGGAATAAAACAAGATGTGTGACAGTGAATAAGGTTAAAACATATGGAATAACAGAGAGAAAAAACAGAAAGCAGAAAAGAAGAAGTGACAGAAAAGGAATAATTGAAGCAACAAAGAAATGTAAATAACATAGTGTGCTTCAACTACAGGGAGAAAGCATAATGAACAAGTAGTGAAAGAGTGAAGAGACAGAGACAGTGAGAGTAATAGAGACAGACTGAGTGAACAGGAGTGAGGAACTATGAAAACAGAGGGACTGAGAAAAGGGATGGAAGGAGTAGAATAAGTAAGTAATAGAAAAGGAATGAGGGAAGTAGCAAAGGCAGGAAACTGAGGGTTAAAGAAATGAAGCAGTGGAACTAGTAGAAGTTAAATGTGATAGAGATGTAACGGAAAGAGTACTAAACACTTACCTTATAATTGTCGTTAACTTAGTCACTTGTTATTTTTATACTTTCAATCTGTGAAAGAAAGAACAAAAATTTTAAAAATATTAAAACATGTATTTAAAAATTAGAAAAGACAAGGGAAAAGATTAAAAATCATCCAATTTTACAAAGAAATAAAGTTAGAGATAAACATGCAGAAAGAAAGAGAAAGAAACGGTGATAGACAGATAGAGACAAAAAGAAATTGTAATACAGTAAATTACTAAGAGAAAAAAAGGAAGACAGTTTCATTGACAGAAAAGAAGGATGAAAAAGAAAACTAAATTGAAGATGTGTAAGATACTAAAAGAAAGTGAGTAAGGTAAACTATATAAGGAAAGGGTGAATAAGGAAAAAAGTGTGAGGGAGAGAGGAGACAGAAGAAGTGAAGGAAAGACTGTCAGATACAGACTGAGTAAGGCAAGAAAGAAAAATAAGTAAGTGAGGGTGAGTTATACTAACTGATTGCACCAAAAAAGGAGAACCTAAAAATTTTTAATTTAGAAAACAAAGGGAGGAAAGATGGAAAATACAAGCAAAACAGAGGGTCTAAAAGCTGGAAAATGGTGCAAGGGAGAAAAGAAAAAAGCAGAGTTAGAATAGGGAAACAATGTTTGAAAGATAAGTGCAGTTAGAGAACAAGGGTGAAAGAGAATAAAACAAAAGGCAAAGTATCTAAAGAGGATTGATAGAAGGTAGTAAAAGATGAGTAAGCATGAGACAAGATGGGTACATATTAAAAATCACAATTCAAAGTACAGAATTAATTATACATATTAAATGGTTTATTTTTGCTGTTCTCAGAATATATCAAATTTCACTAAAAACAGTGAGTTGAAGGTATTCATCATATAACAGCGGGGAAAAAAAACCCAAGTGATTGTGTTTAAAAAACCCTTATAATATAACCAATCAGAAATCAGAACTCCTCAAAAGTAACTTACTTTCCATGACGTCAAAGGATGTCCTATGAACAGCTTATACTCTGTTGTGCTGTTATTATTTTGTGCCCGCCACTTTCTGAAAGAAAAGCTCCATCGTTTCAACAAAAATGTGACATACAAAGCAATTTAAAACAGCACACTAAATTATATCAACACCTAGAATCATTATAGTCCAGTTACCTACCCTAAATTCTCACTTCTGAAAACAAGTCAAAAGGCAACATTGCTTCATAGTCAAATGGTAATCATTGCCGAAAGACCAGCCTTTTTTACATTTCAAATAAGCTGTGTAATATCCTGATGTTGTCAAAGGACCATCATGTCATATAATAGCTGCAGTTACAAATGTTCTTCCTGAAATCGACGACTCTGTAGCCAAAACATTTTTAATTAGACTTGACAACTTATTTTCATCCGGTTTATATAGTTGGAATTGTGAAATGACATTTCACCCATAAGTTTCTATATAAGTTGCAGACTTACATTACCTCTACTCCTTGTTTTGATCTGCTGCTTGAATTAGCTTATTAAAACAAACAGTTTTCGCTCTGTACTACACTTATCCACAAGGCTATATAGTGTAGGAGCCATTAGAACCTCTTGAAATTCCTCGGAGCAAATCACGAGATTCCTTCCCTAAAATTATGGTTGTAAGAACACCAGGTAAGAATTTTTAAGGTGAAAAGGCAATCTTTTTTTGAAAGTTAAAACAGAATCATTGCTGAATGACCAGCCGTTTCCAGACTTCAAATAAGTTGTGTAATGTCCTGATGTTGTTGAGGGACCGTCATGATATATAATTGCTGCAGTTAGAAAAGTCCTTCCTGATATTGACAACTGAGAAGCCACAAAAATTTTTATTAAAGTTGTCAATTTTATTCCATCAGGCCTACATCGTTGGAACATTAAAATGACATACTGGCCATATCTTTGTATAAATAATGTGGACAGCATTGCAGACTTACATTGGCTACACTCCATGTTTTGATCGGCTGCTTTTACTAGCTTATTAAAGGATACTGATTTACTGTCTGGCAAAGTTAAATATATAAATCTTTCTGAGTCTACACTAGTAGTACTTGATACCCTGCAATTCTCACAGTCATGCTGCCATTGATAAGAAAGGCCAAACAGATGATCCACATCTACACCTTCATCTTGCAATACATTAAGCATATACATTAAAAACTCCTGACAATCTTGCTGAATATTTTGAGAGAATTGTGTTTGACCTGAACATTTGTCTAACAGATTTCGAATTTCAGACACACTTTCTACTCTTGTTCTATCAGCGCTACATATCTCTAACACAGAATTCAACAAACAGCAAAAACTTTGATCCGAATTGATCACAATCTGTTCTTTTAAAGTTTCTAGAGAAAAGACAACATTAACCACTACATTAGCATAGCAGTTGACACCAGAACTATTTTCAAATTGAAAACCAACAACATCTTCAACAGAATTCATTCTCTTTCTGCTTACAATTTTGGGTTCATCAACTTTTGGTCTTTTTGCTACAACCTCCCTACTATTGGTGACATTTCTTCGTTTCCGGCCTACCACACGTTTCTCAAACAAAGGATATTGAGGCAAATGTGGCGCATACTCTCTTCTTAACCTATTGTATTCCGTAACACAATCTATATCCTCACAAATGTTTGTGACATCACACTCAATCAAGTACAATCCCGATAAAGTTCTGACTCGTGACAATGCTACATAAGCCATACCCTCTTTGAACACAGAACTGCCAATATTCACCAAAGCACTGTCTACACTTAAACCTTGTGATTTATGGATTGTCACCGCATATGCCAAGCAAACAGGAAATTGCTTACGGCAAACATATAAGTCTTTTACAAGCAAAAACCTAGCTGTGCAACGACCAATTAGCTGTACTTCCTCAATGCCATCAAATTTAATTTTTAAAAATTCAATTCCATCTCTATTTCTGTATTTCTCAAAATCAACAACATTACCCATTGATCCATTTACCAGACCTCTTTCAACATGTAAATTCCTTCTCAAAATGATACGGCAATTTAAGCACACATTCAGAGTCTTTTCAAAACCAGCAGTTTTAGATATAGTCTTCTCTAATGAATCCAATTTAGATTTCAAATTCTCAGACAAAATAATTGTTGCTCCCATATGCTCTATTCTGTCAATAGCTTCCAGTTTCACAATCTCTTGGTTTTCTAAATTCAACATTTTGTTGTTGAAGATAGAACATTCTGCAAGAGTTGGCATCAAACATATTCCAGATTTCTTCTCAGTAATTTTCTGAAAAATATTCTCTGGCAGAACGTCTTCTTCTGGATACAAATTTGACAGTAATCGTGCATGTAAAGCTTCTTTCCCACGCTCAGTCACTTTCCCGATTCTAACATCTTGTCGAATATTCTTGTAATCTTCATCCTTCGCCTGACGCATATTTTCACGCAGCTCAGCATAATTGAAGTTTAACCATATGTTAACGTTGCCAATGCTCCCTAGGCACTTCCTGGTATCTTCATGCGTAAGTAGTTTAAACACTGGTTGTCCTTTCACTGGTGTCAGCTGCAGAAGATCACCGAAAACAATGATGTGTTTGCCACCAAATAACACATCATTCTCTGTTTTAAGAGCTTCCTGCATTCTCAAATGCACAAAGGCAAGCATGACATTGGAAACCATGCTTACTTCATCAATGATAAGAAGTTTCATCTTCTTCAGGACTCTAGATACTTCACAACAAGCATCTCCAGATAACTTGTGGTATTGTAATTTGTTATCATGCTCCACTGGCAGCATCAGTAGCCGATGCAAAGTAATACCTTTAATGTTATGTGCTGCCAGTCCAGTTGGAGCGGTGACAACACAAGACAGCGATGACTCAGTCCTTTTCTGCAGATAACATGAAATTGCTTTAATGAGGAAACTTTTTCCAGTTCCTGCTTCTCCACTCACGTACAGTCGAACAGGCTTCAACGACATACATGAGCACTCTTTCTTCTCATGACTTAATCCATGATCAATTTGGTTGGTAACTTCGTCATATATTTTCCTCTGCTCAACGTTGAGTTGTCTTTCCAAATCTTCTAAGTTAACTGCATCCTTCTGAGCATGTGCCATGGCTCTTTCCACTTCAAACATGGCAGTGACAGCTTCATTTTCGATAACTGGTCCTTCTAGTGGATCCTGACTCAATGAAACAGAACTCTGACTGTCCTGAGAACTTTCTGTAGCAATCTCGGATGCAATTGTTGCTTCCTGCTCGATTTCTGCATTCAACATTTCTAGATATTTTGGAAAAACAGGACATTCTATGGATTCCTTGGCTGCATTGAAAGAGTCTTCGTAACAGAGGAAATCTCCAAGCCGTTCCTCTTCTGCACGCCAAGGCTTGAAAAGTTGCAAAAGAGCTTAATAGAAAAACTCTTTTCTTTCTGGAGATTCGCAATTCAATTTTTGATGATTTACCAATTGACATTTTCTTTGCTTGACCAGACATCCCTCACTTCCAATTACAGCATACACTCCTTTGTCAATATCTTCTTTGATGTTCCTCTTGAAAATGTAATTTTGTAGAACCTCATACAGACAAACATTCTCCAGGTGACTGCTTCTATTTGGATAATATGTATCCAACATGTTGGTCTTCAAAATATCTGTACTGCTTGGCTCCTTCTCCTCCAAATACTCAATTTCCCGTACAGGTTTCAGAACTCGATTACGCGTTGCAGCAAGACCAAGACTCGCCCAAATGATACTCCTAGATTTGGCATAGAGACTTGCTGAAGATAACCGGTCAGAACATTCGTAAGCTCCGATTTCTCGATGCGACAACATCTTCAGACTGAAACTGTACAACTTCTTACTGAGGCTCTTTTCATGGGAAATGTCCTCCCACATATCCTTCAGTTCTGTCTTTTCTTTTTTTGTGATGTAAGACGTCACATACCGAGCCGTAGCCATACAGTTGTCAGCCACAAACTGTATATCCATGTTAGCATTCCACATGGACAAAATCACTGGGTTGTAGTCGTTGATGTACTTGGACTCTTCGTTTCTTTTCAAATTGTATGTATTTTTGGGTGATTTCCTCATCACATTATGTCGCAGCGAAGACATCAAATTGTTCACTCTTCCTTTAGATATCACCGATCGTGGAAATCCAAAACGACATTTGGTGTAGTACTTGTTCTTGTTTCTGAATTTACGACGACAGTACTTTCCACAACGATGGCTTTGAAACCGTAAAACTTGGTCTCTTAGACTTTTGTCTTCCTTTGTCTTTGGAACAGCACATGTAGAATACTGTTCTATGAAACTCATCACTAAGTCATCCGGATCTGTTCCAAATTTGGGTGCATCTTTGATCCATAGCAGCATATGTATATGAGGAGCACCTCTTGTTTGATACTCCTTTCTCCAGAAGAAATCCAAGACCTCTCCAAGAGGTGGATTTTTCTTGTTCGTGATGAAAGACATCATAGCTTCAAATCTATGATTGAAGTGCCTGCATACATTCACTGGATCTAAAGAGCACAGTTCTCCAGGTATCTTGAATTCAATATTTTCAATGTTTCCATTTGCCTCTCGTAGAAATTCAAGTAAGTCTTCCCAGTCATACTCAGCACAGCTGAGAGTGAGGAACCATGTGGGAGTTCCTAAGTTCCTCAGCATACATTTTAAGTCACCATGACGACGGTACCAATACTCATTAGTACCACGCTGACATGCCATGAGATTAATCAGGTGAGAATCCAAAATACTGTCTTGCACATTGACTTTATCCATAAAGTCCCTTGCCGAGATATTTCGCAGTTGTACACCACTTTTCAAAATGTGGTTCACTGCATAAGACAGTCCAGACAGATCACTTTTAAACAGTAGATGAAACAAATAGGGAATGCATTGACGAAACCTAGGATCTTCTGCATACAATCGTAAAGTCCGGTATTCAGAAGCAGGAATTTGATCAGGTTGCCCATCATATCGTCCTCCTGGACCTGTGGGAAATAACTGTGGAAAACACAGAGCTTCCAAACTTTCCTCCCAAACACTAATGGGACTCCCTTTGGCTTGTTTCATTTGAAACAACTCAATAGCATTCCCCATGACTTCCTTGGAATGCAAAGGATGAACACTATAATGTTCATATATTTCTTCATTTTTAGAGGCTTCTACTTTCTCAATTTGTCCAGCACACAAATCGCTGTCCTCTTCTTCACTTACTTCCTCTTCTGCAACACATACATTCTTGTAGTACTCATTGTTTTTTATCAAATACAATGTTGCCTTTTTGACTTTCCTTACATCCACTAAATCTTGCCAGATTTTCTTACTCTTTGTTGGAACCCCATTAACTAGGATAACCAGAGGTTCCTCTTCCACTTTCTCTACTCCAATTGTATTAATGTTTTTCTTCAAATCTAAAGGCAAATAAACAACTCTTCCCTTTAATCCTCTCTGTAAATCTGATGGAGGCAATTTCCCTGTCTTTGGCTCCATTCGTACAATAGCCTGAAAGGGATGCACACTTTGAATCAAAATAGATTCATAAGTATTTAAATCCTTCAATTCAGACGGAATGTCAACCAATTCCAGATTATTATGAACCGCTCTAGCAGTCATCCGGTTTTGGTTTAATTTGTTAAAACAATAAGTACACATACGTTGGTCTCATCCCAAATCAAAACAATTTTCTACCATCAAGTATGTGACAAAATCCTTCCATTCACTATTGTTTTCCATTTCACTTTTTGCATATAAATCCACTAACTTAGTCTGATTCTTATAATAAGTCCGTCGACAACACACACAAGTGAAATTAGGCCTCTCACTTGATTTCACCTGAAAGATGGAAATTTCCTTGGGGAACTTATCTATATTAGAAATCTGTACACTCTCTTCCACATTACCTTCTTCTACTGGGTCAATTTCAACATTGTTCTCTTTACTAGCAAAGTAACAGAACTCAATTTCTTCACAAATATTCTTCACATGTAGTTCGGAACCATGCAAAAGAGCACTGCCTAATTGTTTAAGCATAATTGCTGGACTCTTAGCATAATACAACATTCTCACTAATTTCCTCACTTTATTATGATGCACTGCTAGCATCCTGAAATGATGAAAAACACTCTGGCATACTCTTCTGGAAAGACAAGCCAGTGAATGACCATGCAAACCTGTTACTTCTCTCACTCTGCAAGGATTTAATTCTTGCAACAACTTCATTTTCTGTTTTAAACTTTTCTTATTAAATGTACAAACAAAATCACAAAGCAAATTGATGGAATCCTGTCGCACACTGCAAACACTACTACACTTCCAGGTGTACACTGGACCCTTAGGACGTCTTCCTAAAACCTCATCACCTAACACCTCTTCTGCATCTGCAGACACAAGTTTTTCTTTTTCAACCGGACAACCGTCTTTCACCTCATATGCACGACCACTGGTGTCAACTGCATGCACCAAATCATTGTCCTGGAAGTAACTCTCCTCATTGAAAAATGCCTCACAACTTGAACTATGTATCCATTCTCCTGAGAAAACTTCACAAAAATTACTACGATTAACTACTCTCTTCCAGCTACTATTTGATTTGAAATCATAAATTACCTTGTTTAGTTTCCTAATTCTATTGATTACCAAAATAAATAACTTTCGCTTAATTTCGAAAGCCTGATCAATAATTTTCTCTACATTTTTCTTTTTCTTATAAAATGCCACTTTCTGTTGACCTTTCTTAATATTTTTTAACAAATTGACAATTATCCTGTTGCGGAACATTCATCTACGAATGTCCCTGAACTGATTTTCCCTTCTACTCCCATGCACAGAGTTATCTCCTGCTGTAGCAGAAACTTTTTGGACGGGCCTTTCCTTTCCCTTTAAATTGTCTCTCTTCTTCTGCACTAAAACATGTTCTGTAGTGGTATTTTTTTGGCAGCAGATTCTTTTTAAAAATGATTTCATTTTCTTACCCAGAGCTTTTTTGGCGACTTGAAACGATTTTATAGTAGAGGACTGCTGCAAATATTTACCAAGGTGGAGTGTAAGTCGCTTTGCTTCTTTTTTTCTCCTCTGCCTTGAGGGCATTTTTTAATTTTTCAAAAGATCTTCAGTTGAATCTGTGGAAAAAATGTAAAAAAATTGTTATTAACCACTATTACCAAACAGTAAACCAATAACAGTAGGCAAACAATTAACACACTAGTTGTCAATTCTACCTACAGAAATTTAACAACATAGACACATTTTAAACTCTCAAATAGTAGCAATGGAATGGAATGCTTATACATATGACCTGTGCTCTGTTATATGTTAATCTCAACTAATTTTGAGACTCTATTTCACAGTTATATTAAAGACACTTTACACAGGGTGTTTTTGAAAACTTTTATATAATTTTAATTCAACATCTGGAGATTGTTCCTCATCTAGAGATTATTCCACATCTAGAGATTGTTCCTCATCTAGAGATTGTTCCTCATCTAGAGATTGTTCCACATCTAGAGATTGCTCCACAACAGACATTGTTGTTGTTATTGTTATTGAAATAAAATTGCCAAGCGCACATGAAGGCATATTTACAAGGCCCTTGCACCAGGGGGAAGTGACTTAAAATTGCCAAGCACACATGGGGGCGTATTTACAAGGCCCTTGCACCAGGGGTAAGTGACTTAAAATTGCCAAGCACACATGGGGGCGTATTTACAAGGCCCTTGCACCAGGGGAAAGTGACTTAAAATGGCCAAGCACACATGAGGGCGTATTTACAAGGCCCTTGCACCAGGAGGAAGTGACTTAAAATGGCCAAGCACACATGAGGGCGTATTTACAAGGCCCTTGAACCAGGGGGGAGTGACTTAAAATGGCCAAGCACACATGGGGGTATATTTACAAGGCCCTTGCACCAGGGGGAAGTGACTTGAAATGGCCAAGCACACATGAGGGCGTATTTACAAGGCCCTTGCACCAGGGGGAAGTGACTTGAAATGGTCAAGCACACATGACGGCGTATTTACAAGGACCTTGCACCAGGGAGAAGTGACTTAAAATTGCCAAGCACACATGGGGGCGTATTTACAAGGCCCTTACACCAGGGGGAAGTGACTTAAAATTGCCAAGCACACATGGGGGCGTATTTACAAGTCCCTTGCACCAGGGGAAAGTGACTTAAAATTGCCAAGCACACATGAGGGCGTATTTACAAGGCCCTTGCACCAGGAGAAAGTGACTTGAAATGGCCAAGCACACATGGGGGCGTATTTACAAGTCCCTTGCACCAGGGGAAAGTGACTTAAAATTGCCAAGCACACATGAGGGCGTATTTACAAGGCCCTTGCACCAGGAGAAAGTGACTTGAAATGGCCAAGCACACATGAGGGCGTATTTACAAGGCCCTTGAACCAGGGGGAAGTGACTTGAAATGGCCAAGCACACATGGGGGCGTATTTACAAGGCCCTTGCACCAGGGGGAAGTGACTTGAAATGGCCAAGCACACATGGGGGCGTATTTACAAGGCCCTTGCACCGGGGGAAGTGACTTAAAATTGCCAAGCACACATGAGGGCGTATTTAGAAGGCCCTTGCACCAGGGGGAAGTGACTTAAAATGGCCAAGCACACATGGGGGTGTATTTACAAGGCCCTTGCACCACTTATGCGTCACTTTTAACATTTACAATGTGGAGCACCATGGGGCAAAAACGGCACAGATGTGTCATGCATCTGTTCCGCAAAAGCGACGCATTGCAGGAGTCACATCGCAAGTAAATAAATTCTCCTAAATTTAAAAAGCATTCCTTTTCCTTAAAAACGATTTTCTGGTCATAATTTGAAAACACAGCACAGCTCCTATGTACAAGCACACCTTGTCAGTACTAATACTTCACATTATCTCCAATTACAATTTGTAAAAGAAGCAAAATCTTTTTGGAAAACATAATGCAAACACTTGACACAAAACAACATTTTAAATGCACAGCTGGCTTCCTTATTTTCTCCAAAAAGCATACTAGTCTCTTTCTAAATTAAAGGAATCTTTTCTCACCTTAGCACGATTTTTAAACACATCATGTTAGCAAATTAGTCTCCCAGATTCATGGGAGAAGTGACTTAAAATTGTCTAGCACACATAGGGGCGTATTTACAAGGCACATGCACAGGGGAAAATGACTTAAATTTGCCAAGCACTCATGAGGGTATATTTACAAGGACCTTGCACCACCTTTAAAGTCACTTTTAAAGTGGGGAAAATGACGTGAATGTGGCTCATAAGCCTTGTAAATATACCCCCATGTTGACTATGTAACTCTTGCAGAACATATTGTGAAACCTAAATGACTTCAAGAAACGAGTTTTTAAACCAACAAACAAGCAAATTATTCTCCCATATTCATGGTGGGAAGTGAAATATTTATTTAAAGAAGCAGACACCATTTTGTCCTTCTCATAAATGTAAAAAGCATTTCTTTTTTTTAAAAAACGATTTTCTGGTCATAATTTGAAAACACAGCACAGCTCCATGTACAAGCACACCCTGTCAGTACTAATACTTCACATTATCTATAATTATAATTTTTCAAAGAAGCAAAATCTTTTTAGAAAACTTAATGAAAACACTTGACACAAAACAACATTTTAAATGCACAGCTGGCTTACTTATTTTCTCCATAAACTATACTAGTCTCTATCTAAATTAAATGAATTTTTTCTCACCTTAGCAAATGCTTTCTGAATTTCAAAACAGTCTCAGACACACACCAATTTTTCTTTAGCAGAGCAAAGGGTATGCACTCCAGAGGCTGCAACCAACAAAGGCACAAAAATGCTGTATTTCATCACGCATATCTCTCATGTCACCCAATCAAAACTCTTCCCTCACTTTTTTCAAATCAACACCCTTCCCCCCTCTGCCCTTTCTGCCCTTTTTCCATAGCAACTACCTCCTGATAGATTTCTCATGTTTACAAGTTCACACAACAATGTTTCAAATGAACTCTGAACTCTCAGTACACCTGCTAATCCACTGCAATGTTTCTTAAAATCATTCTTTCTTAACCATTCAAATTACATCTTTCAAAGAACACATCCATGCACCATAACTTTCTGTTTTCAGAAATGGAAATCCACCAATCACTGCTAGTGAATCATTAGCACTGAAACTCCACAGTTTGTTTTCATTACAAACTCCTACTGTTTCAACTGCCATTTCATTCCCACACTTCATCTGACTGCAGCAGAACCTCCTCTCACCATGTTTTCTGTCTGGATTCTTGGACATAGTTACATCCACTGGGCTCACAGGTATGCTGATAACAGAAATTTACACAACCTCAATTTACAAAATGTGGAAATCACATGGATTGGGCAGGGAGGATTGAGATCTCATCAATTGATACCATTGGTGAAAACCTTTTTGCATTTGCCAAACCCGTACCTCATAATAGTGCACTGTGGAGGAAATGATTTGGGCACTTTGACTGGGGTAGGTCTGGAAATGCTTTTAAAGGACACCTTTGAGCAATTGATGGCACTTTTTCCTCAAACTGCCTTGGTGTATTCAAATATATGCCAAAGACAGAAATGGAGGTGGTCCAATCAATTTTGTCCACAAATTGAGAAAGCGAGGAAGCATGTAAATAAGTCTGTTTCAGCTTACATGAGAGACCATGGAATGGGCTCCATCTACAACAATAACTTGCGTTACTACATGCAAGATATCTACAGAGAAGATGGTGTGCACTTCTCAGATGGGGGGAAGCAGAGTTTTCATACAAAATTTAAGACTGTGTATTGGTACCTACTTATAAGTACCTAGAACTTACACAGAACCCAAAAGCTCTTTTCAGAGCTACCTTAACTATAATTACTCTTTAAAAATTTTGAATATACCTTTTTTCACTAATTTTCACTTATGTTCGCTTCCCGGTTTGCTACCCGGTTCGCGTACCAACAGCTAACCGCGCGAAAAATTCATTTTTTTTTCTTTTTTCGACATATATGAGCCTCCTCAGCCACCCTTAGAAAACCTAGGGGGTCAGGATACGTCTCCCGTGCCCCCTTATACCCATTTCCAACATTGTTTTTCCTCCATCTTGTGATTAAATTCGACCGAAACACAAAATGGCGAACTCCCATTACGCTACCGGTGAGCTACCCGGTTCGCGTACCGGGTAGCGCTTCTACCGCGAAAAATCAAATTTTTTATTTTTTTTATTTTTTGCCCCACGTGACCCTTAAATAGCCCCCACATCATTCCTAGGGGATCAGGAGGGGTCTACCTTGCCCCCTTTCATTAATTTCCCCCTTCGTTTTTCTCCACCTCTTGTCTCTCGATCCTACCGAGAGACAAGATGGCGGCCGTTCCGGAGAGCCAATCAGCTTCACTTCGCGAAGTTCCGTTACGCGTCAAGTACGCGAACAGGGGCGCTAAACGGAGCGCTGTCACAGATATATCTATTTTTTAAAACGTTAATTTCCTAAAATCCACTGGTGCACATATATTGAGACATAGCAAAGGCACGTCGGGCAAACCATATCTACAATGTTGCCAAGTTTCGTGTAAATCCATTCAGCCGTTCGAGCTAAAAGTGAGTCCAACCGCCCTATGGTAAAATGAATGGGAAAAACGCGTTTTGGGACCCCCCTTTTTTCTCTGCCCCCCCTTGACGAAACCCCCCCAAATTTTCAGGAGCTGCTCAGAAACAAGATGTGCCATTTTCCTGAAACTTTCAGCCAATTGCGTCCACAAACGCCAAAGTTATTGGACATAGAATTTTCAGAAATCCCATAGGAAAGAAATCCTAACTATATATACCTACTAGCGACCGCCAGTAGGTAATATATATATATATATATATATATATATATATATATATATATATATATATATATATATATATTCACAGAAAAAACATAGGTTTTACAGACGTTATAGTTAGAAATTTGCATTTAAAAAACCTTCAAAATTACCTGAAAAAACACAGGTTTTAGGGACGTTATAGTTAGCTGGACATTTTACTAGTACATAACCATAGAAATTCCACAGTTATAGTTAGTTCAGCTAACTATAACTTGCGCCCCCGTGTTGCCCTGCTCATGACGTCACATATTACATCATTCATGGCATAGTCAGTGACATCACTGATGACATCACTGATTACATCATCCAGCGACTGTGTGTTTCAGTAGAGTATAAATATGTTTTTATATATATGCCAAGATGTATTGAAGAATGAGTAGGTGTATAAGTGTCTGGATGAAGGATGTAACGGCGTGGTTCTGCCGTACAGCGACGCACCTCCAGCAAAGAGCGCCATGCCTGCCCGAAGGGAACCGCAGGTGGAGTTACAGAAATGTCAAGGGCAGTGCGGTGAACGCCAAAGACCGACTTTGGTAATGGACCACAGGGAGCTTTGAAAATGGGCTCTCAGTGGCACAACGGACTCTTTGTGTAAAAATTGAAACTGTAAACATTTCCTTTCAGCCTGGGAAACATTACAGACTACAAAGACCAGGAGTCTCAGCAGCCATTGGGGGCGTGTCAAAACGGAAAAAGTATGAGAGCATGGTTTCCATCAGCTGAAAGGACAAGGACTCACGGCGCACCTTTGAAAAAGCTCGAAGGTTGAGCGAAACATGTCAGGACTGCCGGGTGAGAGAAAGTACTTTTAATAAAAACACAAAGGCTCCGCTGTTGGTGTGCGGCTTACTTTCTTTCTTTGTGGAAGATGTTGGGGAATATGTAACGGCGTGGATCTGCCGTAATCGACGCACCTCCAGCAAAGAGCGCCATGCCTGCCCGAAGGGAACCGCAGGTGGAGTTACAGAAATGTCAAGGGCAGTGCGGTGAACGCCAAAGACCGACTTTGGTAATGGACCACAGGGAGCTTTGAAAATGAGCTCTCAGTGGCACAACGGACTCTTTGTGTAAAAATTGAAACTTTAAACATTTCCTTTCAGCCTGGGAACCATTACAGACTACAAAGACCAGGAGTCTCAGCAGCCATTGGGGGCGTGTCAAAACTGAAAAAGTATGAGAGCATGGTTTCCATCAGCTGAAAGGACAAGGACTCACGGCGCACCTTTGAAAAAGCTCGAAGGTCGAGCGAAACATGTCAGGACTGCCGGGTGAGAGAAAGTACTTTTAATAAAAACACAAAGGCTCCGCTGTTGGTGTGCGGCTTACTTTCTTTCTTTGTGGAAGATGTTGGGGAATATGTAACGGCGTGGTTCTGCTGTAAAGCGACGCACCTCCAGCAAAGAGCGCCATGCCTGCCCGAAGGGAACCGCAGGTGGAGTTACAGAAATGTCAAGGGCAGTGCGGTGAACGCCAAAGACCGACTTTGGTAATGGACCACAGGGAGCTTTGAAAATGGGCTCTCAGTGGCACAACGGACTCTTTGTGTAAAAATTGAAACTGTAAACATTTCCTTTCAGCCTGGGAACCATTACAGACTACAAAGACCAGGAGTCTCAGCAGCCATTGGGGGCGTGTCAAAACGGAAAAAGTATGAGAGCATGGTTTCCATCAGCTGAAAGGACAAGGACTCACGGCGCACCTTTGAAAAAGCTCGAAGGTCGAGCGAAACATGTCAGGACTGCCGGGTGAGAGAAAGTACTTTTAATAAAAACACAAAGGCTCCGCTGTTGGTGTGCGGCTTACTTTCTTTCTTTGTGGAAGATGTTGGGGAATATGTAACGGCGTGGTTCTGCCGTAAAGCGATGCAGCTCCAGCAAAGAGCGGCATGCCTGCCCGAAGGGAACCGCAGGTGGAGTTACAGAAATGTCAAGGGCAGTGCGGTGAACGCCAAAGACCGACTTTGGTAATGGACCACAGGGAGCTTTGAAAATGGGCTCTCAGTGGCACAACAGACTCTTTGTGTAAAAATTGAAACTGTAAACATTTCCTTTCAGACTGGGAACCATTACAGACTACAAAGACCAGGAGTCTCAGCAGCCATTGGGGGCGTGTCAAAACGGAAAAAGTATGAGAGCATGGTTTCCATCAGCTGAAAGGACAAGGACTCCCGGCGCACCTTTGAAAAAGCTCGAAGGTCGAGCGAAACATGTCAGGACTGCCGGGTGAGAGAAAGTACTTTTAATAAAAAACACAAAGGCTCCGCTGTTGGTGTGCGGCTTACTTTCTTTCTTTGTGGAAGATGTTGGGGAATATGTAACGGCGTGGTTCTGCCGTAAAGCGATGCAGCTCCAGCAAAGAGCGGCATGCCTGCCCGAAGGGAACCGCAGGTGGAGTTACAGAAATGTCAAGGGCAGTGCGGTGAACGCCAAAGACCGACTTTGGTAATGGACCACAGGGAGCTTTGAAAATGGGCTCTCAGTGGCACAACAGACTCTTTGTGTAAAAATTGAAACTGTAAACATTTCCTTTCAGACTGGGAACCATTACAGACTACAAAGACCAGGAGTCTCAGCAGCCATTGGGGGCGTGTCAAAACGGAAAAAGTATGAGAGCATGGTTTCCATCAGCTGAAAGGACAAGGACTCCCGGCGCACCTTTGAAAAAGCTCGAAGGTCGAGCGAAACATGTCAGGACTGCCGGGTGAGAGAAAGTACTTTTAATAAAAAACACAAAGGCTCCGCTGTTGGTGTGCGGCTTACTTTCTTTCTTTGTGGAAGATGTTGGGGAATATGTAACGGCGTGGTTCTGCCGTAAAGCGACGCACCTCCAGCAAAGAGCACCATGCCTGCCCGAAGGGAACCGCAGGTGGAGTTACAGAAATGTCAAGGGCAGTGCGGTGAACGCCAAAAACCGACTTTGGTAATGGACCACAGGGAGCTTTGAAAATGGGCTCTCAGTGGCACAACGGACTCTTTGTGTAAAAATTGAAACTGTAAACATTTCCTTTCAGCCTGGGAACCATTACAGACTACAAAGACCAGGAGTCTCAGCAGCCATTGGGGGCGTGTCAAAACAGAAAAAGTATGAGAGCATGGCTTCCATCAGCTGAAAGGACAAGGACTCACGGCGCACCTTTGAAAAAGCTCGAAGGTCGAGCGAAACATGTCAGGACTGCCGGGTGAGAGAAAGTACTTTTAATAAAAACACAAAGGCTCCGCTGTTGGTGTGCGGCTTACTTTCTTTCTTTGTGGAAGATGTTGGGGAATATGTAACGGCGTGGTTCTGCCGTAAAGCGACGCACCTCCAGCAAAGAGCGCCATGCCTGCCCGAAGGGAACCGCAGGTGGAGTTACAGAAATGTCAAGGGCAGTGCGGTGAACGCCAAAGACCGACTTTGGTAATGGACCACAGGGAGCTTTGAAAATGGGCTCTCAGTGGCACAACGGACTCTTTGTGTAAAAATTGAAACTGTAAACATTTCCTTTCAGCCTGGGAACCATTACAGACTACAAAGACCAGGAGTCTCAGCAGCCATTGGGGGCGTGTCAAAACGGAAAAAGTATGAGAGCATGGTTTCCATCAGCTGAAAGGACAAGGACTCCCGGCGCACCTTTGAAAAAGCTCGAAGTTCGAGCGAAACATGTCAGGACTGCCAGGTGAGAGAAAGTACTTTTAATAAAAACACAAAGGCTCCGCTGTTGGTGTGCGGCTTACTTTCTTTCTTTGTGAAAGATGTTGGGGAATATGTAACGGCGTTGTTCTGCCGTAAAGCGACGCACCTCCAGCAAAGAGCGGCATGCCTGCCCGAAGGGAACCGCAGGTGGAGTTACAGAAATGTCAAGGGCAGTGCGGTGAACGCCAAAGACCGACTTTGGTAATGGACCACAGGGAGCTTTGAAAATGGGCTCTCAGTGGCACAACAGACTCTTTGTGTAAAAATTGAAACTGTAAACATTTCCTTTCAGCCTGGGAACCATTACAGACTACAAAGACCAGGAGTCTCAGCAGCCATTGGGGGCGTGTCAAAACGGAAAAAGTATGAGAGCATGGTTTCCATCAGCTGAAAGGACAAGGACTCACGGCGCACCTTTGAAAAAGCTCGAAGGTCGAGCGAAACATGTCAGGACTGCCGGGTGAGAGAAAGTACTTTTAATAAAAACACAAAGGCTCTGCTGTTGGTGTGCGGCTTACTTTCTTTCTTTGTGGAAGATGTTGGGGAATATGTAACGGCGTGGTTCTGCCGTAAAGCGACGCACCTCCAGCAAAGAGCGCCATGCCTGCCCGAAGGGAACCGCAGGTGGAGTTACAGAAATGTCAAGGGCAGTGCGGTGAACGCCAAAGACCGACTTTGGTAATGGACCACAGGGAGCTTTGAAAATGGGCTCTCAGTGGCACAACGGACTCTTTGTGTAAAAATTGAAACTGTAAACATTTCCTTTCAGCCTGGGAACCATTACAGACTACAAAGACCAGGAGTCTCAGCAGCCATTGGGGGCGTGTCAAAACTGAAAAAGTATGAGAGCATGGTTTCCATCAGCTGAAAGGACAAGGACTCACGGCGCACCTTTGAAAAAGCTCGAAGGTCGAGAGAAACATGTCAGGACTGCCGGGTGAGAGAAAGTACTTTTAATAAAAACACAAAGGCTCCGCTGTTGGTGTGCGGCTTACTTTCTTTCTTTGTAGAAGATGTTGGGGAATATATATATATATATATATATATATATAAATCAGTACATTCTAAGATGGCGCCCCTTGCTGCGAAAAAGTATCAGTCCTTTGTTTGTTTTCATATGATTTTGTAAACATTCATAATGGCGCTGCGCCCGTCTTGTAAGATGAAACCATTGAGAAATGGAGGGCTCTCCCGAAACGCGTCTGTCTTTAATAAATCTGCCCTGTGAAACGAGATGTGCCGTGCTTGCGAGTGCTTTTCTTTCCTGTAACCCGGCTGGGCATTCTCAGGATCCTTGGAGCTTTGATATATATATATATATATATATATATATATATATATATATATATATATATATATATATATATATATATATATATATATATATATATATATATATATATATATATATATATATATATATATATATATATATATATTACCTACTGGCGGTCGCCAGTAGGTATATATAGTTAGGATTTTTTCTCTATGGGACTTCTGAAAATTCTATGTCTAATAACTTTGGCGTTTGTGGACGGAATCGGCTGAAATTTTCAGGAAAATGGCACATTTTGATTCTGAGCAGCCCCTGAAAATTTGGTGGAGTTTCGTCAAGGGGGGGCTGAGAAAAAAGGGGGGTCCCAAAACGCGTTTTTTCTATTCATTTTTCCATAGGGCGGTTGGACTCACTTTTAGCTCGAACGGCTGAATGGATTTGCACGAAACTTGGCAAAATTGTAGGGACTGTTAGCCCGATGTGCCTTTGCTAGGTCTCAATATATGTGCTCCAGTAGTTTTTGAGAAATTAACGTTGAAACCAAGATATATATCTGTAACAGCGCTCTGGGCAGCGATCCGGTCCGCTTACTTTTCGCTTATCGGAACTTTGCGCGCAGAAAGCTGATTGGCTCTCCGGTGTCTGTCAACATTCTAAGCAGTCCGGAGCGGCCGCCATCTTGTCTCTCGGTAGGATCGAGAGAGAAGAAGAGGTGGAAAACGAAAGGGGAATTTAATGAAAGGGGGCAAGGTATCCCCCTCTTGACCCCCTAGGAATGTTGTTGGGGTTATTAAAGGGTCCCGTGGGGAAAATAAAAAAAAATGATTTTTCACGGTAGAAGCGCGGCCGCGAACTGGTAGCGAAACGGGAATTCGCCATTTTGTGCTTCGTTAATTAAATTACTAGTTATAAGTGGGTGCGGGAGACGTATCCTAATCCCCTATGTTTCCTGAGGGTGGCTGAGGAGGCTGATATATGTTGATACATCTCTTCCAGCGGCTGTGCGTGAGCTTTTTTTTTTTTTTGCTGCGTGACAGTCCGGAGCGGCCGCCATCTTGTCTCTCGGTAGGATCGAGAGAGAAGAAAAGGTGAAAAACTAAGGGGGAATTTAATGAAAGGGGGCAAGGTATCCCCCTCTTGACCCCCTAGGAATGTTGTTGGGGTTATTAAAGGGTCCCGTGGGGAAAATAAAAAAAAAATGATTTTTCACGGTAGAAGCGCTTCACGGGCCGCGAACTGGGCCGCAAACTGGTAGCGAAACGGGAATTCGCCATTTTGTGCTTCGTTAATTAAAGTACTAGGTATAAGGGGGTGCGGGAGACGTATCCTAATCCCCTATGTTTCCTGAGGGTGGCTGAGGAGGCTGATATATGTTGATACATCTCTTCCAGCGGCTGCGCCATCTTGCCTTTTTTCGAATGCCACAATTTTGTCGTGCACGGCAGCCCTTTTAGATGCCAGGCTGGTCCCAGGCTATCACCTAACCCTGCGGATGTAGTTTATGGCCCCAGCTGTAGAGAATTCAGACATGCCAATCCTCCTGATTCAGGCGTGTGAGTACTGATTTCAGTGCTAGTCTCCCGCCTCCCGATTTCTGCAAGCAAAAACCCGGGGGCATATTACGAACAACTAGCGATAATTTTTGTCTCTAACTTGTTTAGAGACAAAAATTATCGCCGCACATCGGCGATTTTTATCGCAGATAAACCTTGCTATTATCGCAGAAAAGTCAGCGATATTCATGTATTATCGATCTAATGCTCTTAGCCATGTTATCCACCTCCCATTGGATAACATGGCTAAGAACTGCTCAGGGCAGGTGTTAGATTTTGGAGATATTCGCGCTTAGCGCGAATATCTCCAAAAGTTGGTAATAGGAGATAGCGATGTTAGGGACTGTTTCCAGTCGCTAACATCTTGGCACGCCACTTTGCATGTCATTAGTGATAAGTATCACTGACATGCAAAGCAGGGCCCAAGATGGTCGCTATCTCCTTTTAGCTGTCACTAACTGGTGTTAGCGACAGCTTGGTAATAGGGAGATAATTTTATCTCCGCTTTCATGGCTTTTAAAGCCAAAAAAGCAGAGATAAACCCCCTTGATAATATGCCCCACGATTCCTTGGGGGTTTCAGCTGACAGGGCTTGGTATTGTGTTACATGGTAATTTTTCCATGAAACGTCAGAGGGTCGATGCAGGGGTTCTAGAAGAGGTGATAAACCATTTAAGCCTCATGAACAAGCGCATGGTCTTTTAAAGATTTGTGAAGTACTCGGGCGGCGGTGTGTGTGTGCCCTCTTTCAGGAGCGGGCGGGGGGGCACTGCCAGCAACTTGCCAGGTCAGGTAGTGTTCAACACGTGCATCACCCTTTCTTTGCTTGCTATTGCGCTCCATGCTTCGGAAAGGTAAGAAAAAGAACGTGCATTTGAGTTTGAAATGTCCGATCCTGCAGCAGCACACTTCCAAAGCCCACACATGACAATAACCCGATTCAAGGCCCCATTCACCCGTTTTTAAAAAAATAGATAACACTCCAACAAAGTAAGGTTATAAAACTTTATTAACTACTAACTTTAACGAACGGAACAAAAACTAAAAACATTTAAACATTTCTCAACACAAAAAGCAACAATGGTTAGAAGCTGTCTTTTGTGCGAATAGTCCCAAGGCAGCACAACGTGCAGAGTTCTGGACGGCACCCAGGTGATGTCGCCTGGGTGCCGCACTGGTTTAGGAATCCTACAATGCTGCTCCGAAAATTGGCGTGGGGCGTCCCGGGTGGGGCGGGGGGAGGCCTCGTCAGTAGCGGTCTGTTGTGCGAATAGTCCCAAGGCAGCACAACGTGCAGAGTTCTGGACGGCACCCAGGTGATGTCGCCTGGGTGCCGCACTGGTTTAGGGATCCTACAATGCAGCACAGAAAAACAGCGTGGGGCGTCCCGGGTGGTGCGGGGGGAGGCCTCGTCAGTAGCGGTCTGTGTCCAGTGTCACATGGCTGACACAACATGTACGACAGGCACCCAGGTGATGTCCAGTAAACTGCCGCACTGGTTTTGGTATCCTACAATGCTGCTCCGAAAATTGGCGTGCGGCGGCCCGGGGGGGGGGCGTGGGGGAGCCGGCGTGAACGGGCCTCCCCAGGTGGCGGCCATCTAGCTGAGTTGCGCTCGCTCTTGCGGCCACAGCGTCTCGCTCACCATGTTGTTGAGTTGCTCCCACTCTTGCAGTGCAGCGATAGGCGGCTGCCACATGGCTCTTAAAATGGCGGACAGCTCCTCGGTTTTAGGCCTGGTCCACTGAAATGGCCCTGGGACACTTTGGAACTCGGACGCTTGCCTGCTAGGGCTTGGGCTCCATTCTCGAAAAGCGTCCCCTCAGCCGTGAAGATTGTATAAAAGTCTTGGGGGCCCCCGACTCCCGCAGGCTTCCGGTGGGGAGCGGCTGCCATGATTGCTCGCGGAATGACCACGACGGAGCCACGAGATGGTGGTGCTCTCATGCTGACGCCAGCTTCAGTCTGAATGATCCAGAAACAAGGTGGGGCTTTCATCGTTTGGGAAAAAAAAATGTTCTAAACCAATGAAAAGTGTTATTTTTAGGTCATATGACCAAGCCTTCCATCTTTAGGAAACCAAAAGTAAAATGAACCAATGAAAAGTTTTATAAACAAGTCACATGACCTGTTATGCGGCATAGGGCTACAAAAAGCGTAGAAAATCCGTTGGCACGTGAGGCGGCGTCAGTAGCGGACCGATGTGCGAATAGGCCGAAGGCAGCACAACGGGCCGAGATCCGGATGGTACCGAGGTGGTGTCCAGCAAATTGCCGCACTGGTGTGGCCATCCTACAATGCTGCGCCGAAAGACGGCGTGTCCAGCTGAGTTGCGGTCACTGTTGCGGTACAGTGACTCGAACGCGCCGAGATGCGGATGGCACCGAGGTGGTGTCCAGCAAATTGCCGCACTGGTGTGGCCATCCTACAATGCTGCGCCGAAAGACGGCGTGTCCAGCTGAATTGCGGTCACTGTTGCGGTACAGTGACTCGAACGCGCCGAGATCCGGATGGCACCGAGGTGGTGTCTAGCAAATTGCCGCACTGGTGTGGCCATCCTACAATGCTGCGCCGAAAGACGGCGTGTCCAGCTGAATTGCGGTCACTGTTGCGGTACAGTGACTCGAACGCGCCGAGATCCGGATGGCACCGAGGTGGTGTCCAGCAAATTGCCGCACTGGTGTGGCCATCCTACAATGCTGCGCCGAAAGACGGCGTGTCCAGCTGAGTTGCGGTCACTGTTGCGGTACAGTGAGTCGAACGCGCCGAGATCTGGATGGCACCGAGGTGGTGTCCAGCAAATTGCCGCACTGGTGTGGCCATCCTACAATGCTGCGCCGAAAGTCGGCGTGGGGTGCCCCGTTGGTTTATGAGGTGATGTCAGTAGTGGACCGATGTGTGAATAGGTCGGAACCAGCACAAGGCGCCCTGCACTGTTGAGCCTTTTTCAATGCCTGTTTTTTGTTGTTTCCCCTCCATCAAAAACAAAACAAAAATACAAGGCGCCAAGATCCGAATGGCAAGTCCTGGATGTTGAGTGCCTCAGTTGAGAGTTCTGAGCAGTGCTTGTAAGACTGTCTGAAGCTTATTTGCACCTGCTGCAGCTTCACTAGGTCCGGCGGAACTTTTTGCCTTTTCCTTTCTGCTTCTTTTCCTACAATGCGTTTCATCTGAAGACACGACCAGGTCCCTGAATGTGTGCAGGGGGACGCTATTGATTGAATGAAAATGGCGGCTTGACACAAAGCTGACTCAAGCGTTACTGTTGGTGCTATACAGACAAAAATTGGTTTTCAGTTTGTACATTCTTCAGGTTTTTTTTTTCCATCCAAGTCTGATTGAGAGTTTGTAGAAAAATGGCTTCAGATTTTCCACATACTACTCTTCAAAATTCTTCCTAAATGTAACAATGTGAAACTCACTAGGAGAACGGCTGTTTCTGTTTCCTTTCAAAATGCTGCCACCAATATTTTCTGAATGGAAGACACCATCTTGTAGCATAAAGGGCCGAAAGGGGTTCTGGTCTGGCCGATGGTTGGTGGAGACATTTTGACTATATCTTGGACCTGCCCGGCCTCGCCCAAAATGGCGCCGGTATAAATGGGACTCGTAACTCCTTGCCCGCAAATGTATATCTAGAAAATGTTATTGTAAGTGGCCTTGTCGTATTTTAATTACAAAATGTACGTCCACCGATTCCGCAACTGTTAGACACCTTTGTTCTTGTCACCTAATGGCCCGCTCGTTACGTTCTTCTACAGTGTAAATGTCTCCTCATCATATACGATTTCAGTTTGCTCCGTGGCCGGCCCACGTGGTTATAGGCCCGTATTTGTATACTGACATTTTCACAATAAAGGTTTTTAAAACAAAACACGGTAGTAGTATTTACATTTGTAAAGTTTTTACTTTTAGTGACTGTTTTCGAATCAGTAAAAGGCAAGTGAAATAAAGCAGTCCAATTACATGACGGATAAAAGGTATAATATGTAGGAAGGCAGTAAAGATAAATGGTCAAGGGCAGTTGTGTTTTTCATGTCTGCAACATAAAGTGATCGATAAGAATCTGATAATCAGGCGTATCGGCGACTAAGACAGCAGGCCGAATCTCTTTTACTCAACGGCTCCGTCATGGAAGGATGAAACGCCCTTTTTCTCGAAAAAGGAATATATTTTACTTGCAAGACAGTTGTAAATTTTCCGGGAAAGTACATTAGCCTGGAATATTATAATATATGTTTGAAAAAAAAATATTGTTCGAAAATAATAAAAAGCGTAATTTTTAGGTCATATGACCAAGCTTTTCATCATTAAATTAACAAAAGTAAAATGAACCAATGAAAAGTTTTATTAACAAGTCACATGACCTGTTATGCTTACGTTACGCGCTGCGCGCCGCGCCTCGGATCACTTCCGGGTGCGCTAACGCGGCGTGTCATAAAACGCATTACGCGACAACGTAGGTCAAGAATATAGTCTAAATGTCTCCACCAACCAGCGTTCAGAACACAACCCCTTTCAGCAGTCCAAAAAGTTCTGTTAAATGACAACAGAGGGGACAGGCAACAAGAACCATCAGTCAAAGAGGGGAGGGCAAGTTCTTCTCTTCCGGGTCATGTTGGGGCGCTACCGGAACTGATCGAATTGGTAGTCTATAGTGTTTCTGGATGTTTCAGACTAAAGCTGGCGTCAGCATGAGACCACTACCATCTCGTAGCTCCGTCGTGGCCATTCCACGAGCAATCATGGCAGCCGCTCCCCACCAGAAGCCTGCGGGAGTCGGAGGCCCCCAAGACTTTTGTAGAATCTTCACGGCTGAGGGGACGCTTTTCGAGAATGGGACCCAAGCCCTAGCAGACAAGCGTCCGAGTTCCAAGGTGTCCCAGGGCCATTTTAGTGGACCAGGCCCAAAACCGAAGAGCCGGCCGCCATTTTGAGAGTCCTGTGGCAGCCGCCTATCGCTGCACCGCAAGAGCGGGCGCATCTCAACTACATGGTGAGCGAGACGCTGTAGTCGCAAGAGCGGGCGGTAAACAGCTGAATGGCGGAAGAGGCACAGTGTAGCAAAAGCGGGCGGAATGGCAACTAAAACGATAAAGGGGCGCCCCACTACAGCTTGTCTTCAGGTCAAACGGATTGTGGGACAAGGTCCAGAATTGAAGAGTCATCAAAAGGCAAAAAGTTCCACCGGACCCCGGGAGCCGGCCGCCTATGTCGGGGGCGATCTCAGGCTACACCAGTGCTATAAGACTTGGGGAGGGTGTCGGAGCCAAGCGTCTTCTCCGAGTCCATGGCCATCACACCGCCCCTCAGGGGCCTCCGTCAAGCTGTTTAGGAAGGTAACATATCACATTGTTTTCTAATGCAGTCAGGTCCACAAACGACACTCACTTACTTTGAGAATAGTGAAGCTGCAGTAGGTGGAAATAAGCTTCAGACAGTGTTACAAGCACTGCTCAGAACTCTTAACTATGGCACCCAACATCCAGAACTTATGCTATTTGAGAATGGTAGTGACATCGAAGCATCTCAGGGACCAAAACCATTAACGTACTTTCACGTATGAAAATCTTACTTGGGGAGGAGGCAGGAGCGAAGCGCCCCCTCCCAGTCAGCGCCACCACACCGTATGTTGAAAATCTGAAGCCATCGTTCTACAAAGTCAACCAAACTTGGATTGAAAAATCTAGAAAAATGTACAAACTGAAAACCAGTTTTGGTCTATATATATATATATATTCACAGAAAAAAACATAGGTTATAGTGGATATATAGTTAGGAATTTGCATTTACAAAACCTTGAAAATTCAATGAAAAAACCATTGGTTTTAGGCCATATATAGTTAGGAATTAGCATTTACAAAACCTTATTTTACTCGCATAAAACCATTGAAATTCCATATATAGTTAGAAGCGCTAACTATATATCGCGCACCCGCAATCCACTGCTGATGATGTCACATATTACATCATTCATGACATGGTCAGTGACATCACTGATGACATCACTGATGACATCTCAAATGACATCACTGATGACATCACTGATCACAACATCCAGTGATTGTATGTGTCTGTAAAGTTTAAATATGTCTTGCATATTGAAGAATGAGTGGATGTATAAGTGTCTGGATGAAGGATTTAGTAGGTGCATGACTGACTATATGAGTGAGTGATTAAATGTGTCTCACTGAGTGCATGGGTTAGTGACTAAACTGTCTTAATGTGTGCATCAGTATGTTTGTTGTTGTGTAAGCTGCTGCATGTGTTGATCAGTAGCTATAAGAGTGGCCATATGGGTTATTGATTGGTTGCCCAAGTATTTGAATGGGAGGCTGAGTGTGTGTGTGGGTGGCTGGGAGGTGCGTGACTCTGTGCATAGATGTGTAAGCAGTTGATTCACTAGGAGTATGAGTTCAAGAGTGCATGTGGAAACAGCTATATGGGCGGTTGACTATGCATGGGTGTGTTGGTGAGTGAATGGATTTCTCATTGCTACATGTGCAAGTAAGTACGTATGTAAAACACAATACATGTGAGAGTTGAGATATATAAATAACTGAACATAAGAGCCAGTGAATGTGTGAGTGGCTGTATCGATCACTGTGAGCTTGTATCAGGGATTATATAAGAGAATAAATATGTGTTATTATATGTTTGAATAAGTAAGATGTGTATAACTTTATAGTTGAGGAAATGGAGGTGTGATTGATTCTTTGCATGACTGACTAGGTGTGTGAGTAACTCCATGGATGAGTGACAGTCTGTGAGTGTCTGTTTATACTGAGTGTATGTAAGGTTATATTAGAGTCTGAAGAGGTTCATTGTATTATCACATGAGTGATGTGATCAGTGATGTCAAATGAGATGTCATCAGTGATGTCATTTGAGTTGTCATCAGTGATGTCATCAGTGATGTCATTTGAGATGTCATCAGTGATGTCATTTGAGTTGTCATCAGTGATGTCATTTGAGATGTCATCAGTGATGTCATCAGTGATGTCACTGACCATGTCATGAATGATGTAATATGTGACATCATCAGCAGTGGATTGCGGGTGCGCGATATATAGTTAGCGCTTCTAACTATATATGGAATTTCAATGGTTTTATGCGAGTAAAATAAGGTTTTGTAAATGCTAATTCCTAACTATATATGGCCTAAAACCAATGGTTTTTTCATTGAATATATATATATATATATATATATATATATATATATATATATATCCAAACAAACACCTCCACCGATGATGAAGGAAGGAGCCTCAAGCGGGGATTAGTAGAGGAGTTCTTTATTTGCAGGCAGATACGGCGTTATGCATTTCGGCGTGAGCCTTCGTCAGACGCCTCTGCCCAACTGCAAGCTCATTCACCCAGGTGTTCTCTGCCGCACCCTTTATTGACGAGTGCACGCCTCCCCCTACCACATGATCGGCAAATGCAGTTGGACTGCAACTCCCAGAATGCTTTCACCCTGGGCGGTATTGCTGGGGGAAAAAAACAAAGTCAAATCTTTGTAGTGCCAGGCGTATGCAAAGTACGGGCGATGCTCAAAACAGTCAATATTTGCATTTAGAACGCCTCCAGTCCCCGCATTCGCTTCCACCAACAGCCCATAGGTTTGTAGGATCGTGAGCGGGTAAAAGTTCACCAGCAACATCGGTGAAGTCACCGACTGTATGTCCAGCGTTCCTTGCTTTTCTGCTAGCTGCGGGTGAGCTGCCTCATGCCAATCCCTTGGCGGAAAATGAGAAACTGCAAACGCAGGTAACCAGAAGAGAGGCAGCTGACTTTTGAAGCGTGGGCTCCCAACCGTGTCTCTGGCCGACACGCAAAATATCCAAACAAACACCTCCACCGATGATGAAGGAAGGAGCCTCAAGCGGGGATTAGTAGAGGAGTTCTTTATTTGCAGGCAGATACGGCGTTATGCATTTCGGCGTGAGCCTTCGTCAGACGCCTCTGCCCAACTGCAAGCTCATTCACCCAGGTGTTCTCTGCCGCACCCCTTATTGACGAGTGCACGCCTCCCCCTACCACATGATCGGCAAATGCAGTTGGACTGCAACTCCCAGAATGCTTTCACCCTGGGCGGTATTGCTGGGGGAAAAAAACAAAGTCAAATCTTTGTAGTGCCAGGCGTATGCAAAGTACGGGCAATGTTCAAAACAGTCAATATTTGCATTTAGAATGGGAAAAACGCGTTTTGGGACCCCCCTTTTTTCTCCGCCCCCCCTTGACGAAACCCCCCCAAATTTTCAGGAGCTGCTCAGAAACAAGATGTGCCATTTTCCTGAAACTTTCAGCCAATTCCGTCCACAAACGCCAAAGTTATTGGACATAGAATTTTCAGAAATCCCATAGGAAAGAAATCCTAACTATATATACCTACTGGCGACAGCCAGTAGGTAATATATATATATATATATATATATATATATATCTTCACCAGACTCCCACCATCGTAGGAAAATGGAGTCGCACACACACGGATTGGCAAACAGGTACTTTATTTTCTTTTGGGTGAAATACCTGACGCGTTTCGTCCACCATTGGACTTTTTCAAAGGTCACCCCTTACACCATCGCTGCTGTAAGTCCCACAAGCATTTGCCAAAATTTCTTTTATTGACCCCCAGTGGTCAGGACCTCCAATGGTCATTACGTAGTTCAAAGGCATGCTGGATCTTGTAGTCCTTTTTGCAGCAGTAGTTCCTGCCCTCCATTAGGCGGTGTTTTCAATGTTAGTTATTCCGTTTAAAAGTGTCTGTCTGTTCCGTGTGCTGTTGGCAAACCATTTTAAAGTTCACCTGCAGAGTCATACCGGTGCCGGTCACCGGTGGCAACCGCTTTCCCTATGCGTGCGTCACGACCAGAAAAAAGGGGGTTCAAGTCGGGAAAGCCTCTGGCGCGCTTGCTGACTGTGCGTCCTCCCGCGGCAGAACCACGCCGCCGAATATCTTCACCAGACTCCCACCATCGTAGGAAAATGGAGTCGCACACACACGGATTGGCAAACAGGTACTTTATTTTCTTTTGGGTGAAATACCTGACGCGTTTCGTCCACCATTGGACTTTTTCAAAGGTCACCCCTTACACCATCGCTGCTGTCAGTCCCACAAGCATTTGCCAAAATTTCTTTTATTGACCCCCAGTGGTCAGGACCTCCAATGGTCATTACGTAGTTCAAAGGCATGCTGGATCTTGTAGTCCTTTTTGCAGCAGTAGTTCCTGCCCTCCATTAGGCGGTGTTTTCAATGTTAGTTATTCCGTTTAAAAGTGTCTGTCTGTTCCGTGTGCTGTTGGCAAACCATTTTAAAGTTCACCTGCAGAGTCATACCGGTGCCGGTCACCGGTGGCAACCGCTTTCCCTATGCGTGCGTCACGACCAGAAAAAAGGGGGTTCAAGTCGGGAAAGCCTCTGGCGCGCTTGCTGACTGTGCGTCCTCCCGCGGCAGAACCACGCCGCCGAATATCTTCACCAGACTCCCACCATCGTAGGAAAATGGAGTCGCACACACACGGATTGGCAAACAGGTACTTTATTTTCTTTTGGGTGAAATACCTGACGCGTTTCGTCCACCATTGGACTTTTTCAAAGGTCACCCCTTACACCATCGCTGCTGTCAGTCCCACAAGCATTTGCCAAAATTTCTTTTATTGACCCCCAGTGGTCAGGACCTCCAATGGTCATTACGTAGTTCAAAGGCATGCTGGATCTTGTAGTCCTTTTTGCAGCAGTAGTTCCTGCCCTCCATTAGGCGGTGTTTTCAATGTTAGTTATTCCGTTTAAAAGTGTCTGTCTGTTCCGTGTGCTGTTGGCAAACCATTTTAAAGTTCACCTGCAGAGTCATACCGGTGCCGGTCACCGGTGGCAACCGCTTTCCCTATGCGTGCGTCACGACCAGAAAAAAGGGGGTTCAAGTCGGGAAAGCCTCTGGCGCGCTTGCTGACTGTGCGTCCTCCCGCGGCAGAACCACGCCGCCGAATATCTTCACCAGACTCCCACCATCGTAGGAAAATGGAGTCGCATACACACGGATTGGCAAACAGGTACTTTATTTTCTTTTGGGTGAAATACCTGACGCGTTTCGTCCACCATTGGACTTTTTCAAAGGTCACCCCTTACACCATCGCTGCTGTCAGTCCCACAAGCATTTGCCAAAATTTCTTTTATTGACCCCCAGTGGTCAGGACCTCCAATGGTCATTACGTAGTTCAAAGGCATGCTGGATCTTGTAGTCCTTTTTGCAGCAGTAGTTCCTGCCCTCCATTAGGCGGTGTAGGTAATATATATATATATATATATATATATATATATATATATATATATATATATATATATATATATATATATATTCACAGAAAAAACATAGGTTTTACAGACGTTATAGTTAGAAATTTGCATTTAAAAAACCTTCAAAATTACCTGAAAAAAACACAGGTTTTAGAGACGTTATAGTTAGCTGGACATTTTACTAGTACATAACCATAGAAATTCCACAGTTATAGTTAGTTCAGCTAACTATAACTTGCGCCCCCGTGTTGCCCTGCTCATGACGTCACATATTACATCATTCATGGCATAGTCAGTGACATCACTGATGATATCACTGATTACATCATCCAGTGACTGTGTGTTTCAGTAGAGTATAAATATGTTTTTATATATATGCCAAGATGTATTGAAGAATGAGTAGGTGTATAAGTGTCTGGATGAAGGATTTAGGATGTGTGTGACTGATTGTAAAAGTGACTGATTAAACGTGTCTTACTAAATACATGGGTTAGTGACTAAACTGTGTGAATGTCTGTGTCAGTCTGTCTGGTGTTGTGTAAGCTGGTACATGAATTGGTCAGTAGCTACATGAGTGTATATATGGGTTATTGATTGTTTGCCTGCACATTTGTATGGGTCCCTGAGAGTGTGTATGGGTGGGTTGGAGGTGTGTGACTCTGTGCATAGATGTGTGAGTAGTTTATACACTAGGTGTATGATTCAAGAGTGCATGTGGAAACAGCACTATGAGTGGGCGAGGGTGTGTATGGGTGTGTTGGTTAGTGAATTGATGTCTCAGTGATACATGTGCAAGTAACTACATATGTAAAAGGTAGTATATGTGAGTGATGATGGTGTATATAAATAACTATATGTTAGAGTGAATGGTTGTGAGAGTAGCTATATGTATGAGTGTGTACTTGTATCAGTGATTATGTAAGAGAGTAAGTATGAGTTACTATCTCTATTAATTAGTGAGGTGGTGTGTGTATAACTGTATAGGTGAGTAAATGAGAGTGTGATTGATTCTTTACATAACTGATTAGGTGTGTGAATAACTCCATGGATGATTGGCGGTATGAGAGTGTCTGAATAGGTGTATGAGCGCATATGATAGTGTTGTATTGATGAGTGACTGCATGTATAAGTGATTGTATGGGTGAATGAGTGGATGTGTGTATAGACCTAGGAATCAGTGAGTGCACATGTAGTAACTGTATTGGTGTCTTGATGGTTTCGAAAATGGTAGCCGGTATTTTACAGTGGGTGTACCAAAGGTTATATTAGAGTGTGAGGAGGTGCATCAGATTTTCACGTGGATTATGTCATCAGTGATGTCATCAGTGATGTAATTTGAGATGTCATCAGTGATCTCATCAGTGATGTCACTGATTATGCCGCGAATTATGTATTATGTGATGTCATTAGCAGTACATTGCGCGGGTGCGAGTTATAGTTAGCTAAACTAACTATAACAGTGGAATTTCTATGGTTTTGTATGAGTGAAATGTCCAGCTAACTATAATGTCCCTGAAACCTGTGGTTTGTCAGTGAATTTCAAAGGTTTTTTAAATGCTAATTTCTAACTATAACGTCTGTAAAACCTATGTTTTTTTTATGAATTTCAAGGGTTTTATAAATGCTAATTTCTAACTACAATGTCCATGAAACCTATATTGTCTTTAAGTACATTTTAAAAAGACGTGCATAGTTTTTGTAGTGAAAAACCTAATTGTAGCAGTAGGCTGTTATAAGTTATATTTTAACAATGTTTAAAACTTTATTTGCAGTAAGTAACAAATAAGTGTGGAAAAAGTGTGACGCAGCAGCTATGATATCTGACTTCGAACAACAGCATTCACATTTCTATTCCCGGCTCCCGCGGCACGTTAGCCCACCACTATGTCACTGTGGGAAACACCTTGCTTAATCTTCCTTTCACACCTTTCCGGGGATACCTGTACGCTTTGCAAATGCTGGTATTTTTTAATTTAAAACCCTATTGAGGAGAAATATTAGCACATACTTTTATTTTCTTCTATTCTAAACAATATTTTTTTTATATCTTCTATTTAGAATTACAGCAATTAATAGATGGTTTTAGTTACGAGAAAGGAAATTACATGTTCGCCGGGTAACAGTTTTTAGGCTCTCCAACGTATGTATATATTAAGGAACTTATACTTATGAGGTTCGAAAGTCAAACTTTTACCGCTTCACATTTTGTAACTTTTCCCAACACGTGCACAAGTGAAACAGTGAAAATGGGACCATGTGTCAACTGTAAAACATGACATCTAAATGGGCGGAGTCACATCTTCCTTCCATAGACTACTCAATAACCAAAAAGTATATAAACCACACCCGATGTTCAATTAGTTTTGTTTTTGCAAATTATTTTCACGTGTCCATTCTGTGATGCAGGTTCCCCTTTCTAGCGTTGGATTCTTCTTTTGAGACAACAAAATATATTACGGAGTTGTAAAATGTTTGATTATATCAAAGTACATATTTATAATACGCAGCTATTTGTGAATATTTAAAGATTTGCATTACGAAAAAAGTGTTATTGGTTGTTTTTGCGATTTATACGTAACGTCAGCTGGTGGTATTGAGAAACACCCTTAATGAAGGAAACACTGTTCCTTTCCTGGCTCCTTTGAGGTTATATACTGTGACTATTCAGTCAGTCAATTACTTTAATCAATACTTATAATATAAGATCATAAAAGTACAGATGAATACAGTTTGAAAACAGCAAAAGACAAATGAATACAATTTAAAAGAACGTCAATCAATCAGTGCAAAAACGGAGTGCTGTACATATCAGTGTGACTAAAAATAGCAAAGCAAAATAATAACAGTAGTAATTAAAGACTATTTAAAATTCATTTAATGATGTAAGACTGCCGCCTGATTTTCCATGATTGCTTTAAAAAAGACGCTACTGACAAACAAACATGGGGTTAGCCAGGGATTGTAGAAAGAACATTGCTACGCAACATTGTTTGAAACGAAATTTGCACATCAAGGGGAGAATAAATCTTTTACGGGGGTCCCTATAAAATGTAAAGAAGAAAAAAATGTGTAAATTTGATTGCACAGATAAATTGTTACAGGGACAGCAGGGTAAGTCATTTATGGAGTAAATACCTGCAGGATGTGCCAGCATGCACGGAATAAGGTTTAATCGGAATTGATTGAAAGGAATCTTTGTCATGCATTTGATACAGTGCATAGGTATGATATTAACCCTGCCTCAGGCTTCGGACCTTCAAGATACAGTTTCACCAATACCTTTGTAGAGTTTGTTTGTAGTCTGGCATCTGATGTTTGCTTTAGAAAATGGGCTCTTACCTCCCACCTTGAAATACTCATGCAATCCCTGGGGTTAGTAAATAGGTGTTCCAAACCTAGAGCGGAGAAGGTTGATTTAATATATGAAATCCATGGAATTCTGTGTGCATTTTCCATGGATACTGTAACTATGTACACTGTAATAGTCAGAGTATAGCGAACTTCAGAGATGTTGGTGAACCGCTGAAGCGAAAACTAAAAATTCATATGTAACATGAACAGCTTCTTACTCTGTTTCCCCCTTTGATCATATACTGTAAATTTGTATTTTATAAGATTCACAGTCATTATGATCTGAGAGGAGTTTATGAGCCGTCGGCATGAAGACGAAAGATCTCGAAGTTCCGTAAAAAAGAAGCTTTGAAGATATTCACCACTGAAAAATATTTTGTTATTGATCTTATTTTGTATTTATTTCCTTTACCTTTTTTGTGTGACATCAATGAAACTCTCTATATTGTAATAGAGTGTCATATTTTCACACATGAGGAATTGGAGATTTGTTGCCGCCAGGCGTAAACCATCTCAAATATAGCTTACTGGCCTTTATAACTTACTTGATCAGATATTTTTACAGCGAGAATATTTTTCGAAATTGCAGTTTCAAAAAAGATTATTTACATAGATACTTTTTTACTGAATGCCTTTGATAAACCCTATATGTCTTAATTGATATTTTTGTATTTCTCTTTTTCTTTGTTGTGGTTCCTATTCTCGTTCTCCCTATAGAGTATATAGGAATAGTATTGTATATATTACTATTTTTCTATATATACTTAATGTAGTATGTGATCTGTTACCAGAGCAGTGAGCAACCTCTAAGTACTACGACAACACTTTCCCGACTTCTATAGAATGGAGATGGTAAAAATTGTGTTTTTTTTGTTGTCCTCCTTATTCTTCTTCTCCTGTGGAATCCTATAGAGTCACCGTTTATATTTTAATACTCTGAACTTATAATCTTCAGAGGAGTTGGAGATCTATCTCTGCAAGATATTAAGAACATTTACTACAGTTATTTCCTTTGATAACTTACTATTTCACAGTTTGTAACACTGCTAATATTTTATAAAATAGTAGTCTTTAAAAAACCTGTATACATAGTGCTTTATTTAATGTTTTGATGAAGCGTTCATTTATAGGTAATATGACGTCATTTATGTTTAACTGTTTTTTACTTGTTATTGTTCGTCTAACCTCAGATGATGTAGTGCGGGAGTAATTCTTGTAGCCCGTTTCTACTTTATCTAAAAGTAACTGATGCCCTCTTAGATTAACAATAATATGGGGCAACACTTTCACAAACTATAGGC
Organism: Lissotriton vulgaris; assembly: GCF_964263255.1. NCBI lineage: Eukaryota > Metazoa > Chordata > Amphibia > Caudata > Salamandridae > Lissotriton > Lissotriton vulgaris. Next base: position 821,622,303 of record NC_141699.1, on the reverse strand, counting down.
GACAAAAAAAAGGAGGATGTGGCCACGCTTAAGGGATATTTTATGAATTGCGTTTTTATTTGTCACCCCTCTGATATATACAGCTTCATTTTCCTAAGAAAGTATATTTGTGATTGCTTAATAAAAATTGTTTCAATCCTAGACTTAATTTATTTCAGCGCAACCACACCAACTATTTTGTTGCAAGGAAAGATCACTACCCGCGACAGAATTAAGCACCGCACTATAACTATACATTATAAGTAAACATTGCTCCCGAGAAGTAGGTTACTCAGAACCTTATTTAAATAAAGACCGCAACAGAGCGCTTTCTTTTTCAACCCACTCCTCCATATTATAATATTTGCTCCAAAGAAGTAGCACTCCCTGTCAGAAAAGTAACCACCACATTATAAGTAAATACTGCTCCTGTGAAGTATCCCACCCACTGACATACTAAAAAGAAGACCACAACACACTGTTTTTTCCCGACATGATTTGTAGGCCACACGCAAATGATATAAATAGCCCTTAAAATATATATTTTTTAAATACCTTCACAGTCCCTGTTCACCACCTCGTGACCACTATACAGTTAATAGTGTTCCTACCCTCCTCTGCACTACTTTGCTTCCCCGTCCTCCTTTGAAGTGTGTCACAAAATGGCTGACAACAGTGAACCGTTCCCACCCAATAAGGACCAAACTTGTACTCGGAACACTTTACCCAATAAAATGTCCATGGTGTTCCACAGACGCTGAGGGAATGGCTGCCATCACTTCTACTTTTAATGCTTAACAGCCAATCAACATTAAGCTTGGAAAGCTCCTCCTTGGAACACGTTACCCATTGAGATGTCCCTGATACTCAGCGGAGGTGAAGGGAATGGCTGGCAACACTTCTATTTTTCAATGGTTTACAGCCAATTAACATTAAGCTTGAGACGGTCCTCCTTGGAATACGTCAGCCAATCATATGTCCCCCCTACTCCGTGGAGGGGAAGGGAATGCCTGTCAACACTTCCACTTTCAACAGTTCGCAGCCAATGAACATTAAGCTCTGGAAGGTCCTCCTTGGAACATGTGAGCCAATCAGATGTCCATCCCTCCTACTCCACGGAGGGGAAGGAAATGCCTGGCAACACTTCTAATTTCAATGGTTCGCAGCCAATGTTCACAGCCAAAGTAGGAAATATATATATATATTACCTATTGGCGGTCGCCAGTAGGTAGTTATAGTTAGGACCTAGTTTCCATAGGATATCCGCAACATTCTATTGAGAATAACGTTGGCGCCGGTGGACAAATCTTTGCGAATTTCTCAAAGAAGATGGCCTGCTCCGCTCCGTTCCTTCCCTGAAAGTTTGGGGAGGATTCATCAAGTGGGGGCTGAGATAAAAGGGGGGTCTCAAAACGTGTTTTCCCCATGTTATTTTCCATGGGACGTTTAGACACGGCTACAGCTCGAACGGCTCAATGGATTTACAAGAAATTTGGTAGAAAGGTAGAGTCCGGCTTGCAGATTACGCTTTTCTTTGAATGGTGTAAATCTGTTCAGTAGTTGGTGAGAAAATTAACTTTGAAAAAATATATATTGGGCTACATTGGGATATATACATGTTAGAGCACAAATGTAGCCCAATGTAGCCCAAAGATGGCCACCAGAGACAGAAAAAAACAAATGTAGCCCAAATATCAGCCAGATGTAGCCCAACTATAGCCCAATGGAATAAAGTGTTAACACTAAAAACATTTAATTTGCAAAGGAACAAAATGAGGGGTTTCATTTTGCTATAGAAATTTTATATATATATATATATATATATATATATATATATATATATATATATATATATATATATATATATATATATATATATATATATATAAATATATATATATATATATATAAATATATATATATATTCACTGAAAAATCCATAGGTTTAGTTAGGAAGTAGCATTTAAAAAACCTATGAAATTCACTGAAAAAAACATAGGTTTAAAACCGTTATAGTTAGGAAGTAGCATTCAAAAAACCTAGGAAATTCCTTGAAAAAACCAAAGGTTTTACACACGTTATAGTTAGGAAGTAGCATTTACAAAACCTATGAAATTCACTATAAAAACCATAGGTTTGACACATGTTATAGTTAACTGGACATTTTACTCATATAAAACCAATGAAATTCCCCCCGTTATAGTTACTTCAGCTAACTATAACTCGCGCGCCCGCAATGCACTGCTGATGACGTCACATATTATATCACTCATGACATGGTCAGTGACATCACTCATGACATCACTGATGATATCTGAAATAACATCACTGATGAAATCACTGATGACGTCATCCTTGTAAAAGAGTGGTAGATCTCCTCTCAGCGTAATATAACCTTTAATACACACATTTAAAAATAGAAGCTAAAATGTTCAAAGCATGAGTGATGTAATATGTGACGTCATCAGCAGTGCATTGCGGGCACGCAAGTTATAGTTATACCCCTAGGAGAGGTACTAACCAGCTGGTGTGTGTCTGCGTGAAGGGGAGAGAGGAGGCGGCATTGCGATGCCTGATAAGGGCTCATTTGAAGGTAATGGCCGGAATAATATGCCCAGGACCCCTGTGGTGGAGTGCAGGAAGCGCCAAGCAATTGGGGGCACGAAAGTGAGTCTGTTGTCCCATACACTGGTATACGGGACCTCGTGGACTGCAGGTTCCATCAGGCAGTGCTCCTGGGAGGTGCAACGCTGTTATTACACTCACCTGGAGGAGGAGGAGCCAAGGGACTGCTGATATTGAAGTGGTCTCTGGAGTGCTTGAAATTTTGTTTTCTTGTGGGACTGGGACTGATGACGGCCAATGGGGCCAGAAACGCGTCTGCCATGGCGTTTCACAGACTTCAGGAAACAACTGCATGTTTGCCAAATAAATCCTTCATTTGAGCCCGGAGCATGTGTCTCGCTGATTTCTAAAGAGGTCAGCATTGGTTTTCTATGTGTAGCCGGGTCTCTGCTGATACCAGCAAGGGGCACGCCCTCTCGTTCTGGAGCTCCGTGTGATCAGCAAAAACTGTGGTGGAGTGTGAGAAGCACAACACGGCGCCCCCCCTAGCAGAGGTACTAACCAGCTGGTGTGTGTCTGCGCGAAGGGGAGAGAGGAGGCGGCATTGCGCTGCCTGATAAGGGCTCATTTGAAGGTAATGGCCGGAATAATATGCCCAGGACCCCTGTGGTGGAGTGCAGGAAGCACCAAGCAATTGGGGGCACGAAAGTGAGTCTGTTGTCCCATACACAGGTATCGGGACCTCGTGGACTGCAGGTTCCATCAGGCAGTGCTCCTGGGAGGTGCAACGCTGTTATTACACTCACCTGGAGGAGGAGGAGCCAAGGGACTGCTGATATTGAAGTGGTCTCTGGAGCGCTTGAAATTTTGTTTTCTTGTGGGACTGGCACTGATGACGGCCAATGGGGCGAGAAACTCGTCTGCCATGGCGTTTCACAGACTGAAGGAAACGACTACATGTTTGCCAAATAAATCCTTCATTTGAGCCCGGAGCATGTGTCTCGCTGATTTCTAAAGAGGTCAGCATTGGTTTTCTATGTGTAGCCAGGTCTCTGCTGATACCGGCAAGGGGCACGCCCTCTCGTTCTGGAGCTCCGTGTGATCAGCAAAGGCTGTGGTGGAGTGTGAGAAGCACAACACGGCGCCCCCCCTAGCAGAGGTACTAACCAGCTGGTGTGTGTCTGTGCAAAGGGGAGAGAGGAGGCGGCATTGCGCTGCCTGATAAGGGCTCATTTGAAGGTAATGGCCTGAATAATATGCCCAGGACCCCTGTGGTGGAGTGCAGGAAGGGCCAAGCAATTGGGGGCACGAAAGTGAGTCTATTGTCCCATACACTGGTATACGGGACCTCGTGGACTGCAGGTTCCATCAGGCAGTGCTCCTGGGAGGTGCAACGCTGTTATTATACTCACCTGGAGGAGGAGGAGCCAAGGGACTGCTGATATTGAAGTGGTCTTTGGAGCGCTTGAAATTTTGTTTTCTTGTGGGACTGGCACTGATGACGGCCAATGGGGCCAGAAACGCGTCTGCCATGGCGTTTCACATACTTCAGGAAACGACTGCATGTTTGCCAAATAAATCCTTCATTTGAGCCCGGAGCATGTGTCTCGCTGATTTCTAAAGAGGTCAGCATTGGTTTTCTATGTGTAGCCGGGTCTCTGCTGATACCGGCAAGGGGCACGCCCTCTCGTTCTGGAGCTCCGTGTGATCAGCAAAAACTGTGGTGGAGTGTGAGAAGCACAACACGGCGCGCCCCCTAGCAGAGGTACTAACCAGCTGGTGTGTGTCTGCGCGAAGGGGAGAGAGGAGGCGACATTGCGCTGCCTGATAAGGGCTCATTTGAAGGTAATGGCCGGAATAATATGACCAGGACCCCTGTGGTGGAGTGCAGGAAGCGCCAAGCAATTGGGGGCACAAAAGTGAGTCTGTTGTCCCATACACTGGTATACGGGACCTCGTGGACTGCAGGTTCCATCAGGCAGTGCTCCTGGGAGGTGCAACGCTGTTATTACACTCACCTGGAGGAGGAGGAGCCAAGGGACTGCTGATATTGAAGTGGTCTCTGGAGCGCTTGAAATTTTGTTTTCTTGTGGGACTGGGACTGATGACGGTCAATGGGGCCAGAAACGCGTCTGCCATGGCGTTTCACAGACTTCAGGAAATGACAGCATGTTTGCCAAATAAATCCTCCATTTGAGCCCGGAGCATGTGTCTCACTGATTTCTAAAGAGGTCAGCATTGGTTTTAAATATATATATATATATATATATATATATATATAAATATATGTATATATATATATATATATATATATATATATATATATATATATATATATATATATATATATATATATATATATATATATATATATATATATACATATGGTACTGTTGGTAGGATATATATATATATATTACCTACTGGCGGTCGCCAGTAGGTAGTTATAGTAAGGACCTATTTTCCATAGGAAATCTGCAACATTCTATTTGGAATAACTTAATAACTTTGGCACCGGTCAACGAATCTTCGTGAAATTTTCAAAACCTATGGCCAGCTCCAGTTTGTTCCTAACCTGAAAGACTTTGGGTGATTCATCAAGCGGGGGCCGTGAAAAAAGGGGGTCCCAAAACGTGTTTTCCCCATGCAATTTTCATAGGAACCTTTAGTCGCAGCTACAGCTCGAACTGCTGAACGGAATTACACCAAAGTTGGCAAAGAGGTAGTCCTTGGTTCAGACTTGTGCCTTTTTGTTAAATGGTGTAAATCCGTTCAGTAGTTGGTGAGAAAATTTAAAGTAAAATCACTTATATATCTATGGCCGCAGTGGATCCGCGCACTCTGTGCGCACCCTGCGCTCACCCACCGGATCACGAGCTGCATGCTAATTGGCTGTCAACTGGCTGTCAACACTCCAAGCCAGGAAGTGTTGGCAGCCATTTTGTGCCTTGGTAGAACAGAGGCGTAAGAAATCAGTGCAACAAGTGCACAAAACGTGAAAAGGGGGCAGGGTAGAAACTCCCTGACCCCCTAGGCCTGTTTAAGGGCTCCCTCAAGGACCTCCAAGGCAAAATAAACCAGCAAAATCCATGCATTGTGTGCGGCTTCTGCAGTGGAAAAAAAAACAAAGTGCGGTCTCCCGCGCTTCTTTAATAATTATCCCCTGGGGTGGCCAAATCCTGGCGTCAAAAATATTTAATGTAATGGGGGGCCCAAAGGGACCCTAACAGTCCCGGGGACCGCCACCATCCAGGGATACAAAATAGATGGGTGGGGGGCTTAAAGGCCCTCCCCCAAGCCCCCGGGATTGCCACCCGGGGTCTTCACTAGTAAATGGGTGGGGGGCTCAAAGGCCCCCCAAGCCCCGGGGACCACCCTCCCCGGGGCTTTGTACATTGTAAGAGGGGGTCATGCGGCCTCCCTCCTGGAGCCCTCAAGGGCCCTGGGGTTGCCACCCCCCAGGGCCGGCTCCTGCAGTGTCCCAGGTCGCCCAACTCTGGGATACTGCTGTTTGCTATGGCAGGGTGGGAGCCTTGTGGCTCCCGCCCTGTCATAGCAAACTGTGGTGTGGATTTTCAAAGAGAGAGCAGGGAAACTTGCTCTCCTCTCGTCACCATCAGCCAAAACCATGATGACGTTAAAAATAGGTTCAAAAACTGTATGAACAATATACAAGAGTGGATGACCAGAAATTACTTGATGATGAACGCAGGGAAGACCGAAGTCATGCACTTTGGCAAAGCTGACCCGATCTGGTCATCGGACTGGTGGCCTGACGCTCTTGGTGCCTGCCCCGCCCCTAAACCATACGTCAGGAACCTGGGAGTAATCCTAGACAACAAGCTTACCATGTCTGAACATATAAAAAAACAGTGGGAAGTAGCTATGGCCAGATACGTAGCCTGAGGAAGGTCTTTAAATGGATCCCACTCTCAGCACGCATGCCCCTAGTCCAGGGACTGGTTGTAAACAGGATGGACTATGGGAACGCCCTGTTCTTGGACATCAACCAATCGCTACTTAACCGATTACAGGTCCTTCAAAATACAGCTGCGAGGCTGGTATTAGATCTACCTCCCCGCACCCCGTCAGCAGCATGTCTCAGATCACTGCACTGGCTCCCCGTAAAAAAACGTATAAAGATCAAGCTCTGCTGCCTAGTCCATAAGGCAGTAAATGGACATGGACCTGCTTATCTGGAACGGAAACTCAAGGCTCATATCCCTAACAGGACCCTAGGCTCCTCCAGTAAAGCCTTTCTCTCCGTTCCCAGAGTTCGAACTGTCAGAAACGGGGACAGACCTTTCAGCAAAACCGCCCCAGAAGCATGGAATTCTCTCCCCATCTCACTGAGAGAAGAGCCAGATCATGCCAAATTCCGAAAACTACTAAAAACCTGCCTTTTTAATCCCTAGCTAACTGAACCCTCGACCCCCTGAATCTGTTGAATTTTAAGGATCCTTGTCTGCTCCCAGCGCTTTGAGACCTTCGGGTGATTTACGCGCTATACAAGTGAAATAAAATGGAAAATGGAAAATGAAAACCCAAATGCTTTTCCACACGGGGAACTGCATGTCATGCCAGGGTCGTCAGCTCATTGAACTCAGCAGTGCTTAATTTGTGTCAGTGCTTGCTGGTGCATTTATTTCCCAGGGCCGGGTCTACATATGATTTCAGCTCTCTAAGGTCACACTGTCTTCGGCGAAGAACTAATATTGTATGTAAATCTATTCCTGCCTGGGTTCAGTGTTGCCTGATTGGTATTGGTGCGTAAGATATTTACATTTGGAGGCACACGGACGGCAACTACCCACTTCCAGAAACTGTGTGGGTAAAGTGTCTGCCTCAGTACAACAGCAATATTAGTAGCTACTAATGACTGATTGAAAATGTTTTTTAAGCCCACCCCGTTCCTCCTTGACTGCGAGGAATCGTCAAGTGTTGCCTCCCGCGTCGGACTAATGCAGAGCAGTGTCCCCACATTTCACTTCCCCAGCTTATTGTGCAGCTGCGGCGCTTTGTCAACTAAACAAGCAAGCAGCGTGTAACGCAGCAGCAAGCCTCTTTTCTTTTTAAACCAAATTTCAGTAAGTAAGTAATGATTTCGTTTTCTTAACAGGCACTAACTGTAGAGCTAATTTTTGGGTATTTTGAAAATAAAAGAATTTTCGGAAAGGGAGCGGGCATGGTTGGGGGTGGAGATGGCCCTTTCTACTTCTCTGAGTTTTGGAATGTTCACAATCCTGTCTCCCACTTAAATAGCCACAAAGTATTTAGTGAAGCCCACACTGTGAAGTGTTTCACAAACTGTGAAACAGCAGTGTCTGACTGGGATCGATAAAGAATTGCCCACTGACGAGCATAGAGCAGGCAAATTGTACATGGGGTTTTCTAACGCCAGTGCCTTTTGCTTGCACCCTCTCTTGAGATTAATTCAAAGAGTTGTTTACTCCTTTTGCTCCTAATGTACACAGCGCTCCATCCTCTCTGTTTGCTTTCCCCTTTGTCTTCCAGAGGCCCCTGGGCAAATATGACGGCTTCCCTACAGCCAGCACCTCTGAAAAGCTAGAAGAGCTGGTAAAGAGTCAGCCAGGGTATTACACTCCCGTCATACACCTCATTACTGAAAATGGCATATAGTGGAATCAAGAGTAGGTAGAATTTAGGTTCAGACTGGGACAGAAAATATGCACAGGCACCAAAGTAAAAGTTGCCCTCATTAGTGAATTAGTCAGCTAGAAAATAAAGCAATGTATGGAAATTGAGGCATCTTTGAATTTGTAAAGAACGCCATATAAGTACTTTTAAGATATGGAATTCCTCGTGAATTTGAGTTTGCTGTAGATAATGTTTGGTTCGATACCAGGGAACTCAACAGTAAATACTAGCCAGTAGACCATAAAACACACCCGCAAACAGCCCAAAAAAGATGGCCCATACTCTGACCTGTCAGAGTGGCCCATCACTACTTGATTGACCTATAGGCCTGTTCGAGCCTGGCAGCCTTGGCATTCTGCGCGCTGACATTCAGTAGCACCAACCATTCTCTTCTTAGTAAAACTTTGAGCCCCAGCACTTATTCTTTTGCAAATTAAGTAGCGTCTTAATGTCATGTGAATTGGGCACAGAAGGGCACAGAGACGTTTTGCAGTCCAGGAAAGTGCCACCTTCCCAGGTATTGTTTACTAATTGTTCAGGGAGTTCGAAGCCAACTTAAGTCCTGGGACTGTCATAATCAGGGTCTTTATTTAAATACACACCCAACAATATCCCAGAGTCTACACACATTTAGAACCACATGTTCCTCTCCTAGCCAAGGCTGTCTCTATAAAACTAAAAATAAAATAATATAATATAATAATATGATATTCCTTCTTTGGGGTCTGATGGTTCTAGAAAGGCTTCTCTGTTGTTGTTATTTGCCTGTTTAACTGAGTGTCGTACTAATTTGGGAGGAGATTTCCTTTCTACCAATTTTGATGTTAGATTTTTTGCATGTTTCTGAAAACTATCCTTGGTTGAACAGTTCCTGCGAATCCGCAGGAACTGGCCATAGGGGAGGTTGTCCTTCAGTGCCCTAGGATGATGGCTCTCATAGCTCAATAGAGAGTTCCTGACCATGGGTTTAGTGTACAGTTCAGTTTCCAACCCAGTAGGAGAGGCTACAATCAAAAGATCCAGAAATGGCAACTTATGTTTATTTCTGGACACAATTGGTAGAAAGGAAATATACTACCAAATTAGTACGACGCTCAGACCCCAAAGAAGGAATATCAAGATTAACTTTTGTCAATACTTTTAGTACAGTGTCAAATGAAGTTAAGAAAACAGTGCGGAGACACTGGAAAATACTCAACATTGGGGGAGAGCGTATACCAGAACCCCTATTCGCTTTCAAAAGGAGCAGTAATTTACAAGATAAGCTTGTGCATACCAGACCCTTAAGTCCCAAAGTGAAGATAACACATACTATATGGGGCTTACCGGCAGTGCAGGGTCGCTATCCCTGTGGTTCGTGTAAAGTATGCCCACAAACTAGGAAATCGAAATCAGTGGAGATTGGCACAGGAAGACCCTGGATACAAAAAAGGTTCATTAATTGATATAGTGAAAGGGTTGTATATTTAATTACGTACCCCTGTAAATTAAACTATGTGGGCATGACTAACCGTAAAGTCAAGCTCAGAATCATGGAGCATATGAGCAAAAAACAAGCTACACAACTAACAACTCATTTTTTGGAGCTGAATCATCGGCCTGACGAGTTTGTCTGGACAGTTCTAGAGCAACCCTACATCCCTGAACATGTGACTGCCATATCTAAATTCTTATTGCTCAGGGAACAAAAATGGGTTTTCAGACTCAAGAGCGATAAAATAGGTCTGAATGATTCCATTCCTTGGACCATGTTATAATGCATTACGTCAAAATGTACTGACACTAAGAATGCATGACACCTAGTATGATTACATCTATACGCAGAGTACATCACCATGATAATTGTTCCCTGTCTGACACATTATAAAGATGTGCTAAATTTATCATACTTTTAAGATCATTGACCTATGGGGATTTGATTTGAAGCAAGAGGCAAGTGACTATCACCACTAGACAAATAGTTGTCTGATTTTAGTTCTGACTGGGTAGCCTTTGGCCGATAAGTAGATAACCCTATAAAGTTACAGCTAATTTCTGCTGACCATGTCAGTAAATTACATAAAGAGTCCTGATGGTGTAAATAATAAAATAAAAAATAACAAATAAAAAATATAAAATAAATAGATGTGCAGGATAAACAGTGGTGGAGAACTCGGGCTAATTTTTGATTGGGATTCAGTTAAACTACATCTTTCTGACTCTATTTATTTGTTGAAATAATGTAATTTATTTGAGAGTCCTGTACAATAAACAAGTTATAAAGATTTATGAAAATGATTGATACAACGACGAGATCATGATTTGTAGAGATTGAGTGATAGCTGTTGAGCGCTAGAATCTAGTATCGCGCTTTCACTTAGTAGGTGAACAACTACAATTCCCATGAGGCCGAGGCGACACGTGATGATGTAATGTCGCATAGTTACGCGCTGGCAACATGGAGCAGGAAGAATGGAGTCGGCAGATATATAGAAAGCTATACCCTGTAGTCGGTACCTCCCAGAACTTGGATGACCGTCAGAGGTACCGACTGACAGGTAAGGGGTAGCAATAATAGCGGGCGATAAGCGCAACTTGAGTAAGCTTTGTAGCACTTTGATGCCTACAATGTTGTTTATCTAGCCTGTTGCATGAAGCTACTAGCTATGCTGGTATGCTCGAGGATCAATATACGATGATCCCCCTGAAGATATGCCGTACGTTTGTATTTATTTGACACAAGATATCACTAGCTTTTACAGCCGCGATGTCGGATCACGCGTTAGGAACAAGATTTAAATATGGGCTACACTAATCATGCCCTTCAATTATGTTCCTTGACTTATGTGGAATTTTATCACCATTCCGGTGATACCGAGTAGATACGGAGGTGTGGGTAGTATTTAGACAGACACCCCCTCTGTATTTTTGGACATCTCCACTACTATATATATTTTAGGCTGATAAAGGGGTTTAGAAATGCTGAGTCTGGTGCATAGAAAGGTGAGCACTATGACATTGTAAATAAGAGACTAGCCCAGGATAACAGAGAGGGTTAGTTGTTGGAAGTGTGTGAAGTAGGGCAATGGATTTGCTACAGTATGAGTAATAGGCAGAAGATGTAAGGAAAGGCAGAGCACCACATTTAAATGATTGGTTGTTTTGCTTATTTCCTTTTCAGAGCGGTGCCTCCTTTACCCTGAGCCGTTGCCAGGTGGGGTGAGGTATTTCCCTCGAATACTTTAGGTAAGAAAGAGTGATGGTTGCCCTAACTGGGAGTTTACTGGCTGGCAATATATTGCTACAATGGTTGTAAATATGGAATACGTGTGGCTCTGCCCAAGGCTTTCAGATTGCCATGATATGTACTTTTGTGTTTATTTTCTCCCAGATACTTCAAGAGATACGAGTATTTTTTGAGGAAGAATTGTGAACAGAGGGAAACAGGTGACTAGGTTATATTGTTTCCAATTGAGACATATGCATGGACACACTTTATATTGTTTTTTTCATTTTCACTTTTGCAGTAGCAAAAATAATTAGATAGGTCCGGATGAAAGCACAAGGTACAGGTTTGCCTATATGTGCTGAAACATGTTGACCATTTGACATCTGTTGAAACTGTCCTGCTGCACTGTTTTTAATTTGGACCGTGGTAGACAAGAATAAAATGTTGGTCTTACCACGTTTCAATTTTAATTTCACACTCACTATTGTACTGCACTTTTTTCCCATACACTCCATATACACTTTTATGCTCATATCTGTGTGAATAGACTATCTAGTATAGTGATGTAAAACATCCTTGGGCTCCTTCATCAATATGGTGGAGTTGTAGCCCTTATAGTCACTAGGCTGACTATTAAAGGAGACCCAGATGATGAAGCATGTCACCTGGTAAGGTGAGTGATGGGAATCCGAACATTTATTGAATATTTTTTCAGGATTTAGTTTTATAGAGACAGCCTTGGCTAGGAGAGGAACGCGTGGTTCTATATGTGTGTAGACTCTGGGATATTGTTTTGTGTGTAGTGAATTTGGGGCATATTATCCTGGTAGGTCTTAAAAACTTTGCCTCTGACCCTACCTAAAATGTGTTGTGCTATGTTCTTTATTTAAATATGCAGGGTGGGCCTCGGCAGTCTCTGAAGCCTTTGTGGTCCTAGGCAGTGCCTTATTTGTTCTGTAATCACACGGGCAGTACGTATGGAGTTATAAAGTGATACACTCATAGAACTTTTGCAGATGTACAATTACCCAGGATTCATTTGTCTAACAGTTAGTTAGATTATGTTTTGCAGGTGCACTCGAATATTAAATAATGTTGTCTTTAAAATCTTCTATAAACAGATGATTAACACAATAAATAATAGTCAAGTGTTGCAGAAAAAGAAGACCTATACACTCAGTTATTTTTTTTAAAGTAACCTATATTAAAACAGAAATAAATAGAATTGTAACTTTAACTGAACAGTATAATAACAAAACAAAACGTGAGTTGGACTCCAGTGGAAGGAGCGTAGGAAACCTGCAAGACAAAAATGAAACCTAAGTATGTGTACTATGTGGAAGAGGTAAAGAAAGCTAGTTTGAATGAAAGGACCATAGTGAAAATGGAAGGGAGGGGCAGTGGGTGGAAGGGAGAAGGGGAGGGAGAGTTAAAAGAAGAGAGGGAGGAGGAGACAGAATGTCGGCCTATTGCACTCAGCCCTTAGTGTTTACCCTTCGTCACCCATTTGTCGAGGACGCTGGGATCTGCGAGAAGGAGTGTGGTTCAGCAAGTCCTTAAAATTAAATACATGAAGCCAAAGATTATGGGCCATATTATGAGGGAAGGGCGATAACATTATCGCTGCTTTAGCGACAACAAACTGCTGCTAAAGCGGCGATAACGGGTTCATAATATGCCCTTGTGAAATCCCTTCGAAGCTCAGATTTTGGTGTGAACCTGGGATTCTATGGGAAGTCACAAGGGCATATTATCAACCCCTTATCGTCGCTTTAGTGGACGTTTCCTGTTGTTAAAGTGGTGATCATTTTATCACCGTTCTTTGAATATATAGTTCTACATTATTAGCTACAGGAAAATTGCTTGCATGCACCTGTGCACCCAGAGTGCTGCACCCCAGTCCCTTCCCCGCGCTGTGCTCAATTGTAGGTCTTGCACACTGAGCCTTCACTGCTCACCAGCCACCACTTGTGTGTCTCACAACGTGTTGGTGCTAGCTCTGAGTCCGAGGTACGTTTGTAGTTTAGACCAGGTCTCCAAAACGGAACGGTTATACTGCCATGGAAGGTGTTAGAATTCTCTGGGCATAATTGCGGGAGAGAGTTCCCACTCAGCCCCTTTTCAGCCTATCAATGAATTTCTGTAAAGGGAGAATAATTTAATGGTGGAATCGTCTGGAGGTAAATTAAGGTTTATAGGAGTTGAGTGCATCCTTTGTTTTTAAAGTACGATCAACAAACTGTTAGTGGTAATCGTGGTTCAAAGAGGAGTTGGAATGCACAAGAATACAAAAGGTTAAATAATAATATGTTATGGTAAGGTTTACATACAAAGGAATAGAGTGCATGCTAGAAGCATAATGTTTGCGTGTAATGCAGTGGTGGAAGCCTGTGTACATGTACACTCAGTAAGGAGCTAACTACAGTGTCCTAAAAGCCAACGCTACGTGCCTGTAGGGCAGCGCTGCCTGCTGGCTCAGGCCTATAGTATGTCCAGCAGGTTCTTAAAATTAGACCGATGTGACTGAATGAGGTCAAAGATCACATCCTTACAGACGGCAACAGCGCTTTTTCGCATGTGCACACTCAGGGTGATGCACCCCACCCCTCCCGCAAAACCGCCCTCAACAGGTGTCTGTAGGGCAGCACTGCCCGTGGGCTCAGGCGTACCTTATGGTACAGATGGTCTTTAAAATGAGACCGAGATGTGACTGAATGAGGTCAAAGATCACATCATAACACTTGGTAATATCGCTTATTCGCGCGTGCAAAGTCTGGCTGATGCATCCCACCCCTCTCGCAGCACCATGCTGAAGAGGTGTCTGTAGGGCAGCGCTGCCTGCTGACTTAGGTCTACATTATGGTACAGCAGGTCTTTAAAAGGAGACAGAGATGAGACTGAATGAGGTAAGAGATCAAATCATTATGCACGGCAATATCGTTTGTTTGCACATGCGCAGCAACACTGTTGCACCTCCCCCTCTTGCCACACCACATTCAATTGGAGGTCCTGTGTACCTAGGCCGCTCTGCTTACCTGCTGTCATTGTTGTGTTGGACTGTTCCCATGTGGGACACAGTCACACTGATTTGCATATGGCCATGTCTGAACTGGGGTGGCAGAGTGGGCTAAAGAACGGTGATGGATTAAACCCAAATCTGTTGACTCGGTGTGAGTGTTTGATTGGTTCAGATGCTCCGTCCATCACCACCCCCTTTTGTACCATCATTGTTGTGTGAGCAAACACTACAGGCAGCAGAGCTCACAACTTGAATTTAGCTTTGGATTTACACTGCGGAGAGTGTCGAATTTAGCCTTGATTTATTAATTACACAGAGAATTGTACTCTATGTCCTCGACTTTTTTCAAGAAGAAGTGACAAAAAGCATTCCTCGATGTGTATGTTAACTATTGCCTTCAATCTGCACTGCAGACAGCAGGGTTCACAACTTGAAAAGAGAAAGAGAAACAGTGTGAGAGAGAGGAAGAGAGAGAGAGGAAGAGAGAGAAAGAAAGAATGAGAGAGAGAGAGGGTAAGAGGCAGAGAAAGAGAGAAAGTGTGAGAGAGAGAAAGGAAGAGATGGAGCAGGAGAGGGAGTGTTGACACTGGAGAAAATCTTCACAACTCACCTTTCTGCCACCGGTGTGTGTCTAACCATGTGCCGGGTCATAGTGCACCCTCAAGTTTAGTGATCTGAAAGATAGTATAGAATTAGTAATTGCAGAGTACATACAACTGCACACACATATTTCTCTGGTACGTCTCTGTGCACCCAGGGTGCTGTACCTCATCAACTCCCACTGCAAGGAGGTTTATGTGCACTCTTTAGCTCCCAGGGTGCTGTACCCCATCCACTCCCACTGCCTAGCGGTGACTTCCCATTACTGCGCACCCAGACTGCTGCACCCCATCCACTCCCACTGCACAGAGGTAAGTGCCCATTCCTAAGTACCAAGACTGCTGCCCCCTATCCACTCCCACTGCCCGGGGTGACTGTCCGTTCCTGCGCACCCAGACTGCTGCACCCTATCCATTCCCACTGCTCAGAGGTAGTGCCCGTTCCTGCGCACCCAGACTGCTTTACCCCATCCACTCCAACTGCATAGAGGTGTTTGCCCGGTCCTGTGCACTCAGACTGCTGCACACTATCTACTTTCACCACCCAGAGGTGACTTCTCGCTGCTGTGGAAAGAAGCTTCTATGCTCACCGGCATGTGTGAAAGAGGGTCTGCCACGTGCAGAAGCACCCTTCTCAGGCATTGCCAGGATGGCCACCCATCATCGCAAGTTCCACAGACGTTGAGCTCTGGTGGTGTTAGGGGGGGACGCCAATTCATGAAACACAGCCTGTTAGATAAAAAGCAAGATAAGATTGTGCGTCATTCGTTCATCAAAGGAGAGAGGAAGAGAGAGAGAGAAAGAGTGAGAGAGAGACACTGAAAAGAATCTTCGCAGCTCACCTTTCTGTCACCGGTGTATCTCTCACCACGTGACAGGACATAGTGCACCCTGAAGCTCCATATCTGAAAGATAGTAGAGAATGAGTAATTGTAGGAAAGTCCAGTATGCAGGAATGAAAAGACAGAGACGGTAATTCTCTTCATGTGATTTGATCCTTAGAACACGTCTTGTGTGCAGCAAGTATAAAGGAAGAATGACTGAACCTCCGTTAATTTCTACTTTCCAACCTTTTCACATTTAAAACATAACATTCCGAAAGCGACGTGAGGCAGCCACGAGCTGCGAGTGGAATGTCACGCTCGTGTCTGCATGCTTCGATGCTCCCAACACACCTTACCTCCTTAAAAACAAGCATTTGTAATGCAATAGGTCTTGCATTAGTAAAGTTTGAGCTATTGGCATTGCTAAATAATGCAACACCAATAGCTCAAGCTTTAATAATGCGAGACCTATTGCATTGCAAATGCTTGTTCTATGAAAGAGTTCAACTTAAAGTGATATAGCAGAAACCCTTATGTATGATACAGATTTTTCAACAGGAATAACATGAAGGAATGTATTACGACTGGTAATTGCCACTATTTTAATCTGGACTATAATAACACTGCTCTCTCTCACCCCCCCACCCCTCCACTCCCTTTAAAAACACAACCACCTGCACGGTCCCAACTTCGATTTACCAACAATTACTTAAAAGGTATGCGTAAGCCATAGTATCGCCGCCCACTGGTTGATGTTGCTGGGGCTGCGGAACGCTTTCCTTGTGTCTGGCTCAGAGCAGGGGGTCATGATACTTACTTCAATGTCCACGCGTAGATACGGGTGTGGGCTGGGCCAGTCCCGAACTGTGGGAGAACCAGTGGTGCGCGCGCACCATAGAGAAGCGGGGGTAGGGAGCGCCACCGTCAGGAATGGGCATTACAAATCGCGTGACCTTTCTTAAAGAAAAAATCACGCGAAAGCCAATGCCTGACGGTGAAAGCTGATCACACGCACGAGCGTGTGGTCAGCTCTGAAAACCCCATACAAAAGGGCTCTCGCTGCGCGAGCAGTGCTGTGCACTGTTACGATGGCACGAGCCGTGCTGTGCACTACAACGCAGATGCGATGCCTAAAACAACTGAGAAAGGAAAGGTTTTCAAAATAAATTTAAGGGTACATACTATAAAAAATAAATACTCATCTACTTTGCTCCAGATGTGCGAGCAACGGATATTTGGCCGACTCTAAAACGTGTCCTGCTATTGGAAAAATAGGCTTCTGCACTCCATCACTCCCACCGCTGCGCACCCAGGCCTCACTGCTCACCTTTTCGCGGAGAGGGCACCCTCCACATCATGCTGTCCTGCATTGCAACATTTGGTGCTGAGTCTTGATATCGCTATGGCAAAGTATATAATCGTGCACCCATCATCGTCGCATGTTGCTCACCCGCTCTGTCCTTGCGGTACCACTAACTTAGTGACCAGTGAGGCCACGTGGCGGTAGGCCCCCCTGTTGCATGTCTCAGCCCTACACTGCGGTCAAGCAAGGCACACAATTCATGAGGTGTCCGGAACACCGGAATGGGCCATCACCGCAGGGAGCATACCTGTTCAGAACTTACAATGCCCCTACCTTAAGTGGACCAAAATGTACTGTTCTGTGGCTTTGCGCCTGTGCCGGCCGCTGCGAGCAACTCTAAAATGGCATAGAGCAGGTGCGCCCCGTATTTTATTGGCAGGGTCACATGTCCTGTGATGCCTGTGCTGGATGGGTGTGGTGTGGGTGTATAGCAGCCGTGAGGGAGTGGCTGTGGCTTGCTGAGAACTAGACCTGTGATCAGCAGATCACTATAATGAAAATGTGGGCCATGCAGCGTTGTTGTCCTTTCCTGTAAGCGTACGCGGAGTGGGGTGGCGTATGCTAGTACTGAGTGAAGCTGTGAAGAAGGACTCCGGAGCTATGAGCGTGGCTCCATCGTGAGGTATATGAGGAATCAACTGATGCGGATGTCCGTTTTGTAGGGCTGCCGTCACTCTGGTCGCAAGCGCAAATGTGTCATTCTGTGAGTGAAGTCCCACAATATGGCCAACATGGAAGATACGGGGAATCACTGACCTTACATCATTCATCCATAGTTCCACACATGAAAGATGGTGGACATAACGCATTTCTGTGGATATGAATGTTTATTGCACATTCAGTGGAGTGTTGTAGCTGTAGCAATACAGGGCCATGGAAAGTTATGGTTGCATTTTTTGGCGCATGTGGGGCAGCTAATTAGAGCGAAGCTCGTGGTCGGAGTTAGGCTGCGCCAACATATGTACTTGTGTGGTCCGTCGGCTACACTGGCGAACTTGGTGCTGTAAACCAGGGTCCGAGCCTCGGGGTCACGTGCACATCCTGTGATTGTAATCTCCGTGTGCCTGAATGTGTAATGTAAATATGGTGCTCATGTAAAACGCTGAAATACTTCTGGGTCGAGTTCGCGCTATATAAATATGCAACAACAAAAACAAAAATACTGCTGCAATCCCTACTCACTTATAAATTTACTATACACTTTGCTTGCTGTACTCTAATGATCCAGTCTCTACGTTTGTGCATGTAGAATGAGCGAGAGAAAGGTACAGAACCGAAGTTTTTCCTGCTGGCAGAGGTAACATGGTTACATACGCTGTCTACAGCACAATATAATGTGGTAGGGCCCAGGGGCAGAATCTAGCAAACATAATGAACACACAAACACAGATAGATAATCGAACTGGGGACGGGCACGTGTGCTTGACTCCTTTTTATTACCAGGGTCACATGTCCAGTGATGTCTGTGCTGGGTGCATGGGGGGTGAGTGTAAGCCAGTTCTCTGTGAATGGTTGGTGCTGGTAACAAGTACAACAGTAATCATCGGATCATGCACAGAGATTCCATCATAAAGGGTCTGTGATTTGTGCTGCAGTAAGGTAGGAGCACTACATGTGAAATAATACACAAAAGATTCTATTGTAAAGGGTCCATGACTTGTGGTGCACTGAGGTAGGGGCGGCAGATCTGAAATCATACACAAAACATTGTATTATAAAGGGTCCATGAGTTGTGGTGCACTGAGGTAGGGGCATCAGAAGCATTCAGCGTGTGCGGAGCCAGCTATGATACGTGGTCTGGGCAGGCCGCACTGGGAGCATTGTCTGTTGCCTACTGGACTGCATCATCTGTAATCGCAACCCCAACAAAAGATGAAAAATGTATGGAATACATTGTTGAAACATGCAGGTTTCAGGGACATTATAGTTCAATAGGTGAGCTGTGCTGTCCGCAGTGTAGACTGCCATTCAGTGTGCGTATGGACTTGCAAGTTGAATTTGGTTATTGTACTAAAGGTATAACGGATATAACACTAGTTCTTGAAGCAAGGATACTAAAAGGATATTGTGTAGGTTTGAGGGATGTTATACTTAGTTGTGTACTGCACTCTGCCATTAATGAATGAAGAGTCAATTTAATTGTGAGCCATGATAACCGCAGTGTAGACAGGAGGCAGCGGTCAGCAATGGCCCACGGCCACGAGGCGTTGAGTAGAGCTGCACAGTATTGGCAAATCAGCATGTGTGGAGCCAGCGATGATAAGTGGTGCACTGAGTTAGTGGCACCTGAAGGAACCAGCTTGTGTGGAGCCTCCGATGATGCGTGGTCTGGGTGGGCCGCACTAGGAGCATTGTCTTCTGTCTAATGAATTCTGCCTTAATAAGGCCACATGGCGAGGACTTATGGTGCAGTGAGTTAGTGGCACCTGAAAAACTCAGCGTGTGCGCACCCTGCGATGATGCGTGGTCCAGGCGGGCCGCACTGGTACAATGTGTCTTGCCTACTGGACTGCGTCATCTGCAATTGCCACTCCATCTGAGTTGTGAGCCCTGCTTCCGCAGTGTAGATCGAAGGCAGTAGTCAGCACAGACATCGAGGAATGCTTTTTGTCACATCCTTTAACAAAATCTGAGGACATAGACTACAATCCTCTCTGCATTAAATAAATCAAGGCTGAATTCAATGCTGTTCATAGTGTAGATTCAAAGATGAATTCAAGTTGCGAACTCAGCTGTCCACAGTGCAGATTGAAGGATGTACCATGTTACAACGCATACCATTACAACTACCTACCATTACAACGCGACCATTACAATGCATACCATTACAACGCATAGCGCTTAGAGGTGCTGGATAGTGGTAAGTATAATTTACTATTCCAACTCCAGTCCCCGTGGACACTAGGGAAGGTGTTGGATAGTAAATTAAACGTATTCCCTATCCTAGAGCGCCCCCCAGCGCAATGCGTTGTAATGGTATGCGTTGTAAAAGTTGCGTTGTAATGGTAGGTAGTTGTAAAAGTTGCGTTGTAACAGGTGTATACCCAGATTGAAGGCAGTAGTCGATACAGACATAAGTCTGTGGTGCTGTGCGCTGGGTTTGCAGTGGGCCTGTGTCGAGGAGGCCTGCGGTCATGGCGGCAGCCACGTGGCAGGGTTGAGGGCCGCCGCTCTGGCAGATTCTTTTGTCTTCGCACAAGTGAACCTCGCCCAAGGCGTGGCCTATATTTATACTGTTACGCTGGAGTTGCGTGCATTGGACCAGCCCACTCCGCTTCCACTTCAAGGAGAGGGACAACATAGCTGCATGACCGAGATATTCCCCAGTGTCTGAGATAATATGGTTGCGTCCACTGTGCAATACTATATCTCCACATGGAGAGTTTTATGGTTTGTATAGTGAGTTGTGTACAGAACATCACTGGTACACTTGGGATTGTGTGAATTATTGTTGATGTGCGAGATGCCTCCCTTACACATAGTTGGATGCCACATCTCCGAACATTCAGCTATTGTGTGGTTGAGGGGATATGGTATTTTGGAATGGTCCATTGACCTGTTTTGTGCTGCCTCGGAGGTAGTAGGGGGCGGAGATGTTCGGGGGAGGTTCTGGTGGTGGTGGTGCTGGGTTTTGTGGCTTTGTTGGGTGTCGGAGCTGCATGATTAGTACCCCTATCACATATTGGTCTTTAGATATGGATGTGAGTTGGGTCTAAATCATGCAGTAGATAGTTGACCTTCTTACACCAGTTAAAGGTTGATCTTAATGAGTTACTGGTAAGTGTGGCTATCGCCTGTTTTTACGTAGTATTGCAGATTTGGCTGGTTATTGAAAATATGGAGAAGTGGTGTTTTTGTGGTTTGTTTGCACGGGAACGCCTAGTTTGTATATGATTAGCTTTATTTGTGGCTCTGTTTTGTGGTGATTTTGTTGGCGGAAGGAATCAATGGAAGAGGGGTGATATTTGCAGTTTTTACCAGGTTAAGAATGGGATAATAATTTCAGAGCCCCGCCGAAAAGGCAGGAAAACTAGGGAGAGCCAAAGGAGGGCTTTCAACGTTTGTCTCAACCGATATCCCATGGCAAGTATCAACAATAGAACTTGAGTTTTCTTGGCTGCAATGTGTCAAACTTGAAGCCCCGTCTCTAACCTGTTTGCTGATACTCAACATCTATATTCACCCATCGTTCAGTCGGAAAAAGATATGCGTAGACCATCTATTAGTAACAATGACAACCTTAAAACTTGCCTATCGGGAAGCAAATATCATCCTGTCTGGGGATTTTAATATGAACTTACTTAAAGCCATTGACGAGCGCTCACACGCACCGAAACAGCGAGAGTCGCTCGGGAAGAGATGTGCGGCCAGCCTGTCGGACCTTTCAATGCAATGCTAAATGGGAGTAGCCGGACAGACTATCCAGCCGCACACACAAGGATTGCCCACAAATCTGCCTCAACAATAGACTACACTTTCACGGATCAAGAGCTTTCCCCCTTCATCACAAATTTCCAAATATCGGATAGGACTGAAAGCGACCACCAACCGCAAACATTCACGTTACTAATTAATACAGACCACGCAGAGCCATCTAAAATACTATCACACCAAACGCAATGCTTTAACCTAAAACGTCTGGTCTGGAAAACAGATTCGATAAATGACATCATGGGGACATGTACCAACCTCTTAGAAAGACTCCAAATTGAACCCATAAACACTCAGGCATGGGAATGCTTTACCCTAGAACTAAATCAAAAATTGTGCAAGCAGGCCATAGGGAAAAAAGCCAAAAGTCATCAAGGGGCTGAATGGTTCACAAAATCCCTCAGGAAGCAAAAACAACAATTGAACAAACACCTCAGGAGATTACGCACTCAGTGCTCTGCCCCTCCCAGGACCTCCTGCAACTCATTTCCAAAGCCAGAAAAGACCTAAAAAAAGACATCAAGGCAGCAAAAAAAGCATTCCAAGAACAACTATGGGCCAAACTCCACCATTCTACTAAACAAAGGGACTCAAGGCAGTTCTGGTCAATAATTAACCAGTTAGAAAACGGTAGGAACCGGCACCACAATTCTGACATCACGGAGGACTCCTGGAGTGCCCACATTGATTATCTATACAACGGCACGTCAATGGTTTGTCCCGTAACTCACGGCCTGGAATTAGGGGAGAAGCCAACTGTTGTAGATCATACCAGAACCACCCCCAAATCCGAAGCATTTGAATACTCTCTGCAAATCCGAAAGGATCAAGTATTAATAATCATTAAAAAACTAAGAACTGAGGGAGCCCCAGGACCCAACGGGTTGCCAAACGCCTTGTTTCGGCACAACCCTCTACTCTGGTCTGATGTCCTCACGCCACTTTTTTCTTCAATCATAGCTTCTTCTACTATCCCAGACTCTTGGAGGGGCAGTATTTTAAATCCAATATACAAGTCGGGTCCCCGCTCCGACCCCTCCAACTACCGTGTGATAGCCTTAATTGATGTGGAGGCGATAATGTACGCATCAAACTTGCTGGCTGACCTGGAGGATTGGGTCGGAAGCAGTTACCTCATCCCCTATACCCAAACAGGATTCAGGGCAGGGATGGGTACACTCATGAACATCTCTGCGGTTACCCTGCTAGCCAACCAAGCTCTCACAAAGTCCAGGCCTTTGTACGCTTGCTTCATAGACCTGAAAGCAGCCTTCGACAAAGTCCCAAGAGCCAAGCTATGGGTAAAAATGTGCAACTGGGGTGTTCCAACCAAACTCCTGGATGCCATAATCAACTTGTATTCCCAGACGTGGGTTCATGTCAGGAAAGGCGACGGGCACAGCATCACCAAAAAGATTCAAACCCTAAATGGGCTAAAACAAGGGTGTGTGCCGGCACCCTGCCTCTTCAACATCTATATCGCCGACCTAGATAACCAACTACGGTCAATCCCATCAGACCCTCCAAAACTGGGTAACGTCCCTATACCCAGTCTTCAATACGCGGACGACATTGTGCTCCTCGCTCTAACACCAGTAGGCCTGCAGCGACTCATCAAAAAATTAGGAGCTTATACCACCAATGCCCAATTAACCATCAACCATCAAAAAACAAAAGTGTTGTGTTTCGCCAGAAGAGTTAAATCTAAGGCTCATCGCATATTTACCTGGCACCTGGACGGGCAACCCCTGTCCCTAGTAGACTCCTATAAATATCTAGGTTTCACTATTGACCGTAACCTCAACTTCAATTTACAACTGGGGCAAGGCCGTATCAGAGCTAAACAACTGCAGTTCGCCTTCAGTGTCCTAAAGAAAAAACTTACGGGTGCTCTACAAGCCATTTGCTTAAAGCCATTTCAGAAAATTTTTTACCCTCAATTTCATACGGCTCGGAAATTCTAAACACGAAAGACGTCATCTCTTTAAACTCAGCACAATCAACTCTCTTCAAGGCCCTGTTCTCAATCCCCTGACACATTTCACCATCCCAAATTCGTCTTGAGTATGGCCTGAGAAACCAGACCCCCGACAGACAAGGGGCATTAGCAAAATACTACTGGAGAATGAGGGACGCAGAGGATAACACCTTAGCACACTACTGCTGGAAGGAAATTGAAACCCAATCCAGGCTAAGTAATTCAACGTTCAGCGTTCTGAAAGATTCCCTCGCGGCACTGCAAGTCGAGGAGGCCTGGCTTACCCTCCCTACTTACTCCAGTTTCAAAATCGTAGTGAACAACGCAATTAAAAGGACCTCCCCATTAATGGACAAAACAACTGTCTCAAAAAAAAACACGCCTGGACCGTGATTCAAGGCTATCAGCGGCTGAAACCTCAACCATATTTACTTGATCATTTCTCCCAGGAGAGAAAACAGTACTTAACGTTACTGCGGCTGGGGTCATTTCCATCAAAAGATCTGATACCAAAATGAAAACACCTCTGGCAATCCAAGGAATATCGCTTATGCGGAGGTCAGGAAGAGTCCCTTCTACACCTGCTATGCATATGCCCCTCCCTAGCAGCTATCCGAAGAACGGTCCTTCGGGAAGCCTTAAGGAAGGAAGAAATACAGACATGTAGAGCAGCTGTCATCCAATGCCTTGGAGGGTCATCAATCCAACTGTCCTGTAGGGCAATAACATTTCTCAAAATGGCACCAAGAGAGCTGGATAAAAAGGAAACCATTCACTAATTTAATTAGTTCCAGCACACCCATCAATGGCATAGTCTTAATGTTTTAAATTCCTCTGTTTTAAAATTTAAAATGTATTTTTATTTAAGGAGGTTCCCCACTCTTTTATAATTTCTTAATTGAAATCAAATAAAAGTATTCATGACTGACTGACTGATAATTAAAAAACACAGAAAAAATGATATGCTTACTGAACATTATAATTAGAAATTATCATTTAAAAAATCTTTGAAATTCACTGAAAAAAGCCATAGGTTTCAGGCACATTATAGTTAGAAATTAGCATTTAAAAAACATTAGGAATTCACTGAAAAAGCCATAGGTTTCAGGGGCGTTATAGTTAGGAATTAACTTTTAAAAAAACCTTAGAAATTTACTGAAAAAAACATAGTTTTCAGAAGCGTTATAGTTAGGAATTAGCATTTGAAAAACCTTAGAAATTCACTGAAAAAACCATAGGTTTCAGGGGCGTTATAGTTAGCTAGACACTCAAAACATACAAAACTATAGAAATTCCCCCGTTATAGTTAGTTCAGCTAACTATAACTCACGCACCCGCAATGCACTGCTGTTGACATCACATATTATATCACTCATGACATGGTCAGTGACATCACTCATGACATCACTGATAACATCATCCTTGTGATAAATTTGCAGGCCTCCTCTTACCCTAATAAAAACTTTGATACACACATTCAAAAATGGAAACAAAAATGTTCAAAAAATGGACATACCACTACCAGTTACAACAACCTATTCAGTAATTGCAAGATCTAAATACACATCCACTCATTCACCAATAGTCAGGTATAGTCACTCATACATGTACTCACTCATCATATGTATTCATACACCTATACATCCTGTTACACACCGCCACTCTTTGATAGAGGTACTAACACACATCGTCACTAATGCTAATAAAGAATCAAACATTCATTTACTTGCATATACAGTTATGCACACACCATTACACTTACACATACTTACTCTCTTAAACAATCACTTATAGAAATACATACTTATTTATACAGGAACTCTTCCAATGTCTCACTCTCACATATACTCACTGTAACGACCGGATTCTCAGGACAGGCAGCTCACCAACCGTGGCTAACCCAGTCGTCACATAACGACACTCTTCTCAGACCACTATTTATAAGATGTCTAGAATACTCATCTGAGAAAGTGAAAAGAAGCTATTTATAAGCCTGTATAATCAAATATACCACTAACATCTAATGGATTCCATATCTTATCCTATACTTACCTCATCTTATATTCTTTAACGTCACCCGACGATATCTTTAACGTCACCCGATGATATCTTTAACGTCACCCGACGATATCTTTAACATCACCCGACGATATCTTTAACGTCACCCGACGATATCTTTAACGTCACCCGACGATATCTTTAAAGGTCACCCAACGATATACACTAATGGGGATACTAATGGGGATTCGCCTTTAAGAGTTATTTCCCAAATGAAGTTCACACTCTCCCCCAATCATCAATTACCTTTGCAGAAGGGCATATCCCATCCTTCTGTATGTCAGCACCTGGTTAGAAGGAAATGTCAATCTCATTCATGAAAACAACATTCAAAGATATTTGTCATTAAATCTTTATTCTACAATCAAACATGACAGAATGAGCAAAAGACAAATGAATTAAGTTAGTCGCTATCTATAACCTAAAGGGGGATAAAGATGAATAGTTAAATGTATTCTACACTAAGCTCAGAACGCCTCACCTTAGACGTGTGTCTTTCCATCCCAGCAGCGGAGCTGATCCCTCTCTCTCTCGTTTTGTCTTCAATGCGCTCTGGACTCTGCTCTCCCTCTATGGCTCACGAATACATGTCTGCACCGCTACGCCTCATCTACGATGCCATGGTTCCAGGATACTCGAACCCTTTTCTGGACTTAGTCTCTGCCACTCCTGTATTTTCAGTCACTCTCCCTCTTCACTTCAGGATTTCAATTAGCTGATGGTATCAATATCTATGCACCAGCCTTCGGACCAACTTCTTCTGTCTTCTCCACACGCTGCTCTCTCTCCTCTCCCTACTCGCTCCTTGATAATATAGAGCTCACTTTCTCTATGGAAAATTCCGGTATTAGGCCGACTCCCACCGAATTCCTGTACCAGTCCATGGCTCCCTTCGCCTTCCACAGTGGCCACCTGTGTATTGCGTCTAGAGCCGGGAAGACAAACACATTCCTTCGATAAGGGCCAGTCTTGACCGGTTCCTCTCTAGCGAACAACAGGATGAATTCTAAAGATTACCTTTACCCTGCAAGCGCCTCGGACAGTCGAGGCAGAGATACAAAATGGCTTCTCTCTAGCTTTCAGGCTGTAGGCCCGAGAAAAGGATAAAAGGCACTAAACCCTGTCAAAGCACATAGTCAAGCCCTACAAATGAACGCAAATGCAACTAGGACTGAAATGGTAGTGGATTATAGTCACCACCAGTCTTAAAATAGACTAAAATTACCCTGTCGCTACATTCCACTCCTGACTAAATGTACTGGCATTGAAAGTCAAAGATAACTCAAACAGGACGTATATCAGTTGAAGAATAATAGGAAACAATACTAAAGGATCTAGCCATAACTCGTGGGCGGAACATCCGGAAAAAGGATGGTATGCATTGAATACAACAGCAAATAATAATTAAAAAACTAATTGCTAGGAAAATACCGCCTAATATCTGGCGTAAAGAATGGAAATCTGGCAGCCAATTAAAAAGCCAACAAAACCACCCTACATCTAAATGTTCCCTAACTTCTTGTGTCAACTCATGTAACTTGTTAAGAGGATATCTAATGGATTTAGAATGATCTGATAAATAAAAGCAACATAGGCCCTCAAAATCTGAACAGCCATGGTTATGTTTTAGTAGTAAATAATCTAACGCAGCTCTATTCTGTAAAATGGCACGGCGCTCGCCTTGAGTGTCTCATAATAATGAGGTTAAAATAGCAGAAGTATTATTCAGGGATTTCACCATCCAGCAAGCAAGTTTGCTTATAGTCTTAGCATTATATACAGACAACGCAGGAACACCAATAATAGAAGCAGCTAAACTAAGATATTCAGTTTTGGAAAACAAATGCAAAGAAGAATCACAGTCTCTTTAAAGTGGAGGTGCATCACGCACTATGCAAGATAGCGCAGTTTCGTCAGAAGAAAACGTTAAAAGACTCAGCCCCGTAAGAGCACATGGACCTCCAGAAATATTTGCAGGAATATAGGACCAGGACACATAGCCACAGGAAAAAAACCATCCAGGCGGTAATAATACATGATAATAATGGCTTGCAGTTACTATAAAACGTTTGCAACTCATATGATTTTGGATTAAAATACACGCGGCAGGAGTCCTGGTGACACATAAAATTCTTTCATGGGAGGAAGATGGGTCAGAATGTTCTAATCGTAATTGGGCACATTTGCCTATATATTTAGGATTGCAGGTCACGGATAACAGATATCACTTTCTGTGATATTATATGTCGAAATTTGAAAAGTCAGTGGGGTTTCCGGTTCACTCAGAACAGTGCAAGCAACACAATAATCATATGCCGAAATGTCAGAATGGATAAATGTAGGATAGACTTCAGCTACATTAAAGAAATGTAGTAGGGAGGCTGTCGAGATTGGGATAGCCACAAGGCACGGTGTGAGGTGATCATTAACCGATCTCATAGATGCTAAACAAAAGTGCGGAGAATTAATAATCGTCTGTGCTAGATGCGTCCAAAAGTTAGTAGTGATGTCCCACAAAGCAATGGAACGACGTTCTCTGTCATTAATCCGGTCCTGAGCGCTCTCTTGACTCTCGGCGCAGCAGACCAAAGGGAGTCCAACGACGACACATCCGGCAGCAGCAATCCATACAATGATCTGCAACAAAAGAATAGGCATTACTCATTCTCGCAGATAACATGTATCAGCCGGGACTACATCCCAGCTTTCCTGCCCTGGCCTCATCACAAGTATCGTGTTGTCAGATCCTGTTGCTATAATTTCGGCCTGTTCAGGGGGATTATTCGGCGATTGCACCCACACTCTAGCTCCAGGATTATCAGTTGAACCGAATCCACCAGTTCCACGCATTGTTAACAGAGTTGGAGCAGTGCCCTTTTGAATCGCGCCACTGAAAACAGGCATAATGACCAATTGAGCGATTCGATCACTTTTCTGGATTATGATTTCAGAATCGCCACTGTTCAACAGGATGACTTTTATTTCTCCTTGATAATCACTGTCAATTACCCCACCAAGCACCTGGATGCCTTTTAATGCCAAACCAGATCTCGGGGCAATCAATCCAAAATGTTCTGCTGGTATTTGAACACCAATTCCTGTTTCAATTATCACAATACTGTTGATTTTTAGAATAGTCATTTTCAAAGAATGCAGGTCTAAGTTTGCGGATCCAGGGGTAGCTCTACATGGAGCCAAAGCTCCGTGGGTGATTTCCCAATAAGAAACTGTGCTTTTAACTGAATTCGGTTGAACATCATTAAAGGAGAATTTGCATACAAATAAGGTCTGTTATTTAAAACAATAAAGCATCTGATAAATGGTCTCTCCAGTTCTTTAGGGTACCGTCTGACAATTTGCTCAACTGGTCTTTTAATAATCCATTCATCCTTTCAATTAAACCTGCGACCTGCGGGTAATAAGGAATGTGGAACACCCAATCGATATTGTTTTCTGCACAATAATTTTGTACCAATCGTCCTTTAAAATGCGAGGCATTGTCAGACTGCACCTGAAGTGGAGTACCATAATATAACGTAATCAAATCCAATCTCTTCATAGTATTTATCTGGGTTGCTCTCTTGCATGGAAAAGCGATTAGAAAACCACTATAAGTGTCAACAACTGTACAGACATATTGGCAATTTTTACTCAAGGGCAGAGGACCAATATAATCAATCTGCCAAATTTGTGCAGGGGATTTACCTCGATGTAGCTGCCCTTTCACTATTCTAGGCACCTCTCTTTGTCGGGAATGTTGGCATATAGGGCATTGAAGTATTGCTGTTTTAATCAAATCAAGAGGAATATGAATGCCTCTATCAATAGCCCACCTGGTAGTAATTTTCTCTCCGAAATGTCCTGCCTTTTGGTGGGCCCATTTTGCCAATCCTGCCAAATCAGAATTTTGTCAGTCCACCACTACCTCAGAAATTTTTGATTTCTCATCTGCAATGTTATTAAATAACCTGTCAAGTGAGTCAATAGGCATATGAGCATCAACATGAAAAACTGTCACATTGCTTTGAGGAAGTAATTCATAAATTTCCTGCCACAATTCTTTACCCCAAATGGTCTTGTTGTGAACCATCCAATTATGGGACTGCCATGTAGGTTTCCAGACTACTAATCCATTCGCAGTTGACCATGAATCAGTAAAAATATGACATGTTCCTGGCAATTCTTGTTTTAAAACTTGGTATACAGCATGCAATTCCGCAAATTGACTACTTCGCCCTTCACCAGTAGTGCTCAACAATTTCTGAGTTGTGGGATTATACGAGACTGCTTTCCAATGTCTCTTTTCTCCTATGTACCTGGCTGAACCATCTGTAATCCATACATGTTTTCTATCCTCCACGGACAGATCATCGAACGGCATACCCCACTTAACAGGAGATTCCTGTACTATAGGTACGGTGAACTCTTTCTCTCTCTCTTCCATCGACGCCTGCGCCACTTTCTCGTGCAACATTGCAACTCCTTTTGGGCCCACGCGGTATCCACCAGAGCCCAATAGCATGCAAGCAACTGCTTCTAAAAAGGTGTATAACGCTCACCAGCGTCAGGTAACTTTTTAGTCCAAAAACCTAGGGGTACTCTAGTTTTACCCTGCTTTTGCCATAGGCTCCAATTTGCATACATATCTTGTACAGATACATTTAGATCCACATCACCATCACGCACTGGCCACAAATCCAAAGCATGCTGAATCGCTTCTTTTGCCAAATCAAACTTATCTTGTTGTGCTCTGTTCAATTCAAACGCATTCTTACGTGTAACTTTGTACAAAGGGGCCAGAATCTGACTCAAATGTGGAATGTGTTGACGCCAAAAGCCAAATAAACCAGTGAATCTTTGGGCTTCTTTTCTGTTTTTAGGGACTGCAAATTCTGCAATTTTCTGTTTTACTTGTGGAATTACTTCACGATTTCCTTCATGCCAATGAATACCTAAGAACTTCACATGTTGCGCTGGACCCTGCAATTTATCAGGATTAATTTCCCAGCCTTTGCTTTGTAAATGTGCAACAATTCGTTCTAACTGTATTCACACCTGATCTTGTGTCTCACCTTGAATTAGTATATCATCTATGTAATGACACACCTGAATATTTGGATCTACAGTCACCTCATCTAAATGCTTCTGCTACTATCCTGTGACAAATTGTCGGACTATGTACATAGCCTTGGGGAAGACTTCTAAACGTTATTTGACGGCCATTCCATGTAAAACTGAATTGTTCTTGACATTCGGGAGCAATTGGAATAGAAAAGAAAGCATTAGCAATGTCAATGGTTGCATACCATGTACCTGAATGGTCCTGAATTCTTTCAATTAAAGTAATAACATCAGGGACTGCAACAGTCAGAGAAGGTGTATGTTTGTTCAATTCTCGATAATCAACAGTCATGCACCAAGAATTATCACTTTTGCGTACCGGTCAAACAGGATTGTTCCAGGCTGAAGTAATGGGAATTACCACTCCTGCATCCATCATGTCTTGAATGGTAGCACTGATCTCATCGTACCCACCGGGAATACAGTATTGTTTCATTGAAACCACCTTCGTGGCTTGGGGAATTTTAATCGGAGGCATTTTTAAGCGTCCTACTCTCACAGATGTTGTTGATATATAATGCTTGTGTCCAAATTTGTAACATCCGTCATCTAAATACAATGTCATACCTTTCAAAATGTCAGTTCCAAGTATATATTCATCAAGAGGTACCACCAATACATGATACTCTTTTCAGGGGTTTCTACCTATTCTCAATTCAAGTTTAGTTTGTACTGCGGGGTTTCTTTACCACCTAATCCAGTAATCTAATCGTGTAACCTTGTCCTTTAAACTTTTTGGGATTTCCAGAAATTAGAGTGGCCTCCGCTCCAGTATCCACCAATGCTCGGGCCCTCTGTATATTTCAATGTCTCCAATAAATTTCAATGTCTACATAAGGCCTGTAATCTTTATGAGCCCAATTTAGGACTGGAGCTTGACCTACTTCCTAGTCTCATTTACTATGTTCTGTCGCCCAAGACAAATCAGGATAAAGACTCTCATATCGTTTAGGTAATGTCACCTCTCGTTCATACCCTTTCTCTTCAAGAAAAGGATTTTTGTCATTTGAAAAATATTGTGATCTCCGTTCAAGGGATCGTGATCTTTTATCTCTCAATCTCACCTCTGGGGATTGATCTCTCTCTCTTCCATCTCTGCGTACAGACTGATCTCTTCTCTCCTCTTTGTCTCTCTCTCACTCTCTTCTGGAATGGGACGAGTCATCTCGTGTCGTACTCCACTCTCTCTCTCTCCCTCTCTCTCTGCCTCTCTCTCGACGTGACATAGCATCATCACCACTACCATCAGATGAGTAACATCAAAGTCCTGTTTACGGACCTTTCTAGCTCCTTCCTTTCTGTCCAGGCCACGCTTGCGAAACATAACCCATAACAGATTATTAGGTAAATTATGAATGTCTTCAGCTTTCACACCATCCTTCACTAGAGCTTGAAACATATCACGTCTAGAGAATCTGAAATCATTAGTGCGACCTTCCGGTCGAGACTGTCGTTCAGGTTTAATCCACTCACCCAACTCACCAAGTTCGCGCACAGCCTCAATTACTTCAGATAAAGAATTACCAGTCTGATTAATTAACAAAGTCATCATCACTTGTTTGTACGCAGGAGGAGAAGTACGAATGATTCTGTTCCTCACAGATGCATTAAGCAAACCATCCATTAATCTATTCGCTGTACCTAAAAAGATAGCGGTTTTCATAACCTCCTCCTTCAATCGCTGAGAAGCATCTCTCAAAGTATAGCACGGCTTCTCATTAATAGGCCAATCAGATTCAGTAGGGTACTTGTGATTACACCCCTGGACAGCTAACTGCAACAGATTAGTCTGATCATCGCTATTGTAATTACGGAAACATTCCTGAACCGTAGGATCAGAACTCAAAGTACAAAATTTCACAGCATCGCCTTTATCCAACGAGATACCTGAAGCACCTAAATCAAAAAGTCGAACCATCCAAGTAAGCAAGGAGTCACCCAACTTCTGCCGGAACCTATCCAAAATGTCATTTAATTCTTGTTGAGTATAATCCTCCAAGCTGTCAAGAGGAATTCCCTGGGGAGCATTAGGGTTGCCCTGTAATTTACGTTGATAAATCGGTTGAGCAGCAACCGCAGCATTCTCTTCAGCCGAAGAAAATGAATCAGACGAATTCCAAATGTCACCATCCCATTCGTCAGGGTTCCAATCGAGCCCTGCTTTTGCAACAACCATACGCACTTTTCTGGTGTTAACTCTACCTCGTCTGTGTCGATATTTGTATGTCGCAATGCGCACAG
This sequence comes from Lissotriton vulgaris, assembly GCF_964263255.1. Classification (NCBI taxonomy): domain Eukaryota; kingdom Metazoa; phylum Chordata; class Amphibia; order Caudata; family Salamandridae; genus Lissotriton; species Lissotriton vulgaris. The sequence goes on along the minus strand of NC_141699.1, from coordinate 821,589,259 downwards.
CAGCCCTCTCGGCCACAGCTTGATACGTTTCTAACTTGTCAGCAAGCAATTTATTTTGACATCGTAAAAGAGCAACATCATTTTGAACTTGAACAATCTGTTCCTCAAAAGCTCTATTCTCACGTTGTAATCGAGAACACTTCTCATGTACAAGCCTGTACGCATTTAATAAAATCCAACCTCTACGTCCCAATATAGGAAGCTCCTCACCTTTCGCCACCGGCACTTTCTGCAAGCACGCAATCACCTGAGCTGGCTCAGCATCTTCCAAACATGAATTCCAGTTCTCACTCAAACCAGTAGAATTAGCCCATTCATGAGCAAGCGCTTCATAAGCAGTTGACTCCCAACCAGTAATTTCCAAATGCAACTGAAAAGACGGTTTCGATTTCCTCGAAAACATTATACAATCGAAACAAACACACAAGAGCAAACAAAAAATGTACAATCAATAAAAAATATACAAAATCGTTCACGGCGAGAATCAACGGACCCTCAAACAGAATCACGAAGGATTACCCGCACCCTTCAATCGAAAACGGTTCGTGACGCCAAATGTAACGACCGGATTCTCAGGACAGGCAGCTCACGAACCGTGGCTAACCCAGTCGCACCGTAACAACACTCTTCTCAGACCACTATTTATAAGATATCTAGAATACTCATCTGAGAAAGTGAAAAGAAGCTTTTTACAAGCCTGTATAATCAAATATACCACTAAGTAGTGGTAAATGGATTCCATATCTTATCCTATACTTACCTCATATTATATTCTTTAACGTCACCCGACGATATCTTTAACGTCACCCGACGATATCTTTAAAGGCACCCGACGATATCTTTAACGGCACCCGACGATATCTTTAACGTCACCCGACGATATCTTTAACGTCACCCGACGATATACACTAATGGGGATACTAATGGGGATTCACCTTTAAGAGTTATTTCCCAAATGAAGTTCACACTCTCCCCCAATCATCAGTTACCTTTGCAGAAGGGCATATCCCATCCTTCTGTATGTCAGCACCTGGTTAAAAGGAAAAGTCAATCTCATTCATGAAAACAACATTCAAAGATATTTGTCATTAAATCTTTATTCTACAATCAAATATGACAGAATGAGCAAAAGACAAATGAATTAAGTTAGTCGCTACCTATAACCTAAAGGGGGATAAAGATGAATAGTAAAATGTATTCTACACTAAGCTCAGAACGCCTCACCTTAGACGTGTGTCTTTCCATCTCAGCAGCGGAGCTGATCCCTCTCTCTCTCATTTTGTCTTCAATGCGCTCGGGACTCTGCTCTCCCTCTACGGCTCACGAATACATGTCTGCACCGCTACGCCTCATCTCCGCTGCCATGGTTCCAGGATACTCAAACCCTCTTCTGGACTTAGTCTCCGCCACTCCTGTATGATGTCACTACAGGATTTTCAGTCACTCTCCCTCTTCACTTCAGGATTTCAATTAGCTGATGGTATCAATTTCCATGCACCAGCCTTCGGACCAACTTCTTCGGTCTTCTCCACACACTGCTCTCTCTCCTCTCCCTACTCGCTCCTTGATAATATAGAGCTCACTTTCTCTATGGAAAATTCCGGTATTAGGCCGACTCCCACCGAATTCCTGTACCAGTCCCCGGCTCCCTTCGCCTTCCACAGTGGCCACCTGCGTATTGCGTCTAGAGCCGGGGAGACAAACACATTCCTTTGATAAGAGCCAGTCTTGATCGGTTCCTCTCTAGCGAACAACAGGATGAATTCTAAACATTACCTTTACCCTGCAAGCGCCTCGGACAGTCGAGGCAGAGATACAAAATGGCTTCTCTCTAGCTTTCGGGCCTGTAGGCCTGAGAAAATGATAAAAGGCACTAAACCCTGTCAAAGCACATAGTCAAGCCCTACAAATGAACGCAAATGCAACTAGGACTGAAATGGTAGTGGATTATAGTCACCACCAGTCTGAAAATAGACAAAAATTACCCTGTCGCTACACTCACTTATATACACCAATACTCACATATACTAGTTTAAAACATATGTAGTTACTCATAAAGACACTATTGAGACAGTCATTCATTCATTCATTCACTAACACACCCATACACACATTCATCCATCCATACAGTCCTGCACACATGATCTTTAAAACATACAAGCAGTGAGTCACTCATTCATGAATCTATGTACTACGTAAGACCCCCCACTGAACCATACAGACACTCAGACACTCATACTGATACTCAAGAAAACAACTAATAACCCATATAAACACTCATGTAGCTACTCACCAACCCATGCAGTCACTTATACACAAAGTGAGAGACTGATACAGATATTTATATATTTAAACATTACTCACTAACCCATGTATTCACTAAGATACAATTAATCACTCAGCTATACAATCAATTTTTCACACAAAACATTCATCCATTTAGACAATGATATACCCATTTATTCTTCCATCAACCTTGAGATATACATATATAAAACATATTTAATTTTCAGAAAAACACACATTCACTAGATGATGTCATCCCTGATGTCATTTGAGATGTCATCAGTGATGTCATGAGTGATGTCACTGACCATGTCATGAGTGATGTAATATGTGACATCATCAGCAGTGCATTGCGGGCGCGTGAGTTATAGTTAGCTGAACTAACTATAACGGGGGAATTTCTATGGTTTTGTATGAGTTGAATGTCCAGCTAACTTCTAAAACGCCCCCCTGAAACCTATGTTTTTTTCAGTGAATATATATATATATATATTCACTGAAAAAACCATAGGTTATAGACCATATATAGTTAGGAATTCGCATTTACAAAACCTTATTTTACTCACACAAAACCATTGAAATTCCATATATAGTTAGTTGCACTAACTATATATCGCGCACCCGCAATCCACTGCTGATGATGTCACATATTACATCATTCATGACATGGTCAGTGACATCACTGATGACATCACTGATGACATCTCAAATGACATCACTGATGACATCTCAAATGACATCACTAATGACATCACTGATGACATCTCATTTGACATTACTGATCACATCACTGATGATATCATTCATGTGATAATACGATGAACCTCTTCAGACTCTAATATAACCTTAGATACAATCAGTGTAAACAGACACTCACAGACTGTCACTCATCCATGGAGTTACTCACACACCTAGTCAGTCATGCAAAGAATCAATCACACCTCCATTTCCTCAACTATACAGGTATACAAACTTTACTTATTCAAACATATACTAACACATATTTACTCTCTTATACAATCCCTGATACAAGTTCACAATGATCCATACAGCCACTCACACATTTACTGGCTCTTATGCACAGTTATTTATATATGTCAACTCTCACATGTACTGTGTTTTACATATGTACTTACTTTGACATGTAGCACTGAGATATCCATTCACTCACCAATACACTCATGCACACAGTCAACCGCCCATACAGCTGTTTCCACATGCACTTTTGAAACCATACATCTAGTGAATCAACTGCTCACACATCTATGCACAGAGTCATACACCTCCCAGCCACCCACACACACACTCAGTCTCCCATACAAATACTTGGGCAACCAATCAATAACCCATATACTTACTCATATAGCTACTTATCAACACATGCAACAGTTTACAGAACAACAGACATAATGATGCACAAATTAAGACAGTTTAGTCACTAACCCATGCACTCAGTGAGACACATTTAATCACTCACTCATACAGTCAGTCATGCACCTACTAAATCCTTCATCCAGACACTTATACATCCACTCATTCTTCAATATGTAAGACATATTTTAACTTTACAGAAACATACAGTCACTGGATGTTGTCATCAGTGATGTCATCAGTGATGTCATTTGAGATGTCATCAGTGATGTCATCAGTGATGTCACTGACCATGTCATGAATGATGTAATATGTGACATCATCAGCAGTGGATTGCGGGTGCGCGATATATAGTTAGTGCAACTAACTATATATGGAATTTCAATGGTTTTGTGTGAGTAAAATAAGGTTTTGTAAATGCGAATTCCTAACTATATATGGTCTATAACCTATGGTTTTTTTCAGTGAATTTTCAAGGTTTTGTAAATGCTAATTTCTAACTATATATGGTCTATAACCTATGGTTTTTTCAGTGAATTTTCAAGGTTTTGTAAATGCTAATTCCTAACTATATATGGTCTATAACCTATGGTTTTTTCAGTGAATATATATATATACATACATATATAAACATATATCATCTGTATATCTATATAAATACAAACATAAATGCATGCATACATATACTTATATGCATACAGATGCATGTTATTTACATGAAAGTTGAAAAAACACTAATAAAAGCAAAGCTAAAAAGCCACCTCATTACAAACAGAATGGCTTTAACTTAAACGAGGGCGAGATCTATTGCATTTTCAATGCTTGTTTACTTTGGTTCCATCAAGAAGGCATTCAGATGTGTCACACATTTGCCATAAATTCTGAATGTTAGCACTCTAGTTGCACATTAGATCACTGTAGTAAAGCTACTGCTCACCAGGGACGTCTGCTGCTGGTATTCAAAGTGCATTTTCAGTCTGCATGTCAGAATTTTTTTAATGAAATTGAAGAGGGTTTGAGAAGTCACTCAAAATGTGCCCTAAGTTTTCTTTCTGCAGCACTAATCATAATTCATATGGCAAAATATACCCCCTCATTTTGTTCCTTTTTAAATTAAATGTTTTAAGAGTTACCACTTTATTCCAATCAAGATGGCTTCAGGTGTGCCATACCTTTGTAATAAGTAGGACTGTTAGCGCTCTAGTTGTTCTTTAGAACACTCTGGGACATTCTGTCATTGGGCTATACTTGGGCTACATCTGGGTGATATTTGAGCTACATTTGGGCTCTTTTGTCTCTGGTGGCCATTTTGGGAGACTGCATGTCAGAATTTTTTAATGAAATAGAAGAGGATTTGAAAAGTCACTCAAAATGTGCCCTAATTTTTCTTTCTGCAGCACTAATAATACCTTCTATTGCATAATATACCCCCTCATTTTGTTCCTTTTTAAATTAAATGTTTTAAGAGTTACCACTTTATTCCCATCACGATGGCTCCAGGTGTGCTATACCTTTGTAATAAGTAGGACTGTTAGCGCTCTAGTTGTTCTTTAGAACACTCTGGGACATTCTGTCATTGGGCTATACTTGGGCTACATCTGGGTGATATTTGGGCTACATTTGGGCTCTTTTGTCTCTGGTGGCCATTTTGGGAGACTGCATGCCAGAATGTTTTAATGAAATAGAAAAGGATTTGAGAAGTCACTAAAAATGTGCCCTAATTTTTCATTCTGCAGCACTAATCATACTTTCTATGGCAAAATATACCCCCTCATGTTGTTTCTTTTTAAATTAAATGTTTTAAGAGTTACCACTTTATTCCAATCAAGATGGCTTCAGGTGTGCCATACCTTTGTAATAAGTAGGACTGTTAGCGCTCTAGTTGTTCTTTAGAACACTCTAGGAGGCTGCAGTAGAACACAAAGGAATCAACTGACAGTCTCTGTCCTTGTTGGATGTACATGTTTTACTGAGAATGTCAGACTTCATTTTCACATGACTGAGAAAGATAATGTGAATTTACAGAAAATATGCTTTCAGTTTAGCTTATAGATCCCCTTCCAAACCACTGTGGGAAAATCATGAGATATTAGTTTTCTTTCAAACAATATTCATGATATCACAGCAGAAGGTTTTTTCACATGGTAAAATCACCTTAGAACCCACCACAATTCCTAAAACGAGTATGGTACCATCAACAAATGATTTATAATGTAACTAAAGTCCTAAAACCCTCTATTAACTACAATGCTTTTTAATGAGGTGCTATCATGTATATTGGTCCCAAGATGGCTGCCAACACTGTTTGGATGAAGTGCTGACAGCCAATCAGATCAGATGTGTGGTTAGGCTCCGCCCAGATATATATCTTTTTTTGAACCTAAATTACTCAAAATCCACTGGAGCACATATATTGAGACCTAGCAAAGGCACATCGGGCTACCAGTCCCTACAATTTTGCCAAGTTTCGTGCAAATCCATTCAGCCGTTCGAGCTAAAAGTGAGGCCAACCGCCCTATGGAAATTAACATGGGAAAAACGCATTTTGGGCCCCCCCTTTTTTCTCGGCCCCCCTTGATGAAACCCCCCCCAAATTGTCAGGGGCTGCTCAGAAACAAAATGTTCAATTTTCCTGAAAATTTCAGCCAATTCCGTCCACAAACGCCAAAGTTATTAGACATAGAATTTTCAAAAATCCCATAGAGAAAAAATCCTAACTATATATACCTACTGGCGACCGCCAGTAGGTAATATATATATATATATATATATATATATATATATATATATATATATATATATATATATATATATATATATATATATATATATTGTGAACAACATCCAATATGGCGTATAATTTAGTCCCTTATTTGTTTTTACCACGTAATCACTAGAGCACGCTATTAAAAACATGGCGCCTACCATCAATGTTTGTAAAATTGAGGAAGGCGAAGCGCCGAAACGCGTCTGTTGCGAATTGTGAAATAAACAACACTGGAGAACTACCCCCGGAGTGCGTGGTTTCTTGGGCAAATCTGGTGGAAACCTTGAGCTACATATTTTTGCGGGTCCTGTAGCCGCATCCCGCACCCGTCTGTGAGTGCTCTCAAAACCTGCAGGGGACTGAGCGAAATATATATATATATATATACATATATATATATATATATATATATATATATATATATAGTTAGGACATATTATCCATGGAAAATCCTCAACATTCTATTCCGAATAACTTTGGCGCCGATTGATGAATCTGTGCGAAATTTTCCAAACTTTTGGCCAGCTCAGGTCTGCTCCTATCCTGAAAGTTTCGGGAGGAATCGTCAAGCATGGGCCGAGAAAAAAGGGGGGGCCCCAAAACATGTTTTCCCCATGCATTTTCCCATAGGACCTTTAGCCACAGCTACAGCCAGAACTGCTTAACGGAAATATGCCAAATTTGGCAAAGAGGTAGGCCTCAGTTCAGACTTGTGCCTTTTGCTTAAATGGTGTCAATCTGTTCAGGAGTTACTAAAAAAATTTATATCTCTATGGACGCGATGGATGCGTGGAGTCTGTGCGCATCGTCATCGCACCATAAGCGCACCCATCCGATCATGCGCTGAATGCTAATTGTTTGTCAAGTATTTGTCAACATTCAAAAGCAGGAACTGTTGGCAGCCATTTTGTGCCTCTGTAGAAACGAGGCTGAGGAAGTCAGTGGAATATGTGTGCAAAATGTAGAAAGGGGGCAGGGTAGAAATACATTTACCCTCTGAACCTGCTTAGGGGGTCCCAGAAGGACCCGCAGGGCCCACATTTTTTTTAAAAGACCCAGCAGGTGCCTGCCGTTAAAAAAATAAATAAAATAAAACAAGAGCTTTTTTTTTATAATTATCCCCCGGGAGGGCTAAATACCGGGGACAAAATTATATTATTTTATGGGGGGCCAAGAGGGGCCCCCTAGCCCCAGGGATCATCACCCCCGGGGCTAAAAAAAATGATGGGGGAGGGGTCCAAGGTCCCCAAAGCTGCGGGGACCACCACCTCCCAGGGCTTTATGAATTGTGGGAGGTGGACTTGAGGGCCCCTTTACCCCCCGGGGCTACAAAAAAAATGGTTGGGGGGGGCTGCAATGTCTCCAAAGCCCCAGGGACCACCACTCCCCAGGGCTTTATGTATTGTGGGTGGGCCGGTTCCTGCAGTGTTCCAGGGTGCCCATTCCGCCCTCCCATAGCAAGGAAATCTGTTTTTTCTTTCAAAATCTAATCAGATTGCTTTTCCACATGGGGAGCTGTATGTTAGTAGCTCCCCATGTAGAAAAGCAATGCCGGCTCTTAAACGCGTAGAAGTTGTGCACCAAAGGCGCTGGAGTCGCGCACCCTACAGATTATGAGTCGTGCGTGCACACCAGGGGGCCGCACTGTAATTTTACAGTGAAAAAATAGCCCCTATCGGTAATTTCTAATATCCCCGGGTACCCTAACCCCCGGGTCTTATAAAAAATGTTGGGGACCGTGGGGGGATCCACAATGCCCCTACGGTCCCGCCAGCTCCCCGCGTCCTTCGGGAGCCGGCATTGCTTTTCCACATGGAGATGTGCTAACTTGCATGTGGAAAAGCAATCTGGTTTGGATTTTGAAAATGAGAACAGATTTTACTGCTCTGTCTTTCAAAATCCAAACCAAGTTTGATATGGGAGGGCGGGAGCCGTGAGACTCCCGCCCTCTCATAGCAAACAGCAGTGTCCCGGGGGTAGGCACCCCGAGACACTGCAGTAGCCGGCCCTGGGGCGTGGCGGTCCCCAGGGCCCTCGAGGGCTCCAGGCGCAGGGCCACGCAGACTGTCTCCCACAATAAACAAATCCCCGGGTGTGGTGGTTCTCAGGGCTTGAGGAGGGTCATTGTGGCCCCCACACTTCTAATTTTGCAGGGGAGGGCCTTGGACGTGAAAGTGGTGCAACGGGGTTGTAAATCTGGTACACAGTCTTCTGTTTTACTTTGCTTTTCTTTCTGTCATGTAGAGGATCCTGGGTAAATATAACGGTTTCTGTACAGCCAGTACCTTTCAACCCTACCCCCAAATGGCTTACTGCTTTTTACCATAGTAGCAGTTCATGGAACACTTAAGTGAGCACAGAGGTTAGAAGTTCATAGCAGAATGTTGGTAATCGAAACAGTTACTGTGCTGGAGTTTTAAAAGTTTTCCATAGGAACCGTTAATCGCAGCTACAGACTCTGGTAAAGAGCTGGTAAAGAATTAGCCTCAGTATTATACTTCTAGTTATAAATGTAATTTATATTTTTAAATGTTTTCTAACTATATGATTATCACACTAAATAATGCTGAAATGTTATCAGAAAAAGAAGACGTATATACTATTTTCTTATTAACTTTCATTAAAAAAACAATAAATAACTAGAAATGTAACTTTAAGATAATAATATAACAAATAACTAGAAACATAACTTTAACAAAACAATATAATAAACAAAATGTGATATGGACTCCAATAGAAGAAGGGTAGGTAATCTGCAAAACAAAAGTGAAAATAAGTGTTCAAAATTAGATCGCTGTGACTAAATGATGTCAAACATCACAAGTTAAGATAATACTTGGCAATATTTCTTCATTAGCACATATGCAGTGTGCCTGATACATTCCACCTCTCTTATAGGCCCACGTTCAAGAGGTGTCTGTATGGAAGTGCCTACTGCGTCAGATTTACAGTATGGATCAACAGGTCTTTAAAATTATTCAGAGATGAGACAGAAGTAGGTGAGAGATCAATTCATTCTGCTGGACAATATTGTTTGGGCTTATTTACAAGCCCCTTGTGCAACTTTTGCGCCACTTTTCCCATGTTAAAAGTGACACAAAAGTGGTGCAAGTGGCTTGTAGAGCTGACCCTCAGACTGTTGTAACCTATTCTCACTTGTTGGAGGTAATTGTAAATTTCTACGCTGTGAAGCTGCTGCACACTATCCACTCTCTCCTTTCACAGTGGTGGAGAAGTGTGGCTCAGGGGTTAGAGGCGGCAGACCTGGAGCTTGAGTTTCGGCCCTGGACCAGGGTTCAATTCCCCGCCTTGGCGGGTCTTGGGCTCAAAAATCCCACGGACTTGATAATTCTCGCTCCGGTGCCTCCTCGACTCACGGGTTCACACTCTGCGACTCTGGGCAATAGCTTGCTTAATCTCCACATCGGCCCTTCGCGGCGGGATGCCTGGCTTTCACCTTGTGGATACCCTTCCAGGGTCATCTCACAGGGGAATACCAGGACGGGTTCCCTAAGCAAGTGCGGAGATGCCCCAGGGTAAGTCCTGCGCTATATAAGTTTCATACATTTACACATTCACAGATGACTTGTTGTTGTTTCGGAAAAAAACTTATTTGCTCACCTTGTGCCATTGGCTTGATTCTTAAAGGGTGGACCACGTGTCAAAGAAGCCTTATCAGACTTGTTACGATGGCCAAGCATCATCGCAGAATCCACGAACGTAGAGCTTTGTAGGTCTTTTTGGGGGGGGGGGGAGTGACGCCAATTTGTGAAACACAACCTGTAAGATAATAAAAAGGAAGTTAACATTGTGTGTCATTTCTTTATCAAAGGAGAGAGGAAGTCAGAGAGTGACTGAAAAGAATATTCACAGCTCACCTTTTTGTCACTGGTGTGTTTTTTCCCACGTACTGGGACAAGCTCTACATCTAAAAGATAGTAAAAGAAAGATGTTATGATTGGTATTTGTTACTATCTTAATGTGGAGTACAATAAGATCGCCCTTTCACACACCTTCCCTCCCACATTTAAAAACAACTATTTGTGCAGTTTATATTCCGGATGTTTGACCGATTATAAATACGTTCCTGCTACTGGAAAAAAATATATAAATGCAATAAGGTACTGTATGTAGTACTGCGTACGCCTACATCGCAGCGTCGGTTTTATGTATCCAGTCTGCTGCAGCCCATCGACTCCCTCCGATGCGCACCCAGGCCTCACTGCTCACCTTTTCGTGCACAGGACACCTTCTACATCATGCAGTCCTGCTCTGCCACCAAGAAGTCCCACATATGGTGCCGAGTCTTGATATCGGTATGGCTAACAACATACTCGTGCTCCCATCACCAACGCAGGTTCCTCACCCGCTCAGTCCTTTCGGTACCACTAACTCAGTGACCAAAGAGGCCATGCACGTAGTGGTGGGCCCTTGTACTCGGTGGTTCGGGCCTACATGAGGCGTCCGAACCACTAGGACGGGCCATCTCAGCATTTGGTATGGGAGCAACTCTAAAATGGTGTAGAGCACGTGCGCCCCGTCTTTTTTATTGGAACGGTCACGTGTGTAGTGACGCATGTGCTGGATGGGTGTGGTGTGGGTGTTTACCAGCCATGAGGGAGCGTGTGTGTGCCATACTGACAACTAGACCTGCAACTAAGAAATCACTACAATGGAAATCTGGGCAATGTTTTGTTTTTGTTTTTTCCTGGTAGCGTAAGTGGAGTGGGCTGGCCTGACGTATGCCAGTGCTGCGCGAGGCTCTGAGCCACGATTCCGGAGCTACGGGCATGATTCCGTTGTTACCTATATGAAAAATCAAATGATTCGGGTGTCCATTTTGTAGGGCTGACGTCACCTGAGTCTTAAAAGCAAATGTGTCATTATATCTGTAAAGTTTCACAACTTGGCCAACATGGAAGGTACGGGGTATCACTGACTCTATATTCGTTCATAGTTGCATACATAAAAGATGGTGGACATGACACATTTCTGTGAATATGAATGTTTGTTGTACATTCAGTGGAGTGTTGTAACTGTAGTAATACAGGGCTGTGAAAGGTTTAAGTTGCAGTTTTTGGCACATGAAAGGCCGCTAATATATATACGTATGTGGTTATTCAGGTACACTGTAGAACTTGGTGCTGGAAATCAGTGTTCGAGGCTCAGAGTTGTGCCCACATCCTGTTATTGTAGAGTAATGACGTAATGTACGCGTGACTGAAAATGTACTGTAAATACGGTGGTCATGGAAGTTTCTGATAAAGTTTTGAGTTGATTTTACACTATATAAATATGCAAAAAAAAAAAAAGAAGGAATAGTCGACACTTACTGTCAGAGGTAAGATGGTTGTATACGCTGTTTATAGGACAATATAATGTGGTAGGGTGTAGGAGCAGCATTTTACAAACATAATAAAAACACAGACACAGATAGATAGTTCAAGTGGGCACGGGCACGTGTGCTCGACTCCATTTTATTACATTGTTGTTAGTAACAAGTAGAATAGTAATCATGATATCATACACAGATATTTAATTAGAAAAAGTTTATGACTTCTGCTGTACAAAGGTAGGAGCACTGTATGTGAAACAATACACAGAAGATTTTATCGTAAAGAGTTCATGAGTTGTGGTGCACTGAGGTAGGGGCAGTTTGTGTGGAGTCAGCAATGTTGAGTGGTTCAGGCAGACCGCACCAGTAAAAATGTGTTTTGACTATTAAATTGTGCCTTAACAAGGGCCAGTGGTGATTATTTACGGTGTACTGAGTAAGTGGAACGTCTGGTGTTTACCCTGTGATGATGCGTGGTCTGAGTGGGTTGCACTGAAACAATTCACTGTTGCATACTGGACTATATGAACTTTGAGGGGGGGACCAACATTGATGATTATCAATTGCTGTGCAAACTAGGTGTACTGATTGCCCCCCATAACAAATTAAACTATTCCACTCCACACAGTGCATTCTAACTTCCACAAATTGGGGACGTATGTCTGGTGGCGATGTTGAAGGTGATACCCCAGAGGTACTTGGTATTGCCGGTAGTGGAGGTACATTTTGGCGCAGTCTTCTACATTCTTTGTGACCATAGTTCACAGGATGCAACGATTGAAGGTGCTTGCGCATACTAGCAGTATAACAACACTATTTTTTTCTCTGCTTTAAATAAATTGAGGCTGAATTTAATACTGTCTGTAGTGTAGATCAAAAGATAAATTCAGGTTCTGTACCCTACTGTCCACAGTGTACATCGAAGCTACTAGTCAGCACAGTTATAGAAGAATGTTTTTTTCACTTATTTTAACAAAATCTGAATACACACATGTGGCGGGATCAACGAAAACACGAAAGCTTTGGGTTGTGGTAACGCTGGCTTTATTGATTTTAATAAGCGTCTTCGCCGCGTCATACTTCTATAGTAGGGTAGGGGTGGTTCTGTGTCTCGACGCGCTGGAGAACTCCTCTCCTTCCTCTGGTCCACGCCTGATTTTCCTCCCTCTCGTGGACTTCTGGGAGATGTAGTCGCTCTCGCGTCCGTCTTGAGTGCTGAGCTCAGGTCACAAGGAAAAAAGAAATAAACGCGCTAAGTAAAGTGCTCTGATTCATTGAGCGTGATAGGGGCAAGGGAATGAGGAGAGTCACACGTGCATTAAGGCTCTATGTCGTGCCAGTGGTGATTTGAGGGGATGGGGAACAGTGCAGGGATGACGGCGTCGGGTGCTCTAGGGAGGTTTAAAACCTCTTCTACCCGCCCAGCCCACGATACGATCCCGTACCTGGCTGAGCCACACTTCCCTTGAAGTGCGGCTGGGCGAAGCACCTTGTCGTTGGCCTCCTGGCTCTCCAGTCGCTGGCCTCATCTCTTCGGCTGATTCTCCGTCCATCTCTCGCTGTTCACCGTCTGTTCTTCCTCTGTTCTGCACACCTCCATCTCCGCTCCGCACGTCCTCGTCTCCTCCGGGTGATGAACACACCCCAGGCTCGGGAGAGCCGGCTTTTACTTCCGGAGTCCCAGCTGACCAGGGGGCGTGTTCGGGCTTGAACTCCGTCCAGTTAAAGAAGCAGTGCTCCTCCTCATCGCGTGGGCTGGTCGAAGCACAAGGAGACCCTCCTTTCCAGACCTCAGGCTGCTGCAGTGGAGATAAAGAGGGGAACAGACATCGAGGGAGTGTTGGAGAAGGGGGAACCCCCTCCGCCCCCGGTCACAATACAGTATAATTGTCTCTGCATTAAATGAATCAAGGTGTGCTCACCCCCCGATGATACGTGGTCTGACCGGCCTGCACTCAAAGCATTGGTTGTTGCATACTGGACTGCATGTACTTTGAGAGGGAAAAAAAGTACCATTGATGGTTATCAATTCTTCAGCAACAAAATGATCAGAACCAGAGATTCTTCCAGTGGTGTAGCCATTTTTGTCTCCAAAAAAGAAATTCATGTTTCCAATGAAGAAAAAGTGAGGTTCAAATTGTGACCTATGCTATCCACAGTGTAGAGTATCATTAAGTGTACCTTTGCACTTGCAGCGTGAATTTTACTATTCAACTATATCTATAAGTGATATAAAAGAAGTTTTTAAAGGAAGCATAATAAAGGTATATTGTATAGGGTTTGATAAATGTTATACTTAGTTTGGTATTGTTCTCTGCAAATAATAATTAATTGTGAGCTCTGATGACCGCAGTGTAGGCAGGAGGCAGCGGTTATCAAGACCCCACAACCACGTGGCATTGAGTAGAGCTGCACAGTATTGGTAAGTTAGTGTGTGTGCAGCCAGCGATGATAAGTGGTGCACAGTGTTAGTGGCACCTGAATCAACAAAGTTCTGTAGAGTCTGCGATGATGCGTGGTCCGAGCTGGACGCACTGGTAGCAAAGTCTTTAAAATAAAAAATTCTTATAAATACTGGTTGTCCTTTCACAGGAGTAAGTTGCAGTAGATCTCCAAAAACTATGATATGTTTTCTTCCAAATAACACATCTGACTCAATACGGCCATGTGGCCATGAGTTATGGTGCACTGAGTTAGTAGTAGCTTTGGCACTGAGTGTGTACGTAACCTACGATTATGCGTGTCTGGGCAGGCCGCAGTGGGAGCAATGTTTTTTGCCTAGTGAATTCTGTCTTAATAAGGCCATGTGGTGATGATTTTTGGTACACTGAGTTAGCAGTACCTTTGGCGCTTAGTGTGTACATACCCTGCGATGATGCATGGTCGGGGGGGGGCACAGTAATTGAAGTAATGTCTTTTCTCGAGTAAATTCTGCATGAATTCCATTTAGAAGTTATAGTATGCCTCATTGCTGACATAAAACTGTCTCTCTTCTTTGCGATGATTTATGGTTCACTGAGTTAGTAGTATCTTTGGCGCTGAGCTTGTACGTGCCCTGCAATAATGAGTGGTAAAGGGGGGCCGCATTCGGACCAATGTCTTTTATCTTTTGAATTCTGCCTGAATACGGCCACGTGGCGATGAATTATGGTGTAGTGAGTTACTGGTACCTTTGGCATTTTTATTTTATTTATTTTAGAAGTTTGATATAGCGCTGGCTAGACCCAGAGGTGTCAGAGCGCTTTACATGAGGTTCCACAAAATTTCAAAATTACATCAGTTACAATTTACATCAGTTGCTAGACAAACATTACAAGAGCATGAAAGACGAGATAAGTAAAAGTATAGAGGGGAAGGAGGTAAGGGTAAAGGGGTAGGAGGGAGATAAGGCGGAGAGACGAAGGAAAGACTGTCTAAAGTCTGGCTGGGTAGGTGACGGTTGAGGGGGAAGTCCCAAAACCCATCTCCTCTGTAGCATTCAGGTAGCTCCACCGGGCATTGGCCAATTAGCTAGGTCTCAAAGGGAAAACATTTAGAGAACGTAGAGGACAAAATAAAGGGAGCGTGCGGGGTAAAGGGGTAGGGTAAAGGAGTAGGAAGGAACAAATGACAAAGAGACACAGGAACATCTGCCCAACGTCCAGCTGGGTAGGTGACGGCCGAGGGGGAAAGTCCACAGCCCATCTCCTCTTTAGCTACCAGGTAGCTCCACCGGGCATCGGCCAGAAAACTGAGCGTGTACATAACCTGCGATGATGCGTGGCCCGGGCAGGCAGCACTGGGAACAATGTTTTTGCACAGTGAATTCTGCCTTAAAAAGGCCAAGTGGAGATGACTTGTGGTGCAGTGAGTTAGTGGTACATGAAGAACTCAGCGTGTGCGCACCCTGAGATGATTCGTGGTTCGGGTGCGTCGCACTGGTACAATGTCTCTTGGCTATTTGAATGCGTCATGTGAAATCGCCATTCCACCTGAATAGTGAACCCTCACAATGTAGATCGAAAGCAGTTGTCAGCACAGATATCAACAAATGATTTCTGTGACTTATGTAAAAATAATCGGAACACATACAGTAGAATTGTCTCTACATTACATAAATAAAGGCTGAATTCCCTACTGTCCGTAGTGTAGATGGAAAGCTGAATTCAAGTTGTGCACCCTGCTGTCTGCAGAGTACATTTATGGTAGTAGTCCACAGAAACATCGACTAATGCTTTTTTGTCACATACGTTAACAAAATCTGACGACACAATAGAATTGTCTCTGCCTTAAATAAATTGAGAATGAATTCAATGTTGTCTGTAGTGCATATCCGCTTCTGGTATCAAGTGGTGAACTCTGTTGATCGCAGTATACATTTGAAGGCAGTACTTAGTACAGACATTGAGGAATGTTTTTTGTGGCATCCATTAACAAAATTGTCTCTGCCTCACATAAATCAAGGCTAACTTCAATGCTGTCCGTAATTGTCTCTGCATTAAAGAAATGAAGGCTGAATTTCCTACTGTTCAAACTTTAAGAAAATCTGAGGACATAGTACAATTGTCTTTGCTTTAAATAAATGGAGACTGAAGTCAATGTTTTCTGTAGTGCTGATACGCAACTGGTATCAAGTTGTCAATTCTACTGACCGCAGTGTAGATTGAAGGCAGTACTCAGCACAGATACCGACGACAAATTTAGATCCAAAGTAGAATTCAAGTTGTAAACCCTGCTGTCCGCAGTGTAGCTCGAAGACAGTAGTCGATACAGACATAAGTCTGCGGTGCTGTGGCGTTGAGTTCGTAATAAGCCTGTATCAAGGATGCACGTGGTCATGACGGCATCCACGTGGCAGTGTGCGGCCCTTCGCTGCGGCGCCGCCTCTTCTCTTTGCATAAGTGAACCACGCCCAAGGCGTAGCCTAATTATTTATAGTCTTACGTTAATGTTGTTTAGGTTGGAGTAGCCCACTCCGCTTCTGTTTCAAAGGGAGGGGGTGAACACAACTACATGACCGAAATATTCCCCAGTGTCTGAGATAATATGGTTGCATCCACTATTCAGTACACTACATGTATCAATGGTATATCTACACACGGAAAAGTTTTTGGTTTATATAGTGAATTGTGTCTAGTATTTCACCGGTAGTCTTAGCATTGTGTACATTATTGTTGATGTTCGAGTTCTTTCCCTTATACATACTTGGTTGCCACTTCTCTGTACATTGAGCTAGTGTGCTGTTGAGGTGATATGTTATTTTGGAAAGGTCTGTGGTCCTGTTTTGTGCTGCTTCTGTGGTAGTAGGGGCGATGGGTCCGGGGAGGGGGTGGTTGTGGTGGGGCTGGGTATTGTGATTTTGTTTGGTGTCGGAAGTGTATAATTCAAAACTCTATCACATATTGCTCTTTAAATATGGGTGTGCGTTGGATGTTCACGAAGTACATAGTCGACGTTCTTACGTTAGTTAAATGTAGATGTTAATTTGTTAGTGGCAAGTGGAACTATTTTTCAGGTAGCATTGCAGATTTGGTTTCTTGTTCAAAATATGGGGAAGTGGTCAACATTATAAGTAGGAATTGTCATTAAAAAACCTTTGAAATTCAAATTCACCAAAAAAACCATTGGTTTCAGGCAGGTTTATAGTTAGGAATTATCATTTGAAAATTCTTTGAAATTCTTTGAAACAAACATAGGTTTCAAGCAGGTTATAGTTAGGAATTTTCATTTAGAAAACCTTTGAAATTCATTGAAAAAAACATAGGTTTCAAGCAGGTTATAGTTAGGAATTATCATTTAAAAAACCTTAGAAATTCATTGAAAAAACCATAGGTTTTAGGGGTGTTATAGTTAGTGGGACATTTCACTCACACAAAACCATTGAAATTCCTCCGTTATAGTTAGTTGTACTAACTGTAACTCTCGTACCCGCAATCCACTGGTGATGATGTTGCACATTACATCATTCATGACATGGTCAGTGACATCACTGATGACATCACTGATGACATATTTAATGACATCACTGATGATATCACTGATGACATCATCCAGGATGTGGTTTAGTTTGTTATATAAATATGTAGTATATATATATATATACATATAGCAATCTGCATTTAAGAATCAGTGGATTCAGGCACACGAAAAGAAAAAAGAAACACTTAAAACAAGACAAGGGGGTGGGGTAGAAACACCCTGACCCCCTAGGCCTGCTCAGGGGGTCCCACAAGGACCCCCATGGCCCACAAGAGCATAAAAAAAAAATAGGCCGAATTCATGCTGGATGCATGGGAAACCTGCTTGCGCTTTCAAAATTCAAACCAATTTGCTTTTCCACACGAGAGCTGCATGTTAGCCCCATGTGGAAAAGCAATGCCAGCTCCTGCAGGACGTGCAAAGGCCGGCCCAGGGGATGGGATCCCCGGAGCCATCAATGGCCTGAGGAAAGGGGCCATGCAACCCCCTCCAAATAAATTTTCAATTAAAAAAAACACTGGCCATGCACCGGGGATGGGATCCGCGGGGCCCAATAGGCCTCGGGAGGGGGTCCACGCGTCCCCCTTCCATTTAAAAAAATATATAAATAGGGTCAGGCCCTGTAGGACGGGGTCCCCAGGACCCAAAAAAGGAAAGAGGAGGGGGGCCACACAGCCCCCTTTTTAAAAAAAAATTAAAAAATAGAAGTATCTCGGCTAGGCCCGCCCCCTCTCTGCAGAACTCAGCAAATGCGCCCCCTGGTGCATTGTAAGTTAGGGAATTATTTCCCCTTGAATACTGAGGGTCCCTGGGGGGTAACAAACCCACCAGGTACCTCCAGTATGTTCCAGGGATCTGCATTGCAGAGAGGTGTTCAGAGGCCATGCCCCTTTTTACACTTTGGGGCTCATTTGCACATTGGTGAAGGGAGGGGACGGGAACTGATGTGACATGTGTGCAAACACGCCTGTGGCACGTTTTAAATTGAGGGATTAAGTCCCCTTGAATCTGAGGGTCCCTGGGCTCAAACTAGCCCACCAGGTACCTCCAGTAAGTGCCACAGAGCTGGATTGCAGAGAGGTGTAAAAAGGGGTATGGCCTCTGAACACCTCTCTGCAAGGAAGCTCCCTGGCACATACTGGAGGTACCCGGTGGGCTAGTTTGACCCAGGGACCCTCAGGATTCAAGGGGACTTAATCCCTCAACTTAAAACGCACCACAGGACAGATTTGCACAGTGGTGAGGGGAGGGGGCGAGGCCTGAGGTGACATGTGTGCAAATACGTCCTGTAGCGTATTTTAAGTTGGGGGATTAAGTATCCTTAAATCCTGAGGGTCCCTTTTTGGTTATCCCGAAGTATAAAGCATAATAAAAATCAATCCTAGAGAGCATAAGAGTGACCACAACTGTTTGTTGCAGGTCCAGTGGACTAAATAGAAATATTTTTTCTCAATAATCTAATGATATGAAAGCAGTGAGAGGTGATATGATTGATTTGTTCTTGGAACCTGGGCTGATCATCAAAAACAACTCCTACATTTTTTGCCTTAGAAATGGAATCAGGAAGCGGGCCAAAATCCACTGGCCACCAGGTAGAATTCTAAAAATCTGTATTTTTGCCTAAGAGAATTAACTCGGTTTGCTCAATATTCAGCTTCGCAAAATTCTTCTGCATCCATATAGACACCTGGGTTAGGCAATGGTTAAGATATAAAGCCAGTGCACCCTCTTCATCTAGTATAGAGACTATAAATTGAGTATCACCAGCATAGGAGATGGCTGATAGACCAAATGATTTAATACATTCCAGAGGCGGAGTAATATAGAGTGATATAGATGTTAGAAGCACTAATCACATTAAACAAGGTGGGGAACAGGGAGGGCACCGTGGCATCCCACAGGAAAGATAAAAGAGTTAGATTTAAAACCATTCAGTCAACCTTTTGTTCTCTTTTAGGAAGGAGTTGAGGAGGGAAAGAGCTGAACTGCGGATACCGACCCTCTCAAGCCGGTTGACAGTACCTCATAGTTTACAGTATCAAATGCAGTTGAAAGGCCAAGAAGGGTCAGTGTCGCTCTGCCCTCCTCCATCCACAGTACTTAGAAATGTTTTCTGAGGTTTCCACTACGGGAGATTCTGTAGTCATGAGCTCTAAAACCATGATTAAACATGGTTGAAAGTCTCCTTAGTATCCAAAAGGGCTGGGAGTTCTTTGTTCACTGCCTTTTCAAGGATTTTGGCTGGGAAAGGCAGACAAGATCCGCTGATAATTTTGGGTGGTGGTCGGATCAAGGTTGGGCTTTTTTTAGTATGGGTAGAACCAAAGCCTGCTTCCAAGCTCTCAGATACATTTTTAACCCTAGTGTCTGGTTCAATAGTTTTGCAAAGTGGGCTGTGATTAAATCAGGCAGCAAATGCAAAATATATGGTGGACAAAGATTGGAGGGAGATCCGGATTTTAAATCCATAGTTTTAGTTAAGTCACAAACCCCTGTAAGACATTCACAAGTGGAGCGAATAAATATATTCAAAGAGTTTGAAACATACTCCGCACATCATCAGTCTCTTAGGTTTTAACAGCAAGTCTGGGCGGTAAAATCCGCTTGTGGAGTTTTGCACACTCCACATTACGCAAAGCTTGCAGAGTTCTGAAAACTTTTGCTTCACGTTGCAGAGTTTTTTTCCTTGCTCGCGTTTGTCAATGTCAAGTTGGCAAGCGCGAGCTAGGAAAATCCACCTCCTGGCGAGATTTTTCCTTGTCCGTGATCGTCAACATCAAGTTGGCGAGTGAGAGTGTGGAAAGTCAACCTCCCGGCGAGATTTCTTTATACAGATGGTCAGATTTCTCGTTGCGAGTGGTTACACATGCTCGTGACCGATCACTTTGAGAAACCAGACTTTTGCTTTGAGAAAGCTGCCACTCAAGTAAAAATCTACTCGAGTGGCAGAAAGGAAGCCGCGCCCGTTTACGCTGTGCATGGTGCCATTCACGATGAATGCACAGTTCGGACAAACACCTGGCACTGAAAATCACTGCAAACATTATTTATCTAACACACTCCGCTGCTCGCAGAGCTCGGCGTAGCGCGGCAGAGTTTTTTTTGCACTTCTCGGATTTCCACTCATCCAGGCTTATTTAACATTCAGAAGTGCATTACTGATACATGAGAACGGGGGGGTCTTATAGATTGCGAACAATTTCCCTCTTGTTTGCCTCATCAAGCTTCGGTGAAAAAAAGTCCTGCGCGCCACGTCCAAATTTGGCCCATTTCCAAAATACAATGCTTGGTCTTACGTTTTAAACAATCCTGGTACAGTTGCCGACTCCTTGACTCCATATTATATTGAAATATGTTGCTGTGTGAAAGAGGTTCACCAGACACAACATGACACAAAAGGCAGTGCCAATTTACTAACTATTTTAAAGGTCAGCGTGTGTAGCACTACACACTAGCACCTGCGCAATCAATAGTAAATGGGAGCCTTGATGATTTGAAGCCCTCTTTTGCCTGAATACCCACTAAGTCACCCAATACATTGCCTGTGTACAGATACGATTTCCTGTTGAAATGGCTGCCTTTTCAATGACTTCCTGTTCTTGGTTAACTCGTTCAGCTCATACGATTACCCCAAAAGAGTTTCAATATATGTTTTTGGAATGTCAGTGTAAAGATGCTCTAGTTGTACTTATCAGATACTTGTGGTGCCTTCTCAACCTGTTCAGTCTCCTAGATCGTAAAATCACCATAAGCAAAACACTTGAAACTATTGCAAACAGTCATCACCACACAAACCAATAGTAATTATGTCAGATGGTGAGAATTGTATTTCATATCTGCTTGTAATAGAGTTGACCATAAAATAAAATATGATAAATAGTAGTCCTATTTAGTAGCGTCTCCAACAAAGGTCCAGATGGCGTGAATCCATGACGGATTTCCTAGGTTATTCCATTAAAGATATTTACATATCATGAATTTAAATGGTAGCCATTTAGCCTAAACATCTGGGATGGATACGGCCTTCCTTTATCTATGCTGGACACCCATGATTTATGAGGCGTGAGTTTAACTCAATAATGGGTTTGTTGAAATGTTAGGTCTCGCCTATAGAGAGTTTTAATTGTCTTCCAGTCTAATGTTTTCTAAAAAAATTAAACACATAGAAATACGTTTATGTATTTCATGATGCTTTCACGTTTATGTATTTCATGGTGTTTTCATTCTGCCCTCTTAATCCATTAGTCTGTTCAAGTGTCATTTACATTTTGCTTCTACCTGCTCCAGACTGCAGCATGGGGAGTGTGTCAGCCCACTTCAGCCATTCGCTGCCTTCACTGTGCTTGAGGGCATACATCCCTGCCATGTCTACATCGGCTTCGAAAGATGTCATCCACATCCACCTAGAAAGATGTCCACTGCAGGGCCAGGGCTTCTAGGTCAATATTGTATTTAATTTCTCCTTTCTTGTAATTTTTAATTGTTTTTACTGATTGGTCATTTTGTTTTTCACCTACTTTTATTTTTGCAAACATATGCAATCCACTTTTAGATAGCGGCATTTTTTACTTTTATTATGTATGAACCTCTAGTGCTTATAGCATATGTTTGCACAGAAAACCCGACATTAAACGCAAGCAAACTGTATAGACCTATTGGTTGTGCATTTGCTTGTCTATAAAGCCGTGAAATTTAGTGGACTGGTTCATGGGGCTTTATCTTGTCCTTCAGCGCCCCATGACCCTCTTCACCGTCTCCCCAACAGAAACTGGAGTGAAGAAAAGACAGGCATGATGTCAAAGCGACATGTCTCCCGTGATCGATGATGTGGAGAGGTTTGCATGAAAAAGGTATTAACTAAGGTGTAATAGTTGAATATTCTGCCTGTGCATGAATATTTCACACACAGACACAAGAAGAATTGTCAGGCTCTTAATCATTGTGTGGCCAGAGTAATGCAAGCATTGAGCATGTCTATGCATTTTTTTTAAAAACACTATATTCATCACTGTTGTGCCACAGTGGACGGCGACTATGTTCTTTTTTCAGTTGGATCACACTGTCCTCTTGTGGATAAATAGTGAACAGGCAACTATGGGGCATATTCTCAAGGAACTATTGCCCCGTTATTGGCCCTTCATCGCAGCCAAAGTTGTGATAAAACTAACACCCCATTCACAAGCTGGTAATAACAGCCCATATCACAAGTTTACCTGCGATATCAGCCGCAAAAATCATTGCCACAGATGACCCGGCAACTATCGCTAATGAGATGCAGAATAGTAATTCCTGTGCCAGAGGCGCAACAACACCACTCCGCAACATTCTTAACGACCAGCCAGATCGGCAATAAGATCACAAAACAGGTGATTAGGCACGTTAGCAGCAGGAAATGAACACCTGCTCTGACCTGGTGTAAAGTCGGACGACAGACTGCACCAGAAAAGGAAGCCCAGCCCAGAGCCACACATGAAGAACCACAGATGCCATGGGGTCACTTATCATGTAGCCTAGACACCCAAGAGGGCCACAACCCAGGACCCCCTACCCTCCCGGACCACCACCGCTCCCCCGGACCAACACTGAGGCAGCACAAACAAAGACAGCGACCCCCTGAAAAAATACCAACCTTACCAACACAACACCAGAGAATGTCATTGCCCACCACAGGCTCAAAGGGACAACCATCCTCAGCATCCTGAGCACCATTGCCCACAGGCTGACAGTACCAATACAGCAGACAACCAACATCCCACCTCAGACAAAGCTGCTGGCTGTGCTGCACATGTAGGCCTCTGGTACCTTCAAACCAACAACTGCCAGACTCATAGGAGTCTCAAAGCCAGCCCAATCCCAGTCCCTCACAATGGTCGTGGATGACATCATCACCTTGGTACTCCACTATCTCTACTTCCCCCACACTGCGCAGGAACAGCTGGAGACTAAGCAAGGCGTCTACGCCATAGCTAGCTTCCCGCATGTGTTGGGGGCAATTGACTACACACCTGTCCTACTTAGGCCCCCTAGCAACACTGCACACAATAACCACAATAGAAAGCACAGATATTCCATCAATGTGCAGGCAATAGTGGACCACCGGGGACTTTTCACCAACGTCGACGTCAACCACCCAGGCAGTGTGCATGATTCCTACATCTTCCGACAGTCCATCATCACCCAGCGCTACCAGGATGGCACCTAAGGAAATGCAATGCTCGTTGGCAAGTACCAAATGAACACACCACACACCTCAACTCCACAATCATGCAACTCACCACACACTGGGAATGCACACGTTACAAACTCATATACAACATGCCAAACAGCTGACCCATGAATGAGAATGTACACAATGCCAAATGTGGCGTGGGTGTGCTGGACAGACTGCAGTATGCAGAACACACACATATCCATGTTGACATAAACCACTGGTGTTTGGAGTGTAGTGGACAGTGGACGCAACCATGTCACCCCAGCCAGTGGGGAAGCTTGTGAAATGTAGCTTGTTAGTCCCGCCTTTAAGCGTGAGCGGAGTGGGCTGGCCCGCCATACACCAGGCCAGCGTGGGGTTGTGAATAAAAAGCATGTAGCTCTGGGCGTGGTTCTCTTCCGGAACGCCCAATGTCTCTGCCTCTCACCCCACCACGAGGCTGACGCCGTCGCCGTGAGCGGTATTGCCTGTGATGCTGTGCACCTGTTGCACCCCAGGCCGCTGGTCCCCAAACACGTCTTGCCTGCCCCTGTGCACCCAGGCCTCACTGCTCACGTTCCAACACAAGCATGTGTCGAAGAAGGCCCACCACGTGCCGGTGCAAGCTCCAAGCCCAAGGCCTGCGACACAGGCAATCTGCTATGACATTCACGGCCACTGTGAGCAAGGCCCGCAGTACTCCTTTCTCATGTACGTACTCTGCCGGCATACACAGCAGACTAGTAGGTCACCCATTTGGAACAGAGACTTGATTACACTATGGCAGAGAACATCTTTTATGGCTGATTTTATGTCACTATACTCCCTTCGATGTTGTGCCACCAAGTCTGTGCATAGCATTACAACCACACGTGTCTGTGGGCCCACGCAGACTACTACCTTCGGGCCACACTAAGGTCGAGTAGGTCACACATTTGGAGCCTTGATTATGCTATGGCCGAGTACACATGACAATGCAGACTTTAAATCACTATACTCCCTTCGATGTGGTGCCACCAAGTCCTAGTATATATGCACAAAAAGGGGAAGGACCTGGTATCCCACTCAATTCAAGCAATTTCTTTATTGAAACAACCACACTATATTCTTTCGGGTGATTGGGTTATTTATTTAACCATTCTTTTTGCAACTTTTTCTTTTAGATTATATGAGGAATTCACATCCTACTAGTCCAACACCTATCTAATAACATTTACATATTTACAAACGTTTACATATTTTCACCACATTATACACTACAAACATTTTCCACATACATGAATATAGCACCAGTTTTTCCAAAAATAAATATAACACTAGACCAAATTTATCATGTACAATCAAAACAACACCAATAAGTTTCCTGTGAGACGAAAAGAATCCAAATTAATTTTTCAATAAATTCCGTATTGGCCTTATTGCATATAGTTGCCATATAGTTATGATTGCCGTATAATTGCCATATAGTTGTGATTGCCAACGCATTTCAAGCCACAAGGATTCTCAAGGGGCTCTCACCAGGGCATCTTAATTTTAACACATTGGAATAATCTACAAAACAAAATACAAAAATCACTCTTTTTCCTACACCTTTATTCAAATTTCTTCTTTCTCACACGTATGGTGTCGCCATACCCCAAAGCTGCTGAACCTTCTGTGTATTATGATAATGTTTAAAACCACATGCCTCGCTTTTTTAAGGGGGAGGGGAAGGAAACTGGCTATTAAAGCAAATTTATCGTCTGCCAGCCTTGATACACAAACACATCTACAACCAGAAACGGGGAGATTTAGCTTTGGGGTTCTTTAATTAGATTTGTATTTGAATAGGTTTTCTGGCAGTCGTTTTACCATCAAATCCAGAGAGAAGCCGAGTTCACCAAAACCAAATAAGAGCAGGTATGACAATACCGTAAGCCTCATCACAGTCTGCATCCCCTCTCAGCCCCGGTGCCACTGAGTCTGGTTCCTGACATTCATGGACACTCTCTGGTTGAACTTTGGTGGCATCTGAGTGCATGGACTGGGGGTTGTCTTCATCCTCATGTAGCTGATACAGACTTGGTGGTAGTAACAAGGCAGTAGCATTCCACTCTTCAATTTTCTGCTTCCGGATGGCTTCTGCCCTCTGCATAATGCCCTGGAGGAAACCTTCCACTGTCCCCCACAGCCCTTCGCAACATTCCCCTTGGACATCGACGAGGACCCGCTCAGTCCGTGTGGCCCTACCTCAGTGCACTGTAAGTCACTGTCCCGTGGTGGTGTGCCTGTGCCGGCCGCATTGCATCCGGGGCCACTAACTCTGTGCAGCTAAAGTCAGGGACCCTGTCTTCTGAGATATTGGATGGCCTCTGAGACAATGGCCTTGGGTCATCAACGCCATATGTCTGTGGTTCTGCGCTGTTCGCTGCCTCTGGCCTACACTGCGGTCCACCAGGGCTCACACATCAAATCGAGTCCTGACTGGCCCAGACGTTGCATCACTGCAGGAGGCACATGCCACTACTGCCAGAACCACCTCCAAACGTTAACTGCCAGAGTTGAAGTAGCCACACTGGCAGATTAATGCTCACACATGTCGTGGATACCATCATCTGCCTGATACCCTGCTCACCACTCCAGGTGCCACTCACTCAGTGAACCACGAGTCAACGTCCATTTCTGGTTGGTTGTGTGCTGTGGAGAGCTCACTCAGGAATGTCACCTCAGGCAGTGTGGGAGTCCTGGAACGATGATGAGGATGATGATACAGGTGTGACACCCACTACTGCAGCAGCAGCAGGAGTATCCCGAAGGGACACAATCCTAGACATTTTCTTCAAATGCTTGCGCTCAGCTCTAGTGCCCCAACCTCAGTGCACCGCAACTCATGGACACTTCAGTTTGCTCATTGGGTGACCTCTGTACTTGCTCCGGCTACCACCATGATGCTCCTCTGTTGTCTCTGTAATGCTGGTGTTTTCTGCTTCCGTTTTAATAGTGTTCACTGTTGTAGTTGTTGCCAGCACCAACAAGGGCAGGCTTACACTCACCCTGCACACATCCAGCACAGGCGTCACTGTACATGTGACCCTGTCAATAAAGGGGCCGGGCGCACGTGCCCGTAGCCAGTCCCAGCAACTACATGTGTGTCCGTGTGGTCATAATGTATGCATTCGGGCCCCGGGCCCTACAATATTACTTTGTGCTGTGTACAGCAGAAGCAAATGTGCACCCGCTGGCAGCGGGTATGACCTTGGACATGTAGCTTTGTCGTCAGCCACTCAATACATAAGAAGAGTGGACTGGGCCATCGTACGGACCCAGCATGGGTGTGTTAATGGTAATTCCGGGGATCTAAGCATGGTTCAGTACAGGAAATGTGAAATTGCTTGTGTCTCTTTTGCAGTGTGGATCCCCTTTGTGGGGTGTAGGTGGTCCCTGATGGGACTTAGACACCCCGTATGTGATGCAGTCTGGCTTCCAAGAGCTCTGACCCCATCCTCACCTGTTTGGCCACCTCCTTTTGGCATTCTGACACATGGATTCTGAATGCGATGTGTGCCTTGGTGGAGTGTTGGGAGCCAGCCGTGGTGGCGGGTGCTTCCTGCTGTATGGTGGGGCTGGGGGTCTCCTGTATGGAGCTTGGCTGCCCTGCTCCTGGGGGAGGGTTGCCTAAGATGTGCATGAGCTGTTTAGGGCATCAATGTTGAAGGTGTGGTAGTTGTCTCCAGCATCACTGATAAGTTGTCTGGTCTGCTCTGCTGGAGGTGTTGTTTGTCCCTCTGCAATGTGAAGGGGAGATGCATGTTGACATTGTGTTGACATGTATGTTGGCGCATTGTTCTTATTGATATGCAGACTGTATGACAATGTACATTGTGACTGTTTGGGAGGTGCTGACCATTTGATGCGGGACAGTGGGCATTTGGACTATGTGACGGATGTGAGGTTGCACACGTACATTTCAATCTCACAGTTTCCTGCTCTGTTAGTTGTGACTGGCCTGTTTCGGCGCATGGGCAGACCCAGTTGTGTCCCCTGTTCTGGAGTGTTGGTGTTGCACTTTGTACCACATGATCCTGGGTCATTGCGGGTATGCAGTGTGCTACACATCGTTGTGCATGTGTGTCATTGTGCCCATCTCCTAAGTCCCTGGTCATAACTCACCCTGTAGATGTTGTGTCAGGTCCTCTCGAGCTGTGTCCATACTCCCAACTTGCACCGTCTCCACACTGATGACTGTGGCCTCCATTTCCTCCAGCTCTTGCTGGGGCGCAGGTCTCCCACCTCCTGTCACCATTTCTGCCTTCCTGTTGGGAGCAGGGTTGTGCTTGGTTTTGCTTTTCACGTCATGCCAGCACCCCTTGGCTTCCTCCATTGACCTCCTCGAAGCTCAGACTGCATTCATGTTAGTCTAATTGTGGGTCTGTTGATGTAAGTGTACTGTAAGCTCTGTGACACTGATCTAGTTTTGCTGCAGACTGCACCCAGTCTTCCTCTTCCTCTTCTCCTTGGCCTTCCCCGTGGTTCCTTGCTGGTGGTCTGTGGGGCTTTTGGGTTTTGCTTTGGCCTCTGCACTCGGTCTGGGTGCATCCATGGTGCTACGCAGTTTGAATTGTTTTTGGTGTGTTCTTTTTGTTGCTGTTATTTTGCATTTTCCCACATGACGCGTGGGATTTGCAGGCATGTCACTGGTTTTTGCTGCTTTTTGTTTCGTGATTGGCCTCATCGCAACTTTTTTTGCGTTGGTGTTACGCATTTTTGCGGTATCGCGTTGTCTTTATCGCGGACATTTGACGCGTTGTCGTGGCCCTTTCGCAAAGTGCCTCCTTGTTGTGAATACTGAGCTCACACAACGTTCTTTTCCTGCGATGGACTGCGATATGAAAAGTTGTGTTAAGCTTATTTTGTGGTAATTATTACACGTTCTTGAGAATATCCCCCAATGTGTCTTACTCAATCGACAATGAAGGCTATTTGTTCAATCCATAGGTCACTGTCCCAAAGGCTGTACCAACTATTCTTGTCTAACTTACAATTGTGGTAAATATATTTTCAGTTGAAAAGCTTTAATTAAAAACTCAAAATGAAGGGTCTCATTTAGAAGCCCATATGCGCCACTGGAACGTCACTTTTATTGACGTTCCAGCAACGCACAGTGTAGTGTCATATCAACAAGCCCATGCAAAGCCACCCTGCGTTCCTTTTGATGGCCTTGTAGATATGGAGGCTCATTTACAAGCCCCTTGCACTGCCAGTAAGTCACTTTATATGTGATAAAAAGTCATACACCTGCGGCGCAAGGGGCTTGTAAAAAACTCCATGGTGTGAGGCAATGCAGCATGTCAGTGCGTTGCCTCACATTGCGATGGAGAGGCATGCCATGGGCTTTGTGGTGGGTGTTCCCACTTAACATCCATGTTATTTGACACCTTCCCAGATTTACCATGTTCTGCAAACCAAGGAATGTGTCAAAAGCATACACCTCCCCACGGGAGGTGTAGGGAAGGCGCAACATGGAGAAATTACTTTATTTCTCATTGTTTTTTCTATGTCTATGTGTGCTGCATTTAGCAGCACAGAAAGAAGAAGGGCATTGACCGGTTTTGGGGCATCTCCCCCTCATCAGCCAGGTTATCTTGAATCTAGTGGTGCTGTGAGCACGGGCCCCATGTCTGAGAAAACACTTCCCACTTAGGGCGACAACAGCAAAAAGACCAAATGAGGGACAGAATGCTGAACAATGCAAACATTCACTCAGGGTCACAAAGATATGGGTTTAATCCATCATTCTTTCGCACACCATGCCAACCCAGTTTGGACCCAGACATATGCAAATCAGTCTTGCCCCTGCTCCATATGGGACAGTCCAGCCCAAAGTGCCAACTCAGGCCCTCCCTGGACCGAAAACAAGCATCCGGGCACCGGTTTCAGGGCACCACCCCTCATCAACAAGGCTAGCTTGAATGTAGTGGAACAGTGAGCACAGGACCCATGTCTGGGCATACCATTTTCACTTAGGGTGACAAAAGCGAAAGGAACAAATGATGGACTGAATTCTGAACCATGCAAACATTCACCCCCAGTCACACAGATCAGGGTTTAATCCATCATTTGTTTGCTCACTATGCCACCTCAGTTTGGACACAGACGTATGCAAATCAGTCTTGACCCTGCTCCTCATGGGAACAGTCCATCCAAAACTGCCAAGCCAGGTCCACCCTGGACTGGAAACAAGCATTTAGGGACCAGTTTCAGGGCATGACCCCTCAACAGCCAGACTAGCTTGAATCCAGTTGCGCAGTGAGAACCGGACCAATGTCTGGGCATATCCTTCCCACTCAGAGCGACAAAAGCAAAAGGAACAAATTATGGAAAAATCCTGAACAATGCGAACATTCACCCCCAGTCACAAAGATCCGCATTTTACCCATCATTCTTCTACTCGCCTTGCCACCCCAGTTTGGACCCAGACATATGCAAATCTCTCTTGACCCTGCTCCTCAAGGGAGCAGTCCAGCTCGAGCTGCCAAGACAGAGATTCGGCACATTTCAGCCTTCTTCTTTTGACGTAGAGCAGTGCAGCAAGAAGGAATGTGGTGCTGCCCTTAACCAAAAGTTTGTAAATGAGGCCCTATGACTTTTAAGCAAATATGAGGTTTACAAAAACAAAAGCATCTACTTGTGGGGCTGGGAATGTTTCACCAAAGCATTACCAATAAGCTGAATTCAGCTAATTTACACAAACAAATAATGCCAACACCGACGTTGCATAAGCTGAACGTCTTTCCTTGCCCTAATTCTGTACCTTCTCTTTGAGAAAAAAACATGAAAGCATGATTGCCATTTTTTTCAAACCTGGAGTAATTGAGGTTTAAATGGGAGTCAAGGAGAAAAGTATAACAATGTTCATGGCATGACAGGTAGGGCCACAGTGGTATGGAAGCATATTCTACAGAGAGAGAGAAGACAGGCAGGTGGAGGGACTGATACATGGGTTACAGGGCAACAGAAGCAACAACATCTATAATTTTAATTAGAGACAAGGAGGTGAGCATCATGCAGTTTCTTTTGTTACTGTTTATTTTCACTGTGTTTTAAAAGCACTAGGCTTCCCGTCATCTTGCTCTCCCAGGATGGAAATGACAACAGAAAAAACAAAAGTCCTTAATATACATTGGGGATTCCACACATAACTTCCTCTTTACTTGATACATCTATTTATTTTTAACGCAATGTGTGAACCGAAGAACAATAGGACAATTCTGAGTAATAGCCACATCAACTCCTCCTGTCCATGACAGATTTCCGCTTGAAAATGACTGCCAGGTTCAGAAGAGTAGATCTCTTAAAGCTTCCCAGATTTTGGCATCTCAGCTTGTCTCCTAGTTGGCTGTGACTGGCGCAACAAATATGCAAAACCATACAAAAAAATAATTTCCTGGTTCGGTATTCTGCTGCAGTGGAATATTACTCTCCTTGTTGTCTTTAAGAAAATCTGGTTTCTCTTTCACCAACTGGCTAGGCGAATCAGCAATTTTATCCAAAGAGGGAGGCTCATATTATATATGTTCAAATCATATTAACAACTGTCATGGCTGCATGCTCCACAGGTTTTAGAGAAGGCAAATCTGCTGACTTCAAAATATCTTCTCCTCAAAGTGGTAGCTCTTCCACTATGGTGGAGGAGCATCGCCCCACTGCTTTTAAGCTTGCAAAGTAGAAACATAAAATGATAAACTTGAGTTATTATTATTGTATGCTTCATTGCTGCTTGGCGGGTGGGTGGGCGGTGCTGCTCTGGTCTCTGAGCAGAGGAGGATTGTATTGCGCACTCCTAAGTTTACATGACTGTTTGCCAGGACCTCTCGGGCCTCCCAAAACAGTCATGCGCACTTTCCCTGTGCTCCATGCCGTCTGCATTACAGCCTGCATGGAGAACATGCCCAGGCCCCCCTTCCCTGACTAAGCATCAAACCAGGATGCTCAGACCAATTACAACGCTGCATTGCAGCATTGTGATTGGTCAGGGGAGCCTGGGTGCTTACAAATCACAACGCTGCATTGCAGTTTTGTGAACGGTCAGTAGGGCCTAGCTGTGCTTCCTGTTCCTCAAGGAGCAGAGGAGCATGACTCAGCAGCAAGTTAAATTTATTTGTTTTAAACACATTTTATAGTGCACCCCCTCATGACCCCATTCCATGATCCCCCAGCCCCGAGTCCACCCTGCTACCGGCAAGCCATGCAGGCTGTCACTACCTCCTCATCATCATAAAAGTATAATTACTTGGAGTTAACATGTTATGCTTTATTTTTGATGGGCGGGCGGGTGGCCGGGGCTACTCTGATCTTGGAGCAGCCCCAGGCCAGTTGTGGTCCTGTGGGAAAATTGACGCAGTGCAACATATCTCCTCGGAGCTCCACATTCGAACTACTGCGGCGCAATGTATTCCCAACACAGGATCTCCCATTGTATGCTGAAGGTTCATCGGACCTGCCACTGTGCAACACATCTCTAACGCAGGACCTTGCATTGCTTCCCAGAGCTTCATTGTGAATGCTTCTGCGTGACACAGGCATTTGCTTTGCAGGCCCCTCGTCAATGGCACCCTCAACGGCGATGCAGGACTTCCCGTAATAGCCCTGCTGTTTCTTCAGAATGCTTGGCAAACAGGATTTAAGGTACTTTGTTCAGCAGGCCTAACTTGGGCTCTGTAACCTGCCCGCGCTCCATCGAGGTCAGCCTGAACTTGTGACTTTGTCCCACTCCGGCGTGACCAGATAACCACAGTTGGCGCTTTGTGCATATAAGCACTATTTTTAATTAAACATTTAAAATTGGATATCTCTGGTTCTGCTGATGGGATTTAAGTCATTTTGTTCACAAATAAATAATTACATTTTTCTCCAGTTTGTTTTAAATGTATCTGGGATTTTTCTTGTGTTGTGTTTTCTCTTTACTACTGTTTGAAGTGCAGCATAAATACTTTACACTTTGCCCTTAAGTTAAGCCTGGCTGCTTTTGTGCCAAGCTAAGAGAGCACAGGTTAATTTGAAACTTGCTTATCTTTCACCGTGACAGTGATTGTGGTTGCTGCTTGAGTAGTGTTAGATCCCCCTCAACCATTAACCCAATTTCCTACAATAAACATCAACGTTTATCACTATTCTAGTAGACAAAATGTGCCGATTGCACATGACTAGTTGGTGCTTTTAAGTCATCTTGTCAATTGCGTGACAGCTGTACGCAAAGTTCTAAAGCCATCTAAGTGCATAAATAGCCAACATTCTTGTCTAGTAAAAAAGTAACTACCTGCTGCGGCAGAGTACACAATATCAGGAGTATAATACACTGTAAAATTGAGTGCCTTGGAGTCTAGTAAGATATTGATTTAATTCGGAAGTCCTTTAATTTCTGATGTGTAATTCTAAAACGAGATGATTGACTGGAAGGTAAAGGGAAGAAAATATGAACTTTGGCAGGAATAGGTTTTCCATATCAACATCTTGTCAGGGACAAAAAATCATTTTGCCAAAAGTGTATTTTCTCAAAACACGAAAAGCCCACTGTGTGATATTAGACTACTATTAATGGATTAATAATTTATTCAAACATTTATAGTGGTGTTTTAGGTGTGAGGCGCGAGTAAGCACACGTGAGGTCAACTTTTAAAGGAGGTGCAAATAAACATAACAAACCGCATAACTGCCCCAAAAAACAATGATCCAATGGGACAGCCCCAGGAAAAGTGACAGGAAACTATGGGTGTTGTTTTGCCCCAAATATGGATGTTTGCAAAAGCTGCATCACGCATCCTCTGACCCCCAATTATTTCATATGGTCGAACCCTTGGCCCAAACTTAACTTCTCAAAACCCTCCTATTGTCCATGGTCGCTGGTAAAGAAAATCCGTAAATCTACAGAAAGACTGTGCTCTTAAAGTCCTCTTTACCTTCTATTCATTCTGCTGCCAATGACCAGGATAAGTCATCGACAGGGGTGCCGCACACAAGCATGGGTAGTAACTACCCCTATTTGATGTCTATGAGCTATATCAATACAGATCATGAGCGGAGCTCCATATGTTTAGGTCCTCACCAGGCGAAAGGGCCCTATATTATCATACCAGATGCTGAGACGCTCATGGGAAGTTCATCATGTCTATGTAAAATGATATTCTGGTGTACATGGGTCTCTTGTGCAACATAAGGCCGAATGTAGAAAAGGTGAGTATTGTGTTGTACACTATTCAGGGAGAGATAAACCAGAAAAGGCGGTGGTCGAACTTAGGGAAGAACAGATTTCCGACTATGAGATTCCATCAAGCTCTCGAAAAATTGCTAAAAAGCCAGACAAAAAAGATAGCATATATGGAGCTAACAATTTTACATCTGGTCAAAGTATGATAAACTAGTATGTCCATGGAAGCACAAGTGAATGCAACAGCAGCCCCAGATGTATCCTGGTTTAGAAATAGCAGAAGACGTTCGACTTCTCTTAATCAAGTTAAGTTACTTTGACTCTCTATGAAGGTTTTCAGAAGACCTAGGCACTGATTTAGATTTGGATAGTAACAATTTTTCCTAGCATCTGTGGAGGAAATGGTAAATTCGTTGTTGGAGAATTATCTGCTACTGGAGAATTCTGTGGTCATAATCCCACTGCTTTAAAGCCTTATTGCTGTGTGATTCTTCTCTGAATGAGGCAGTGGGCTGAGTAAGTGGAGTGAAAGGAGGCAGTGAGCAAACATACAGGGCATTTAGCACTGACAGGGTTCTCAGATTGGCTGAGTGAGATGGTCTTGATTGGATAGTGCGGACAGGCAATGACATCATTTTAAAGCCAGAGTGAAAAGCTAAATTAGATTTTGATTCATCAGATGGGTAACGTATTTTTGGCAGTTATGAAAGGCAGAGTATTGGTATGGGATATTAAAATGTTCATGTGTTTATCACGTTAACAATAGCACAGAAAGCGAATTGTGGGTGGGCCAAGCCGGATATTGCACTAATATAATGTAGTGGTAACTAGACCGTTAATAAGTTACTTTGTGGTCTGGGAAGAGATGTGGGCGCAAATTATGTTAAAATGTGGAGTGATGCATGTTCCCAAAGGACACAACAAGGTTTGTGCCTGAGACATCAAAAGGGACTGAGATGGGAATGAGTAGGAAGAACGGATCCTTCGAAGCAGAGAACTGCATGATTTGTGCTCTGAAGGGAGCAGTGATTTTGAGTGGTCTGGCATCCTGTTTGGGTGATCATAAAACGTACAAGCGTAGATGTCAGAATTATTTTGAGTAGGCCATCTTTGCCCTCTTTAAAGTTTAGGTGAAGTGTGTGTGTGTGTGGGGGGGTAACATTATTGTTGTGAAGCTTGATAGGTGTTCCTGAGTTTTCAGACTTCTATATTATGGAAATGGAAAACAAGAATATGCGTGGGCAAATCAAAAGAGTCATTGTTGCAGGTCGTTTTTTTCACAAATGGATCCAATGTGCAAGTGACAGCAATGCTGTGAATGTCAGTGAGTAGTTTGGAATTTAGTCAGAGCAGTTTCATGAAGTTTCAGTCTGAGGGTTTAATGGAGCAGCAGTTGCAAGTGTTGGATAGAGCATTGTTTTAAGGAAGATGCATATGTTGTAGGTATCAGAGGAAAGTTGGAGCAACAATAGTGACTTGAAAGGCCGATGAGTGTAGGGAGAAAAAGACAGACAAGAAGTATCAGAATCATGGTTGAGGTTCCCTAGGGGGTGCTGATGGCAATAATTGTTTGAAATATTAGGTCTTGAGGGAACAGACTGCACAGCCCGGTGAGAAGTCAATACATCTCCAAGTTGCTTTGTATTGACACCCATAACTGAAACGAAAGAGGTAAAAATTGGATATTTACTTGGGTGATGTGTAATACATATATTTTTTTCTCGATCCAGCAGTCCTGAATTTCACTAGTCTCCCAAGTGCATAGAAAATACTATATTTTTCAAATCACACAAGTCCTGTTGTGCAGGGGGCACCATGAGGGTCTCAAGGCGCTGGGGGCACCCAGCACCTTGAGACCCTTACAAGTAAGTAGCTCGCTATATAAACCCCTGATTGATTGATTGATTGAATCACTCAATCAGGTTGGGGTGTAGTAAATTTTTTTTAATGCTCAATAATCTTTCTCATCATCTACATATCCAAGATTTATCACACCGTTCTTATATGCAACAGATCCCTGATAACATGGTACCGCATGGGCGGCCTTATGCATGTGCAAGCTGTGCACCTGCACAGGGCCACCAAACCCCAGGGGCCGCCACCCCAATATATATCCTTAATATAATAATCCTCTGAGGATGGATACATATTTGAGTGGCGGCCCCAGGCAGGGATTTGGTGGCCTCTGGCCCTGTTCCACTTCCAAACACCCTGACCCCCCCCCCCTGTTCTGGGGCCCGCCTGGACCCCCTCTTCCGGGGCCCCCTACCTACTCTCCCTGCCCAGGGCCGCCATGAGCCTAGAGCCGCCCCTGGGTACCATCATCAAAAGCATGAACTTTGTTCTCAGAAAACACAGCAGTCCAATGTTTTACTACGAAATGTCGATAACACAATTGATGCATGTAGGTTTGTTGTCAATTAAATTTCAACTTTATTTCTGCTCTTTAGACCATAAAAACACATTAGATAAAATATACACAAGGCAAGATTTGTAGTTCTTCTTTCTCATTGAAATGCATTTTAAAACTTAAAGCATTAGTGTTAGGAACTACATGGACATGAATGGAAATGCATGACACTCCACACAAGGTGGTTGAAATTAATATAACCACGTTTTGTGGCTCCACATGCATACAATTTTACATTCCTTGCCTCAATTCTCAAACCGTAAAATTAATTTATTTCTGGAAAAAGAAACATATGTCCTTACAAGACCAAGCCCATTCCAAGTATGGCACAACCAACCTTGTTACAGGTGAGCATAATCCCAACTATACTATTTGAAAGTGTTGAAAATGTATTTTACTATTTCACGTGAATCTCAACAAAAAAGGCACCAACTTTGTTCAGAAAGCAATTCAGTATCAAATCTGACTTGACATCCAAATTTAAGATGGCTTCCAAAAACTAACTTATGTTAGGGATCGTTGCAAGAAATTGAAATAATGTGTTTGAATTCAAATTGGACATAATGTGAGAATCAACCAGTAGAATTACCCAAGTCATAGTAAATAACACTTTTCTGGTTTATTGTTCTGTAGATTTAGCACGCACTCCATCTTAAATCATAGCTCTTCTAATGGGTTCACTGAGTAACATCATATTACTGATGGTGTAGGATTGTACAGAGTGTGACCTTTTTATTTACTTAACTGGTTGAAAGTTTCTGACTGTTGTATTTCTCCTTTTCTCCTTTGTTTACAGTGAAGGGACGGTCTTCCATTTCCATAGAGGGAAGCACACAAACTCTATTCATGTTTCATTTGAATGGTGCTGAAAAGTCCTGCCTGTTAATTCTGAAGAAGTACGGTATGAAGCTAGAGGTCTATCCTAGGGTGACAGGTCGGCACAAGTTACAGATCTTTGCCAAACCCTTCAATTCTTCAGAAATCTATACCAGTGTTCTAGAATACATCGTGGAATGTGGATCTGTGGATAAGAATATGAAGATCCCCAAGGAGTTGTATTACCCAGTTGGCCCAAGCTGGCTGTCCGAGAAGAAGGGATTATTCCAACCTTCTCACCCTGATCCAGTTATCCACACGCTAGATGGTTGCTGCTCTGTCAGCTTCACACTGAAGGAACAAATGGATATCTTTGCCACATTGTACACAGATGAGATCAAAATGACAGAGGAGATAAAGAGAAGACACATCCTGCAGGTGCAACAGAAGAAATTTGTTAAATTTTGGATTCAGCTCCCACAGGCAGGGACCTATGTTATTCATATATACGCAAAGAGTAAGTCAAAACCTGATGATTATCAATGTGTGTGCAATTATCTCATCTCCTGCAAAAATGTTAAAGTGCGGTGGCCAGCCTTCCCTAAGAAGTTACTCAGCCCAACAGGTCCAAACTGGCAAATGGCAAAGATTGGCTTCCTACAGCCCTCACATCATGATCCTATCATCCAGACAGAGCATGGATACTGCTCTGTCAGCTTCATGTTGCGAAGAAATATGGACATATTTGCAACTTTGCACACTGACGAAATAAAAATGTCAGAAAAGATTAAATGGCGTCACATTCTGCAAGTGCAACGGGAAAAGTCTGTGGAGTTTCAGATCCAGTTACCACAGGCAGGGTCCTATGCTCTACAAATCTTCATGGAGAAGAAGACACACCCTTTTGATGCACAATTTGTCTGCAACTATCTGCTCCGCTGTACAGACCCTAGAGTACAGCATCCAGCATTCTCACGGACGTTACATAATCCAGTTGGTCCAAATTGGCGGATGGAGAATTTAGGTTTCCTCAAACCTTCTCAAACAGATCCCGTCATTCATACAATAGATGGCTGCTGCACTCTCAGTTTCACACTGAAAAAACACATGGATACCTTTGCCACTCTGCACAGCGATGACTTTACAATGACAGAACAAATCAAGAGGAATCACATACTCCAGTTTCAACGAGATAAGTGGGTGGAATTTCTGATACATTTACCACAGGCTGGGTCCTACACTATTCAAATCTATGCCCAAGGCAAGTCAGAATCAGGATACTTCCAATATGTCTGCAACTACCTACTTTCATGCACAAACTCAAAGGTACACTGGCCACCCTTTCCTAGCAAGTTACATAATCCAGTAGGCCCAAACTGGAGGATGAAGGAATTGGGGTTCTATCAGCCTTCCCACTCTGGCCCTATCATACATACAACGGACGGACGTTGTTCTATCAGCTTCACACTGAAAAAAACATTGGATGTCATTGCCGCACTGCACACTGATGACATGCCAATGACTAGAGATATCAAGAACAGACACATCTTCAAACACCAGCACGGAAAGACTGTTACATTTCAGGTCCAACTTCCTAAGGCCGGGAGTTATGCACTCAGTGTATATGCCAAGAAGAACAGGAAGATGGGTAACCTCTACGAGAGTGTGTGCAGCTACCTCCTCTCTTGTACAAATGCTACAGTTAAGTGGCCCGTCTTCCCCCTTACATTTGTTTCTTGGCTGGATGAATATGAACTTGTAGAGCCCACTTCAGGGATCCTACCTGCAGATCAAAGTGTTTCTTTCAAACTCAGGATTCCAGGAGTGAGCTCTGTATTTCTAAGTGATGCAAAGGACTGGCCTCTGATACTGAGCAGTGACGGGTACTGGGAGGGCTCATTCAACACGGGTGGACATCACGAAGTGGACGTTATGGTCCAGGAAACTCCGCTCCAGAGCAAAACAGCTATCTTGAATTATCAAGTTGGGGCACATTAACACAATCATTTAGTCCCCCATTTAACTCTATAAAGCGATATTTAATGTTTTGTTAGTTGTAGTTCACACAATAACCAGAAGTCTTTGGTAAGGACGGTTGGAATATCCCATTTAGCTACATGTTGTTCCTACAATGAATATGCTGTACACCAAATTGGCAATTTGATCGCAACAATATAATATTTTAAGTACCATATGTGCCATTAATTATTCTGCTTAACTGTGCTAATGTCTCATTTCTTTAAGGTGTGCAGCTGAAGCCACATGCATAGCTGCTTCTTAGGGATGTGAGAAATTATGATTTCTTTTTCATGAAAATGGCACAAAATTTGGCAACATTCACTTGCGATATCTTATAAGCAAATTGAATGTGAGGGTATATCTGTGATCTAAAGTCACAAAAGATGCTGACAGAAGACAAGTTAAAAAAGAAAATTTGTCTTGTGAGATTTTAGCACTTGAGCCAGGCTGGCAGGGCATAAATTATGTTAAAATCCACACCTGATAAATATCGCAAAAGTATGTGAAATTTGTTAGATTGTTCAGGCTTACTAAACAATGCTCAGGCTTATAACCAGTGAAGTCTTAAAGTGCTTCTCTTTCATCCCTGATGCAATCTTAACAGCCGCCTTGTATCTCTTGAAATTTGCTCTAAAGTTTTACGATTGCTGTTCTGTGTTCATCCAATCTTTCATTAGCAATATTTCTTTGATTGCCTTTCCTAGCAGCAACTCAAGACCCACTGGCAGCATCAGTATAATAACATGTAGGAGAGAAATATTTTGTTTCCAACACAATACTGAGTTCCAGAAAGGGCCAGAAGGAAAACAGCATCTGCAACATTTTTTTTCACACTTAAATTGTTAAGGGTCAGGAAAAAGAGACAGGGAGTTTGAAAACACATTAATTTGCTCTGGGAGGTGTAACACTGGGACCAACCTCATGGAGCCTAAACAACTATGTATGGTCCTTAAGACAACTTCTCTGAGCAGCGTAATGTGGCCTTTAGAGGCAAAGGATACAGTGTGATCAAAATGGAAGCATTGAGGAGGAGACGTAAGAAAGGGCTGGGACCTTGTCTCATGCAAACAAGAGTTTCTTCTATGCCAGTCTGTCAGAAGCTTAGTAAGGCTGGCAGCATAATACACCCTAAGCACCACAGACATGGTGCACAAATAATTCCAGGTCAACAGATCTGTGTTACAGTGACAAACGACAGGCAACCAACTAATCATATATTTCCAAACATCGGATGCAGAACACAGTGAACTCAGCCTTGGTATACAATACTGAAATATGGTTGCAAGAGTCAAAGTCATGGCAAATTCAACACATGATTTTAACCAAGAAAATTAAACATGAATTTCTCCAGTATAGAGGTGTATGAGTAGGTAAGGTCTTTAGGCAATCTTGTCCCGAACTGCTTGAGCACTGAGACTTTTGGCAGAGGTTAATGTGGTGGTGATGGTGCTAAGATCTCAACTGAGTTTGACCTTCCCAGCCATAACACAAGTTTTCTGTTTTTGGGGATCCAGCACACACATTCTGTTATCCATGTCAAGTAGTTTTCAAACAATATCTTCAACTTGTATAACGTGCGGCAAAGCGAAACACGTGTCAGCTAATCACTGTTCTATAATAAAAATATAAGTAAATCACTACTGGCATACAACAACAATTAGGCTGCTCCCTCCCATTAATTCTACTGTGGACATCTTGAACTATGCAGATACCTTGGCTTGATGAATGGACTGTTCTTTTGGATTGGTCTGAGGGCTACTAGCAATATTCCATAGGGAACTCCATCTTTGAGAGCCTGTGGGGGAAAGCTGCTATGTTGTAATAGTGTATTTCGATCTGTCGGTTTCCTATAGAGACCCACATCTAGATGATTATCTTTATTTTTTTAGGACATTTTTTAGTGACAGTTTCGAATTTATACATTTTATTCATGTTACATGCAATGTATTGCTGATCTCATGGTCATGTTAAAATAGCAAAGCAGATTTCATCACATGTACAATGGGGAGGCAGAACCCATATTTTGGATAGATAGCACATTCAGTTACTTAGAGTAACAAACTTGCACCATTCCTCCAGTGTATCTAAACCTTGTCTGGTAGAGTTATATCTCTCTATCTATCAATTTGCACTCTAGGCTCTGTAGGATAATTGCGACATCTCCAAATCCATCTAATTTTGGCCCTAATGAGAAAAAAGAACTAATAATAAGAAGCCTATCCACCTTGGGTAAGCATAGCCTCCCAGCCTGCACAGCCCCTCAGCCATACTGTATTATCTGTGCCATCTTCGAGATACATCCATCTAAAACAGTGCCATTTGTAGTCCCCAGGTCATCCTTGTCCTGATGAGACTCTCACACTGCAAGTAGGGCTGAAACGTCATCGACAATACTAAAGTATAGTCTAACAGCAAAAGCTCTAGAGAACAATCTGACTGATCTCTTTTGTATATTGAAAAAATATTATTCAGACATCCTTGTACACACCAATAACCTGTCTCTAATTACAAGTCACTTCATTGTCACTTTTTTTGTTTTGTTATGGTTCCTTTACTTGGGGTTCTGTATCACTTCTTTTTCCTAAAACACCCATCACAAAGCTTAAAGCGCAGAGAGAATTATATTTATGAATTTAAAGTATAATCCTTTTGTCATAATAAAAAAAAATAACTAAGTTTGGCTGAATTGTGTTAGAAGAAAGGCAATAATTGTACTACTTTATTTTTGTACGAATGAATTAACTTCTGACAAATATGTCTGTCTCATTATGATCTCTCTTTTTCTTGATTGAATCCACACATAATAAAATTGTAACAACATGAAATTGTTTTCAAAATGTTCCCTGTCAACATTTGTTATACGTTGATACTTAAATGCCCAGTTTGCATGGCCATATAGGTTGCTCTTTTTTTGCGAAAAATTGTCACGTACAGAAATAAGACAAAATGAAAAATGATCATTGTTTAAACACTTTCCTGTACACCATGGGCCGCTGCAAGCTTTGTATGTATTGAAATAAATCTGTCAAATGTTGCCTGTTTAAACATACGTATCTATGATGTGTTCACGGACACTTGCGGTTGTAAAATAGAAAGACCTGCTATTCCACGTGTAACATAAAGCCATTAGGCAGTTAGTCACCCAATTGTGCATTTTTTTCTGTACTTTTTGGAGGGTATACTTGTAAGAAGATGTGGTGAAGTTGAGTAATAAAAAAAGCAGAAAAACTAAATGGACTCTCTTAAATTAATTGAAGAATGAAAGATGAAAGCAGTGCTGTGACTGCATGGTTCTGAAAAGCTCTGAATTTATAATTAGGACTCCCGGTTTTATGGAATTTATTTTTC
Organism: Lissotriton vulgaris; assembly: GCF_964263255.1. Lineage (NCBI taxonomy): Eukaryota > Metazoa > Chordata > Amphibia > Caudata > Salamandridae > Lissotriton > Lissotriton vulgaris. The sequence continues at coordinate 821,546,576 of NC_141699.1, read as the reverse complement.
TGCAATTTCCATCTGTATTTATCCATATTTATTTTTTCCTAATTTATCTGTATTCATCCATATTTATTTTGGGTTTTGTGGAAAATGTAACTAAAATTAGCATTTTTCCACATTTATTTAACCGATAAATATGTACACATTCTTGAAGGTCTGCCAGGTTTCAGTACAGTGAGCACCCGCAGAAGATAATTCATTGCACTTATATGAAAAAGAATTAATTTCCCTATCAACCTTGTGAATATCTACTGCTGTTAAAGCCTCATTACTAAAATTCCTTTCTGTTTTAACCCGCTTATCTATCAATCCACACATCTATTGCCATGGCAGTCATGGCAGACAGTATTTAGAATTACTCAAAAAGCAACCCAATTTCCGTTTATATATACATTTAAAAATGAATACAGACAAGAAAATGAATGTTTTCTGCCTGTATTTATTGGTAAAAATCAGTAAAAACAGAAAACAGGGAGCCTTATTTATAATGCAGCAAAGCTGTCTGGTAGGCACAGATTAAACTTTCTAAAACACAAGCCTTTTGTAATTGCAAATGTTGAAGCAGGAGGTTGAAGTCGACCGTTGTGTGGCAGCAAGCCTTTTGTCTACTGTAAGTACACTGTACTGTAAAGCTCACACGCCTCGATGTACATATGTTGTGTGTGCTACAGGATAGAGCCAGCCCTGTTGTGACAAGACCGAGTAATCAAAGACTGTGTGTGGTTAGCAGGCTGTTTCCCATATCAACCAGTAAGTAGGCTTTTGAGAAGTAAAAAGTTGAACAGGAACAAAAGCAACCAAGATAGTCATCACTGTAATAAACCCAAAGTGTTTCCATTATAAAACATTTGTTTTAGTTCGTACTGCATTTAAGCTACCTTATTTTTGTTATTTTAAAAGAAATGAAAAGTAACTGGTCACATAATAGAGTTGCTTGCTATTCAACATGGAACGTAATGACAAAAATCTGCTAATACAATCAATATTATGTTGTTATGTAATATGGGTGCTAATCACGTACTGTGGGAGTGACCGTTTTAACGTAAACAAACATTGCAATCTATTCAATAACAATTTATTGTTGTCAAATGCTATATGAAAATTTCCCTTTAGGCAAAGTAAAGCTATCTCTCTAAAATTACACCTAGAAATAAACTGTAGAAGTGATGTGCTTCTCCTTTGACAAAGTCTTCTGTAGTTTCACAAACACCTTTGCTATATTTGACTAACAAGCAAAGCATAATTAAGTGTATTATAGTAGCTAGTTTTAGACATACGTTCTATGTGCTATTTGTTGTCTCCTGTAGCCTTCAGAAACTAATTAACACAGAGGAAATGCAACTATTTTAATGGTGCTTGATTTTTTCATACGGGTGCATGGATAAAGTTAGCAAGATTGGAGATTTTAGTTTAAAATCAAATCTGACTGTTCTGACCTTATTAGCCCACACGCCCTCCCTTCCGAGGACTACATTCTCCTAGGAGACCTCAACTTTCACCTGTAGAATAACAACGACAACAATGCCACCACCCTGCTTGATAACCTCGCCAATCTTGGACTCAAACAGCTGGTGAACACCCCCACCCACTACGCCGGACACGCGCTCGACCCAATCTTCTCCTCCAGCAAACACATCTCCTTTAATCACACCACAGGACTCCACTGGACGGACCATAGCTGCGTACACTTCAGCTTCAGAAAGACAACGACCCACCACCACCCGCAACATGTTCCCCGCAGAAACTGGAACAAAATTACCCTCGACCAGCTCACCACATCACTGAACCAAAACCCTCCAGCCAGATCTACGGACCCAAATCAAGCAGCCTTTAATGTCGCACAATGGATCACCCACTGCGCTGACGAACTAGCACCCCTGAAAAACCGTCCCAACAGACCAGAAAGCAAAAGAGCCTCCTGGTTCAATGACGACCTTAAGATCTCTAAAAAGAACTGCCGCACCCTCAAGAAAACCTGGAGAAAAAACCCAACCGCTGACAACATGACCGCCTTCAAGAACGCCACCCGCAAACACCACCAGCTGATTCACACCACTAAGAAGTCAGCATTTAAAATCCGACTAGACAGCAACGCCCACAACAGCAAAGAACTCTTCAACATTGTCAATGAGCTCAACAATCCCAGCGCCAGCAACAACGACATCACTCCCTCTCAAGATTTATGCGACTCACTAGCCTCGTTCTTCCACAGCAAGATCGCAGACATACATAACAGCTTCAGCGACCTGTCCTCTCCCCCTACCTTCGAACTGAAGCCCCCCCCACCACCCTCCGTGCCTGGACCCCAATCAGCACCGAAGAAACCATACGCATGATGAACTCCATCCATTCCAGATCTCCAACCGACCCATGCCCCCACCACATCTTCAATAAGGCCGACTCCGTCATCGCACCCCAACTCCGAGATATCATCAACTGCTCCTTCAACACCGCTACCTTCCCGGAAAGCTGGAAGCATGCCGAGCTCAGCGCCCTCCTGAACAAACCTACAGCAGACCCCACCGAACTTAAGAACTTCCGCCCCATCTCGCTCCTCCCGTTCCCCAGCAAAGTCATCGAGAAGACCGTCAACAGCCAGCTCGCCACCTTCCTTGAGTCTAATGGCTCCCTCGACCCCTCACAGTCCGGATTCTGAGCTAACCACAGTACCGAGACCGACCTCATTGCAGCTACAGACGACATCCGAACACTGCTCGACAACGGGGAAACAGTGGCCCTCATCCTCCTGGACCTTTCCGCAGCGTTCGACACGGTATGCCACCGCACCCTAGTACATCGCCTCAAGAACGTCGGATTACAAGATATGGCATTGGACTGGATTCTCTCGTTCCTCACCGGAAGAACCCAAAGAGTCCGTCTCCCCCCTTTCAGATCAAAGGCCACCGAAGTCATATGCACTGGCTCCCTTTCAGCAAGAGAATCACATTCCGTCTCCTCACTCACGCACACAAAGCCCTCCACAACCTAGGACCCAGCTACCTCAACAATCGCCTATCCTTTTACACTCCCACCCGCCAACTACGTTCGTCCAACCTAGCCCTCGCCGTGATCCCACGCTTCCGAAAAGCCACCATGGGAGGAAGATCCTTCTCTTACCTGGCGGCCAAGACCAGGAATTCCCTCCCCTCTCACCTCCGTCTTACCCAGAACCACCTCTCAATCAGGAAGCAACTCAAGACCTGGTTATTCGATCAGTAACAAACCCCTTCCCTTAAGCGCCTTGAGACCCTCTGGGTGAGTAGCGCGCTATACAAATTTCTGACTTGACTTGTGCTATTTCACGGCTCCACCACCCATCAGAGGATAATGATAACGAAAGAAATGCAGCTACTTTGCATGCACTTGGGTCTTTTATAAGGTAGCTGAAAGTAGGCATGGGCAGAGTTTCACTCCGCAGTATTCTGTGGAGTCATCAGAAAATCTCTGTGGAATTCCGCGGAGTTACACGGGCGGGCGAAGTTCCCTCAGTCATGTACATGTAGGACCATCCCTGATAGTGTGTAAAAAAGGGGGAAATTCAGGCCTCTTTCTAAACACTTTGTCTCCCTTGAACACATTGCAAACACCTCCCAACCTGTCTGTGCAGAAAGCAGTGAGTCGTCCCACTCGGGGCACCACATTCACTTTGGTATCACCTCATCTGTCAAGGCCCATGGATAGCAGCACGAATGTCTGACAAAATATTGACAGACAGAAAATCGACCTACAAAAATATCGAAACAAATATCGAAGTCAAAAATATCGAAGTCCTATCTACATAAAGGTGAGTACAAAAATATCGATGTCAAAAATATAGTTTTTTAAAATGTTTTAATAATGATGTAAAAAGAAGTAAATAATACATATAATCAAAAAACTTATAGATACAAATATTAAAACATATTTAAAAAATAATAACATACAAATAATGCTAAAATTAATTTAACATCTGCATATAAATTAATATATATATACTTACTCTACATATTAAAACATTAGGGAAAGCGTTGGATAGTGTCAGGGTAAAAATTACTATTCCCACTCCAGAGAGAGCAACAGTAGGGAAAGCATTGGATAGCATAGGGTTAAAAATTACTGTTCCGAGTCCAGTGAGTGCAACAGTAGGGTAAGCGTTGGATAGCGTAGGGGTAAAAATTACTATTCCAACTCCAGAGAGTGCAACTGTAGGGAAAGCGCTAGATAGCAGAGGGGTAAAAATGACTATTCCCACTCCAGTGAGTGCAACAGTAGGGAAAGCGTTGGATAGTTTAGGGGTAAAAATTACTATTCCAACTCCAGAGAGTGCAACAGTAGGGAAAGCTCTGGATAGCGTAGAGGTTAAATTAACATACGTAGCAATTACAATTTTATTAAATAACAATACATTACATCCCACACTATTCCCCCTTTAACACACAACACACTACATATACAAAAAAAACACAATTTAACTATCAATGAATCAATTAATAACAATTAATAATACATTAATTATAAATAATATATTTATAAATTAACTAATTATTACATATTATTTACCAATTAATACTTAATCACCAATTAATTAATAATGAATAATTCATTATTTTACCATAACAATAAATAAAAAGCATTAACAAATTAATTATAATGAACTAAATAATAATTAATTACCAATTAATAATTAATTAACAATCATTAATAATAAATACCAATAAATAAAAAAATCTCATGAATTAATTTAATTTGATTACTTCCCACCCTATTCCCCTATAAACCCACAACCGACTACACATACAAAATCACATAATTAATTTAATTAACTATTAATCACTTAATAAAAATCGATCACCAATTAATTATTCTTTTTTTTTGATAATCAACTTTATTGATTTTTTAAAAACAGGAACATAGAAATTCATTGGTAGCAAATCCAGCATTATACTTAGAGAGATTGCACCACACACGATCGACAAAGAATATAGTTGGCTCAGCAGGATTGGATGTAACACTCCCAAAACAAAGTACACAGACAAGATCACTCGGAACCTTACACAGGTAACAGGTTGAAACCATTTACACTTTATTGAATAGCTCAGGGCACCCCCAAGCTTCGAAGAGGACCTATTCCTGTGCTCCACACCAATCCACCCCCCTCCTCCATGTCCGCACGGTGGGCGCCTTAGCCTGAGACCAAAGCACAGCTATATCTCTTTTCTCTACCGCCACCACTGTCCCCAGGAAATGCTTATCTGCCCTGGAGCCATCAAGGCTGTCAAACCAGCAGCAGGCGCTTCCGGTCATGGGGAACATCCCTACCTAGGGCCTGTGTAAGCTCGCGCTCCACCCCTCTCCAGAAAGGCGCCAGGGCCGAACACTGCCATACCATGTGATAGAAATCGAAATCCGCTGGGGCAGACTCGCAGCGCGTGCAGGCCGGGGAGGATCGCATACGTGCCCGGAAAAGACGCGCCGGAGTGAGGTATGCTGCGTGGAGGTAGTAAAGTTGCACGAGGTGTAGTTTGGCAGATGTTGTCAGGGTCTTAGGTGCCATAAGGGCGTCCCGCCAGTCTGCCTCCTCCAGGGGGCCCACCCATCCCTCCCAGTGAGCCCGGAGCCGGTCTAGGGCCGCAGGACCGTTGTTCACTAGTGCCCAATATATCTGGGAGACCCCCCTCCCCAGGTTCCCCATCATCACCTGGGCTTCCAAGGGGCCTGAATTCCGGTAGAGTAGTGGGGGATGGAATGTGAGTGCAAAGGGCGTGTCTGAGTTGGAGATGCTTCTAGAATTGGGAAGGCAGAAGGGCGTGAGGCTTCTGTAGATCAGCAAAGGATCGAATATAGTCTCCCACCCACACGTCTCCAAGCAGTGACATTCCCACAAGGTCCCAGCAGGGAAAATCATGCAAGGACGAGACCTCCCACAGCCATGCTCCATTTCACAGCGGAGTCTGCCTGGTAAGCCTCTGGTCCCATTGCACAAGGCAAAGAGAAGTGCGCCAGGCCACGAGCACCGTCCTAGTAATAGGGGGTCGAGCTTGTGGGACCGGGCTGCCGTATAGAAAGGACAGGATTTACGTGAAGTCCATTACTCTGAGTTTCACCCAGTATTTTGAGTCGGACCAGCCGCCAGCAAACCAGTCGTGGATCACAATACGTTTTGTGGCCAGGTAGTAGAGGTTGAGATTGGTCACTCCCATGCCTCCATCAAAGGGGGGGGGGGGATACAGCAGTGTACCAGGGACAGTCGGGACCTCCCCCGCCCCATAAAAACCGTGTGTGAGCACCGACTAATTCTCTGAACCAGCTACCAGGGAGGTGGATGGTGATATTCTGTAGAATGTAGCGAAAGCGGGGAAGGATCAGCATTTTAAAGAGCGCACTCCTGCCCAAGGGGTTAAGGGGAAGGGTCTGCCATTTCTTGAGGTCCGCCTTCATCCTAGTGACCAAGGGAGTGACGTTTAGGGCCCATTCAAGCTCTGGCAGAAGGGTAACCCATATACCAAGGTATTTGAATGATTGCCTCCTAAGAGGGATGGTCACCTGCCAGTCAAAGCACGCCCGAGAAGGATGCAAGGGGACATGGGTTAACTTTGCCGGGTTAAGTCTCAGTCCAGAAACCTGCTCGAAAGCAGCTAGGAGGAGGAGGCCCGCAATGAAGATCAACCTGGGGAGAAAGGATGTGTATCCACTGACAATATATCAATAGATGTTAATTCAGCTATCCTGTCTACGGAAACATCAGCAGAGCAGGGCACTGAAAATAACAACAGTTTTAGCGGTTCTCCAGTTCTTTGCGAGGCTGTCACAACTCCTATGGTATCAATCAGTTCTGCTGAAACAGAAGTCTGTAGCTTCTCAGGTGAGCGTACATGTCTGGAGGTTGATACATGCCCTGAGCCAGAAGAGTCAGGAAATCGACAACTAGAGTCCCTTCCAAATGTAAACCAGAACATTCAGCTGCAAACTGCCCATAATCCCCCTCCTAGCTCTGACATCCCTTTTGGACTACCTGCTTTTGCCACCAATATACCCCCAGATCTCTCACTCTCCTCAATATTTATCTATGTTTTCTAATCTATCAGCTGACATTAAACAGGGTTTCGAGGAGTCATCAAAAATCCAGAGCGATCAGATCATACTGTGAGTCGTTAGACAGCAAGATAGATGGGCTTTTTTCAAGAACTGGGGTGTTGGAAGAAACAACGGCTGCAATGTCTCTTGAATTGGAAAATGCTAAGGATGATATAGTTAACTCAAAAGAGAGGACACCGCTCTGGCTGATAGAATGGAGCTCCTGGAAAATAATGCGAGGCGTTGCAACATCCGCATTTTAAATGTACCCGAAGGATGCGAAGGATCTGACATCAAGTCCTATATCATCCAACTCCTTAAAAAATCTCTCAATCTAACCCACACAGAGGAGGAATCGAATGTAGACATCCAGCCGATTCATAGGGACCCCTTCAGGCGAAATCTGCAGCGGACGAAGCCCCTGAAGATACTAGTTAACTTTCATACTTTCCTTTTGAAGGATCATATCCTCAACTTAGCCCTTAAACAAAAATCCCTATCTGGAGGAGATTTTACTTTTCAAATAAGATCCGACCTTTCAAGGGCAACCCTGGATAGGCAGTGGGAACTGGGCAGGAGAATGGAGGCCTTCAGGAATCTGGGTGCGTCAGTACAGTTGAGCTTTCCTGCAGCTTTGAAGATTATGTTTAATAATAAAATGTTCAACATCCGCTCATTTCAGGCAGCAGATAAGCTATTGATGAATATTGGTACTCCCGATGGTTGAGGGCAGGTCAGGTTTGGGCTGAGAGATTGGGGGCATGTTTACTCTTTCTGCACTTAGGCAAAGAGTATAGAGACTATATATTATAACCTTATCTTGATCTTCCCCAGCTTTCTGCTTTTCTTACTTTTAGAAGCACATAATAAGAAAAAATATATATATATGAAAACCCTTAAAAAAAAGTATTAAAATCTTTAGCAGAGCTCAAATATAATAGAACACTAATATTAATAACTTGTGAAAAATCACAAACTTCTGCATCTCATACCTTGAGGAATTTATCCTGATTTCGAGTGTAGCCACAAAAGGTAAAACTATTGGCAGATTTATTCGGTCCTCAACACTATAATTAATTTTGCTTTGTGGGGGCTTAGAATGGGTCAGGGGTACCACAAACCGGATGTGCTCCGGTTGGGCAAGCAAGGGTTCCTCAAGGGAGGGGGGGGCGGGGTTCACATGAGTGAGGGTTATGGTAAAAAAATATAAAATGTTTCTCATTTCTGAACTGGCTGCTGTTGAAAATTCTTTTTTTAAAAGATGGACAGACTTTGTATCTCAGACATATACTAAGGGTTGTAAGCTTGTAAGGTCTAGCCTCACTAGGTATATTAGCCATGACTACTATTAAGATTCTCCCCTGGAATGTTAAAGGCCTGCGCACCAAAACCAGATCAAACACGATTCTACAATATATACGTGATTTTGATGCGCAGGTCATTATACTTCAGGAGACACACCTGGTTGAGGCTGAAGTACTCGATATGGTAAATAAAAATAGATGGATAGATCTGTCTGTTACCACTTCTCAAGCAGTTAATATTAGAGGGGTTACCATTCTTTTAAAAAAAACAATCACTACTAGACCCATAGAGCAGAAAGTAGATCCCACAGGCAGGTGGGCTATCGCGACCGTCGTGATAGGTGGCTCACGCCTTACGATAGCTGGGTACTATGGGGCTAATCGAGATGACCCCTCTGCCTTGGTATCATTATTCTCCGAGCTTTTGCACTTCCCAGAACCGGTCATAATAGCAGGAGATTTTAATATTGTGCTTGACCCCTTGTTAGACAAGACTACCTCTAGTCGGCAACATACTCTGTCTAAATCCAGAGATTTTTTACTTAAAGCTATGTCTCAATACGGAATTATAGACATTTGGAGAGTAAGGTCGGGTCAGAAAACAGTTTTTTCTTTCTGAAATTGCAAATATCGTCACAGATCCAGGATCGATTTCTTTTTAGTAAGTAGAGCTTTGCTTAATTCAGCAAAGAGTGTTACCTACCTACCATTCCAATCTGTCGAATCATTCGGTGGTCCTTTTAGATCTTAAAGTACTGATTCAACCTCCGATCTGGTCATGGTCTATAGATAGGTCTTTCCTTACATCTCCAGATGATTTGGAGTATATTAGAGCAAAAGCGCGAGAATTCTTTCAAGTTAACATCGGTTCTGCGAGCTCTAGCTCTGTATGGGACGCTTTTAAATGTTCCTTGCGAGGGGTTATTAAGAACAAAACCACGTTCCGAAGGAGGCAGTACACCCAAGAAGTTGCATCCATAGAGGCTAGCCTATTGCTAGTTCAAACTGAATTAGAAACCTCCAATAATGCTCCTGATTCTGTCACACTGGCTAAACAGGAGGAGCTGCTGAAACTTAAAGGGCAACTAGCTTCAGTACTTAATCAGCGCATTCTTCAAAGGTGGGAAGCAAGTAAACTAGCCCATTTTGAATTTGGAGAAGGGGCGGGTAAACTTCTAGCTTGGAAGTCTAGAACTGATCAGACCCGTAATAATATAGGGTCTATAACAACTAATTCCGGTACTGTATCTTCGGACTTAGAAATAAGATCAGCCTTTAAAGACTTCTTTCAGACTATCTATCAGGAGGACAATAACATCTCCTCTGACAATATAAAGAAGTGGCTGAGCAACATTTCAATGCCATCACTCTCCTCAGAACAAAGTGCCTTTTTAGATCAGGCAATAACGGAAGAAGAGGTAGCGACTGCTATACATAACAGCAAAGGCGGTAAGGCGGCGGGGCCAGATGGCTTGCCCGCCGAGATATAAAAACACCTTGCGGGTGATATTGCTCCTTTTCTTGCCGTATTATTTAATCAAGTTCTGCTGGAGGGTGATTTACCGCCCATATCTTGGAACAAAGCATCAATTACACTCATTCTTAAACCAGGCAAGGTTTCTACCAACTGTGGCTCTTACCGCCCTATTTCAATACTCAACGCTGATTATAAGATCTTCACGCCACTCTTGGCTAAGAGGTTGGGTCAGGTTGCTCCCTCAGTCCTACATTCCAACCAAAAGGGCTTTGTTAAAGGTCTCCAGCTCTTCGAGCTGACGTACGACTTAATAGGAGCAATCGATATGGCAACTAGCTCCTTACTACCCTTGGCTACTCTCACGCTGGATGCCACCAAGGCCTTCGACAGGGTCAACTGGTTGTACGTGTCGGGGGGCCTTGGAAAAATTCGGCGTGGGTCGGGCTTTCCGCAGAGCAGTGGAACTTCTATACCATAATCCATCTGCTTCGGTCTTGGTTAATGGCAGTTTGTCGGAACCATTTACTATTAAAAGGGGCACACGACAGGGTTGCCCTCTATCTCCCCTGCTTTTTGATCTCTATATTGAGCCGTTTGCTCAAAAAATTTGGGAGGACAATAACATCATACCTTATAAATATAGAGATTGGGAAAAAAGGTGTGCCTGTATGCTGATGATATTATGATTATGACTTCAGATATCAGCACTGCATTCCCGGCAGCCATAAATCTAGCATTGGAATTCGGCAACATCTCTGGGTATGAAGTAAACGCCACCAAGACCGAGGTTATGGTGTGGAACAGCGTAGCAACTGGGCTTCCTGTGCAACTTTGCGGTAACATGAGATATCTAGGCATAAGAATCGTTAAGGATATCAACCTGATCGCCTCTACTAACTTTACCCTAGTTGATAAAGAGTGTAGGAAATTAATGGGCTCTTGGGGACATCTCCCATTGACACTCCTGGGTCGTTCAAACCTAGTCAAAATGTCCATTTTACCTAAGTTGACTTTTATTTTTAACAGTATACCACTATATTTTGAAACATCACTAATTGCGAAGATGCAGAGTGATATCTCTTCATTTGTTTGGAAGAACAAAAGTGTAAGAATAGCCTGGAAGAAATTAAGGCGTTGCAGGGAGAAGGGTGGTTTGGCCGGCCCAGACCTCCAGATTTACGCCTGGGCCTTTCAGATGACACATGCCCGAATGTTGCAAAAAACTCCATCAAACCAAGGCATCGGGTTGATGTTTACAACATTACTGCAGTGTGAAGGACTAGGGCAGTTGGGTTTTCTGTTTAAGTTTGGAGACCCCAAATTTTTCAAGAAGATCAAACTGAAGGTGTTGCAGGGCCTAGCAAGAACTTGGTACAATCTTAGAGTTACTACTAAAATATGATACCACTCGAATAGATCTATATGGGATCTCCCTGCTCCTCCTGGTTGGGCTAACGATGTACTAATAAGTCCATTAATAGACGCCGGAATCTTAACATGGGGTGACCTGTTTGTGGAAGGGGACATGCTTTCCTAGGAACATCTAGCGAGCAAGGTGGGCCCCAATTTCTCTACATTGAAGTTTTTACAAATTTCAAGTTGGGCACAAGCACAAACAGCTAGGGCTCCCCGTCGCCCTAACATGCCCCTAGGAGGAAGTAGGCAATTGGAATCTTCTTTACTGGATAAAACACATGCACCCAAGGAGGTTTCCTTTTTCTTCAACCTAATCTTAGAGGAGATAGATGGGGAATTCCATCTTCCAGACCAACTATGGGGCTCCTTGTTGCCTACTTTCAATTTACATGAACTATGGCTAGCCTCCTGCAACGTTCTCTGGGATATAGTCAAACCAGCTTGGCTCCGTAGAAACCACCTGTATACCCTTCACAGGGCTTACTACTCCCCCCAGAGACTGTCTAAATTTTCAACATGGGAACCGGTGGCGTTTGCCCGGTGCGGCCTAGTGGCGGCCTCGGATGCACACATGTTTTACGACTGTCCACACTTAATGTCTTATTGGCATTCAATAGGCAACAAATTAACATCTTCAACAGGCTCCACTGTGGTTATAGATCTCCGGCTAGTAATATTTGGAGTAGTAGACCAGAAGCGAAGTTCAACTAATAACCTTTTGTTCTATTCTATATTGGTGGCCCGACGAGAAATCTGCAAGCAGTGGAAAGAGGCTTCTCCTCCGTCGTTACATGACTGGTGTTCCTCCATGTTACAAATATCAAAAACGGATCTTTCCAGGGCCGGAAAATCAGATAAAAGAGCTTTTTGGCAGAAACTTAATGGTCCCACTAGTTTGAGCTGGGTTTTTTTTTCCCCCCAGTTCCAATGATTACGAAGCCTTATACACTTTTCCCGCTATAACATCTTCGCCCTTTATCTAGGCGAATTGGTGATAAAAGCATTGGTGGTAACTGGATAATGGTAAATATCTGTCTTACAGGTAACAAGGTGTAAAGATTGGATGGGAGAACGACATAGCTGAAGGGTTTTGGCGGATCCGTACATCGATTATACCCCTACCAGTCTTTGACTGACACAGCATGTCAACTCACCATTTGCCATTCTTCCCTGTCCATTGGTTCGACAGATTAGAGCCATGGTGGAGATGAGGAACAAAAAAAAAAAAAAAAAAAAGCAGCTAGGACCTCCAGGCATATGGGATCAGAACAGGCCGGTTCCACCAGAAAAAGCAGGACTTCATCCGCATAGAGGGCTATCTTATCGGCCTGAGTATGAGCCCAGGCCCAGCCCTGGATGAGAGGATCCTGACGGATGAGTGCCGCCAGGGGCTCCATCGCCAACGCAAATAGGAGCGGGGAGAGCGGACACCCCTGACGAGTGCCCCTGCGGATTGGGAACGCCTCAGAAAGCTCGCCGTTAATGAGGACACGAGCCCTGGGGTTACTATAGAGGACTTTAATCAAGCTTCCGAAGGGAGGACCAAACCCCATCTGTTCCAACACACCCTCTAGGTAGTTCCAATCCACCGTATCAAAGGATTTTTCGAAATCGATGAATAGGAGCGCCAGATACGGGGTCAGGCGAGGACGATGCGCCATAGCCAGATGGAGACTTATTATTATTAGATGTCGAATGCAATGAGGGGTGCCCCTGGCGAGCATGAACCCACACTGATCAGGATGGACTAGGTCTTGTAGAAGTGGGCGGAGCCGCTGGGCTATCGCGGTGGCAAGTATCTTAATTTCCATATTTATCAATGAGATTGGGCGGTAGTCTGCGCAATCCATGGATGACAGGTGTGTCTTTGGGATGACTACGATAGAGGCCATATCAGTTTTGGGCGGGAAAGCCCCCTCCTCCACCACATGAATAAATAGCTCCACCAAGTGAGGGACCAAGTCATCACGGAAAGCCGCGTAATATTCTTGGGGTAGCCATCGGGCCCTGGCGTATTGCCTGGGTGTAACGCTGAGATCGCCCCGTGTATTTCCTCTGGGGTGAAGGGGCGATCCATGGTATCAGCGATCTCCCGGGGGAGTCACGGCAGCTGAGTACCAGTCTCTGCCAACAACTGCCAGGGGAGTACCCGGAGGGCGAGCGTCGTATAAGGACTCATAATAGTCAGCGAAGGTTTGCGAGATGGTGGTGGATGTTACCCAGTGGATCCCGGAATCCGTTCCGATCTCGGTGACAATGCGGCTGACTTTGGAATAGGACACTACATTGTGGAGGAGTTTGCCATTTTTGTCGCCCCACCCATAAATACGTGTCTCCGAAGAGCGCCAGAGCATTTTTGCGGATTCCAATGAGATCCAACGTATCTCCTCGCCGACCATCGCAAGTTGTCGAGAGGAATCATCACTGCCGGTGGTCAGTTGGAGTCTCTCCAGCAGTTCAGCCTGAGCTTCCAGCTGCACTAGCTTGGGCGGCTTGCTCCAAACATTTTGTGTGGACCAGCCCTCTGGCCACTCCCCAAACAACCGCCTTGCCGGCCTCCCACAACATCCCTGGTGAGGGAAAAGAGCCCGCATTAGTGGAGAAGTAGTGACGCAGCTCCTACCCAAGGGATTCCACCAGCGCAGAGACCTGTAGGAACCATGCATTAAGCTGCAGTTTGAAAGAAACCTTAGCGCATTATAGCTCAAAGGGATTGCTATTATTGTTCACACAGTAAATGAGTTTCCTCATACCTTGTATAGTAGATTAGTCAGATCTGACTAATCCTCCTCCAGGCAATCGCCAAGGCACCCCTGACCTGTAAAATCTTCCCACCTGCTGGTGTAGAAGAATCTACTATACAAGGTATGAGGAAACTGATTTACTGTGTGAACAATAATAGCAATCCTTTGAGCTATGATCCGCGAAGGTTTCTTTCAAACATTGATTAAAGAAGCAGTGCAGCAACAGCACCACATGTGCCTGTCGGCTGACAAGCACCATCATCAGTAGAAGAACAGATGAATTACACACCTAACAAGAAGGTGAGCTGAGTAAGGAATTCCCCTTCTCTTTGTATATTAGCACTGACCCTCAGAAGGCCCTGACCCTATGTTATTTACATTTATAGGCTGTCCTACCCCCCTTACCAGTCCTGATGAAGGACGTACTTTTGATACTCATCCAACTGCACAAAGTCCCAAAGAACAAAAGAAACAATTTAACCCCTTGAGACTATTGTGATGTACAGTGGATTTTTGTGAACAAATTTAGTCTTTATATATGTATATATGTTATTTCACCCATATCACTCAGTCACAACTCATTATTTATGCTCTATGTGTATTCACAGTATATGTTTGTGTAGACTGGACAACACACCGAATGCCTTGAAAATTTAATATCTATGAGAAAGCTGAATACTAAAGATTTACCTTTTCTCCGTTTGGGTCAGTGTTTGTTTATTTATTGGTTAAAGTGTATATATCCTTCATGGGATATATGAATGCATAAGGGTATCAATTACTATGTTCAAATTGAAATGCGTTTCCCAACAGAACTATTATTGTTTGTCTAATTACATGCTCTCGGAGAGGTCAATCCGTTGCGCCTAGAGGGGGGGAAGGGCAGGCCAACGCCGCAGCTGCGCCCTCGCCACCCAGTGTAGTGGCCGATCACAGACCACTCACCACCCACTGTCCACCTTACCTCCGAGTCACTCCCCGGTCAGCTCCAGCAGGGCAGCAGGTGTCCTCAGTCCACAGCAGACAGCACCAACGGGGAGCACCCCAGAGACCAAGGGGTGCACTGGGCCACGGGATCCCAGAAGCAGACCAAGCAACAGAGAGGGCCCCCAACATCTGATGTGCCCAGGGAAGCCACTGGGGGTCAAGCGACATCAGGTGGGCAGTCACACATTTCCCCCAGGCTCTGTGGCGCAGAAAATGGCAAGGGAGCAGCCAGGGGAGGACAGGGGGATCAGCCAGACTGCAGAAGGCAAACAGCGGGCCCCGGGTGTCCACCACCGTGCAGAGGAGAGGGGCGTCTGCCACAACAAAAAAGGAGAACGTCCACACCAGTGCCCCGTAGTCAGTCACTGTGGCTGTCCTCCGGGCAGCACCGGCGATCCCCACCACACCAGAGCCACACCAACATCCTCCAGATAGGCAGGCAAGGGGGGGTGGGTGTGCCACCCAATGTGATGGTCAACTCACCTCCTCACACTGGCCACTGTCCAGCCCCCAGCAGTCCGGACAAGGAGATAGTGCGGAGTACAGCAGCAGCGGCCCATGGCGGTCAGCAGCTCCACGGTTCTCCCAGGATGGGGCATCCATCAGCCCACAGCGTCTCACAGGGCCAGGGACGTCCAGACGCACCGCGCCAGCCCGCCGGCGGAGGCCCACGGAATCAGCAGCCCCGACCAAGGGGGCAAGGGCCAGCCACCGACACAAGGCAGGCAGCACGGGAGGCCGATCCCGGCCAGAGCAGGCAGGCACACCACCACAGAGCCCGACAGTCCGGGAGCCAGTCCAGGGGCCTCACCCCCCTGGGGACCCACAGCGACAACACCCCCAGGCCGGTGTGGATCTGCCGTCACTTGGGGATCGAGGGATGACTAGACGAAGGCTGGAGGGAAGTCCAACCCCTCCGGCAGCAGCAAGAAAGAGCGGAGGCCCTCACTCACCGGGCCGATGCAGTTGGTTGGGGTCCGGGCTGCACCCTCCTCTGGAGGCCCCAATCAGTGCAGGGCCATAGGCAACACCCGCAGCTCAGTCAAGCCGTGTCCGTCTCCCGGTGCCCCTCAGGTCTCGTCTGCGGGAGCGGGCCGTCCGTCACTGTGACGGGCACCGGGCGCCACTAGATCCACCGCCGCAGGGTATTCACAGGCAGTGAGGGCACATAGCACGCCAGGTCATCCAGACAAGAACTACAAGCCCAGAAACGAGGGACGCCATCTTCGGCGTGTGAGGCGGCGGAGGGACTGGGCAGCCCCACAATGGAAACCGGAGCAAGCCAGGTGAACTAGGGAGCCGCAGCGGCCGTTTGCAGGCATCGATGGCAGCTGTAGTCGGGCGGATCCAAGGCGGATGACTGAGGGGGTCCGGAGCACTCTTAGAGTGCGACCGCCATCTTGACGCCTCAAGCCATGCCCCCCATTAATTATTCATTAACAATAAATTAATTAACACTAACAATACATAAACATTAATACATTAATTATAATTAATATAATAAAATAATTAATAAAAAAGTAATTGCCAATTGATAATTAATTAACAATTAAATAATAATCAATACCAATTAATAAAAACATAATTGGGTAATTATAATTAAATTACTTCCCACCCTATTCGCTTTTAAACCCACAACCCACTCTAATACTAAAAAGCAAAATTTACTTTAACAAAATTACTAATTTCTAAATATTTATTTCAAAATTTATGAAAATACATTTTTAAAATGTTTAACATACATAGAACATACATACTAAAATACATACCACACATTTTTTTCTTGATATTATTGACAACAATATTTTTGCTTACGATATTACTTTCTTCGATATTAAAAACACAATATTACTTACCTTGGGGGTCGATATTCTGGTCAACGATATTCTTGACTTCGATATTCTGTCCCTACGATATTAAAAACTGGATATTAATATAGGTCTATATTTAAAAATCGATATTTTGACTGACCACCTAGCAACACTCTCTCCTCTCAGACTGCTGGGATGGAAGACAAGATTCCTCGGATCCCTCAGAGGTCCTTACCTGTAGACCCAGTAAGTACCTGGCCCTGCCCTTATTGGCTATGCAATGTGCACTAGTCCAAAGTTTGACTGTGGGCAGGAAGAGAGGCAACAAACTTGAACAGTGCTCACTGCAACTTGGGGCGTTCAGTGACTGCACTAAGAGGAGGCTATTGCTTTCCTTTAATCGGATATTGGCTACTGATTTGGGAAGCAATAGCAATCCACGGTTTGCCTGCTGTGCATTATCGTGACTTCGCCCTGTTTATTCTATTGGGGTTACCATTTACTCACATGCAGGCTTTTGTTCATGTTTGCTTGGTTAAGCAGACTATAAGGTGGAAATACAGAAAGGTGCATCAAGAGTGTCCACACCTGCTAAAGACATCTGTGTTTGTTCTGCATGTAATATGTTTGAGGCCCAGCAATCTGTGTATCGCATGTCGGAGGCCCGGTGAGGCCAACTCCGCCTCGGCTATATTACATAAAGACCCTTGCCTTGGGTAATAAGCTCCAATGTTTAAATAATTGGGGGCCGATTCACAGACTAATCTGAGATAAAATCCTAAACTTACTACTTTTGGTATTGACAGAAGGCATTTAGTAGTAGTAAAGTTAGGACTCCTATCTTTACTACCACTAAACTGATATAAAATCCTAAACTTACTACTTTTGGTATTCATTGAAGGTTTTTAGTAGTAGTAAAGTTAGGACTCCTAACTTTACTACTGCTAAATGCCTTTTGTGAAAACCGTAAAACAAAGTTAGGATTTTGTCTCAGTTTAGTAGTAGTAAAGTTAGGACTCCTAACTTTACTACTACTAAATGCCTTCTGTGAATTCAAAAAGTAGTAAGTTTAGGATTTGATCTCAGATTTGTTCTGTGAATCGACCCAAAGTGTTAATAATATTAATGCTGCAAAAAAACTTCTCCAGTGGATAAATCAGCTTTAAGTCCAGCTTGGGCGTGATGGGTGTAAGTAGTCAGTGATGAAAGCTCAGATGGGTCCTGTCCCGTACACGGGTCCTTATCCTGTCCATAGGGTCCTGTGCGCCACAAGCATCAGAGCTGGATTTGCAGTGACTACTTCATATTTGCACAGGCCGTAGAATAAAATACTGTACATTTATGTTATGTGGTAGTGATTTAAACAGTGTCATGTCTGCCCATGGCAAGGCCTTGTAGCGCGTGTATGCTTTGCACTGCAACATTTCTCTCTCCTGGTGCATAAATGAAGGTGCTTGTTTGTCAAAATTATCCGAGAGTTTTATCATTTCGTTACGGCTCTTTATGTATTTATTACATAAGTGCAGGGCATACCCGGAGGGGCCCTGGTATTTTGGTACCATGACAGGCCTTTCTCTTGGCTCACTCCCGATGTTTTCATGTGTATTTGTTTTCTGCTGTAGAGCCAACACAGCTGGTTGTTACACATTCTGGGTTTGAAGGCCCATTGTTGGTATTGCATTTTTCAAGCTCACCAAAATCCACCCAAAGCTTCTCTATCCACACACCCTGAGTAAAGTTCACTTGCACCAACTCACACAACGGGCCTGTCACTCAGACCTACAGGGCCCTCTGGTTGACCAAATCCATGTAAAGTGCTGCAAGGCAATGTGCTTATACTTACGGAAACGCACGCAATTAGGACGTGGTTTTTCTGGTTTAGTTTCTCATTGTGTCGGATGATGTCCTACTTGAGACTATGTGTGTCTGTGGCTTTCATTGTATTTTAGGTTTTCATTCATCAAGATGTGTTTATTTTGTTTGATACCCTTGAGACAACAGAGGCCTGTAATGAGCTCTACTCTAGCCTTGCTGGCATCTGCCTGGACCATGACTGCTGTGCCCCTGCCGGCCTTGTAAATGAAAGAGGTTGTCTATGCAGAGCAAAGCACTTAAAACTCAGCAATAACGGGCTCCTTGTGGTGGCCTCTGTGCCGGTCTACCACCTACTGTGCGTCCGCAATTATAAGCGATTATTCTCATAGACGTTTCATTGACCTTGGAAGGACGAAAGGCTGGCCATCTCTGCCATCTATGCACCTGCGACCTTTAGGCTGTATTTACCCACTGAGTTGCCTTGGCGCCTGACACCCTATGCTCAGAGTAGACTGACTGCATGAATGCTGGCAGCTTCATCCTTATTAAAAAGAATGAGGTGGGCTGTAAGGTTATAGGTGCATATGTCGGATTTATGGGCTGGGCTGGCACAGAATCCACCCAGGAAAAAGGCCGGGCCCAAAAACTCAGAAAGGAAAATGATTGTAGTTTTGCAGCCTGGGGCAACACTTGTGAATCAGTGTCCCCATTTAATGGTTAATGGGGCTCTGCAGGCAAGACAGGAGCTATCATAGTGTGGGCACTGCCGTAGGGGCTGTTTGTAGTGATGCAGGAGAAGCAGGCAGACACATGGTGCGCAGGGTGGCAGTCGGGAGATGGGAAACGGAAAACCTTTAGTTGTAGTCCATGTTACATAAAATATTTGAAACAGAATAGAGGAAATACATTGTGGCATAGTTCAAGAAATGTAAAATATGTAGGATGTAACTTGCTCATAAATTGTGATTTTGTTGCAGGTTTTTTTTAGTGGAGGTGTGGAGTGACAAAAACTGAGCTCATGCCGGTGGAGTTCAACGCCCACCCCTAGCTGAAACTACTGAGAATTATGCTTGTTTGCAAAAAGGGAGCAAAGTCTGGGTAACTGAATAAAATATAGCATGTAGCCAAAACAGACCAATCGAAAAGCAATACTTGTTTAAATGCCTCCCACTAAGAGAGGCTCTTTATTTGTAAATCCTATCTCTTAGGAGAGAGAATGGTCAGAGTTGCCAACTTTGGAGCTGCAAAATGAGGTGTTGGTTCCACATCCAGTGATTCTAACAAAATTACTTAATCTCCCTGCCTTCCAAGCAAGAGCAAACAAATAAACATTTATACAAATGTTTGAAAGCTTCAGACAACAGACGAACAACCAGCAAATAAAGAAACGTTTCCAAAAATATTTGAAAGGTTTACCAATGACAGAGAAACAAGCTTGGGGGCTTGCAGGTAAAAGACTAAACTCAATAAATTCAATGAGATTTGAAAGCTTTACCAATAATAGACTAACAAATAAAAGTTACCTTTGAGAAACCCATGCAGAAAGGAAAGAAGAAAATAGTGCCCTAAAATTAACCTTATAGCTCAAAAGTGTAAGGCTGCCAGTAATTGGACTATGCTCCTTGGAAGGGAACAACAGAGGAAAAGGAGGGACATTTTAGGAAGATTGTCCACATACAAGCAAGCATTTCCAAAGGACAATCGAATGAATAAATGAAAAGAAATGGGTCATCTATAAGCCCACCGTGTGTATACAACATGTTTCGAAGAGAAAACACGTGATCTATCTAGGCGAAACCTAAAAAGGGCGATAAGGGTGACCCTGGAAACTAAAGCCCAATAAACCTCCTTAATTATCGGACAAAAAAAGTTCTGTAAGCAGTTTCTGGATAAGTTGCTTGTGTGGATGAATGGTGCCCAAATTCCTTCTTCATTCCAGTCTGGATTTCGCCACCTATTAACCTGCATTCAGGAGGAGGGGACTCTGGTCATTTTGGTGCTCTTAAGCACCTGGTGTTGTAATGAAGTGTGGTTGTTTGTTGCCGCGCTGCTTCTGGGGTGGGAACACATTCCCAGTAGCCACCAAGGAGCCTGCACCCAGGAGGAGTTGACTCTTGTTAATTTTGTGCCTTTAAGCATCAACTGTGTACTGCGGCGTGGTTGTCTGTTGCTGTGCTGCTACTGGGGTGGGAACACATCCCTCAGCAGGCACCAAAGATCCTGCAGCCAGCAGGAAAGAACTCTGGATAATTTCACACTCTTAAGCACCTAGTGTGTTCATGGGATGCATCATTCTGGGCTGGTCAGAGCCCAGAGCTCACAGTTCCGGGACCTTTCTCTTGGCTTGGTCTTCCTTTTTGTGTTTGAACCGAGTTTTTTCTCCTGCCTGCTTAAGTCCATTGGGAAGTAAGACCTAGGTTCTTCGTACACCTAGAGTTTCACCATTTGGGGAGTTTGAGTCGGCCCACCTTGGGTCCTCCTCCCGATTACTTGAGAAAACTGGGACTTTGAGCTTTATCATGAGCAAGTGCAAATTAGGAGTTCCCACTCAGAAATTCAACCTTAGATGGCTTATTGAGAAGGTGGTATGTGTCATCGCCAAAGAGATTCAGGTCCGGAGAGGAATCTGTCTCTCGTTTCTGACAGCCCAGACTTGTTGCTACTTGCCACTCTTAGGTACTCATCTGCACCCACTGAGGAGCCATTAAGCTGTGATAATGGAAAACCCTTTACTGCGATTCAATCTTCTTCTGATCGTACTCTAACTTTGACCTCACTCCCAACCACTGTTGCCAGCTTCCCTACTGCAAAGCTATTAGACCTGGCATCATTAGCATGGGTCTCCCTTCCCCTTTTACTCTTCCTGTCTTGTATGTTGACTGGATGTATGTAGATATTCTGGCCTACGTGCCACTGTGAGATGCTCCATGTATATAAATGACTGTAAATAAGGATAACTCTAATGCTTACATCTGTGTAGCCTGTTTGTTATGGATTACTTTCTATCACCCATTCTGGCCCTAAAACCCGCTAGGAACTGAGTTTGATATGTTTATGCTCAGGCCAGTGGGGGCCACCTTTTACAAAGGACCGTTTAGATGTCACATGTTAAATGCTGTTCCTGAAAACGCTGTGGTTTCTTACCTAAAGCTTTACTGTAGGCTGTTGCATGTATGTGTATTGGCAGTCTGGTTTTGGAGCAGCAGGGCCAGCTTGGTCTGACCTGGCTGGAGAGAGAGAGATCGATATTCTAAGCGTGGAGAGGGGCGACTCTTTGATCCGAGCAGGACCGGGCCTGGCAAGGTGAATTATGGCTCCACCTCCCACTGGGTGTCTGATAGCAGACCCCCTCATTCTGAAAGGGTAGGATGTCGCCTCTTAAACCAAGTGCTCTCAGACTCTACTGAACTGGTTCTGACTGGAGTCGGTGATTAGCGACCCTTAGAGAACAAAGACTTTTTAGGTATAAAATGCTGTGCTGAAACTTTAGCCAAGTGTGTTCCATCTGGATGTCAAGAAGAAACTATGTCCGAGTGAACAGAGGAACGGGCTTTGCAACTTTCATCAACCCTGCCTAAGAAATTACCCAAGGGCCTAAATCGAGAGCACCTCCTGCAGAAGTCTCAGGGACATTAGACTTCACCTCGTCAGCCGTTGGAATTCCTGCGAGGATTTCTGCTTGCAGGTGAGGCCGCCATCGAGTAATCCGGAGCCTCAAGTACTACTGTGAGGTATGTGGACTGGGCACTTCTTTTGTTCTTTTGCTGAACCTGTGTGGGCCGCTGCAGCTAAGAGGGATCTGCAGCCGCTGAGCGCTCGCCTGACTCTGAACATTTGAACCTTTGCTAAACCTGTGTCGGCCGCTGCAGCTAAGAAGAGAGCTGCCGCCGCTGAGAGCCCGCCTAAATTTGTATCTTCAAACCTTTTACTGGATCCGTGCGGGCCACTGCAGCAGAGAGAGAGCTGCCGCCGCTGAGAGCCTGCCGGGATCTGAAACTTCAGACCTTCCGCTGAATCTGCGTGGACCACTGAAGTGGAGAGAGGTCTGTGGCCCAGGAGTGTCAACTGTGGTGCCCACCGGGTCGAGCCTATCCTTTGTCGTGCGGCCCACAGCAGCTGAGAGAGAGCTACTGCTGAGTGACAGCACTCTTTGCCACTTTTCCTCATTGTGAATTGTCCTGTGGGCCACCGCAGCCAAGAGAGATCTGTATCCACTGAGTGCCAACGCCCTTTGCTATTGTGCCTCATTGTAATTTGTCCTGTGGGCTGCCGCAGCCAAGAGAGCTGTAGCCGCTGAGTGCCCACACCCTGTGCTACTGAGCATCATCGTGATTTATTCTGTGGGCCGCCACAGCCAAGAGAGAGCTGTAGCCGCTGAGTGCCCACACCCTTTGCTACTGTGCATCATCGTAATTTGTCCCATGGACTGCCGCAGCCAAGAGAGCTGTAGCTGCTTAGTGCCCACACCCTGCGCAACTTTGCATCATCATAATTTGCCCCGCGGGTTTCCGCAGCTAATGGGGAGCTGTGGCCGCTGAGTGCCCGCACCATTGACAACTTTACATCCTTGGGATTTGTCCTGTGGGCCTCCGCAGGTAAGAGAGAGATGCTGCCACTGTGAGCCCACCACAGAGCTGCACGACAAAAGTCATCGCCACCACTAGCCCGGGCTCCCGCAGCCACGCGCTGCTGCCACTGAGCGCCCGCCGGTCCCCGAGTACCCAAATCACTGTGAGAGCACCATGCAGACCTCAACCTCCAGGACTTGTGGTGGCTGGGAGTCCACCTGTCACCGTCTCCACTTCTCCAAGAAGCTGCATGCTGTATCCCCTTTCAAAAACAGGTATCTGGTGTGCAACGGGTCGCGTAGGCCCCGGCCATGAACTCAATGTCACGCTTTGGTGAATACGTTGTCTCTTTGAGTTCCTACAGGTTGACGTGAATTGTAGTTGTTGAAACCTTTTGAGAGTTTTGAGTTAAACTGTTAGATAAAGATAATATTTTTCTATATCTACCCTAGTTGTGTGGTGTAATTACTGCCTTATTGTACGTGGCTTTAAAAGGTGCCTCTGAGATAGGCCTAACTGGTCATGCTACGTTACCAGAGGGTTGAGCAGGGGTTGTCAAAGGGGGTGACCCACTTGCCCTAACTTAGGAAGAAGGGTCCCTATATGGACAGTGGTGCCAACTAGAGACCCCCGTTTCTAACAGGACCGTAAAAAGAGAGGCAAGCAACTCAGATCAAGATTCTCAGGCCTTACACACCAGCAATCCTGCAGGTTCCCAACCTGCTCGCTCTCTGTCCTCGACTTCACTGACCATTTTGTTTGCTTTACTCATACAAAACTATTTTGTCCACCAGCCTCCCTCCTGTGCTTGCTCGCTTATAAAAACGATTCAGAAAAGGGGGGGGGGGTGGTGATGAACAGAGTGTCTGAATTAAGCAGACCACTCTTACCCAGTCCAAAGATCAGGGCTTGATCCATCACCGTTATAAAAAAACATGAACATAACATGTGTATTTGTAAACCTGCAAGGATTTGAACCTGTGACCATGAGGTTAAACACAGGCCCCTGCAGTGGATGCATTAGTCCACTGAGCCACCAGACCCCAGCTTATCTGCTACAGAAAGCAAACTGGCTGAGGTCATGGGGCTTGGCACTGGATTGTGTTGTAAGGATGTATCCAACCCTACAATTGCAACTATGGCTTCACAGACTGTTATGCCCAGGGCTTTCCCTCGATCTCCCATACCTCCTTTGTCAGCACCAACTGGATCCCTTCACAATACCCTCTAGCCATACCAACATTTGGAGCCCCCTCTGTTGTAATTCGGCAGCAATCGGGGTTAGCATTTAGCTGAAGCCATCTTGGATTCTGCAGCCATCCTGTCTGCCATGTGCTCTGTCCTACCTTGCGGTCATTTGCTCTTGTATTCTGCTTAGAGAGACCATATTTAGGCTCTGCACATGTGCAGAGGGGGCTGTGACTTTCCATGCACCTGTCTGTAACGATCAGGGTATTTCTGTTAGAACCAGAAAACTGTTAGCTCCTCCCACTTGTTGACCGCATTTCTGTATGACCTTTTATGTATGTAAACCTTCTCTTCTGTACTTGTATCGCCTTCTTTTGAGCCCCTGTGTGGGTATAAAAGGAGCATGTTCCTTCTGTTCAGTGTGCTACTTCATACATTACCGAAGGGTGTTGTGTGAATGTAGTTCCACCTCTTGAGGTGCCAACTTCTTTCCTATTGGTCTGAGGACTTGTGCAGAGAAGGGCGAACCCCTTGTACTGGTAGGCCTGGCTGAGGCCCACCACAACAAATTGGCACCCAACCAGTGGGGCTCATCGGCGACTCAGATGCCCGAAGGAGTGGTCGAAACAAAGGATTGGAATCTCGCTACAGATCATCATTGCCAGAGGAGACCCGCGTCTTGGCAGACCACAGCATTTTCCCTCTCTTTCTGATCGGACCATCCAGGTGGTGCCGGTACTCAACTGAGATCTCTTCTGTTGATTCACCGTGCAGTGACCATTTGGTCAATTTAAGAACTTGGCAGTTGGAATCTGGACACCAAGGGATTGGTAAGCGTTGCTGTGCTACAACACTTGCTGTTGGCTTTGTTGCCTGGGATTGATAAAGTAGTTTTTGCGGCGCTGGCTGTGGCTTTGGAATTGTATTGGGCAATTTTGGATTTGTAAGTGATTGATATATGAATTGCAATTTATATAGGAAGGTAATGAGGAGCATTTTCTCTATTTTGAATTGATTTGAACGGTGCACCGTACAAGAGTACTTTAAGGGCTACTTTGGGTATAATTCTACATATTCTGCACTATTTTTGGCATTTCTGTTTGCAGCACACTTCGAAGGATGTGTTGCTTTTGTAGTGGTATCAAATTGAGACTCGACGAAGCGCAACCGGCTCCTCCAGAAGGGACGCCTAATAGGGAAATGTATATTAAGTATGGTATTTCTTCTATAATGTACAGCACGTTATGGAATACGTATAGTCGTAAGGATCCAGAGTTGTGTTGGCCTATGCATGGGTCCTTTGATTTACGAAAGATTCAGTATGTGGAGCAATGTATGTTGAAGCGTAAGGCTAGGCAAGATGTTTGACTGTGTACGAATGTGGGAGAAAGCAGTGAGTGAACGAATGAAGCAAGAGCAAGCCTTGATTGAAAAAGTAAGGAAAAATATTCATGCAAAAGCATTAAAATTGAAAAATAAAGAAATTAAATAGATGAGAGGATAGGGAGCGCCATTTGCAGGTAACTGGCCAATACGCTGTTAGGCGACCCCTCTATCCTATTCTTCATACACCGCAGGAAGATTTCTTGTTAGTAGACCATTCTCCACCTCCGTATATTCCTCCTTCTGCTCCTTTGCATCATGAGTCAGATGAGGACTGCTTCAGATCAGGATAAATTACAGAAAACTCGCTCTATGTTGTCCACTCAGCATTCATCTGAGCTTAGACACGCTGCTCACGGAGCTGCCCGTAGTGCTGCCCCAGCTTCTGAACTTTTAGATGACATGAAAGGTTTGCAGGAGAGGGAACAAATATTTTTCTGAGGTATTTGCTGCAGAGGTCTTTGAGCGGTTTAGGAAGTATTCTGAGGAATTAGAGCACCTTGATGTAGCCAATGATTGTAAGCAAATTCGTGAAGGTCTTTTTGTCTTTTCTCAGGTGGCTGACTCAGACGTTTGGTTAAACTGCGTGCTGAAGCAGTCCATTTGCAAGAAGAGAAAAAGGCAGCAGTTGCAGCTGCACAAACATCTCAGACCAGCATGACCCAGGCTTCTGCTTCTGGAACAGATTAGACTATGATTGTCCATGCGGGAAGCCCACCTTTGTATATTCCTCCTAGAGGCGAGGGAACAAATTAAGGATTCTGCTGATGCAAAGGGTTATTTTATTCATAATTGGGTTTATACTCCTTGGAATAGAGCGGCTGTTATGGCTCTTAAAGCTGCATTGCCTGATCCGAGAAACAATCCAGCCGCCTTTTATGAGGAAGTGGAGGGTGCCATTTGCTCTTGTACTATGACTGTCCGATATAGACATGTTTTTCGGATTGATATTACCCCCTGATAAGTGGAGGACTATTTGTAAAGTTGATCGTGCGACTTTTGGGGCACTATGGAAGGATATAGAAGTAGAGGACGCAGAAAGTGAACTCGCACAGAAGCCATGTCGACTAATCTTAGATCTCTCCGCAGCTATATTAGTTAAGTTAAAGACGATTGTTCCCCCTAAAAAGATAGACTGGACTGT
Organism: Lissotriton vulgaris; assembly: GCF_964263255.1. Taxonomy (NCBI): domain Eukaryota; kingdom Metazoa; phylum Chordata; class Amphibia; order Caudata; family Salamandridae; genus Lissotriton; species Lissotriton vulgaris. The sequence goes on along the minus strand of NC_141699.1, from coordinate 821,519,692 downwards.
GTTAGCGTCTTGCAAGCAAAAAGTAGACTAGTCTGTTTCGGACTTCATCACACGCTTTGAGGAAGCATTTCACGATTTTAGTGGCCAGTCATTGACAGATGACACGGGCAGGCATCTGTTTGTCGATAAATATGTTGCAAACTTGTTGCCAGGAATGCCTAGTTGCCTAAAGGCCAGTGAGAGTTCATGGACTACCTCTTCTCCAGTTTCTCTTTTAACTATGGCTCAGTATTTTGAGCGACGGGAATTAGAAGCAAAGGGCAATAAGGATAAGAAGACATAAGAGTTAAAAACGAAGGTTATGCTGGCTCAGGCTTATGGTCTCCCTTCTAGAGGCAATGATAGAGGTGGGTCTTATGGTTAGCCTTTTTCTTCTTACACTCGTTCGAATTGGTCTGTTGACCAGTGTGCATACTGCAGGAAATTTGGAAATTGCGTTTCTGATTGTCCGATTTTGCGTGCTCATCAGCATCCACGTGGACGGGGTCAAATGAGAAATCGTTCACGATATTAAGGGCCTAGAGGAAGCACGGATGATCAGGCTAGGTTTGATGCTAATACACCTGGACAGGATGGGTTTAACACTTTTTATAGATGGAACCAATATCAAAGGTCTGATTATTTGCCGTCTAATTTGAAAGATTCTGCTCATGTATAGGATTGCCTAGGATGGGGTAAGGAATCAGTTGAAGTTCCAGTAGATCAGAAGGGTCCACGTTACAGCACTTACTTTGGGTTTCTGGTTGATACAGGAGCTACTCGTAGCGCCTTGTCTAAACGATTGGTTTCAAGGGCTCCCCCGTCTGGCTTAACCATTACATCTGAACACCTTCCCTTATCCCACTATCACAACCACTTGCATTCCATGTTGACAAATTTACTGCTCAGTGTCCATTTTTATTCTCTTTGAACACACCGGACAAAATTGTGGGTCTTGATATGCTCAAATATTTCAGGTCTACGATACAATGTTCTCCGGAAGGAATACATGTTATTTTGAATGACAACTACCCCGTGATTGAGAGATCCTGTCTTGTTAAAGAGGACATTGCATTGGCTTCACTCCTAGCACTTTGTGGGCAACTTCAGACACAGATGTAGGGCAAATAGGTATTCCACCAGTACATATTAGTGTCAAGTAGGGTGCTTCATTGCCATGCTTGCCTCAATACAGAATTTATCAAGAAGGCGAAGAAGCACTTGTAGGCATTGTCAAGATTTAATTGAAGGGGGGGTTGTGGAAGAAGTTGCTTATAACATTTGTAACAGTCCTATTCTTCCCATTTTGAAAAAAAGACACTGATAATAGGATTTACAGATTTATCATTGATTTGCGAGAAGTCAAGATTGTAGTACCACAATACCCTGTGGTTTCTGACATAACGACATTGCTTACCTTAGTTCCTCTAACCGCCACTGCATTCACTGTTATAGACCTGAAGAATGCTTTCTTCGATAACTATTCATCCTGATAGCCGATATTTGTTCGGTTTCACTTTGAATAATCTATCGTACAGATTTTGTAGAATTCCTCAAGAGTACACAGAGTGTCCTAGCATTTACAGTCAAGCATTGAAAAGACTACTTGATTCTTTCACTTTGCCTTTTTCTTTTCTAAGTGCACAGTTGAATGTCACTATGAGTTGCACTTATAGCCATGCACTGATTACTGTAGGATTGTGACGTACAAGATGACCTTAGTTTAAAGTGCTTCTTGCATCACTTGAGCGTGTACTTTATGATTTGTTATTTCTTCCCTAACAGGTGTTAACTTTAACTGTATACACCCGGTGGAGTATGAAAGTGTTCACCCCACCCAGTAGAACCAGCGTAGCACGGTAAGGGCGGAGACCATTTTTCAGCATCGGTCCTGATGAATGCCACGGACCTCTCAGGGCCAGCAGGCAGAAATATGTTGACCTTCTATATCACGGTGGGAGGACAATAGAATCCCCAACACACCGACCACTGATTTTAATCACCATATGGCTGCCAGTTACATCTGAAGTATGGCATCTATAATGTTTTTTTTAGTCTCACTTTTTCTTTAAGGGTCCCCACTTAGCTTTAGAAGTTCATCCCTGTCTCCGGGTGTATGACAGCACTCTATCAAACCAAGTTTAGAGGGCGAGGACTGGTCAATGATGAAGCATGACAACAGGTGGTGTATGAGACCAGTCTTACTTTTTGTGAGATGTCCCCACTCACAAATTGATTATTACACACCTTTATACTTAGCACTTACGTCATCGCACTAGGAGCGGCTCTTTTTGTGTTAAGCAGTATACTTTGGAGGCTGCCTACTCCTAGCACCCCTTGCCTATAGTCTCTCCACACACCCTCAGGTATCCCCCGAGGTTTTGTGTTCAACCTATTTAGGAAACCTGTCTAAGGAAGGTCGTGCACTTACACCAGATCACATTCAAGCAATTTTAGACACACCAGTACCTTCTACTCCGAAAGAAGTCCGCACATTCATTGGTCTGACTTAGTTTTGTAGGCAATGGACATTAGGTTTTTCACATATTGTTAAACCCTTGTTAGCGCTTCTGACAAAAGACACTCCAATGCCCCTTCCTTGGTCGACCGAACAGCAGAAATCTTTGTCAGTTACGACAAGCTTTGTTCTGCACCAGTGTTAGGCACTCCAGATTACACAAAGGGTTTTACACTACGTACATGAGAAAGACGGGTGTGCACTGTCAGTTTTAGTGCAGCCACACAGTGACAAACAGCTTCCCTGTGTGTATTTTTCAGCGGTTCTTGATCCCTTTGCTCGTTTATTGCCTGGGTGCGGCCGATCAGTTGCAGCAGCAGCTGTGTCCATACGTCAAAGTGAAGGGATAGTTTGTCACCTAAATTGTTGGTGGTAGTACCCCATGCAGTTGATGCCCTTTTGAATCAGACTAAGACGCAACACCTAACTAAAGCTCGTTTGACAGGATACGAATTGACAGTTAGCTCTTCATATTACCCTGAAGAGGTGTGCGATTTTGAACTCAGCTACATTGTTACCATATCCAGCGACTTAGTCTCAGGAGTCTTATGGTTGTATATTCCTTATTGAGGAACAGACAGAGGGTCGCTTCAACTTGCAAGATACACCCCTTTCAGATGTAGATAGGGAAATGCGGGTTGATGGGTCTTGTTTGAAGTTACACTTGGTAGCGGTATTCCAAACGTGGGTAACGTCTCCAAATGCACACGAAGAAGAAAAGTTCCAAGAGGGTGTTATTTGTTTTTGTCAATATTAGTTGTATTGATAAAGAAAGTTAAACAAAAACTTTATTTCATATTCAGCGACGTTTTCACATCAATATCTTTCAAACATAAATTTTGGGAACTTGGCCCTTCATCAGGGGGTCTATGTACTGTCAAAAAAAGGATAATACACAACCATTAATATATATAGTCTGAATTGTGATACCCACAAAATGTTCTACAAGAACATGGTATCCATGGTCCACCAGTGGGACAGTTTAACCTTATATCCCTCATGGTGCCTTCACATATTATGTACATTATAACAGCAATATACAGCAACCGTGTAAAAAAGAAATCGTGTGAAAAAAATTGTCATGTGTATACCGTGTGCAGACTCATGAATTGAGTGATCATAGTGACGTGCGGAATGCACGGTCCCAAATGCAGAGTGAACCCCTTAATGATCAGAAAAGTGTCAAACTCCGGTGAACTGGAAAAGGTACAAGTCGGTCATAGGGTCCTACCTTGAGACCCGTTCATAAAAACTAGATCCTATTTAGTTTTTTGGTGTCTTAATCGCGGTAACCTGAATGTGGTAGTAAAAATGAGAACAGCGTGAGGGACTGTACGCGTGTTTTCAAATGATCACACAAAGCGCCCAAGGCGCGTCACTTTAAAGTATGACTACATGCGAACAATGGTACGAGTATGTGAAAGTCGTAATTGGTGAGTTGCGGAGTTCGCAGTATTTAGGTTCACCCATCTGAAAATAGAAAAATAATCTTAGCCCCAGGATCGTTTCAAAGGTTAAAAAAAAAAATAAATAAATAAACAAACTCAATGATCATGTTCTGTTTCTTACCAAAAAGTGAAGTCCGGACTGCCGGCGGAATTCCGTGGGGTTCTGTCGGTGTGACTGAAGTGAACGCAAAGCCGTAACTAAAATTTACAGAGTCATGTGATCGAAATACTATAGGAAAAAAAAAAAGACTACGAGTAAACAAAAGGTGATACATCTGTAAATTAAATAGCGCATTCCAATAAGTGCCGTATAAATACCGACTGGTTATGCTGGCATAAAAAATGCCGACAAAGGTTAAGGATCCGATGGTAGAATATTCGGTTGAGTATTCAAGGATACCAAACAGAGGAATTAAATTCCCTGGGTACTTGTCAAAGGGGAGTATGGCCTTGTAAAGGGGGGTGGTGTACATTTAAATATTACGTGAATGTTGCCGATCAAACTGCGGTTCTCATGGTCATATGTGTATATCACGTATGCTGAAAATGAGATTAAAGTCTTCACATCAAAACCTGAAGTAAGAGATTAGGTAAATCTGCATACGAGACATGTGTAAAAACAATTTAGATCAAAACGGTCATGAGTCCCTTCGGTTGGGTCGTGTTCAGATAGTTGATCCAGAAGATTTCTCGTCTCAAGTGACTGTTTTCTCTACGGCATGGGTACTCATAGTACGGCCCGCGGGCCAGTGGCGGCCCGGCAAGCCTTCCTTGGCGGCCCGCGGACCTTGCACACATCCTACCGGTGTTTTTTTTTTTTTTTAAATGTCAGCAAACACCGCCGGTTGGACTCCGAGAGACTCTGCTCTCTGGGGCCTGGGCGATGTTCCGATAACTGAGTGGAGATGCAGGGGCGCTAAGGAGAGGCGAAACACAACAAAGCCTCATTTGCAAGTAAATGGTCTTTAAAAGACCTGTGACGTACTCGGGCCGTGCTACGAGTACCCCTGGGTTAGAGATAGTACAACATTAAACTGTGGCAACTCCGGCAGAGGGCGACTTGCGTGTCCTACCCCAGGCAGACATAA